>NC_092447.1:10000-1210000 GCF_036169615.1 Heliangelus exortis
ACCCTAACCCTAACCCTAACCCTAACCCTAACCCTAACCCTAACCCTAACCCTAACCCTAACCCTAACCCTAACCCTAACCCTAATGGCAGTGGGTGGGGTTAGGGGTGTGGCTAGGGGTGTGGCAGGGGGTGGGGTTAGGGGCGTGGCAGTGGGCGGGGTTAGGGGCGTGGCAGGGGGTGGGGCTAGGGGCGTGGCTAGGGTTGGGGGTGGGGTTAGGGGCGTGGCAGTGGGCGGGGTTAGGGGCGTGGCAGGGGGCGGGGTTAGGGGCGTGGCTAGGGTTGGGGGTGGGGTTAGGGGCGTGGCAGTGGGTGGGGTTAGGGGCGTGGCAGGGGGTGGGGCTAGGGGCGTGTCTAGGGTTGGGGGTGGGGTTAGGGGCGTGGCAGTGGGTGGGGTTAGGGGCGTGGCAGGGGGTGGGGCTAGGGGCGTGTCTAGGGTTGGGGTGGGGTTAGGGGCGTGGCAGTGGGCGGGGTTAGGGGCGGGGTTAGGGGCGTGGCAGTGGGCGGGGTTAGGGGCGTGGCAGGGGGCGGGGTTAGGGGCGTGGCTAGGGTTGGGGGTGGGGTTAGGGGCGTGGCAGTGGGTGGGGTTAGGGGCGTGGCTAGGGGCGTGGCAGGGGGTGGGGTTAGGGGCGTGGCAGTGGGAGGGGTTAGGGGCGTGGCAGGGGGTGGGGCTAGGGGCGTGTCTAGGGTTGGGGGTGGGGTTAGGGGCGTGGCAGTGGGCGGGGTTAGGGGCGTGGCTAGGGTTGGGGGTGGGGTTAGGGGCGTGGCAGTGGGCGGGGTTAGGGGTGTGGCTAGGGGCGTGGCAGGGGGTGGGGTTAGGGGCGTGGCAGTGGGCGGGGTTAGGGGCGTGGCAGGGGGTGGGGCTAGGGGCGTGTCTAGGGTTGGGGGTGGGGTTAGGGGCGTGGCAGTGGGCGGGGTTAGGGGCGTGGCAGGGGGCGGGGTTAGGGGCGTGGCTAGGGTTGGGGGTGGGGTTAGGGGCGTGGCAGTGGGTGGGGTTAGGGGCGTGGCAGGGGGTGGGGCTAGGGGCGTGTCTAGGGTTGGGGGTGGGGTTAGGGGCGTGGCAGTGGGTGGGGTTAGGGGCGTGGCAGGGGGTGGGGCTAGGGGCGTGTCTAGGGTTGGGGTGGGGTTAGGGGCGTGGCAGTGGGCGGGGTTAGGGGCGGGGTTAGGGGCGTGGCAGTGGGCGGGGTTAGGGGCGTGGCAGGGGGCGGGGTTAGGGGCGTGGCTAGGGTTGGGGGTGGGGTTAGGGGCGTGGCAGTGGGTGGGGTTAGGGGCGTGGCTAGGGGCGTGGCAGGGGGTGGGGTTAGGGGCGTGGCAGTGGGCGGGGTTAGGGGCGTGGCAGGGGGTGGGGCTAGGGGCGTGTCTAGGGTTGGGGGTGGGGTTAGGGGCGTGGCAGTGGGCGGGGTTAGGGGCGTGGCTAGGGTTGGGGGTGGGGTTAGGGGCGTGGCAGTGGGCGGGGTTAGGGGTGTGGCTAGGGGCGTGGCAGGGGTGGGGTTAGGGGCGTGGCAGTGGGCGGGGTTAGGGGCGTGGCAGGGGGTGGGGCTAGGGGCGTGTCTAGGGTTGGGGGTGGGGTTAGGGGCGTGGCAGTGGGCGGGGTTAGGGGCGTGGCAGTGGGCGGGGTTAGGGGCGTGGCAGTGGGCGGGGTTAGGGGCGTGGCAGGGGGTGGGGCTAGGGGCGTGTCTAGGGTTGGGGGTGGGGTTAGGGGCGTGGCAGTGGGCGGGGTTAGGGGCGTGGCTAGGGGCGTGGCAGGGGGTGGGGTTAGGGGCGTGGCTAGGGGGCGTGGCAGTGGGCGGGGTTAGGGGCGTGGCAGCGGGTGGGGCTATGGGTGGGGTTGTGGCAATGGGGTGGGGGGGTGGGAGGTGCTAGGGGTGGGAGGGGGCGGGGTCGGCGGGTGGGAGGGGCTAGGGGTGGGAGGGGGTGGGGTTGGGAGGGGCTAGGGGTGGGAGGGGGCTGGGTCGGTGGGAGGGGCTAGGGGTGGGAGGGGGCGGGGTCGGGGGGGTGGGAGGGGGCGGGGTTGGGGGGTGGGCGGGGCTAGGGGTGGGAGGGGGTGGGGTTGGGAGGGGTACGGGTGGGTCCGGCTAGGGGTGGGAGGGGGCTGGGTCGGTGGGAGGGGGCGGGGTTCGTGGGTGGGGGGGACTAGGGGTGGGAGGGGGTGGGGTTGGGAGGGGGCGGGGTTATGCTAATTTATGCTAATTTCTGTATATACTAGTATATAAAAAATTAAAAATAATATGTCCGGTGCAGCCCCAGCAGCCCCTTGGGAGGAAAAAAAATTTTTTTTTTTAATTTTTTTTTTTTTTTTTCCTCCCAAGGGACTGGTGGGGTTTTTTTTTTTAAATTAATAATTTAATTTTATTTAAATTTTAAAACTTGTCACTAAATTTGTGACAAGTTTAAAGAGAAACAGAGAAAGTAAAGAGAAACAGAGAAAGTAAAGAGAAACAGAGAAAGTAAAGAGAAACAGAGAAAGTAAAGAGAAACAGAGAAAGTAAAGAGAAACAGAGAAAGTAAAGAGAAACAGAGAAAGTAAAGAGAAACAGAGAAAGTAAAGAGAAACAGAGAAAGTAAAGAGAAACAGAGAAAGTAAAGAGAAACAGAGAAAGTAAAGAGAAACAGAGAAAGTAAAGAGAAACAGAGAAAGTAAAGAGAAACAGAGAAAGTAAAGAGAAACAGAGAAAGTAAAGAGAAACAGAGAAAGTAAAGAGAAACAGAGAAAGTAAAGAGAAACAGAGAAAGTAAAGAGAAACAGAGAAAGTAAAGAGAAACAGAGAAAGTAAAGAGAAACAGAGAAAGTAAAGAGAAACAGAGAAAGTAAAGAGAAACAGAGAAAGTAAAGAGAAACAGAGAAAGTAAAGAGAAACAGAGAAAGTAAAGAGAAACAGAGAAAGTAAAGAGAAACAGAGAAAGTAAAGAGAAACAGAGAAAGTAAAGAGAAACAGAGAAAGTAAAGAGAAACAGAGAAAGTAAAGAGAAACAGAGAAAGTAAAGAGAAACAGAGAAAGTAAAGAGAAACAGAGAAAGTAAAGAGAAACAGAGAAAGTAAAGAGAAACAGAGAAAGTAAAGAGAAACAGAGAAAGTAAAGAGAAACAGAGAAAGTAAAGAGAAACAGAGAAAGTAAAGAGAAACAGAGAAAGTAAAGAGAAACAGAGAAAGTAAAGAGAAACAGAGAAAGTAAAGAGAAACAGAGAAAGTAAAGAGAAACAGAGAAAGTAAAGAGAAACAGAGAAAGTAGAAGAGAAACAGAGAAAGTAGAAGAGAAACAGAGAAAAGTACAAGACAAACAGAGAAAAGTAGAAGAGAAAAAGACAAGGAGAAAGACAAAATAGGAGAATGACAGTAGATTAAAGACAATAGAAGAGAGAAAGAGAAAGAGTGTAGAAGACAGAAACAGACAGTAGAAGAGGGAGACACAGGAACAAAGTGGACAGTAGAGAATGAGTTGGCCAACTCAAGACAGAAGAGAGAGACAAATAGAATTTGACACAGGCAGACACAGACACCAACACAGACATACACAGCCAATCCAGTCACTACAAAGAGACAACATACAAAACCTACCTTAAGAAATAATGACACGGGACACAGCAAAGCAAAACACAGCTTTATTCAAGTTTTATTGGTCCCTAACTGAGATAACAATGACACGAGACACAGCAAGGCAAAACACAGCTTTATTCAAGTTTTATTGGTCCCTAACCAAGGATACAACGACACGAGACATTGCATGGCAAAACACAGATTTATTCAAGTTTTATTGGTACCTAACCAAGGAAACAATGACACGAGACACAGCATGGCAAAACACAGACTTATTTGAGTTTTATTGGTACCTAACCGAGGAAATGACACAGTACACAAAACCAGAAAAAATGCCTTTATATACTAGCTCAAATTTGTTCCACACACCTAATATATCTTTAGAATCCCCTTCTCTAAACACGTGACTTACAGAAATAACTAAGGACCCTTCACAACATCTGCCTGGCTTACTATCTCAGTGTTGCCTTTCAATTCTCCAAACTACCCCTCTGACACAACTATGCCGTCCTCTCCTGCAAAGATCCCAATTACATTTTACTATTGTTGGTACTCACTTCTGCCATCAATCCACAATGCTCCCCCGGAGCTGTGCTCCGGGAGGCCTCCTAAATCATCTTGCCTGCCAAAACCCAGGTCCCAGGCCTTTCTGCATCCAAACATAGGCGATGAACATCGCCTCGCAGACCGACCGGGACCCGGGAAAAAAAACCCCAGCCGGGGGAGCGAAAAAAAATCCCCCAGCTGGGGCTTTTTTATTCTAAGTAATTTTTTTAAGTACCTGAAAAGGAAACAATGGTTACCTCCACATATACAACACAGACAACACCTACCCCCCAAGCCTATTATTATTACACAACACTGCCAATAAAATTCCTCAACCCTCATTCCACTGCTGCACAAGCCACTACCAGCTCTCAGCTACCAGCTATAGTTTCACTGCTTCTATCCGCCTACACCCTTCATCCACCATGCTCCTCAGGAGCTGTGCTCCTGGAAGCCTCCAAAATCATCCTGCCTACCAAAACCCAGGTCCCAGGCCTTTCTGCATCCAAACATAGGCGATGAACATCGCCTCGCAGACCGACCGGGACCCGGGAAAAAAAACCCCAGCCGGGGGAGCGAAAAAAAAATCCCCCAGCTGGGGCTTTTTTATTCTAAGTAATTTTTTTAAGTACCTGAAAAGGAAACAATGGTTACCTCCACATATACAACACAGACAACACCTACCCCCCAAGCCTATTATTATTACACAACACTGCCAATAAAATTCCTCAACCCTCATTCCACTGCTGCACAAGCCACTACCAGCTCTCAGCTACCAGCTATAGTTTCACTGCTTCTATCCGCCTACACCCTTCATCCACCATGCTCCTCAGGAGCTGTACTCCTGGAAGCCTCCAAAATCATCCTGCCTGCCAAAACCCAGGTCCCAGGCCTTTCTGCATCCAAACATAGGCGATGAACATCGCCTCGCAGACCGACCGGGACCCGGGAAAAAAAACCCCAGCCGGGGGAGCGAAAAAAAAATCCCCCAGCTGGGGCTTTTTTATTCTAAGTAATTTTTTTAAGTACCTGAAAAGGAAACAATGGTTACCTCCACATATACAACACAGACAACACCTACCCCCCAAGCCTATTATTATTACACAACACTGCCAATAAAATTCCTCAACCCTCATTCCACTGCTGCACAAGCCACTACCAGCTCTCAGCTACCAGCTATAGTTTCACTGCTTCTATCCGCCTACACCCTTCATCCACCATGCTCCTCAGGAGCTGTGCTCCTGGAAGCCTCCAAAATCATCCTGCCTGCCAAAACCCAGGTCCCAGGCCTTTCTGCATCCAAACATAGGCGATGAACATCGCCTCGCAGACCGACCGGGACCCGGGAAAAAAAACCCCAGCCGGGGGAGCGAAAAAAAAATCCCCCAGCTGGGGCTTTTTTATTCTAAGTAATTTTTTTAAGTACCTGAAAAGGAAACAATGGTTACCTCAACATACAATGTACAAGCACAGGCTACACTTAAATCACTATGATACAAGCAAGCTAGCCCACAAAAACCAAGCCATCTACCCTGCAAGAACCTGCAGCTACCACTATAGCACAATAAATGACTAAGAACTACATTTAAAAAATAAAAAAATTACAAGGCAATACACATTTCAACACAAGGCAATTCACATTCTAGGACAAGGCAATTCACATTCTAGGACAAGGCAATTCACATTCTAGGACAAGGCAATTCACATTCTAGGACAAGGCAATTCACATTCTAGGACAAGGCAATTCACATTTCAATACAAGGCAATTCACATTTCAATACAAGGCAATTCACATTTCAATACAAGGCAATTCACATTTCAATACAAGGCAATACACATTCTAGGACAAGGCAATACACATTCTAGGACAAGGCAATACACATTCTAGGACAAGGCAATACACATTCTAGGACAAGGCAATACACATTCTAGGACAAGGCAATACACATTCTAGGACAAGCCAATACACATTTCAATACAAGGCAATACACATTTCAATACAAGGCAATACACATTCTAGGACAAGGCAATTCACATTCTAGGACAAGGCAATTCACATTTCAATACAAGGCAATTCACATTTCAATACAAGGCAATACACATTCTAGGACAAGGCAATACACATTCTAGGACAAGGCAATACACATTTCAATACAAGGCAATACACATTCTAGGACAAGGCAATTCACATTTCAATACAAGGCAATTCACATTTCAATACAAGGCAATACACATTTCAATACAAGGCAATACACATTTCAATACAAGGCAATTCACATTTCAATACAAGGCAATACACATTTCAATACAAGGCAATACACATTTCAATACAAGGCAATTCACATTTCAATACAAGGCAATTCACATTTCAATACAAGGCAATACACATTTCAATACAAGGCAATACACATTTCAATACAAGGCAATACACATTCTAGGACAAGGCAATACACATTCTAGGACAAGGCAATACACATTCTAGGACAAGGCAATACACATTTCAATACAAGGCAATACACATTTCAATACAAGGCAATACACATTCTAGGACAAGGCAATACACATTCTAGGACAAGGCAATACACATTCTAGGACAAGGCAATACACATTCTAGGACAAGGCAATTCACATTTCAATACAAGGCAATTCACATTTCAATACAAGGCAATACACTTTCAGGTATAAGGCAATATAAGTACATCAGTACAAAGCAACAGACACTCAATTAAGGCAATACAAGTACAGCACTACACACACCCAGGTACGAGGCAACACACACCCAGGTACGAGGCAACACACACCCAGGTACGAGGCAACACACACCCAGGTACGAGGCAACACACACCCAGGTACGAGGCAACACACACCCAGGTACGAGGCAACACACACCCAGGTACGAGGCAACACACACCCAGGTACGAGGCAACACACACCCAGGTCCAAGGCTACCCACACCCAGGTCCAAGGCTACCCACACCCAGGTCCAAGGCTACCCACACCCAGGTCCAAGGCTACCCACACCCAGGTCCAAGGCTACCCACACCCAGGTCCAAGGCTACCCACACCCAGGTCCAAGGCTACCCACACCCAGGTCCAAGGCTACCCACACCCAGGTCCAAGGCTACCCACACCCAGGTCCAAGCTTCAAGTACATCACTACAAGGCAGTACACAGTTGGTTTCAAGGCAATTCACATTTCAATACAAGGCAATTCACATTTCAATACAAGGCAATTCACATTTCAATACAAGGCAATTCACATTTCAATACAAGGCAATTCACATTTCAATACAAGGCAATTCACATTTCAATACAAGGCAATTCACATTTCAATACAAGGCAATTCACATTTCAATACAAGGCAATTCACATTTCAATACAAGGCAATTCACATTTCAATACAAGGCAATACACTTTCAGGTATAAGGCAATATAAGTACATCAGTACAAAGAAACAGACAATTAAGGCAATACAAGTACAGCACTACACACACACAGGTAACACAGGTACGAGGCAACACACACACAGGTACGAGGCAACACACAGGTACAAGGCAGGTCCAAGGCTACCCACACCCAGGTCCAAGGCTACCCACACCCAGGTCCAAGCTTCAAGTACATCACTACAAGGCAGTACACAGTTGGTTTCAAGGCAATACACATACATCATTACAAATCAATACACATGCAGTGGCAATGCGTACCACTGGATTGTTACAATGCCATACTCGGTCAATTACAGCCAGTTCCATCACATTACACACACGAGTACACTCACAATGCAGTCAAAAACCGTTATTGAAAATACAGTACGTATTCAAGTACAGAGTCCAGCGGGGAGGTAAACAAATATTCAGGACTATACACAAAGACAGACAAAGAAGGCATTACAGACTTCTGCTTAAGTCTGCATTACAGACTACTTACAGGCAAATACTTCAATGACTCCATCAAGTACTACAACTACATAAACTCAATTTCAGCACAGACTCAAATTAGGATTAAACTGCAAGGCATCACAAAGTCAAACAAAAGCCACTACAGACTAAATCTACCACTCTAAAGTAGGGCTGTAAAAGTCAAACAATGAAGTAAGGCAGTACAAGTATATATTCAAATAAAAAGCTATGCAAAATCAATCCTTCACGTACATTGCAACACCGGGTCGTGTACCTAGTCCCCTACAATGCTATAGGCTCACTGGCACACTAATACAGTCCCATACAGGCAAATGTAGCGCACTACAGATTCAAACGCCATTACATTACATAGCAATACAGTGCAATAAAAACTCAAATAAGCACTCAAACATAGGGCACTGTAATCTAATACAGTACAACATGCTGTAACAAAGCCACGCTAACACACACATAAGGCTTCACAGAACAATACAACCGCACATGGAAAACACCAATGGAACCACAGACAGTAATACAGCCTATTTTGGTGCACTTGAGTAAAAAAATAGAGTAACAACTCAGACACCAGGTCAAGTACGGCGCGACACCAGGTCAAGTACGGCGCGACACCAGGTCAAGTACGGCGCGACACCAACATGAACCATACTGTACAATGCAGTAAATGTTCTAATACAGAAATACAAGGAGGGACTGAAGACACAGAACCTAGCACCTTTGTGGCACGTGGCCACAAAGTCATGGCAATTCAATTACAAAGCATTGCAAGGCACTGAGAACTAAATCACACATACAATGTATATCTGGAAACCTACAGTACAAAGTCAGTATACTGCCAAACAGCAGATACAGAGCCCTACAAAACCAAACACCAGAACAACACATTTGTTACCTGATGGGCTTTGAGACTGAAACCCTGAAGGAGGCACAGATGAAATACAACATAGCGCTGCCGTGGAAACACAGTTTGCTAGACGAAAAGGGGCAGGTTCGGATGGTCTCCCCGAAGACGGTTCTCTGTAAACCGTGCAGAATCCTAGGGCGTCCTGTCTACCGGCACCGACTGTCCCACAGCACGCCCTCCTCGGACGACACGCTCATCGGAGACACCGTGCTTCTGTCACCTAGAAGACAGAGAGACAAAATTACTGTTCTGCTCCGTAAAATGATCCTCGTCATTCCCACCGCTCCACCTCACCTCACCTCAAATGCTCAGCCAAGTCCAACAATGGCCAGGACAGCATCTGCAAAAAAAAAAAAGGCAAATGCTTTAGCGAGTGGTCAAGGACTTTGATCTTACTGAAAGAGCTTACTAGCATCTCACCTTCTTAAGCAGTTGATGGGTGTACTTCCTGACACCTCAATGGCTCTACAGGGCACCTGAAAAGAGCAAGGCAATTTGTAATATACTGCTGCTTCCAACAAAACCCTCCCAGAGAATTGCCCAATCTCCTTTACCTTAATCCTTCGCCAGATGGCCCTCAGGCATGTTAGTCTGAACTGGATACCGAGGCACCACCTGAAAAAATACACAGGTAATGTTTTTTACTTCAATACTACTCATAACATTTAACACTTCCAGCAGGCAATTTCACAGTGCTCACCTTCCAAATGTCATGTCCCATTGAGATGAACTGCCTGCTCTACACAGCTTTGCAACCTAAAAAAAAAAAAAAAAAAAAAAAAAAAAAAAAAAAATCCATTAATGCTGCTCAGAGCAACTACATCCACCTGCCCTGTGACAGACTTTACCAAGCCTTGCTATGACATTCAGCTACCCACCTGCTTTGCTTTTTGTTCCACGTCCTGGACTTCTGCATCTGTAAGAAATAAATCAAACTAATCTCAGGGATTCTAATAAATATTGAAAGCACCTCCCCACCAACACCAAACACTGACTAACCTTCAGGTGGCATCTTCTCGCCTCCTCCAGCCTTTTTCTGCTCGTCTTTGTCACACAGCATCTGAAAAACAGTGTGATGCAAGTCACTGAAATGCTGCTCAACAGCTGGAATATTCCCTTAGGGCTCTTCCAACAAACCCTGACCCTACAACGCCAGGCAGGGCAGCTCCAACCCAAACACAAACTCAAGACACAACCCTGCAAACCATGAGACTATGTCAAGAGACCACCAAGCAAGAAGCGTATCTCCGGCATCCAAGACTGCTGGGCAAGAAGACCTACGGTGATGTGACTGCGAAGCTAGGAGATGAAGCGATGGATGCCAAAAAACATGAACTTCAAGACCTGAGGACACAAGGACGTGTGGATCGATTCCCACTCTGGGAAAATCTAAGACCAGAGATGCTGATGCAGGTGGCAATGATGTTTCAGAAGATGACCATCAAGAAACTTCCAAGATGAAAGACCTATCTATGGTTTACATCTGTCACACAAGAAAAAGATGCTGCTGACCAGGAAATGCTTTCCAGGGATGGTGCCCAAGACGCAGGACTTGTTCTGTGAGGACACACAGAAGACCATCAAGGCCTGAGGAAGCGCCGAGACGAAGACGGACAACACAAAACGCACAACCCCAGACACCAAGGCTGGAGCTGCCCTGCCCACACTAGCATCGTGCTGGAAACTAACTGGCTCCGCTTATTCACGCAAAGGGGGCTACTCCCAAACAGCACTCTCCCAGAAAGCAAACTTCAAAATCCCTCCGGCAACTCCCAACCTCAACCCCCCAACAATTCAGTCCCTCGACTTATCTTTCCGAGAGCTGGGGTTCGGAATCTATGTCCAGCGGCAAACACCTCTCCGTGACAGGCACGTTCCTTCAGTACACACATTCCTGTTCACCATCTGCAATCAGAAAAAAAAAAAAAAAAGGAAAAAATCAGAATCCATGTCACCAGTTAGGACCGCTTCAGCTGTCTCCAAACACTTACACTACAAAAAAGAGGCCTCAGAAGAGTCCCACAGCATTCTTCTCCCCTTCTTGATCCAGAGTTCAATCCTGTCTACACCACTGCTTTGGTCACCTAAAAAGAACAAGAGAGAGTTACTGTTCTGATGATTGATCATCACGAGCTCCATGAACCCCCCCTGTACCACCTCACCTTTAAGAGTCATCTGTTCTCAACAGTAGGAGGCACACCGCCTGCAAAAAAAGAGGAAACATTTAACCGAGTTGATATAAAACACGTGAACGACTCTGCACACAGCCATCTCACCTTCTCCAACTGTTCCTCAAGACGTGGCTTTGTCACTCCGGCACTGTGTGTGACACCTGCAAAAGTCAAGGCAAAAGGCACACGCTGAGATATTGCCTCCAGCAACACCCAGGCCACTGTGACATCTATCTCCTGCTCCATTACCTTTGCCCCTCGCCCATCTTTCTGCCATCTCTTTGGGGTACCACGATGAGGTTAGGAGGGCACCTGAAAAACAAAAAAAACCCCACAAAACAACAAGGGATGCTCATGACCAACCAATAATACAACACCTGAGAATAACTGCTCCTCCAGCCCACCGGCCATCGCTCACCTTGCCACAGCCACCTCTGGTGTCCGTATCCCGCTTCGCTCGCCGCTTCCGCCTTCAAAATGACAACAAACCGTAATGTGGTCAGGTAGCCAAGGGAGGCAGCTTGCCGCCAACTGCACACCCTGACTAACCTTCAGCTGGTTCCCTTGTCTCCTCCTCCATCCGTTTCTCGCTCATCCTTGACTTGCGGGATCTGAAAAACAGGATTACGCAAGTTACCGCACCGCCGCTCAACACCGAGTCGGTCAGGTTGTGGTGGTTCTGTGGCCCCTGATCCTACCCAGCAGGCAGGGCAGCTCCAAGCCAAACACTCACAGGCACAGACTGACCCGAGACACAGCCACGTGAGTCACAAGACTTGAGCTCGAGATAAAACTCGCAGCAAGAACAGGGACTCTGGAATCCAAGACTTTTGGGCAATAAGACCTACAGCGATGCGTCTGCAAAGCGAGGGAACGAAGCGATGGATGCCCGAGATGCCGCCTTCAAGACCTGAGGATGCAAGGATGTGGGGAATGAGTCCCCCTCAGGGAAACTGGATGGACAGAGATCAGATGACAATGCAATTGAGAACGACATTGCGGAAGACGACCATCAAGAAACTTCCAAGTCAAGAGACCGATCTGCAATTTAAACTCATTGTGCAGAATAACACGCTGCTGATCAGTACCGTGCTGATCAGGAAAGGCTTTGCAGGGATGATGCCCAAGATGCGAGACTTGCTCTGTGAGGACACAGAGAAGACCATCAAGACCGGAGGAAGCTCTAAGACAAAGACAAACAACACAAGATACACAACCCCACACACCAAGGCTGGAGCTGCCCTGCCCACCCTAGCATTGTGCTGGAAACTAACATGCTCTGTTCACCCACTCAAAGGGGGCTAATTGTAGACAGCCCTCTCCCAGATGCCATCTTCAAAATCCCTCCTGCAACTCCAAGCCTCAGCCCCTCTGCAACCAAGTTCCTGTACTTAGCTTTCAGAGGGCTGCGGGTCTAAATTTATGTCCAGCAAAGAAATCACGCTGTCTGAGTAGCACGTTCCTGCAGTTTTAAGGTTCCTCTTCAACAACACCATTAAAAAAAAAAAAAAAAAAAAAAAAAAAAAAAGTAATAAGTAGAAAAAAAAAAACCTAACAAATGGAAAAATAAAATTTTGCATGCAAGCATATTCTTGCTATAAAGAGCTCTAACTTACGGTGGTTTTAAAGTTCTTACCTTAAAGAGTCTTCTCAAACAGCCCAGACAGCTCAACAGCTGCAGTCAGCTCCAGGAGTAGGAGAGCTCTGACCTCAGAGAAGCCCAAGAGCTGACTGAAGCCCCTAGCCAAAGGCTGCGGCTTATATACCACAGGCACCGCCCACAGCTTTTCCCACAATCCCCTGGGAAAGGGGAGGTGGCGATTACCACGAGGTATAAAAGCAGCCAGAGGAGAAGCAGTCAGTTTTCTCCTCTTTCTTCAGTTTGCGGGACAAGCAGAGAAACTCCGTGATGCCGGCTGAGGAATTTGGGTTTTTTTCTCTCTCCTTGTTACTTCAGCGACATGACGAGGTAAGAATTCAACCCAAAGGGAACCTTAACAGAGTAAAGGTCATTGGAGGCTTGTATTAGACAGAAAAGAGGAAAGAACAAGTGGGGTGGGTCACAGATATGGACTCACAAAGTCTCCTGAAAGACTCAGAGGGGTGAGAGCTCTGCAACAAAGCTAAAAGTGCACTAAAGGCAAGCTGGAAGGCAGTATTCTGTTAGAGGGGTCATTTTTGGATCGAAGACACTGAAGAAAGCTGAGGGGCACAAGCAGCAGTCTGGAGGGGATTTTAATAGAGTACAGGTGACCCTGGGATATTGGGAACCGAATGACAGACGGAGTCAGAAGAGCTTCTGGTGGAGCGAAAAAGGAGTAAAATGCGCAACGGAGCCGGAAGGTGGCTGTGGGACGCCGACAGGGGGCGTGAGGTTGGCCTCCGGAGGTGTGGTGGTGAGAGAAGGGTGCTGTGAGAGAGGTAAAAGGCGGCTCTGGGACACGAGGGAAAACCGTATGTGTCCAGTTGATGTACGGATGTCCTCGGGGGCTGAGGGACTGAACAGATATCTAAGATCACAACAAATGAAGGAAGGGTTCTGGGGTGCAAAGAGAGCCTGAAGAAGGATTCTGTCTCAGTAAGAGAGCTAAAAAGAGCACCGCAGAGATCGAAGGGTGTGGGGCGGCATGAGGATGGTCTCGAAAGGAGCGGTGCCCTGAATGAGAGGGCTCTGATGGGCAATAATGTTGAAGAAGAGTCCGGGAAGACCCTCTGGCAGAGTCTTGAGGGGGAGACCGGACCCCCGTCCCTTTCTGAACGCTTCCTCGGAGAGGACCCTGGGTGTGGCTGGATGCGGTCTTTGCCCCTGGCAGTAAAGCGGAGTTCATACTCTCCCTCTGCCCCAGAGTTGGTGTATTTTGTCTCTGCCTTTTAATACCTCGCTACCTTTCTGCATGATGTGCACCCGTCCCGTTTTATAAAGGGTTTCTTTAAAATGCATCTTACCCCAGGGTGATTGGTCTCTTGGCTCTGCTGCATGTGCCTTTGATTTCACTGGGTGTTTCATCTGAACCTGAAGTTCTGACGGTTTGCTGCCATCTCGAAATAAATTGATCCATTTGCTTCCTGGTCTCCATATGGAACTCTAATTCCTGAAATTCACCTTTCATTTTGCCGTCTCCGTGTCCTGTGGACTTGTCTGGCTCTCGAGGGGGGAGGGGCTTGCTGCGCTGCTTTTCTATTAGTCTGTCCTTGGTGTTTCATGTGGCATCGGTTTCACTAGATTTCAAGGACAGTTGAGACTGTCCTGAGGTCTATATAGATCTGCTACTTAATATGATACTTTGCCAGATGGGCGGGGTCAGCGCAAAAGACACAGGCACCCAAATAAAGAAGTTAGTTTATATTTACTGATGTATTAAATTATAAGAGAACAAGTGCAGAAACAAACAACAAAACTGAAGTGCGATAGCAAAGTCAAAGCAAAACACACCAGCTCATGTAATTGTTACTATACAGACGCAGCGATAAAGAGTAAGAAAGACGTGTCGCCGATTGCCGTAATGATTCGACTTTCCCTGGATCTGCGGTTGCTGGGGAGCCCTGGTTGTTACGAGGACACGGAGAACCCTTCCCAGCAGTTGGGAAATCCTACACGGTGCGTCCTTGTGTAGGTGAGGACGCCAGAAAGGGTCCAGTTTTTCGAGTATCCCGTTGCCGCTAGTCCGAAGGACTTGCGCTTTTCTTAACGTGAAAACGTCCGGTCTTACGCCCCGTAACGACCGAAACCGGGGCCTGGCTGGGGCTCAAGTCGCAGATCGTAGGGCTGCCTAAACTATCTCCCCTAGACATGTTACTGGTGGTTACCCAAAATATCTGCCCGGGCAGTTCGGTATATTGGCTGCTTTTGCACTCTCTCGTGGTTTGAAAAAAATTTCTCAGAATGGGGAGGGTAAGGTACTGCTTTCACAAACCTTTTTCCTCCTACATACTTAGCTGATCTCCCAGTAAACCAAATGTGCTCCGTCTCAGGATGAGTTAATAGATCCAAGTTTTTTCCAAACCTCATTAAAGATTCGTTTTTGAGTGCAAAATCAGGGTTTACTTCTTGATTATTCATGGGGGGCAGTGGCTAGCTGCTAGTGGAAGGCAGCCACACCATAGCCTCCCACTTTGGCTCTATCTTGAATATATTTGACCCATTGCATGATAGGAATTATGGCAGACAGAGCCGCTTTATATCCTACTGTGAGTTGTTCTAGTTCTAGCGCAGCCCAAAAATGTGCTAATGTAGTAGATGTGTTTGTGAATTCATGTTAAATAATTATAAAGTGTTTGCTAACCCAACTTTGAGAGTACTAATAATATATCTGTCTTCAACATTGTGAAATATGCAAACATAGGAATTCGTTAAAATGAAATATAACTGTTCTTTGCGTAACTACAAAGCTTAAGGGAACAAGAAACAAGACATCCACAGTTTCTGTGCCCTGAAAACACTACAATGTACATCCTGTTGTGCTAATCTAAGCTGATTTTTCTGCTCACCACATAGCGTTGCAATTTAAGGTGGTTTTACTGCTGACTGCAGAGCGTTGCACAGGAAAGAGCGAAGGAGCGCATGTGCGGAATCGAAGGGTAACGAGAGGGGAAACTGAGGCAGACGTTGACTTCATCCAACGACCACCAGATGGGGGTCAAAAAGATCCCCAGAGATAAAGCGGGCATGTGCCTTTGAAGACCTGCTTCTCCCAAGAACTAATAAACATAATCCAGCCTATTCCTAGAACAGTCATGAATATGTACTAGAATAGTTATGAATATGTATTAAGGTATGGAATGTAAGATAAAAGATTAAACTTTAAGGCATGTGTGCGAGTGTAGCGGAGACTCCCCACGCACCCAACGCTGTTTTGCTTATTGCAATTTTATTAATTAAATTAAACTATTAATAGAATATTGAGTCAGTAATTTATAACACCGATAACTCTCAAAGTGGAGTTGTTTTCTGCTTCTGGTAATTTTTTCCCCTGGGCTCCAAGTTCTGTGTAACCCGTTTAGAGATTTGTTTGAGATCTCTTCTTATTTGTGAGGATCATAAATCCAAAACCTTTTGTTAAGCCTCTTCTGTTAATTCCAAATCAGCCTGCTGTTCACTTCTGCAAACTCACACTTTTCCCTTGTTACCTCACATAACAGGGTTAAGATTGATCCTACGTGTCAGATGCGCTGTCTCCAAAAACGACACAAACCGATGACTGCTAAGAATTGAACACCGCAATACACACTGCCACGCACTGAATATAAGAAGATACAAAACCATTGACGGGCAGTCGGGCATCTTTTGAGCGAAAAACTACAAACGAGTCTCCGGAAGTCGGCCATTTTGTTACCGGAAGTCGGCCATCTTTTTACCGGAAAACTACAAATGAGTCTCCGGAAGTCGGCCATCTTTTTACCGAAAAACTACAAATGAGTCTCCGGAAGTCGGCCATCTTGTCACCGGAAGTCAGCCATCTTTTTACCGAAAAACTACAAATGAGTCTCCGGAAGTCGGCCATTTTGTTACCAGAAGTCGGCCATTTTTTACCGGAAAACTACAAATGAGTCTCCGGAAGTCGGCCATTTTGTTACCGGAAGTCGGCCATTTTTTTACCGGAAAACTACAAATGAGTCTCCGGAAGTCGGCCATTTTGTTACCGGAAGTCGGCCATCTTTTTACCGGAAAACTACAAATGAGTCTCCGGAAGTCGGCTATTCTGCTACCGGAAGTCGGCCATCTTTTTACCGGAAAACTACAAATTAGTCACCGGAAGTCGGCCATCTTGTTACCGGAAAACTACAAATTAGTCACCGGAAGTCGGCCATCTTGTTACCGGAAAACTACAAATTAGTCACCGGAAGTCGGCCATCTTTTTACCGGCAAACTACAAATGAGTCTCCGGAAGTCGGCCGTCTTGTTACCGAAAGTCGGCCATCTTTTTAGCGGAAAACTACAAATGAGTCTCCGGAAGCCGGCCATTTTGTTACCGGAAGTTGGCCGTCTTTTTAACGAAAAACTACTAATGAGTCTCCGGAAATCGGACAAACTGAAAGTTAAAAATTTAAGAGCCCCCAATGTCCCCTGAGCGTAGAAACACACCATCTGGGAGATCCTCTGATCTTCGCCAAAACCTGTCAATTTTCTCTCTTACTTCATAGATTCATTTAATCACTCGTGTTGGAAGGGGCCCTCAAAGACCATCTGGTCCATCCCTCTACTTAATACTATGGATTCGATGTCTTAACACTTTCTACAACTGGAGGAATCTACCGCTTCTCCTGGGAGACCATTCCAATCTTTTACTGTCCACATGGTGAAAAATGAACTTATGTCCAACCAGAATTTCTCCATTACCTCTTATCCATTAAGCCCCACCTTACCTTGTTGCTGGAGGACCAAAAGAGAGAACTGTTGCAAGACGAACCTCTCTTAGGGCACGGCGCTCCGAGGTCCAAACAGGCGTTTCAGCAGAAACTCACGAATAGTGCTCTGAGTTTATTGCCGTCAGGGTTGCCGAGCCTGGCTCAGGTTAGCTGATTCCAGAGCAGTAGCTCTATCTCCTGGCTTGCTCAGGAATGAGCTGAGTGAGATTGTGCTCCAGGCCTCACCTTTTATTGGCCCCCTAATCCTGCTCATGCGCAGTTGGGGCCTGCCCTAATCAGGCACAGGTGGGTTTAACACAAGCTCATGCCCACTACCTGGCAATTAGTGGCACCTGGTTGCCTCATTTCACTACAGAGAACAGGGAGCAGCTGACTGTCTGGCTCCTTCTGGTTACACGAGGACAAAAAAAGAACATAGAGTGCAGCTGAGTAATGGGGAACATCTGGTTTCTAAAGGTCCAAAATAGAGAGTTTGTTTGGCTGCTTCACATGCTGTTTCCAGTTGCTGGAGGACTGGTGTCTGTCAGCAAGCCAGCAAGCATTTAAATACCCATTTACACATCTAATATCTGCTTTGACCTATACATCAGCTTTGATACACTCACACAGAATCCCTGGAGCAAAATATCCCCCGTCCCTCCTGGTCCCACACTCCCCCCTCACCTCTACCATACACCCTGACAGCCCTCACAGCCCTTTACCCCTCCCCACTGTAACTCCAGTGCTTAAAACACATCTATGAAGACTATTAGGCAGGATTTGTCATTACATTCGTAACATCAAAGCAACACTCTTGCTGGGGGCAGAAAAAGCTTCCATCCTTCCTTATTCCACTGCTGGGGTAGAGAACCCTGTATGGCTGCCTCTACTTGTATCACGAGAGACACCTACACACACGCTGCCGCAGTAGTGGCGCTGCATCCTGCTTAGACAAAGCTGAAAGTAAAAAATGACTCCTGAAAGTAAAAAAATAAATTCACCATCTGCTCATGAGGTGTCCACATGTTTATACATATCCTATTTAAATACTTCTATAGGCAAGTATTTCACTTCCTTTCTGCATTCATGTAACTTGTACAACTGTTCACTGATACCATTACATTTTCTATCTCAAACACAGGGATAATTTGACCAGGTATTTTTTGTGTGTTACACAACCGGGAGGGAGAGCTGCCCAAAGGAGATGCTACCAAACCCCCAGGGAAATACCCCATTTAGAGGGAGACAGAAACAAAGTACTTCAGAGCACTCCATCAAAACACCAGCAAAAGATACCTGCAGCATCCAGCTGTCTCTCTGTTCAAAGATTTAGAATAGATAATTAGCTAAACTAGGTAATACGAGATCTAAAGCATGTTAGCAGGGGCTGTTAGTGTCTAAACAATGCAGTTTGTACTTTACACAACTGTTTTTGTTACATTTATGATACAAAAAAAGTCTGTGATAACTCTTTGGCTTTAATTTTTGAAGGATGATGGAGAGAAGGGAGGGTAAAACTGCAGGAGTCAAACAAATCCCCACTGCTGCAGTATATAAACTTACCAAAAAGGACTCTCTGATTTGTTAATACATCTGGATGTACCAAAATGTGCAGAGGAATGCATTTTCATCATCTCAACTGCTGCAATTGTGACCCACAAAGCCAGAAACACCATCAACTTGAGAAAGATGTGCTGTGCTTCCATCTTGAGAATGACTTTCTCTTTTTTTGAAGGAGGAGGAAAGAGTCTTGTTGCCGGTGACTTCCGCAGACTCTTTTGGGATCTGCTCTGATGGGGAGTTTCCAAAATGCAACATCTTTGAATGAGAGGCATTTCTGTTTTGGACTCTCTCTTCCCATCTTCTATCAATATTCATGCTGAAGGGCAGTTGTTCCTGGTCTCCCAGCTTAGCTTGCAGCAGGCCAGGGATCAGATTCCTTCCTCAAGAAAAGGCACATCAGGTAACTGGTATATTTCTGCAGTCACCAGGCTCGTCTTCATCAAAAAAAAAAAAAAAAAAAAAAAAAAAAAAAAAAAAAAAAGCAGAGTGCCAGCAGGAAGCATCTGAAAGAATCCTATGGGTTGGCAAACCTCTTCTGCTTCAACCTCCTTCACCATCCCTTGAAGTACTCATCATCCCTAAAGACACCCCCCAAGTCATATAGAAATAGCACTTAGGGATATGGCTTAAGTTCTTGTCAGTGTTGGGTTAATGGTTGGACTCTAATGATCTTGAAGGTCTTTTCTAATAGAGGTAATTCTGTGATTAGCACCATGGGCTTTCCCTCACCTGCTCTGTACCCATTCAGTGCCAGATACTGCATCTGTCATTGTTTGTAGAACCCAAGCTACATCAAGAGACAAAATGACAGTTATACTTGAAGGGAGTCACCAGCTCCATGTTCATCCTCACTACTACCCCAGCTCACCTCAAATGCTCATCCAGTCCCAAAAGTGGCCTAAAGTTCACGCAAAAAAGTAACTGCTTCACAGAGTAGCCACATTATTCTCTGCTCTTTGACACTGACCTTACCTCGGACTACTTGCTATAGTCAGCAGCTTTGTCCCAGTGAGCCTGTTCACAATATTTGCAAAAAACAAAAGGAACCTACCAAGATGCTGCCTCAAACAGCACCCTGCCTGCAACAATCCCCATCTCTTACTCCTTTACCTTGGCAATTTGCATATCCAGCCTCTGCAATTTTCTTATTGTCACACGGTGACTACAATAGAACCTATAAACATCAACTGATGCTTCTAACTTCAACAACACACCCGAAAAATAACTGCTCTTTGGTCCCACTAGTCATCACTCACCTCACCCCAGTCACCTTCAGTGACTATCCCACTTCGCTTACTGCTTCTACCTTCAAAATGACTTAAACACACACTGTAATCAGGTAGCTACCAGAAGCACAATCCCTCCAGCACTACACACTGACTGACCTGACTGCACTCTGCTCCCTCGTTTCTTCTTACAAGCGCATATTTGTCCTTTGCATCTGAAAGAAAGCGTTACA
Organism: Heliangelus exortis; assembly: GCF_036169615.1. Taxonomy (NCBI): domain Eukaryota; kingdom Metazoa; phylum Chordata; class Aves; order Apodiformes; family Trochilidae; genus Heliangelus; species Heliangelus exortis. The sequence goes on from NC_092447.1 coordinate 30,439, forward strand.
CAAGTCACTGGAACGCTGAACAATGGACAGACAATTCCAGACATCTCAATCCTAGTTAGGAAACCCATCTAGTGTACTACTACCCTCATGCCATTAATAAACACAGCCCCAAAACTTTAAACCCATACACATACAACTGTTAACTACTGAGAGGGTCAATCTCCTGCACTCTCATGAACGTCCCATCACCTTCATCACCATCAAAGCAACTGCTCACCCAGCCTGACTATGGCTGCTCCACCTAGGATCACTCTAAAATTGTGGCCTAAAAACTCAAGGCAAACGTCACCAGAGACCCTTATGGCTTTTCAATATCCCCAACTCTACAATCTGGGCAGAGCAGCCCCAGGCCAAACACACAAACACAGACCAACTCAAGACACACCACTGCAAACTACAAGATTAAACATTAATATAAAACTCCCAACAAGAATTACTCTGGGCTCCAAGAAGCTGGCCAAGAAGATCTACAGGGATGCAAGGGTGAGGCAAGGAGGCCCCATGGTGACATCAAGTGTCATAGAACACTTCCTGTTACAATAATTACTCTTCAAAATAACATATCAGATGTACAAGAAGACTAGCATCAAGACCTAAGGATGCAGAGACAAGGTTGCAAATGTGGAAAATTTATGACCAGAGATGCTCATTCGTTCATAAAGAAGATTACAAAAGATGCCTATCAAGAAATTTGCAAGATGCAAAAAAAGAAGGATCCAGATATGACTAAATGTGTTCAACACCATGGGGATGATGTTCAATATTACTTGTCCTGTGAGGGACTCTGGAATCCAAGACTTTTGGGCAATAAGACCTACAGAGATCCATCTGCAAAGCGAGGGAATGAAGCGACAGATGCCCGAGAAGCTGCCTTCAAGGCCTGGGGATGCAAGGATGCGGGGACCGAGTCCCCCTCAGGGAAACTGGATGGACAGAGATCAGATGACAATGCAATTGAGAATGACATTGCTAAAGACAATCTTCAAGAAACTTTCAAGTCAAGAGACCGATCTGCAATTTAGACTCGTCGTGCGGAATAACACGCTGCTGATCGGCACCGTGCTGATCAGGAAAGGCTTTGCAGGGAGGATGCCCAAGATGAAGGACTCGCTCTGTGAGGACACAGAGGACCATCAAGGCCTGACGAAGCTCTAAGACAACCAAGACTGACAACATAAAACACACAGCCCCACACACCAAGGCTGGAGCTGCCCTGCCCATGCTGGAATCATGCTGAAAAGTAACCTGTTCCCTTCACCCACCCAAAGGGGGCTGCTCCCAGACAACCCTCTCCCCTACACTAACTTCAAAACACCACCTGCAATTCCCAACCTCGACTCCTCTGCTCAGCCCCTCCCCACCCACCCCTGGGCCCTCAACTTATCTTCAAGAGCGAGAGCAACACAAAGCCACGGTCAGTAATGAAAACCACATTGTTTAACTGAGATACGCTTCCAGTCGCACAGTTCCTCTTCATCCCCTATACGTAAAAAAGGAAAAAACACAACCCACAGGTCACAAACAGCGCTGGCACAAGTCCCACCTAAGCCAATGCACGCTACTTCTGCTGCACTCACCTCCTCACAGAAGCCCCATGGTATACAGTGCACCTTCTCGTTCCAGAGTTGAACGCTATCGCCACCGTTGCTTGGGGCACCTGAAACACCAAGAGAAAGAGTTCCTGTTCTGCTGATCAGAAGTCAGCAGACTTCTGACCTTTGCTCACCTTGCCAGAGCCACCTTGGGAACAGATATTCTGCTTCCTTGGCTGCTCTCACCTGCAAAAGGACAAACAAACCATAATGGGGTCAGGTAGCCAGGAGAGGGACCTTCGCTCCAACACCCAACACTGACTAACCTTTGGACAGCGCTCTTCTCTCCTCCTGCTCTTTCATGTACATCCTTGTCACATGGGATCTGAAAAACAGTGATACACAAGTCACTGGAATACTGCTCAATAGATGAACTATTCAGTTATGACTCTTCCAGCAAACTCTGGGAAGAGCAGCTCCAAGCCAAACACTCAGACCAACTCCAGACACAGCCCTGCAAATCATGAGACGTGATCTCAAGAAAACACCAAGCAAAAAGAATATCTCTGGGATCCAAGACTGTTGGGTAAGACGACCTACAGCAATGCAACTGCAAAACGAGGGGCTGAATCAAGGGATGCCAAAGAACCCGGGCTTCAAGACCTGATGACACGAGGATGTGGGGAATAAAGTCCCACTCTAGGAAAATCCATGACCAGAGATGATGCTGATGCAGGTGGCAATGATGTTTCAGAAGATGACCATCAGGAAGCTTCCCAGAATCAAGACCTATCAACACTTCAAACTTGTCACACAAGAAGATGCTGCTGCTGACTAGGACTGTGCTGATGAGTAAAGGCCTTGCAGGGATGATGGTCAAGATGTGGGACCTGCTCCGAGAGGACATCAAGACCTGAGGAAGCTTTAAGACAAACACATACAACACAAACTACACGCCACCACACACCAAGGCTGGAGCTGCCCGGCCCACACTGGCATCGCATCAGAAATTAACCCACTTCCTTCATCTGACCAAAGGAGCCTGCTCCCAGACTGCCCTCTCCCCTACACAACTCCCACCAGCCTTGACCCCTCTACACCACTGGTCCCTCAACTTATCTTTCAGAGGACTGGCTCTCCAAAGTCGTGGTTAGCCAGGAAAATAGACAGGAGCGGCCTAGGATAATCCTCAACTTGCAAGGTTCCCCTTTGCCACCTGCATTAAAAAAAAAAAAAGTCACACCAAAACAAGCAAAGAAAAAAACTCCACACACATAACCACAACACCAAAACACCTACCAGAATATTCAGCAATAAGTCCAGTGTCAGCCAGCCCCGTTCCCTTCCAAATGTCCCGGCTTTGCAGAAGAGCCCTGCAAAGTCCCACTCGACCACGCTTTACGGAGTTGGACGCTGTAGGCATCGTCATTCAGGGCACCTAAAAGGCACAAAACTATTGTTCTGCTTGAGAGAAGACACTAGCTCCACAAGCCCTGCACTACCACCTCACCTCCAACGCTCATTCAGTTCCTGCAACTTGCTAGCATCATGCCAGGGAGGGACAGGCTCCCATCAACCACCCAAAGGGCACCGCTGCTGGACAACCCGCTCCCCTACAGTACCTTTAAAACCCGAGCCAGCGATTCCTAACCTTGACCCCTCTACACAGACCCTCCCCAACCATCCTCCCTTTCTCTTACCTTTCAAACATCTGGGGCTTTGAAGCACTGGACAGAAAAGTAACCCGCATCGGCTGATGGGGATCTTCCCAAAACCACAAAGTTCCTCCTCGTCATCTGCAATAACAAACGGCAGTGCCACCAGAAATAGGACGTCAGCTAAATACCAACCCCTTCCACACGCTCCTCATAACCTCCGACTCACCCTGCTCACCTTCTCCTTCCACACGTTATGGCCACCATCGCTTCTGGCACCTGAAACACCAGGAGACACAATTCCTATTCTGCTTGTCAGATCAAGCCTCCTCGTTACCATCCCGTCTCACCTCCAGCGCTCTTCTGGCTCCAAAGGTGGCACGCGCAGCACCTGCAAAAACAAAGGGAAACCCTTAACCGAGCTGAAGTAAAATCTCTGGATGAGCCAGCCCGCAACCATCTCACCTTCTCTGACCGCTCAATACGTGGCTTTGTGTGGCACCTGCAAAAGTCAAAGCAAAACCCTCATGCTGAGATATTGCCCCAATCAACAGGCAGCCCACACCAGCCTTTGCTCAGAAAACTTCCAAATCCCTTCTGCAACAACTTCCGACCTCAACACTTCACCTCAGTCCCTCAACTTATCTTCCTGAAGGATGGTGGTTTTGGATCTATGTCCAGCAAAACACCACGCTGTCTGACGGGCACGTTCCTCTTCATCCCCTGCAATCAGAAAGAAAGGAAAATCGGAAACGGTGTCACCAATAAGGTGCGCTTCAGCCATCAACAACCGCTTATACTACGCCCACCGCCTCAAAAGGGCCCCACCCAGTTCCACTCACCTCCTCGATCCAGAGTCGAATGCTGTGTCCACCACTGCTTTGGGCACCTAAAAGACCAAGAGAAAGAGTTACTGTTCTGCTGATCAGTACTCACCAGCTCCATGAACCCACTCTCTACCACCCCAGCTCACCTTCAATGCTCACCTGGTTCCAAAGGTGGCACGCACAGCACCTGAAACATAAGGGAAACCTTTAACAGAGTTGATGTTAATACATGGCTGACCCAGCCCACAGACATCTCACCTTCTCCAACTGTTCCTCAAGACGTGGCTTTGTCACTCCGGCACTGTGTGTGACACCTGCAAAAGTCAAGGCAAAAGGCACACGCTGAGATATTGCCCCAAACACCACCCAGGCCACCGCGACGTCCATCTCCTGCTCCTTTACCTCGGCCTCTCACCCATCTGCCTGCCATCTCTTTGGGGTGCCAAAACGAGGTTAGGAGCGCACCTGAAAAAAAAACACAAACAACAAGGGATGTTCGTGACCAACCAATAAAACAACCCCTGAGAATAACTGCTCCTCCAGCCCACCAGCCTTTGCTCACCTTGCCGCAGCCACCTCCGGTACCCGTATCCCGCTTCGCTCGCCGCTTCCGCCTTCAAAATGACAACAAACCATAATGCGGTCAAGCAGCCAAAGGAGGCACCTTCCCACCGACTGCACACCCTGACCAACCATCGGATGGCGGCCTCCTCTCCTCCTCCATCTGTTTCTTGATGGTCATTGACACGTGGGATCTGAAAAACAGGATTATGCAAATCACTGGGAAGCTGCTCAGCACCGAGTCGGTCAGTTAATGGCACTTCCCACAGCCCCTGATCCTACACAGCAGGCAGGGCAGCTCCAAACCAAACACTCACAGGCACAGACTGAACAAAGACATAGCCACGTGAGTCACAAGACTTGACCTCAAGATAAAACTCGCAGCAAGAAGAGGGACTCTGGAATCCAAGACTTTTGGGCAATAAGACCTACAGCGATGCGTCTGCAAAGCGAGGGAACGAAGCGACGGATGCCCGAGGAGCCGCCTTCAAGACCTGAGGACGCAAGGATGCGGGGAATGAGTCCAGATGCTGATGCACTTGGCAATGATGTTTCAGAAGATGACAATCAAGAAATCCCAAGTCAAGAGACCGATCTGCAATTTAGACTCGTCGTGCGGAATAACACGCTGCTGATCGGCACCGTGCTGATCAGGAAAGGCTTTGCAGGGAGGATGCCCAAGATGAAGGACTCGCTCTGTGAGGACACAGAGGACCATCAAGGCCTGACGAAGCTCTAAGACAACCAAGACTGGCAACATAAAACACACAGCCCCACACACCAAGGCTGGAGCTGCCCTGCCCATGCTGGAATCATGCTGAAAAGTAACCTGTTCCCTTCACCCACCCAAAGGGGGCTGCTCCCAGACAACCCTCTCCCCTACACTAACTTCAAAACACCACCTGCAATTCCCAACCTCGACTCCTCTGCTCAGCCCCTCCCCACCCACCCCTGGGCCCTCAACTTATCTTCAAGAGCGAGAGCAACACAAAGCCACGGTCAGTAATGAAAACCACATTGTTTAACTGAGATACGCTTCCAGTCGCACAGTTCCTCTTCATCCCCTATACGTAGAAAAGGAAAAAACACAACCCACAGGTCACCCACAGCGCTGGCACAAGTCCCACCTAAGCCAATGCACGCTACTTCTGCTGCACTCACCTCCTCAAGGGAGCCCCATGGTATACCACGCACCTTCTCGTTCCAGAGTTGAACGCTATCACCACGATTGCTTGAGGCACCTGAAACACCAAGAGAAAGAGTTCCTGTTCTGCTGATCAGAAGTCACCAGCCCCATGAACCCCCTCGCTACCAACTCAACTCAACTTCGATGCTCATCCGGTTCCAAAGGTGGCACACACAGCGCCTGCAAAAACAAAAGGAAACGTTTAAGTGACTTGATGTGAAATACATGGCTGACCCACCCCACCACCATCTCACCCTCTCCAACCGCTCCTAAATGTGTGTCTTTGTCCCTCCGAGGATGGTTGTGGCACCTGCAAAAGCCAAAGCAAAAGGCACGTGCTGAGGTAGTGCCTCCAACAACAGGCAGCCCACTGTGATGTCCACCTCCTGCCCCTTTACCTCAGCCTCTCACCCATCCGCCTGCCACTCTTGTGGGGTGCCAAAAGTAGGTTTGGAGGACACCTGGAAAACACAAAAAACAGGGGATGCCAATGCCTTCAACGAAAATAAAACACCTGAGAAATAACTGCTCCTCCAGCACGCCAGCCTTTGCTCACCTTGCCAGAGCCACCTCCGGAACAGATATTCTGCTTCCTTGGCTGCTCTCACCTTCAAAAGGACAAACAAACCATAATGGGGTCAGGTAGCCAGGAGAGGGACCTTCACTCCAACACCAACTAACCTTTGGATGGTGCTCTTCTCTCCTCCTGCTCTGTCATGTACATCCTTGTCACATGGGATCTGAAAAATGGTGATACACAAGGCACTGGAACACTGCCCAACAGTGCTGGACTAGTCCTTTAGGGCTCTTCCAAAAAACCCCAAACCTGTAACTCTGGGAAAAGCAGCTCCAAGCCAAACACTCAGACCACTACAAAACACAGCCCTGAAAATCATGAGACTTGGTCTCAAGAGAACACCGAGGAAGAAGAATATCTCTGGGATCCAAGACTGTTGGGCAAGATGACCTACTGCGATGCAGCTGTGAAGCGAGGGGCTGAAGCAACAGATGCCCACCAAGCCGGGCTTCAAGACCTAAGGATGTAGAGAACAAGTGCTCCTCTGCGAAAATCCATGACCAGAGATGCTGATTAATATGGAAAAGTGTTTCAGAATACCACCATCAAGAAACTTCCCAGATGCAAGAATAATCCACGTGTTTAACTTGTCATGAAAGAAAAAGATGCTGCTGACTAGTACTGTGCTGATGAGAGAAGACCTTCCAGGGATGATGCCCAAGATGAGGGACTTGCTCTGCGAGGACAAAGAGGACATCGAGGGATGAGGAAGTTATAAAACACTCAAGACAGACAACACAAAGTACACACCACCACACACAAAGGCTGGAGCTGCCCTGCCCAGGCCAAACCAATGCTGTAAACTCATCTGCCCCCTTCACCTGACCAAAACAAGCTGCTCCCAGACAACCCTCTCCCCGATTCTCACTTCAAAACCACTCCCTGCCGTTCCCAGCTTTGTCCCTTCTGCCCATCCCCAGTCCCTCCACTTATCTTTGGTGGTAGGGGTCCAAAGCCATGGTCATCACAGAAAGACAAAACCATCCACAGGGATGTTCCTGCAGCCACACATTTCCCGTTCATCATCTGCTGAAAAAGAAAAAAACAACCAAACAAAAAAAACACATCACCACACATAATAATTTTCACCAGAAATTCCAACATGAGCCAGCACCAACCTCTTAGAGAAGACCCAGCTTCTCAAGAGTCCTGTGAGGTCTCACCCACCTGCTCATCACAGAATTAGGCACTGCAGGACTCAATGAAGGGCACCTAAAATACACAAAACCACTGTTTGGCTTGAATGAAGTCACTACATACATGAACCTCCTAAATTACCACCCCAGCTTACCTCCAACGGTGACAAAAAACAAACAAAACAAAATAAAACAAACGAAACACACAAAAAAAAACCAACAAAAACAACCAACCCCACACCAAAAAAACCCTGGCAAAACAAAGAGAAACACTTAACTGAATTGATATTAAACACCTGGCTGACCTGGCCCACAACCATCTCGCCTGCCCCAACTGCTCCTCTCCACGTGGCTTTGTACCTCCAAGGCAGTGGGTGGCACCTGCAAAAGTCAAAGCAAAAGCCACATGCTGAGATATTGCCCCAATCAACAGGCAGCCCACACCAGCCTTTGCTCAGAAAACTTCAACATCCCTTCTGCAACAACTCCCAACCTCAGCACTTCAGTTCAGTCCCTCAACTTATCTTCCTGAGGGATGGTGGTTTTGGATCTATGTCCAGCAAAACACCACGCTGTCTGACAGGCATGTTCCTCTTCATCACCTGCAACCAGAAAAAAAAGGAAAATCAGAAACAGTGTCACCAATAAGGTGCACTTCAGCCATCAACAACCACTTATACTACACCCACCACCTCAAAAGAGCCCCACCCAGTTCCACTCACCTCCGTGATCCAGACTTGAATGCTGTGTCAAACCGGTTGAACGTCCACTGCTTTGGACACCTAGAAGACCAAGAGGAAGAGTTACTGTTCTGCTGATCAGTAGCCACCAGCTCCACGAACCACCCCAGCTCACCTTCAGTGCTGATCCGGTTCCAAAGGTGGCACGCACAGCACCTGAAACGTAAGGGAAACCTTTAACAGAGGTGACGTTAACACATGGCTGACCCAGCCCACAGCCATCTCGCCTTCTCCAACTGCTCCTCAAGACATGGTTTTGTTACTCCAGCACTGTGTGTGACACCTGCAAAAGTCAAAGCAAAAGGCACACGCTGAGATATTGACCCCAACAACACCCAGGCCACTGTGACGTCCATCCCCTGCTTCTTTACCTCGGCCTCTCACCCATCTGCCTGCCATCTCTTTGGGGTGCCAAAACAAGGTTAGGAGCGCACCTGAAAAAAAACACAAACAACAAGGGATGTTCATGACCAACCAATAATACAACACCTGAGAATAACTGCTCCTCCAGCCCACCGGCCTTTGCTCACCTTGCCACAGCCACCTCCGGTACCCGTATCTCGCTTCGCTCGCCGCCTCCGCCTTCAAAATGACAACAAACCATAACGTGGTCAGGTGGCCAAGGGGGGCACCTTTCCACCAACTCCACGCCCTAACCAACCTTTGGGTGGCCGCCTCCTCTCCTCCTCCATCGGATTCTTGCTAGTCATTGACACTTGGGACCTGAAAAACAGGATTAGCAAATCACTGGAAAGCTGCTCAGCACCAAGTCAGTCAGGTTGTGGCGCTTCCCGTAGCCCCTCATCCTACACAGCAGGCAGGGCAGCTCCAAGCCAAACACTCACACCCACAGACCAATATGAGACACAGCCATGTGAGTCACAAGACCTGAGCTCAAGATAAAACTCGCAGCAAGAAGAGGGACTCTGGAATCCAAGACTTGTGGGCAATAAGACCTACAGCGATGCGTCTGCAAAGCGAGGGAATGAAGCGACGGATGCCCGAAAAGCCCCCTTCAAGACCTGAGGACGCACGGATGCGGGGAATGAGTCCCCCTCGGGGAAACTGGATGGACAGAGATCAGATGACAATGCAATTGAGAATGACATTGCAGAAGACAATCATCAAGAAACTTCCAAGTCAAGAGACCGATCTGCAATTTAGACTCGTTGTGCAGAATAACACGCTGCTGATTAGCGCCGTGCTGATCAGGAAAGGCTTTCCAGGGAGGATGCCCAAGATGCTGGGCTTGCTCTGTGAGGACACAGAGGACCATCAAGGCCTGAGGAAGCTCTAAGACAGCAAAGACTGACAACACAAATCACACAACCCCACACACCGAGGCTGGAGCTGCCCTGCCCATGGTGGAATCGTACTGAAAAGTAACCTGTTCCCTTCACCCACCCAAAGGTTGCTGCTCCCAGACAATCCTCTCCCCTACACTAACTTCAAAACACTACCTGCAATTCCCAGCCTCGACTCCTCTGCTCAGCCCCTCCCCACCCCCCCCCCCGGGCCCTCAACTTATCTTTCAGAGAACTGGCATTCCAAAGCCATAGTTAGCCCAGAAAAAAAAAATAGGAGCGGCTCAGGATAATCCTCAACTTGCTAGGTTCCCCTTCACCACCTGCATTTAAAAAAAAAAAAAAAAAAATAATAAAAACAATCACACCACAATACCAAAAAAATGAACCAAAAAACCCACACACACACACATAACCACAACACCAAAACACCTACCAGAATATTCGGCAGTAAGTCCAACATCAGCCAGCCCCGTTCTCTTCCAAATGGCCCAGCTTCTCAGAAGAGCCCTCCGGGGTCCCACTCACCCACGCTTTCCAGGTTTGGGTTAGGGTTCGTCATTCAGGGCACCTAAAAGGCACAAAACTATTTTTCTGCTTGAGAGAAGACACTAGCTCCACAAGCCCTGCACTACCATCTCACCTCCAATGCTCATTCAATTCCTGCAACTTGCTAGCATCATGCCAGGGAGGGACAGGCTCCCATCAACCACCCAAAGGGCACCGCTTCTGAACAGCTTGCTCCCCTACAGTACCTTTAAAACCCGAGCCAGCGATTCCTAACCTTGACCCCTCTACACAGACCCTCCCCAACCATCCTCCCTTTCTCTTACCTTTCAAACGGCTGGGGCTCTGAAGCATTGGACAGAAAAGTAACCCACATCGGCTGACTGGAATCTTCCCAAAACCACAAAGTTCCTCCTCACCATCTGCAATAACAAACGGCAATGCCAGCAGAAATAGGATATCAGCTAAATACCAACCTCTTCCACAAGCTCCTCATAACCCCCGACTTGCCCTGTTCTGCTTGTGAGATCGAGCCTCCTCGTTACCATCCCGTCTCACCTCCAGCGCTCTTCCCCCTCCAAAGGTGGCACACACAGCTCCTGCAAAAACAAAGGGAAACACCCGCGTTGAAGTAAAATCTCTGGATGAGCCGGCCCGCAACCGTCTCACCTTCTCTGGCCGCTCCTCAACCCGTGGCTTTGTGTGGCACCTGCAAAAGTCAAAGGAAAAGCACATGCCGAGATACTGCCTAAAACAACAGGCAGCCCACTGTGATATCCACCTCCCGCTTGCTCCTTTACCTTGGCCCCTCGCCCGTCTGCCTGCCAGCTTTGTGGGGTGCCAAAATGAGGTTTGGAGGGCTCCCAAAAAGCACAAAAAGCAGGGGATGCGAATGCCTTCCACAGCAATACAACATCTGAGAAATAACTGCTCCTGCAGCCCACCAACCTTTGGTCTACGGAATGCTGCTCAACACATGGACAATTCCTCTGAGACTCTTCCAAGGGCCCTTGACCCTACAATGTGGGCAGGACAGCTCCAATCCAAACTCTCAATACTGAGGCCAACCCAATACACAGCGCTGCAAACCACAAGACTCGACCTCAAGAGGAAACTCACAGTCAGATGAATGATTCCAGGATCCAAGACAGCTCGGCTGGAAGACATCCAGGGATGCAACAGTGACGCATGGAGGCTCCATTGTGGCCCCAAGAGTGTCGAACAACATCGCCTTTTAAAGAAGCTACTTTCTAAGCTTAGATGACAGGTAAATGAGAAGCCTGGATTCGAGACCTAAGGACACAGGGAACCGGTCCCAGTTTAAGAAAATCCACAATTAGAGATTCTGATGGAGTTAGGAAGAACATGCCAGAAGACAACCTTTGAGAAAGCTACGATACGCAAGACTGTTCCATGTTGTGAATTTGTTATGCAAGACAAAGCATTACTGAATGTGCTGATAAGGTGTTTTAGACCCTAGGGATGGTGCCCAAGGCGCAAGACTTGCTCTGTGAGCACAACGAGGACACCAAGGCCGTAGAAAGCTCTAAGACAACAAAGAAACAGCAGAAACTACACACCAAAACACACAAAGGCTGGAGCTGCCCTGCCCATGTTTGCATCGTGTTGGAATCTAACCTGGTCCCTTCACCTTCACCCCTTCACCAAAGGGGGCTGCTCCTGGACAGCCTTCTCCCCTACACTAACTTCCAACCCCTTTCCTGCAATGCTCAACTTTCCCCCTCCCTGCCCAGCCCTGCCTCACACCTGGTTCCTCTTATCTCTAGGGGGGTTGGCACCTGAAGCCATGGTCAACAAGGAAAGCCACGTCAGGGGGCTAGGATGTTCCTGTAGCCACAGGGTTCCTCTTCATCATGTGCCATGAAAAAATTTCCAACCAACAGTACCACGAGCAAGTCCCACATCAGTAAACACTGACCTCTTAGAGAACGCTGAACTCCTCCAAAGAGCCCCTGCGTGTTCCACTTACCCTCTCATTCCAGATTTGAACACTGCAGCCGTTTGGAGAACCCAAAAATACCAAGACAGAGCAAACCACCACACCCACCAGAAGCTGCCACTCCTGCTCCTCTCACCCAATAGAGCTCCAAGCACAACACAGCCGCAGAGCAGACTGAGCCCCAGAGTGGAGGTGGAGGCTTATACACCCTGGTCCCCACTGCCCTTCCCAAAATCCCTTGGGAAAGCCCCCTCATCAACCTGACTGGCCACACCTGGGCTACCCCAGCCTGTAGTCAGGTAGGGCCTAGCTAGGGCCTGGCGGTCGGAGGATATCGTGTTGTATGGGAAGACAGGGCCTCTCTCTCTTATCAGTAGTAAGATAGTGATGTAAGCGGACAGCAATGTCTCTGTAAGCCTAAGCTATATAAGGCTGTATCACCTGTGAATAAACGCCATTTTGCCTATCCACCACATTGGTGTCTGTGAGCATGATGGACGGAGTTCACCGTTCCTGAACCAGGTCGCCACGCCTAATGATAGGCAACACAGCCCCAGCTGGAGCCCTTCAGAGAACATCATCCCCTGCTCCTGCCACAGCTGGGAGCTCAGTCCCCAGGGTCTGCCAACAACCCACAACCACAGCCCACCACCCCTACTCCCCCCAGGGCACTCTGAAGGCAGGAAAAGGTTTATTTAGGCTTCTCAAAAATCCCAGCAGAGTTGGGAGAAGGCTCAGAGCGAGAGCGAGCTAGAGTCACAATGATAAGAAGGAAGAAGGGGCCACCCAAAGTTTTCAGTGGTCACTCTTTGCATTTGTTTGCCATGGTGCCCCACCCACAGCACGACCAACAATTGGGTTATGGGTTTTGGTTTTATCACAAACCTCGAATTCAGAAGCCCTTGGCGGCCTGTCTCCACTGTTGATCGATGGGGCTCCTGTAGCAGAAGGAACTTTCCTTGAGGGACGGCGCTTCGAAGTCAAGCAGGTATTGTTGTTGGGGGTGCACAAACAATGCTCCCATCTTGTCACCTTTGGACTTGGCTTGCCTTGTTCAATGCTCGTGCTTAGGACTCTGCCATCCTCCTCCTCTGGCTGCTCCAGAGTGATCCAGGCCTGCCCTCTGAAGCTCACCTTTTATTGGTTGCCCAATCCTGCTAATGCACAGCTGGGGTTTGGCCTTAACTGGGCACAGGTGGGCTTGGCACAAGCTAAGTCCTCCCACCTTGTAATTAGCCAGTCCTGATTGCCTCATTTCACTACATGCTCCCAGAAGTCGGAACAGTCAGAGCTGGCAAAATATAGAAAAACATAGAAAAAAAAAATTATATATATATATTAATTCCCATAAAATTCTTATTAATTTTGGAAAGGGGGTTGGGGTTTTTTTGGGTTTCTGGGTTTTTTGAGGGGTGCTTTTGGGGTTTTTTTTTTGGTTTTTGGGGTAGGGTTTTTTTTTTCTATTTTATTTTTTTCTAATTTTTTCTATTTTTTTTTCTATTTTAATTTTTTCTATTTTAGTCTATATTATTTTTTTCCACTTTTTTTCTATTTTTTCTTTTTTTTTCTATATTTTTCTTTTTTATCCTATTATTTCCTCTCTATATTTTTTCTATATTTTCTATTTTTTTTCAATTTATTTCTACTTTTTCTATTTTTTCTATTTTAATTTTTCTATTTTTTGTATTTTTCTATTTATTTCATTTTTTCAATTTTTTCTATTTTATTTTTTTCTATTTTTTCTATTTTTTGATATTTTTTCTATTTTATTTTTTCTATTTTTTCATTAACTTTTTCTATTTTTTCTATTTTATTTCTTCTATTTTTTCTATTTTTTCTATTTTTCTGATTTTTTTCTATTCTATTTTTTCTACTTTTTTATTCTTTTTTATTTTTTCTATTATTAATATTTTTCTATTTTAGGAAAAAAAACAATAGAAAAAATAGAAAAAAAGAAAAAATAGAAAAAATAGAAAAAATAGAAAAGATAGAAAAAACAGGAAAAAATAGAAAAGAAAAGAAAAAAGAGAAAAACCAGGAAAAAATAGAAAAATAGAAAAAATAGAAAAGCAGAAAAACATGAAAAAATAGAAAAATATAAAAAGTAGAAAACTATAAAAAAGATAAAAAATAGAAAAATATAAAAAATAGAAAAATTAAGAAATAGGAAAAACTTAAAAATTGAAATTTTTAAAATAGAAAAAATTTTAAAAATTTTAAAAATTTTAAAAATTTAAAAATTAAAAAACTAAAAAAATTAAAAACTTTAAAAATAGAAAAAATAGAAAAAATAAAAAATAGAAAAATTAGACAATAGAAAAATTACAAAAAACAGAAAAAGGAAAAATAGAAAAAGAAGAAAAACAGGAAAAAACAGAACAGAAAAAAACAGAAAAAAACAAAAAAAACAAACAAAGACGGATTAAACCACAGACGGGAAAAGACCCAGACGGGATAAAACACAGCCGGGAAAAAACCCCAGCTGGGAAAAAACCCCAGACGGAAAAAGACACAGACGGGAAAAACCCAGACGGCAAAAACCCAGACGGGAAAAAAACCCAGACGGAAAAACCACACACGGCAAAAAAACACAAACGGGAAAAACACACATACGGGAAAAACACACAGACGGGAAAACCACACAGACGGCAAAACCCACAGACAGCAAAAAAAACAGACGGGAAAAACCACAGAGGGGAAAAACCAGAGACAGCAAAAAACACAGACGGAAAACCACAGACGGCAGGAACCGCAGACGGCAGGACCCACAGACGTCAGAACCCACAGACGCCGGAACACACAGACGGCAGGACCCACAGACGGCAAGACCCACAGACGTCAGAACCCACAGAGGGCAGAACCCACAGACGGCAGAACCCACAGACGGCAGGACCCACAGAGGGCAGAACCCACAGACGGCGGAACCCACAGACGGCAAAAAAAAAAGACGGGAAAAAGCACAGAGGGGAAAAACCACAGACGGCAAAAAACAGAGACGGCAAAAAACACAGACGGCAAAACCACAGACGGCAGGAACCACAGACGGCAGGACCCACAGACGGCAGGACCCACAGACGTCAAAACCCACAGACGGCAGGACCCACAGACGACAAGACCCACAGAGGGCAGAACCCACAGACGGCAGAACCCACAGACGGCAGGACCCACAGATGGCAAGACCCACAGAGGGCAGAACCCACAGACGGCAGAACCCACAGACGGCAGGACCCACAGACGGCAAAACCCACAGACGTCAAATCCCACAGACGTCAAATCCCACAGACGGCAAAACCCACAGACGAGAAAACCCACAGGCGAGAAAACCCACAGACGGCAAAACCCACAGACGGCAAAACCCACAGACGGCAAAACCCACAGACGGCAAGACCCACAGACGGCAGAACCCACAGACGGCAGAACCCACAGATGTCAAAACCCACAGACGTCAAGACCCACAGACGTCAAGACCCACAGACGGCACGACCCACAGACGGCAGGAACCACAGACGGAAGGACCCACAGACAGCAGGACACACAGACGGCAAAACCCACAGATGAGAAAACCCACAGACGAGAAAACCCACAGACGGCAGAACCCACAGACGGCAGAACCCACAGACGGCAAAACCAACAGACGTCAAATCCCACAGACGGCAAATCCCACAGACGGCAAATCCCACAGACGGCAGGACCCACAGACGGCAGGACCCACAGACGGCAAGACCCACAGACGTCAAAACCCACAGACGTCAAGACCCACAGACGTCAAAACCCACAGACGAGAACACCCACAGACGGCAAGACCCACAGACGGAAAAAATCCACAGACGTCAAAACCCACAGATGGCAAAACCCACAGACGAAAAAACCCACAGACGGAAAAACCCACAGACGGAAAAACCCACAGACGGCAAAAATCCACAGACAGCAAAAACCCACAGACGAAAAAATCCACAGACGAAAAAACCCACAGAGGGCAAAAACCACAGACGGCACGACCCACAGACGGCACGATCCACAGACGGCAGGACCCACAGACGGCAAGACCCACAGACGGCAAGACCCACAGACGTCAAAACCCACAGATGGCAAGACCCACAGAGGGCAACACCCACAGACGGCAACACCCACAGACGGCAACACCCACAGACGGCAGAACCCACAGACGGCAAAACCCACAGACGGCAGGACCCACAGACGGCAGGACCCACAGACGGCAGGACCCACAGACTGCAGAACCCACAGACGGAAAGACCCGCAGACGTCAAAACCCACAGACGAGAAAACCCACTAACGAGAAAACCCACAGACGGCAAGACCCACAGACGGCCGAACCCACAGACGGCAAAACCCACAGACGGCAAGACCCACAGACGTCAGGACCCACAGAAGGCAAGACCCACAGACGGCAAGACCCACAGACGGCAGAACCCACAGACGGCAGAACATACAGACGGCAGAACCCACAGACGTCAAAACCCACAGACGTCAAGACCCACAGACGGCACGACCCACAGACGGCAGGATCCACAGACGGCAAGACCCACAGATGTCAAGACCCACAGACGTCAAAACCCACAGACGTCAAAACCCACAGACGAGAACACCCACAGACGGCAAAACCCACAGACGAAAAAACCCACAGACGGAAAAACCCACAGACGGCAAAAATCCACAGACGAAAAAACCGTCTTGCCGTCTGTGGGTCTTGCCTTCTGTGGGTCCTGACGTCTGTGGGTCTTGCCGTCTGTGGGTTTTACCGTCTGTGGATTTTTTCGTCTGTGGGTTATGCCGTCTGTGGGTTTCGCCGTCTGTGGGTTTTACCGTCTGTGGATTTTTTCGTCTGTGGATTTTGCCGTCTGTGGATTTCGCCGTCTGTGGATTTTACCGTCTGTGGGTTTTACCGTCTGTGGATTTTCTCGTCTGTGGATTTTCTCGTCTGTGGATTTTACCGTCTGTGGATTTTACCGTCTGTGGATTTTGCCGTCTGTGGATTTTACCGTCTATGGATTTTTCGTCTGTGGATTTCGCCGTCTGTGGGTTTCACCGTCTGTGGGTTTTACCGTCTGTGGGTTTTTTCGTCTGTGGATTTCGCCGTCTGTGGATTTTCTCGTCTGTGGATTTTACCGTCTGTGGATTTTCTCGTCTGTGGATTTTTCGTCTGTGGATTTTACCGTCTGTGGATTTTTTCGTCTGTGGATTTTGCCGTCTGTGGATTTCGCCGTCTGTGGATTTCGCCGTCTGTGGATTTCGCCGTCTGTGGATTTCACCGTCTGTGGGTTTTACCGTCTGTGGATTTTCTCGTCTGTGGATTTTCTCGTCTGTGGATTTTACCGTCTGTGGATTTTACCGTCTGTGGATTCCGCCGTCTGTGGATTTTCTCGTCTGTGGATTTTCTCGTCTGTGGATTTCGCCGTCTGTGGGTTTCACCGTCTGTGGATTTTACCGTCTGTGGATTTTCTCGTCTGTGGATTTTACCGTCTGTGGGTTTTACCGTCTGTGGATTTTACCGTCTGTGGATTTTACCGTCTGTGGATTCCGCCGTCTGTGGATTTTCTCGTCTGTGGATTTTCTCGTCTGTGGATTTCGCCGTCTGTGGGTTTCACCGTCTGTGGATTTTACCGTCTGTGGATTTTCTCGTCTGTGGATTTTACCGTCTGTGGGTTTTACCGTCTGTGGGTTTTACCGTCTGTGGATTTTTTGTCTGTGGTTTTCTCGTCTGTGGATTCCGCCGTCTGTGGATTTTCTCGTCTGTGGATTTTACCGTCTGTAGGTTTTACCGTCTGTGGATTTCGCCGTCTGTGGATTTTCTCGTCTGTGGATTTTACCGTCTGTGGATTTTTCGTCTGTGGATTTTACCGTCTGTGGATTTTTTCGTCTGTGGATTCCACCGTCTGTGGATTTTCTCGTCTGTGGATTTTCTCGTCTGTGGATTTTACCGTCTGTGGATTTTGCCGTCTGTGGATTTCGCCGTCTGTGGATTTTTTCGTCTGTGGTTTTCTCGTCTGTGGATTTTCTCGTCTGTGGATTTTCTCGTCTGTGGATTTTACCGTCTGTGGATTTTACCGTCTGTGGATTTTTCGTCTGTGGATTTTACCGTCTGTGGATTTTGCAGTCTGTGGGTTTCGCCGTCTGTGGATTTTTCGTCTGTGGATTTTACCGTCTGTGGATTTTTCGTCTGTGGATTTTACCGTCTGTGGATTTTGCCGTCTGTGGGTTTGGCCGTCTGTGGATTTTGCCGTCTGTGGGTTTCGCCGTCTGTGGATTTTTCGTCTGTGGATTTTACCGTCTGTGGATTTTCTCGTCTGTGGATTTCGCCGTCTGTGGATTTCGCCGTCTGTGGATTTTCTCGTCTGTGGATTTTACCGTCTGTGGATTTTATCGTCTGTGGATTTTCCGTCTGTGGATTTTTCGTCTGTGGATTTTACCGTCTGTGGATTTTGCAGTCTGTGGGTTTCGCCGTCTGTGGATTTTTCGTCTGTGGATTTTACCGTCTGTGGATTTTACCGTCTGTGGATTTTTCGTCTGTGGATTTTGCCGTCTGTGGGTTTCGCCGTCTGTGGATTTTTCGTCTGTGGATTTTACCGTCTGTGGATTTTACCGTCTGTGGATTTTTCGTCTGTGGATTTTCTCGTCTGTGGGTTTTACCGTCTGTGGGTTTCGCCGTCTGTGGATTTTACCGTCTGTGGATTTCGCCGTCTGTGGATTTTTTCGTCTGTGGTTTTCTGGTCTGTGGATTTTCTCGTCTGTGGATTCCGCCGTCTGTGGATTTTCTCGTCTGTGGATTTTCTCGTCTGTGGATTTTACCGTCTGTGGGTTTTACCGTCTGTGGGTTTTACCGTCTGTGGATTCCGCCGTCTGTGGATTTTCTCGTCTGTGGATTTCGCCGTCTGTGGATTTCGCCGTCTGTGGATTTTACCGTCTGTGGGTTTTACCGTCTGTGGATTTCACCGTCTGTGGATTTTCTCGTCTGTGGATTTTACCGTCTGTGGATTTTACCGTCTGTGGATTTTACCGTCTGTGGATTCCGCCGTCTGTGGATTTTCTCGTCTGTGGATTTTCTCGTCTGTGGATTTCGCCGTCTGTGGATTTTCTCGTCTGTGGATTTCGCCGTCTGTGGATTTTACCGTCTGTGGATTTTGCCGTCTCTGGATTTCGCCGTCTGTGGATTTCGCCGTCTGTGGATTTCGCCGTCTGTGGGTTTTACCGTCTGTGGGTTTTACCGTCTGTGGATTTTCTCGTCTGTGGATTTTCTCGTCTGTGGATTTTCTCGTCTGTGGATTTTACCGTCTGTGGGTTTTACCGTCTGTGGATTTTTTGTCTGTGGTTTTCTCGTCTGTGGATTCCGCCGTCTGTGGATTTTCTCGTCTGTGGATTTTACCGTCTGTAGGTTTTACCGTCTGTGGATTTCGCCGTCTGTGGATTTTCTCGTCTGTGGATTTCACCGTCTGTGGATTTCGCCGTCTGTGGATTTCGCCGTCTGTGGGTTTTACCGTCTGTGGGTTTTACTGTCTGTGGATTTTACCGTCTGTGGATTTTCTCATCTGTGGATTTTACCGTCTGTGGATTCCGCCGTCTGTGGATTTTCTCGTCTGTGGATTTCGCCGTCTGTGGATTTCGCCGTCTGTGGATTTTACCGTCTGTGGGTTTTACCGTCTGTGGATTTTCTCGTCTGTGGACTTTCTCGTCTGTGGATTTTCTCGTCTGTGGATTTTACCGTCTGTGGATTTTACCGTCTGTGGATTCCGCCGTCTGTGGATTTTCTCGTCTGTGGATTTTCTCGTCTGTGGATTCCGCCGTCTGTGGATTTTCTCGTCTGTGGATTTTACCGTCTGTGGATTTTTCGTCTGTGGATTTTACCGTCTGTGGATTTTTTCGTCTGTGGATTTTGCCGTCTGTGGATTTCGCCGTCTGTGGATTTCGCCGTCTGTGGGTTTTACCGTCTGTGGGTTTTACCGTCTGTGGATTTTCTCGTCTGTGGATTTTCTCGTCTGTGGATTTTACCGCCTGTGGATTTTACCGTCTGTGGATTCCGCCGTCTGTGGATTTTCTCGTCTGTGGATTTTCTCGTCTGTGGATTTTACCGTCTGTGGATTTTACCGTCTGTGGATTTTGCCATCTGTGGATTTTACCGTCTGTGGATTTTACCGTCTGTGGATTTTTCGTCTGTGGATTTTGCCGTCTGTGGGTTTCGCCGTCTGTGGATTTTGCCGTCTGTGGGTTTCGCCGTCTGTGGATTTTTCGTCTGTGGATTTTACCGTCTGTGGATTTTCTCGTCTGTGGATTTCGCCGTCTGTGGATTTTCTCGTCTGTGGATTTTCTCGTCTGTGGATTTTCTCGTCTGTGGATTTTACCGTCTGTGGATTTTATCGTCTGTGGATTTTACCGTCTGTGGATTTTTCGTCTGTGGATTTTACCGTCTGTGGATTTTGCAGTCTGTGGGTTTCGCCGTCTGTGGATTTTTCGTCTGTGGATTTTACCGTCTGTGGATTTTACCGTCTGTGGATTTTTCGTCTGTGGATTTTGCCGTCTGTGGGTTTCGCCGTCTGTGGATTTTTCGTCTGTGGATTTTACCGTCTGTGGATTTTACCGTCTGTGGATTTTTCGTCTGTGGATTTTCTCGTCTGTGGGTTTTACCGTCTGTGGGTTTCGCCGTCTGTGGATTTTCTCGTCTGTGGATTTTCTCGTCTGTGGATTCCACCGTCTGTGGATTTTCTCGTCTGTGGATTTTACCGTCTGTGGGATTTACCGTCTGTGGATTTTGCCGTCTGTGGATTTCGCCGTCTGTGGATTTTACCGTCTGTGGGTTTTACCGTCTGTGGATTTTCTCGTCTGTCGATTTTCTCGTCTGTGGATTTTACCGTCTGTGGGTTTTACCGTCTGTGGATTTTTTGTCTGTGGTTTTCTCGTCTGTGGATTCCGCCGTCTGTGGTTTTCTCGTCTGTGGATTTTACCGTCTGTAGGTTTTACCGTCTGTGGATTTCGCCGTCTGTGGATTTTCTCGTCTGTGGATTTTACCGTCTGTGGATTTTTCGTCTGTGGATTTTACCGTCTGTGGATTTTTTCGTCTGTGGATTTTGCCGTCTGTGGATTTTACCGTCTGTGGATTTTACCGTCTGTGGATTTTCTCGTCTGTGGATTTTACCGTCTCTGGATTTTACCGTCTGTGGATTTTGCCGTCTGTGGATTTCGCCGTCTGTGGATTTTTTCGTCTGTGGTTTTCTCGTCTGTGGATTTTTTCGTCTGTGGATTCCGCCGTCTGTGGATTTTCTCGTCTGTGGATTTTACCGTCTGTGGATTTTACCGTCTGTGGATTTTTCGTCTGTGGATTTTACCGTCTGTGGATTTTTTCGTCTGTGGATTTTGCCGTCTGTGGATTTCGCCGTCTGTGGATTTTACCGTCTGTGGGTTTTACCGTCTGTGGATTTTCTCGTCTGTGGGTTTTACTGTCTGTGGATTTTCTCGTCTGTGGATTTTCTCGTCTGTGGATTTTACCGTCTGTGGGTTTTACCGTCTGTGGATTTTCTCGTCTGTGGATTTCGCCGTCTGTGGATTTCGCCGTCTGTGGATTTTACCGTCTGTGGGTTTTACCGTCTGTGGATTTTCTCGTCTGTGGACTTTCTCGTCTGTGGATTTTCTCGTCTGTGGATTTTACCGTCTGTGGATTCCGCCGTCTGTGGATTTTCTCGTCTGTGGATTTTCTCGTCTGTGGATTCCGCCGTCTGTGGATTTTCTCGTCTGTGGATTTTACCGTCTGTGGATTTTTCGTCTGTGGATTTTACCGTCTGTGGATTTTGCCGTCTGTGGATTTTACCGTCTGTGGATTTTTCGTCTGTGGATTTCGCCGTCTGTGGGTTTCACCGTCTGTGGGTTTTACCGTCTGTGGGTTTTTTCGTCTGTGGATTTCGCCGTCTGTGGATTTTCTCGTCTGTGGATTTCGCCGTCTGTGGATTTTCTCGTCTGTGGATTTTACCGTCTGTGGATTTTACCGTCTGTGGATTTTTCGTCTGTGGATTTTACCGTCTGTGGATTTTTTCGTCTGTGGATTTTGCCGTCTGTGGATTTTACCGTCTGTGGATTTCGCCGTCTGTGGATTTCGCCGTCTGTGGGTTTTACCGTCTGTGGATTTTCTCGTCTGTGGATTTTCTCGTCTGTGGATTTTCTCGTCTGTGGATTTTCTCGTCTGTGGATTTTACCGTCTGTGGATTTTACCGTCTGTGGATTCCGCCGTCTGTGGATTTTCTCGTCTGTGGATTTTCTCGTCTGTGGATTTTACCGTCTGTGGATTTTACCGTCTGTGGATTTTGCCGTCTGTGGATTTTACCGTCTGTGGATTTCGCCGTCTGTGGATTTTTTCGTCTGTGGTTTTCTCGTCTGTGGATTTTCTCGTCTGTGGATTCCACCGTCTGTGGATTTTCTCGTCTGTGGATTTTACCGTCTGTGGGATTTACCGTCTGTGGATTTTGCCGTCTGTGGATTTCGCCGTCTGTGGATTTTACCGTCTGTGGGTTTTACCGTCTGTGGATTTTCTCGTGTGTGGATTTTCTCGTCTGTGGATTTTACCGTCTGTGGGTTTTACCGTCTGTGGATTTTTTGTCTGTGGTTTTCTCGTCTGTGGATTCCGCCGTCTGTGGATTTTCTCGTCTGTGGATTTTACCGTCTGTAGGTTTTACCGTCTGTGGATTTCGCCGTCTGTGGATTTTCTCGTCTGTGGATTTTTCGTCTGTGGATTTTACCGTCTGTGGATTTTTCGTCTGTGGATTTTGCCGTCTGTAGGTTTCGCCGTCTGTGGATTTTGCCGTCTGTGGGTTTCGCCGTCTGTGGATTTTTCGTCTGTGGATTTTACCGTCTGTGGATTTTCTCGTTTGTGGATTTCGCCGTCTGTGGATTTCGCCATCTGTGGATTTTCTCGTCTGTGGATTTTACCGTCTGTGGATTTTATCGTCTGTGGATTTTACCGTCTGTGGATTTTACCGTCTGTGGATTTTTCGTCTGTGGATTTTGCCGTCTGTGGGTTTCGCCGTCTGTGGATTTTTCGTCTGTGGATTTTACCGTCTGTGGATTTTACCGTCTGTGGATTTTTCGTCTGTGGATTTTCTCGTCTGTGGGTTTTACCGTCTGTGGGTTTCGCCGTCTGTGGATTTTTTCGTCTGTGGATTTTACCGTCTGTGGATTTCGCCGTCTGTGGATTTTTTCGTCTGTGGTTTTCTCGTCTGTGGATTCCGCCGTCTGTGGATTTTCTCGTCTGTGCATTTTCTCGTCTGTGGATTTTCTCGTCTGTGGATTTTTTCGTCTGTGGATTTTACCGTCTGTGGATTTCGCCGTCTGTGGATTTTTTCGTCTGTGGTTTTCTCGTCTGTGGATTTTCTCGTCTGTGGATTCCGCCGTCTGTGGATTTTCTCGTCTGTGCATTTTCTCGTCTGTGGATTTTTCGTCTGTGGATTTCGCCGTCTGTGGGTTTCGCCGTCTGTGGGTTTCGCCGTCTGTGGATTTTTCGTCTGTGGATTTTCTCGTCTGTGGATTTTGCCGTCTGTGGATTTTACCGTCTGTGGATTTTCTCGTCTGTGGATTTTACCGTCTCTGGATTTTACCGTCTGTGGATTTTCTCGTCTGTGGATTTCGCCGTCTGTGGATTTTCTCGTCTGTGGATTTTCTCGTCTGTGGATTTTACCGTCTGTGGATTTTATCGTCTGTGGATTTTACCGTCTGTGGATTTTTCGTCTGTGGATTTTACCGTCTGTGGATTTTGCAGTCTGTGGGTTTCGCCGTCTGTGGATTTTTCGTCTGTGGATTTTACCGTCTGTGGATTTTACCGTCTGTGGATTTTTCGTCTGTGGATTTTGCCGTCTGTGGGTTTCGCCGTCTGTGGATTTTTCGTCTGTGGATTTTACTGTCTGTGGATTTTACCGTCTGTGGATTTTTCGTCTGTGGATTTTCTCGTCTGTGGGTTTTACCGTCTGTGGGTTTCGCCGTCTGTGGATTTTCTCGTCTGTGGATTTTACCGTCTGTGGATTCCGCCGTCTGTGGATTTTCTCGTCTGTGCATTTTCTCGTCTGTGGATTTTCTCGTCTGTGGATTTTCTCGTGTGTGGATTTTCTCGTCTGTGGATTTTACCGTCTGTGGATTTTGCCGTCTGTGGATTTTACCGTCTGTGGATTTTTCGTCTGTGGATTTCGCCGTCTGTGGGTTTCACCGTCTGTGGGTTTAACCGTCTGTGGATTTTTTCGTCTGTGGATTTCGCCGTCTGTGGATTTCGCCGTCTGTGGATTTCGCCGTCTGTGGATTTTCTCGTCTGTGGATTTCGCCGTCTGTGGATTTCACCGTCTGTGGATTTTACCGTCTGCGGATTTTTTCGTCTGTGGATTTCGCCGTCTGTGGATTTCGCCGTCTGTGGATTTCGCCGTCTGTGGGTTTTACCGTCTGTGGGTTTTACCGTCTGTGGATTTTCTCGTCTGTGGATTTTCTCGTCTGTGGATTTTACCGTCTGTGGATTTTACCGTCTGTGGATTTTGCCGTCTGTGGATTTTACCGTCTGTGGATTTCGCCGTCTGTGGATTTTTTCGTCTGTGGATTTTCTCGTCTGTGGATTTTACCGTCTGTGGGATTTACCGTCTGTGGATTTTCTCGTGTGTGGATTTTACCGTCTGTGGATTTTCTCGTGTGTGGATTTTACCGTCTGTGGATTTTACCGTCTGTGGATTCCGCCGTCTGTGGATTTTCTCGTCTGTGGATTTTACCGTCTGTGGATTTTGCCGTCTGTGGATTTTTTCGTCTGTGGTTTTCTCGTCTGTGGATTTTCTCGTCTGTGGATTCCACCGTCTGTGGATTTTCTCTTCTGTGGATTTTACCGTCTGTGGGATTTACCGTCTGTGGATTTTGCCGTCTGTGGATTTCGCCGTCTGTGGATTTTACCGTCTGTGGGTTTTACCGTCTGTGGATTTTCTCGTCTGTCGATTTTCTCGTCTGTGGATTTTACCGTCTGTGGGTTTTACCGTCTGTGGATTTTTTGTCTGTGGTTTTCTCGTCTGTGGATTTTCTCGTCTGTGGATTTTACCGTCTGTGGGTTTTACCGTCTGTGGATTTTTTGTCTGTGGTTTTCTCGTCTGTGGATTTTCTCGTCTGTGGATTTTACCGTCTGTGGATTTTTCGTCTGTGGATTTTACCGTCTGTGGATTTTTTCGTCTGTGGATTTTGCCGTCTGTGGATTTTACCGTCTGTGGATTTTACCGTCTGTGGATTTTCTCGTCTGTGGATTTTACCGTCTCTGGATTTTACCGTCTGTGGATTTTGCCGTCTGTGGATTTCGCCGTCTGTGGATTTTTTCGTCTGTGGCTTTCTCGTCTGTGGATTTTTTCGTCTGTGGATTCCGCCGTCTGTGGATTTTCTCGTCTGTGGATTTTACCGTCTGTGGATTTTACCGTTTGTGGATTTTTCGTCTGTGGATTTTACCGTCTGTGGATTTTTTCGTCTGTGGATTTTGCCGTCTGTGGATTTCGCCGTCTGTGGATTTTACCGTCTGTGGGTTTTACCGTCTGTGGATTTTCTCGTCTGTGGGTTTTACTGTCTGTGGATTTTCTCGTCTGTGGATTTTCTCGTCTGTGGGTTTTACCGTCTGTGGGTTTTACCGTCTGTGGATTTTCTCGTCTGTGGATTTCGCCGTCTGTGGATTTCGCCGTCTGTGGATTTCGCCGTCTGTGGATTTTCTCGTCTGTGGATTTTACCGTCTGTGGATTTTACCGTCTGTGGATTTTGCCGTCTGTGGATTTTACCGTCTGTGGATTTCGCCGTCTGTGGATTTTTTCGTCTGTGGATTTTCTCGTCTGTGGATTTTACCGTCTGTGGGATTTACCGTCTGTGGATTTTCTCGTGTGTGGATTTTACCGTCTGTGGATTTTCTCGTGTGTGGATTTTACCGTCTGTGGATTTTACCGTCTGTGGATTCCGCCGTCTGTGGATTTTCTCGTCTGTGGATTTTACCGTCTGTGGATTTTGCCGTCTGTGGATTTTTTCGTCTGTGGTTTTCTCGTCTGTGGATTTTCTCGTCTGTGGATTCCACCGTCTGTGGATTTTCTCTTCTGTGGATTTTACCGTCTGTGGGATTTACCGTCTGTGGATTTTGCCGTCTGTGGATTTCGCCGTCTGTGGATTTTACCGTCTGTGGGTTTTACCGTCTGTGGATTTTCTCGTCTGTCGATTTTCTCGTCTGTGGATTTTACCGTCTGTGGGTTTTACCGTCTGTGGATTTTTTGTCTGTGGTTTTCTCGTCTGTGGATTTTCTCGTCTGTGGATTTTACCGTCTGTGGGTTTTACCGTCTGTGGATTTTTTGTCTGTGGTTTTCTCGTCTGTGGATTTTCTCGTCTGTGGATTTTACCGTCTGTGGATTTTTCGTCTGTGGATTTTACCGTCTGTGGATTTTTTCGTCTGTGGATTTTGCCGTCTGTGGATTTTACCGTCTGTGGATTTTACCGTCTGTGGATTTTCTCGTCTGTGGATTTTACCGTCTCTGGATTTTACCGTCTGTGGATTTTGCCGTCTGTGGATTTCGCCGTCTGTGGATTTTTTCGTCTGTGGCTTTCTCGTCTGTGGATTTTTTCGTCTGTGGATTCCGCCGTCTGTGGATTTTCTCGTCTGTGGATTTTACCGTCTGTGGATTTTACCGTTTGTGGATTTTTCGTCTGTGGATTTTACCGTCTGTGGATTTTTTCGTCTGTGGATTTTGCCGTCTGTGGATTTCGCCGTCTGTGGATTTTACCGTCTGTGGGTTTTACCGTCTGTGGATTTTCTCGTCTGTGGGTTTTACTGTCTGTGGATTTTCTCGTCTGTGGATTTTCTCGTCTGTGGGTTTTACCGTCTGTGGGTTTTACCGTCTGTGGATTTTCTCGTCTGTGGATTTCGCCGTCTGTGGATTTCGCCGTCTGTGGATTTCGCCGTCTGTGGATTTTACCGTCTGTGGGTTTTACCGTCTGTGGATTTTCTCGTCTGTGGACTTTCTCGTCTGTGGATTTTCTCGTCTGTGGATTTTACCGTCTGTGGATTCCGCCGTCTGTGGATTTTCTCGTCTGTGGATTTTCTCGTCTGTGGATTCCGCCGTCTGTGGATTTTCTCGTCTGTGGATTTTACCGTCTGTGGATTTTTCGTCTGTGGATTTTACCGTCTGTGGATTTTGCCGTCTGTGGATTTTACCGTCTGTGGATTTTTCGTCTGTGGATTTCGCCGTCTGTGGGTTTCACCGTCTGTGGGTTTTACCGTCTGTGGGTTTTTTCGTCTGTGGATTTCGCCGTCTGTGGATTTTCTCGTCTGTGGATTTCGCCGTCTGTGGATTTTCTCGTCTGTGGATTTTACCGTCTGTGGATTTTACCGTCTGTGGATTTTTCGTCTGTGGATTTTACCGTCTGTGGATTTTTCCGTCTGTGGATTTCGCCGTCTGTGGATTTCGCCGTCTGTGGATTTCGCCGTCTGTGGGTTTTACCGTCTGTGGATTTTCTCGTCTGTGGATTTTCTCGTCTGTGGATTTTCTCGTCTGTGGATTTTACCGTCTGTGGATTTTACCGTCTGTGGATTCCGCCGTCTGTGGATTTTCTCGTCTGTGGATTTTACCGTCTGTGGATTTTGCCGTCTGTGGATTTTACCGTCTGTGGATTTCGCCGTCTGTGGATTTTTTCGTCTGTGGTTTTCTCGTCTGTGGATTTTCTCGTCTGTGGATTCCACCGTCTGTGGATTTTCTCGTCTGTGGATTTTACCGTCTGTGGGATTTACCGTCTGTGGATTTTGCCGTCTGTGGATTTCGCCGTCTGTGGATTTTACCGTCTGTGGGTTTTACCGTCTGTGGGTTTTCTCGTGTGTGGATTTTCTCGTCTGTGGATTTTACCGTCTGTGGGTTTTACCGTCTGTGGATTTTTTGTCTGTGATTTTCTCGTCTGTGGATTCCGCCGTCTGTGGATTTTCTCGTCTGTGGATTTTACCGTCTGTAGGTTTTACCGTCTGTGGATTTCGCCGTCTGTGGATTTTCTCGTCTGTGGATTTTTCGTCTGTGGATTTCGCCGTCTGTGGATTTTCTCGTCTGTGGATTTTCTCATCTGTGGATTTTACCGTCTGTGGATTTTATCGTCTGTGGATTTTACCGTCTGTGGATTTTACCGTCTGTGGATTTTGCAGTCTGTGGGTTTCGCCGTCTGTGGATTTTTCGTCTGTGGATTTTACCGTCTGTGGATTTTACCGTCTGTGGATTTTTCGTCTGTGGATTTTGCCGTCTGTGGGTTTCGCCGTCTGTGGATTTTTCGTCTGTGGATTTTACCGTCTGTGGATTTTACCGTCTGTGGATTTTTCGTCTGTGGATTTTCTCGTCTGTGGGTTTTACCGTCTGTGGGTTTCGCCGTCTGTGGATTTTTTCGTCTGTGGATTTTACCGTCTGTGGATTTCGCCGTCTGTGGATTTTTTCGTCTGTGGTTTTCTCGTCTGTGGATTTTCTCGTCTGTGGATTTTCTCGTCTGTGCATTTTCTCGTCTGTGGATTTTCTCGTCTGTGGATTTTTTCGTCTGTGGATTTTACCGTCTGTGGATTTCGCCGTCTGTGGATTTTTTCGTCTGTGGTTTTCTCGTCTGTGGATTTTCTCGTCTGTGGATTCCGCCGTCTGTTGATTTTCTCGTCTGTGCATTTTCTCGTCTGTGGATTTTTCGTCTGTGGATTTCGCCGTCTGTGGGTTTCACCGTCTGTGGGTTTTACCGTCTGTGGATTTTTCGTCTGTGGATTTTACCGTCTGTGGATTTTTTCGTCTGTGGATTTCGCCGTCTGTGGATTTCGCCGTCTGTGGATTTTCTCGTCTGTGGATTTCGCCGTCTGTGGATTTCGCCGTCTGTGGGTTTTACCGTCTGTGGGTTTTACCGTCTGTGGATTTTCTCGTCTGTGGATTTTCTCGTCTGTGGATTTTCTCGTCTGTGGATTTTACCGTCTGTGGATTTTACCGTCTGTGGATTCCGCCGTCTGTGGATTTTCTCGTCTGTGGATTTTCTCGTCTGTGGATTTTACCGTCTGTGGATTTTACCGTCTGTGGATTTTGCCGTCTGTGGATTTTACCGTCTGTGGATTTCGCCGTCTGTGGATTTTTTCGTCTGTGGTTTTCTCGTCTGTGGATTTTCTCGTCTGTGGATTCCACCGTCTGTGGATTTTCTCGTCTGTGGATTTTACCGTCTGTGGGATTTTACCGTCTGTGGATTTTGCCGTCTGTGGATTTCGCCGTCTGTGGATTTTACCGTCTGTGGA
The DNA here is from genome assembly GCF_036169615.1 of Heliangelus exortis. Classification (NCBI taxonomy): domain Eukaryota; kingdom Metazoa; phylum Chordata; class Aves; order Apodiformes; family Trochilidae; genus Heliangelus; species Heliangelus exortis. The sequence continues at coordinate 59,684 of NC_092447.1, forward strand.
TTTTACCGTCTGTGGATTTTCTCGTCTGTGGATTTTCTCGTCTGTGGATTTTACCGTCTGTGGGTTTTACCGTCTGTGGATTTTTTGTCTGTGGTTTTCTCGTCTGTGGATTCCGCCGTCTGTGGATTTTCTCGTCTGTGGATTTTACCGTCTGTAGGTTTTACCGTCTGTGGATTTCGCCGTCTGTGGATTTTCTCGTCTGTGGATTTTCTCGTCTGTGGATTTTTCGTCTGTGGATTTTACCGTCTGTGGATTTTTTCGTCTGTGGATTTTGCCGTCTGTGGATTTTACCGTCTGTGGATTTTACCGTCTGTGGATTTTACCGTCTGTGGATTTTTCGTCTGTGGATTTTACCGTCTGTGGATTTTGCAGTCTGTGGGTTTCGCCGTCTGTGGATTTTTCGTCTGTGGATTTTACCGTCTGTGGATTTTACCGTCTGTGGATTTTTCGTCTGTGGATTTTACCGTCTGTGGATTTTTTCGTCTGTGGATTTCGCCGTCTGTGGATTTTCTCGTCTATGGATTTTACCGTCTGTGGATTTTGCCGTCTGTGGATTTCGCCGTCTGTGGATTTTACCGTCTGTGGATTTTTCGTCTGTGGATTTCGCCGTCTGTGGATTTCGCCGTCTGTGGATTTCGCCGTCTGTGGATTTCGCCGTCTGTGGGTTTTACCGTCTGTGGGTTTTACCGTCTGTGGATTTTTCGTCTGTGGATTTTACCGTCTGTGGATTTTTTCGTCTGTGGATTTCGCCGTCTGTGGATTTTCTCGTCTGTGGATTTCGCCGTCTGTGGATTTTACCGTCTGTGGATTTTACCGTCTGTGGATTTTTTCGTCTGTGGATTTTGCCGTCTGTGGATTTCGCCGTCTGTGGATTTCGCCGTCTGTGGATTTCGCTGTCTGTGGGTTTCACCGTCTGTGGGTTTTACCATCTGTGGATTTTCTCGTCTGTGGATTTTCTCGTGTGTGGATTTTACCGTCTGTGGATTTTACCGTCTGTGGATTCCGCCGTCTGTGGATTTTCTCGTCTGTGGATTTTACCGTCTGTGGATTTTACCGTCTGTGGATTTTGCCGTCTGTGGATTTCGCCGTCTGTGGATTTCACCGTCTGTGGATTTTTCGTCTGTGGATTTTACCGTCTGTGGATTTTACCGTCTGTGGATTTTTCGTCTGTGGATTTTACCGTCTGTGGATTTCGCCGTCTGTGGATTTCACCGTCTGTGGATTTTTCGTCTGTGGATTTTACCGTCTGTGGATTTTTTCGTCTGTGGATTTTGCCGTCTGTGGATTTCGCCGTCTGTGGATTTTGCCGTCTGTGGATTTTTTCGTCTGTGGATTTTGCCGTCTGTGGGTTTTACCGTCTGTGGATTTTCTCGTCTGTGGATTTTCTCGTCTGTGGATTTTACCGTCTGTGGGTTTTACCGTCTGTGGATTTTTTGTCTGTGGTTTTCTCGTCTGTGGATTCCGCCGTCTGTGGATTTTCTCGTCTGTGGATTTTACCGTCTGTAGGTTTTACCGTCTGTGGATTTCGCCGTCTGTGGATTTTCTCGTCTATGGATTTTACCGTCTGTGGATTTTTCGTCTGTGGATTTTACCGTCTGTGGATTTTGCAGTCTGTGGGTTTCGCCGTCTGTGGATTTTTCGTCTGTGGATTTTACCGTCTGTGGATTTTACCGTCTGTGGATTTTTCGTCTGTGGATTTTCTCGTCTGTGGGTTTTGCCGTCTGTGGGTTTCGCCGTCTGTGGATTTTTTCGTCTGTGGTTTTCTCGTCTGTGGATTTTCTCGTCTGTGGATTTTCTCGTCTGTGGATTTTCTCGTCTGTGGATTTTACCGTCTGTGGGTTTTTTCGTCTGTGGATTCCGCCGTCTGTGGATTTTCTCGTCTGTGGATTTCGCCGTCTGTGGATTTCGCCGTCTGTGGATTTCGCCGTCTGTGGGTTTTACCGTCTGTGGGTTTTACCGTCTGTGGATTTTCTCGTCTGTGGATTTTCTCGTCTGTGGATTTTACCGTCTGTGGATTTTACCGTCTGTGGATTCCGCCGTCTGTGGATTTTCTCGTCTGTGGATTTTCTCGTCTGTGGATTTTACCGTCTGTGGATTTTACCGTCTGTGGATTTTGCCGTCTGTGGATTTTGCCGTCTGTGGATTTTACCGTCTGTGGATTTTTCGTCTGTGGATTTCGCCGTCTGTGGGTTTCACCGTCTGTGGGTTTTACCGTCTGTGGATTTTTCGTCTGTGGATTTTACCGTCTGTGGATTTTTTCGTCTGTGGATTTCGCCGTCTGTGGATTTTCTCGTCTGTGGATTTCGCCGTCTGTGGATTTCACCGTCTGTGGATTTTTCGTCTGTGGATTTTACCGTCTCTGGATTTCGCCGTCTGTGGATTTCGCCGTCTGTGGATTTCGCCGTCTGTGGGTTTTACCGTCTGTGGGTTTTACCGTCTGTGGATTTTTCGTCTGTGGATTTTACCGTCTGTGGATTTTTTCGTCTGTGGATTTCGCCGTCTGTGGATTTTCTCGTCTGTGGATTTCGCCGTCTGTGGATTTTACCGTCAGTGGATTTTTCGTCTGTGGATTTTACCGTCTGTGGATTTTTTCGTCTGTGGATTTTGCCGTCTGTGGATTTCGCCGTCTGTGGATTTCGCCGTCTGTGGATTTCGCCGTCTGTGGATTTCGCCGTCTGTGGATTTCACCGTCTGTGGGTTTTACCATCTGTGGATTTTCTCGTCTGTGGATTTTCTCGTGTGTGGATTTTACCGTCTGTGGATTTTACCGTCTGTGGATTCCGCCGTCTGTGGATTTTCTCGTCTGTGGATTTTACCGTCTGTGGATTTTACCGTCTGTGGATTTTGCCGTCTGTGGATTTTACCGTCTGTGGATTTCGCCGTCTGTGGATTTTACCGTCTGTGGATTTTTCGTCTGTGGATTTTACCGTCTGTGGATTTTACCGTCTGTGGATTTTTCGTCTGTGGATTTTACCGTCTGTGGATTTTTTCGTCTGTGGATTTTGCCGTCTGTGGATTTCGCCGTCTGTGGATTTACCGTCTGTGGATTTTGCCGTCTGTGGATTTTTTCGTCTGTGGATTTTGCCGTCTGTGGGTTTTACCGTCTGTGGATTTTCTCGTCTGTGGATTTTCTCGTCTGTGGATTTTACCGTCTGTGGGTTTTACCGTCTGTGGATTTTTTGTCTGTGGATTTCTCGTCTGTGGATTCCGCCGTCTGTGGATTTTCTCGTCTGTGGATTTTACCGTCTGTAGGTTTTACCGTCTGTGGATTTCGCCGTCTGTGGATTTTCTCGTCTGTGGATTTTACCGTCTGTGGATTTTTCGTCTGTGGATTTTACCGTCTGTGGATTTTGCAGTCTGTGGGTTTCGCCGTCTGTGGATTTTTCGTCTGTGGATTTTACCGTCTGTGGATTTTACCGTCTGTGGATTTTTCGTCTGTGGATTTTCTCGTCTGTGGGTTTTGCCGTCTGTGGGTTTCGCCGTCTGTGGATTTCTTCGTCTGTGGTTTTCTCGTCTGTGGATTTTCTCGTCTGTGGATTTTCTCGTCTGTGGATTTTACCGTCTGTGGGTTTTCTCGTCTGTGGATTCCGCCGTCTGTGGATTTTCTCGTCTGTGGATTTCGCCGTCTGTGGATTTCGCCGTCTGTGGATTTCGCCGTCTGTGGGTTTTACCGTCTGTGGGTTTTACCGTCTGTGGATTTTCTCGTCTGTGGATTTTCTCGTCTGTGGATTTTACCGTCTGTGGATTTTACCGTCTGTGGATTCCGCCGTCTGTGGATTTTCTCGTCTGTGGATTTTCTCGTCTGTGGATTTTCTCGTCTGTGGATTTTACCGTCTGTGGATTTTACCGTCTGTAGATTTTGCCGTCTGTGGATTTTGCCGTCTGTGGATTTTACCGTCTGTGGATTTTTCGTCTGTGGATTTCGCCGTCTGTGGGTTTCACCGTCTGTGGGTTTTACCGTCTGTGGATTTTTCGTCTGTGGATTTTACCGTCTGTGGATTTTTTCGTCTGTGGATTTCGCCGTCTGTGGATTTTCTCGTCTGTGGATTTCGCCGTCTGTGGATTTTCTCTTCTGTGGATTTCGCCGTCTGTGGATTTTACCGTCTGTGGATTTTACCGTCTGTGGATTTCGCCGTCTGTGGATTTCGCCGTCTGTGGGTTTTACCGTCTGTGGGTTTTACCGTCTGTGGATTTTTCGTCTGTGGATTTTACCGTCTGTGGATTTTTTCGTCTGTGGATTTCGCCGTCTGTGGATTTTCTCGTCTGTGGATTTCGCCGTCTGTGGATTTTACCGTCTGTGGATTTTTCGTCTGTGGATTTTACCGTCTGTGGATTTTTTCGTCTGTGGATTTCGCCGTCTGTGGATTTCGCCGTCTGTGGGTTTCACCGTCTGTGGATTTCGCCATCTGTGGGTTTCACCGTCTGTGGGTTTTACCATCTGTGGATTTTCTCGTCTGTGGATTTTCTCGTGTGTGGATTTTACCGTCTGTGGATTTTACCGTCTGTGGATTCCGCCGTCTGTGGATTTTCTCGTCTGTGGATTTTACCGTCTGTGGATTTTACCGTCTGTGGATTTTGCCGTCTGTGGATTTTACCGTCTGTGGATTTCGCCGTCTGTGGATTTTACCGTCTGTGGATTTTTCGTCTGTGGATTTTACCGTCTGTGGATTTTACCGTCTGTGGATTTTTCGTCTGTGGATTTTACCGTCTGTGGATTTTTTCGTCTGTGGATTTTGCCGTCTGTGGATTTCGCCGTCTGTGGATTTACCGTCTGTGGATTTTGCCGTCTGTGGATTTTTTCGTCTGTGGATTTTGCCGTCTGTGGGTTTTACCGTCTGTGGATTTTCTCGTCTGTGGATTTTCTCGTCTGTGGATTTTACCGTCTGTGGGTTTTACCGTCTGTGGATTTTTTGTCTGTGGTTTTCTCGTCTGTGGATTCCGCCGTCTGTGGATTTTCTCGTCTGTGGATTTTACCGTCTGTAGGTTTTACCGTCTGTGGATTTCGCCGTCTGTGGATTTTACCGTCTGTGGATTTTTCGTCTGTGGATTTTTTCGTCTGTGGATTTTACCGTCTGTGGATTTTACCGTCTGTGGATTTTCTCGTCTGTGGATTTTACCGTCTGTGGGTTTTACCGTCTGTGGATTTTCTCGTCTGTGGATTTTCTCGTCTGTGGATTTTACCGTCTGTGGATTTTTTGTCTGTGGTTTTCTCGTCTGTGGATTCCGCCGTCTGTGGATTTTCTCGTCTGTGGATTTTACCGTCCGTAGGTTTTACCGTCTGTGGATTTCGCCGTCTGTGGATTTTCTCGTCTGTGGATTTTACCGTCTGTGGATTTTTCGTCTGTGGATTTTACCGTCTGTGGATTTTACCGTCTGTGGATTTTTCGTCTGTGGATTTTACCGTCTGTGGATTTTGCAGTCTGTGGGTTTCGCCGTCTGTGGATTTTTCGTCTGTGGATTTTACCGTCTGTGGATTTTACCGTCTGTGGATTTGTCGTCTGTGGATTTTACCGTCTGTGGGTTTCGCCGTCTGTGGATTTTGCCGTCTGTGGGTTTCGCCGTCTGTGGATTTTTCGTCTGTGGATTTTCTCGTCTGTGGATTTCGCCGTCTGTGGATTTCGCCGTCTGTGGATTTTCTCGTCTGTGGATTTTACCGTCTGTGGATTTTATTGTCTGTGGATTTTACCGTCTGTGGATTTTTCGTCTGTGGATTTTACCGTCTGTGGATTTTGCAGTCTGTGGGTTTCGCCGTCTGTGGATTTTTCGTCTGTGGATTTTACCGTCTGTGGATTTTACCGTCTGTGGGTTTTACCGTCTGTGGATTTTCTCGTCTGTGGATTTTCTCGTCTGTGGATTTTACCGTCTGTGGATTTTACCGTCTGTGGATTTTACCGTCTGTGGGATTTACCGTCTGTGGATTTCGCCGTCTGTGGATTTCGCCGTCTGTGGATTTTACCGTCTGTGGGTTTTACCGTCTGTGGATTTTCTCGTCTGTGGATTTTCTCGTCTGTGGATTTTCTCGTCTGTGGATTTTACCGTCTGTGGTTTTCTCGTCTGTGGATTCCGCCGTCTGTGGATTTTCTCGTCTGTGGATTTTACCGTCTGTAGGTTTTACCGTCTGTGGATTTCGCCGTCTGTGGATTTTCTCGTCTGTGGATTTTACCGTCTGTGGATTTTTCGTCTGTGGATTTTACCGTCTGTGGATTTTACCGTCTGTGGATTTTTCGTCTGTGGATTTTACCGTCTGTGGATTTTGCAGTCTGTGGGTTTCGCCGTCTGTGGATTTTTCGTCTGTGGATTTTACCGTCTGTGGATTTTACCGTCTGTGGATTTTTCGTCTGTGGATTTTACCGTCTGTGGATTTTGCCGTCTGTGGGTTTCGCCGTCTGTGGATTTTTCGTCTGTGGATTTTCTCGTCTGTGGATTTCGCCGTCTGTGGATTTCGCCGTCTGTGGATTTTCTCGTCTGTGGATTTTACCGTCTGTGGATTTTATTGTCTGTGGATTTTACCGTCTGTGGATTTTTCGTCTGTGGATTTTACCGTCTGTGGATTTTGCAGTCTGTGGGTTTCGCCGTCTGTGGATTTTTCGTCTGTGGATTTTACCGTCTGTGGATTTTACCGTCTGTGGATTTTTCGTCTGTGGATTTTGCCTCTGTGGGTTTCGCCGTCTGTGGATTTTTCGTCTGTGGATTTTACCGTCTGTGGATTTTTCGTCTGTGGATTTTCTCGTCTGTGGGTTTTACCCTCTGTGGGTTTCGCCGTCTGTGGATTTTTTCGTCTGTGGATTTTACCGTCTGTGGATTTCGCCGTCTGTGGATTTTTTCGTCTGTGGTTTTCTCGTCTGTGGATTTTCTCGTCTGTGGATTCCGCCGTCTGTGGATTTCGCCGTCTGTGGATTTCGCCATCTGTGGATTTTCTCGTCTGTGGGTTTTACCGTCTGTGGATTTTACCGTCTGTGGATTTTTCGTCTGTGGATTTTACCGTCTGTGGATTTTGCCGTCTGTGGGTTTCGCCGTCTGTGGGTTTTTCGTCTGTGGATTTTCTCGTCTGTGGGTTTTACCGTCTGTGGGTTTTACCGTCTGTGGGTTTTCTCGTCTGTGGATTTTACCGTCTGTGGATTTTGCCGTCTGTGGGTTTCGCCGTCTGTGGGTTTCGCCGTCTGTGGGTTTCGCCGTCTGTGGATTTTCTCGTCTGTGGATTTTCTCGTCTGTGGATTTTCTCGACTGTGGGTTTTACCGTCTGTGGGTTTTACCGTCTGTGGGTTTTACCGTCTGTGGGTTTTCTCGTCTGTGGGTTTCGCCGTCTGTGGGTTTCGCCGTCTGTGGGTTTCGCCGTCTGTGGGTTTCGCCGTCTGTGGATTTCGCCGTCTGTGGATTTTTCGTCTGTGGATTCCGCCGTCCGTGGATTTCGCCGTCCGTGGATTTGGCCGTCTGTGGGTTTCGCCGTCTGTGGATTTTGCCGTCTGTGGATTTTGCCGTCTGTGGATTTCGCCGTCTGTGGATTTTACCGTCTGTGGATTTTACCGTCTGTGGATTTTACCGTCTGTGGATTTTCTCGTCTGTGAATTTCGCCGGCTGTGGATTTCGCCGTCTGTGGATTTTACCGTCTGTGGATTTTCTCGTCTGTGGGTTTTACCGTCTGTGGGTTTTCTCGTCTGTGGATTTTACCGTCTGTGGATTTTTCCCGTCTGTGGGTTTCGCCGTCTGTGGATTTTCGCGTCTGTGGATTTTACCGTCTGTGGATTTTTTGTCTGTGGATTTTACCGTCTGTGGATTTTTCATCTGTGGATTTTACCGTCTGTGGATTTTGCAGTCTGTGGGTTTCGCCGTCTGTGGATTTTTCGTCTGTGGATTTTACCGTCTGTGGATTTTACCGTCTGTGGATTTCGCCGTCTGTGGATTTTCTCGTCTGTGGATTTTACCGTCTGTGGATTTTACCGTCTGTGGATTTTTCGTCTGTGGATTTTACCGTCTGTGGATTTTGCCGTCTGTGGGTTTCGCCGTCTGTGGATTTTTCGTCTGTGGATTTTCTCGTCTGTGGGTTTTACCGTCTGTGGGTTTTACCGTCTGTGGATTTTACCGTCTGTGGATTTTGCCGTCTGTGGGTTTCGCCGTCTGTGGGTTTCGCCGTCTGTGGGTTTCGCCGTCTGTGGATTTTCTCGTCTGTGGGTTTTACCGTCTGTGGGTTTTACCGTCTGTGGGTTTTACCGTCTGTGGGTTTTACCGTCTGTGGGTTTTACCGTCTGTGGGTTTTCTCGTCTGTGGATTTTACCGTCTGTGGATTTTGCCGTCTGTGGGTTTTGCCGTCTGTGGGTTTCGCCGTCTGTGGATTTTTCGTCTGTGGATTCCGCCGTCCGTGGATTTCGCCGTCCGTGGATTTGGCCGTCTGTGGGTTTCGCCGTCTGTGGATTTTTCGTCTGTGGATTTTACCGACTGTGGATTTTGCCGTCTGTGGATTTCGCCGTCTGTGGATTTTACTGTCTGTGGATTTTGCCGTCTCTGGATTTTGCCGTCTCTGGATTTTGCCGTCAGTGGATTTCGACGTCTGTGGATTTCGACGTCTGTGGATTTCGACGTCTGTGGATTTTACCGTCTGTGGATTTTTCGTCTGTGGATTTTACCGTCTGTGGATTTTACCGTCTGTGGATTTTGCCGTCTGTGGGTTTCGCCGTCTGTGGATTTTTCGTCTGTGGATTTTACCGTCTGTGGATTTTCTCGTCTGTGGATTTCGCCGTCTGTGGATTTCGCCGTCTGTGGATTTCGCCGTCTGTGGATTTCGCCGTCTGTGGATTTTACCGTCTGTGGATTTCGCCGTCTGTGGATTTTTTCGTCTGTGGATTTTCTCGTCTGTGGATTTCGCCGTCTGTGGATTTCACCGTCTGTAGATTTTACCGTATGTGGATTTTGCCGTCTGTGGATTTTGCCGTCTGTGGATTTTGCCGTCTGTGGATTTCGCCGTCTGTGGATTTTACCGTCTCTGGATTTTACCGTCTCTGGATTTTGCCGTCTCTGGATTTTGCCGTCTGTGAGTTTTACCGTCTGTGGATTTTGCCGTCTGTGGATTTCGCCGCCTGTGGATTTTGCCGTCTGTGGATTTCGCCGTCTGTGGATTTTACCGTGTGCGGATTTACTCGTCTGTGGGTTTTACCGTCTGTGGATTTCGCCGTCTGTGGATTTTCTCGTCTGTGGGTTTTACCGTCTGTGGATTTTACCGTCTGTGGATTTTGCCGTCTGTGGGTTTCGCCGTCTGTGGCTTTTTCCGTCTGTGGATTTTACCGTCTGTGGATTTTACCGTCTGTGGATTTTACAGTCTGTGGGTTTCGCCGTCTGTGGATTTTCTCGTCTGTGGATTCCGCCGTCTGTGGGTTTCGCCGTCTGTGGGTTTCGCCGTCTGTAGATTTTGCCGTCTGTGGATTTTACCGTCTGTGGATTTTCTCGTCTGTGGATTTTCTCGTCTGTGGATTTTACCGTCTGTGGATTTTGCCGTCTGTGGATTTCGCCGTCTGTGGATTTCGCCGTCTGTGGATTTTACCGTCTGTGGATTTTCTCGTCTGTGAATTTCGCCGTCTGTGGATTTCGCCGTCTGTGGATTTCGCCGTCTGTGGATTTCGCCGTCTGTGGATTTCGCCGCCTGTGGATTTTGCCGTCTGTGGATTTCGCCGTCTGTGGATTTTAACGTCTGTGGATTTTCTCGTCTGTGAGTTTTACCGTCTGTGGATTTCGCCGTCTGTGGATTTTCTCGTCTGTGGGTTTTACCGTCTGTGGATTTTACCGTCTGTGGGTTTTGCTGTCTGTGGGTTTCGCCGTCTGTGGCTTTTTCATCTGTGGATTTTACCGTCTGTGGATTTTACCGTCTGTGGATTTTACAGTTTGTGGGTTTCGCCGTCTGTGGATTTTCTCGTCTGTGGATTCCGCCGTCTGTGGGTTTCGCCGTCTGTGGGTTTCGCCGTCTGTGGGTTTCGCCGTCTGTAGATTTTGCCGTCTGTGGATTTTACCGTCTGTGGATTTTCTCGTCTGTGGATTTCGCTGTCTGTGGGTTTCGCTGTCTGTGGATTTTACCGTCTGTGGATTTTGCCGTCTGTGGATTTTACCGTCTGTGGATTTTCTCGTCTGTGGATTTCGCCGTCTGTGGATTTTACCATCTGTGGATTTTTCGTCTGTGGATTTTGCCGTCTGTGGATTTTCTCGTCTGTGGATTTCGCCGTCTGTGGATTTTCTCGTCTGTGGATTTCGCCGTCTGTGGATTTTCTCGTCTGTGGATTTCGCCGTCTGTGGATTTTCTCGTCTGTGGATTTTCTCGTCTGTGGATTTTGCCGTCTGTGGATTTCACCGTCTGTGGATTTTCTCGTCTGTGGATTCCGCCGTCTGTATATTTTCTCGTCTGTGGGTTTTACCGTCTGTGGATTTCGCCGTCTGTGGATTTCGCCGTCTGTGGATTTTCTCGTCTGTGGTTTTCTCGTCTGTGGATTTTCTCGTCTGTGGATTCCGCCGTCTGTGGATTTTCTCGTCTCTGGATTTTACCGTCTGTGGGTTTTACCGTCTGTGGATTTTACCGTCTGTGGATTTTTCATCTGTGGATTTTTCGTCTGTGGATTTTACCGTCTGTGGATTTTCTCGTCTGTGGATTTCACCGTCTGTGGATTTTCTCGTCTGTGGATTTTGCCGTCTGTGGATTTTGCCGGCTGTGGATTTTCTCCTCTGTGGATTTTCTCCTCTGTGGGTTTTGCCGTCTGTGGATTTTCCCGTCTGTGGATTTTGCCGTCTGTGGATTTTGCCGTCTGTGGATTTTCTCGTCTGTGGATTTTGCCTTCTGTGGGTTTTCTCGTCTGTGGATTTTTCGTCGCCTGTGGATGTTTCGTCTGTGGGTTTTGCCGTCTGGGGATTTTCTCGTCTGTGGGTTTCGCCGTCTGTGGATTTTACTGTCTGTGGATTTTGCCGTCTGTGGGTTTCGCCGTCTGTGGGTTTTGCCGTCTGTGGGTTTCGCCGTCTGTGGGTTTCGCCGTCTGTGGGTTTCGCCGTCTGTGGGTTTCGCCGTCTGTGGGTTTCGCCGTCTGTGGGTTTTCTCGTGTGTTGATTTTACCGTCTGTGGATTTTGCCGTCTGTGGATTTTCTCATCTGTGGATTTTGCCGTCTGTGGGTTTTCTCGTCTGTGGATTTTGCCGTCTGTGGGTTTTTTCGTCTGTGGATTTTCTCGTCTGTGGGTTTTTTCGTCTGTGGGTTTTGCCGTCTGTGGGTTTTGCCGTCTGCCAAACACATGCAAAGAGTGACCACTGAAAACTTTGGCTGGCCCTAACTCTCACATGGTACCCCACCCACAGCACCACCAACCATCGGCCTACGGCTTTGCGTTTGACCACAAAACCCACAGACGGCAAAACCCACAGACGCGAAAACCCACAGACGGAAAAACCCACAGACGGAAAAACCCACAGACGGAAAAACCCACAGACGGAAAAACCCACAGACGGAAAAACCCACAGACGGAAAAACCCACAGACGGAAAAACCCACAGACGGAAAACCCACAGACGGAAAAACCCACAGACGGAAAAACCCACAGACGGAAAAACCCACAGACGGAAAAACCCACAGACGGAAAAACCCACAGACGGAAAAACCCACAGACGGAAAAACCCACAGACGGAAAACCCACAGACGAAAAACTCACAGACGGGAAAACCCACAGACGGGAAAACCCACAGACGGAAAACCCACAGACGGAACACCCACAGACGGAACACCCACAGACGACAAAATCCACAGACGTCGGAACCCACAGACGGCGACACCCACAGACGGCGACACCCACAGACGGCGACACCCACAGACGGCGACACCCACAGACGGCGACACTCACAGACGGCGAAAAACACAGACGGCGAAAAACACAGACTGCTAAAAACACAGACGGCGACACCCACAGACGGCAAAAAACACAGACGGCGAAACCCACAGACGGGGACACCCACAGACGGCAAAAAACAGACGGCGAAACCCACAGACGGCGACACCCACAGACGGCGACACCCACAGACGGCGACACCCACAGACGGCGACACCCACAGACGGCGACACCCACAGACGGCGACACCCACAGACGGCGACACCCACACACGGCAAAAAACACAGACGGCGACACCCACAGACGGCGACACCCACAGACGGCGACACCCACAGACGGCGACACCCACAGACGGCTAAAAACACAGACGGCGACACCCACAGACGGCGACACCCACAGACGGCGACACCCACAGACGGCGACACCCACAGACGGCGACACCCACAGACGGCGACACCCACAGACGGCAAAAAACACAGACGGCAAAAAACACAGACGGCAAAAAACACAGACGGCAAAAAACACAGACGGAGACACCCACAGACGGCGAAACCCACAGACGGCAAACTCACAGACGGAAAACCCACAGACGGCGACACCCACAGACGGCGACACCCACAGACGGCGACACCCACAGACGGCGACACCCACAGACGGCGACACCCACAGACGGCTAAAAACACAGACGGCTAAAAACACAGACGGCTAAAAACACAGACGGAGACACCCACAGACGGCAAAAAACACAGACGGCGAAACCCACAGACGGCGACACCGACAGACGGCGACACCCAAAGACGGCGACACCCACAGACGGCTAAAAACACAGACGTCTAAAAACACAGACGGCGACACCCACAGACGGCGACACCCACAGACGGCGACACCCACAGACGGCTAAAAACACAGACGGCGACACCGACAGACGGCGACACCCAAAGACAGCAAAAAACACAGACGGCAAAAAACACAGACGGCAAAAAACACAGACGGCAAAAAACACAGACGGCAAAAAACACAGACGGCAAAAAACACAGACGGCAAAAAACACAGACGGCAAAAAACACAGACGGCGACACCCAGAGACGGCGACACCCAGAGACGGCGACACCCAGAGACGGCGACACCCAGAGACCGCAACACCCAGAGACCGCAACACCCAGAGACCGCAACACCCAGAGACGGCAAAAAACACAGAGGGCAAAACCCACAGACGGGAAAACCCACAGACGGCGACACCCACAGACGGCGACACCCACAGACGGCGACACCCACAGACGGCGACACCCACAGACGGCGACACCCACAGACGGCGACACCCACAGACGGCGACACCCACAGACGGCGAAAAACACAGACGGCGAAAAACACAGACGGCGAAAAACACAGACGGCGACACCCACAGACGGCGAAAAACACAGACGGCGAAAAACACAGACGGCGAAAAACACAGACGGCTAAAAACACAGACGGCTAAAAACACAGACGGCTAAAAACACAGACGGCGACACCCACAGACGGCGACACCCACAGACGGCGACACCCACAGACGGCGACACCCACAGACGGCAAAAAACACAGACGGCGAAACCCACAGACGGCGACACCCACAGACGGCGAAACCCACAGACGGCGAAACCCACAGACGGCGAAACCCACAGACGGCGACACCCAAAGACGGCAAAAAACACAGACGGCAAAAAACACAGACGGCAAAAAACACAGACGGCAAAAAACACAGACGGCAAAAAACACAGACGGCGACAACGACAGACGGCGACAACGACAGACGGCGACAACGACAGACGGCGACAACGACAGACGGCGACACCGACAGACGGCGACACCCACAGACGGCGACACCCACAGACGGCAACACCCACAGACGGCAACACCCACAGACGGCAACACCCACAGACGGCAACACCCACAGACGGCAACACCCACAGACGGCAACACCCACAGACGGCAACACCCACAGACGGCAACACCCACAGACGGCAACACCCACAGACGGCAACACCCACTGACGGCAACACCCACTGACGGCAAAAAACACAGAGGGCAAAAAACACAGAGGGCAAAAAACACAGAGGGCAAAAAACACAGAGGGCAAAACCCACAGACGGCGACACCCACAGACGGCGACACCCACAGACGGCGACACCCACAGACGGCGACACCCACAGACGGCGACACCCACAGACGGCGACACCCACAGACGGCTAAAAACACAGACGGCTAAAAACACAGACGGCTAAAAACACAGACGGCTAAAAACACAGACGGCTAAAAACACAGACGGCTAAAAACACAGACGGAGACACCCACAGACGGCAAAAAACACAGACGGCGAAACCCACAGACGGCGACACCGACAGACGGCGACACCCAAAGACGGCGACACCCACAGACGGCTAAAAACACAGACGTCTAAAAACACAGACGGCGACACCCACAGACGGCGACACCCACAGACGGCGACACCCACAGACGGCTAAAAACACAGACGGCTAAAAACACAGACGGCGACACCGACAGACGGCGACACCCAAAGACAGCAAAAAACACAGACGGCAAAAAACACAGACGGCAAAAAACACAGACGGCAAAAAACACAGACGGCAAAAAACACAGACGGCAAAAAACACAGACGGCAAAAAACACAGACGGCAAAAAACACAGACGGCGACACCCAGAGACGGCGACACCCAGAGACGGCGACACCCAGAGACCGCGACACCCAGAGACCGCGACACCCAGAGACCGCGACACCCAGAGACGGCAAAAAACACAGAGGGCAAAACCCACAGACGGCGACACCCACAGACGGCGACACCCACAGACGGCGACACCCACAGACGGCGAAAAACACAGACGGCGAAAAACACAGACGGCGAAAAACACAGACGGCGAAAAACACAGACGGCGACACCCACAGACGGCGAAAAACACAGACGGCGAAAAACACAGACGGCTAAAAACACAGACGGCTAAAAACACAGACGGCTAAAAACACAGACGGCTAAAAACACAGACGGCGACACCCACAGACGGCGACACCCACAGACGGCGACACCCACAGACGGCGACACCCACAGACGGCGACACCCACAGACGGCAAAAAACACAGACGGCGAAACCCACAGACGGCGACACCCACAGACGGCGACACCCACAGACGGCGAAACCCACAGACGGCGAAACCCACAGACGGCGAAACCCACAGACGGCGACACCCAAAGACGGCAAAAAACACAGACGGCAAAAAACACAGACGGCAAAAAACACAGACGGCAAAAAACACAGACGGCAAAAAACACAGACGGCAAAAAACACAGACGGCAAAAAACACAGACGGCAAAAAACACAGACGGCAAAAAACACAGACGGCGACAACGACAGACGGCGACAACGACAGACGGCGACAACGACAGACGGCGACACCGACAGACGGCAACACCCACAGACGGCAACACCCACAGACGGCAACACCCACAGACGGCAACACCCACAGACGGCAACACCCACAGACGGCAACACCCACAGACGGCAACACCCACAGACGGCAACACCCACAGACGGCAACACCCACAGACGGCAACACCCACAGACGGCAACACCCACAGACGGCAACACCCACAGACGGCAACACCCACAGACGGCAACACCCACAGACGGCAACACCCACTGACGGCAACACCCACTGACGGCAAAAAACACAGAGGGCAAAAAACACAGAGGGCAAAAAACACAGAGGGCAAAAAACACAGAGGGCAAAACCCACAGACGGCGACACCCACAGACGGCGACACCCACAGACGGCGACACCCACAGACGGCGACACCCACAGACGGCGACACCCACAGACGGCGACACCCACAGACGGGATCCGATACCATTACGTTTTCTATCTCAAACACGGGGATAATTTGACCAGGTATTTTTTGTGTGTTACACAACCGGGAGGGAGAGCTGCCCAAAGGAGATGCTACCAAACCCCCAGGGAAATACCCCATTTAGAGGGAGACAGAAACAAAGTACTTCAGAGCACTCCATCAAAACACCAGCAAAAGATACCTGCAGCATCCAGCTGTCTCTCTGTTCAAAGATTTAGAACAGATAATTAACTAAACTAGGTAATATATGAGATTTAAAGCATTATGGGGCTGTTAGCATCTAAACAATGCAGTTTGTACTTTATACAACTGTTTTTGTTACATTTATGATACAAAAAAATCTGTGGTAACTCTTTGGCTTTAATTTTTGAAGGATGATGGAGAGAAGGCAGGGTAAAACTGCAGGAGTCAAACAAATCCCCACTGCTTCAGTATATAAACTTACACAAAAGGACTCTCTGATTTGTTAATACACCTGGATGTACCAAAACGTGCAGAGGAATGCATTTTCATCATCTCACCTGCTGCAATTGTGAACCACAAAGCCAGAAACACCATCAACTTGAGAAAGATGTGCTGTGCTTCCATCTTGAGAATGACCTTCTCCTTTTTTTTGAAGGAGGAAAGAGTCTTGCTGCTGGTGACTTCCACAGACTCTTTTGGGATCTGCTCTGATGGGGAGTTTCCAAAATGCAACATCTTTGAATGAGAGACATTTCTATTTTGGACTCTCTCTTCCCATCTTCTATCAATATTCATGCTGAAGGGCAGTTGTTCCTGGTCTCCCAGCTCAGATTCCTTCCTCAAGAAAAGGCACGTCAGGTAACTGGTATATTCCTGCGATCACCAGGCTCATCTTCATTTTCCACAAAACAGAGTGCCAGCAGGAAGCATTCGGAAGAAACCTATGGGTTGACAAACCTCTTCTGTGACAACCTCCTTCACCATCCCTTGAAGTACTCATCATCCCTAAAGACACCCCCCTAGTCAGATAGAAATAGCACTTAGGGATATGGCTTAAGTTCTTGTCAGTGTTAGGTTAATGGTTGGACTCTATGGTCTTGAAGGTCTTTTCTAACAGAGGTAATTCTGTGATTAGCACCATGGGCTTTCCCTCACCTGCTCTGTACCCATTCGATGCCAGATACTGCATCTGTCATTGTTTGTAGAACCCAAGCTACATCAAGAGACAAAATGACAGTTATACTTGAAGGAAGGCACCAGCTCCATGTTCATCCTCACTACTACCCCAGCTCACCTCAAATGCTCATCCAGTCCCAAAAGTGGCCTACAAAGTTCATGCAAAAAAGTAACTGCTTCACTGAGTAGCCACATTATTCTCTGCTCTTTGACACTGACCTTACCTCGGACTACTTGCTATAGTCAGCAGCTTTGTCCCAGTGAGCCTGCTTACAATATTTGCAAAAAACAAAAGGAACCTACCAAGATGCTGCCTCAAACAGCACCCTGCCTGCAACAATTCCCATCTCTTACTCCTTTACCTTGGCAATTTGCATATCCAGCCTCTGAAATTTTCTTATTGTCACATGGTGGCTACAATAGAACCTATAAACATCAACTGATGCTTCTAACTTCAACAACACACACCCAAAAAATAACTGCTCTTTGGTCCCACTAGTCATCACTCACCTCACCCCAGTCACCTTCAGTGACTATCCCACTTCGCTTACTGCTTCTACCTTCAAAATGAGTTAAACACACACTGTAATCAGGTAGCTACCAAAAGCACAATCCCTCCAGCACTACACACTGACTGACCTGACTGCACTTCTTACAAGCGCATATTTGTCCTTTGCATCTGAAAGAAAGTGTTACACAAGTCACTGGAATGCTGAACAATGGACAGACAATTCCAGACATCTCAATCCTAGTTAGGAAACCCATCTAGAGTACTACTACCCTCATGCCATTAATAAACACAGCCCCACAACTTTAAACCCATACAACCGTTAACTACTGAGAGGGTCAATCACCTGCGCTGCACAGGAAAAACCCTCTCATGAGGGTCCCATCACCTTCAAACACCCTCAAAGCAACTGCCCACCCAGCCTGAGTATGGATGCTCTGCCTAAAATCGCTGTAAAATTGTGGCCTAAAAACTACAGGCAAACATCACCAGAGACCCTTATGGCTCTTCAATATCCCCAACTCTACACTCTGGGCAGAGCAGCTCCAGGCCAAACACAGAAACACAGACCAACCCAAGACACACCACTGCAAACTACAAGATTAAACATTAATAGAAAACTCCCAAAAAGAATTACTCTGGGCTCCAAGAAGCTGGCCAAGAAGACCTACAGGGATGCAAGGGTGAGGCAAGGAGGCCCCATGGTGACATCAAGTGTCATAGAACACTTCCTGTTACAATAACTACTCTTCAAAATAACATATCAGATGTGCAAGAAGACTAGCATCAAGACCTAAGGACGCAGAGACAAGGTTGCAAATGTGGAAAATTTATGACCAGAGATGCTCATTCGTTCATAAAGAAGATTACAAAAGATGCCTATCAAGAAATTTGCAAGATGCAAGAAAAGAAGGATCCAGATGGCACTATGATGATGATGACTAAATGTGTTCAACACCATGGGGATGATGTTCAATATTACTTGTCCTGTGAGGGACTCTGGAATCCAAGACTTTTGGGCAATAAGACCTACAGCGATGCGTCTGCAAAGCGAGGGAATGAAGCGACAGATGCCCGAGAAACCGCCTTCAAGACCTGAGGACGCAAGGATGCGGGGAATGAGTCCCCCTCAGGGAAACTGGATGGACAGAGATCAGATGACAATGCAATTGGGAATGACATTGCAGAAGACAACCATCAAGAAACTTCCAAGTCAAGAGACCGATCTGCAATTTTGACTTGTCTTGCAGAAGATGCTGATGATCAGCACCGTGCTGATCAGGAAAGGCTTTGCAGGGATAATGCCCAAGATGCGAGACTTGCTCTGTGAGGACACCCAGAAGACCATCAAGGCCTGAGGAAGCTCTAAGACAACAAAGACTGACAACACAAAATGCACAACCCCACACACCGAGGCTGGAGCTGCCCTGCCCATGCTGGAATCATACTGGAAAGTAACCTGTTCCCTTCACCCACCCAAAGGGGGCTGCTCTCAGACAGCCCTCTCCCCTACACTAACTTCAAAACACCACCTGCAATTGCCAACCTCCTCTGCTCAGCCCCTCCCCACCCACCCCCAGGCCCTCAACTTATCTTCAAGAGCGACAGCAGCACAAAGCCATGGTCGGTAATGAAAACCGCATTGTTTGACTGGGACGTGCTTCCAGTCGCACGGCTCCTCTTCATCCCCTATATGTAGAAAAAGAAAAAAAAAACAACCCACAGATCACAAACAGCGCTGGCACAAGTCCCACCTAAGCCAACACACGCTACTTCTGCTGCACTCACCTCCTCAAGGGAGCCCCATGGTATACCATGCACCTTCTCGTTCCAGAGTTGAACGCTATCGCCACCATTGCTTGGGGCACCTGAAACACCAAGAGAAAGGGTTCCTGTTCTGCTGATCAGAAGTCACCAGCCCCACGAACCCCTCGCTACCAACTCAACTCAACTTCAACGCCCAGCCGGTTCCAAAGGTGGCACGCACAGCGCCTGCAAAAACAAAAGGAAACGTTTAAGTGACTTGATGTAAAATACATGGCTGACCCAGCCCACCACCATCTCACCTTCTCCAACCGCTCCTAAATGTGTGCCTTTGTCTCTCCAAGGATGGTTGTGGCACCTGCAAAAGTCAAAGCAAAAGGCACGTGCTGAGGTAGTGCCTCCAACAACAGGCAGCCCACTGTGATGTCCACCTTCTCCTCCTTTACCTCAGCCTCTCACCCATCTGCTGCCTGCCGTCCTTGTGGGGTGCCAAAAGTAGGTTTGGAGGACACCTGGAAAACACAAAAAACAGGGGATGCCAATGCTTTCAACGGCAAGAAAATACCGGAAAAATAACTGCTCCTTCTGCACACCAGCCTTTGCTCACCTTGCCAGAGCCACCTCCAGAACAGATATTCTGCTTCCTTGGCTGCTCTCACCTTCAAAAGGACAAACAAACCATAATGCAGTCAGGTAGTCAGGAGAGGGACCTTCGCTCCAACACCAACTAACCTTTGGATGGTGCTCTTCTTTCCTCCTGCTCTTTCATGTACATCCTTGTCACATGGGATCTGAAAAACAGTGATACACAGGTCACTGGAACACTGCCCAACAGTGCTGGACTAGTCCTTTAGGGCTCTTCCAAAAAACCCTGAACCTATAACTCTGGGAAGAGCAGCTCCAAGCCAAACACTCAGACCAATTCAAGACACAGCCCTGCAAATCATGAGACATGATCTCAAGAGAACAGTGAGTAAGAAGAATATCTCTGGGATCCAAGACTGTTTGGCAAGAAGACCTACAGCAATGCAACTGCAAAACGAGGGGCTGAATCAAGGGATGCCAAAGAACCCAGGCTTCGAGACCTGATGACACGAGGATGCAGGGAATAAAGTCCCACTCTGGGAAAATCCATGACCAGAGATGATATGATGCTGATGCAGGTGGCAATGATGTTTCAGAAGATGACCATCAGGAAGCGTCCCAGATGAAAGACCTATCTACACTTCAAACTTGTCACACAAGAAGAAGATGCTGCTGACTAGGACTGTGCTGATGAGTAAAGGCCTTGCAGGGATGAGGGTCAAGACGTGGGACCTGCTCCGAGAGGACATCAAGACCTGAGGAAGCTTTAAGACAAAGACACACAACACAAACTACACGCCACCACACACCAAGGCTGGAGCTGCCCGGCCCACACTGGCATCACATCAGAAATTAACCCACTTCCTTTACCTGACCAAAGGAGGCTGCTCCCAGACTGCCCTCTCCCCTACACTAACTTCAAAACCCCTTCCACAACTCCCACCAGCCTTGACCCCTCTACACCACTGGTCCCTCAACTTATCTTTCAGAGGACTCGCTCTCCAAAGTCGTGGTTAGCCAGGAAAATACACAGGAGCAGCCCAGGATAATCCTAAACTTGCAAGGTTCCCCTTTGCCACCTGCATGAAAAAATAAAAAAGTCATACCACAACACCAAAACAAGCAAACAAAAAAACTCCACACACATAACCACAACACCAAAACACCTACCAGAATATTTGGCAGTAAGTCCAACATTGGCCAGCCCTGTTCTCTTCCAAATGTCCCAGCTTCACAGAAAAGCCCTGCAGGGTCCCACTCACCCACGCTTTACGGAGTTGGACGCTGTAGGCATCGTCATTCAGGGCACCTAAAACGCACAAAACTATTGTTCTGCTTGAGAGAAGACACTAGCTCCACAAGCCCTGCACTACCACCTCACCTCCAGTGCTCATTCAATTCCTGGAACTTGCTAGCATCATGCCAGGGAGGGACAGGCTCCCATCAACCACCCAAAGGGCACCGCTTCTGGACAGCCCGATCCCCTACAGTAACTTTAAAACCCGAGCCAGTGATTCCTAACCTTGACCCCTCTACACAGACCCTCCCCATCATCCCTTTCTCTTACCTTTCAAACACCTGGGGCTCTGAAGCACTGGACAGAAAAGTAACCCACATCGGCTGACTGGGATCTTCCCAAAACCACGAAGTTCCTCCTCGTCATCTGCAATAACAAACAGCAATGGCACCAGAAATAGGACGTCAGCTAAATACCAACCCCTTCCACAAGCTCCTCATACCCCCTGACTTGCCCTGCTCACCTTCTCCTTCCACACACGTTATGGCCACCATCGCTTCTGGCACCTGAAATACCAGGAGACACAAAATTCCTGTTCTGCTTGTGAGATCGAGCCTCCTCGTTACCATCCAGTCTCACCTCCAGCGCTCTTCCCCCTCCAAAGGTGGCACGTGCAGCACCTGCAAAAACAAAGGGAAACCACCGAGTCAACGTAAGATCTCTGGATGATCCAGCCCACAACCATCTCACCTTTTCTGACCGTTCCTCAATGCGTGGTTTTGTGTGGCACCTGCAAAAGTCAAAGGAAAAGCACGTGCCGAGATACTGCCTAAAACGACAGGCAGCCCACACCAGCCTTTGCTCAGAAAACTTCCAAATCCCTTCTGCAACAACTCCCGACCTCAGCACTTCAGTTCAGTCCCTCAACTTATCTTCCTGAGGGATGGTGGTTTTGGATCTATGTCCAGCAAAACACCACGCTGTCTGACAGGCACGTTCCTCTTCATCACCTGCAATCAGAAAGAAAGAAAAATCAGAAACGGTGTCACCAATAAGGTGCACTTCAGCCATCAACAACCACTTATACTACACCCACCACCTCAAAAGAGCCCCACCCAGTTCCACTCACCTCCGTGATCCTGAGCGGAATGCTGTGTCCACCACTGCTTTGGACACCTAGAAGACCAAGAGAAAGAGTTACTGTTCTGCTGATCAGTAGCCACCAGCTCCACGAACCCACTCTCTACCACCCCAGCTCACCTTCAATGCTCGTCCGGTTCCAAAGGTGGCACGCACAGCACCTGAAACGTAAGGGAAACCTTTAACAGAGTTGATGTTAATACATGGCTGACCCAGCCCACAGACATCTCACCTTCTCCAACTGTTCCTCAAGACATGGCTTTGTCATTCCAGCACTGTGTGTGACACCTGCAAAAGTCAAAGCAAAAGTCACACGCTGAGATATTGACCCCAACAACACCCAGGCCACTGCGATGTCCATCTCCTGCTCCGTTACCTCGGCCTCTCACCCATCTGCCTGCCATCTCTTTGGGGTGCCAAAATGAGGTTAGGAGGGCACCTGAAAAAAACCACGAACAACAAGGGATGTTCATGACCAACCAATAAAACAACACCTGAGAATAACTGCTCCTCCGGCCCACCAGCCTTGGCTCACCTTGCCACAGCCACCTCCGGTACCCGTATCCCGCTTCGCTCGCCGCTTCCGCCTTCAAAATGACAACAAACCATAATGTGGTCAGGTAGCCAAAGGAGGCAGCTTCCCACCAACTGCACACCCTGACTAACCTTCAGCTGGTTCCCTTGTTCCTCCTCCATCCGTTTCTTGCTCATCCTTGACTTGCGGGATCTGAAAAATAGGATTACACAAGTTACCGGACCGCTGCTCAACACCGAGTCTGTCAGGTTGTGGTGCTTCCCGTGGCCCCTGATCCTACACGGCAGGCAGGGCAGCTCCAAGCCAAACACTCACATGCACAGACTGACCAAAGACACAGCCACGTGAGTCACAAGACTTGACCTCAAGATAAAACTCGCAGCAAGATGTGGGACACTGGAATCCAAGACTTTTGGGCAATAAGACCTACAGCGATGCGTCTGCAAAGCGAGGGAATGAAGCGACAGATGCCCGAGAAACCGCCTTCAAGACCTGAGGACGCAAGGATGCGGGGAATGAGTCCCCCTCAGGGAAACTGGATGGACAGAGATCAGATGACAATGCAATTGGGAATGACATTGCAGAAGACAACCATCAAGAAACTTCCAAGTCAAGAGACCGATCTGCAATTTTGACTTGTCTTGCAGAAGATGCTGATGATCAGCACCGTGCTGATCAGGAAAGGCTTTGCAGGGATAATGCCCAAGATGCGAGACTTGCTCTGTGAGGACACCCAGAAGACCATCAAGGCCTGAGGAAGCTCTAAGACAACAAAGACTGACAACACAAAATGCACAACCCCACACACCGAGGCTGGAGCTGCCCTGCCCATGCTGGAATCATACTGGAAAGTAACCTGTTCCCTTCACCCACCCAAAGGGGGCTGCTCTCAGACAGCCCTCTCCCCTACACTAACTTCAAAACACCACCTGCAATTCCCAACCTCGACTCCTCTGCTCAGCCCCTCCCCACCCACCCCCAGGCCCTCAACTTATCTTCAAGAGCGACAGCAGCACAAAGCCATGGTCGGTAATGAAAACCGCATTGTTTGACTGGGACGTGCTTCCAGTCGCACGGCTCCTCTTCATCCCCTATATGTAGAAAAAGAAAAAAAAAACAACCCACAGATCACAAACAGCGCTGGCACAAGTCCCACCTAAGCCAACACACGCTACTTCCGCTGCACTCACCTCCTCAAGGGAGCCCCATGGTATACCATGCACCTTCTCGTTCCAGAGTTGAACGCTATCGCCACCATTGCTTGGGGCACCTGAAACACCAAGAGAAAGGGTTCCTGTTCTGCTGATCAGAAGTCACCAGCCCCACGAACCCCTCGCTACCAACTCAACTCAACTTCAACGCCCAGCCGGTTCCAAAGGTGGCACGCACAGCGCCTGCAAAAACAAAAGGAAACGTTTAAGTGACTTGATGTAAAATACATGGCTGACCCAGCCCACCACCATCTCACCTTCTCCAACCGCTCCTAAATGTGTGCCTTTGTCTCTCCAAGGATGGTTGTGGCACCTGCAAAAGTCAAAGCAAAAGGCACGTGCTGAGGTAGTGCCTCCAACAACAGGCAGCCCACTGTGATGTCCACCTTCTCCTCCTTTACCTCAGCCTCTCACCCATCTGCTGCCTGCCGTCCTTGTGGGGTGCCAAAAGTAGGTTTGGAGGACACCTGGAAAACACAAAAAACAGGGGATGCCAATGCTTTCAACGGCAAGAAAATACCGGAAAAATAACTGCTCCTTCTGCACACCAGCCTTTGCTCACCTTGCCAGAGCCACCTCCAGAACAGATATTCTGCTTCCTTGGCTGCTCTCACCTTCAAAAGGACAAACAAACCATAATGCGGTCAGGTAGTCAGGAGAGGGACCTTCGCTCCAACACCAAACCCTCACTAACCTTTGGATGGCACTCGTCTCCTCCAGCTCTTTCACGTACATTCTTGTCACACAGGATCTGAAAAGCAGTATGACACAAGTACCTGAAACACTGCTTAACAGCGCTGGACTAGTCCTTTAGGGCTCTTCCAAAAAACCCTGAACCTATAACTCTGGGAAGAGAAAGCTCCAAGCACTCAGACCAATGCACACAGCCCTGCAAATCATGGGACTCGATCTCAAGAGAACAGTGAGTAAGAAGAATATCTCTGGGATCCAAGACTGTTGGGCAAGAAGACCTATAGCGATGCGGCTGTGAAGCGAGGGGCTGAAGCAACAGATGCCCACCAATCCGGGCTTCAAGACCTAAGGATGCAGAGAACAAGTGCTACTCTGGGGAAATCCATGACTGGAGATGCTGATGAAGTATGGAAAAGTGTTTCAGAATAACATCATCAAGAAACTTCCCAGATGCAAGAATAATCCATATGTTAAACTTGTCATAAAAGAAAAAGATGCTGCCTTGACCCTACAACTCCAGAAAGGGCAGCTCAAACCAAAAAGGCCAACTCAAAACACAGCCCTGCAAACCACACTGGCATCAAGACTCGACGTCAACAGAATACTGAGCAAGAAGAATATCATCTCCAGCATCCAAGATTGTTTGTCAAGAAGACCTACAGTGGTGCAACTGTAAAATGAGGGGCTAAATCAAGGGATGCCGAAGAACCCGGGCTTCAAGACCTGAGGACGTAAGGATGTGGGGAACAAAGTCCCACTCTGGGAAAATCCACGACCAGAGATGATACTGATGCAATTGGTGATGACATTTCAGAAGATGACCATCAGGAAGCTTCCCAGATGAAAGACCTATCTATGCTTCAAATTTGTCACGCAAGAAAAAGATGCTGCTGACTACTACTGTGCTGATGAGTAAAGGCCTGCCAGGGATGATGCCCAAGATGCGGGACTTGCTCCGAGAGGACATCAAGGCCTGCAGAAGCTCTAAGACAAAGACACACAACATAAACTACACACCACCACACACCAAGGCTGGAGCTGCTCTGCCCACACAGGCATTGCATTTGAAACTAACCCACTTCCTTCACCTGACTAAAGAAGCCTGCTCCAAGACTCCTCTCTCCCCTGCACCAACTTCAAAATCCCTTCTGCAACTCTACACCACTGGTCCCTCATCTTTCAGAGGACTGGCACTCCAAAGCCATGGTTAGCCAGGAAAAAAAAACAGGAGTGGCCCAGGACAATCCTCAACTTGCAAGGTTCCCCTTCGCCACCTGCATTAAAAAAAAGAAAAAAATCACACCACAAAAGCAAAACCAAAACCTAACAAACCAAAAAAGCCCCCCACATATAACGACAACACCAAAACACCTAACCAGAATATCCAGCAATAAATCCAATATCAGCCAGCCCCATTCTCTTCCAAATGATCTAGCTTCCCAGAAGAGCCCTCTGGGATTCCCACTCACCCACACTTTACGGAGTGGGACGCCATAGGCATCATCATTCAGGGCACCTAAAAGGCACAAAATAATGGTTTTGCTTGAGAGAAGACACCAGCTCCATGATCCCTGCACTACCACCTCACCACCAATGCTCATTCAACTCCAGGAACTTGCTAGCATCATGCCAAGGAGAGACAGGCTCCCATCAACAACCCAAAGGGGACCGCTTCTGGACAGCCCGTTCCCCTACAATAACTTTAAAACCCGAGCCAGCGATTCCTAACATTGACCCCTCTACACAGACCCTCCCCATCATCCCTTTCTCTTACCTTTCAAACGGCTGCGGCTCTGAAGCACAGGACAGAAAAGTAACCCACATCGTCTGACGGGAATCTTTCCAAAACCACCAAGTTCCTCCTTGTCATCTGCAATAACAAATGTCAGTACCACCAGAAACAGGACGTCAGCTAAACACCAACTTCTTCCACAAGCTCCTCATAACCCCCGTCTTGCCCTGCTCACCTTCTCCTTCCACACACGTTACGGCCACCATCGCTTCTCACACCTGAAAATAACAAGTGATGTAATATTACTGTTCTGCTTGTGAGATCGAGAGTCCTTGTTACCATCCCGTCTCACCTTCAGCACTCTTTCGGCTCCAAAGGTGGCATGCGCAGCGCCTGCAAAAACAAAGGGAAACGCTTAACTAAGTTGACATAATATACCTGGCTGAGCCATCCCTCAACCATTTTACCTTCTCCGACTGCTTCTAAGTACATGCCTTTGTCCCTCTGATGCTGCGCAGCACCTTCAAAAGTCAAAAGAAAAGCACGTGCCAAGATATTGCCTCGAACAACAGGCAGACCACTGTGGTGTGTCTGAACTCCAAATAGCCCCTCGGTGTTCCACTTACCCTCTCATTTCAGAGATGAATACTGCAACTGCTGCCACTTTGGGAAACAAAAATACCAAGACAGAGCAAATAACCACTGCACCGGCGAGAAGCCCCCAGCCCTGCTCCTCACCCAGTAGAGGTCCAAGCACAACACAGCCCCCGAGCAGACCAAGCCCATGAGCAGGGCTGGAGGCTTATATACCCTGGGCCCTGCCCCACTGCCCTTCCCACAGTCCTTTGGGAAAGCCCCCTCATCAACCTGACTGGCCACACCTGGGCTACCCCAGCCCCAGCTGGAGCCATTCAGAGAACATCATCCCCTGCTCCGGCTACAGCTGGGAGTTCAGTCCCCAGTGGGTGCCAACACCCCCCCCGGGGCACTCTGAAGGCAGGAAAATGTTCATTTAGACTCCTCAGAAATCCCAGCAGAGTTGGGGATAAGGCTCAGAGCCAGACTCCGCCAGAAAAAGGGAGAAAAGGGAAGAGAAAAGCAGAACAAGGGAGAGAGAAAGGAGGAGGGGTAGGAACGAAGGGCAAGGCCACACCCATGGGGGGAGGAGTAGAAGGACAGGGCCACAAAGACAAGAAGGGAGCAGGAAATAAAGCCACAACCAGTGCTGCCAATGAGCATCTTACCAGACACTGCCAGCCTCTTCAGCACCCGACTCCTCAGACCCCCCATTGTGTTCTGCTCATCTGCTCATTCCAGAATCCGATGCGGTGGCCATGATTTCTTGAGGCACATAAAGATACCAGCAAGACACAAAATTCCTGTTGTGTCTGTGAGATGTCACCTGCCCCCTGAGCCTCCTGGCTACCATCCCAGCTCACCCCAAATGCCCATCCAATTCCGACAGGACCCACACAGCACCTACAAATACAACTGGAAAGTGCTGCGCTGAGTTGCCGCAAGTTACTTTCCCTTAGCACCAATCTGGCTGAATACTGCTCCATCTGCACAGCCTGCTCATGGGCACGGAGCTTCTCCGACCTGGAGCAGAGCCCTGCGTGGAGGGGTGGGACAACACATGGGAGGGAGTGGGGGGCACCCACCAAGGGTAAAGCTAAAAACACGGGGTAGGGCCCAGAGGAGGCAGAGCTATGCACAAGGGTGATCAGCCCAGAGAAAGAGGGTGAGTCCAAGACAGGTTGGGGTGCAACCACCAGCCCTGAAAAGCAGCACATCACCCCGGGGAGGCGGGGACCTCCCAGCCCAGCACCGCCGGCCACCCCCTGCAATTAGGAACCAGGAAGCAGGAGCGGGGCCACTCTGGGTAGGCCTCTTCGACTTATCTCCTGCCTCCCTGCAGCATGAAATGAGGCCCCACCACTCTTGTCCCCCTGTCACCTCCCCCTCTCCGCAGCACATGCTGAGCCCTTCGCCCATGGAGGGGCCAAGAACGGTGTGGGCAGAGCCAACCCTGAAGGATGGGGAAACAAGGAGGGGGGTGCAGCCCCAAATAGCAGAACAGGGTAAAGCACAGAGGGGGCAGAGTCACATATGAGGCAGTCACATATGGACCACTGAAAACTTTGGCTGGCCCTAACCCTCACATGGAACCCCACCCACAGCACCACCAACGATCGGCCTACGGCTTTGCGTTTGACCACAAACCTCGAATCTACCGGCCCTCGGCAGCCATTCTCCAATATTGCTCAATGGGGCCCCAAAAGGCCGAACGCTCGAGACTGCCAAACACATGCAAAGAGTGACCACTGAAAACTTTGGCTGGCCCTAACCCTCCCATGGAACCCCACCCACAGCACCACCAACGATCGGGCTACAGGTTTGCTTTAGTGAAAACAACTCAGATATACCCCCCCTCAGCGGCCACTCTCCCACTGTTGCTCAATATGGCTCCAAAACTCCATACAATCGGGCCATGAGGACGTGGGGAAGGTCGCCCAGAAAAAGGGTTCAATGCAAAAGAGGCGTCAACATCTTTGACCACAACACCGGCACTAAAGAGGACTGAGCGGAAACCTCCAAATTGAGAGACTGATCCACGCTTTAAGGGTCTAATGCAAGAAAAGACGCTCCGAATCGTCACTGTGATGATGAGTACCGTCATTCAATACCCTAAGGACGGGGCATGAGGTGCCTGCTACACTCCTTAGTATCAAAGGAAAGACTGGGACCCGAGAAGGGTCTGACATGCAGAAGACAGCAGACTACACACCACACGGGCTGGAGCTATCCTGCCTGGCGCATGCTAGGATTGTGCTAAAAAGTAACCCTCCCCCTTTAGCTGCCCAAAGGGTTAAAAGTTAGGGTAAACTTTAACTCAACAATAGTTCCCAAAGTTGTCCCCTCGATTCCCCTAGCACTTCCCAGCACCCACTCCCCCTCAACTTAGCTCTCAGAGAGCCAGAGGTGTCCATCCATCTTTGATGAAATAGCATTAGTCCTGCGGTCACCAGGTTCCGCTTCATCGCCTGCAAAAAGAAAAAAACAACAGAACGTTAAACCACTTTGTCAACCCACAACATACCCCGTAAAGCTGCCAGCAGGAGAAAAACAAATACACGCGACAAGCACCCTTCTGACTAAGCATACCGCTTACCCAGGGGCTTCTAAATAAAGTTGATGCCCGTGCCTCAAGGCTCCCACAGCTCCAAAGCTGCCACCAGCCGCAGGAACAGCAGAGCCCTAACCCAAGTACAGCCCCAGAGCAGTCTGAGCTTCCCGAGCAAAGGCAGGGGGAAGTACATATACCCCTGGCCCCACCTATCCCACAATGCCCTGGGAAAGGGGCAGCGCCAAACACCAGAAGAATTAAAGGGGCCAGGAGAGCATCAGCGTATTTTCTGCTTTTGTTTATATTAACAGCATAGGTAACGTGGAACAGAGAAACAGACTGCTCTCAAAAGAGATTAACTTCTCTACTATGACCAGGTATTTAATTTGACATGTTTTTACTGAGACAAACGAAAGTCTGTACTCAACCAAATAGATATAATAATGTATGCAAGAAAATACTATTTTAAAAGGAATAACAACGATTAAGTTCTTTAGGTTCCCAGCAGAGAAAAGGCTCTGCTGTTATGATTTGTTTCTAGTAATGTGGCTCGTACATCCTCTGGCCACACTACATTCCAGGTAAGACTGAATGAAAAAGCAGAGTTAAATCTCCCATAAGGATCCATTTTTTATAGTATCTCCATTCATGAAGTGACTTATTTTGTAAATGGCTGGCAATTCCGAATCACCGCATATATCCGGGGTTCTCTTCCTTCCACAATCGCTATTACCTCTCTTACTAACAGTACTTGCAACAGACCTTTCCATCAAGGTGCCAGAGCTCTCCTGTTGTTGCTTCACATATACCTCGCCTCTGGCTTCTAAAGAGTGAGGCTCCTCCAGATTCAGATGGGCCAAGAAGGCTTCTCTCACCTATGAATAAGGTTCCATCATAACTTTCGTTATTGTAACACAACAAGCAAGACTTAGATCTACCGCTGGCCTGGGAGTCAAAAAAAGTCTCCTTCGTCAACCAGGAGCTACTTAATAGAAACTGAAGTTACTGCTACCTAGGCCCCGCCCTCTGCCTCCGTACCTCCCCAGCTCTTCCTCAACCAGGAGAGCTCCAGCCCTGCCCAATCGACTGCTCTCGGGAAACACAATCTGCACCGAACCGGGGCCACTGTGTGGCCCCCGGAGACAGACGGGGCTCGTGGGAGGGGCACGGGATGGTAAGAAATGGACACGCGAAGGCTCGGTCACGGGGCGAAAAGACACGGCACCGGACATGCTGCTCCTGGCGCGCTAAACACTAACACGTCCGGATACGGGGACTGTGCCAAAGACTACAGCACCCAGCGTGCCCCGCGCGCCAACGGAGCAGGAGAGTACAGCTCCTATCGGGCCCCGCCCTCCCGCCTGCTTTGAACGTGCGGCGCTCAGACTTCTCAACACAAGTCCAGGCTCCCCCATGACCGCTCTGGATTCGATGCGACATGTCTTGCACCTACCTCTTTTATCATTTTCTCCGGAGCCTCTCTGCTTGCGATCCAACCCGGCGGGGAACTACGGCACCACCACAGCCACCCGCCCCCCCACTATACACAGCGCTATCTACCTTCCCCCCACACCCCCAGCCGGCTGTGGCCTCTTTATAGCTAGAGCCTGCCCGTCGCCTCACTGGCTGCACCTGGGCTTAAGCCACCCTGGGACCCGCTGCAGCCCCCCCTAATCACCTGCTCCTCACTTGACCCCGTGTAAACTCATTCCCATGACACCGTGACAGCCTCTTACCCAGTGCAAAGGGACTACGGGCATAGACATGAGTGCAAAAAGGAAAGCAATAGTTTATTAGTAATAGTTTATTAATGCATATAACTTCCAGAACTGAGCCTGCCGAGTGGCTCAAGTGCCTGCACACTCTCTGCCCAGCTTGGATGCCTCAGAAGTCAGTACCAGAGGAGTATCTGTCAGTCCGGTGGCGAATGGTCAACTCCTGCAGCACCGAGCTATGTAGGATAGAATAAGTAAACAAAAAGGAGGGGAATGAGGTAAGAGAGAGAAGAGAGAGCTAGGACAGGGGGTTGGCCAGTGATGGAGAGTGGAAGAAAGAGAAAGAAGCAGGACTGCACTGGAGGGGAAAAAAACTGCAACGGACAGCAGATCAGAAGGATGGACAAAGGAAAAATACTGAGGAATAAAAAACCAGCCAGATGGATGCAGGGATATAGCAAGAAAGGATGGGACAGGGAGCAGAACAGAGAGATAACGACAAGGACAGGAAGCAGGACAGAGGGAATATGAGAGGAAAAGAAGGACAGGGAACAGGACAGATCAAGAAAACCAGAGGGGATGGAGGAATAGAGAGACAAAAAGGAAGGACAGAGAAGGAGACACAGAAAAGGAATGGGTATCAAGACAGAGAGACAAGAGGGGGTGATAGGAAAAAACAAGAACAGAGAGGAAAAGAGGGATGTGGAGAAGGATGCAGGGTTGGAAGGAGAGGCACATGGAACAGGACAGAGGGAGAAAATAAAAATACCAGTTGGAGGCAAGATGGGAAGATACTTAAGAGAAAGGGAGGCACAGGCAGAAGAGCAGAAGAATACCAAGAAAGATGGACAGGCAGACAAAAAATGAAATGTTGGGGAAAAAACAGATGGACAGCGAGCAGGACGGGCATAGGGAGAGCTGGCAGTGGGCAGGGAGAATGACAGAGAACTGGATGGGGAGGGAAGGACAGGGGCAGGGAACACCACAGGAGAACAGGGACCAAAAAAGAGCAAGAGGGCCAAGGCATAAAGAGAGGGACAGGGAGCTGGATGCAAGAATGGAGAGAACTGGAGTACAGGTAAGTGGGAAAAAAAAAAAAAAAGAGAGAGGGCCAGGGAGCCATGCAGAGGGATGAGGAGCCAGGCTGAAGAATGAAGAAGCAAAGAGAATGATGGAGGAATAAAAAACAGCACAACAGAGAGACAGAGGCCGGGGAAGAGAGAGACAGGCAGGGATCTGGGAGGAGTGGGAGATGCAGGGGGACACTAGGATGCAAAATAAAGGGGATGAATGCCCAAGGTCCAGGGATTCAGCACAGCTCCTGCTCTTGGTGCTGCCTATAGTGATGTACAATTTAAACATTTCTCTCTCCCTCTTACTCCCTGTCTACTTTCCTATTCTGTAGCTCTGGTTACTCAACTGTTATCCATCAAGGAGAATACAGCTCTTTGAAAGCAAGGGTTCCTAAATACATAGCATCTCTCTCTCATAAATTGCATAGCCCTACTGTACCTTTGGATACCTACAGGGATCCTGCATTATGCATCAGCGATGCAGTCAGCCAAGGAGTATTAATTGTGATTGTCTCTCGCTCAGAGAGGCAGGGCTTCTTCTGTGCTTTGGAGATGGAGGCAG
The DNA here is from genome assembly GCF_036169615.1 of Heliangelus exortis. Classification (NCBI taxonomy): domain Eukaryota; kingdom Metazoa; phylum Chordata; class Aves; order Apodiformes; family Trochilidae; genus Heliangelus; species Heliangelus exortis. The sequence goes on from NC_092447.1 coordinate 92,446, forward strand.
CTTCTTCAGATTCCTTACCTTTTTTCTGTTCTCATCAACTTCCACCAAGGCACCTGGTCAAAAGACACTGAGTATTAGGCCTTTCCCTTTTCATGCATCCTGCTACTATAACAAGGCAAGCCAGGGACAACACAAAGCAAATCTAAGTGAGGCGCAGTGACACCACCATAGGACAAACGGATAACATGTAATCCTCGGAGCCACCCCAGGAAACGAAAAGAGCAAGCAGCCGTTATCGACGGTTACCTTTGTTCACGCCAGGCTGGAGCCGTCCCACAGACCTCCTCCCTTCAGAGCGGAAGGACCTCTCGCCACAGCGGTGGCCCCTGCTCTCACCCGCCGAGGAACGGAAGCGCCGCCAGAGCGTCCGCGTTCTGCTCCGGGGCACTGCGCGTGCGCCAGCCAGAAACAGCTCGCGAGGCTACCAGAAAGATGTCTGCGTGCACGGCTCGCCGCCAGGTGACAGCAGCTGGCGGCGGCAACTTCGCAACGTCGCGTGGGACAGCGGCTCCGGCAAAGGCTACATGGCGCTGCAAGCCCCGAAATCGAGTATCGCCTCCCGACAGCCTGGTGCTGGAAGACTACCGCTGCCACCTGGCTCCGCTAGCCAACGGCTTCCAGAGGCAGCGTCTCCCAGACTTAACTCTCCGCCAACGCCCGACGCCTCCACCCCGACACCCCCTTTCCTGTGCCCCCGCCAACAGCAGGTCTGGGTTTTTCCCCACATCCACGTCCCTGACCCTTAGGTCCCTTCTGCTGTGCCCAGAATGTGCCGACAGGAGCAGTCAGAGAGCATCTCATGCTGCAGGAACCCTGTGGAAGACAAGCCCCCCAACCCACGCAGCCTCCTTCCCCGCAGGGTGAGCCCTTCATTGAGGGAGAATGCGCCGTTATCATTTCTCAGCGTACCTTGGCTTTGCAGCTGGAACTGTAGGCCCTGCAACAAAGTGAGGACAAGAAACAAGTGAAAGCGGGGCAGGCTAAGGGAGAAGAAAATGCAGACATGATGCTAGTGAGGGAGGGAGAGGACAGGGAGAGGACACCCTGCTCCACCAAGCCCTGCTGAGATGGTCTAACTGTCCCTCCCACGGTAGTGCTGCTCATCTGGAGTCAACCACAGATTTCAAAGCCATTCACGCCTTCCAAAGGTGATGTGGTCTGGCGATCCCTAGCCTCCTGGAAGCACCACAGCCCTTGCTATGGTGCTACAGATAGGTGCATTTGGCAAAAAGGGCTGTCTTGCAAAAAAAGGGCTACAAATCAACTAGCCCCTGAACCTCCAAAGTGCCAAAGCCTGATTTGCCATACTCCAGTAGTTACAAAGTCAGATTCAGGTTTTGATTTCCATGTGGTTTAATAAGTTAACAGTTTCAGCCATTACACAGCAATGGAATTCTTCTTCAACATTTAGAATGGTGCAAGATCTTCATTCATCAAGTCAAAATAAAGTAATTTTATTCTCATCTCATCAATAGATACACAGTTCCTATTTTTTTGCCTCTAAACAGTCTGGGGTTAAAATAATTCACCCAGAGAGGAGGTGTCAAAGTACAAAAGAGCACGCACAAGGAAGGGTGCTAATTCAAATTCAGCACGGGTATTTGGTCCTGTATGAACAAGGTACAGTAGTGTGGAGCAGTCATGCTTGTAGAAGGAGCTGTGACATCGCAAGTACACAAAGACCTTTTCCAGAAGTTTGACCGTCACTGGAATTGTTACTCTACCGTGACACTTGCGGTGACCTGAGGGTGGATCTTGGGGCAGAATGGAGGGGGCGGGAGGGGAGAACTAAATATGCAAATGCTAACTACCCAACATTCAAGAATCCTGCCAGCTACACAGAAATTACAACTCTGTAGATTTAGCAAACAGTGAACCTAGAGAAAGGAAGCGGCGTAGCTAAAGACAAAAAAGCAGACCTAAAACGTTTGTAAGCATATGCTTTGCTGTGCAAAATGTTTTCATTATGCTCCTCTCTCCTGTCATGTTTTCTGACTCTCTCTCTACCCAAGCAGTAGCGTCCCCTAACTCTCCCTCACTTCAGCCAATCTGCCTAAGCACCTATCCTCAACTACGTAAGCAGCGTGAGGGTGCTTGGCAGGGACACAAGTTGGACTTGCTTGCTGAAATCTGTCCCTGCGGAGGTCTGCCACAGGCATCTTTACAGATGCCACAGAAGCAGGTAAGGCCGTTTTCCCGACCCACCAATCCTCCCTGTTGTTCTTGGTCACTCCGCAGCACGATCAGTACAGACGTATGCTGAGCACGCTCTTAATTTTAAGTGTGTGCTAACACATATGCATGCGTGTGATTCCCTCTGCCCTCACATATGTGACCTTTGAGCACCCTCTCCAAGTACCAGTCCTCAGTCAGACATACATCAGATTAAAAACTCTGCTATGTCCAAAACAGAGGTTGTGTGGTTCCGTTTCTTCCTGTGCCCGTTTTTTCTCGCCTGAAGAGGATACCGAGGCTGACGCCGAGGGCTTTTTTGATGGGGAGGCTCTTAAAAGCCTTACCAAAACATAGGGAGAGGATGTATCCAACAGAAACATACTTACAAACATACTTACAGCTAGAGAAACCTATTTTCTTCAGAGAAGGAAAAATACACAGCATAGGAAAGCTGTGTAGCTCCGTTCAGCAAAAACTGGTAAAAAAACCCCCACAAACAAACAAACAAACAAACAAAAAAAAAAAACCCAAGAAAAACCCAACCAAAGACAAAAAACAAAACAAAACAAAACAAGCCATAGTCCAAAACATATACTTTGGCTTCATTTACCAGTCACCGTTTCTACTTGCTTAGTGAGCAGTGACACACAACTTTTGGAACACAAGTCCTCCAAAGCAGATCGGTGGTGTTCTTCAGAAGCATCTGTGCATTCAAGCCTGCCCTTCTGCCACTCCTCTTCCCCCCACATATCCGATCAATGACCGATTACATAAGGTGCAAGTACCGAGCCTACTCTGAGAGAGCAACGTGGCAACTGCAGATCGTTCAAGTCTAAAAAGGCAGATGGTGGCCTGCACTGCATGCCAGGATTGCTCCATGGTCCTGGGTGTTACAAAATGCCACAGAGCCCACAAGAGCATGAAGGTGAGGGTGCGGCTATCCAGAAGTTGAAGAGGAAAAACCAGATTCTGAACAGCATTTTTTCTGTCATAAAGCCAGAAGTACAAGCAGGCATTAAATACAAAAGAGATTTCTTTAAACAACCGTTCTACGGAGGGGAACTCCCCGGGACTCCGTCTTCACAGTTTCTGGAGGTCAAAGACCACGTGACCTTCTCTTTCTCTCTGAGATTAGGGCTCAGCCAGCACTTCCTATTCTAAGCAACCTTGATGCAGTATTGAAAAACAATAAACAAAACCCAAAAATGGAGCATCAGGTACTGTTAGCAACAGAGGCAGATTCATAGCAGGGACGGTGCAAGAGGGAATGCCAAACTGGAACCAAGCCCCAGGGCTAAAGGGACGAGTTTACAAAGGACAGCACCGTGTGACGCCACACCAACCGGGCAAAGGAAGGCTGCTTCAAACAAGTGGCTGGATCGCTAGAGGCAAGCTGCAAATTGTCGACTTCCACCGGTGCTGCAGCAGAAATCGGTTGCTCGCATTGAGCAAAAGCGAGCGCTCCAACATCCGTAGTGCACAGGGCTGCGAACAATGCCACACTACCAGGTTGACCAGGAAAGAAAGAGGCTAAAAACCATGAAAGAGCGAGTATGAGAGAAAGACTCCCTGACTAAAACAGATTGAAAAGAGGTTCCTGGTCAGTCAGCTGGACCAGTCTGATTCCTCACGCACGCCCAACCCCATCACAAATTGGCAGGAAAAACAGCAATGTGTCCTTCCTGTTGGCACACGCCAACGATTTTGATCCAAGCTTTGGGCAACTTTGGCCTTCCCTATCTCCAAATGCTTTCAAGAGATGCACTGAGATTCCCACCTGGGAATCCTTTTGCAGTGGCATACTGAAGAGTTGGAAATGGCACGCGACAGCCCTTATCGGTAAGCCGGATACGTGCTTCTAAAAACATGACACGTTCTTTGATGTGCATCATCAAACAACTGCTTTTTCAGTTGGTCACATCCTGCATAAGGCCAGGCAACAGCTCCCACTTTAGGAGGTACTGCGACAGGAAAGTGTGTGAATCTAGTTCACACTGAAAGTGTGAATCTAGTGAATCTAGTCAGGCCTAGATTATCACTCTTCAGTAAGGTTTTTTCTCCTTTGCCCCATCTCCTTACCTCTGCAACCCACAGGATAGCAGAAGCTTCCATTCAAACCCAGCACATCAATAGGACACAAAGAGCTTTGCCATGCTAGCTGAACAGGGCCTCTGAGAACCTTTGCAATGGGCACCCAGAAAACCGCTTGTCTAGAAGGGCAGTCTCCTCCCATGTGAGGAGTTCATTTTCTCCCGCATATGTCTCCCTCCACCAGCACCTGCTGCAGAAATGCCAGCTGCTGGAACATGGTGTATCAGGTTTGCTAGAAGAAAGAAAATACCAGACGCAATAAAGAAAGGCTCCTTCTACTACAGGAAACTCTTTCGTCAGTAAAAACATGCAAACTCTTGCCTCCTTCTGCCATGCGGCCTCAGGCTCTGCATTAGACTGCCCTTTTACTACCAGCGCCATGTTGTCATTCACCCCCAGTGATGTTCAAGTCCTCAGTACAAGAACCGTGAGAGCGCAAGTCAGGTGCTCTGCAAGACTGAGACTCGCCTAGCGCCCTGCTGACAACACCCCAACCGCCCCTGAGGGAAAGGGTTCCATTCATACAATGGTGCGCGTGCAGCAAGCCCCCTTCCAGAACAGGGGAGAAAGGGCTGCGTCACACGGTGGTGGCACCACTGGCAGCGACCAAACCTTTTCACGAGGGCCCAGCTTCTACAAAATCTCACCCAGTGCTTAAAAACTTTCCTTAGACTCCTTAGACTTCTTTCTTCATCCAGCATAGCACAGAAAGCATTCCCCAGCACTGCCTGAACCAGAGACTGTCCCAGCAGCAGAATTGGGTGGAGAACTGCAGCTTGCTCTTCTGAAAGCTCACAGTCACAGGAACGCGTCACCCTGCACCACGCCTTAGTCAGGTTACGGCCTCTGCACCAAGCAGAAGCCATGAGACCATTTAGACAACCGGCAACCACGTCATTCTCTCTCGCCGAAAGAGCCAGATGAGGTTACATACTACATTTCTCATGAATGTAGGTAAGTTGGTATTTTCTCCATCTTTAACTCTGAGGGATGTCACTTGATAGGCAACCCCCTCCTCCCAGCCTTTCCAGGCGATGCCAGACAGCTACGCAGGCAGCTCCTGCAACACCCATGGGTATTAGCGAGCCACCTGGATTTTCTGCGAGAGCACAGTGGGGTATGGCAGTCAGAGAAGGCTAAGCCGAGGCAGACAATGAGCCTTACGTGCTGGGTTTGCCACCTCCGCTCCCCAAATGGTGTAAAGCACCAGGGTATCTTCCCCCAGCCAAAGTTGGAAGGAACTGGACTGCAGGTCACAGATACCACGGAGCAGGAAGACAAGAGACTAGAAAAGGATCTCTGCACAATCCTTCTGATGGGTTACTCCCTCCTTCAGTTCTCACCTGCTGTTTTGCTGTCACTACCTTTGGGTTTGGATTTAGACTTGAAGGAGAAGCGCTTGATGAGACGGTGAGAAAAGCTGCCAGCTTTCTTCCTAGCAGCAGAATTGGCGGTGACGTTGGACAAGTCATCGTGTGAGTGGCTCAGGCCCGCTTCCTTCTGTTTGCTCCTTCTTCGGAAGATGAGTTTGGTACCACTCCGAAGAAAGCTAACTGCAGAAACAGAAAGGAAGGAGATGGAAACCACGATAGTACCCTGCCCCGACAACTTTCACGGACCATAATGCACGCAGCAGCTCTCAGACGAGTGGCAAAGACCTCTTCTACCCTGATAGATGGAAGCGTGCAGCTGGTCAGCAAACCTCAGCTCCCAACAGCAAGGCTGAGCCTGCGTTCCCAACAGACCGCGATACCAACGAGCTGCTTCGCTAAACACACTGTCACCATCCCCTCTGCGTAAACTTCCTTTTGCGCACCAACGTCATCCCTTCAGTGGAAGTGTGTAGAACAGTAACAGAAAGATAAGGCTCATATGAATGGGACACAAACGAGAACATCTGCGTGTAGAGGAACACACAAGAGGGAAAGGACTCAGACTAGCCTGTCTACATGACACCCAGATCACCTGGTCACCGAGCCCCTGGAACGACTGCCTATGATTTCCCAGCATGCTCAGATCTGGAGACATTTAGCAGCAATGGCTACAGACAGCTCGGGCTGGTGGGACAGGATGATGATACCAATTGCCATCAGCCCCAAATGGGTGCGAAAAATCGTATCCAGAAACCAAAAAAGGCCACTGGAACCAGACACATGCAAATAAAGGAGTTTGGAACAGCAACGGCAGCGAGTCTGAGAGAGAGGCTGGTTCTTCCAGGCTCCAGCAGAAGCTGCTCTTCACCGTACCCAAAGCTGGATGCAGTCCCAGTGCCCAGGACAGGAACTCTGACATCACTTAGTCCTCAAGTAGAACAGGCGAATTTTAGCTACTGTCTAACAGTTCACCCTTACCTTTGTGATCTTTCAAACTCCTGGTCTCAAGGGCTCCTATAGAGCCAGTCTCAGACTCAACATCTTCCACGGATGGTCTCTCAGAGATGTCTGATCGTGCTGTCTCATCCAGCTCCTGACCGGCCTTCTGTCCTGACGGTGACACTTCCAGAAGTCGTGATGATTCTGTAGAATCGTGCATCCGGTCGGCTGGGACTTCTGCCACAGAATCCCTGTACACCGGGCCCTCCAAGGATGCAGCGTAACCCAGAGAAAGTGCCATTTCGTCTTGAGCAATAGGTACCTGGGGAGGAGTCAGAAGATCAGACAGATAGGAAGATGGGATCCAAAGGATCATCTTTACCTCTCTTCTTCCATCCACACCTACACATGCACGCTTCAGTTCTGATAGTCGGTACTAGACAGCACCAAACAGCTATTGTCACTCTTCTGCAGGAACATACTGTAACGTAGCCAATTCTGAAAGAACCTTCCCACTGTTTCCTATGGGACACGTTGGTTTCACGCATGCGCCCCTAGAAACAATCTCCCAGATCAGAAATGAACCCTAACTACCAGAGACCTTGGAAACTCCCGAGATGATCAGTGTGCTACGTTTAGTTGGGGTCTTCTTGGCAGGCTTGTTATTCGTCTCGGTTAGCTGCCTGATCGCCGTCTCAGCCACCGGATCCAAGCCATTGGGCATATGGCTATCCCCTGAGCACAAGAAAGATACCAACACTTGAAGTAGCAACCTTCAGCATGGGCAAGAGGTCACCTGCTGACCCCGACGCTTTCAATAGGCAACTCTACAAAGGTAGAGAACATAATTTATTATGGACTTGCCCAGATAAACCAAAATCAGAAAGCTCCATATAGCTCCCAGCTCTTTTAGGCACCTGAAGAGTTTGATTTCACAGCAGACTTGACTTATCATTACAATACCCATACTGCTCAACAAAAACCTCCAAAGACTCCCAAGAGTTTGGGCAGCTTTGACGAAAAATGACTGGTGACAATGAGAGCCCCGAGTACAAGGTGAGCAAAGTTCTTTGGGTCAGGAGAGCCTGGCACCTTTTTGTCATGCAAGAACTCATCTAATCAGACACAGACGGGACAGCCAAAGCTGAATTTCTTTTACTTGCCCTCATCCACCACCATCCCCTTTACCCCAGCCTTCACTTGGGCACTTGGACATTCTCCAGCGCAACAAATGCATACAAATTCAGTGACCTGCATTCAGACCACTGCTTTCCAAAAACAGTCTAAGGAACACGGTCGCTCTGGTAAGAGCCTCGGGTTTCCAAGCACTTACGGGTACCACTGGCCAAGGGACTGTGAGGGCAGTCGCTTTCCAAAAGCACTGTTGTCTTCTTTTCAGTCACTTCCACCTTGGAAGGCGACCTCGACGGTGAATCTTCGTGGTGAAAGAGAGGCAGAGACGCAGAGACAGCAGTTAATGCGGATGAATCTTAGACAACTTCACTAGTGTACTGTGAGCCCCTACATGCACCATCAAAAAGCCTCAATCTTGCAGAGACCCTGCAGAGGCTAGGTCTGTGAGGCTTTGTGGCAATGAGGTCATAAAAAAGCCTGTTGGAAAAAGACACGCGAAGCAGCAAGACCACAAATTCACGCTCTTTCCCATCCCCACCTCATGACATAGCCAGCATCACATTTATCAGGACTTCGGTCTGCAAGCAGCAACGACCACTAATAAGCAAAGTCAACCTGCTTTCCGCTCCGCACTCAATACGTACAGCGTAACTTCTTTAGCGGCGAAGAAAACGGAGAAGAAAACGCTTAGTCCGACTGCCACCAAAAGGTGTTACGTAGAGCCTTTCTCCTCACCTCCCCCCAAACACAGGGCTGCATCCATTTCCTCCCCAAAGGCTACACGAGTCTCAGGCTAGACAAAAAACGCTAAAGGAATGGCAACAACGCCCATGTCCTGACCCAAAAGCATGTTGCACGGGGTCCACCACAACATATGGTGGCTTAACAGTTTTGCTACTGCCCACATGAGTGGCCATGGGAGTATCACAACTGAGTCTGAGCCACCACAGTGGCCATCTGCACAAGACACCTGTTGTGAGGCAGCCTCACCAAGTTTGCAGTCTGCCTTGGGCCGGGACTGAATGGTGGTGACAGTAGTCACAACGGTGCCATCAGGCATGATGGTCCGGTCCATCTCCACCTTCTTCGTGGGGGTGATGCTGGTTCGCAGAGATGCAGTGTGCTGAGCATTCAGAGATGCAGAAGACTCCTGGAACAGCAGCTACAAAGATTAAAGCACAACTCAGAGATGCTCTTGTCTTCCCAGAGAAGAAGGCAGGCAAGCAGGTGACAGAAGCTACAGTTCTGGGCAGCGAGGGGCCATCCCCGATACAATGCTGGTTGAACCAAGTGAGGTTCAGGGACTGAGGGCCAGGCAACACTGCTCCTCAGCCTAACGGTTTGCCGGCTCCCTGCAACGAGCCTCGTCCTAATCACGGTCCTCTCCAGCTAGAGATTCACCACATGAATGCTTTCAGAACATGTGTTTGTGTTGAGCTTATGGTGTCTCAAGCTCACCTCCAATACAATGGTAGCTTCAGCTGCCAGTGACCACCCAGTTCCTGGGGCCAGCGAGAAGACTTGTCTCCCAGATCGCCGTTTGCCCAAAGAATCAAGCAACAGTTTCGCATGTGCCAGCACCACACCTGCGAGAAGGAAAACAAAGCACACCGTGTGGCCTCTGCACCTCAAATCTCTCCCAAGCAACCCCTGCTTTTGGGAAGCAGCCCTGCGGGCCAACCACGCAGATGCCAATTACGGTAGTTCCCAGCTTTGAGGCGGAGAGGTGGCAAACAGCAGTCCTCCGCTTGTCTTTACCCATCCAGAAACTGACTCCCTTAAAGGCCGTTGTGCAGCCTCCTGTCAAAGATAGGTGCCGCGGTGAGTTCCTGACCTAGTACAAATGAGCCTTCTGCGACATTCTTGCAATACACGGGAGCAAGTCCCTGCATCCCTCTCCCTGCTTCAGAGAGGAGGCAGATGGGCGAAGGGAACATCCCAGGTACCAAAAGGTCAGATTGTTTCACACACTCCAGAGTTTCTTCACTCAGTCAGAGGTTCATATTGAATTGGATATGAAAAATCCTTTGCAAAGTTCATTGCACAACAGGCTCAAAGCACAGGAAGGCCCTTATGATTTTTGTCTCCCTGTCTTACAATCTACCATACAGCTGCCCACACTCACTTCCTGCTCCGTCACTGCTCCCCAGCACCTGTAGCTTCAGTTCTTTACTTCTAGGTCCCAGCTCCCTGTTGAAACAGAACAAAATGGGCTGGTGTTAGGCAATCTCCGCAAAACAGCTGCAGAGCTAAAAATCTCCATTATGTATATTCCCTCCTGCCAATCTCACAGGCCTCGTTTTCCAAAGCTCCAGTAAGTGTGCTACTTTGTAGGACACAACAAAGAGCAACACGATACGTAGGAGCTCCGGTTCACGTCCTCTGCAGGGCTGTGTAGGCTGCCAGGGGACGGTGAGAGAGCTGGAGGCTGCAATTTAGGCTCGAGGTCTTCTGCACCTATCCCTCCCACGTGCCACCCACTATCGGTACTTCTGCCCATCTAGAGCAGTCAGGGGAGTACAAAATATGTATGCAAGCTGGGGCCACCCAGCAAAATTGGTAGCCCAGCACGTGAGCAGCACAAACAGAGGCTGCCCTGCAGTGAAGACTTCACCTCTGCAATGTCCACGTCGGTGGTGTGGTATTGACACCCAGAGACAGTGTCAATCTGCCATGGCAGCTAGGATGGGGGCAGACACTTACAGGAAGAGCTCCTCATTCCACTCCATCTCTGCTGCAGCAGTGGCACTGCCAGCTGTCACCGCCCTTGTCCGCTTCTGCTGTGGGGGGCTGTCCAGCTCTGCCATGCAGCTTATCTCCTGAACTCCTGCAACAGAGGGACAGAGCACGAGTGCGCTTGTCAACGTGAGATGGGGGCTCGGCAGGTGCCTGCCCCTTTTATCCATTCAAACCCACCCAAAACATCCATCCGCTCCAATCTCAGCAACTGCATGCTTGCCCCTGCAGATCTGTGATGTTTTCACACTTACCTCTCTTCCCCTGGCAGCCCAAGTTCAGCACTCGAAGATTTCGAAGCAACAGCTTAGAACCCAGAGGGGCAGCTGCTGTACCACATGGGGACTCTCGAACCAACTTATGCCTGGGTTCCTGAGAAACAATGAGAGCGAGAATGATTATTCACTGGCTTGCAGAGAGCGGCAAGATCTACGACATTTGTCCTTGCATCTACTCAGTAGCTCCTCACACCAACACAAGGGAACACCCGCAGAGACACTGCGGGTCCTCAAGCTATCGGCCTCTGATGGTCCTCTGTGTTATTTCAGGTGGTAAATTTAAGGCAAACAGAGAAAGAGACAGAAGAATAAGCTTGCTGGCTGACAGACTGACAACTGAGGATGACAAACTATGGACCATTCCTGTGCCATGCCTGTAAAGGCTGCCCTGGTTGGAGCCTTGGTATTCAAAGCAACGGAGAGACTGTCAAAACAGAGATGGGTCTTGGGCAGTCCAGCTCCACCTCAACAAAACTAAGAAACAAGGTTGTCTACATTTAGCCCGTATCTAGGGCTAAACTATAACGGTTGCTTTATCAGCTAATGACCTCCCTTGCAGCCAGGAAAGGGCATCAGGACAAAGAGAGGAGACTTGTGGGTGGAAATGAAAATGGATTGAATGAACTAGCTGAACTAATACTAATGCCAAAATAAAATATACAGGGTTACACTCAGTCCAGTGCTAGGGAGCAGAAGAAGCAGCAGGGGAAGGAGCCTGAGAAGGAGGAGCTCCAGGAAGAGGAGCTCAACCTGTTCTCAGCAAGCCTTCCTTTTTATATGCGTGGCTTTTAAGTTAGGGAATATACCTCTCAGTCAGCTTGGGTCTGTCACCCTGACTTCAGCTCCCAGTTTTTGGCTCACTCAAAACTGCCGATGGCCTGGCCTCCACAGCTGGCCTATGGTTCCATCCCAGCCAACACAGGACAAAGGTACAACATTGTACCTAGAGCCACCCTTCAGAGCATTTTATAGCTATCCCTACAGTATTCGCTGTGGCTGCCATCCAGAAGCGAGTCTCAACCCTTGGACTCCCGCCTGAGCCTCAACCTTAAGACGCACCCTAGGATGTAGTGTTTAAAGCACAAGAATAACACGAGAAGAAGGCTTTACCACGCTGTCTCCAGTGATGCAGGCCTTCAGATTCACTATCATGGCTGGCTGCGTACTGACAATGGCATCCTCGATCAGGTCCTTGATGGTGGACAGATCCGCTCGCCCTTCATTCTTCTCTCCGCACACAAAAAAGAAATGCAGGAAATTCAAAACGAGGCAGGCACATTTTCTCCTTATAGAGCTCCAATTGCCTCTCGAGACTCTAAGACGCTACAGTCTTTCTCCCAGGTGCTCCTCCTGTATCCTGTACTCGCTCTCCCCGGTGCTTAAAGCTTCTATGTAACAACTGCAAATGAATGGAAGTTGTCTAAATGAGAACAACCAAGTCTCTACCTCCGAGTCTCTACGTCTGTACTCTACCTGTTGCGCATTTTGGCGATACGGCTTTTACAGTTTGCCACATCCTCATCACCTTGTGAGACGGTACTACAGCCACATTCTTACAGTGATTCAGGATAAAGCAACAAGGGTGCCAGTAAAACAAACAGATCAACCAACCAATCTGGATCACAGAAATGCAAGCATGTCCACATTCAGCTCCTTAAATACCTGTGGGTCACACTAACTTCTCAAAAAAAACCCAGACCAAGCAAATAAATGAAAAACATCCCTAAACCAATCAAGCTCATTTTGCAGGCCTACATCTGACAACAGCAAGAGGGTCTACATAGACAGAAAGAATTTTTTCCTATGCAGACTCCCATTCAGCTGCTACAGCAAACCCAGACAACAGGGTACTGTTTCAACCCTCTTGAAGCTGCGCCATTTTGATGGAGCTGAGCTAGCGCTGATCCCTGAGCAAAAGAATCGTCTGCCTCGCCCTAAAGGGCCACAACTGTGAGTTGCCAACCTCTCCTCTCTGCAGCAGCCTTCCTCCTGGCTCTTGACTGTTTCTGCTCCTACCATCTTTCCTCTGCTCAAGTCCAGCCACCACTCACCTCACGAAGTTGAAATCTCGGAAGGACGAAAAGGTTCAAGTCTGGTCTGTCCTTGAACATCCATGATACCAGGAGACCTTCATTCTGGACCTCCTTCAAGTGGATCTCCACCTGGCCCAGAACAAATACCCATAGTCAGGAATAGCTTCTATTTCCATTAGGTGCTTTTTGCCCTGTCTCAAACTCAATAAACGAAAGTCTGTTGCATCAGTGCAACAGTAAAACACAGAATGTAAGAACACGAGTGGTCCTGGGCCTAACAGGAAGATGCAGCTGCAGAAGCCTCATTGCTCTGTAACGAGATCTGGCTTTCTCACTGCCTTTGGATGCCCAGGTGCCTGCCATCGGAGGAAAGAGAAATATGGTATTTCTTTGGCTGAAGAAAAAGCCTGCGGAACAATGTGAAAGAGTGAGTCAGGCGCTAACACAGGATATTTACTACGCTACAAAAATTAACCGTTGCTAAGCCTAAGCATGGCCACGTGTAAGTTAGCAATGCATCTCTAGATCATCCCCAGACTGAAAACTCATCCGGATCAACGACGGTCTGAAACAAAAAAAGTAGACGGTATGCCATCCTGTAGATCACTTGAAAACTTTCAAACCTATACACCTGCAAGGAATTGCTAACGCAACAACAGATAGAAACAGAACCACGTGGGAAGAATTCTTGATCCAGTATCTCCAGTAAAAACAGGGGAATAAAATTTAAGGTAGCTCTAAAGTAACTGACAGACTGGTATTTATTAACCGTGAACGCAGAAGGCTGTCAGCTGAAAATTACAGATCTGAGACACAGCAGCCTTTTAAGTAACCAACAAGAAGCATGCGAAGGAGGCAAGTCACATTTAGAAATGTGGTACTTCACGCCAAGAGACTTACCAGCATTTCACAGTGCAAAACCAAGGCCTCCATTACAATACCACACCCAATTCTCTACAGGAATACCAATTTGCCTTAAAAGAAGATGACGTAGAAAATGTCGTCAAGTAGCGGAGCAATACGATGAGACGTGACAAAGGCCACATGGCTCCCAGAGACTATGCAAAGACCAAAAAAACTCAAAGAGCTGCTGCCCACGACTAGATCAGCAGCAGGCATGCTGAATGCCATTTAAAAATATGCCAAACAGAGGTATAAAACCCAACTGGGATGAGCTGATCAGCGTAGGCTCAAAATTTCCATAGTTTCTGAAAGCAAAATGAGTCTAGAACAACCAACAACTGCAATACCTGCAACAGCATGGGACTGGACTGCTGCTACCATGGTTACTTTTAATTTTGCCGTATCACCATATAGCGCAAACAAGCATGCAGTCTCCAAATAATTCACTGTCTCCAGCATCAAACCCTTCTTCCTGATGGGAACAAAATCACATTCCACAGAAGCAAATCCAGCCAGTAAATTACTATGGAGTTATCAGCTGTTGCGATTTCACATTACTTCTGTTCTGCAGGAGGCATTTCCAGTATTCAGCGCACAGAAAAAACTCTGTATCACGCTCTTATAACTGCATTAAGGGGAGCACCCATAAGCAAACCAATCCTCACCATGGCTTTCTTTTTCACACCAACAACCAGGACACCACCATAATCGCATGTATACAGAGGACAAGTCTTTCCCTATCCTCCGCACCACAAGGGGAACTGAACTCTGGGGGCCTTTCACTCCTTAAACATCCACTTAAAATCACAATACAGATTGCTGCCAAGAATCAAAACTCTCAAGTTTTGCTACAACTACATTACATAGCCAAGATCTGTAGAACAAGACTCAGAAAATGGGACTCAGCACACAGATGTGGAATATTTGCCACCCCACCGAACATGACAGCATGCTTCTGGCCTGACAAGGCCCTAATTTGCATTAAATCAGGCTCTCCTTCCTTGATCAGCATGCAGCCAGGCAAAACAAAAAAAAACAAAACTAGTTCAACAGCTAAGTTTTTACGACTGTTACCTGAGCCTGCAGCACAGCCAAACTGACTTGATAGGTGTCCACAGAAACAGCAGCTGGGGACTGTTGAGTAACAGAGACAGGGAATTTCACAGCTTCAGCAGACACACGGCAAGACAACATCTGATGAGAAAAAGAAGGGAACGAGATTATAGCCTTGGAAAGAGGCAGCCCTGCAACGGCAGTATCTCAAAAAGCAACAGGCAAGGTTTCATTCTGTGGCAGGAATGAAATATGAAGCTTACACCCAGACACAGCTCTGCACTGTGAATCTGCTATTTCAGCCTATGTACATGAAGCAGCAAATATAAACCAGTGACAGAAGCTGTCTTATCCTCTCCACTGTAGGTCACACAGTGATCCTCTCCACAGATATTCGGGCTCAGCACCCATACACCACACCTCCAGCTGGGGCTCTCCCAGAGCTCCCCAATGTGCAGCCCCTAACTACAATCTCATAAGCCCATCGACTGGCTTCCAAAATCAACAAAAGACCTCACCCAAAACTCCTCTGCTTCCACCATCCCCATCATGCAGAACTCTGCAATCTCCATACAATATGCCATTGCTTGACAGCAAAACTCCACATGGGACAATCCAGAGAAGTAAAACCTTACCATGCTGTGGTCTGACTGTTCCTTGCACATCACACGACCTATGTTTGCAACTTGTGGTAGCTGAGGACCCTCTTCAAACGTGATCTGCACTGAACTCTGCAAAAAGAAAACTCCGTTAGTTCCCAGTAGTTAAGTTATCCCAGATGGCTTCAAAGAGGATGAACAATTTTGTCGTGGGGCTCCAGAAACGCTCGTCCGCTTCCATGAATTCGGCCAGCAGGCAGAACGATCACACACTGAAGAACTATTTACCTTGCATTGTCGGGACAGAGAAAAGAAACACAAAGATCTACACCAAAAAACCAAAAACATTCGAAGGATGGAAAAGGAACTCAAAGGTGGCTCGCTAAACGGAGACGCGAAGAAAGGGCAGGCAGCCCCGCCCGCGCAGAAGTCGTCGCTGCCCCGCCTCCCCTCAGCCCTTCCCCGCCTGCACGGACCCCGCCGTACCCCGTGCCGGCGCGCCTGGCTGTTAAGGGCTCGCACCCAAGCCCGCTGCCACTGCTCACGGAGGGACCGAAGGGCGAAAAGCGCGGCGAGCAGCGCTCGCGCCCCGGCCTCCTCCGCCGCCGCCCCGCTACGCCGCGGCGCCCGCAGGGGCGCCGACCGCCAGTACTGAAGCAGCCAGGCCGCGACGGTGAGCAGCGAGGCGGCGAAGAGCAGCACCAGGGCGGCCCAGCCCGGATCCGGTCCCATGGCGCCGCGCGCAGCGACTCACGGCGGGCCGGCGGCCATAGCGGGCGGGCCGCTGCTACCGCCTGCCGGGCAGGGCAGACGAGGAAAGACCGCTCTGCCGGCCCGGGACCGCGCGCGCCCGCCCAGTAGCCCGCCGCCTTCTTCCGGTGCGGGGGAGGGGGAGAATGAGGCGCGGCGGAGAGCGCCCGCACGCGGCCTGGCGGGGATGACACTACCAGCCGGCTCGCAGTTTGCCGCGCCCTGCCCCGAGCGCTGGCCACCGGGTTCCCTGCCGGTCTACCCAACTCCGAATGAAAAAGTTAAATACTTTCCTCCTCACAACTCGCTCCTCGCCACCGGCAGCGACCGCCCTATCCGCACCAGGCAGGCAGGATACACCACCAGACTGGAATACTTCCCTGTGCCTGCTGCTAGCTCGGGCCGCCCCCACTCTGGACAAGAGGAAACAGTTCCGAGCACTGCTCACAGTAGCCACAACCCACGGCAGAAGGGGCTGATGGCAATTCCTCGCTGGTAGAGCCGCAGGATTCCTGGCCACCCTACCCCTCACACTGCGCTGAGGTTTCCTCCCTGGAAGTAACATGCAGCATCCTCAAGGTGTAGTAAGTTTCAATTAAGTTTACAAAGCTATTTTTAGATATCAGCGCACAGGTGAGCTCTCTCCACACAGAAGCAGCACACGAAAAGCCATCAGAACCCACCTCTGGTCGCCACACTGCACCTAAAACACATGCAGGGCACAAGAAAGTGGCGCTTGCTGCTACCACACCTGCTGCTGCTCCCCGCTTCGCACGTTTGTGCAAAGAAACTTGCAGCCATCCTGCAAACCCTCCTCCGCAGAACCAACCCCCTTAGGGCCCAAGAGCGGTTACAGATTTCCTGGCAAATGAACATCTCGAACAAGACATTTTATTTCATTTTTTTTTGCCAACACCTGAGGAAACGCGTGAAGCGAAGAAACAGGGGCGTCCCATGTTTCGTGATCACGCATCCCACCCGCAAGGCGGACGGGCAGCAGCCCCCCACACAGCTTCGCTGGGGCCTGCCTCTGCCCGCGCTCGGGATGTGACGTACCTGGACGCGGAGTGCAACCGGTGCACGGCTCGAAAGGCACCGAGGCGGCCATGGCTGCTGCGGGCAGCGAGGGTGCGAATCCATGAAGGGGCCTAGCCCAGGCCAGGGCGGGCGCCGCTTCCCTTGGCGAGAGCTGCGCCTCACGGGGCATGCGCGAGTCCGCGCAAACACCAGCACTAGGTAAGGGTGCCTAAGAGCGGCCGAAGGCACTAACCGGCCCCAGTCCCGCCTGGCGTCCGAGCAGAGCACCGCGCCAGCGGGTAGCTCACGCCAGGGTTAAAGATGGCGCCCCCGGCACAAATAGGGCGGTGGGGGCCTGCGCATGCAGTCCGTCCTCTCTAGTGTCCGGCTGGAAACAGGGGGCAGGAGGCGTTGGCGTGCGGCGCTTCACGCACCGCCCCCATCTGTGCCCTTGGTAGCGACAGCGGCCGCCGCGGCAATGGCAGCCTGGCCTGTCGTGCCCCTCCTCATCAATCTTGGCGGGTCGCTGCTGGGTTTCGTGGCCACGCTCACGTTGATCCCAGCCTTTAATGACCACTTCCTCGCCGCGCGGCTCTTCGGCGAAGACCTGAACAAGGCTTCGCGGCGGCTCATGTGAGTAACACTACACCACAGGACAGGGACAGGGGGTGTGGGACCGGGCAGGCTGACTCCCTGCCTTACCTTCCTTTCAGCCCCGAAGCACAGGGCGTGATCAGCGGGGCCGTCTTCCTGATCATCCTCTTCTGCTTCATCCCTATGCCCTTCCTGAGGTGCTTCGTGGAGGAGCAGTGTGCAGCCTTCCCTCACGACGAGGTGAGGCTTGTCCAGTGCTGGGAGCACAGGCACGGGCAGGCGGTGGCCGCTGGTTAATGAGTGTCCTCCTGTTCTCTGTCCTGCAGTTCGTGGAGCTCATTGGTTCACTCCTCGCCATTTGCTGCATGATTTTCCTGGGCTTTGCAGATGATGTTCTGAACCTGCGCTGGCGCCACAAGATCCTTCTCCCTACCATGGCCTCCCTCCCACTGCTCATGGTTTACTTCACCAACTTTGGGAACACTACCATTGTGGTGCCTAAGCCCTTCAGGGTGCTGCTGGGTATGCACCTGGACCTGGGTAAGTTTCCAGTCACCAGAAGCCATTGTCCAAGTGGCATTCTATTGGTGGAAGGGGTCACCTGATGACCTGTGCTGCAGAGGAAACACACAAAGGATTTGCTAAAGGAACAGATGAGCCAGTAGAGTTCCGCCCACTCAGTATTAGGCTGAAAGCGTGCACAGACAGGCACCAATCGTTTTTTTCAGGATTCTGGCAATACATTTGAGTGTACTGCCAGGTACTCCCGACAGCATAGTGACCAGGCAGAAAGAGAGATACAGTCTGCCACCATGTCACAACAGTTTGCTGCACTTAACGTGCTGTACAGAGGCATGTACATGTGACAGTTGAGTCACAGGAGAGGCAGTGATTTATTAGTAAGCTAGTGATATCAAGACTTTGCAAGTTCAGTATGTAATGGATTGCTGTACAAAACAGGAAGAAAGAGCTTTTCAGAACTGGATCAGGGCGTTTCACCTATGACTACTAAAGTACTTGGCTTGCTCTGATCTGCAGGGATCCTCTACTATGTGTACATGGGCCTGCTAGCAGTGTTCTGCACGAATGCCATCAACATTCTTGCTGGGATTAATGGAATTGAAGCAGGGCAATCTCTGGTGATAGCTGCTTCCATTATGATATTCAACATCGTAGAGTTAAATGGTAAGGATGATAACAATACATATACTTGTGGGTTAAAAAGGCAAAGAGAGAGAGAGAATCTTAGATTTCAATATCTGGTATTACTAAAAATCAACCAGGCCTGTATTATCACAAATGCTTTTTTTTTTTTTTTTTTTTTTTAATTTTATCTAGGGGACTATAGAGAAGATCACGTTTTTTCTCTCTACTTCATGATTCCCTTTTTCTTTACCACGCTGGGGCTGTTTTACCACAACTGGTAAGAGGACCAACATTCAGAATTTCTTCTGAAACCTCCTTTCCTTTTCAAACAAAGAAAAACACTTACCGACGTGCAGGCAGAACCATAGAGCATAAACAGGCTTCTTGCCAGAACCAAGAACACAAATCATCCATGCGCAGGTATCTTTTCTTTTTGTTAGAAAAGTTCTGGTCACACCGGGTCGCCAAAACACACAGAATACACTTGCTTAATTGTCTCACCAGCTGTTTTTCTCTACCAAATTCTCAGCAAGTCAGGTTGTGAGCCTCGGTTGCCCAATTCTTCACATAAATATCTGCAGCTGTTGTTTTTAACTGTGTAGATCTGCTGCAGTTCCCTCTTGACCTCTAACCTGGCAAGTGGGAACATACTCAGTGGTTATAGAGTCATTTTCACAGCAACGGTGATTGTGATGGACATTTGCTTTTCTGTCCTGTGGATTGCAGGTATCCATCTCGAGTGTTTGTTGGGGACACTTTCTGCTACTTTGCCGGCATGACCTTTGCTGTGGTGGGGATCTTGGGGCACTTCAGCAAAACAATGTTGCTTTTTTTCATCCCCCAAGTGCTTAACTTCATCTACTCAATGCCTCAACTCCTTCAGGTCATTCCTTGTCCCCGTCACCGGCTGCCAAGGTAGCGTATCTGACTGACCCCACAGTGTCTTTTATCTCCAACACCAGCTGGGAAAGGTGGTAGTAGATGCTCTTTTTAAAAGCTATCAAAGAAAGTTTTACAGTTAAAAGTTAGCAGGCTTACTCTGCCAGCTATGGCCAAGTAATATAGTTGAGGTTTCTCAAGTTTTCTGACTGCGCCACCCCAGATACAGAGGAATGTTTTTTTTAAATGTTAGTATATAATTATTCTCAGGTACATGGCTGAGAAACAATGATACAGGACACTTTTAATGCTGTTGGAGTAGGTTCTGCTAAGAATTCAGAGTAGCAGACATTCAGTGGCACTGTGCCACATCAGCAGTTGTCTCTGCAGATGTTGGGTTCTTTTATTTCTAAAAACATACACCCTTATATATATATATACTGGGGTTGTGCTGGGAAGCTATCTTCTCCTGACTCTACCCAATCTGACAGGATAGGTATTAGCAACTGTTGTTTAGATTATTCCTGCCTTTTCCACCAATAGATTTCTTTCTCTACTACTCAGCCAAGGATACAAGTCTGCTGACATAGGGTTCTCTCCATCTCCTTGCTCTACCTGGACTAAAATGTTCATTTTTCTTTCAGGCTCAACCCTAGTACTGGGAAGTTGGAGATGAGCTACTCCAAGTTCAAAACAAAGAGCCTCTCTGCCCTGGGAACAAACATTCTGAAGGTAATACCTGGAAAAACATGCAAAATTCATACATATTTGGAGGTGGTGATCAAATGTGAGAGGAATAGAATGGGAGGGAATAAAGAGCAACTGGATTCACTACTTATTTCCTGGCTCACATCCAGAAGCAAATATTCTGTTTAGTCCATCACCATCCCTCACTGTCGCTCCGTTGTTTTAATAATAATTAATAATCATTATTGTAATTATTATTAATAATAATTACTACTAATAATAATAAATCAATTTTTCAGAATAGCCGCATGTAGCAGTGTTCCGGGACCCTCGCAAGCCCGTCTGATCTTTTTAGTAAGAGACTTCAGGCATGGGACAGCAGAGGGGATCATGAACAAAACCCACTGTAAGCAGCAAATGTCTGGTGAAACAGCATGCGATATTTATTTTCCCAGGCACTCAAGATCTTGCACATAGTAGATGTGAGGAGTGGAACGGATGAAGATGGTGAATACACCGAGTGCAATAATATGACGCTTATTAACTTTGTTATAAAGCTAATTGGACCCACCCACGAGCGAAATCTCACTCTCCTGTTGCTACTCATTCAGGTCAGTCAAATAGTTCCTCCAGTAGAAAGATGTACTCTGCAATAGGAAAAAATCCAAATTGGTCTCGAGAGTTTTCAAGTATAAAGGAGGGAGCAGAATGTCATTCTCTTCACACAAGATACAGTCAAGCCGTGGACCCTGAGGGGAATGGAGTTTTACACAGCTCAAGGGAGAAACAGATTCCTACCCTGTCCCTGCACTCCCGCTCACTAAGAGTTCATAAATTAAAGTCCCCAGGTTAGCTTGAGAAGATTCCCAAGCCACGAATCCTTTGATCATGGAAAATCATTAGGAAAGCAGGGCAGACTTCTGTACAGCCTCTTTGCGTGTTCCTGTTTTTTCCGTCATCTGGAAAAGAGGAATTTGCCAGTCTATAAGCTATTTAACGCTGTCACGTTTTGATTGTCTGTCTGATTTGTACCTAGGTCCTGGGCAGCGTAATTGCATTTTCAATCCGGTACCAACTGGTGCGCTTGTTTTATGATGTCTGACTGCACTGTTTGGAGCAGGGGGAAGAGCTGTACCTGACGGTCCATTTTCTACAGTTGCTGACCAAATGATTCAACCGATCTTACGGTGGCCTTCTGAGAACTTTGTGACACCTGTCAGAATGCAGGCAATTGCTCTGCGTGGGCCATCCTTGAACTGTAACCTTTTTTTGTCTGTGCACAGAAGGCTTTTATCCAATTTTACTGATGGAAAAGATCCGCTGCTAGTTGGACATGGTTGTTACTGGGAGTACCTTGGCCCAAATGTTTACTCACAGCACACAGGGAAAGCAGGAAAGCAGGAAATCTCTATGCATCTAACAAGGATGTTACTCTACCCCAACAGAGAAAACAGAAACTGCTGTCTCTGCGAGACTATACAGCAGAACAAGTAAACCAGAATCCTCTCCTGGCTCCTGCCTTTGGTTCACAGCCATAGAATACCCTATTATAAACCATGCCCAAAACTCAGAGCTCTCTGACAATAAAATAACTTACAGTACCCTCTCCCCTTCAGTGTTTTGCCTCAAGAATACTGACACGCAGTGAAATGAAGCGGCATGATATGTCTCCGTGGCCTTCTACCCTGCTAAGAGGCTGGTATTTTTGTGCAGCAGACTCCCTCCTCTTTCACAGCTACTAGGAATGTTCCCACCAAAGGGCTCTTGTTTCTTTATCATTGGCCTTCCTTCATGGAATAGGATACACCTGGAACAGGCTAGCAGACTAAGGACTGCTTTGTCCTTGTGTAACAGAGGACATCTGTGAAAGCCTTAGACAGAATCAGGACGTCCCCAGGCTGCAATTACCTTTTCCTCAAATACAAGTCATATTTATATAGGGCACCAGAGTTTACCACAGCATTGCTACCTACCCGAGAGAAAAAAAATATTTACCAGCCATCAGAATACCGGATTAATGTGGAGATCAACAGGACTGAAAAGCAAACTAACGTAACAGTCGAGGCAGGGGTGCTGTGACAGGTAACAGTAGAGGTTGCAGAGTCTGGTACCTTAATAGATGCAAGGGTGGTGCACCACCATGCACACAAGTCCAGCCAGTAGCATGGCTGTGAAGGTATTCCTGATAGGCAAAAATAGACATACCTAGCAACACTCGTCAATACAGAAAGTACATCCCCCTCTAAATGTGTAATAAGTGGCCAGATCCTCTTCCTTCTCTTCAGCCAGTCAGTTTGGAAGTGTGGTAGTAGAATGTATTTATATAAACATACAAAATCACTCTTATTAACGACCAACCCCATCAGTAACTGACCTTAAAAACACAGTCTGTCCAGCAACTAACTGCTGGGTTTCCAGGTACTGGGGCATATGAACACCAGAGGTACACAGTACTACTCGCTCTTATTTAAAACTGCTCACCTAGCAAAAGAAATCCATCTTTCTCAGCCATCCACACCACTTCCTCCAGTAACCTGGCTTAGACCTACCTTCCAGTAAGCAGCATACTTAGTCCAGTCTCCTATATCTGGTCCTCGGTACCTGGCTCCAAAGCCCGTTATCCTGCTTAGTGTGGCTCGGGTGCTAGTGACGACGCACACTGGCATCCGCTCCGCTCCCCCCCCCCCTCCTCCTCCTCTCTCCCTGAGACAGCGGGCCCGAACCCCCTCAGCCCTGTACGAATTTGGCGCCCTACCTTCCTATTGGTTGGTTTCCGTAGCCAATCTGTTCGGGACAAGCGCCGTGGCATCGCACAGGAGACCAATCAGGCAACAGTTTCTTCCGTCAGACACACCAATAGCGAGACGCGGCGGCGCTGTCCAATGAGCGGAGCCTTACGTGATAGAAGGTTATAAAAGGGCTGGGTGCGGGACCACTCTATTCACTTCGCCGCAGCGCTCTGGGGTTGTGGGGGTATAGCTTACGGTCCAGCGAGTCGCCATGTCTGGCCGTGGCAAAAGCGGCGGTAAGGCCCGAGCAAAGGCCAAGTCTCGCTCGTCCCGGGCTGGATTGCAGTTCCCCGTCGGGCGTGTTCACCGGCTGCTGCGGCGCGGGCACTACGCGGAGCGGGTGGGGGCCGGCGCTCCGGTGTACCTGGCCGCCGTGCTGGAGTACCTAACGGCCGAGATCCTAGAGCTGGCGGGCAACGCGGCGCGGGACAACAAGAAGACGCGGATCATCCCCCGTCACCTGCAGCTGGCGGTGCGTAACGACGAGGAGCTCAACAAACTGCTGGGCGGCGTTACCATCGCGCAGGGCGGTGTGCTGCCCAATATCCAGGCCGTACTGCTGCCCAAAAAGACCGGCGGCGGCGGGGGCCCTACCAAACCCGGCAAGAAGGGCAGCGGGCAGCAGTCGCAGGAGTACTAGGGCGCCCGGGCCCCGACCCTCCCCGGCGCCACACAAAGGCCCTTTTCAGGGCCACCCCCATTTCTCACCGGGAGAGCTGCGATCCGCGGGGGGGGGAGGGAGCGCGTTTGTCCCGCCGCCGTGGCGGGGGAAGTGCCGGGCCTCGCCTGCCCTATCGCACAGCAGAGGGGGGCGGGCCGGGCCCGCAGCGCCGGCATCCGCCGTGGCTGGCAGTGGGGCGGCACCGGCCCGCCCGAGTGCAGTCGGAAAAAGCTGTAAACGGAAGAGCTGCTACGTAAAGACTTGCACTTACACTGGGTGCTTAAAATATTACTGTATTTACGGTCTGTTACATTAAGTGGGAGTTGCATAGAGAATAAACAACACTTCATTTCCAAAATGGGACCCCGGTGAGGTGCCGTTTGAACGTTTCTACAAGGCACTGTAATGTATAATCCCTGCCGAGAGGGTGGTGACCCGGTCTTCAGTTCAAGGAGCCACAGTAAAGGGGCTGTTACAGAGAAAGATACAGTACCACGAATTCAGGTTGCCTCTTCAGCTCCGTGTGGACTGGTTAGGGCAGATAAATTATTATTACCCTTCCAGACAAATTCATAGGGGAAACCAGACTGGCTGTCCACTTCCCAATTTATTACAGGCCAATCGACAAATGTGCATCCGGTAACTGCAAACTTACTGAATTCCTTACCTTAAATGAATCCTAAGAACAGGACAGCCATGCTACTTTACCAAGAGGAACCCAGTATTTGGAACCTAATTGCATCTTTCTCTTCAGCGTTCTACATGAACAGGCCCAAATAATGCACCAATGGCTACTGAAAGTACTTTTGTACTACCAGCACAGTACAGCACTTCAGTACTGTCACTGCTGAGTCTCTGATAATCTGTAATGAGTGCCTTGTTCCTAAATGGAACAGAACACCTACTGAATTTTTTTTTTTTTAAGCTTCCTAGCTACAGAAATTGTTGGACAAACTTCACAGAGACACTTTGCAATTTAGTGAGATACAGAGCGTGATGAAAACCCCGAACAGCATAAGCCACCCAAGGTAGTTACCTTAGTATTTCAAGTTTTGGTGCCCAAACATCAGGTAAGACTGGTGTGAATGTTCGAATAAATCTCTTCCTCCAAAGGAGGTTGATAGTTTAGTAGCTACAAATACTTGCTAGACTTGTAGCAATGGTGTCAACAACACTACAGGGTTAGCGGGCATCATTGAGCTGCCTTGCCACGCTAAGGATATGCTTAGCTCCCTTGCTCTGAAGTAAACTAGCTAGCTCCACACCAAGGCTCTCTGCAGCTTCCTGGGCCTTGCTGGGGACATTCTTGGCTGTGATGCCAACATGCTGCACATCATCATTTGGTCCGTCTTCACTCTGTGAATAGAAACACCCCAATGTAAGGCAGCAGGAAGGAGCAGACAATAGGTTAAGCCATATGCAAAACTGGGTAAAATATGGGGTCTGTGGAGTCTTGAAAACGGTGCACTGCTTTACTTGACACGGAACCAGACCAAAAGTAATGGACAGATTTCAAGAAGTCTCAGTTTATCGTTAAGGTTTGGATTTGAACAGGCTGTGGTTCACGTACCTGTTGGGGGTAATTAACACTGGTCTGCATGGTCTCCTTCAGGCTATCAGATCCATCCAAACTGTAGACTGCGCCTGTCAAATACAACTGGAAAATACAGAGAAAGGATCAATACTGAGTTAAACAGAAAGCCAACTAACCCCTTTTTTTTAAAAAAAAAAAAAATGTAACATACAAAGCGAAGTCTGGAGGGGAAGGCTTTTGCAGTGCAGAACGATCGGCATCACAATACAACTATGAGAAAAGTAATCCCTGTTAGGGAAGATGTGGCTTCCCAAGGAAATGGCTGGACTCTTTTCTAGCTTTCAACCTCCTTATTCACACTGTTGCATAAAACCAGTAATTCACTGGGGTCAGAACAAAGACTTTCAGATCTTGAGGCAATGCTGCCTTTAAAGAAAGGGGAAGGGGTATAAGCCATTTTCTAGTAGACTGAGCTTCAGGAGCCAGATCAAGTCTCATATTTCTGCCTTGCACGCAAACCTGGAAGGCATTAGTCAGGAGCTTACCTGCTATAGCAGTTTGCCTATAAAGATATCTGCTGGAGGTACCTTCAGGGAAGGACCAGGGAACACGCACACATCAGAATAGTTTCCAAAAATAATCACAGATAAGTACAAAGTACTCCTCACCTGTCCATCTTTCAGCACGCTGTTGACGGCGACAGGGACGCTACATCCACCCTCCTAAAACAGAAAGCAGCCGACTGAGGCTCCTACCCAACACATTCAAAGCAGAGGCCCCTCTGAAAAGTTGAGGCTGCACACAATCCCACTTAGAGCTCTTCAGGCCCTTCTTAATTCAAAAGTCATCTCTACTTTGCAGCTTTAGGAAAGAGTAGCAAGTTTCCCATACTACGATGTCAGGTCAATTAGCAGAGCGGTATTTACCGCTGCAGGCAGAAAAGCAGGGGTATCACACCTACCAAATGCTTCATAAAGGCCCTCTCAGCAATGCAGCATAACACAGTGTCCGCATCATGCAGGGCAGATACCATATTGAGTATCTCTTGGTCTTTGGCACGAACTTCCACTGCTAAGGCACCCTGTAAGAAAGAGAAAAAAGAAACACGCAACACAGTAATTACAATGGTCCTCCTGCATCTGTCTGCACTCAGCATTGGTTGTGAAGCAGAACTCTGAGGCTTGGATGCATTCTACTATGGGAGTGATGCATAGATGTTTACAGAAATGGGTTACAAAACACTCCACTGGTTGCAGAGACATCCTGTAGCAGCTGCTGTGTAGATAGAATTTAAGCCAGGAAATAGTTCAAGATTATGCTGTCACCTCAAACCAGTCTAGGACCTGCCTCAGTTAAGACTGCATAGATAGAAACACACAGCGCAATGTCCCTCAGTGACGAGAAGGCTGGATAAATCCAAACTTCCCAAACTTTTCTCAAGATAACATGCTGAACTAAGTAACAATGACAAAACAAATCTTTCCTGAAGTGGAAACTGAGGGGGGGGGGAGAAGAACTACACAGTATTTGACAAAAGTATGATCAAAGTTGCTATGTCAGACTGAATTTGCAGATTCACCACTTGCAATTGCTAATGCATAGCCAGCTCGAGTTTAGTGAGTGTTCCAGCATGGGCTGGAACAGTTTGCCTGCCTAGAAACAAGAGTGCTACAAATATGCTCCAAGGGGGATCTTACAATTAGGACACCGTGTAAGGGAGGAAAGCGCATCAAAGATAACACAGTGGATCTGCACAATTATCCTGGTACAGCACAGCACTGACCCTGCCCTATACCTGCTTCATTGCCCCAGCACAGTTATGCCATGCGTTCCCTTTACCAATTACTGGTTTTCCATGGATGACAGAAATCAGCCCCCACCACATACAGCAGTGGACCTGACTGCCATTCTTCCCACAAGCCGTGCCTGAAACAGCGTTA
Organism: Heliangelus exortis; assembly: GCF_036169615.1. Lineage (NCBI taxonomy): Eukaryota > Metazoa > Chordata > Aves > Apodiformes > Trochilidae > Heliangelus > Heliangelus exortis. The sequence goes on from NC_092447.1 coordinate 119,757, forward strand.
AGTGACAACAAAGGAGATCAATGAAGCAGTTCTTTGGCAACCAACACATGAAAAGTACTCGGCACAATTAACTACTCTGACATATCGTGCTGCTGCCAGCTTCAAATACACAGAGCAGTTTACAACACAGATGTTGTAATGTACCTGTCCAACAGCATAAAGACAATCTTCAGGGCTTAAGAGCTGGAAAAAAACAAAATCTGAGTTAGCTCAAGTTACGTTGTTCAGCGTATAAGATGCAAAAGCCAAATCCTACGCACATCTCTATCGATTTTGTGTCTAACCAAAGAAATACCATGTCTCCCTCCACCTGCCTCAGTGTTTTCACCCCTAAAATGAGATAATGCATTTTCCCTCTGCAACATGTCATGAATTAGCTAATCAGAAAAATCCTAGTCACACACAGTCCTGCACTGCTAGACATAAGTAACGTGAAATGCTGGGAGACTACCAGATTTCAAACTGTTACTGAACCCTGGAAAACAGAGTGGTATGAAGTTCTGTATGAAGAAAATAAAATAATCTGAACAACAACAACAAAAAATCCTTCCTGAAGCATATCAAATCACAAGCTAACATGGCAATGGATTCAGCAGACTGGATGCTCATCTTTAAAAGAAGAAGCTCAAGGTCTGAAAGGCAAGCACTAATGGTTTGTCAGAACCCAGTATTTTCTGCTTTACCGCTCCTCACCTGGCCAATGCGGTTATCCCAGCCCATTCTCTTCAGCCCAGCAGCAGCCAGGATTATGGCACTGAAGTCTTCCTTCTCATCTAGTTTCTTCAGGCGCGTATTTAAATTTCCTCTCTGTAGAAGTGGTTAAGCAAGCACAGAAACAGCAGTCTAAGAGTCCTATAACCGCTTAACATTCCCTTGTACGTGTTTGTGGAATGCACAGAATCCAACAACCTCCAAATGAGACTAAGTCAGAGTACCATCCTGAAAGAAGTGTTACGTATGGACAATTGTTTCTTAAACAGAATTTTGCCAAGCATCACAGAGTATTCATTCAAGCTGATTTGGTTCTAGATTTCACAGTAAGTTGTATTGTCCTGCTTGCAGCTTTACCCACCTCCAACATTTTGCCCAGAAAGGATACAATATCTCTGAATTCTAACTGAGGGAACTTCTTTTTCAGTTGGGCTGCTCTCCGAAGTGAACTGGTTCCAATCACACTGTGGGGAAAATAAAACCAATGAAATCCAGAATACTCCCATGCTTACCTCCAGCCAGGGATATGTCAGAACTCCAAAGGAAAAAAATGACAACTTTTTTTCTTTAAATTAAAATGAAGATCCAAGAACCTGCCAATGATTTGTATTCTCCTCAGAAGAAATAAAACCACGCTCAGAAGAAATCAAGTGAGTAGACTTCATCAATGATAGAAAGGCAGTAGAAGAAGCAGCTTTGGAAACAGCAGGGTGTATAACTAGAAACCACAGAAAAGTGCCAGTCTGGGCAGCGAGCATTTTCATTCTACACGAGTGCTCTGCATTTTTCTTGGCATCCTGGAACCTACAAGAGGCATGATTTTCCCACTATCCAAAAGTGTGAGTTTATGCCACAGCTAGTTTGTCTCTTCTACTTTAAGGTAAAAAAAAAATAAAAAAAATCTAATACTTTAATCAGAGTAATTTTACTCATAAGTCTCAAAGCAAAGACTCTAATACCCTCTAACAAAAAGGGAGGGAACACGAGCCAGGTAATTCAAAATGGAAAAAAACACTTTCTCTCAGCAGAAAGTGGTGCCAAAAAGAAACCAGAACTGGCTAAATGAGAACAAAAGCACAGTTCAGGCCCATTTAAGCTACACTACTGCACCTGCCAGCCTACCTGCATGGTAAGCATTACCCTGAACTAAGCACACTGCAAAGGAGCAGGAATTTACTCTGTAGACTGTGATGAGAAAGGGTCTAACTTGAGAAAACACTGCAGCTCAAAGGTGGCTCAAGAGATCCAATCTCACTCAGTGTAGAACACCCTGATGAGACAGGGTGACCTGATGAGGTCAGTGTAAAGTCTAGGGAAAATTAATGGAAGGCCCTGTAAAGCCCCTATAGGATAAAGTAAGAAGCTCACTGACCTTCTTACTGCAGCTGAGAAATATCAACCAACCCTTCCCTTTCACTTTTACACGAGTCTTCCCCTTCCTCTCCCCACTCACCTCTTTTCAGGAAGTAGGCTCAGTGTTTTCCCACAGTTTTTGGGATGAAAGACAACAGCATCAAGAGGGTTTTCCCTTCTGCAAAAAAAACACAACTGCAGAATGGCTGACACATCATCTAACACAAGGCTGCTATGCTTAATAGTTCTGCTGCTGGAACCCAGAGTAATTGACCCTGGTTCCAAAATACCCCTTCATCATTGTACAACCAAGAACTACGAGCAAACTTGCTGGCTACTGAATACCAGGACAGCTCTAGAGCTTCCAGTGTTTCAGAAATTAACCAAAGGGTGGACAAACTATGAACATGTAAAAGGATCTAAGATGCCTCTGCCTTCCTACCACTGCCAACACTGTAAAATGGAAGTCCCTTGGAGAATCAAACTTCATATCTACACTTACTTGCAGACGGCACCAATGGTAAAGCCAGGAGGAAGAGAAGTTGGTAGGTCCTTCAAGGAGTGAACCACGAGATCAACTCTTAAAAATGAGAGGACAGTAATCATTGGACAGATGTTCGAGTTCATGTGGCACCTACCAGAGACAATGCCTTCCTCCCAGCAGCAGCACAAGAGGTGTAACAACAATCAGGCTAAATAAAGGGAAGACGCTGGAAATGTTCACACAGATACATTGAAACGATATGCTATCTACATGTTGGCTGACAATATGCTTCACACTGAAAATAACAGCTAGTCAAAATAAACATTACTTGCTTCGTTGCAAGGGCAACAAACACTATTGTAAATGCTCGAGATTCCAGTATTTTTTCACAGACTTTACTCAAAAATGTGCTATCACATCTCTGTGTGTCAGAGAAACGGAATACTATATTTGTTTTAAAACCTACTTTAACCATCAATGCAGCCCTCCTCAGGATAATGAAAAATATTGAAAAAGGAAAAAAAAAGGATGTTTAAAAAAAAAAAAAAATGCTCTAATACCTCTGTGCTCCAGCAGAAGTCTGAACTCAGTTTTTCTGTGGAGAGAAGTTACCCAGAGAATGGCAGAATTTGTGCATGCCCAATTGTCGTGCATACTTAGCATGCAAATATGTTAAAAAATATTACCATGGTAACACTAAATCTTTTATGCAATATGCTAATACCGTCAGATTAGACTACACACTCTATGGTGCTCATAAAGCACACAAATTACAGGACAAAACTGGGACAGAACAAGCAACACAACAAGAAGACAATGAATTATCTTAGCCAGAGGTACCAAGAAAGAAGGAAAGCAGATCACATACACAGCAAGCCAAAGCTGTCCAAAGAGTACCACAAACACCAGAGCAGGAAAAGAATGAACTCTTACTCATTTTTTTCAAGTGCATTTTCCAGCTCTTTGGTGAAGAGGCTCTTCTCCCCAATCTATACATAAACAGAGGAACAAGAATCACAAAAGAGAAACCTGCAAATATGATTACTTCTTGTATAGAAAAGTGTATAGAAACTTGTATAGAACCTTTACCTTGGAAAGTGCTGTATCCAAAATCTTGTCTCCAGTCGTTGCCATGGCAACTGCTCAGAGAGAGCACATAGGTAAAACATGAGACTGATCAGAACACATAGGCCTAGGCTGGCAATACCTATGTAATCCACAAGCCAGCCATACAGCACCATGTGCTACTGCACAAGCACAGACCCAAGATAATTATCTGTGAGAGGCAATTCACTTCTAGAGATACATTATGATCAAAACAATGAAACTGAGACTTCCTTCGCTGTCCTCAAAAACACAGCAAGGAGAAAGAGGGCAGGTTTTGGGAAGAGTCAGCCCACAGGAAATTGCCAGTCTCTCCTTGGAGTGTCAGTGAACAAGTATTCAGCAGCTCTCTTCAGTACAAGGCTAGGCTGCCATTACTTCTGTACTGTTGAACACCTCAAGCCCTAAACAGGCTAATGTCCTTCATGCACACTGAGGTGCAACTAGAGCAACACTAGGATCTCAAACAGAGGAACATAACCCTGTCTGCACAGCACACTCAGAGCTTTAATCAGAAGCTTATGAATTCCATTCTTCTCCCCTAGAAGAAAGCAGCCACAGCTGCTCAGCAGCACAACCTAACTGCATTCAGGTGGCACTCTCGGATAAGCAGAGTCAAATCCTTCTCCTTGTGATAGCCCTCTACGTGCACCTCTGGCACACAAAGATTAGCTACTGGTTCCTCCTGCTGTCTGCTCCAGGGCTGCATCCAAAAAAACTTACCAATCTCAAAGCTGAGGTCAGGGTATAGTTCACGGAGCATTTCAACTATGCTGTCGGTCTGAACTCGTGCCAGCTGCAACAAAGCAGAAAGCAAAGCCCTATACAAAAAGGACATCACCCAGACTATTGAGAGAGAACTTCAGTAAACAGGCTTGTGTGAACTCTACATTCTCTAAATCTCTACAATTTCTAAATTAGAAATAAGTAGCCTCAAATAAAATCACTCATAGGTACGAAGTCCTTGAACCATGTGAGCTCATGTCATGAGCCCAGCACATCACCAAAGAATTTATTTTATCGACAGAGTGTCAGAATAACATCTCCCCACGTCCAGGGTCACTGTGATCCAGACACTGACAAGACAAAGCAAAGAACTTATCAAGTTATAAAGAGCAACTAGAGACCATGTGTCAGTATTTGCATGCTGGGGAGAAGCCAGTCAGGTTTCACTGAGACGCAGGAAAATCTGATTTACTGCCAAATGTGAGTTACTTATTCTCTATAAGATCAGAGTTCTATATAGACATTCTACCGACAATAAAAAAAGGAGCTTAGGTCTATGTGCACAGCAAGCAATGGATCTTAAAGTAGTCAAGTGCAGGAAGTACACTCCCTCGCATATGAACAGCAGAGACAAATAAAACCAGAATTGCACTAAGAGATGATCACCCCACACGATCAAGCAGCAGCAGACTCAAGCAACTGCTGGTGGGTTTCAGCTTTTCTGCTCCTGATAAAACGTGTAGCCTGGGGCAATTTGTTCTCAAGACTGGAGCTTCACTACGTATAAACCGAGTATAAGTAGCTACTTACTTCTGTAAAGGGCCACAAGAGCCCCAGATTAGAAAACGCAGTAGTAAGCACACAGGGCTGTTCCTTGCCCTGATGTGTATATGTAAAAACTTGGCGACAGTTCAGAATTCTTCCTAGAACGTGCCACCAGCATGAACAACGGTATCTACAAACAAAGCCACGAATAACATTTATCTCCCCTTGCGAGTCTGCTCCTCCCTGCTGCAAGCAACTAGAAAGAGATATCCCTGTATCTCTGGACACTTCCCGTCCCTGAGCGGGCTGAAACCACAAGTCTTTGAGGTCTTTTTGTTCGTTTTTTCTCTCCCGCCTCCTGAGAATTACTACATAACTCTAAGTTAGTGAGTCCGCGCGACCCCGCTTACTACAGGAGGACTCACCCTCACCCGGTGAGAAGTCTCGACCGGGCGGGCGCTGTTTAGAACTGACCGTCGCCTGGCTCCCGAGGAAGCGTCTTCAAAAAACTTGTTCCTGAAGCCCCAAAAAGGAACCGGCCGCGGAGGACTCGGCCCTCCCTCGCCGCCAGCGGCGGAGCCCGCCCACATCCCCCCACCCCGCGGACAATCCCCAGTTCGGCGACGTTACTCCAGGCCTCCCCCGCGCCCCCACTCCCTACCTGGCTCCGGCGGGTGCCCACGCGGACCGCTCTGCCCCCCACGCCGTTCTCGCCCTGCGGCAACAACCGGGTCAGCGCCCGCCCCACAGCTGCCGCCCCTCCGCCGCCGGGTGACACCCCGCGCGCGGCCCGCTGCTCCCTCCCCAGCCCTCCCCCGGCGGACCCCAACTCACGGCAGGCGCACCCGGCTCAGCCATTACTCCGCCCGCCCTCAGAGCCTCTCACTGCCCCGGAGCACCTCCCACCGAACGTCACATCCGATTGCCCGCGTGACCGGCGCCCAGCTCCAGCCCCAGTCACCCAGCATTCGCGGCACTGCCCGGCTCGTTCGGTTTATTGGGGTCCGAGGGACAGAGCAGCGCGAGAGGGGACAGCCTATCGCCCGCATGGAGAGACCCGAAGAAACCCCGGGAACCCCATACACCCCCGGGGGCGCAGTGACGCGGACTGGGTCAGGTGCTGCGCTTGGTGTGGATGAGCAGCTCCCGCTGCAAGCCAGCCTCAATGGTGGTCGCCGCCTTTCCCGCTGGCAAGTCCGTGATGAGGGTGAGCTTGTTGAAGACGCCCCGACCAAAGTAGTCAGCCACAACGGAGAAGCCATCACTGGAACACTTGAGCTGCCGGGCACAAAGCAGCAACGTCAGCAAAAGCCTCCAGAGCCTTTTGCCCCTGGCCCTGTTCTGCTCACACCCTTCCCCACCCCGTGCATACAAGACTCTTGATTAGACACCCTGGCTATGCTCATAGCTCAACCCAAGTGCCACGTGAGAAGCTTCCTCTGCTAATATTTTCTGCCACTGCCATTCCCAGTTCTTGTTTCAATCTTACATTTGAGCCATGCACTGAACAGGTAATGCACAATTCGCCAAAGCAGGAAAGTGCCTCTGCTACTCAGTTTCCACATGTGGTAACATGTTCCCATTCTCAACTTCACCACTTAATTCTTGGGAAACACAATGCAAGATGCAACATTTCTGGTGTACCCCAACTGCACCACCTCATCTGCATTCCAACTTACATGACTGTTTTTCCTTTCTCCTTACCTTGTTATATACAACTTGTTAACCAGTCGCTACCCTGACCAATAGATCTCCATCTGTTTTAGGGTCGGGTGAGAGCAGTTTCTTTCATCTTCAGAGAGCATCAAGGACTCCCTAATGCCCTGTACTCAATGCAGTTAACCTAGTTCCTAATGCCTCATTATTCAGAGTCAACCACGTTTACAAGATACTTTTAGCCTTACCGTCCGTTACTGGCCACTGGGGATCTGTAATGAATCTAAGCCTTATTTATTTAAACTTGGTAAACTAGGCAACACTAGCCTACCTGATGCTGAAACTGATCATGCAGATCTCTCTTCTGATCCTGGGCTCGGATCATGTCCATTACTTTGCGGTTTTCTGGCATGCAAGTAGGACATTCAGAATCATTCTCAGAGTAGCTTTCAAAGCAATGCTGATGGAAGGAATGGCCACATAAGAAGTGGACTGAGGGCAGCTCCAGGGCACTGGTGCAAATGCTGCACTTGGTCTTCTGAAAGATCTTGGGACTGAGACAATAAGAGAAGGCAAAAGGGCAAGAAAGACAAAGTATACCTTTTCTTAATAAAAGAAGACAACAGTTATTTTCTCCTTAAGACAAGACACCACACAGTCCCACACCTTGATTTTAGATCTTCTATTTCCTGGCGGATCCTTGTTGTTTCTTCACGGTATTTTTGAATTCTCTGCTCATCCTGCTCTATTTGACGGCTCTGCTTCTGCAGCTTGTTGACAAGATAATCCTTAATCACAGACAGTGTGGCTGTGGAGTTATGAGCTAGTGTCTGCACAACTGTAAAGGAGACATTAGTTTAAACACAAATAATAAAAACCCTACAGCTACACTAATCCTACCTGGATGGACTGCTGTAAAAGCCCAAGTTACAGGCAGGCAGGCAGCATTCTTAATTGGAGAGCTCATCTATAGATTTGATTTCCATTTGACCTCTTCCAGAAATGGGTGACTGGAAGCATGTTTGGATAGCTGAGTTCAAAAGGGGCACAGGAAGAATCTAGTGGAAGGGATTCCATTTCAACTTCTCCACACTGGCAGCTTCCACAACAACTTCCATTTCCCCACACTGAACAGAAATCATGTATAGCTATCTCTACAACTGATCCCACAGATCTTTTTTCCCTCATCAGGGAGCTGTGACTGGCACTGCTTTTCCCTACAGAGATTATTACTTCAAATGGTGGGCTCAAAGTAGGTTGATATTTCTCTCGTATTTCTAATCTACAGAGCAACCTATGAACTAGTTTGGGTTTCATTTTTTGGAGGAGCTTCATTTCATTATTACCAAGCAGCGGAGGCATAAGATTCTTGTTCTCAATGTGTTTCAGCACCGCAGCAATATACTCTTTGCAGTCCTCCTCTTTTCGGGCAAAATAGCCGAGAGCCTGTTCCCAGAGACATGCTTCTTGGTCTCCATACAACTCACACACCTCGATCACCTTCTTGTACTGCTCATTCTGCATGTGATAGTGCATGATCTGTTGGAAACTACGGGAGAGAGACTCATCAGCTGAAACAATCTCCCCTTTGGAGTTGACACAGAGACCTCAGGTTCTTTCCCAGCCATGCAGTCCCCAGACATTCAGAGAAGCCAAGACAGGTCTATTGTTCACTCGATGTAAGTGCCCTGCTCTAGCAGCAAGATCTTTTCATCTGTGCAGTTCCTGTCTTGAGATACTAAAGAGGCAGGGAAACTTATGGCTCAGAAAACCCTTGGGGATCAGGGGGTGGGGGTACAAAATTCTAAGGAAAAGTGCAACACTCACAGTTTGCCCTGCTCATAGAGGTAGAGGACACCATCCTTGAAATTGTGCATCTGACACAAGACCAAGGCCTTATCAAACACTGTTTTGAACCTTCCACTCTTCAGAAGGGTAAGGGTTTCAATGTGCAGCTTCTCCTTGATCTACAGACAAGGGGGAGAGGTTGGGGAGAGCAGCACAGAGAGAGAACATTCTGTACCAAGACCTGACAGTTTGCAGCTCTTTCAAAAGTGGAAGACAGTTTTGCCATTTTCCCTTTTCAGCAAACAGATGATTTCTTTTGCCCAACACAGCCAGCATCCTCAGCGACCCAGGCAAGCAAATACAGCTACTTTTGTGGGAGAGGCATCAGAGGTTGTATAGTGTGAAATCTATTTTTAAATTTAAGATTGATCCCAAACAAGCTTTGTGTCACTAAAAGGTGTATTCTCCCAGCTAGCAGGCTGTTTTCCCATTTACGTGCCATTTGTCAAGCATAGCACGTGTACTACCTCATATTATCAGTGCCCATCTGGAGAGGTTATGGGTTGGCAGGAATGCAAACAGGATTCAAAGACACCAAAATCTCCCTCAATACGCAAAGCCGGAGGAGCTCATACCTGCTCATCTTGTTCATGTGCCCAGTTCTGGAGTCGAAGTTCCAGTAAAGTGTCATAGACACCTTGTGGAGAGTCAGCCTGCACCTCAGTCATGTGCTCCAGAAAAGCCTTCAGTTCTCGGGAGTTGTTGGCAAAGACTGGAATGAACTCCTCTGAATTAGCCTGTAACACAGCCACAAAAAGTCAAGCACCTAGATGAGTTGTAGCCAAACTGTCACTTTTTCCCAGCCATGCAGAGTGCTCGTTCAGTCTGTGCCTCAGCAGATAGGGCATGGCACAGGATGCCAACTATGGCAGGAATTGGTTCCGAGCAATAGCTTTAAGCAGTCTCTCTGTCCCTGAGACTACCAGCACACTACAACAGGGTTTTTCATTAATCTAAAACATCAGGCCTGCACCACAGGTACAAGGTATACAGGAGCACTTGGCTTGCTGTGAAGTTACAACTTGAAATCAACAAGTCTGAGTCAACACAAACTGTACCTTTTTTCCTTCCAGCATCCCAGCGCCTTCATTGTCTCCTGCTGGCTGGTAATCAGTGCAAAGGACCTTCAACAATTCTGTGGTCTCATTAGGGACATGGTGCATCAGAGTTTTACCATATCGCTTCATGTTACTCTCTGCCTGATCAAAAGGCAGCTTTCCAATATAGCGCAAAGCCTCTTGGTAGTTCTGTGGAGAAAACAAAAAAAAAAAACCACCCAAACAATAACATTACCACAACGTTGGCCTTTATCCCCCACTTTGAGGCTAGGACAAAAAGCACTGAAGACATTTTACAAGTATGCCTTGAACACTACTTGTTCTGAATTATCACTTAGGTCCCTGTTCCTGCTTGTTTTCTTCCGCGAGGAAGAATGGCTGGGGCTTAGGGGAAAGAGAGCACAGTTTAGATCAACCTCTCACTAACGACCCTCCCTCCTCTTAAAGGGCACTGTAAAAAGCCATGTTTGAAACAGAACAAGTAAGCCTCTCCAGTTTCCACTCCTAGTCTACTTCACAAGCCAAAAGCAGAAATCTAACATACAAGCAGCAGCAGGTTTGATTACTGCTGCCCCTGCAGTTCTGTCAGCACACTAGCCACAGGGAAGAGGTTCATGAAATGGCATTGTCACTAAGGAGGAGGTTACAAAAGTGGTAATTTCCCCAATCAGAACACGGGAGCAATAACATCTCCTCACTTTGATGTCCTCTAGCTGGATTTTGAGGTACCATTCATGATGCGCATGCTTCTCTGCCAGGTACACGGCATGGGAGTAGTAACCTGCTTGACGAAGCACCTTGATTGCTGTTTCCACATCAAAGCGGACCTCGCTCTCGCTTGTCTACAAGAACAGAAGCAGAAAAGCATCCCTCAGTAACATTCCCAGAGTCCACAATGAATGGTCACTTACTTAAGGGGAGGAAAACCAGAACATGGACAACTTAGTACCTCTTGTGCAAGGGAAAGGTCACACGTGCAGAGAGGAAGTAGTCCAACCACCTCTCATTAGCACGCCAGCAAAAGCCAGCATGCTCCAGAGTCTGGCGGCAAGCCAGCTAAACTCAGAACATAACCAAGAGCTTAGAAAAAAAAGGAGCAGAGGCAAAGGTACTACGGGACAAATCCATTCTTCTTTTTCTCAATAGCTCCACAGGAGCTAATTTACAATGTCACTGCTACCCTTTTTTAAGTATTATGATGCTGTAATAACTTTTCATTTCAACTTCCCTCAATACCTTAATGAATTCCTCCAGTTTGGAACTGTCTTTGAGTTTGGTATAGCAATTCAGCAGAAGTGTAGTATGGTCTGCATTGGCCAGGGACTGCAGGTGCAGCGTCTGCAAATAAGCGGTGAGATTGTGGATACGCTGAGCATCCAGGAACTTTCGAATAACGTAAGAGGGTTCCAGCTTCCCTATAGTTCTGGGAGGGAAGAGTCATATTGCAAGACACCATTGCTTAATAAGTCAAAATAAACAGAGAAATTAACAAATAATGGAGAAACCTTAACTTTGGCAGGCATGACCCTGCTTAAGACCACTCCGCTACACATCAGGAGTCACAACTAGTTATAGTGTAAGACCGCCCATCTGCACACACAGTGAAACAACCCTCAACGAGATCCCTTTGTGAAGGCCGCAACTGGGATGACAGCAACAGCACACAAGTTAATCCTCCCTTAGAGAAGGCAGTGAGAAGATGGACTATGCTCTGGCCACAGCTAACTGGGAAGTCCCAGAAAAGGGGGAAAAAGCTTGTTTTCCTTTATTTCAGTTGCAGAACCCAAAGGCAGCTTGAAACCCTCATGCCCACGTGGAGGAGTCTGGTCAGTTATCCTGATACTTAATCAATGTCAACAGTAAAATACATGCCCAATCTCCCTACGCACTGGGACTCCAGTTTCAGTTCTATATGAACATAACCCTTTGTGACATTTTAAGATAACTGAACAAGAAGTTTTAAGTAAGCCACAAAGCAGGCTGCTCCAAATTTAAAAAAAAAAAAAAAAAAAAAAAAGCACTTTTTTTTTTACTTTTTTTTTTTACAGTAAGCCGTTTGAGAATTTTCCAAAAGGAATGCCATACATTGTCAAATCACATAATCCATCTAAACTAGAGTGATCCCTTGTTTATAATGATGTCATCAGGTCCTGCTCCTTCCCAGTGTGCCTTCATTATTATTGTTAAAATACAGTTAAGAAGGAAAACTTTATCCTATGGTGTACAAAGCAATTTTCAAGCAACTTCTCCTGAGACTTTTAATCTTATTGACATGCTTCTCTCTACTGGCAAAATTTTCACCTCAAGTAATGCTTTTTTATTTTAATTGTGTGCCTGGGCTGAAACAGAAATCAAGGTCTCCATAGATCCTATACATACTACACTTTCATGGCTCCCCAGGACCCCAACTTACCGGATATACTGCTGTATGGCTCCATCGTGGTTTCCCTTATTATACAGATGATCACCATACTGCCGGAAAATCTCTGACAAACCATCACTGTCCAAGTGGTGGCTCTTGGCAAGGTTAATGGCCATTTCAAATAAGTTCTTTCTGAAGAGCATCTGTTGATTATACAGTAAGGGCAGTATGAGGGAAATATCACTCCTCAAAACAAGTTCAAATGCACCTGGAAAACAAGTTGTTTTCTCTTTTTGGTGCTGTATACATATATATGTAGAGCCTTTTAAATACCAAACGTCTTCTAACACTAGTCACGTTGAAAAGATACCAGGTCACTTGTTATGTCACTCACTTACCTGAAAGGTTAAGCTTTTCAATGCGCAGAAACAGTACAATCTTGCAGGCACATGGCAGAGACTAAGAAAAAAACAGATTTACATGCCTCAAGTTTGGTTTGTGTATCCTTCTCCTGCAGCACATGAATCTTCCCATCTCTGGTCAGCACATAGAGAGAACCCCACTCCGCTAAGACATCCACTATATCATCGAAGATTGAGCTGTATGCAATGAATTTATTACACAAGTCATAAATATTCAGGACTTGTTTGTCAGAATTCTGTGCCTCATTCCCAGCAAACTCCGACCTGGAAAGCAGAAGGAAGTTTCAGACAACAAATTAACGTTAATTCTTGAAACCCATGTTAAACGGGAATGTCCAGACAGCAAAGCAAACAGGGTTCTTGGCCAATAAAACTAATTAAATTAACTCTTTTGACCCAGAGGGACAACATCATCTATTTCTAGATGAATTCCTTAACTATCAGGCTAAGAAATTCACAGGAGTGGAATAAAATCCCACCCATTCAGCAGGCTTATTATAGCAGAAGTTAATCAATATACAAGTCTGGACAAAGCTTAACAACCTCTGACAAAATTGCAATCAGACTCCAAGAGTGAAGCTTCACAAGGCAGAAAGAGAAAGAGGACAAGCAGGAAACTGCAAGAGTAAAAAGAACTCGCCTGATGAGACCTACTTTGGAGAAGTCTTTCGGTCCTTGGAGACGATGATGAGGTATCCGCGATACCAGTGCACAATCAGCTTGTGTCCCTCGAAGGCAAAGCAGGGGCCACGTTCATCCGGTTGATAAAGGTACACACATTCGTTTCCTGCCACAATGAACTGGAGATCCTGGGAAGGGTCACTGAGAGACGAACAGCGCAGTCCACAACCATGTGTATCCAGCTCCAGGTGAGGATAGTCTTTCACTGACAGCATGTAAGACTACAGAGAAAACACAAGGTTTTGGGGCTCATTCCAAATTAGACTCTGCAAGTCTGTCTTATTTTTTTTCCAACTGAATTCCCACCTGGATGTTTTCTGTGGTCACCACAAACAGATGCGTTGTTTTACCAGACTGTCGAAAAGCTAAGCCAGTAACAGGGTAACTGCCTTCATGTAGGATCTGGGTCTTACTATGCCGATCTCTAGTGATGTCTCCTTTTGTAAGTACAACACTCCCATCTGCAAAACCTGGTGAAGAGGACAGACTAAACCGTGACTTACATGGCACACCTGAAATCCTGTCCCGTGTGAAGCAGGGCAGCTCCACTCACTGGCAACTTATCATAGAATCATAGAATTGGCTGGGTTGGAAGGGACCTCAGAGATCATCAAGTCCAACCCTTGACCCACCGCTGCGGTTGCTAGACTACGGCACTAAGTGCCACATCCAGTCTCTTTTTAAATATCTCCAGGGACGGAGAGTCGACCACTTCACTGGGCAGCCCATTCCAATGCTTGATCACCCTCTCTGTAAAGAAATTCTTTCTAATATCTAACCTAAACTTCCCCTGGCACAACTTAAGACCATGCCCTCTTGTCTTGTTGAAAGTCATCTGGGAAAAGAGACCAACCCCCACTTGGCTACAACCTCCTTTCAGGTAGTTATTAATTAATTGGATTACCACGGGCTCTTGTATCAAGGAAGTACACACCAAACAGCCCCCAATTACTCCTTTTACAGTACAGAGGATATCACTGTTCAGCAATGTTCAACTTGGTTTACACACACCAGTTTCACTTGTGTGTTACTTTTGTTTGTCTGTATTGTGTTGTACAAACAGCTTTCGCAGCCATCAGCAGTAACTGAAAGCACTTGTAATCCCACATTACTGCTCTTAGTCTGTCAGAAAATAAGTGAGAACTATTATAAAGGAATGCTTAAATTTAAAAAGGAAAATTGTTTTTATTTTATTTTTAAAAAAGGTTTCCGTGAGGTGGTAGAAATGTTAGTCTTAAGTTCAATCAATACGTAACCTTCCTGACCGTTGGGGAAAGAGGACGTGAACTGAAAGCACATGCTTCCCTCCTAAGTATCAAAGCTATTACTGTAATACAGGCAGACCCAGACTAATTTATGTATTTACCTTCTCAACTTCTCAGACAGAGCGAGATGCACCATCTCTCCGCAGAATAACATAAAAACTGAGCAAGATGTTCTGTCTGTATTGTTGTGTATACAACTATTTAGTAGACACTAATTTTATTTACATTTGAATAAGGGTAGTATTTTTATTAAGGTATTACAGATGACTTTTACTTACCAATAGCCATGAAATTAAGATTCTCATGGACAGTTAGGCAGGATACAACTGTGGGCTTGTTACCTGGTATGGCTGGGAAAATTCGTGTGCACAGAGGATTGCCACCATCTCGTTTTTCCAGGTTCCAAACCTTAACCTACAAATTACGACAATCTGGCATAAGCAAAACAAGGTATCAGTAGGCCAATACCTGGCATCAAACATCACAGTGACCAGAAGAACCAAGCTTCTTGAAGTAAGAAAGATTTGCCAAGGTAATTGCAGTAGTTGGAAGAAATACCTAATACAAAAGTATTCTCCTCTTTTGACCATTTGACTTACCAAGGGGTTAATACCCTCTTCATCCTCGCCAACAGAAACCAAGATGCTGTGCTGCTTCAGCTGATACAGATGTGTTACTCTAAGCTTGTAAGCTTGAAAACTACTGAGCTGAAGGGAGCGAGGCAGAAACCAAATTTGACCCTCCATATGTAGAGCGCAGTTAAGGGAACACAAACACAAAGGGAAAACAAACCAAACCAAACCCCAACATCTCCAATCATACCAGCAACCGTAATCCATGCGCCGCTGACCTATGGTAGGACTACAGCAAACACATTCCTCAACCCAACCAACCAGTGGCGTTTTTCTTTAACAGCAAAGGACCGCCCACAGCAGCAAGCTGCCGGCCTTCAGGGCTGGAGCACGCTGCAGTCCCCTGGACTGCATTCCCCTGTGAATGCGCTACACAGCGCCAGGGACTCGGCTTGGCCACAGCTCCGACCCGCCCCACCCCGGCCCCCAGTCCCACCGAGCCACGCACAGGCCCCATAAGCCGGCCCCGCCGCACGCAGGATATCTCCAAAAACCAGGCTTCCCCGGCCCGAGTCGCAGACTGTGATGCCTGGGGGAAGCGCGAAGGGCTTTCCCCCGGCCCCATCCGTCCCCAGCGGCTCCTTTACCATCTCCCTGTCGAAGAAGACGAACCGGCGCCACTGCAAGTAAGCGGCCATTTTAGAGACGGTCCGCACTGCTCATGTGACCGCCTTCCCCTCCCCTCTAATACTGCGCGTGCATGGAAAATTAGGCTGCTGGGCGTGCATCCTTTTTCGCTTCTGCGCATGCGATGTTTTGTTTTTTTATTGGTTTTGGTTTAGTTTTGGTTGTTTTTTCTTTTATAAGCTCAGAAGGGCAGCACAGGGAGCTTACGGAACCTGTGGCAGGGTCAGCGGGACAAAGCGCTTTCCCAGCAGGACCAAGAGGACGTGGAAAAAGAAAAGCTGAAAACATGGGGATTATAGTAAACTAATTTTATAGCAGAGACAAAGCTGCAGACACAGGCAATGGAAAATAAGACATTTAGTTAGTTCCTATTGGCAGGCTCCTTCCTGGAAAATATGGCCCTCAGCACGTTGAAAAATCTCTTGGGAAGACACACAAACTACAACTTTAAACATCCCCCACCGCCTTTCGCTCAGCTTTTACTGCAGAGCACATCATACAATACAGAACATCCCTATCACTTGCTGGGATCCACTGTCCTAAACTATGTCCTATCCCGTGGTCATGTGCGCTGGCAGCTCATTTATGGGATGATACGGAGGCGCAGGGGGAGAACAGACCAAAGGAAACCTCTGCACCGTGCAAGTACTGCTCAGCAGTGGCCAGACCACTAGGGTCTTACAAACTTCGCTTTAGTCACCAACACAAGATACAGTATGTGTTGCTATGAAGAACAACAGCTCTGTTATAGCCAGACCCAGTACACTCTGGGAGATGCTTGCAGCCCATCACCCCTATGGACTGCCAGGCCCTCTGCAAGGCCTCTGTGCCCTACAGAGGTCAAGTGGGAATGGGCCGTTGCTGGCCACAGGGAAACAAGCCCACTGGATGTTACTAGAGCACCCAGGGTGTACATGCACAGCACTGTGCACTATGCAACGGAAACTTATGCTGCATGCACGGTCCCTCATTATCTAGCTGCAGTGCCGGGGGGGGGGGGGGGGGGGGGGGGGGGGTCCCGCACAGCTCCAGGGTTGGGCTGCAGCAAGTACAGAGGCTCCCTAGCCATCAGCACCCATCCATACCATGCATCAAGTTCTGCTTTCGGCCTCCCATTTCTAGCATACTGTTCTGCTATGCTGGCCTTTGCACATGGTCACATCTGGGGACAGCAACAGGCTTTCAAGTGATAATGGTACTTCATGTCAGTGCACACTTCTAAAACAGATTAAAAAATACTTGGTTTACTGTTAGACTTTCATTTTGCAAATTGTGCAAAAGTTCTGCACACTACTCAGATGCGGCTACTGCAAATCGGGCCAGCTCTTAAGCTGAACAACTCAACATACAGAACTCCAATACCCACTGAATCAGAAACTAAACATACACAATTACCACCAGTTAGCAGCCAGTGATTTCAGCTCAGGAAAGTCTTGAGCTATTCCTCTTTATGCAGCTTTAGTGACAGCTTGAAACTATTTCCAGAGTTTACACAGTACTGCCAGCTACAGGCTAAGTAAATGCTTAGCAGGAAGTACTAAGTACTTAGCTTAGCACTAAGTGAATAGCACAAGCCTTTTCCTCTGCCCAAAGACTCTGATCAGAAGCTAGAGTCTCTCTTTAGAACCACGAGCAGAAATGGTAGATGCCATTTCTCAGCTGCAGGACCTGTATGGAATGAGAACTCCCCTTGTGGCTACATATCACTCTGCGGGGTGGAGAACCTTTGCCTTTATCAAGACTCTTCTTAAGGCTTTTCTCCGAAGCTTGACGCTAGACTCCAACATGTGACAGGACTCTCAAAGAGTTCAGCATGCTTTTCACTCAGCAGTTAAAAGAAAACCAGGACCAATCTGGAGTTCCAGGGAGCTTTTATTGAGTTTCATAACAAAATCAGGATTTTACCATTTATCATTTTTGCACTTGGAACTCATGAAGCTCTTCACAAGTCAGTGCTGCGATGCACAAACAGCCAGAGAAATACATTCTCAACAAAATACGAGCTCCACTGGAGAGTTTGTCAATTACCAATTTAACAGAAAGCCAATTTTCCCCTCCCTCCCCTGAATGTTTTCAAGGAAGAGTCCACAATGTTTGCTGGTTAACAATAAGAATACCGACCTCTTGAATAGGGACCAGTGGATTATCATACTCCACCTGAATTGTAAATTATCTCTCTTCTTGAAATTAAAAGTTCCAGTTTCTTTCAATAAAGGGAACAGTGACTATTTTCTTCTCCTGACGCCCCTTCCCCACAATTATTGGTTAAAATACAGCAAGGCTGTATCTTAATAAACCCATCCCCCCCACCCCTCCTTCCCCTTTTCTAACTTTGCTACAGCAGAATTTAACAATGCTTCCTCACATAGGGACATTTTAGCAACACACAATGGTAATCTGAGCAAAACCTACAGGATAATCTGCCAAAACCTCACTTTGCAGATTGGATGCATGCTCTTTGGTCTGCAGACCTGGCTTATTATGAAAAGAAACAGTTATTCACAAAAGATGGACCAGAAGCTCACAGCAATCTGAAAACTCCCTGTGCAGACTACTGCCACCCAACCTTGACCACAGTGTCCGTACCACTGGGGTTTCTGAGAACAAAATTTAGCTCATCCTCAGAACACAACAGCTGCTCGACCCCAGCAGCATGCAAAAGTCCAGCACAAGGACAAGAACCACTGCAATGGCAGCTCAGGAAAGGCATGGCACCTCTGTAACTTCTGTAACATAAACCTCTGTAACATAAACCAAGGCAGGACAGCTGTCTGCTGTCAGTATCCTATCAGTCATTTGAGAAAAACAAGTGTGTGAAGCATTTTTAAATCCTGAGTAGGCACCCTCCCCCACCCCAAGTAAAAATAAAGAACAAAAGATCAGAATGAGATGATTTGATACCAACATGTACACAACATGAATTCATGTTGAGCTTCCTTGTTCTTACCCACAAAAAAAAAGTCACAAAGGGCAAAGGAAAGATGCTCCCATCTCATTCTGGAAACTGAAATACGTATTTGAGACCAACCCGCCCCCCTCCCTTTGGGAAAAGCCCTCCATCACCCGCAGCGCACTCCTGACAGCACACACGCAGAAACCAGCCCAGTTCCTCTAGAGTAAACTGAAGTTTCGCGTCACCCTCTTCCTAGTCACTTCACCCAGCCATAAAGCTCTATTTAATCAGATTCTCAGAGTGACACTTTTAGACTCAGGAGGGAAAAAATGACAAATACATCAGATTCTCATTCACATTATCTTTGTCATCACCAACACTGAAGGTTCCAACTAATGCATACATGTAAAGGCTGGTACATGACCAGCAAAATAGGAGCTTGCAAGGTATCTCTGGAAAACAAGATTTATATACACTTTGTATTCCTGGGTAGGAAAAAAAAAAAAAAAAAAAAGAAAAAAAACAAAAAAAAAAAAGAAAAAAACAACAAAACCCAGAACAAAATTCAAAAAAAGTCTAAAACAAACAAAAAAGAGAACTAGGATTATCCTAGTCATTTGGAGCATCTTTCCATTTGCAAGATCGTATCTGTTAGAGATAGCCTACTAGCACCAAAAATAAGCTGCTTCCTCCTTTACAAGAAGCAACTTAAAAATGGTGCCCCTGATAGTTTAGGTAAGTGCCCAATCCTCAGTCTGAGGCCAAGTTTAATGTAATACTTTCAAAAGTTCTGTGCTTCCAGAGGGACCACCAACACATGGCACCAGGCTAACCTACCACAAATCCAAGCAGAGCGCACACACCCAATTCAATACCGCTATCCTGTTCTTGTTACACGTGTGTGCCCTGGCAAGACACAAAACTTATTTACATTTTTCATTGTCTTAGTTGCACTAAAATGATCCCTCTTCCGCCTCTCTGAAAAAATCATAAGCTAGCTGCAGTACAAGAGCAAGATTTTACTTTTGGTCAAAGTTAACCACCCACAAACTCCCACCCCCCCACCCTCAAAAAAGCACCCCGAAATTGTTTACATTTAGTACCTGCCAGTCAGATGTAAGCTATGTGGCTCACAGAGTGTCTGTGACCAAGCTCTCGAGTTTGTACTCTAGTGCAGCATTTGCTACAATTACGGAGTCACTGCTGACAAAAGAAAAAAAAATCCCAAATGCAAAAACCTTTCCATCTTGTAAAGTTGTTGTCAGGAGGCACCTGGATTCTATTTATGATCCACGAGAAAACAGATGGGTAAGTCTGCCTTGTAGTTCCAAATTTAAAACAAAAGGAGTCTTAAAAATGGGGACAAATTAAGATAATTCCTGCCTCAAAGGTAAGCAAGCGTGGGGTGAGTGCAGCATCTGTATACACAATAAATGACCGAGCAAAAGGGATTGCATTCGTATAGGTGCCTCCTGACAGTGTTGGTGAACAGGCTAAACGGGAATTTATAGAGTACGGTTTTTGATTTGTCTCACTCCTTTTGCCTGTAGATCAGGCCAAACATCAAGCATGTTGGGAGGGGCACAATTTAAAGCAACACTATTTGATCAGAATGCATTTTTCAGCAATATACAATGCAAAAATGACAGACAGCAATTCATGCCAAAACAGAGGAGATGGCAAGCAGCTTTCTGCAGCTTCTGACATTAACAGGGGGTTGCCCTTACCTGCACACAAGTCTGCATAGCGGCCGCTCTGGGCAGAAAATGCACAATGCTGCAGGAAGTATATCAATCCCATAAAGCTCCAGAACTGCCAGTTTATGCATGTAAATTGGTTTTCTGTAGTTTCTCTCAAACCTAAATCCACACCTTATGCATACACTGCTCAGCAGCACTGACTCCCACTGATTTCCCTCATGCCATGGTGGAACACAGGTCATGGCCCCCTTCAAAGCTTGTCAAATTCCTGAAGTTTCTAAGGGGGAAAAAATCGAAAAGCATACGCCAGCAGGCTGAGCTACAGATGCTGAGGCCTCACAGCCCAACAAGTGATCTCTTCCACGCGAGCGGTAACAGGACCGCGTTGCTAGCACCAGAGCAAACCCACCCCAACAAGGGACGCTTGTAGAGGCCTGCTCTTCAGGGAGGTCAGAGCACTTCTCATTGTTTAAGTGTTGCAGAAAACTGAGCCCCTCTCATCTTGAGCTGCTCCCATAATCAGTCTAATCCCTTTAACCCCAGCAACCTTCATCACAAAAGAAAAAGTTATATATGAACCCAAACAGAAAACAAAAAAACATATTTACAAAGTTTGTACAATATACACATCTGATCTTCTATGGGACACACTGCACCAGAGGAAAGAGGGCCATGGCTCTGAGACAAGTCTACATATCAAGTGCTGTTAACTACTAATGGAGACTCTTAATGGTAACCAGTCTTTAGTGTTCTGCTAGAGCACAGGGCTTTTGTTATGGCTCCTGCAAAGGATGACAGGCTACTCTTTCCTTCTGGAGCTATAATGCTGCACCTAATCAGCCCAGATATTAAGTTGGTTTTGTTTTAAATACAGGTATTTACAGTGTGGGTGAACTGCAGATGCATATCAACTCCTCCAATTTAAAAAAAAAAAAAAAAAAAAAAAAGTTGAAGAAAAAGTAGTATTACCGATACCTCCCAGCCCTGGGCTTGAGTACTTCGGGAGGAAGAAAGGGGGAAGAGAGGGGAACTTTGACCTGAAACAAAAAACAGCTGTTGATTCCTTGGGCTGTGTCAGAAAGGTGATATTCTGAATGGTCTCATAGCATAAGGCACTTTGCACGAATAAGTAACAAGCTCTTTAGCTTAAAAACAGATGAGTAACCAGGGAGAAGTTGAAATGCACTCAGTCGACAGTTGAAGAATTTGAAATAGCAGACAAGCTCATGTTCATCAAGATTCTTCTCTTTTCAGGGTTTCTCTTCTTCCCTTGCTGCCCCTCCCACCCAAAGAAAAAAAAAATAAAACCAGCAGTTAGTGCAACTAATGTTCAATCAGCACACAGTGCAAACAAGTGGAAAAACAAAAAGATATTCCTTCTTTTATCTTCTTTCTTCCTTGCTGCCAAATTTAAAAAGAAAAAAAGGCCGAGCTCTTTAGTCTTCATAGTTCCGAAATGAAAAGACGAAGAAAAACCCACAAAGAGAAGGGTATCCCCAAAGAAACGATGTGTCACAGATCTGGATCAAAGGGCTTCACCTTCTGGCATGTGTAATCAAAGCCTGAAAACAACAAACAAAAAAACAACCACAAGATACACATTTAAACCAATTCTATGCAAAAAACAGTATACAAATAGTGAACCACACTGACTATGTAACAGCTCTGGAAAAGGGTCTTTGGAACAGCTAGACCCCAACCACAGCTTTGCAAGAAGAGGTGCTGCCAATGCCCTACTATACCTATGGAGCGTGACTATCTACTGATTTCTTTTCCTTTAAGAACTGGCACAAAGTTCTCGGGCAGAGGCACAGCCTTCTCCTGAAGGAAACCACTCAAGAGCCTTTTCCTCATTCACCACCTGGGCTTTTTTAGATTTCTTTCTGAAATATGGAACAAGCTCAGTCAGCAAAGCACAGTCTGCCAAGTCAGCTTGAAGACAGTCAGTGTTTTCTTAAACCATTCTACAAAGAATGCCTGTCTATGTCATTTAGGAGCTTTGCTTTCATCAGATGCCAAGGATGACAATTAAAAACCAAGAAGAAACAGCTTGATCTAGTGAAGCTCCAGACAGAGTTAGTCACCTTATTTCATGACAACTTGGCCATCAGCTCCTCAGGAAAGCTGACAAGAAACAGACACTGCCAGGCACTAGCATAGGCTTCCCAGGGAAGTGGCTGAGTCACTATCCCTTGATGTGTTTAGGGATTGTGGTGTTGTGGGAAATATTTTGGGAGAACTTTGTAGAGAAGGAATGATGGTTGGACTCAGTGATCCCGAGGATCTTTTCCAACCTGAAAGATTCTATGATACTATTCTATCTATGATTCTATGACTAGGTAGGACTATCCTTGGGTGATTTCAAAGAAGGACTGAGGTTTATTTTAATGCCATCTAGCAGTCTGCTTCTGTGGACACCTTCTTTTTCTGTCACCCAAGAAGAATCTCAACAGCTTCACTGCAATTCTCTTTCGAATTCACAAGCTCCAAGAAGAGTACACAAAAGAATTTTTTTGTAACGCAAACTGTATGGTATCTGACTGGCACAACACAGCAGCTTAACTAAAACCAGATCAAACCTCATTCCCTTGCTATTTTGCTTGTGTGCAATGCAGGGCAAGTTTTCTCCTCACAAAAGGATTCGACTCCACAATTTTTCCCCAGAGAACGATCAGAAAGTGCACATTTGAGTCTCCAACAGTAAAGCCTCATTTTCTTCTACAGCTAAGCAGATGACCTCAAGTGGCAGCAAAGACAAATTACAGCTTTACTCTTTGGTTTGAGTTCTATGAAGCAAAGAGTGCAAAAGATGCAGCACCTCCAGCTTGAACACGTTCCTTCTAACCTTTGAGGACCACCTTTCTCTCTGTTCCTCAACATTTCTCATTGTAGTTAAATAATACAGCAAGAATTCCTTAGACTACTAGTAGCCATCCTGGCCTCTTCAAACACAGCTCCTGGATCACCCCCCTCCCAATTTCTGGTCTCCTTAGCATATAGTCAGCATTTCTATTAGAATAACCTAAAACTTACTCATCCTTCCCTCCCAGCTTAAGCACATCCACAGAATTCTTTTCACTGTCAGTCTATTTCAAATCCTTGTATTCACATTCAGAATCTCTTCAGCACACCTCTTTCCTTCTTCCCCTGCAATAACACTCACATACCAGCTCTTCCTTCATCCAACACAACTTCTCTGTTCAGGAAGGTATTTACTTACGCACAGGTTTACTGTTTCTCATCTTCTACAGGTTCGCTGTGGTATTCTGCCACATACAGGCTCTTGTCAATGTTGCTTGGTATGGGTTTAATTTCAGTTCCCAGCTGTTCCTCAATGCTTTTCAGGTTGAACCGATCATCATAGGTGATCAAGTTGATGGCCAGGCCAAGATGACCAAAGCGACCTTATCAAAAATAAAGAAAGTAATAACAAGACTGAACTGAGCCACAGAAGGCTGGATGTAGAAGTCTGCAGATTGTGGAGTTACATCACTCTATGATGACAAAAGCAAACCCTGACTTTGCCACAGGTCTCCACCACATTCGCATCACTTTTTCGTAAGAAGTTTTGTACTTCGAGATGAGTAGGACAACCCAGGAGGTTCAAAATGCCCTCTAAGCAAAGCTCAAGTATCACCAACAGAAAGTCTTCCACTACAGCATTATCCATGTCCAATCCTTTTTCAGTAACAAACTTCTCGACCAAGTCTGAACTACAAAGTTCAAGTATGCTCCTATGTTTTCCTACCTTTCTTAGGGTTCATTTTGCTGATGTCCATACATTAGAAACACATTTTGGAGCACAAACAGTAGAAAACTATGCTTAAGACACCACAGAGGTTTTCAGTATAGAATTTTCCCAAACTCTAAACCAGATAATCGCTATGTCTCTTGAGATTAAAGCAAAATATATTCGTTGTTTGTTGTTTTTTCTTCATTGGGCTGTTCAAGCCAGTTTCAAGAGATTGGCCATTTGTGAGGATAACCATCCAAGAGGATACCCAAAAATAAATCTGACAGAAAAAGCAAAGTTATCTAAAACAATTCTCAGATACAGCAATAAAAAACAGAAGCCAATTCAAGCCAAAGAAGCATCACAATTGTCAGCAAAGTTGTACCTAAAAGATGTTCTTGCTCTCACCTGATCTGCCAATACGATGGAGATAAGTCTCTGCCAGCTTTGGGAAATCAAAGTTAATCACCACATTCACAGCTTGGATATCAATACCTCGGGTAAACAGATCTAAAAGATCAGGTCACAAGATAAGTTAACCTCAGTGTGGTCAAATGCTGATGACATTCAGGGTGGAAACATCAGGAATTATTAACAGCATCTTGTGCTCGTCTACAGATACAAACTTCCCTTGTGTCTAAGCCAGTTTACATACAATTCTTCTCTAGCTTATTCTTGCCCTTTACCCATTATAAATGTGAATGATTCAAAAAAAAAAACAAAACACCCAAACACCAGATCTGTACAGCTATGCCAAAAAAGGCAGCTAGCAGAAAGGTATTTTTTTCCACATTCCAAAATTTCTGAGCAGGTTGTTGTCTAAAAAAAAAAAATCTCACACGTGATTCTGCATTGCCAATGTCACAACAGACTGGACATCTGAACTACATCCCATTGGCTCAACTATTCTTATT
Source organism: Heliangelus exortis (assembly GCF_036169615.1). Taxonomy (NCBI): domain Eukaryota; kingdom Metazoa; phylum Chordata; class Aves; order Apodiformes; family Trochilidae; genus Heliangelus; species Heliangelus exortis. Next base: position 144,691 of record NC_092447.1, read on the forward strand.
CTTCCGCTAGTGATTTTTGCTAGGATGACCCAGACACACATAGTGATGCACAGACATGCCATGGTACTGCCCACACAGGCTGAACAATGAAGAACTCTGATCATACACAGACAAATCAAACACATATTAAAAAAATAGAAAATTAGCTATAAACATTTAAAGAATCAACAAAATTTAAATACTTAAATTCAGTGATGCTAGCCACAGTTCTACTGATATTTCATAAAGCTTACGAACATCTCAGAGAGCACTCAAATGTGAAGACGCTCAAAACATAACTAGTGCAGAAAAAACTACCACAGTAAAATGATTCCTTAGCTATCTGCACCTTCGTGGCTTATCACAAAAGACAAAAATCCGTACGCCTAAAGAAGTGCCGGACCCTGCTACATGCAGGCTTGACAAAAACACCTTACAAAAACATGCTGTTTTGTTCTATTACAAATCAAGTACTCTGTTATACATGGACTAATAACTAATCTGCTTTCTATCACAAACTTTATATACAGGAAAACGCTTAGGAACTCTTACCAGTGCAAACAAGATTGCGGCATAAGCCATTTCGGAAATCGTGAAACACACGATTACGGTGCTCCTGGAAAAAAGATAAAAATTTAAAAACCCAAAGCAAAAAAAAACCCAACCAAATAGCTGTGACTTTCAGGTATGTTCAAGTTACAAAAACTAAACTTCGATCACGTGAATCCCTCTCCCTTGTCATTAGAGAGCAGCTGAGTCAAACCAAGGTGCTGATACATCTCTTAGCATTTCTCACCCATATATTCTAAGAATTTATTAGAGTGGCCCTTAACTGACTGTCTTTCAAAGCCTCCTAGAGTTGCTTAAAAGCCACCTCAGAATAAGAGTATCTTAAATTACAATTACATGAAACACACATTAAGGAAGTTAAACTGGTATTTTGACTATCATCTTCCCCCAGCCCTCTGACAAATCCAGTACATGTTTTACACATTCCCTTAGAAACCAAAGCTGGAAGTAACTTCATTTTCCAGCATGGAGAAAGTATCTTTCACCACTGATTTAGAATGATCAGGGGGGCAATTGTCTGTGAAGGCACTCACAAACAAGTCTCTTTGGACTGCACAAAGATTAAATAATATCAGTAGTTAAGCAGTGAAATTAATGGCAGGAATGACAGAGTTGAAGGGTTCCAGACAAACATTTTGTCATAAGGATTAACTTCCTGACTGATCACAAGCACACAGAAATCAGACTTCCTTCAAGGAAGTGCTCTTATATACCACCTGCCCAGCTACCCTGAATAGTTTGGGAAGAAGGTGGGGGCACGGGGACTTGCGTCTAAAACCAACTTGATAGCAAAGCAATACACGTTTCAGTTTTCTAAGAACACACAAATTTAAAGCAAGCACAAGACTTTAGTTGTGCAATAAAGCCTGAGGTGGTATGGAATAAACTGCTATAGACTTCACACTCACCTGCCTCATTTTAGCATGGATATAGAAGCAGGAATAGCCCAGCTGGGAGATCTTTTTGGCGAGCAATTCAACCCGTTGAGAGGAGTTGCAGAAAATAATCGACTGGTTAATTTGGAGCTGAAAAAATAAGGAGGGTGCTCAGTAAACACAGCATTTTATTAACAAATGATCCAAGGCACATCTACATCCCTTCCATAAAGATAGCAAAGCAAGTATGCTGCTGGTAATTTACACAGTGTATGTTTTTGTAGAAGAGGGGGAAAAATTTTAAAAAGTTCTGACACAAAGGTGCAGGACAAGAAGCACACATTCTGATAAACTGCACATTTTTACAAGAAAAAGGCATCCTTAAGCAATTTTTACCACCCTCAGTCCTACTCTCAATTCTGAAAGGAAAAAAACATCCGTACGCTCTTGACCCTGCCCTACTGCTTACCCTGGAAAAGAGCGTATTGAGGCAGTGTACTTTCTGACGCTCAGTTACATAGGCGTAGTACTGGGTAACTCCCTTCAAGGTTAGCTCCTCCATCAGATTTATCTCATAGGGTTTCTGCAAATGGGAATTCTGAAAAATAAAGGTAAGAATAAAGCAGGTATACCTAGATGCAAAACAATGCTAGTTCTTTCTACCCTCTGGCATGAGGATGCACCACCTAGCCACTCACTCTGCATATGGATGCAGAATGGACACACAAAACAGACAGGGTGGGTAAAATTCCTCAAAGGGTTACTTATAAATCCAAGGCAACCCAGCTCCCCAACCAGAAGCACTCTCTGGAAGCAAATCAGTGCAGACAGCATGCACCTAGCATGCAAAATGGAAAACAGCAACTTCTAGGCAAGAACTGTGCAGCCTACCTAGCTTTTCCACTAATGCTATTGCGGGTGAGAAATTGTTTTCAAATTTTTGTCCTAGGTTTAGGCTGATTTAGATTAAACACATGAAGCCTGGATGCATTAAGAAAAATAAGCACCAACACCAACTCATTCACATACTTCACATGCAATGTCACCACCATCATACCTATATGAATACATCTGCACTCACCATGAACTTCTGCACACTCAAAGGGAAAGTGGCTGAGTAGAGCAAAATCTGTCTGTTTTTAGGTAGTGTGAGAATAATGTCTTCCATTATTTGAACAAAATCTTGAGAGAGCAACTTATCTGCCTGGAAGAAGAGAAGTAATAAAGCAAGTTAAATTAATGGCACAGTATTTCAGTCTTTTGGTAGTACCACATTGGGGGAAAAAAACCCCAAACAAAACCAAAACAAAAAAACTCCCCCCCAAAAAACCACAAGCAAACAAATAAACAAACAAACAAACAAAAAAAACCAAAACCAAAACCATTCCCTCTGGAGCACAAAGAGCACTCCAAAAGATGTGTGATTTAGATGCTGGAGAGAGGACTCATCAGTAAAAGGACGTGTACTATCTCCTTGATTTCGGTACTTTAGATTTAAGCAGAATCAAATTCAGGAAAAATAAATGCAATCTAAACTGAAAACAATTAGTAGGGTTCCTACCAGAATCATCCAAGAGATGACTCACCCAACTTTTGACACAACTAGTTGACAACTTTCACACAACTATTTTCTCAGCCTCTCACTCAGAAGCCTATACACTACTGAATGCTCATAATCACTTTTATATACTATTATGTTGTAAGCACGGCTTGCTCGTTACAAACTAAAACCAAATTAAATGCATTCCTTCATTTCAGAATAGCCTGTTGAAATGTTCTTCAGAAATAACAAAGAGTAAAGGCAAATCTTCCTAGGTTCTTAAAAGATTCACATGCAGAAAAACTCTTCAGCTGAAATTCCTTTTCAAAAATCTGCAAAATGGATGAGCTGCAACTTTATAGGGTCTAAACAAAGTCTGATTTGTTGCTGTGCGTAACGAGTAGCCTTGCGAAGACACAGCATTGCTTTAACTTGGTGTTAAAATCCCAAAATGTTTAACAGGAGCAACTTGCCTCATCCAATACTATCATCTGGACATGCTCAACTTTTGCTACTCCTTTCTTGATGAGATCGAGAATTCTCCCAGGGGTAGCTATCACCACATGCACTGTAAGGTTAGAAGAGCAAAAAAAAAAAAAAAAAAAAAAGTTAAGGCGGCTATAAGAATGTTTCTGGCATTCATGGCCATGTTTCATATGTACAGTTTGAGAGAATAATGACAGCATACAAACAGCAAACAAGACATATTGTAGTCAATAACAACAAGCAGAAATTCCACTGCCAAACTGTAAAAGCCACGAACAAACAGCAACTGTAGAGTAGCAAAAGTGCTCTGACCTGTATCATCAAGCCTCATTATGTCATCTCGCAAATTAGTTCCTCCTGTTGTTGCCATCACTTTGGCACCTCCCATGTGTTTGCTGACTTGGATACAGATTTGACTGACCTGCAGGGCTAGTTCACGGGTGGGAACAATCACCATTGCTGAAAGTTAAAAGCATCAGTGTGAATTACTTGTAACACACTGTGTATCTTAAATACAAATCCATAGTGGAGACAGACTTCATGAAAGATGTAGTTCCGTGGTTTTGGAGTTCCACTCTGGGTAAGAATGAGACTGAGAAACTGCTTATGACAAGACAAATTCTGCTCTAGGGTTCTCCACCCCTCATTATTCCCTCCGCTCAAGTCCCCCAGCCAGCACACTTGCATATTATTCCAAACGCACTTTCCAGGACAAGAGTCCAGAAGACATCTTCCAATTCAAGCTTTCAAAAGCAACTGTGGGACTTCCCCATTAACTTTATTTGGAATTGCAAACAAATAACCTGCAGTGCTCAACTTCATTCATCACTTTTATATTCAAGGCTGCTATGTAGCAACTGTTACAATTACCCGGCTGCAGTTAAGTGAGATCCATCTCAACTGACCTTGTATATTGTCCTTCTTTAAGTCTAGCCGTTCAAGTAAAGGAATGAGGTAGGCTCCACTCTTGCCTGTTCCATTTTTCGCTCTAGCCAAGATATCCCTACCAGATAAAGCAATGGGGATGCTCTCCTCCTGAAATGCAACAACAATGCATGCACAGTCAGAAGCCACGTTACCTGAAGAGGCTCGCCAAATTTAACAATAACAGTATCACATAAAATCCCACTGTTTCATGACCAGAACATCTGGCATTCGCAAGCACTGCAGTCTCAAAATAGGAAGCAGTTACACTTATCAATAAAGAGTGCCCCAACAAAGCAACAGCTTGGCTCTCCATATCCCACATAGAAGTTCTTATCTAGCCCGGTCATAAAAGAACCAGGGTTCAGGTACCACAGGAACAGTAAACCCATACTCACAACTAGAACAAAAAGGAAATAATAAAAGGAAATAAAATAAAAAGGAATAATTAGGCAAAAAGTGAAGAGACAATGACAGTCTCTAGCTAACTCGTGCTACACAAAAAAGATACCCATGTACATCTTAACATCAGGACCACCTCAGCCTGTGCAGTTCAAACCTGCACGCTCCTGTGATAGCATCTGTCAGTCCACCCCCCCTACGTCAGCCACTGCGTGATTCAGTTGGGTGTTAACACAATCCTGCCCTCTCCAAAAGGCCATCAAGTTCTACCATTCACAATCCCAGTTCTCCCAACTCATTACGTGAATAAGAATTTCTATAAATTTACAAAAATTAAACGCTGTTTATAAACAACCTGAATAGGAGATGGTTTTTCCCAGCCCATTTCAAAAATTCCCATCAGCAACTCCCGTTTCAAACAGTAATCTTCAAACTCGTTTCCTTTTGTGGAGGTCACGTCCTGAGTATTCAAAAAAAAAAAGTACATCCATAAAAGTAGGCCATACAGTCCACAGCTGTAGATTCATCTGACTCAATGACTGTTGATGCAAGAAGATCACAAAGTGCATTCCACTACTATGCAGGAACTCCCACTACTCTGTGCAGTACCAAACAGGGGAGAAGGAAACTTCAGCTTCCTCATAACCAAACAGTACCGTGAAAATGCACTGACTTTCTATCTGCCTTGCAAGACACTGATAATCAGTTCTATGCTGTAACATTAATACATTAGGAAATCAACAGGAAATAAACTCTGGTTTTGAGCTTTCAATGAAAAGCATCTCTTCCACGTACATGTAGAACAAATTAATTCTTTGTTTAAAACAGCAAGAGCTGAACTGTCTTTGAATCTTTGCTTGCGACAATTATTTTGCCGCTGCAGTTTCTCACACATCTTTTGTTTAATATTTATTCCAACAACTCAACCACCTTACCGAAGTTTTGATTCTCAAATCCTTTGGAGGGAGTTTTAAAGTCTTCTTCCAGTCATCACCAGGTCTGCAGCAAAAATAAAAAATAGGGAAAGCATCTGGTCTAGTAATTTTATTTTGCATTTTTATTTTCTTAAAATTTAGTGAAGAACATTTAACATCTGGACCTCCTGAAAGCTAATAGCGCCCACACATAGGAGCTCAAGTCTTGTTTGAGCTAAGCAGGACACAGCAGGCAGGAAACTGCAAACAGAAAATCAGCAGTCTGCCAAGCACACAGGGAATTTGTGAAATCTTGATCCAGTCGTGATTCAACCCCCATTTTTAGGGCACTGAATCAATCCAGTAGAGAACACCGATTCAAAACAGAGTGCTAACTTAGTCATATGACAAAAATTGGCTATAATAGATCCACAGAATTATTTCCTCACTTAAAAGAAAAAAAACTCTCTTGCCGAGGAAACATCCATACATTCACTCTTAATCCATGAGTAATGTGAGAAGGTAACAAACACTATGGGGGGAGAAAATGAAGTAAGCACACACTCCACTTGTTGATCAAATGTTGTATTTTGCTCTGTATGAGATCTTAACATGCCATCCCCTCTCTAAAGCCACTAGGCAAAGAAGAGTAAGTCCTCTTCTTCCTCAGTCCCAGGAAGTCACAGTGAACTGTGAAGAGTTCAACTCAGTCTCTTTAAAGTAGATCATAAAAAAAAAAAAAAAAATTAAAAGGGAAACCATGAAGGCAAACTTTAAGAACCTGAACATTCCATTTTACCCACTCTCTGACAATGACTGGCATTTCCTTTGCAAATAATCAAGTAACAAAATAAAAGTGAATGTTGTTCAGGAGGAGGTAACACGAGATAAAAAGTAAAGGAACACATTACCATACCATCCAAGCCTTTTATATCTTTCAATGTTTCCAACCAGCACACTCAACATTTTATTAGCACACTTCCAAAACCAGTATGATAGTAGGAGGGTATCACAGTGGCACCACATTATTATCTCAACTCAAGCTTTGATGAATTAGAGCCACAGCACTACAATGAGGAGAGCATGCACTACTCTTTAAGATTAATGACAAAAATATAACCAACTTAAAGAACTTCACACCATGAGAAAGAACTGCAACATACAACTGAAAAGCACACACAAATGAACTGCAACTAGGTGGCATTTCCTCCTAGGTCTTAAACCTCAGTTCACATCCTTGTCACTACAACTTCCCACTCGCAACAAGCACAGAAAATAGAATGCTGCTGCTCAGGGGGCGACCTCTGACAAGCAGTGATATATTCTGAAAATCAAAGCATCAAATTTGATTTTCACAACAAGCACACTGCAAAGATCACTTGTCGAAGAGAAGCTTGCACATAAAAACACAGCTTTCTCTTCATAATGCACAACATCACAGGACAGTTCTAACCACCAATATCATTGAACAGAAGAAAACATTTTATACACAGGAAACAAGAACACTTTCCCATATGTGACTTTTAAACACTGCTTTTGCAGCAAACGATTCAGAGACTTACTTAATAGCGGTGGTCATACTCTGTGCTTGCTGTTGAGTGCCGTTATTGATTGTGTTGGCATTTTTCAGCTGGTTCATCTGTTGCTGAGTTTGTGTGCCTCCACCTCCTGAGCCCCCGCTGGGTTTTACAGGGCCTCTCAACTGCCCATTCTGACTGGATAGACCCATTATAACAGGGTTCTCTGTTCTGGCCGTGCTCATGTTTTTATTTGTAAAGATGTCTTTTTAGACTTCAAAACTTTGAAAGTCAGTACAGAAACTGTAATAACAGTTTATTAGACTCTCCAAAACGAAGAGATAAATAAGTCTTGCTCAATATATGAGTCCTCTACTGCAATGCAGGCAAGCACCTGTAAGTCACTCAAAAGTAAAGTAGTAACTTGCTCTGATGCACTGTGGATCAACTTTTTTTTAAAAAAAGCCCTCTAACAAAGTTGAATTATATCAGCATTCACTTACTTCAATCTGAAAAAGAAGCAGACAATAACAATTAGAATGTGAACTCTTTTGTATGTAAACTACATCAGTCTACTCTTACATTTTAAGAATCACTTCTTCCTCAGCAGCGTGCAACAACAGTACTTGCACGCTAACTTTTCTGGGTTTTTTTGTGAAAATTATCAACACGCATGTCAAAGTTTTCTCCCCTTTCTGTAAGCTGTGCCCACCACCTTCAACCACTAAAGACAATTTTTTAAACAGCTGTCCTTTCAGCAGCCTTCCAGTGAGTAACAGCTTGAAAAATACCACCTACATCCCCACCCCATAAAGCAAGAACGAATTACATCAATTGCTTTGTCAGTTCTTGAAATGCCCTCACTTCTGGGACCCAACAAAGCAGCCCTGAAACCCTAAACAGCAATGTAATACAAAAAATTCTGACAAAGGAAGCAAAACCATGGTATCAAGAAGACATTCCAGCTAGAACTGATGAAACCCTTAAGTTACTCTGAACACTACAAAAGGGAAATTACTTTTTTCTTAGTTAATAATAAAAAACTCTCACACACACACAGGGAGAAAAAAAACCCACAACAACACTAAAAAAACCCCACAACAAACAAAAAAGCCAGTAACAGTTTATCCTCCTCCAACCTAAAAAGCTAGTTCAACCAGCCTACTCAACTTCTAAACTGGGTACTGATTTAATACTGTTTAGAACAGCAAAGCTTACAACATCATACAGCTGAACTGACAGTAGCTTCCTGTTTTGTTAAGTCTAAGTGACTGACCCTAAACCAAAGCAGTAATATACATTTACACTAGATATCTAGCTTCCTGCTTATGTGTTCTGCATAGCATTACCTTCCAGCTGTCAGTAATAACTCATATTATGCTCAAAAAGTAACATTTAGTATTCATGAGTTAATACTGACACAGTATTTAACAGAAAGGTTGGCAAAACTGTAAAGCCTGCATCTTACATACAGAAATTAGGCATGATTTAGGAAACCAAGACTTGCCAAATCTGAAACCTTTCAGAAGCAACAGAAAGTAGGCTTGCCTGTACAACCTCTAGTCACAACACAACTGCATCTTGGGAAAATACAGAGCACAAACCAGCAGACTACTGCTTCCTAACTTTAGCGTACACAAAAAAGTGCATTTCCCCAGAGAAAAAAAGGCTCATTTCAAGAGGATGGAAAAGGAATTCAGACTCTTCCCATCTGTGTCCAAGCATGTCAGTTCTAGCACCAGAGAAAATCTTTTAAGTCTGTAGAACTAGAATTCTTCTGCTATTGATCTTCCTGTCTGGAAGCACCATTTTCAAGGCATCTTTGAAGAGAGATTTCTCCTGCTCGTTAACTTCGTACAAACGGGACGAGTCACTGAAGTAACCAGGCCTGCCTAAAAGACCCAGACACCTACGCCAACGAGGTCTTCATTATTAAAAGAGACAGTACCCCTCGGTCCCTTAACCTCCCTTACTAACTACAGTTTATAAGAGAGGAACACAGTTCCCCGCTCCGGAACTACAAGCGCCTCCATTTCACAAACCAACAGCGCGACGGCACAAGGCTCCCCTCTCTAGCCACAGATCACGTAGGGAAGCGGGCTGAAGGTAAGAGACCCACCGCTACACTTTTCCCATTCTCTGCCCGCGGCCGGCCCCCTGTGCCTCGATGGAGCCGGGCTGGGCCGCACAAAGCGGCCACGCAGCCGGCCCGACCGCAGGAGCCCCCGCCGTGCTCATTGTTTCCGGCGAACCCAGACCGCACTGCGGTGTCGCCCCCGTCGCCGCGGAGAGCGGCACGGCCTCCGGGCCCCGCGGCAGGGCCGGCGCCGCCCGCCAAACGCAGCTGCGCCACACCGGCACCTCCCGCCCGCGAACAATGGAGCGGCTGCCGCCCGCCGCTCCGGCCAGCACCGAGCGCCGCGGGGGCCTCACCCTGCGCGCTGCTCCCGCACCCCAGCCGCTCCCTCGTCGGCCCGGCCGCCTTCGCCTCGCTCGCGGCCCCTCGGCGCCGCCAGGCCACGTTCAGGCCCCACCGCTACCGCGGGCCTTTGCAGGCCGCGAGGCTGGGCCGGGCGGTGGCCGGGCGGTGGCCGGTCCCTCCCACGGCCCACTCCCGCGACCCGGCGCCCTGGCCCGTTCTCACCGCCACCAGCCGCGCTCGCCCCTCGCCCAGGTATAAAATCCTCTCGCCCCCCCTTGGTGCCTTGTTATGGCGACTCGACACTCCAAGATGGCGGCTTCCTCCTTCCTCCCGTGCGCCCTCCCCCTCCCGGCGGGGCAGGGCGGCTCCGCCTCCCACGCACGGCGCGTGCCACGCCCTCCCTCGGGCACGTGATCGCGTGGAGGGACGGGGGTGAAAGATCTGAGGGCGGCGGGGCGGGGCGAGGCAGTAGGTGGTGGGGTTGTCGCGCGTGTTCGTCTCTGAAACCTACGCGGACACCAGGCGACAGGGGTGGAAACCTTCAGCACCGTCGACTTCCCCTGCTCGGAAGTAGCACACAGCCTAGACCTCACGAAAAAAATACTGAAGACATTTCCAGTTGCCAAAAAACCCCCTAGAAAGTTAATGTGACTGTTATAGCCGTTAAGACACAGTTAAACATGAATGAGTGGGTCAAGGCAAGCGGGACCCAGAATAACTACACAGCACAACAAGGGCTGGACACCGGTATTTCATTTTATATACCTGTTATTTAGGCAAGGATTTTGAAAAACTGAGGCACAACAGCAACACGATCTTCAACACTAGCCTAAAATGCTGGTAATTCCAAAACTGATTTGCAGGCAAATTTTTGTTTAAATGCCAGTTCTTGGAGTTGTAAGGGATCTGTGGGTCATGGATGTACAAAGAGGCGATGCTGCGCCTTCCCCCGCCAGCTACAGTACAACCATCCCCATTAGGACTGGCAGCTCCTCCCATGCCATGATTTCACAAATTCCTTCCCGATCCTCATGGGAAATACATACTTTGTTCTTAGTTTCTGTCTTTCATTCGCTCCCAGCTGAACTGCCTCTCTGCTGGGAGGTGCTGCCACATCCTTAAGGCGGAGCCACTTCGTTGGCCTCCCTCCCACCCAATGCATCCCTCTTTTCTTTGTAAAGTTTCTGTTCCAAAAACAGCAAGAGAAATGAACCTGAAAAAGGCACGCACTGTGCTTTCAAATGCCAGGAGAGTGGAAAAGCTGAGACTCACTTTTTTCTTGGTGTGCTGTCTTGTGCTACCAACTGTCCTGGGTGGGCACAGCCAGAGAAGCTGCAACCCCCACATCCTGCAGTCACCACCACTGGACACCACCATCATTCCCCACCGTCATTCCTGCCATATGCTGCTGCTGCTCTGATCCCACTGTGTGGGGACCAGCATTTCATCTCAGCTCTTTGCTGGGCCAAGCATCACACTTTGCAACAAGATATACAGGAAATAGCATGCGCTCATCTTAAAAGAACAAATGACAGTAGAAATTAACAGATCAGTAAATATGACTAACGTCTCTAGGAAGCACATGCTTCACAAATCTTTAGTTATGGTAAAAGCAAATAAAACAAGTGGAAAACATTAGACGTGAGAAGATGCGGGAGCCAGAAGCAATCTGGCTTTTCCCAAGCACAGCGCAGCCAGTGTAGTATCAAACTGGTCAGTAGATGTGCTCCCTGATCACATACAGAACAGTATGATTCATTCACAAGCAGTTATCATCCTCAAGTAAAGTCCCTATTATCAGAATACTTCAGATGAGATAATGAAATTTTATGTTCCAAACAAAACAAGAAGTTCTCCAGTGAGAGCATTGTAGTTGTGGGGAAAAAAAAAAAAAAAAAATTACTGACACCAAAACAATCCTCAAATATTTGTAATTGAAACAGGCTACATTTTTCTTCAGTAGTCAGTTCCTTACCTGCCTGTGAACTGACATTTTATCGTTTCAATTTCTTTTCACCCCATATTTCTCCCATGTTATTCTCTCTTACTGTACTCTTTCTCACATTGGAGCAACACATGGATCCCATAGATTACATCTGTATGTTAGCAGTCACTTGCTCAATGTAGAATGTGTTTGCAAGCAAAATAATTTGTATTATGGTTTTGGAGTCCTGCATATGTTCTGTATGTTCTCTGGTACAAACCAAAGGAACATGGATTCTTCAAACTGTAATTTAAAAAACAATTTACAGCACTTAAGAAAAAAAAATTATAAAGCTAGATGCTAATCTTTACATCAATTAGGTTACTCAGCCCTGGAGCTCATTTGCCTTGCAAATACTCTATTGTTATATGCTGGGTCCCTCCCACTCACTTAAAAGACTAACTCCGCTCCCCAAAAAGAAGAACTTTTGCTGAAGCTGCTGGAGGAGAGAGGGACCCTGCCCCTGAAACCATGGGGCCTCTCAGCTACTCATCAGAGACCTATGACTTGGTGAGTCAGGCCTGGCTTTGCTTATTTGAGAGGGTAGCGGGGAGACCAGGTAGAGCTGGGGTGGACTGATAGACCTGGTGCCTGTCTGTCCGTCTTCTTGCCCTCCTATTGGAAGAGCAGGAGCTTGAGCTGGTGTACTCAGCCCTTGCATCCCTGAAGTCGGGACTTGATGGGCAAGAAACAGCTGTGCTTGAGGAGAGCGGCCATTGTCACTCCAGGGCGCCAACTCGGGCTGGGGACAGCTGCTCGACCACATGGCCTTGTGCACAGACCCCCAGTGAGCACAGGGACTGGGACCACAGTGGCTACTGAAGGGACCAGTGGGAGAGCCAGGCTGCTGCAGCTCCATCCCGTGCTGCCCTCCTGCCCTGCTCTCTGCACATTGACACAACATGGACATAAACAAATCACGGTCCAAGTTGGACGTCATTTCCACCAGCCTTCAGTGGTATAGGTGAGTGTGCATACAGTATGCAGAGCCCTGGAAATCTCATCTAGTATCCTTCCAGAACAGGAATACCCATCCATCAAATGCTGTCTCTCTTCATGCAAAAGTCCTTGATACGACTCCACATGCTCCTACTCCCTTCTTCCCTTCTCCACAAACAGGCTGACTCTGCTGACAGGGGAATACACATACAATTACAAGAGGGGAAATTTAAATAGAAGATAAATTGCAACTACTTTTCTACAAGGGAACGAGGACACGGTGTATTCTGCCCCATAGTTATCTCCCCTGGGTTTGGAAGTGAAAGACAGCAGCAGCACTTTTTAGAGTATGTTGTGCTATCCAAGGGGAAGTCCACAGCAATGCTATTGTTAGCCTGGTTTTCAAATGCTGCAGCTTAGAAATTTTTTTTAATACAATGGTTCTCTGCAGCAGACCTCAGACTATTTTTAGTTTCTCTAAAGAGAGAAATGCTGGATTTAATTTTTACCAATTTTTCCATGCCTTCTTTGTCCTATACATGAGGGAAGAGAGAGGAGCTGTGGGGGGCAAGCCCTGCCCCCATTTTTAATAGTTAAACCAGCATAAAAATACTTTGTGAATGGTGGTTGTTTCCTTTAGAACATTTTTTGTAGAAAAAATTTTGTTCTCTCCCTGACCTCTGCTGAAGTTCAGTCGCAGTGCTAATGCTTGCTGAGAAGTTAAAACCACAGTCAACCTTTTTCCACCTCTATGCTGGTCTGTTCCTCCAGCTGAACTGTCCATTGGAAATCTGTCCCGCCACCAGAAAAAAAATCAACGTTGAACTGTGCTATTTGCCAGATCTCAACCTGTCTTGCCCTGTAAGCAAAAATATTGGTAAAACTGCATCATTTTTAACATAGGGGGATTAAGCAGCACTGGGATTTACTCTTTGTATATAACACTTTCCGGAATCTAAGCTTAGAGATTTCCCCCCATCACTTCACATGAAGGGAGAACTCGACTGACTTTAGGACTGAGTGCCAGTAGTCAGGTGCCATGGCAGGGACAGTTTTATATCTTTCTTCAGACTTCCCGCTGTTGGGAGTTTGTGGCACATGTTTCCTACCTCTGCCTCCTGGGACCTTCCCTGGAACAGGCTACAAGTCTTACATGAGCAATGCCACATTTGGTTTGATGGTGCCATATGCCACTAATTCAGCTCCCAGAGAGGAGATGAACAGAAACTCTGTCAGTAACTTGCAGTGATGTAGGCAATTTCAGTTTTAAGGCTTTGGGAATAAAACATGCTTCTCCCAGCCCTGGCATGGGCTAGACAGGAATGACTCACGTGGAAAATCCCTAATAGTGCACAAGCTGCTTCTCTTCTGCAGCCAAATGTTTTGATAACTGGCAGTTGTGGGGAACAGCGAAAAGCAGCTGACATGGAATAACTCTGTCTCAGCGGAGACTGGAATAACTCTGAGATGTGGGTTATAGGGGAAAAGGGATCCCTGAGCAAAGAGACCGAGCTTCCTAGGCAGGCACTTAGCTGCTCGGTTACAGACAAAGGCAGTGCTGTAACACCTACCCCCAAATCTGGCTGTCATTGTATTGCAGAACTGCACAAATGTCCCCCTGCACACACATGGCTGACATTTCCCCGCCCAGATCATGCAGCCTCCCCATCCAGTCCTAGAAATGGGAATCACAGCACAGTCCACAAACGCCTTGGATTGTCACATTCAGTGTATCTCCTGCAGGAGATGCCCTTCCTGTCTCAGCCCAGACTCTGACTTTTCATCCTCTTGTACTTGGCTCCAACTCATCTCTGTCTGCTCCCACCCACACTTGCTGCTCTGCTCAGAGGTGATCATTAGAGGATGCCTCCAACACGTTTGCCCTCCCACAGAAAGCGGCTTACAGTAAGAGCCCTACCTGCCATCTTATCAGCAATCAGATGGTGTCTGATAGCGGCACGCTGTCTCTGAACCTCTGAATACGAGGTGACAGTGGAAGCAGGTCATCAATTAAAGATGTTGAACACCACACACACTCCAGATAGCAGTCCTGGCTGTTTCCTGTAATTTCCTTTACAGCTGGAACCCCCCAGCCTCTCCCCAGTGAAGCTGCCCCTTCTAAAAAACCTTCCCTTCAGGGCTTTTCAGCATAGCCAGCCACACATCCCAAGCAAAACCAAAGAAAAAACCCTGCATCCTGGTTTTGTCCCTGTACCAAATTGCAAAGGTTTTTGGTTTGTTCTTTTTTCCAGGGACGTTCAAAGATCTGGCACTGCCCAACACATCATAGGTTTCTGTGCATGTTGATAACTCCTGACACAGGGTTTAGACATGGGCTAGTCAGGAAATATTTTCAAGCCAGACAGAAAACAAATTGGGAGGGATTTTGAAAGGCTTTTGTCTTCAGCATCAGTCTCCTAGTTTTCAGTCATACCCTAAACAAGAACAAAAATTGTTCTCTGGAAATACAAATGCTTCTCACCAAAGGCTTATAGCAATCCCTGTCACATTAGGGAAGACAGCTGTGTGCATGTGAGGTTTTCAGCAGGGAGCAGGATCCTCAGGGCCTGAGAGGACCATCTCTCACTTTTTTGGGAGGAAGCACCATGGCATTGCAGCCAGCAGCAGGACTGCTGGATGCAGAGCCAGTGGAGGAACTGAGAGTAACTTGGGTCAGACCAAAGACTGTCTCACTCAGCTCTGCTTCTGGAAGCAGCCAAAGGTGGAGGCCTGGGGAAGAGGGCACTAGCTAGACAAGCATATTTCTGCACTTTCCTCAAGGGCTGTCTCACCCTCTGGCCATCCACTGGCTATCTGCCTGCTCCGCCGTTCAGTGATGCTCCATGGACTCCTCCCATCACCGGGCCTGGGCTCCCCTCGCAGCTATGAAGATGACTTCAGCAGCACAGCAGTTTAAGACATGGCACTGCTACTGCCGTGTCACCATGTTGTTATCCTGGGGAGTCATGTGCAGAGGCACAGAGAAGGCTGCCTGAGAAAAAAAAAACCAAAACATCAATTGTCATCCCCTAGCTAGGCACAATGCTGTCCTCAAGGCTGGTCATCATTATTTGGCTTAGCAGCACATGTGTGTGGGGGGCAGGAAACCAGAAACCAGCTCTAAAACTGTTTAAAGCAGGGCTGTTATTTTTAGATGGGAACTTTGGCTGCCAAAGAAGCAGCAGCAGGTGCAAACAACTACAGCTGGCAGTGAAAGGTATGAAAGCAGTGAGCAGAGACTTCCGCTGTGGTTGATGCTGAAGTCTCGGCGCTGGTCTCCAGAGAGGGTGTGGGTGGGGGAGCTCAGGGGACCTGCTGCCAATCCCTTCCCAGTTGTCACTAACTTCTCAGCATGCCACAAGCCTCCTGTGCTGCTCGTTTGCTGCCCATCTGCATCCCACCTTTTTGCTTTTGGTGATGCCCAGCTTCCACAAGGTGCCTGAGGCTATCTGGAGCACACCCACCATCCAGGGGCTCATCCTGAGCATGACTGCAGCTTTCTGGCACTCAGGACGTGGGTGCAATCTCAGCCTGAATACAGCCTGATGTAGCTGTCAGAAAGCTACATCACACTGAGCAAAAATCACATCTGTAGTGGCTGTATTGCCCTTTCCTTACTGGGTACCAGCCTGGAGCCAAGAAGCGTTTTCAGATTCCTTTTCCTGCTCTGACTAAAATAAATTCAGAACAGCAAGATTTACAAGCAGAAGAGATTTTTGCCACCAACATCCACATCCAGTGCAGACAGAAAGGAGAGTAAAGATTGGGAAAGCTGGTAGAGAGGTGGGTTCCGTGCTGTGTGAGAAAGCAAAATCCACCAGCAGGTAACTGGGCAAGAACAGGAAGATGAAACTGGTCATCTCTCTAGACACATCCCCAGATACAGTAATACTGCAGATTACAGACTGAGCAGCCCTTGCTAGGGCAGATCAGGAAAACTCTCTCCACATTCTGTTGCCTCTCCTGGTACCTGGCACCACATGGGCCTCCCAGGTCATCAGGCTGCAGGCAGGCAGCACCTCCTCCTAGCACAGGTGGTCTGCAGGATGTCAGAATGCTCTGCCACAGGTCTGCCAGGAGCAGCTGAGGGTCTGGGTTCCTGTATTCAGAAATTTGGTCCCCTGTGGTAACCAAACTCTCTGTTCCCCAGAGCCAGGTGGAGCTGAGTGGTTACTATGAAGCTGAGAACACCACCCCTTCTTTGGAGGGCTACTTTTGCTTCAACCCATCATCATCCATGGTCAGAAACCAGAAGGACCCCTTCAGAAAGGTCTTCATGCCCCTCATCTATCTGCTGATGTTTGTGTTAGGTACTGTGGGCAATGCCCTGGTCCTGGTCATTTTAGAGAGGTTCAAGCGGTCTCGTACTACTACAGAAAACTTCCTCTTCCACCTCACCCTGGCTAACTTGGCACTGTTGCTCACCTTCCCCTTCAGTGTGGTAGAGAGCTTGGCTGGGTGGGTATTTGGGAAGTTCCTCTGCAAGATCCTCAGTGCTGTCCACAAGATCAATTTCTACTGCAGTAGCATGCTTCTGGGGTGCATTGCAGTTGACCGCTACCTGGCCATCGTCTACGCAATCCACACCTACCGCAAACGTAGAGCTCGCTCCATCCACCTCACCTGCACAACTGTCTGGCTCTGCTCAATGCTGTTGACCTTACCTGATCTGATCTTCATGGAAGTATGGACAGACGACAGCAACCGCAGCATTTGCTATTTTCCAGAGGTTGGGATTGATGGCAACAATGTCTGGCTAGCAACCCGCTTCCTCTACCACACTATGGGCTTCTTTGTGCCCCTGCTAGTCATGTGTTACTGCTACATGGCCATCGTCCGTGCTCTGTGTCAGTCTCAGCGTCTGCAGAGGCAAAAAGCTGTCCGGGTGGCCATTCTTGTCACGGGTATCTTCCTTCTCTGCTGGAGCCCCTACCACATCGTCATCTTCCTAAACACACTTACCAAGCTAGAAGCCTTCACCAAGAACTGCCTCCTGGAAGACCAGCTGGACACAGCCATCATGGTGACAGAGGCCATTGGCTTCACCCACTGCTGCCTCAACCCCATCCTCTATGCCTTCATTGGAGTCAAGTTCCGTAATGACTTCTTCCGGATCTTGCAGGAGCTCGGCTGCATAAGTCAGGAGACCCTGCAGGAGATCCTGGAGGTAGCAAGAAAAGGAAGTGGGATTGAATCTGACAACACCACCTCTATCTCTACTTTCTAGCTGGCAAAGGCTGTCTGCAAGGCAGATTCAGCCTAGGTCTTGCCCTTCCAGTGGCACACATGCTGTGGCCTGAATCCCAAGTTTCAACATCTTCACCATTTCCTTCACTCCTCAGGAAACTGAGGTCAAATAGCCACCAAACATCCAAATCCCACCAGATGCTGGCTCTTTATGGTTCTCATAACTGTGTAAATCTGTCTGGCAGCAGTTGGCAACACTGACTGTTCCATTGGTCACTCTGGCAGGGCCTGCTGAACCCAACATTTCCTCCTCTCCCTTAAAAAACTGACTGCAGGTGTCCAGTGCATGGAGCCAGGCACAAGACTGGGGTCCTGGGGCAAGGAAACAAGTGCATCCAAGTAAATGTGGAGTCATGTTAGTGCATGAAGACTGAGGACAAAAGCTAAGTAGGTCTCCATCACACCAGCTCCAATTGGTAGACGGAAGTTGCAGGACTCAATGGCCACAGCAAGTGGAACAAAAGATGCAGGGCAGATCCAAGGGGATGTAGAGTTCAGTAGCATAAGCACTTGGTGCTGGAGGTGGATGCAATACTGCTTCTCCTGCTATGTGACATCCTCTGGCCAGCTGTACCACCGTGGCTTGCACCAGGAGGTCCTGTCATGGACTCCCAAGATCTGATTGTCACAGATTCCTTTCCTGACATAACTACATCCTTTCCTGCTCATCTGTGAGTGCTCCAGTGACGTCTGAACTGAATGCCTGATTGTGCAAAATCTTTCCTTTAAAGAAGAAAGCTGTCTGGAGAAATGGCCTCTTCTGAGTTAGCACAGAGGAGATGAGCCACAGTGCTTTGGGGAGGTTGAAGGTGTAATTTTTTTGTTTTGGTTTTGGGTTTTTTGGCTTTTTTGTGGGGTTTTTTTGGCAACTAGTTGTAAGGCAATTTGTGGGTTCTGACGGCAAGGAGACCCATTGCCCCTGAGTAAGGAAAATAGCTAATTTGCATGATTTCTGTTTGTTTTTAACAGACTAAACATAGCATTTTGGTTTGCACTGTGATTTTTGATATTTTTGCTCCACCTACATCTACAGGGCTTTCAGAATCAGTGCATCTCAGTTTACGCAGAACAAACCTGGGCTCTAACCCTGCCCTGAACCACTAGATCAGGGATGCTTGATAACAATTTGGTCCAAAGTAAGAGCGACAGCTTTCACCATGATGAATAATTGCACTGCAAGCTGACATACGGGGCAACCCCAACATCCTTGTGCAGCCAGCTACCTCCCTGTGGGTCTGGCCACAGTATAACATGGTGGTGCATACACAGCATTGCTCCATGACATCTCTCATGCCATCTTAGCAGTGCTGTGGCCTGAGTTGAACGAGAGCCAAACAGACTAACCATCACATGAACAGGGCCCTAGTCACAAACACACTTTAAAATCTACTCTGCCATCCACCTCAGTCTTTAAGCCAAGTCAGAACAATATCAGTTCTCCTGCTATAGCAGGAATTTAGTGCTGAACTCACTTCTGAAACTCAGCCCATTAACAAAGAGCTCGGTTACAGTCAAATTTCATCTTACCCAAGGGCCCCATTAACAGGACCAGTCCTTAGGAAAGGGCTCACATTACACCATTCCAGCTCAGGCAGAGATCTCAATAGCTTGTTCTCAAGTTGTGACTTGAGGAGAAAACTCCCCAGGCATAAGAATTCTGTATAAAGAGCAGCCCCCCATTTCTTGCAGTGCTGCATCTTCAAAGTTGAAACCTGCAGGTAATGGCAACCATGGCTGCCCAAGCACATACATGCAGCAGAGGAAGAGCAGCTCTCTTAATCCTGCTCTTGCCATCTCCACTGTTGTGCCAGTGAAAAGATCCATGGCAGATGCATTTTGTAAACACCTCCCCAGCCCTGGTTCTGATGGGAACTGCATTCCTACAGAAAAACATTCCTGAAGAAACAGTCAGAGTATAAAATTTTTACAGTGTTCACATGATAAAAATGAAAATCTGCACACAAAATTAAGGCAAACAGCTTACCCATCTACTGTTACTATAGTTTTTAGCACTGGTATGTTGGTAAACTTTTAGAAAGTTTTGATGTGAGCTGTAACAGTTAAATAAACTACCATCTTCTCATGTATAGTGCTTGTGAACAGTTTGCAATTGTGCCACTTTTTGCAAGGAAATGCATCAGAGAGCACTAAGAGACAGGCACTAATCAAGGCACATCCCTCATTGTTGGCACCTTTTTGAAAAGCATTGCTGTTTGCATGTGGAGACCCTTGGGCTCATGAGAGCTCCTCACTCAGATTTCCATTTGTCCATGCTGCAGAAGGCTCCTCTGTGTTTGGAGTTGGTTCAGACCTATGTTAGCTCCCCACTTTACAGATCCTCCACCACTGACTGCACCATCTCCCCCACCACCCCGTTTTACAGCAGCTGCTATCCCAAGCAGAAGAATGCCCTTGTACTCTCATTCAGCTCAGCCAGAACTGGCAGACCCTTCCCCAAACAGCAGACATCATTCCTCCAACAGCTGGCTGCAGCCAGCCTGCTGAAGGGTGATGAGAAGAAAGCAAGAAGACCTCCCTTTCACCACAGAGGAAGCTGGGCTTTCCACTCAGCAGAATCCTCCCAGTCTCCTCCAGGATTTCAGTGCCATCACATGCCTTGGTCCAGAGTGGTCTTCCAGCTGCCAGAGCAGCCCCAGGGAACTGCAGCTTTTGGGCAGACCTTCAGGTCCCCTGTGGAGCACTGCTTGGCCCCCAGCCCATCACTACACCAAGTGAGGCAGAGGGGCTCTGCTCCCTCTGGGCCTTTGGGAAGGGGGACAGAGGTCCAAAGGGAGCTCAGTAGGTGGCTGCTGCAGGGAGAAGGGAGGTTGGCCAGGGGCTTGTCACCACTATCTACCACACACAGTTGTATGTCCCCAGGCTGTGCTCTGCAAACAAGGCTGGAGCAGACTGAACAGAGAGCAACCCCACAGAAGGGACACAAAAACACCCACCACAGTATGCTATTCTGTGTGTCCCGCGGGGTGACCAAGTCTTCCAGGAGAGCGCTGGGGTGTTTCAGCCCAGCATCCTGCTGCACATGTGGCGATCAGGGGCTGTGGCAGGCAGCAGAGCGTGCACCAACCAGTGAGCCAGGGAACACATGAATGAACACATGCCTGGGAGCGCTGCAGAGAAGGGGCTCTCCCCACACCCTCGCACCCCTCCAAGCAGCTCTAGCACACTTTGCCCCACTGTGAATCACAGTTTCATTTTCCATCTCAAGAAGACAGCCTACTTCCTCACACCAGTTTCCCAGAACCAAACACACTCAAACGCTTCACTGCCTGCTCTATTCCCCTTCTTGTGAGCATTGGTGCCTCTGTACCTAGAGCTCCTGGGCAGCATACCATGTGCCCCAGCCCAGCTCATGTACAGATGGCAAAACCTTCCTTTTTCTCTCTGAGCCCCCACAACTGGCCTCTCACCTGGCTGCCATCATGGCATGCTCTGTATTTGTTCTGGCTCCCCACACAAACACACAGCAGCTATGGCACATGCCAGCTCTGCCAGGCCACGAGATGCCGAGGACAAGGGGAAACCAAAGTAGTACAGGCGCCAGTGGGTCTCTGCTCTAGGTCACCCCTCCACTCTGAAGTCCTGCCAGGGACTTGAGGTGTCCAGGGTGGCGCTGCCTGCCCCCACTCCAGCCCTTCCACCTACCTGGGAGGACTCTCCTGTCCCGAATCCTGTGAAGGCAGTTCCCTGGTCCTGGTACAGCAGCTAGAAAAGATGATCCATTTCAAGTGGCAGGAGTTAGAGGATGGGCTGGCACACCTAGGCAGCAAAATCCACAATATGGTAACAAACTGCTGCGAACTGTACAGCTGGGCCTCATCTGATGTCAGGGAGCCAGCGCACCAGCTGCCGAGGGCAAAATTGCCCACCTCACACAAACTACAGCAGCCACTCAAGAAATGACCCTGCTGCAAGAGGGGGCTGCCCAAATGTCACAGGAAGAAACCTCCAACTGCAGCCACATCTCAACATACCCTCAAGCACATATGACTCCTGCAACCTCCCAAACCAAGCTCCTACCTGATGTCAGTTATTTGTAGTGAGGCCAGCTGAGCCTCTCACATCAACCCCAATCTGCTGCACATGAGGCTGGGCTGTGCACACCTGCTTGCTGCTCTGCAGAAAAATCACACGGCCCACTGAAGACAGGCACAGGGTCAGGTTTTGAAATTTGTCTTTTTAATAAAAAGGCACCTATAAAACAGGTCAATACATTACAGGCAGCACAGATACCCAAAAACAAGCCTAAAAATTGTTTCAAATAAAAACCAATAAGATGTCTTCACATATTGTATTTATATATTTATATTTATATATATATTTATATAATGGTACAAAATGACTGGGGAAGTTTCTCCATGGGATGACAGAGAACAGGTCAGTCACCATTACCTCAGTGTGAAAGCTAGTTCCAGGTGTGATTGATTATCTGACATACTGGAAGATGCAGTTTCACAGCATTCGCTTTTTTGGAGCTGGAAAAACAAGGCAAAGTCATGGCTAAAATATGGGCAAACCTTTTACTGTGATTAGGTGGAGTCAGTACACAGAACTCAAGCTTACAAGCCGAGCAATAAACTACAAGACACGAGACTAGACACGGCTCACAGCAGTGGGCAACTGGCTTATGGCAAACCCTGCCCAGGTCTAACAAAGACTGGTGGTTACTGAGCTTCCAGAGGAGCTCCTGCCATATCGCTGTTCCGAGATGCAGCTGAGAGCAGTGCCCAGGCAGAGGGGTGTTAGGCAGCACAGTTAGAATCATAGAATCGTTTTGGTTGGAAAAGACCTTTAAGATCATCAAGTCCAACTGCTCTCCCCACCATTCAGCCATCACAGTGGCAGAGGTAGGGCTGGCTCCAGGGCAGTGAGATTTTTGTGGACAAGCATTGACTGCTGCTCCTAAGGCCCCAGCTCTGACTTAGTGTCAGGATTTCCCTTTTGTATTGAGGGCTGCTGAGTCAAAAGGCTTTGCTTCATACTCATTTGTCACAAAAGGAAAGGTCTTACTCCTGCCACTAAGCAGAAATAGCATTGTTCACATCCCTAGCCCTGCACAGCTGTGTGCTGCAGCCCACAGGCTCCGGCTGACATCAGGATGTGCTGCTGGCAGAGAAATCACCAGCCTCAGCCAACTCCTTAGTCAGGCTGGGTGAAAGGGACACAACAGGGAAGGTACAGACACATGGAGATCTCAACTGGGCTAAAACAACAGCTGTCTACAGACAAACAAACAAAAATACTTCTGTACAGAAAATATTATGGCTTCAAATTAACTGAGACTAGCTGGTGGGTAATGAGCAAGGTTTGGAGCTGGCAGTGGTATCTGGATGTTTAAAAGAAACTACCAGCAGCCAACACCCTGAAGTGCAGCCAAGAGAAGCCACAGCCTTTCAGTCAAGTCAAGCTTAGAAAAAGCTGCATCTGTTTGAGCCACATCCTCCCACACGAAACACACGCTCTGAAGGATGGAGAATCCAACCAGCTAACACACCAGGTCCAAAGCATGCTTTGTTAGCCTGGGCTGAAGATTATTCCTCTGCTCCAGCTGTTGAGGCAGGGATCAGTACTTCCTGGGATTGTTCCCATTTTGCCATCTCTGAAACCGCTGCTTGCTCACATCATACACAACAAAACCACACACAGCAGGAGACCAGAGCAAAATCCTTCCTCCAATCCAGACTCATGCTTCCTACCCAGTACTGCTTGCTACAAAAGGCCTCAAGGCTTCAAGGTATTCCTAAATGGACTTTGTGGCTTCATCTTCTAACAGACTGGATCAACACAGGTGCTGGGTAATGTTCCAGCACCTACTGGCCTTTCCCAACAGCTTGCAACATGACAAAAAGCTACTTGACAATCTCCCTTTCTGACAGCCCTCTCCTCCCTGCAATAGCAAGTAGGGAAAGGTGAGCTCTGTTACAAGAGAGGTAGTATGCTAAGTCTGGCTCTGCAGAAATAATCCTCCAACTGGTGTTCCTCCAGCAGTCCTGTGCCCGCTGGATACCCATAGGGTACATCATGCCGGAACACAGTCCCTGACAACATCTAGAGATACTGCAGTGTGCGTGGAAGCACATGTGCATCACCCCAGTCTCCTCTGTGAACAAACATCAGTGCCATGTGCAGGAAGAGCTTACAGAGTGGAGGATGGAGAGGGTGAGCATATCCAGAAAACCAGAGTTGTTCAAATGGCCCGCATCTGCCAGCCTTTGAACCACGGGCTGCCATGAAACGTTGGCCTCTTCCATCCGAAGCACAGGATGGCTGTGTTGCTGGCACCACACAAGATAACTATTACAGCAAGATGGAGCATCACTCTCAGGGACAGGTCATCTTCGACAGCTGGACCTCTATTGTGCAGTAGGGCAGGGCTGCTGCCAGTGGTGAGGTGGAGAGAAGTCTGCCTGTGAAACTCCAGAGGAGGAGGACCAACAAGTGTGAGGAAGACATGAGAGGGCATTCAATGGCAGAGGTAGAGAGGGAGCACAGTGCAGTTGCAGAGGGCAATGAAGGGATAAAGAACTGCTGCAAGAAGGCTGCAAAGGAGCAGGGTTCACAGCTAGCCTCTCTCAGGACAGGAACCCATCACCTTGCACATCTCAGAGCCCATCTATCCCAACACACCACAACATCCTGCCCACAGAGGACACAGCATGAAAGGAGGGAATAGAGGTAATAGAGCTGGTGAAGCAGCTTTGGGTCCAGCAGGTTACCATCTGTGAAGCCCAGATCCTCACCACCTGTCCAGCTGAAGGGCTGGCATCATCCCCATCCCAGCCATGGCAGCTTCACCACGGAACAGCTGCAGCTGTATCCCATGAAGCTGCAGCCTCTGCTGTGCTACTCCGGCAATGTTTCACCAGACCACGGCTCTCATCTCCATGACTGTCCTCAGCCATTGGTTGTGTTCATGTTCTTTGCACAGCCTCCACAGGGGTTTCTGCATGAAACTATAACACCCCGCGCATGCAAACCATTCAGACACATGAACAACACAGGTTTGACAAAGTCACTCTACAATGGGATCTCTCAATGCCCTGTGCACCCTGGGGGATCCTCCTGCCGCCCCCAAGGAGAGTTTTCAATCCTTGTACACTGTTGCCTTTATCATGTTTTTTTGCTTTTTTTGTTTTTTTTTTTAAACATGTTTCGAGGCTTCCATTAAAACACAGAAATACAGAGCAATTAAAAACTAGCACAAGTTTTGTCTTTCCCAGCGACCTATTTACAGCTAGTTCCAAAAAACCTCTTGCGCATTTTGGTAGCTTAAAAAGAAAGAAAGAAAGAAAGAAAAAAAAAAAAAAGGAAAGAAAGAAGAGACGGGGGGGAAGGGGGGGGGGGGGGGGCAAGAAAAATACTTGACAGAGGAAAACCATACATGAAGACTTAACAAACTGCCACAAGGTCTGGATGTCCCTGGTGACCAAAAAGGGTTCAAAGTAACAGCCCCAGTCCTGGCCCTAGTCCCAGCCCCTAAGCCCTCCCCTTCCCCAAAAAAGAAAGGAAAAAGAAACCGAATTCACATCAAGTTTACTGCACATCTGGTTTTCTGTATAGCGGCGAATCCGATATGAAAATTATCCCACGTGGTGTCCTCCACTGGTGTTGGCCCCCAACCCTCCCCCAGAGAAAGGTTTAAAAAGGTTTGTACAGGTGGCCCCATCCCCTCCCACCCCAAGCGCCTGCTGGGGTTAGAAGGGCAGGTTTGCCATGTTCCCAGGCCCAGGGATGTAACTCATCTGGCTGTCCAGGGAGACACTCCTCTGCCTCATCTGGTGTGTGACCATGAGGTTCTGCTGAGGTGGGGGCCCCATGAGAGAGCCCTGAGGTGACATCATGTGTCCTGTCTGAGCATACATCTCCCCTGACACAGACATGCTCCTCTGCTTGGCCTGCATCAGCATGAAATTCTGCTGGGCCATCAGGCTCTGCTGCGGAGACATCATGCCCTGGTGCATGCTGTTGCCCATCATGCCTTGCTGTGGTGGTATGCCTGTCCTGCCCAGCATGGGCACTTGTCCGGGGTGGCACATGGGCATGCTGAGTCCCCGCTGCATGCCCTGCTGCCCAGGGAGGTTGGGGGCATTCATACCTGGCCGCACTGGGGGCTGGTCAGCCATCATGTTCTGTAGGTTCATGAGGTGGAGGTTGGAAGGCTGTGATTTGGGCGCTTGGCTGTCGCTCTTGGGGAAATACTGCAAGGTGCTGCTTGGCTTCTCTGATGGGATGATCCTGGACAGGTCAAATTCTGGGATACCTGTGGGTGTGGGGCGGATGACCTCACTGAGCTCTGGGTCATTCAGCACAGATGCCACCCCGGGGAGCACGGGCGGGTAGGGCTCGCTGATCCGGGGAGGGATGTTCTTGCCCATCATATGCTGCTGAGGGGGCATCTGGCTGGGCTGCTGGGGGGGAAGGTCTTCAGGTGGCAAGGGCATCCCTGGTGGGTAATGCTGCTGCATCCCAGGGCCACTGCCCCCGCTGGGGGCCATGGGCATGCCTCCGCCAGCAGGGGACGGCATGGCGTTGTGGGGCTGCTGCATGCGAGGGAACACAAGCTGGTTGGAAGGAATCATTTGTGAACTGTTGGGCACAGGGCCGCACTGCTGGTTCAATGAATCCTGGGGCCCCGGGGGAAGTATCATGGGGTTCTGGGGAGGCACGCCTGCCCCCGGCGCACTGGGGTGCATAGGAATGTTGGAGCCCAGAGGGTTCGGGGAGGACATCATGGAGGTGGGGGGAGGTTCATGGGAGAGGGGCTGCTGACCAGGCAGGTTCATTCCCATGGGGCTCTGAGAGGATCCAGGCCCCACAGAATTCAAATGCAGTTGATTTGGCTGATTCCCCGTCACACCTGAAGAGAGAAAAAAAGAGAGGAGTTAACTACACCCACAGATCTCTCAGCGCTACAAAATCCACACCCTGGAAGCCTGGCAAATGTCAGAAAGCCCCGAGTGCTCCGCAAGCAGCCAGAAGATGGGATTTCAAAGCACCAATATCAGGAAGAAGCACCCCAGACTCCAGGTCCTTGAGCCCACGAGCAACAGAGAACTGTCCAGGTTGGATTTTCAGTTCTTTCTAGCTCAGTTTTCAGAGTTCTGCCTGGCTCTGCATGGTGGCACAGCCCTATGCCACAATCTCAGCAGGGTGCTCAGCTGCCTCCTGGAAGGCACTGGGCCCTTCACCAATGCTTGCCCACAGGGTTAGCCACTCAGCAAGCTCCTGTGACCACATGATCTCGGGCGGCAAGGAGGAAAAAAAAGCGGAAGAGTTGGTAGCTGACACAGGTGCTGCCCAAAAGGGAGGACTGTGCTCATGGGTTCAGCAGAGCCATCAGTGCCTGAGGAGAGGGTTGGGTTAGGAGGGAGCGAATGCATTTGCATGTCTGGTCAACCCAAGGGACTGCTCAGCAGTGAAAGAGCCAAAAAGACGATTTTTCTGTTTTGAAAACTACCAAAAATATTTATCTGATGGCTTTAAACTCCTAAATCAAGTGGTACAACATTCTGGAATTCCCCTTCAGGCTGGTCACCAAGTGACAAAAACCACTCATTTGCCTAGCTGTCCTCACTAGTGCCATCAGAGTATCTGGCTGTCACCTACTGAAATCAAAACTGTGCTATAACACAGACTTGCCTGTGCAGGCACCTGGGCTTCACTCAAAACACCAGATTCTCAAATCCTGTTCAGAAGCTCCCTGCCTTGTTGCACAAGAACACGAGGGCTCCAAGCAGCAGATCTCTGCCTGCAAGTCCAGGGGCTGAGCCACAAAAACTCAGGGCCAACCCATCCACACAAGGTAAATGTAGTTCTGAAAACTTCCAGAGTTGGCAGAAGAAGCATGCCACAAATGCCAGACTGGCTCGTGTCTTTCCAGGCAGCACACTCAAATCAAAAGCTGGTGGACAGCCTGGGCAAATTTAAGCTATTAGACATAGCAGTCAGTAGGAGAACAGTTTTTAGTCCCTCCTCCACCTGGTGCCACAGGCCTGCTGGAAGCCACCAGACTGTCTGATCCTAGGCAAGCTGAGCCCCAGGAGTATGTACCTGACATGCTTCCAGGTGGGAGCATAGGCCTGTCTGGCAGCAGCTCATCATCAGAAGTGGCAATGGTTTTGATGGCATTGTGGTAAAGTGGTGTGGAGCTGGGCATGGCATACTTGGACATCTGGGACATCATCAGCGAGAGGGGGTTTTGGGAGGGGGATGGATCTGGAGAGGAAGTAAAAGGCATGTTGGGATTCATGGTGCTAGAAGTGTTACTGGCTGGTGCAGAAGAGCTGCTCCGGGGCCCAGAAGGAAGAGAACCTGCAAGCAAGAGAAAGAGAGCTTAGTACTGCCAGGCCACCCTGGCTTGCTTGCTTCCATCAGAAAGCAACCCAATCCCTTCTTTCCAACATCAGTGACCAGAGGAGTCTGGAAAAACCAGAGCTGGCATGGCTCAGCACCCTCTGGACTCAGAGGAGGTCCATGTGGTAGAGACCCTGCTCCAGAACAGTGATAGACATCCGTGTCAAACAGCCCATGACTGCCCAGCACAGACACACCCTTTGCTGCCTCTGTCACAGAGCATGAGCTGGGCTGAAGGAAAAGCTGCTCTGCTCACTCTCCCATCCACCTGAAAAGACCCCATTTGGACTTCTGGAAAAAAGGACGCTTCATGAGACATAAGGGCATTTGGAGGCACAAGTGTCATGCCCCCTGAGAGCACACAGGCTGGAGAGAAACACCGTCCACACAGCAAAACCAAGCAGACACATACTTGCACACAAGATACCCGGCATACCCTGATCCAGTCCTCCCATGGAAGTAGATGAGTTCATGCTGAGAGTCTGCTTGCTCTGGCCAACTCCTGGGCTGGGCATGGCGGCTTTGGGAGATGGCACCCAGCCAGGGGAAGGAACAGCCATAGAAGGGGACTTCAGGTGGCTTGGCGAGCCAGTTGGAGACCGAACGTTTAGCGAGGAGCTCATCACCTGGGGAGACTTGAGGGGTGCAGACTGGTTCGAAGGTGGCATGCTGACCATCTGTGAGGGCGTCTGTGGGGATTTGAGGTTGGCAGAGGGGGAGGTGACCAGTGGTGAGTTCACCTGGCTGAGGGTAGGAGACTTGAGGTGACCCATGCTGGGGGAATTCATCTGGTTGATGTTGATGGTGAGGTCAGAGGGCCGACGGCCCAGACCCCGAGAAGGGGCTGGGGGCATGTTGGCCAGGTTGCCCCCTTGCGTGGGAGTGGGATTGGAAGCAGGTGGCAGAGGGATGTGGCTGAGCCTGGTGGTGCCACTGATGCTCCCAACGGGCATGGTGCCCTGTTCAGGGCTGAACATGTCTGAGCTGCTGCTCATCTCCTGGGGCATGTTGGGGTAAGGCCCTTGTGTGCCCGAAAAGCCTTGCTGCCCTTGGTTGGGAAACTGGGAGGGAATCATCATTTTTTGAGGCCCTCCCAGCATTGCACTGCTGTTGCCATTCTGGGCCCGTGCCCTGGCCACTTCCTCAGGGCTCATGCCCTGGTGGGCCATCATATCGGGGCCTCTCATCTTCTGTGACATCATCATCTGCTGCTGTGGGGTCATCTGGACATTGAGGTTCATATTCATGTTCATGTTGACATTCATGTTCATGTTGAGGTTGCCAGGGCCCAAGGGTGTATCCATGTCCCGAAGGCCTGACTGACTCATAGGGGGACTCAGCATCCCCCGCGTGCCTGCAAAATCCATTCCCATCGGGGCACTGCTCAGGCTGTCCCCCGTTATCTGCCCAGCAAACATAGATGGATCCATCTGCCTGTGAGCCTGTATCATCCTCTCCATTTCCATGCCCTGGCTCATGGAGTTGCTGGACATCCCCATGGGCCTCTGAATTGCCACTGGGCGTTTCTCCATCAGCTGATGCCGCAGGATCTCTTCCCTGGCACGGGGATTCATGAACCTTTCAGGGTCTCCTTGCCCTGAAGGATAGGGCAAGGTTCCTTGCGGAAAGTTCCCAGGGCCTCCCATAGGAGGCATATCATCGCTCCATCCCATGCTGGGCCTGACTGGCCTCTGCATGGCATTCATGGGCCCAAGAGTATCCAGGGGCATGTTCTGCATCCCTCCAAAGCCAGAGACTCTCTGCATCTGATTTCCAGGGAACCGTGGCCCTGGGAAGGGTGGCCCTCCCCGCAGCTGCATAGGGTCCTGCACATCTATGGGTCCCCGCAGCTGGTTGCCCATCCCTGGCGGCCACTGCTCTCCAGGCTTGCTGTGGTAGGGTGGCGGGGGCCCACGCATCATCATGCTCCCCATCGACTGTGGGATCATGATCTCCTGCATGGGCCGGCCATGGATACTGATCTGCTCCTCTTTCCGTCGTTTTTCCTCATAGTACTCTTCCTGTAACTTCCTCCAGGCTACTTGCTCTGGTGTCAGGCTGTCCTGGTTCAGCCGCTGCATCATCATGTTCATCTGCTGGCCCATGTCAGTGCCTGGGTGGTGGGGCACCTCGTGTTCCAGGCTGGGCCCACCAAGGCTCTGGGTCTGAGAGATCATGGACTGGAGAGGCTCTTCGTATTTCTTCATGCTGGCATGGTGTGCAGGGGGCTGGGCAGGGGCAGCCTGTGGCTGAGGGGCAGTCCCACCCTCTCCTGCATTTTGACTGGACTTCATGAAGGGCTCAGCCTCCCCACTGCGCAGCAGCAGGCGCTCAATGTCCCGCAAGGTCTGCAGAGAACGCTCCCGGTGCTCCAACTGCTCTTTGGAGAGCCCTTCTGAGTTCATGGGGTTCCTGGGGCCCAGGCCAGCCTGCCCATTCCCCGGCATCCCTGGACCTGTGCCCTCCCCAAGGAGGCTGGAGCCAGAAGTGCTGGAGGAATCCACTTGCCCAGGCTGCATGGTGCTGGCAGGCGCATTGGGTGTATTGGGATGGTTACTTCCAGGCTGGTTGCTGCTGCTGCTGTTGTTCCCCAGAGAGTTGGGAGTCAGGTCTCTCCGGACATCTTCACTTGTTCCTTCCTGGGGGAGGCTGCTGGGTGCAGGCAAAGAGGTTTGACTGATGGTCTGAGGTGGAGGCTGCGACGGGGGAGGCTGTGGCTGTGGCTGACTCACTTGAGGTGCCGGCGGCTGGGACTGTGGAGTGTTGGCAGTGGGAGGGTTAATCGGAAGCGGCTCAGCAACCCCCAGCACTTTAGGAGCTGGTGCCTAGAAGAGGAAAGGGAAATAAATGTGAGCAGGAAAAACCCTGGGTAGCTGTTCTTCCCTGCACCCTGCAGGAGACCTCTCTGTCCCAAGAACATGTCCTGGAGCAGTTCACCTTGTGGGGAAGAAGTACATGCCCTGGAAACACACAGTTGGGAATTCTGCCCAAGTGGCAGTGGGGCCACATACCATGCCCCATCTCAAGCTTTTCCCAACTGACAGCAGTCCAAAGAGGTTCCACAGCAAACCAGCTTCCCACCCCACTGAGAGGGTACTCTGACAACAGCTGAGCCAGGAGCTGGGGGAGAACAGCCAAAGGGAAGGGTCAGCAGTCAGCAGCACATGGTGACCGAAGCATTTGGTCATAGTTGGTATACCTGGTCTAGCTTTGCCCGTGGGACATTCTGCTGATGGTAGGCCAGAATGGAGTCAGCTCGGCCCTGCAGGACAGCTTCTGCAGCTCTGGGGAGAGAGGAAAAACAGCTTAAGAACACGCATTGTGCCCCGCCCCGCCCCACCCCACCCACCCCCGGTGCCACCTCTGATCTTCAGTCCTGCCGGGAGAGGGAAATCTGCAGAGGTCACCCAGAAGGGGAAATATTCTGAGAGTCTTCCTACCTGCCTTGCACAGGCCCCACTGCAGTTCCCCACCTGAAGACTACTTGCCCTGGAAATTCCCTCTTCCCATGAAGAAGGGAATGGATAGGGTTTACTGCTTACATGTTAGCAAGGTGAGTTGTGAAGACATAAACGAACTGTGAGGGCTGCTTTCCTGTCCCATTGCCTGCACCTGCCGCAGCATCTGACCGCAAGCTGGGGGTAGCACCATGAGGCACGCTGGAAGAGGTGGTCTCATTCAGGCTAGGCAGCGGGTTGGACCCTGGGCCAAGCTGCGAGGCTGTGGACATCGCAGGATCTGCTACATTACAATCTGCGGGGGCACAGGAGAGGAAGGAGCTGCTCAGGCAGGGCAGGAACCGGGGCGGCAGCGGGGACACCGGCAGGTGGCAGCACCCGCCTGGCCGCCTCCTCGCCTCAGTGGCCGCTGCCCCCCAGCGCCCAGCGCGGGGCTCTGCTCCTCCAATGGACACCCCAAGAGCAGGGAAGCCCGTTGTAGTAGTGGCTATTAACCGTCTGGTGTCAGTAGGTAACATTCCTAGTTAATATTAACAAGCATCGCACTTCCCAGAAGCACGCAGTGCCCTCCTCTTGCCTAGCTCCTCACACACTCTCACACACACACACACACACACACACACACACACACACACACACACCCTGCATGCCCTGTTCTCCGCCCTGTGGCTTCCTACTACAGACCCACCCCTGCAGACCCACAGTGCCAGCAGCTCTCTTTAAAGAGAGGATGTCTTGCTGCAAACCTGGCAGGAGTACACAGGCGATGCCTTGCTGCTAGCTCTTGCCCTTGGACAGCTCCATCTTGACTAGCTCTAATCTGGCAGATCGTGGAGCAGTCAACACTATCCCTTCCCAAGAGGGCTGTGGACTGTACAGAGAAGCACAAGAGAACATCCTGGAGAAGACAGCACAAAGGCCACCCTCTGCCTGGTTTTACACACTTCCATGTTACCCATCAGCTGTGGCTCTTGGGTCCAACAAAGTGATGTACAGCAGGGACATTCAACCCCAACACCTTAGTACCATCTTCATAAAATTGGTCCCACACCTCACTGCACAACCACAACCATATCCCAGCACAAAAGCCACCAATGGCAATGGCCCACCATGGCATGCACCCACCCGAGTCAGAACACCCAGGCAAGGGTAGAGGTGACAGTGCCATCTGCCCTGCTGGGCTGCTGTAAGGACCTGGCTTGATTCATGCTTCTAAGCCTGTAAGGAGGTAAATACTCACTGTGTGCACTGCTGATGGGCTTGTCGTCTTCCTCGCTGTCCGGCCCAGAGCACCATTCGTCCCCGCTGTATGGCTGCTTCCTTTCCAGCACGCAACGTCGCTTGCTACGTGGAGCCACCTCGCCTGGAAAGGGACAGAGCCATCAGAAGAGCTGGAGACCTGGCAGAGGCTGGGATATGGTTGCGTGCTGCACGCTGGCACTGCCAATGCAGCCAGGATGCACTGAGCAAGAAGCTTTACACCAACACCTGCCCAGCCCTGGTAAAAACCCTGAAGCATCTGCTCGATCTGGACTCATTGCCTTTGCAGCCAGATCTGGCGAAGACTCACCTGTGAGGGATACCAGTTCAGAATATGTGTTTCTTACTGTCTGAAGGGAGTGTGAAAACATGGGATATGTCCAACTGCTGCTCCAAACCAGAGACCTTCGAGCATTAACCCTAAATTTAAGGGGTCTGTGATTTAGCAATTAAAACCTGAAAATGGAATGGGAGGGCACATTCACATCCTATGTAGGAACAAGAGACAGACCATGCCATTTGCAGACATCAATCAGGCAAGAGTCTTTAATGCCCTCTATGAATGCCCTCAGATGCTCCCTCCATTTCTCAGATGGGGCTGACGCAGCTCCAAGAGGAAGTGGCCCATCTAGAAGCTCCTAGGGACTCAGGGAAAGAAATAAAACACAGGGGGGATAAATTCCAGTCCTGTGGTGCTTTAACTGTAATACAATACTGTTCTGGCCTCCATTTTTTTTTTTTACATCATCTAGAACCCAAATGCTGAGGGGCACAAGCCAGATCAGTGGCTGTGCATTTGGGGACTGGGTACGAATTATGGTTGGCACTAAGTGCACTACTAGGAACTCTCTTCCAACAATCCCCTGCAAGATGATCAAGCACCCTGTGCAGCCATTGAGCAAAGCGCTCAGCGGAATGCAAGAGGCAACAGGCACGGCTGGTGAGGAGAGGCAGGGCAAAGGATTTGGAAGCACTGACTCAGCCCTTTTCCAGCAGCCATGTGCTGTAATGCAAGAGTCATCCATTGCTGACAAAACCACAGAACTGTTCAGATAGCGACCCTCACTTGCTAACCATGACCGAGTTGTCGGGCAGCTGCAAGAACACCACAAAGGCAGTTCTTTGCCAAAAGCAAGACGACAGAAAACAACTCAACTTGGTCTCAAGTTGACAGTTGGCACATTGCACAGCAGGAGCATCTGGTGCAGTTTCAGAAAACCATGCTTCTTGCTTAGCTGGCCTTAGTAGTCCATGAAAGCTAGAGGTCCAAATTCCCAGTGTAACAAACAGTTTAGGGAATGAAACATGAATGCAATGCTCAGCCACTCTGGTCCCAAAACCACAGATGCAACAAGCAGTGATGCAAAGATGCAGAGGCAGCCAGGACAAGCCCAGACAGAAGTCCCAGCAAAGAAATCCCAGATGCTCACAGCTGCTCCCATCCCAGGTCCTGCCAGAACGCTTGGAGCAACTGCAAGGAGGACATGCTGAGGCAAGGTTTAGGAGAGCATTACCTTTTGATTCTGCGTCCTGTGAAGGGGTGCTGGCTTCTCGCTGTTCTCCAGAGTCCACCGAGATGCTTCGTTCCCGTTTCACCTTGCCCTTCAAGGAGCTGAAGTTTGGGACAGTGTTCTGGCTGTTTTTCAGTCCAGAGTTTCCAGGGGAGATCTGAGTGGCCTTGCTGCCATGGCTTCCTGTCCCCACACCCTTCGAGCCCAGATTGCAGGTAGGTGCTTGGCTCACGTTGTGGTGCTGGGCTGGGGCACTGCTGCTGCCTGCCTTGCCATGGCTGGGCAGTTTGTTGTCAGGGTGCATTGGATTGGCTAAAGCTTCCCACAGCGCCAGTGGAGAGAGCTCCCAGCCCCTGGGCTCAGAAACCTGCAAGAAAAGAAGGCAGTGAGTGAGCAGGGTGCCCCTGACATGGGCACTGGGTTGCTGCTCAGCCCCAGGGTCAGGCAGAGCCTGCAGAAAGACATGACCCAGAGATGCTTGTGCCGGGAATTGGCCCCAGCCCCTTCACGCAAAGGATCCTACTCTGCAGCAAACTCCCACCCAGGAATGGCAGGCTTGCCAGCGCTCCAAGGCACAGGCATGGGCACAGGAGCCCTCATTTCTGAGGTCATGACTGGAACAGTGTGCTCCATGCCAGCCTGGCCCTTATGATGGCAGAATACAAGGGAAGGGCAGAGCCATGAAGCGCAGGCACTCATCAGCTAAGCAGTTCCAGCTCCTGCTCCAAGGCCCTGGGTGAGGGAGCATCCACTTCAGCAGCAGCTTCCAGCCCAGGAGGATGATGCAACGTCCCACAGGCCTGCTGGGATTGCAGGGTGAGGCTCCCCTCATCCAGACCCAGCCCAACTCTCCCAGTCACCCAAAAGCCTAAGGCAGAGCCCTTCAGGGAAGAGGTATTTAGGGCAGAGCAGGCTTCTGGGCTGGGGGGCAGGCATGCATCTGAGCAATGCTGCAGCAGCCCTCCTCCCAGGATCTTTCTGCCTTAGGCTTGCATTCTTCCCCTGGGAGCTCTGCATGGGCATTAGGGATGACCAGGACACAGCTCCACAGTACCTGAGCCCATTGCGCATTTTGGAAAGCTTCTACCAACCCTCAGTTCATCAGACACCCCTGCTAATTGCAGCTAACATGCTGCCTGGCTTATGAGTGCCTCCTAGGAGAAGTCTTCAACATGGCACATGCAGTGTGGAACATCAGCTAGCCTCGCCTCAGAGGCTACTGGAGCAGACAAAGGTCATCTCTGACCTCCAGACATAGCTCTTGCACACTGACTATTCCTGGCCTAAACCCCATTCATGGCTAAACCCTCAGAGACAGTCCCAGTCAGAAAGATGTACAATCCCATGAGAACAACTGGCTTTCTCATCTAGAGCATCTAACTCTTCTTGCATCAAGCCCTGCTACAGCATCCTCATTACCTCAGCCAGTGACCCCAAAGCTGCAGAGTCACAGTCTTCTCTACTTCTTGGGGAGAAGGGGAAAGGAGAGCAAACCACATGTTTATGGAAGCTGAGGTATTATTGTTTGCTTGCATACGCTATGTGCTTTTCATGACACCCCCACAATGTACTCAAGAACCTTTCCTGTGCAGAGGCAGAGAAATTTCCCAGCACATGAGGGTTACTGGGCCCACAGTCTTCTCCTCCCATCTGGATCATGCAGGCCAGATGCTGTGCACAGATTTCTTCTGCCACCCAGGGACAGGAAGCACAGGCTCCAGACCAAACCCTGCATCTCTAAATAGCACTGCGAGAGCTCAGCAGCACAACACATGCTGCTCTTGGTTTGCCAAACACAGGCCCAAAGACATACCATCAGCATACCATTGCTCTGCTAGGGCAAAACACAGTCCCCAGAACAACACACAAGCAAAGAGAAAAGCATGCTTGTCAGATCCACGATCCCCCAAAGACGGCAATGTCCACAAGGCACAGGTTGCAGCTCACCACCCACTGCCAGTCAATTTCCTGCCTGCACAAGGGACTTT
Source organism: Heliangelus exortis (assembly GCF_036169615.1). Taxonomy (NCBI): domain Eukaryota; kingdom Metazoa; phylum Chordata; class Aves; order Apodiformes; family Trochilidae; genus Heliangelus; species Heliangelus exortis. The sequence continues at coordinate 181,078 of NC_092447.1, forward strand.
TCAACACCTGCCTCCCTCCCAGGCTGAGCCAGCAGATGGCTGGCACTCTGTGGTGCCCACCTGCCTGCCCAAGAGCTGCCGCACAGCTATATCACAGTGCCCGCCCCAGCACTCCGGATTAGTTAGTGGGATCATTCGTGCACAGCTTGGCCTTTCACCACTTCCTAACTAGCGAGTCGTTAGTTGCTTCCTCCTCCTCTTCTGCCTCTCCACGAACCTCGTTGAGGGCTCTGCTCTAGCCTGGAGCAAAATGGTGAGCCACAGTGCTGATTAATTTTCACAGCACATAAGGGAGCTGCTAGCCCTTTAAGTGTCAGCCAGTCTCACTCGCTCACTCTTGTTCTCCAGGGACCTATTAATAGCAGCTGGAAAGATCACATCATTCTCTGGATATTTATACCCCTCATTCCACACCAGGAGAGATTTATGTCAGAGCTGCCGTCCCAGTGCCTGCCCAATTGCTCTGTCAAACCGCTTGAAGGGGGAGGGGAGCAGAGTGGGAAAGGAGACAGGGAGAGGGCAAGCAGGGAGGAGGAGAAGGTCCATATGGCACAAGCTGCAGCGTGAAGCACAGCCGCTGCCTGGCCAGCCACAGAGAGGCTTCAGCCTGCTGGAAGAAGCTGCTGCCAGACAGCATTCCAGAAGCAAGCCCTGCAGCAGCTCCCGCTGCTGACGGCCCACAGCCGCCGCCTGCTGTGCCACAACCTTCCCAAGGCATTGCAGCACAGTCCTGAGGGTCACCAACTGACTGGCACCAGGGTGCTACCACCACCACCTGCATTGATGACAGGCTGGGAAATGCAAGCCTACCCATGGTGCACCTGCACCAACACGGTACCGTGCTCCAAATAGATCCAAAAGTGCTTCACCAAGAAGGTAAATGCTCAGCAGCAAAACGCCAGTACAGCACAGCATGGGAATGTGGATACCCTTGGGAGCGAGGATGAAAACTGAGGTGCTGAGGCGCCACTAAGATTGTGCCCACGGGGTCCAGAAACTAACACTCAAGATGCAGCCCCAATACTCCTAGTCCTCAGGTCATATGCAGGGAACACACACATGGATCCTGAAGAAACCTAGCAGTTACCACAACAGAACCTTCAGACACTGCCTGCAGCAAGGATGAGCCTTCCTGGCTGTGAGGTCCCTCCAGAACGATACGTTTTTGGGGAATCTATCCTCTTCTTTCATTCTGGGACCATGCTGGTGCTCCAGGGAGCACATTCATCGCTTTGCCTCAGCCAGTCACAGGACAGGAAGCTACTATGGGCTGATGAAGGGTTGTGGCCCAACCTTCGGAAGTCCTCCTCTTCCCGTCTTCACCAAGACTGACTTCACTCCCCTCACAATTCCTAATGGGAGACATGCCAGAGGCAGCTGCCTACAGACTGCTTTGCTTTTGGGAGTAGCAACAGTTGGATCCTGTTGCAGATGCATAGCAGGGATCCACCCCGGCCTCCCATCTGTCTGGTTACAGTATGCCAATAGGCATCTTGATTGCTCTAAGCTCCTTGCACATGTGCCTAGATTCAAGCTAGGCTCCAGCAGGCACGCTGCACATCTGGGCTGCAGTAGAGAATTAATTAGAAAGTAGACCGTGTGACACAGGGAGACAAACAATATGAAACATCTTGAAAAGAATATGACAAAAAGGAGATTGCATAGAAATCTGGCTCCCTCTGCAATTCAGCAACACACCCACTCCAGCCCAGTAGATTTAAAGACAATAGTAAACTTAATTCCCAGTGGTTAAAGCAAGGAGCCGAGACTCCTGGCTTCTGCTTCGGGCTGCCACAGATTTCATGAGTGGCCGTGAGCAAGATGGACTGCTTCTGGGTGCCTCAATTCCCACCACTGAACAAGGGGACAATCCATACTACCTCATATGTGGAGGGAGGCTTACAAGGCACAATAAATATAGCTGAAGAAGAAAGTGTTATAGCAAAATACACAGTATTTGTGCCTGGTACGTCTGAAAAGCCACAGCTTTAAATCGAAGACTGGGACCTTAGTGGACAAGAAACCTCAAAACAAAACAACAAGAACTGCTTTCAGTAAGTCTCCTCCAGTACAGTCTGAGCAGCAGCAGAGGGGGAGGGAGAAGGAAGCTCCAGGCTAGGAGAGTCTGGGTTGACATACTCCCAATCCCGGAATTGCTAGCTGATAGTTCAAGAAACCTGAAACCCCACTGCATTCCTGGAGGACATTCTGGTGAATCATGCTCCCGCTCACTCTGAAGGATGGTAACACGGATTCCCAATGCTGCCACAAGAATGCAGAGCCTGCGTCTGCCTCCGGATGGGGCAGAAAGGCTCCTGGTCACCAACCTGCTCCACAGCTTCCACACCTTGGTGGTGGCTGACACTGCTGCCATGCTATCCCTGTTGGGAAAAGAGGCAAGAGAAGAGGCATCTCAATCCTATGAGATGCTGGGGACAGCAGCTCTTGCAAAACCCAGGAAATTACTGACCCTCACACACACAGTGAAGACCAGAACCCCTGCCTCACGAGTTGTGCTGACATGCCCCACAGCTTGCAAACACCCAACATACAAGATGGGTGGCGACATAGTGATGCAATCAGCAAAAAGTCACCCAGCCCCTCTCTGCCAGCCAGTTCAGCAAGTAACAAGACCAGGTTCCTATTGAAAAAGCCCTCTAAGAACATGGCCTACACAGAAAGCCACCAACCCACTCAATTCCGGGACAAGCCTCATCCTAAACTTCCAATGGATGGTACCACAAACTCCAGCAGAACATTTTGGCTTTGGAAAAGAGAGTTGCTAAGCAAACACAAAAGCTTCTTGAAGAAAAGCATTAGGAGGAGAACAGCAGAAGTATAGTCCCCAAAGGACCTGCCACCCGCTCCTGAACTCCTTCTCACCCAAATCTGGATGAGATCACAGGCATGCAGCCTAACACTACTGAGATTACCAGTCCTCCCAGGATTAACAGCGGAAGGGTTGGAACACCTCCACAGAAATACCACACTATTTCATTGAAGTCATAATGTTTCACGGAGACAGAGACTATGACAAACTTTCCAGAAGCAAGATTTCTTAAGTCTGAGACTCTTGGATTATTTCTGATTTGAGAAAAAGACCAGAATCCGAAACTTGACCTTTTCTGTGCAAAAATTGTTGTTCCAAAACAATCCTTTTCACAAGACCATTAAATGGGGTTTTGAGTCTGTTCCAGTGAGCAACAAAACCCTCAAAACCAGTAGCAAAACAGCATTGCTGTCACCCAGCCAGCTCCAGCCAAGAGTTAGTGATGGGCTCTAGCAGCCAGATGAACCATGGAACCCACCAGAGCCCAACAAGCATAGCTCTGTGCCAGCACAGCATTTAGCAACCAACACTTCTGGGAGCATCTCCCTAACCCCTGCATGGGAGCGCTTGTCTGAACATGTCTGCCCCCAGCAAGAACAGCCTTAACCCAGGCTGCTGCTGCTAATGGCCTTCTGAAAGCCTTGATTTGCCCAAGAGATGTCAGGAGGTAGGGAGTTCCACAGGGCGACGCTCCGCTGACACAAGTTGTCTGTTTTCAATGCATCATTAAATTACCTTGCTCTCACACCATCAGACTGATAGCCCAGAGAAGCCCGTTTTCTTTATTAATTTCTTGGGTTCTTCTCACACCCTTAACACTTTTAACAGGCAGAAAAGGTGGTACCCACACTGGATGTGTGGAGGGTTCTAAAAGACTTACAGAGAGAACCTAATTCTGCTCTGTGGAACCACACCCATTCTCACACCTGCTGATCCTGTCATTTGGAGCTGCCTGGGGAGCAACGGATTTCAGCAGGCCTGCTTGGTCATGAGTCTCTAAGGCCTGTAGCAGGATAAAACCTTAGGTTCACATTCCCTTCCACCTTGGGACAGACATCTCCACATAACACAGGTGGAAACAAACTCATAGAGAGCAAGGTCAATCAGGAATGCCTTTAGTTTCTGCCCCACAGCCCACTCCTGTCCTGTGCACAGGGAGCCTCCAGGTCTATCACCAAATTCACAGATCCTTCCAGCTTCCAAGTCCACCTGGCACATTCCCTACAGAAACCCTGCAAGTGCCAGACATTACTTGATAGTGACATGCAGCTCTTATGGGACAATAACAAGGAATTGTTTCATACACTGGCTCATGGACCTGATGGGGACAGCTCTGTGGGAGAGACCCACAGAAAGCTGCAGGTGCCCAACATGCTGGGACACAGCCACCAGCACGCTGCAGTGGTGTAATCATCTAGCAGGTCAAGGAGAAAAGCCAGAACATCTTCCAAAGGTACTGCTGCAGCTCAGGGAGCTTCAGTTTCCTGAAAGGCAGGACACCTTCCTGCAGTATATGAAATCTGGCCAGTCACAGGCTGCTATGACAGCTGGACACCCCCATGCAGCCTCTGGTATGCCTTGAGGATCTTAGTCTGTAGGCAGGCGAGGAGCCACACTGGGATACACAAAACCGTAGCAGGTACCTTGCACCCCATCCCCTCAAATGCTACTGCCAGCTGTCCCACTACACACAGCTCAGGGCAAGAGACCATGCCAGTCCCCAACAGCAAAACTGTGCTGGGGTGCGAGGACCCCTGTTCTCCTGTATATGAAGGGGACAGTTTCCCTGTGAAACCCCTTCTGGCAGACAACATTGCAGGCTGCGATACAAGGCCACAGTGCAGGCCTCCCTATGCAGTTACTATATGGTATTGAAAAATCTACTCAGGCAATTCCCACTGTGTCTGCACACTGGGGTTACTGGCACTGGGAGAGCAATGCTAAAATGCCAACCAGGTAAGCTGTGTCTCACACTGCTCTCTGCTACACGAGCTCTCCTGAGCAGCAGGGCTCATAGCCTAGATGTTGGAAACATGACCTTCCCACAGAAATCACAAGGGAGCCAAGTCTTGCCCAGAGTCACCCGTGTTGAGTAAATGCCCAAGGCAGCTCAGTCTATGAGCACAGTCTTTCTGTTGTGTCAGAAACTGCTTTAGAAACCCTTGCCAATAACTAAAGAAGCCCAGCAGTGTGCAGGATTGGAACCCAGCAATGCCAAAGCTCCAGAGGAACTCCCAAGAGTTAACACAGAGAGGGTGATCAAGCATTGGAATGGGCTGCCCAGTGATGTGGTCGACTCTCCGTCCCTGGAGATATTTAAAAAGAGACTGGATGTGGCACTTAGTGCCACAGTCTAGCAACCGCAGCGGTGGGTCAAGGGTTGGACTTGATGATCTCTGAGGTCCCTTCCAACCCAGCCAATTCTATGATTCTATGAACACCATTGTTTCTCTTCTTCTTTTTAGCAGAAAGTCTCTCTGCAGGGCTCTGTGACAGACTCTCCATCACCCACAAAGCCATCACACTTAGTCCCTTCTCTGCCCACTGTCTCCAAGCCAGACACATGTGGGTGCCTGAATGGGTGTCCACTTCCCAAGGCTGGTCCAGCTTCATGCTGGGTGTCCAGAAGCACCAGAGGTTTTCCAAGGTGTTGCACCCAGCACCCCATCTCTGGGCCCCAGGTGGAGCCTGTGGGACGAAGCCACTAGGTGTCACCCTCACCCCGAGTGCCTGCAGGGCTATGCACTGGCCAACTCACTGCACCTCTGGCCTACGGTTTCTTGCACACCCCAGCTCTCACACCTCATTGGATGTGCACGAGGGTAGAGCCACCCACCAAATCCATCTGCAAACGCTTAATCCACTTCCTCAGACAAAGGCAGCATGGAGACACACCACAAGATAAGGCTTGACATCCTACACTTCCTTGCAGAAAATATCCCCCAAACAACAGGTCTTCTTTTGAACCCAATGTGAGCTCAGGCCACAATCTTTGCAGAATCCTGGCAACAAACACTTGTGGCAGGGACCCACCACCTCCCAACACCATGTACCCAGGCTGCGCTGCATGGTACAACCAGCAACGCAACAAGCAGGTTTGCCTTTGAGGAGGCTCACAGCAGAGGAAATAAGACATTTTAAGCGACACACAGGAAGGCTTGGTCCAGCAGCCCTACTTTGACCTGACTATACACATTTTTCAGATCATTTGGTGTCCTAGGGTTCTTGGCCTGCTCTCAAAAGAGACATGACTTGGTGAAGAGTTAGAGGTCCTGCATTAGATCAAATATACAAGGGACACCTGCACAAAAAACAGACAGGAGCACCTGAGGGCCAGGAACCCCCCCTCACAGCAGTGTGCTTAAGCACACAAGCACAAGTGTGTATCCCAGATCACCCAGGGAACAGGGAAATGCTGGGAAGAAGGATGGCAAGGCCAGCCGCCCCAGACCCCTTGCCCCCCCCCCAAGTGGTCTCTGCCAGCATGGCCACAGAAAAGAGAGAGTGGCCAAAAGCTCCTCCACCATTATAAATACCAGGCCCAGCACACTGCACAGCCTAGGCTCTATATTTAAACACCAGCTGAGGCCACTTCCTTCTCCCAGCAGCTCCCTCCAGCCGTTGCCTGTATTTGCATGCCATCATGCAAAGGCACATCGGGGCTTAAGGTCAGAGGGGAAGCAGCCACTCATCTGCCTTGGAGGAAATTCCACCCTGGGAAACTCTTCATCTTCTCCATTGTGGATGGGATCAGCCAGGCAGTGGGAATCTTGCTGCTGAGTGGTGGCAGCTGCCAGCGGATGGCCATGGGACTTGGCACTGGGATGGAGAGGGAGGGAGCGGCCTCAAGGAGAGGTGAGCCCACACTTCTCACCCGGCTTTACCATTAGACTATGGGTTCGCACCAACCTGGAGAGGCACTGAACAACCCGAAAAGGGCAACCACCCCACCTCCTCACCATACTTCATCTCCCAGAAGCCTCTCTGCACCTCAGACTGAAATTCCCCAGCTTCTCCCACTCAGGGGGTACAAAAAAGCACGGCCTTCCTCACAGACCTAGCCCTAAGTCCCAGGGGCTACTTTGCCCTTATACAAACAATCCCACAGCTCACCAAACTCCTCTGGACACAGTGATCTCACCCTGAACCAGGACTTCTGACACCCCTCCAGTCTTGGTGCCCAAGGTTCACAGGAGACTCTGGGGTCTGCAGTGGTCAGTGGCCAGAGCTCAGGTGCCCATACTTGGCAGATCAAGCTCCACAGAAGCTTCATTTGTACTTGGTACAGTAACTGGGGTTATCAAGAGCTCCCATGCTCAGGTCTTGGTCCTCCTCCATGATCAACTCCAGATACACCATTATTTAAAAAACAGAAGATATTAAAAAAAAAAAAAAAAAAAAAAAAAAAAAAATATTGCATCAATAAAGATGGGGGTACAAAGGAGTGGGGAAGAGCTTAAAGGGTACCTGGTAAGAGACATGGAGATAACAGACCTTTCGAAAGCAGGATAGCTGTTCAGGCTATGATACAAGTGAATTAGCTGCAGAGTTTGCAGTAGAACTAATTGGTGATGCTCACACATCATCTATTGGGTTTCAAAGTTCTCATCCATTGGGACTACTGAGCCAATTCACAAATCTCTGAACTAGCACGACATGCCAGGATTGGCATCACTGGAGACTGACAGCCAGAATGTTTCCTGCATGCAGTCTTGGCATGCCAGCCAAATGCCTCTTCCTTTCCCTCATCTCTTGGATTCTGGAGAGGAAATCTGCAGCTGACAGGGGCACTGAGACAGCCCCACAATCTCTGGATGCCACTGACAGGGAAGCAATCATGGCAGAAAGCTGCCAGGAAACATCTCTGCTACCAAATAACAAGCAATATAGAGCTGGGCAGCAGAGAGGGACACAGGTGTCTATCTCCTCTAGCTGGTGTGACAGGGTACTTGTTGTCCTCTGAATCAGACAGACATGGACCTTTGCTCCAAAGCCTGCACCCCAGCAGAGTGAGCACACTGCCGCAGCATGCCTCTGCCCTCTGCCTCATGCCTCTGAGGCTGGTCCTGAACAACGACAGGAACCAGAAGCCACAGCAGGCCACAACTACGATCACATTACAGGACAGGAAGGAAGAAAGCACTTTGATCAGGTTGGAATCACTTTAAACAGCTTCCACACCGATACCTCAGCCACTGGAATTGGCACCTCAACACCCCAAATGTCCTGTTCCTAAAGACTTGTCCTGCTCCAGCACGTGTGCAGGGGTCAGAGCTGGACAGCTGCTGGCGGCTGCAATAGGGCTGCACCTCAGGCAAGGTCACGTCAGCAAGCAGCGTGGAAGAAGGCACAGAGACTCCCTATGCTTTGTCAAGGCTCAGCGAGGCCCTGCCTCTCCGTGTACATCTTCACCACAGGCATACGCTAGCTGTCCTCAAAACAGCAGCCACCAGCAGCTTTGGAGGCAGCTAGAGCAGCTACTCTTACAGCAGTGAAGGGCGGCAGAAGCTCCTCCACCTTCCCATGGGACCTTCTGGACCTCCTGCCCCAGGCAGGCCCTACTACTGGTGGGCAGAGGGTTAACAAGATGCCCAGGGAGCTGCTGGCAGCCTTCTCCTTGCCCTCTTGAAACAATGGGGCCATTGTGGGAGGCCAGGCAAGTGTGGGCAGGTCCCTGTGACTGGCAGTTACCCACTGGGTGGGTCGCTACTGCCAGGCACTCTCTTCCTCTCCAGGCAGGTAGAGGAGAGCAGCGGCTGTGGGCCCCTCCCATGGGCCCTGGGAGAAACAGAGGCAAGCCCAGCCACAGGAACACCACGCCAGCCTGCCCAGTGGCCCTGCTGAGCAACCTTGTTCCTACCAGTTCCAGCTCACACTAGTGTACAGCAGAGCAGATTGTGAACAGGATGCTGGGCACTGCCAGTATTGCACCTGGGTCTACTGCAGGATCAGCTGCACGCTCAGGATGTGACAGGGCAAGTTTTTCTCACCCCCAAAGGTACATTTCAAAGGTGGGTGGAAGTACTGACATAGGACCAAGAGCTTCTGAAAAACCTGAGGACTCCTCGACTTGACACATGTGTGTAGCAAAGACACAACTGTGTAGGGGACTTGTTTCCAAGCCTCCAGTCAAACTGGAATGAATAAGCAAGCAGCTCCAACATACTCCCACTCTCCTACAGTTGTGTCTCCCATCCCTAGCATGTCAGTGCAAAGGAAGCTTGGGCTGCTCTGAATTTGCATCTCAAAACATAGACCCCATTTCCAACACAGCAGCACTGATGGGAAGTCCTATGTGGAGGCAACAGCAGCACCCCGTCACCCAGGCTTTCCAACAGAGCCTCATGTCCCCTTGGGCATGGGATCAGGGCACACAACAACAAACTCAGCTCACTGAAGTGTGCACTGCACCTCTGCGTGAAACCTGTGGCCAGGAACATGACTCTGGGTGAACAGCCTGATTTAGAGCCACTGAGTGCTGCCTCCAACATCAGAAGCAGCTTTGCCTGGTCCAGAGGAGCATAGCAGTGCAAAGAGAAATGGCCCCATACAACTCAGCACTTGCTGCCTCATGCTGGGCCATGCTGCAGAGTACATCCCCAAACATCTAGGTTGGTTCGGGTCCTGTCAGAGAGAAGGCACTTGCTCAGGCGCATATGGTGTGTGCTGCTGTGCACAACCACTGCAGCTCCAGACCTACAGGACCAATTGCCTCTCCATGTGGGACACGCATTCTTTTCTGCTTGGTCCTGCAGCTTCTTCCCCAATCTCACAACTAGATTAAATGCCCAGAAGCACAAATACAGGCCAGCACAATTCTCCAACCTGGCAGCACCAACTCTGCCAGCAGCCTCCATCTCCGTTTCTTTTTTACCCTGTATAATGGCATCCCACACTAGCTCAGGAGCACCACTGCTGCCCAGTCTTCTCAGAGCTGGGCTGACAAGCAGCCTGAGCAGCTTCATACAGCTCCTCAGGTTTGCACCGTAATTTCTGCTATTAGAGCTGATGCCTTCTTCCCTGCTACTCCCAGCTTGTGTCATTTCTTTACATTTTCCACTTGAGGGCACCGCTCTCTTCCTTGCCCCAGATCACTGTCTCTGGCTGCTGTTACTCAGCTCTGACAATCCCACTCCAAAACATGCTACACAAGTTAAATACAGTAACAGTACTTCAGGTCCGGAACCAGAGGCTGGCTGCCCTCAAAGAAAGGACTACAAATATATCCATCAACATAAACGTGCTGTGCTCCCTCCCCACTTTGGTGCCAGCTCTGGTCAACAAACCAGATCAGACTGCAGATGGATTTTGCCCTTCCCTAAACACTCAAGCAAGAAGGCTCAGGCTGCAGGCAGGTCAAAACACCTGACAGATCTGACAGGTCATGGTTTAATCTGTGTATCTTTACCAGACAGCATATCTGAAAGAAAATAATCTTCCAACAAAGAAAAGAAAGAAGCTAGGTAACCTATAGCAAAAAGAGGTGGGGGGAAGGGGGGGCAGAAGACAAAAAAATCAGGGCAAGAGAGACAAAACAATCTTTGTCCTCATTTTGCTGGTCACGCAAGCACAGGGCAGCCTCAGTACCCACTGCCCAGCTCGGACAGCAAGGAATAAGCATGACTGGCCCAGTTTCACTGAGGCTTATAGAAACAAGGCTCTATGGTCCAGGGAAAGCATCCCTACACTCAAGGAAGAGGTAGGTTCAGCATAGACAGGATTTCCAGACTACACTGATAATTGGTTCACAGAAACCCTTGAGGACAACAAGCCCTCAGAGGTCACCACTCAGCTCCACTCAGCCGCTGTTCCTTTAAACGTAGCTCCAGAGACCACACAAGGGTTAAATCTGCCTATAAATATCTGTTCTCAGCAGGGCTGCTGCTCTGAACCCTCCAGCCATCTGTTCTAGCTTTCCCCCGATCTAAGACTGTAACATCTGAAACACGCTCACAATTCTTAGGAGTGCTCCCAAAAATAGACCAGCGCTGTGGCTTAGCTCTGTCGCCTGCGTCTGCGCACGCCTGTGCCGGCACAAGCCTGGAGCTGTGCAAATACAAACACGTCTGCTGCAGTGATGGCAAGCAGGCCTGCACCAGCACAGGTCGATTTGCATCCATGCTGGTGTGGGTGTGCCCGTTGAACCGCAGATCCATGTGGATCGGTGCAAGCATGTTGGTGCTGGTACGAGCCTGCATCTGAACGCGTGTGAGTGTCAGCACCAGTGTGTGGGTGTGAGAGAGTGTGGAAGAACATGAAGCCTCTGCCTGTGAATGCGAGGGCAGCCCTGCTGTGCCCTCTTCCCCAGCAGGACATGGCAGGGCCCCTCTCACAAAGCAGACCAGCTTTTTGTGGCTGCAGCATGAAGCAGGTTGTCCTGTGAGGTCCCTGGCACTGTGCCCCCACTACCCCATGGCACATCAGGGGAGGCAGGATGCAGGTTCTCTTGTTAGGCTGTTGGTGCAGCAAGTTCAACAATCCTACCTCCAGGCACCAGAACCTTGCTGCAAAAGCAAGTAAAGCCTGATCTGTGTGAGGCCAGAGACATACCACCACATCCAGCTGGGGCTTGCAGGATTTTCTCAAGGGCTCCACAGAGGCAGCCAGGGCAAGGCTCCTGCTGCAGACCCTCAGCTTTCTCTTAGAGCAGAGTGGTCTCCGAGTCTCACACAGCTCCTTCCAAATGCCAAACCCATTAGCCTTAGTCCACGTGGGCAAATCCAGGAGACAACGACCACCTTCATGCTCATGAGACAAAATAGGAAAAGAGCTGTCAACTCCCAAATCCAGGCACAAATTTCTTCCTGGAGTTCATTCAAAAGGGAACCTGACAGGTAGGAAGATCAGAAAGTACATATGACCACAGTTTTGCTCAGGGTTTGCCAAGATGCCCAGCCCATTTCACCCTTCTGATATAATTGAGATGGCCATCTAGCTCCAAGAACTATAAGCAAGATTCTCCAAGAAACCTAAAACACAGACCTTAAACTGTGGTGACAATGTTAATGGGAAGAGCCTGAAATTCCAGCACTTTATTTCAGGCTTCAGTGGGGAGATGTGCCAGGAAACAGTGGCAGGAGACTGAGTCAATGCAGCTACACTATTTCTCAGAGAGGAAAAAAAACATTGATCCAGGTATTGATTTGATGCAGGAGTTTATGTTTGTTTAAAAGTTTGCCCATGGGTAAGACCTTGTTACAAGCATCTTTCCTGGTGATGAAGTTAGAAAAACAGACTGTGCCAAACTCCAGTCACCCGCCTGGGGAGCAGAATGTAAGCAGGTGTGGAAGTTAAACAGTCCCTCAGGGATGATTCCCTCCTCCACTCCCCCAACATTAAACACCACATCGTTGGGTGGAGTAAAACCACAACCAGCTGTATGGGAGCATTTTGAGAAGTACAGCATAGCTAGGGTGTAAATGGGGGGCTGAAGGACAGGCAGTTTGTCAGAGGTTTCAGATCATGAGGTATGAAGGATTTAGACAGCAGATACAGTTCAGGATTATTTTTCCCCTTTTAAAGAAAGAGCAACAGGTTTTCAAGATCCCCACAGGTTTGCAATCCAACCAGGAAAGGGCCTGAGAACCAGAAAATGACACTGAACTAAGACAACATGGAACTGACAAGTCATGTTTCCTTCTCTTCAGAAAAAACAAAAGTAAACAGGCAAGTACCAGGATCACATACATAGGTACCCACTAACACAGACAGTTTCCAAAAGCACTGCACACAAATATTTCCTGGACCAGATCAAGCCCTCAATGGGTTCCACATTTGGTGGAAAACAACTGTCTCCACTTCAATCTGTAGGTCACTCCAAGTTACTATAATCCCTTCCAAACCATTCCTGCTTTTCTGCCCCAGACATTTGCTCTGTGAAACACCATAAATAAGTTTAACAAAAAAGCATGGCTACACCAGATGCAGTTATTCCACCAGAGAGACACTCAGATATTGCTACAAAGATCTCCTCCTCTCACACCTCCTCAGCCCTGCAGGCACAAGCTCTTAAGAGACAGGGAAGGGAAGAGCATTGAGGACACATTGAAGACGAGACACAAATGCATGACGTATAATGCACCCACGGCAGCTACCTCCTGACGTCAAAGGTCTTTCCCTTAGAGCCCAGCAAACCATGCAGCACCCACTGCCCTGTACTCATGATCAACCCCAGAAATCTCTGCCATCAAATGCCTGATCCCAGCAGCACTTCTGACTTGTCCTCACTTCTGTCCTGCTATCACAGATCCTGCATGAACCACAGACAACATGCAGCATTTAGGCAGGGACACTAACCATCAGAGAAGAGCTGGAGGCACAACTGTGTGTGCAGAGAGACTTCTTGTAGGGACTAAGATAGCAATCGTTCCCCTCACGTCTGTATTCCCCATGTGACACATGGCAAAGAGGCTTAGCCTTACCAGGAGCTTGCAGGCACCTTTCCCCACTTCGTTCTCAAGCCTCCTCGTGCATCTTTAAGTTCCCTTCATTTCAACGGAGCAAAATATTCTGGAGGATTTATTTTGCCTTTTACATTTCTTAGCCCATCACATCCTTTCCTGCTAAAATAAAAAATAATAAATCAATTTCTTGCCTTCCCTGTCTTTCCTGCCTTGGAAATATGTCTTGCAACGAAGCAGTGATACATGATGGAGGAAAGAGCAAACTAGTTCAGACCAGTGTGGGTATCCTCAGATACCCGCATGGCTCACGGCAGCCAACCGGCTGCTTGCTCTCATACAGCCCTCTTGCTGAAGTACACAGAAGCCAGAGTCAGGCTGAAACATTTGCTGCGATTCATGTGTTTGAAATAGCAAAAATCAACATACAAATTAAGAAAATCTGTCTCTGAAATCAACCGACAAATTTGCATCTGAAAACTCCTCTTGCCTGGAGCCTTCTTTGTTTGCTTCGTAAGTTTTACTCCTGTGAGGTGCCACATGCTCCGGTGCCCAGTGACCCCCCAGGAGCTGGGACACAGGAGATCTCTGACCTGTCATGCAGCTCAGGCTGGGACACAGGCTTGCTACAAGCCATGAGTCAACCTGGCAGGACTTGGATGACACCTACCTCTCTCCCTGCACCATCTCCTCTCCACCCTGGCAACGGGTTGCAAGGCAAATTGGATGCACAGGGAGCAAAGATGTTGATGGCCAGAGCACAGGGCAGAAATCCATTCCTTGCACACGTTCTGCTTCTGCTCAAGCACAGCTATGTCTGGGTGCAGGGATATGTGCAGCAGGAGAGCATAAGGTGGGACACTGACTGGTGGCTTCCCTGGAAGCTCAGGGGAAAGCTGAGCTCCCAAGGCAGGATGCTGCTTCCTGGGAAGGAACAGTCCAAAGGAGAGGCCCAGGAACACTGCTGGGTGCAGCAGGCAACTACCCCTCCTCCCAGGTACCACCATTGGAGGCAGAAGCAAGGAGGAAAAACCAGGCTGCTATCTTGCACCTTCTCCCTCTAGACCAATTCTGTAAATAAAAAACAGCTTCCACTTGTCCCATCCCAAGAGAGAAGGAGGCAGAAAGAGCTTTGTTGTCAATACATGAAACTGTCGCTAAGTGAAGAAGAAAAAAAAATGGGGGGGGGGGGGGGGGGGAGAAGAGGGGAATGAGGGAATGAGGGAGGGGACAAAAACCACATTTTTACTTCTGGTGGCCAGCCAGCTGACTGACTCAGCCAGTTTGGTCGTCTGCCATATAGATTTAAAAACAAAACCAAGCTCTCAGAGAGGGGAGAAAAGGGGATTCAGATGAATGTCCTTTTTTGTTGCATGTCGAGCAGATCCTAGACCAGCCCAAGACGTGTTTAGGAAAATGGCTTCCACTGTGCCCAGGGGCTCAGCACAGAGCAAGGTACGGTGCAGGTCTGACACTGCTGGTGCCATGCATACCACAAGACTCACAGCTCCGCTGCCAGAAAACTGCTGGGTCTGGAAAGAAGCACAGCAAAAGCCTACAGCTCCAGTGCTGCCCACAGAACTGGTTCCCTCCAGCCACCATGAGGGCTAGAGACAGAGGTCTGAGTCCCCAGGCAGGTGCCATCCACCCGCCAGGTATCACAGTCACCCTGGGGTGACCACAGTGTCCAACCACTGCCTAGGAGAGAGCCGTGCAGTAGGCTGCCGGATGCTGTAGCTGTTCTTGGACCCTGCGCTAGTGCTGCATGCTGTGGCCAGCTCCCCACCTTTGCCTGCTCCCTGCCGGAGGAATGTACACAGGAGGTGGGAGGAGCAGGGAAGAGGTTGTTTTGAAATACCAGCTCCCGTTTTATTTATCTGCATCCCACAGTGCCCATGGCACGGCAGCCACTCTGTAGCAAGCGCTTTCTGTTCCCAAGGCACTGCACAAACACGAACATGCGCTCCTCACGCCCTCTGCAGCAACACAACACGCTGGCACTCTCGGCATGGCCCCAGACATGCAGGGCTCGCCACTCCACGCTGGCTCTGTGCTTCCACACAACTGGATGGTCATGAAATCTTATGTGAACAAGCAGTACTGGGCATTTTGCAGCTGCAGCAGGCACCACAAACACTGGCTGGTGAAGCCTTGCAAGCTTCCCATGCAGCCATCTTCCATAGAAACTGGCCAGCCTCCCTGGAGATTAATCCCTCTCTCATCGCAGGGAGCACAGACAGAACAAGTTACCTAAGGACCTGAGGACAGGGAGGTGCACGCCCTGTGGCTCTCATTCCTTGTTCAAGACAGCAGAAGGGAAGCACCAAAAAACCAAGACCTTGCCCAAAGCTGCTCCAGCCAAGAAGAAAAACCTTTGCCCTTTGGCTCCTGGTCCCCAGAACAGACACTAAACAATACTGAAATGTGGTCTGCCAGCTGCCCCAAAGCAGGTATCCCTTCCTGCAGAGTCCTGCCAGCCTCAAAAGGGCTCAGAAGAGGGGTGCAAGTGTGCACCCCATAGGCAGGGGGAGCAGGTGCAAGCCCCTGTTGTGATGCTGCAGAGGCACCCAGCACTGCCAGTGACAGCTCCTGCAGGACAGATGACAGGACAGCTGCCAAGCCACATGGTACCCTCTGCTGCAGGATGGTGGGCACCATCCATGGGCCAATGGCTCAAGCTCTGTTCTGCCCAGCCCAGACCGGGGGTTAACAAGCTGGCCTCACCTTCATCAGAGATGTTTCTGATTTGAGCAGGAGCAAGATGCAGGGCTGGGAGCAGGGAAGGGGGTGTGATGGGCAGAGCTTTTTTGTGGAGCTAAAAGGGAAGATTTAGTAACTGTCAGAAAAAATGGCTGCTTTATTGCAGGCAGCTTGTAAACCCTGGAGCCTGAAGGTCTGGGAGTAATTTCTCCCTCCCACGTGCTGGGCTCAGTTTGTACTGGGGGTCAGAGGCCGGTGCTTTTCCAAAGCATTCTGGGAAAGACGCCAACTGGAGCAAGCTGCTAAACACCACTCTACAGCACAGCCCAAAGGGCTGGAGCGTGCCATTAACCCTTCACAGAGCAATCCCTCCCCTCTTCTCTTCTAGCTCCATCCATCCAGTCTGACAGCAACCAAGGGATAGCACCTCACAGAAGCCAGCACACCCGCAGAAGTGAGAAGAGCCCAGTATAGGTCTCCAACAACAGTCCCTGCAGCCCTTCCACCTGTCTGCGCTATGCCACTGCCCTCCAAGCGGCCTGCTGGTACACGCTCACAACCAGAGGCACTAACCACGGCACCATGGGAGATAACACTCCTGTGGACAGTGTTCTGCCAGACTCCAGCACCACTCCTCTACTCCAGGGAAGGATGTCCTATGATTATATCCTCTCCAGCAACCTCTTGGGCCCTGGCACTCCCTCTGTTCTGCTTGCCAATGCCTTCCTCCCAGGGTAATGTTATGCCTTCCCCTCTCCCCTGCCAATCTTCTAGGAGAAGCAGCATAACCAACCTCCACGTGGCACCTTCTGCTTCTCCTCAGCATCAGGTACATACAGGACCTGCTAGTCTCACCTCTAGCAGCTGGTGATGTTCCCATTCCCTTGGGGGGGCTCTAAAGGTCACATGCCAGGGCTCCCTCATTCCCTCAGCCACCTCCTCCTGGGCTCTGAGACAGGCTGGCCAGGGCACTCATAGCTTGGCTACCTCACCTAAGATGCAGCAGCTCTGGATCACCTGTGCATGGCTTCCTGAAGCTTCCTCTCCCAGGGATGTGTGCAAGCGCTTCTGGCCTGCAGCCCAGCCCCACTGCCCCCACCCCATCGAGTATCTGCCAGCACAAAAAGAGGAAGGGAGCTCAGTTCTGCTTCTCATCGGCATCTCTCATCTTCCCTCAGATGCATGCCCTGTATTTCCCTCGCTTCATCTTCACAGCACTGCTCAGTGCCATGCTGGTGGGGAGGAGTGGCCTGCGGTTACTGCCCAGGCAAACCAGAGACCCAAGCTCTCTGCTCAGCTTTGGTGCCAGATCTGCTCTGGGGTCTGCCTCTCTGAGCAGCAGCACCGGGTCCTGGCTGCCTGAAATGGTGCTAACAGATGTGCCAGGGCCCTTTGCTGGTGACACCGCAGAGCTGTGGCCCTGCTTGCCACACAGCCTCACCTCGCTGCTTGCTGTCAGCCAGACAACTTGCTCCCACCTCAACATCAGATCATTTCACCATCACCATGGTCACCCAGCTTTCCCATCACTGCTTCTCTGATGCCTGATGCGGGCATGGACTGCTGCTGTACTAACCAAACCCGGGGGCGAGAACCTACTGTCAGCTAACTATGTGCCAAGCAATGCTCCTCCATAATGCCACACCTCCTCCAAGCTGGCAGAAGGATCTGTCTGATGGTCACACTGAAGGCAACCCTCTTACTCCAAACACAAACTTGTGCCTTCTTGTCTAAAACCCCTTTGAATTGTGCTCATACCTTTCTGAACCAGGAACAAAATGGCAAATTTCCCCAATAGCTTAATTTATTCCACCTTTTCCTGTTTTCATGCCCCACCTGCAATCCCTCCAGCTTCTTCTTCCAAACCTGCCTTTACAGTCAGAGCTGCTGAATCCTCTTTCATCCTCCACCATCTCTTCTGCCTAATCCACATACCTCAGCCCTCCTTCTAGGCTTTCCCCAAGATCACAGTCCAGCAGTGCCTTCATGCTCCCAGCTACTGCTTCACCAGTTTCAGGAGAAAGGAGTCTGCTATGTGCTCCTCTCTCCCATTCCCTCTTCATTAAATCCTTCTGCTCCATCCGTCCTCCACTCTCTCTTCTGGAGAAGCCTCGGGCTAGAAGCACACGTTGTACAGCCAGGGCATATCAATGACTGTTGTGCTGGGGGACAGGCTGGACTTGGGGTAAAGTTCTACTGGCTGGCACACATTCTGGTGCCAAACATATCCACACAGGTTCCCCCTGGTGAAGCAGCACTGAGTGGCTGAAGCCACAGAAATGCCACTTTGCAGGGACCTTCCTGCCACCAGGATGGCAGGACCAACAAGCCCGGGGGTACTCTCAGGAGGCAGAAATCCACAGCCCTGCTGCCCTTTGCATTCAAGGAACCCATCACCCCACCTCTCAGCCACAGCAGAAGAAAATGAACCTCCCGTCTCCCTGGAGGGGCCAGATGAATACCTGGAATAGCAAACTTTGTCTCGCAGCTGCACAGGACAGATCTGAGCCAGAGCACTGGCACTGCAGCTCACAGCTGACCTTGCTGCATCTGTTCCACTCAAGCAGCTCCCAGCTTTTTGCTCTGGACTCCACGCCTGCCTCAGGCCCCAGGCACTGGCTGGAGACCTGCCAAAGAGAGGGCTGCCTGTCTGAATCATTGGCCAGAAACGGGTAAGCTTCACCTTTAATAAGCCTTTCCCCTCCATCAGGCACCCTGATTTTTTTTTTAATTTTTTTTTTTCAATTACGGCCGGAAGGTTGCTTGAAACTGAGCCAGCACCAGGGAAACCACTATTTCAAGGTCCTGTAAAGGAGCCTGTAAAAGCAGAAGGGAGCTTTGGTCGGGCATGTGGGGGGTGATGCGAGGAGCAGGCTGTTCGCTGGGAAGCTGCTGCTGCTTGCCAGGAGGCGGTGGGGGAGGAGGCAGCAGATGTCCGCAGACAGCATTTGCCGAAAGCCTGCAGCGCTCCAGCCCAGCAAGGGGAGGAAGGCGGCGGCTGGTGCCACTGCTGCTGCATTGTAATTGAACAGGACAAACACGACACAGTCTTGCCGAGAAAGCTTACGCTGCCTTTCCCTCCAGTAATTGCTACTTCAGTGACAGGAAGCGGGAGTACCAGGACCCTGTCCGGGGGTCAGAGAAAGACTTCGGGATGACTACTGGAAGACCTTGAATGCAGGAGGGAAAAGTACTGCCATGAAAATTGCAAGATTCCTCTTCCTCGGGAAGCAGTGGCGGCTGCAAATCCCAGCATAGCCAGGGCCAGTCAAACTATGGGGTCTGATCCACATCAGCGTGCTACAGCCCACAAGCTGCCTTCATTCTCAGCATACAGAACAGCCAGGCACTGCCAGCCCGAGGCCGGTCAAGTGCAAGAATCCACACAGCAAATTCCCAGCAGAAAGAGCAATGGAGCCAAGGAACTCTGGCTGCAGCCTTCCACTTTGAGCACTGGAGCCAAAAGGGGGAACCCTTCCCAACGAGAGGTGTCTGTGTTTCCTCCCCTCATTTGCTAACAAGAGATAGAAGAGGGCCAGCCACCAGTACTGCACAGCAGCCAGGGAGCCCAAGCCCAGCCATGCTGCCTTGAAAGGTGCTAGGGCTCCAAGGCAGCCCACACAGTTCTCATTTCTTGCCTTCAAAGTTGGCTTCTTCCCCACCCCACACCAGTGAGGCCAACCAGAGGCGCTCTACATCCAGCAGCTACCCCACAACCATCCACTCACACAGGTTTTGTCCCACACCTCTGTGAGAGACATATGTTAACAGAGAGCAACGCCTTAGAGAACTGTCCCCTGACACTGGGACACCCATAGGTCCTCCTCCCATCAAGAAGCATCCCAACCATTGCCAGGCTCCACACAACCACTCACTCACTGCCCACACTGTTCAGAAGGACCTTAAAACCCTCAGAAAAATCAGCACTTGCCTGGTTCAAATGGAAAGAAACTGACTTCTGCTAGAGGGGACTTCTGCTCATTGAGTGATACCACCCTTGGGCCTGTTGTTCAGATCAAATCAAGCAGTTCCTGGGCTCCTCCTACAGCATACCAAGACACAGCCTGGCACTTGGGTCCACTTGAGTCCTCTTAAAATAAAAATTAATTGATATGCAAATCAGACATGGCATTAGATTAGCCTGCTGTCCAAGGGCAATACAGAGATTCCACACTGCTTCATACAATGATCCCAATTCCCCTACATCTTTCCTCCTTCCCAAGCCAGCATCAGCCATTAGCCATAGCTCTCTGGAGCAGGGAGGACCCCATGGACACACACCTTGTGTGCAGAAGGGAGCCTCTATGGTAGGTCGTCCTCTTGAGCCAGGCCCCAGCTCTGGCTTGTCCCCTTCCTGATCACCAGCATGTCACATTGTCGTTTTCCCTGACACATTATTGTGGTTTAAACAACACTAACCACCAGACAGCACCTCACTCACTGCCCCCAGGGCAGGGTGGGAGAGAGGATCAGAAAATCGAAAAAACTCATGGGTAGGGATAAAGACAGTATAATAGGTAAAGCAAAAGCTGCACACAAGAAAAGCAAAATAAGGAATTATTTCACTCCTTCCCATTAGCAGGCAGGTGTTCACCCCCCCAGCAAAGCAGGATTACCTGGGAACACAAATGCCATTACTCTGAATGTCCCCACCTTGCCTCTTCTTCCCCCAGTTCTATATGCTGAGCACAACGCCATGTGCCACAGAATATCCCTTTGGTCAGTTGGGGTCAGCTGTCCCAGCTGTGTCTCCTCCCAGCTTCTCGTGCACTCCCAGGCTGCTCACTGGTGGGGTGGGGTGAGCAGCAGCAAAGGCCTTGACTCTGTGTAAGCACTGCTCTGCAGTAACAAAAACAGCTCCACATTATCAACACTGTTTTTTGCACAAATCCAAAACATGGCCCTATACTGGCTACTATGAAGTTAACTCTATCCCACGCAGGAACAGTGATGGAACAAACACTGAAACAGCAGCCATCCAACATGCCCAGAATCGGGTAAATGCGATCCCAAAACCTGCTGTTGCACTTGGATGTGTTCACTTCTCCTCTCTCCCCTTCCAGGTAACTAACCACCAACTACAGATACCCTCTTCTACCACCTCGTTCCAACCTGAGGCTGGGCAAAGCAGTTAACCTCTCCATTTGTCTGCAGCAAGATGAATACAACACTCAGCATCACTGTAACAGGGACCAGCAGCTCTGAATGATGCCAACACTGTCCCCTTCTGCAGAAAGGGCCCAGAGCACAGCACTGTTCAGCATCAGCCTGAGAACTAGGAAACCCCAAGGACAGTTGGTTTGCTTCCCTGGTGTTAAATGAGCCTGCTGCAGACCTAAAAGTGCCCGCAGGCTACTGCTGGGGAAAATACTTAAGAAAGGCAGCTTGTTGTTGCAATAGCCTTTGATTTGTTGCACAGCGGTCCACACCAGCACCAGAAAAATGACCGGAGCCCTTAAAAAGAGTCTAAAAAATACCAATGTAGGTAATATGTTTTATTCAGACAAGGGCTTTTTGAAATTACTTTTTACTAAAAAGCACAGTAAACTAACAGATAAACATTTGCCACCAGTAACAGTCTCCCTGAATATTCCAAAAGCACTACCTGGGGTGGAGAGCACCACCTACATGTAAGGTTCTGGTCACACAAACACTCAGGCTGGTAAATTAATCTTTTCACTAAAATAATACACACAACTGCAAAATCAGGGCTACAATGACATTTATAGCAAAATACTTGTAAGTGGCAGGACACTGCTGAAGATCTGTTTAAGCCAAAGTAACTCCTTGTCAACAACAAAACATTTACAACTTCAACTCCTGAAATTGACTTTCAATGAGCACAGCCAGGTTTGGGAGGGTTTTCTGTTTGTTTTTTGGTTTTTTGTTCGGTTGGTTTTTTTGAAACAGACTCCAAAGCACAAATGCCAACACTGAATACTGTGACTGATTTGGGTTTTTTTTTTAGAGAATTTGGAAAGAACAAGGAGCAAAACTCACACTGGACTCTCCAGTGGAGGTGGGCAACCTAGGTAGATCATTACTGAACCCCTGGCTTGTGAAAAGTTTTTGGAAAGAAAGATGCAGCTGCCTAAAATAGAGCCATGCCCCTGCACTTATCTGTTCTTCATTTGGGTTTGTGCTCTTCTCACCACAAAGAGGACAGAGCTTTGGAGGTTTTTCCTGCAGCACCAAGTTCATGTGAAACAGGACTCCTCCCAACTGACAATTAGGAAACTAACTAAAGAGTACAAAACCCTGTCATTCTAAAGCAGATACATGCAAATGACATCACAGAAATAAGTAACAGCAACAAAAAGGTATTTAACTATTTTTAACTACTTTTCCCAGGAGCTCCCTACATGTTCTGAGCTCCAAGAGTGAGCTGGGACAGAGAAAATCATCTCTATGAGAAGCCAAGAGAAAAACCACATTCATACCTCCCAGTAGCGGAATGAAGGAGCTTGGCTCCTGCTGTCAAACACCATCTCAGCTCCTGCCCGTGAGCACCAGGAATGTTTGAAAAGGGGACATATCACTCCTTTTCCAGACGGAGGAGGGGATGCAGTCCATGGGAAACGCTTTCTGCTGCCCAGTGCAGCAGAAAGCTGGGAATGGGTGGAGTGATGAAAAAAAGAGAGGGGAGCCCATGGTCCTGGTGCCCACATCCCACTTCCAGGGCTGCCAGGCTGCCACATCAAATAGCTATCCTGAGCCGCGCTCCTGACAGGCATCACAGGCAAAGACCTCACAGCAGGACCGGCGTGAGGCTCCTTGCACCCAGGGCCATCGCTGCCTGTCTCTGATGCTTATCCACCATGACTGGCAGCAGCTGATGCCTACAGATCGTGCAGAAACCTTGATCTCTCCCACTGGAGAAGCTCCACAACTCCCCAGGCTGACAAAAAGGCTCCAACCCAAACCCCTGTTGATGCCTTTTTACCATTGAAAAGGGAATCGGGACACCTGAGGACATGTGAGGAGGATGGTGAGGGACCAGTCTGTAACCCCAGCACCTCTCCGGACAGAAACACTTGTCTGGACAGCAGTACTGCCATTGACAGGCTGTGCAGAAGGAAACCAGGCAATGGCCAGGGCAGACCCTCAGCACCTCACTGAGGGGAAGTTTATCCAAAACTGAGGGCTCCTGGATCCCTTCTCAGTGCTGTCTGAATAAAGAAATTTACAGCATACTTTGTGGCCTGATTCTTCCTGTTCTAACAGGGCTGTTCAGACAAAGGTGCAAATTACGTAAGACTTTCCCTTTCAGGAAAAATGTTGTGATGGTGGCACTTGCATTCCTTCAGCCCTGAACCCACCAGCACCCTTCCCAGGCACTCTGTTGTGCCCCATGACAGGGGACCACTAGCCCAGCACCCAGTGGCGATCCTCCCCACAAGCTTTGCGGACTGGTACACAGCACATCACCCATGTGCAGGAGCCCCTGCCTGCAACTACAGTATAAATCAAAACCCATTCAGAAAAAGCAGAATTAGCAAAGATGAAACAGCCAGGAGCTCTGGTGGCAGCTGGAAGGAAAGACACAGACCCCCACCACCCAGCAGAATCAGAACCACTGCTTCCCTGTACCCTTTGAGAGTCCTGCGGATCCGGCCACACTCCCTGCCCAGCTCTGGAAGGAGACACCAAGCCTGCTTACCCCATCACTAGAAAGCATATGTACCACAGAGCATACAAAATCCTTCCTGTCTTCTCTTCCAAATGCATCTTGCCCCCTCTCAACTGGGACCCCCTCATAAAAATAAGAAGAGACAGGCCTTTCCTGGCATTTCCTTTTGCTGAAAAGGCTGTAAAATTTTCCAAGCGTCGCCAGAGCCAGAGCAAAGTTTGTCAGGAGCTCAGCTCATTAGGCCGCTGCTCAAAGAACCCCGCGGGAGGCGCAGTCTGCGTAATTCAAAACAGCTTGGACCCTGGAAAAGAAAATAGAAACCAGGCTCTGAGAGCAAGGGGGGCAGCTCCAGCTCCAGCGTAACCCCTGCTCCAGGCATGCCCCATCCATGGGGCTTGAGGAGCCCCGACCCCGTAGAGGTGCTGCAGCCAGCCCAAGAGGAGCTGGCACCAGCCAGAGGAAATTCCAAGCCTGTTGCTTCTGGCAGCCACGCCGGGCCCTGGCTAGGACCTCGGCAACCTGGAAACCAGCTACTCAGCAATTTTCTCGCCATCCAGAGGGCTTGTTCTGAACCACAGTTTCACTTCCCCCTTCCCTGCATTGCAGCCCAAGAGGCAAGGAACACCAGAGGCAAAAAAACGTTTGCTCAAACGCTGCCATGACTGAGGCCGCCCCCAAACTGCTCTCCTCTGGGACAGCAGTTTGGAGCTGCTGCTGTTCTCCCTGTTGCATCTGGGGGCGGGGAGAGCAGAGGAAACTTGCTCGGACCAGCCCTAAGTCTCCCCGGTTCCTTCTGCCAGGGAAAAGTTCAAACAAGGATGCACAGAGGCAGGACACAGGCAGATTTCAGCCCAGCCTCACTGCCGTGCTTGAGGCTTGCCTGTGGCCAGACCTGCTCCGTTCAGGCCCTGTCTGGCCCCGTCCTCTGCTGCAGACCAGTGCTGGAACAAATCCTGCCAAGGAAGTGGTGAAAGCTCCAGTGTTGTGGGGGTTTCCACAGCCTTGGCCAACTTGTTGTCAGGAAGAGCGGCTCAGAGATGCAGCTCTTGCTCACCGCCCTTTGCAGTTCTCCATCCAGCTCCTAACTGCACTGAGCTCAGAGACTGGCAGGGCTGCAGGAAACCTACAGCATGGCTGCTCAGGACCCTGGCAACCTTTTACAAGCCAGCATCCTCGACCGATCACAGCCTCACATGGTGCCTTTTGCAAGAAGCCAGGAGCCTAGCAGAACGTAACAGAAAAAAGCAACAGCCTTTCCACCCACTGCTAAAACCCCTTCCTGACTGAAGGCAGCTCAACTGTTCACTGATAGACAGTTGTTTCACAAGATCTTTCTCCCTAAGAGCATATTAAGAATATATATTTTTATCAGGAAGACTGCAACGCTCCACAGAGCCTCTGCCTACAGAACCAGGTAACCAATGCACACCCGATCATACAGTTACTGAGCCCTGAATGGCAAGTCAAGGAAGACCATCCACAAAACCAACTTCAACAGCAGACATATCACAAGCAGAAAGATACATCTTCCCTGAACTTAAACCCTTAAGACAAAACCCTGGGTACAGCCCTCCAAACAAGGGTATAGCATGCTGGGAGAATGGCCTTTCTCTGCAGAGAGCACGTTGGAGGAAGACCACCTGCTTTGGAGAGGCAGACACTCAACTCACCAGCCAAGGACACTACTTCTGACTTCTGCTTTAACCACACAAGTTGTAACATTCTAACTTAGTTTATTCAGCTCGGCAAATCCTGGAGATGAGACACTCCAGAACCAGAAAGTTCACAGATGCTCATGAGAAAAGCTCCTGACCTCCAGCTTCTCAGAGGGCTGGAAGAGGCTCCTGTGCCTGCACTTGACTAGGAGGCTAAGACCCAAGGAGGCAGCTGAGGAGTGGAGTGATGAGCAGTAATCAGGAATCCTGGCTTCTGTCCCTAGCTCTGCCCCATATTCCCTTCCTTTCTTTGGCCAAGTAATTTCTTTTTATTTTTCCTCCCAGTCTCTACTTTGGTGGTGAAAAAACCAAGCCCTTGCTTCTGCAGAGCACCCAAAGCCTCCTCTGGCCTGTGAGCACAGAACATCGCTAGCACTAGAGCCTGTGAGATACTCAACATGTAGGAGCCACGCAAACCCAGCAGAATCAGCAGAGCCTGGATCTTCCTCTGCTTAAATTTCCAGAGGCAGACAGTCTGCAAACAGACTGTGCTGCTGAGCATCTTCTACATAAACCATATCTTGGCTTGTTCCTCTCTTTGGCCACCACATTAAGCAGCTGAGCAAGGAAAAGGAAAGCTGCTCAGCTGAGCCACGACAGAAGGAGCATCACAACTGCATCAACTTTGCTCCAGACAGACTGCCTGCAAGGAGGTGGCCCTCTAACCAGTAGCAGCAAGGATGGATAAGGGAAAATACAGCAATGAGAGAAGCAGGGTTAAAAGGGAAAAAGAAAACAACACACCAGAACCCAGCCCAGAACCCAGAGAGGCAGGCTGGAACAGAAGTGCCCAAGAAGCAGAGCCCTTCTGCTCCCTAGAAAACCCATCCTGTGGCCTCCCAAGTACTTCAGAGAGGGAAGACCTGTAGGCATAGGCAGGAACAAGGAGCACTCTGTGGTTTTGCTCAGTATTTCAGGCCATCTCTCACACGGGAGGAGCTCTGCTTCGCTTTCCAAGTCTCGCCCTCTCTGGCACAGATCACAAACCTGGCTGCTGGCCCAGGACTTGGTTCCAGCAGAGCTCCTCACCAAACAGGGTGACGCCCCACCTCTGGGCACAGCACTTGGCCCAGTCTTAAAGCCATCTTGAGGCTATTACCTCAGCATCAGAAGAGGCTCACCATCATCCCCAAGCTGGGATTTAAGGTATCTTAAATTGCAGCTGACAAAACCAAACACTGAACCTAGCCCTGGCTCTTGGTGGAAGCTAAACCCAGTGACAAAGTGCCATTTTCTCTACCATCTCCGGCCAAAGTCAACATACGATCTGCCTGTGTGGGAGAAGTGCAGCCTGCCAAAGAAACCCAGGCACAGACAGCACGTTCCTCTGCCTGCAGCTGCCCAGCAAGATGCATCAGGACAAGATGCCAGGTGAAAGCCCTGCCCTCCCATCCCTAACAGAGCAGAGGAGCTGGAAACCCTGCACCCATCTGGCAATCCAGCAAGGACACTAGGATAGAGGGGACCTGCTTGTTAGCAGTTGTGGACAACCTGGCCCATCTCTCAGAAAGAGCTGCAGGTGTGAGAAGCAGGCCCCATCCCACCAGCTGCAACAACCCTATACATGCATCCAGTGAGAGCCAAAATTGGGGCAGCAGGAGCACAAGGTGGGAAGGGAGGCCTGGCTCCAAGTGAGCAGGACTCAGAGCTGGTCATGATGCCCAGGAGCAGGCTTCCAACAGACACGTTGAGGTGTCCTCTGCTCCTTTCTCCCACCACACTAGGGACCAGGCTGCCCAGGTCACTGACAAGCACAGCTCTGCTTGCCAAGAATGCAGCAAGTGCTCAGGGCTCCTGGCAAGCCATCCCTCTGTAGTGTGGCTCTCCCTTAAATCAAAAGCAGGTGTGAGTGACACTAACTGCTTCCTCTACACCGGCTCCTGCTGAGTACAGCCCCGTGGCAATGGCAAATGCCACTGTGAATTGATCACGATTAGAATAAATTCCATCACCCTCTCTGCCTTCGAGTTTCAAAGAAAATCAGGTAGGAATAAAACAAAAACAGCTCCCCATTCCCAGGAGGGGCCTGGTGCCAAGCAGATGATCTGGAACAAGCACCAAGGAGGGAGGAAGGGTGCCTCATCCACACCATGTGATATGGCTGGTGCTGCCTGCTGGGGAAAAGCCGAGGAAGGGCAAAATACAGCAACAGAAATCATCCCTGCCAATGTCCAGTAACAGTTCCTGGGTACCTTTCACTCAGGGCTGCCAGTGGTCACAGTAAGGAAGGCAAACCAAAGGAGCCTTAAGACCAGCCTGACGGAAAGTAACATACAGCTTCATAACAGAAATCAGGAAGAACTGAAGGATCTCTTCCTGGCCATCCTCACCACCCATGCCACACAGAGCTGCTATAAACATGACTGAGAAGCAAAACAGCTGCAATTCTCCCTGGGCCCCTTGCTCCAAGATGGGTGTTTTTCCACAGCTTCAGCACTAAAAGAAACCTCTTAGGGTAGTTTTAATCTCATGGAGATCAACTACACAAAGTCAATATCCAAAGCTCCCGCACCCCTTGGAAACACACGAAGACAGAAGATGCATTTGCCAGTCAACATCTTCCTGGGAGGAAAGGAGAGCTGAGTGACATCGAGACCTGACCTGCATTACATTTTGATTTGCAAAAACAGTCATGCTGGCAATCCTCCTAGCACTTCACTGATGCAGCCTGAAAAAATATTGCTGCATTTGTACATCCTATCACTCTGATATCTTTGTCCTTCATTATTCCATATAATCATGTATCTATGTACCACATTTCCTGTTAAAAATGTCAAAAGCAGTCACAAATGTAGCACAACTCTCTTATGCTCTCCCTTGTCCAGGGCACTGGTGTGATGCTGTGTCTCTGCCAAAAGAGCAACAGCACAAGGAAAATGACATCTGCAGGCCAAGCTCTGGGCTTCTGCTCAGCTAAGGCTACAGGGGAGAGCACAGGAGCAGGCTCACAGGTGGAGCAGACACCTGATGTATTCTCGGGCCAAAACAGCAAACCTGTGCTTTTCCACAGGGACTTCCTCCCCCCAAAGAGGCCTGCTTGGGAGGTCCACTAGTCAGGGTACATAAAACTGGATGGAGCCCTAAGGAATGAAGAGCTAGAAGCCAGCCTGTGCCATCCCCAGAAAATGGCTAGACCAATTAAACCCCATCATAGCAGCTGGAATACACAACTAATGCCAACAAGAGCACATCTGGCTCTCCAGGGGGACAGACACATCCTGGAGGGCTTCAGCAGTTTAAAATTTTCACTCTTAGCTGCAGCTGAGCCAGAGGCAATGAATGACCTGAGACAGTGAAAAGAAGCAAAGGCTGTCCTCATGCCAACACTGAACTTACAAGACACAAGGCAAGGAAACAATCCCAGGACCCATCTTTTACTCAGGACTCTGAAACCAGCTGAAGGTGAATGGGTAAGACACTAAAAGCAACAATTGTAGGGCAGTATGAAATAGCCAACAGTTGGGACACAGCTGGTGCTTCATGGAGGGAACAAAGAGCCTCCCCTCCCAAGCCACCACTGTCTTCCACATAGCAAGCACTGCTGCGGGGGAAGAGTGCTCACAGCCTTTCAGCAGCAAAGAACAGCAGTGGAGAAAGGAAAAGCAAGGATTTCCCCCCTCAAAACGAGTAAGTACTGAGGAAGTGATGCCAGTTGGTTTGACAACTCGATAGAAAAGTCAAAGGCTGAGTTGAACTTGGATCTTCAGAACTCTGGGACAGCACAAGCAAGGCCCACCAAGCTCTATGGGCTTGAGTTAACCTGGAGCTGAAGTGCAACCCCAGTACATACCCAGCAGCTGCACAGAAGCTTTGCGATGGCCCGCTTGCTTCAGGCAGTGTCTGGCCTGTCCCCTCTGTCACACAGTGGCCAGAGAGCCACCTTCCAACTGCAACATGACAAAATGGAAAAAACCATAACCATTTTGCCTTCTTAAACTGAACAAAAACTGTGTTTTCAAGTTTCTGAGTAAGCTTTCCTTTAGCTGCCCTTTCCCAGTGGAAAGAGGAAAGATACTTCAGAGGCAGAGAGACATAGTAACACCTAGAACATTGCACTGTACAAAATACCAAACACCACAACCTGAATTTTCTAGGTAAGGATACAGATCAGTGAGGTTGGGAGGCACCGGTCATACCGCCTGTCCAGCTAAAACAGCAAAACACAGGTTAAAAATCAGACAAAAAAGTTCTAGAGTATCTAGGGTGTCAATGTTCTGAAAAAAGTCCCCAGTGGAGAAGACAATTGCTGTAGAGACAGCACACAGATATGCTCATCTTTCTACCCAGGAGAAAGAGAATAAGGCAACACTGAACTGGTGATTTTTGCACTAGCAGCAGCCTTGGGTATGTATTATACACCCACACATGGCAGCAGCCAGTGGAATCACGGGCACCAGAGTCAAAGGAGGTCTTCAGAGCGTGCAGTCAGGGCTCCCACAGCCCATTGCTGCGCCGTGGCAGCCGAAGGTGCATGGTTCTCCTGCATGCCGGCAGCCCTTGGCATGGCGCAGGCAGGACATGGCCATGTGTCACCGCAGCCCAACACCCTGTCAAACAGCGCTGTCCCCACGGCACACAGACGCAGCACACAACAATGCAACAGCCTACCCTGTCATGTAGCATTACTTAGGTGTTCAGATATGCATCCTTCTCACATTTCTACTCCAGCAAGTGGTTGCCAGCAGAGCAGGGCGAGGACAAGTTCACCATCTGCAAACGACTCGTCCCTGACACAACACAGGGCAGGTTTTGTTACATAAGTTCCCTTCTGTACGCAAAGAAAGCATGTACGTATATATGGTGTTATACCCCTCTTTCCTTCAAAGAGACCACACGCCTGGTTTACCTCCAGAGAAAAAAGAAGCCCATGAAGCAGGACCCCGCAAACAGAGCGCATAGGTCTCACTTGACACTGAGGATTGGGGTTTACTTTAACTCAAAATGAAACACGACAAGCCTGGATACAGGAATCCCAGTTCCAAACCTCCCCGGGCCTTTAAGAGCATCGATAACGCCTTTCAAAATCCAGACCAGCCCCGGAAAATCCGGGCGCAACATAACTCTGAATCTCAAGCGGAGCTCCGCTCCACGCTCTTTGGCACTGAAGGAATGATAAGCGGCTGCGGCGATGGCTCACGGGGACCCGGAAGAAGCGGTCCCCGAAACGCAGGAGCGAGGCGGGAAGAACCACGCGTCCCGGGGGCGCCAGCACAGCGGGACCGCTGACAGCGCGTCCCAACCGGCGCTCCCGGCGGTTGTCCCAGCCGGGCTGTCCCGGCGAAGAGGACTCGAGCGACGGGCGCGGGGCTCGAAGCCGCCCGGGGTGCACTGAGCCGGGCAGGCCCAGACGGAGACACTGCCGTCTCCTTCCCGCCACCACCCTCCGCGCCCCCGGGAACCGCAGCACGACGGCTCCGCCGGTCCCCGCGCACCGGGACGCGCCCGAGTGACAACCCCGAGGCCGGCGCAGAGCCCCGGCCCCCCGGGCGGAACAATGGGGCGGCGGCCGCCCAGGCCCGGAGGGACACTCACCTCAGCGGCGGCGAGGCTCAGGGCAGGCCGGGCGAGCCCAACGGGGCAGCGCGGCTCTGCGGCTCCGCGGGCTGCTGAGGGCCGGCCGGCGGCGCGGGGCCGGCGGCGCGGGCCGCGCTCATGGCTCGGCCGCCCGCCGCGGGGCCCGGGGCCGGCGGAGCCCCCCGCCCCACCGCCCCGCTCCTTCCGCCGGCGGCGGCGGCGGCTCCAGCCCGCGCCCGCCGGCGGGGGTGGGCGTCCGGCCGCGGCGGGCCCCGGCTGGCCGCCCGGCCCCGGGCCGCGGGCGGTTTCCCCGCGCTGCGGCGGGCTGAGGAGCCGGCGGGCGCGGCGGCCCGGGCGCGGGCGGGGGCGCCGTGGCGAGGGCGAGGCGCTGCGTGGCGAGCGGCTCCTTTCTCCGCCGGAGCCGGAATAATCATTTGGAGAAACGGGATCATTCACTTTCCTCTGAGCGCGGAGCCAGGCACTGCCCTGTCAAAATAAAAGCCCCGCGCGCTCATTAACCGCTTCCTGGTCGCGAGCGCCGCGCGGGCACGCACCACCGGACCGGCACCGGGGGCCCGGGGGGCAGCGGGCACTGACATCGCGCCGGGAAGACCAGCTCAGGCGAGATCGGGGGGCGCCGGGGACGGGCACCAGCACCGAGGCGACCAGGATCTGCTCCGGGGAGGGACTGGGGACTGGCATGGCGCAGGAGGGTGGGCGATCGGGACTGCCCGGAACCGGCACCCAGTCTGGGGCCACCTGCGGCCTCCGAAGGGAGATACCGTCTCCCCGCCAACAGCCATCCAGGAAGAGGGGATTTCGCACACAAGCACCATCGTACACGCGTCCCAGCATCACCTGGACGCAGCAGGACTTCTGCTGAGCAGCTCAAACAACACCCAATTCTTTTGCCCCACCGTGCTAGGGAGATCCCCCACCCAAGCCCCTCTCTACCGCGTCTCCCAGAGCCTCTGCAAGGAGACACTCCAGGGCTGACCCGAGCAGCTTCTTTACGAACAAGTTTTCCATGCATTAACCACCCTCGCACCCTGAGCAACACCCTCCATCGACAGCTATGCTGGGGTTGGGAGTGATGGGAGGAGGGAGAGACAGACAAGGCACAAGGCGAGATGCCCGGGATTCAGCTGGGTGCACGCTGTGGTGGAAACAGGGTCCACCTCAAACATAGCATTTGCTCCAGCTGGGCTGCAAGAGCAGCCCACCGCCGGCCTCGGGAGCTGCGGCCCGATGAGAGCTGCTGCTGCTGCCACAGGATGCAGCTGAGAGGGGACACAGCTGGTTCGCTGGCTGCCTGAGCCCTCCTTCCCTCCGGCAGAATGCAGCTGCACAAGAGTACACGCACAACCAGGCCATTAACAACCAGGCCCGGCGACCCGCTCACAGCGATGCCCGCAGCATCCTAACCAGGACGCGCCACCTTCCTGCCTGCAGCACACCAACCACGCGGGGTGGGCCAGAGGCAGGGACCGCCCGGCAGCCCCCCCGGACACTGCAGAGCCGAAAGCTATCCAGGAACAAGCGACGGAAAAGGAACCTCACCCCTCGCTCCGCACAGCCCCCCAGCCCCGCACAGTCCCCACAGAGCCGCGCCCACCCTCCCCCGGGAGGCGGCGGGGGGGATCGGGGATCCACGAGCCTCGCCCCCCAGCCGCGGGGGCGCGCGGGCCGGGCAGGCAGCACAGTCCCCCTGCCCGGCCACCACCGCTGCCCCAGCCCTTGGATCCCCCGGGGATCTCCTCGCCGGGCGGAGGGACGGCAGCCACCGGGGGCGTCTCCGAGTTCCGTCTGCTGGCACCTGAAGTGCCCCCGCAGGGACCCGGGAGGCGGCCGCATACCTCCCTGCGCCGCTGCCGACCGCCCAAGCACCTCGTAGCAAGCATCATCCTTCCCGGTGTCAGCACCGGGATGGTGTCCCTGGCAAGACGCACACAAGCGCAGTGGGTCAGACAGTGCCCAGCCACCGCTGTCTGGAACAACTGTTCAGTGCCAGGGGTGGGCTGGCAGCTCCTTCCCTCCAGCTACAACCTGCAGAGACACCTGCCCTCTCTGCCTCTTTCTCCCTCCCCTGCAGCCCCCGGGCTTTCTACATCACAGCCCCTTGCATCTCTCCCAGCCTGTGCACATGAAAGTGGCAGACAAGACTGGGAAAGGTCAGCAGGAGGACCATCCGCTGCCGGCTCAGCACTGAGCCTCTGTCTTTAATTAACATCTGCCGCGCTAGCTGCCCTCCCTACACTTGACTCCGACTCCCAGTCTCCCCTTCCCACCTCTATCATTACACACATGCTAGGAGTGACGTGGAGGGGAGGAGACAGGGAAGCAGAGTCCTTGGAGCTCCTCGAAGCCTCCCTCTTCCACCACCACTCATCCCAGAAGCTCCCTGGTACCCATCAGCAAGACTATGGCTGAGATGCTTAGACTGGCTGCTACCTGCACCTTAGTTGCACAGGGCTTTCCTGCCTTTGGTCCACAAAACATTCAAGCAGAAAATGAAAAGTCTCCCTTTAAAACCAGCCAAGGACCATGAGGGAGCCCCATCTGTGACCGTGACTCTTGTCTTCCCTTGGAAGAATTCAGAGCAGCCACCCAGAAGCTCCTGACACATCCTGCTTCTGTGAGATGTGGAAAACACAGGGCTATGGGGTCAGAAGGATTGGCCTCATCCTGTGGTGATTTTACTGACAAGGATGTTCAGAGTACATGGAAGGAGGGTCCCAAGCCACCTCCAAGGCTCTGGGGTGTGTTCATTCCCATTGTCTCTCTAGAATGCCAGCCCCAAGCTCAGACCTTCACACCCCTCTGGGCATGGCCCTTATTACACTTATGAATATGATTAATTAGGTCCAATTAACCATACTGGAATTAATGATGTGACTCACAGTTAGATGGAGCTGCCTCTTTGGCAAATTGTTTCCCCAGTGGCTCACTCCAGTCGCAGACCAACCCACAGCAAAGGCCCCAGAGACAGAGGAACAGAGATGAACTGGGATGAAGGAAACGCCTGTATCGGGAGCAGCCCTCTGCTTTGCTGCACCATGTAGCTACAGAGCAGGGAGCTGGTGGCAACGGCAGTGCTAAATTCACAGACCTGACACACAGCCTCATCAGGCAAAGGTCCAGCAGGAAGATGGAGGAGTCTACATTACAGCTGCGGAGGTAGACTCTTGCCTACAACCATCTTTTCAGTTCCACCTGTGGTACCCTTGGTCCTCTCCAGCCCTACTCCCGGCCACAGTGCCCTCTTCTCCCCTCAGACACAGGCAAGGATCCTATGTAATAGCCTTCTGAGTCCCTGCTGTGCCTCCACCTCCCTCAGGATGCGTCTCAAAGTCTCAGTCCCACTTCTGTTTTGATGGTACTTTGTGGTACTTTACTCAAGGAAAGGGGAAAAAAAGCCAGCCTAGGAGACACCCTGCGTCTGTGCCCAGCCCTGCAACCAGCCGGGAAGAATGGGCTCCCTCAGTAGTGCTCGAGCAGTTTGAGCAGGGCAACCACCAGCAGCAGCCAGCTATGAGGAGCCTGCACTACCTTTGCCACCTTCGCAGGCTGTGCCAGTGTCTGGATAGACCTGGACAGAATCAGGAGTACCCACCCAGCTTGGCTTCTCAGCTTTTCAAATGGGATCTCAGCCCATTTCCATCACACTAACTTACTAACCATCACACTTCCAGCAGGCCAAGGCCATTCACCCACCACAGACAGGGGAAACCAGGAAGTAAAAAGACACGATACGAAGTGACATGGCCAGCCAGGCACAGTCTCCTGCTCAGCATCCTCACACAAGAGGGCCTTGGCCCCCCACTGTACACTGGGATTTTCCAATGCTGCAGTCCTAAAGGCAAAACACAGCCTGCACTGGAGTGCTGGAGGAGAATTTAATCAAGCTGAGCCCTCCTCTTCCCAAATGGAAATACGCTGCTGCAGCCACAGCACAGCTGACACACCATCGTCTAGCAGAGACAAACTCCTGACATGGTTCCAGGATCACAAAGACACCAAGGCTTGGGATTCTGGATGCCTCAGTATTCCTGCAATGACAGATGCAGTCACAACACCTGTATAGCTGCAGGCCCAACCAGCTGGGCAAGCGTTCATCCCTTCTTGTATCTCCTGCATGCTCTGAACACCAACCCCCACCCTCCCATCACCCTGGATTCTTGCTGCAGCGCAGGTGAAGCCATCCCAGGTCTGCTGCCTAATGCACTAAGTCCTGATGCCGCTCGGATGCTGGCACGGGGGACAAGCTTGGTGCCCTCTCCAGCAGCCTGGCCTCAGGCAGTCACAGTTACATGCTCCAGCTGTACTTGGGCTGCTCCTTGCACCAGGACATTCATCTGGCTGCCCACGGTCTGGGTACATCCCTGCAGCCCGGGTACCTTCCGGTTTACTGGCAACAGAGCTGAGAAGGAGCCTGCCGGGCAGCCTGCAGCTCCGGACACTGAGCCGGCGGCCAGCCACGGGGCGCAAAGGGTTAAACCACTTAGTGAGGCCACCAGCGTGATAAACGCAGCATCGGCACAGCCGGCACCTCCCACCGCCACCCAGGGTTGTGATGGAGGGAGGGAGGGATAGAGGGAGGAAGCAGGGGAGAGACTCTTATCCTGATACGGCGCCTTCCTCCCCAAGTGCGGGTTTGGAAAAACTGAGCAGGCAGGGCTAGATCGGGAATGGCAGCGCTCGGCGACACAAAGCAAGCAGAGCCTCGCCAAAGGACTGGCAGGCTGGGGGGCTTCGCCTGGCTGCAGGGGGCAACCCAGCAGGGCCCAGGCAGGAGAGAGGCCGGGCAGTGCAGGCAAGAGGGAGACCAGGAGGTCCAGGCAGGAACGTGTGACCCCGCAGCAGCGAGGTTTCCCTTTCCTGTGGTATTCCTGGCAGACCCCGCACAGGCTCTGGGCGTTTTGGGGTCTGTGCAAAGGCCGCCGGCTTTTGGCGCTGTCTGTCTGTCTGCTGTGGTCACATTCCTCCGCTCTGCCAGCCTGCTGGCTGCAGGTAGCCTGCCCCAGAGGACGCACAGAGCCATCTCGGCACATGAAGCACATGCAGTGCACATCGCAGGTGGGCAAATCCTCACCCACCAGTGGTGGGTGTTGGAGACAGTGCCACAGCAGACATGCTTTCTGTAGGCATGCACAAGCATGTGCAACCACAAGCAGCGAGAAGAGTGTGCCAACCCCAGAGATATGCTGCAGACAGAGCACCAGCAGGTCTCTGGTGTGTTGTACCAGGGTCAAGGTATCGTACCTCAAGTCAAGGAACGTGCAAGGACAGCTTTTGCTGTTCCTGCTACTACAGCCTTACAGTAAGAAAGAACTAGGAACAGAGCAATCCCTCCCTTTTATCTCTTTACATAGTGTCATCTCCAGAGGATATTGGGAAGCTTGGTCAGCGCAGACACTCAAGTCCTGTGTCAGTAAGTCTTAAAGCAGAGATCAAGAGTTCTCAGCAAGGGCACAAAGATGCAAATTCAATGTATCTTATTAGTAATTGGGGTCCCTCAAAATCACCACTTGGTAGATGGTGTCACAACAGGAAGTCGGTGATGCCTTGTGTCATCTGCAAGCATGACAAGGACTTGTGTTGGCAGGAGCTTGGACCAGCAGTTGCTACTCACATTCTCACACACACCATCATCGTTTCCAAGACCGTCACATGCATCTTGGTGTGTGCGATGCCTCAAACACTCCAGCCTCTACCTGGAGGAAAAGCCTCTCCCTCTGCAGCCAGAGCAGATACAGTCAGGCTGACCTGCATCAGCACACAGACCCATCTGTCCTGTCGGCTCCGAGGGGGGACGATGGCTTGGGCACGGTCTCTGCTCTCCTGCTTTTCACCCTCGTTCATCCGCTCCCCGGTCTCCCAAAACTAACGGGGCGGGCAGCGCGCGGGGCGGGGCTCGTCATCGCCGCCTGGCGGCCACGTCCGGCGCAGCGGCGGTACCGGGAGCTGCCCTGCACACCGGACCCGGCTCAGACCTTCCCAGGCTCCCAGCCCACGATGCGAGGGTCCCGTCCCGGGAAAGGGGCTGCACTCCCCCCAGCCCGGTTTCCCCTCTGCGCATCTGAAGGCGCGTTGCCTCGTCAGACTGTTCCTGTTTTCCCTCCCGGGTGCTGCGGAGGAGATGTGGCCATCCCCGGGGCTATGCATGACAGCCCAGCAGCTTGCAGAAGGGGATGTTTTAATTAAGAAGAAAAGGAGAAACTGTGGCTGCAGTGAAAAATACCAAATGAAACTAACTTCCAGGCGCACAAGTGAGGAATTGGTTTTCTGTGGCATGCAATACATCCTTGTCCTTGTGCTAGAACACCAAGAGCTGAACGAACTCTCCATCCCTGCCAGCAGCAGCAGCTCATAGCTGACATCTGCACAGCTAAACCTCACACAGACAGCCCTTCTGAATGTGTGAAACAGGCACCTTGGTGCACTTTATAACCGTCCTTTGTACTGAGAAATAAGCATTAAACCCTCTCCCAGGCAGAAAGTAACCCAAGGGTTGCAGGAACAGGGCATGTCTGGCAACAAAAGCTGAACACCAAATACAGGGTTGGCCTGGTTGCAGGTAATGACAGGTGCTGAGGTGCTTGTCCAGGACAAAACCAGAGGCAGGAACTGGGTTTAGATGAGTAGAGATGGAGAGAGGCTGCCAAAACCCTGTTGGCTCTTAAGCAGTGTCACTTGACAGGGTGAGGAAGAACAGAGGCCAGAGCGGTAAGGCCAGAGCAGCCCAGCTGCTAGCCATGGCACACATGCAACAGACAATGGATGGAGGACCCTCCTAAAAGGGGCTTGGGGAACCTCTCCCCTCTGACACTGCCTAGTCCTCCTTCAAGTGCAAGCTCTCTTGATTTAAATAAATATGATGTACTTAAAACAAACAAATGAAATAAACACAAGCAAATAAAAAAAGAAAACCACCACAGCACAGCTACTTAAGGCTTTAAGAGAGGCCAATAAATGTCCGTTCATTAAGATGTAGTATCACAACTGTTTGCATATTTCTGTGCACACTTTTGAACTACCAGGCCAAAGCACAATTTCCTTGGACAAAGCAAAAGGCAGCAAGAAGGTGACAATGCAAGAGCCTGGAGCAGCATCTCTTCCTTTAGTGCCTCTCAGCCATACAGCAATCACAGCCCCAGCTTGGCCTTTGCAGGACAATGCCTTAGCACGGTATGAACCAACCTGGCTCTCAGGGCCACCAGAGACAATGATGGACTCAAAGCAGGAGAGGCCCTTGGGGTGAGCAGGTAGACTGATGGACAGGAAGTGTCCAGGACTCCCTTTCATAGCCATGGGATGCAGAAGAGACAAAGCAAAAGACCATGTATGCAAAATGACCTCATCCAGTCCCTACTGGTCATATTTCCTCAATTCCTCCCTCTAACCATTGTCTGCATTCCAGTTATCAGAAGCTTTCCAAGCTTCCCCATCCTCTGACAGCCCCAGCTCAGTGTCCAAGCTGGAAAAGGGAAAGAGATAGTGGGAAAAGGAAAAAGGTTTTTTTTCCAGAGGCCAATGAAATGAAACTGTGAACATAGTTCCCATAGTAACAGCAGGATCCAGAGGAAGAAAAGGGAATATAAATGGGACTATCAAGGGGATGAACAGGGACAAACAAACCAGTCGCATCCACCAGCCCAGCCAGGCTGCTCACATACCACCTATGCTGTGTGCTGAATCCCCTCCCCATCATCTCAATGCCTGCCCAAGAGCTCCCTGAGCAGGAGCTCACCCTGCTTCAGTCACCCGGTGAGGTGAGGTCCCTACAGCACAAGAGGGCTCATGGATCCTGCCATCACTACAAGCCCGGAAACTTTCCCCTGAGTGGAGCAGTATCTCTGTATGTGATGCAATATATTACTTTCACTGTCTGACATCTTTAAGGTAAATGAGAAGGAGGCTCAAAAATGCCCTGAACATAAAAAAATCAGAGAGAAGTAACTCACGAGACCCAAGATTTATGCTCCTCCACTCACAGGGGTGACAGAGTACTCCTCCATGACATTCTAGCAAGGACTCACACACCTGAAATCAAAATAGGTTTCAATAAAGCCAGAAGCACAGCAGCTTGCATCAGATGGATGTAAACCTGCACATCCAACAGCAGCAGAGCCTGTTCCATGACAGGGGAACAATATTTGCAGTAGCATCTTGGCTGTTCACTGCACACTCTCTGCCAGTCCCCCAGGAAAGGGGTAAGTCTCAAAAGCACCTCCCTGGGGGGTTGCTACCTCTTTTCTGCTCTGTTTTATTTCCCCACAGACAGAAATGGGCTGCCTGGATCTGGCTTGACCCAGCAGCAGAGTCCACAGCCGCCCTCTCTGCCACACAGATTGCCTGCATGGGGGAGGCATGGGAGGGACATGCAGATCTGCTGCACTGGAGCCCTTCTGGGGACAGGCATGAATATTTTATGACATGAGGAGCCACAGGTGGTGCCAGCAGCTCCTGCACCAATCTGCCATCCTCTACCTGGCAGCAATACCAGTCCCTAAGACATCCTCAGGATCATAACACCCTTTGAGAACACTGCACCAGCCCCAAAATACAACACCTGACTGGAACCAGAAAAGACATCTCTATGGGGGCTGGACAGCACTTGGCACAAACTGTATAGACACCCTTTGATTCAGGCACTCAATGCAACTTCCTCCACTCAAAAGGAGAGTGAGATTTGAGATCCCTGTTTTCATACTTTCCAATATGTAGAGGAGGTCCTGTCTAAAAGCCTCTGAAAATCTGGCATAAAAGGAGCACTTGTGTCTCCAAAGTATGTGTAGAGAGCACAAATAAAGTGGACTGAACAGCACAATGCAGGACTGCCTCGAACAGGGCTAAGCTCACCTCTGGAGCTCTGGCATCATCTAATAGCAAAATTATCAGCAGCATAGCACCGAAGTGTATTCCTATCAGCAATCCTGTGCAGAAAGAACAACCTGCTGTCCTGATTCATCTCCCAAAATCCAGATGTGCAGCAGGAATGCCAAAAAGAAGAAAGAGAAAAATTTCAGCAAGGGGAGCCGTGGAGGACCACAGCCCTGGAATTTAATTGAGACAAAGCTGCTACACTTTTCTTGGACATGAGTTTGAGTAGGAGGTGTTTGTTACTGCCAATATTTTTTCTTCATACAGAACTTCCACATGAGGTTGAACCGTTAAGTGTTGACAGTGCATCTGTTAAGATTAGCTCTAGAAACCAAATGTTCTTGAAAATACAGAGAAACATGCTGTGCTTGCCCTTCATCTTCCCAGCTATCCAGCTCCCGTTACTGTGGAATAACATACATGGAGCAGCCCACATGTACCTGGGTGGCCCAAGAGCAGCTGTGTTTAAATCACTCCTCTACATGAAAGGTGTGACAGGCTGAGGAACAAGAAGTTCCCCAAGGATGGCAAGGGTCAGAAAAAAGGCAATACAACAGCGGCAGGCTCATTTCTACAACTTACAGTGTAAGGCTTCACGTTCCAACTGTGTTTACCATCCTACCTGCCGGAACACCTACTTTGGGATAATAGCTAACAGTGAGCCTGCTTCTTCATAAAGACCCTGTGCCCAGCAGATATCTCTGGAATCACCATGGACTACAAGCACTGGAGAAGCAAGTCCCTTCAAAAGGAGGAAGATGATCTTCCTCCAAGGTAATGAAATCTTTTCTTCAAAGGAAAAAAAACCAGATAGAAAGGCCAATGCAGCCTCCTCATTTGACTCTCTTTAATTAGTCAGTCACCATCTGGTTTTGAGAGGAGCTGTCAACCATTTGGCAAGCTTCCTCAGCTGTTACTTTCCTAACTTCAGTTCTTCTTGGAAATTCCTTAAGCCCCAAGATGCCAAAAGGAAAAGAAAAGCAGAAAGAACACACAAGTGAAGCAGAAGAGCAAGGATGCAGCACAGCATCTAGTTGGCAGAGTGAGACATTCTCCAGCTCCACTTCCAGGTCAGGGAGTAAACTACAAACGCTGCTGGCCATCTGATAGCTGGAAAACCTCCCACCCTGCCAGCCACACAGGAGGAATTGCGATACCTCAACACCATGTTTCAAACAAGCCATTAAAAGCCTTCAACATTTTCCAGAATTCAGGTTGCTCAAATCAGCAGCCCAGCCAAATTCCAATTTCAGCACTGACTTCTTAGCTTCCAAAACTCTCTCCTTTACTTTACTCTCCATTACTGTTTGTCCCATCTACTGTGTGATGGCACTGCTCCAGCTGTGCTGCTCCAGCACAGAGTTTATCCACCAGGATAGACACAGAGAACTTTACAAACCAAATACATGGGAGCTGGGACACCACAAGCTGGGAGCTTTCTCCAGTTTTGCCTTATTTCTGCCCAATGCCACGTTCAGCTCAAATAGAGAGGTGCTACTCTCCCCCCAAGAAACCTGCAGGTGCAAAGGGAGCATTTCACCCGGCTTTTGGAGGGGGCACGCTAACCCCTCTGCTCCGCAAGCTCTCGGGCTGCCTGGCTTTCTATTCTCAGGCACACTCTGCCAGCACAAGCCCTTTTGCTCTTTTCGGGAAAGCAGTGGCTACTGTATCAAGGCTGGGTGGCAGAAGCTGGGCTGGGCTGCAGCATTTTTGCCAGTGCTGCCTACCTCATTAACATTGAGCACTTGGCTCAGGCAGCTTTTAGATTACTCCTTCCTGACTGTGGGACCTTGTATGCGAGTCAGAGGCTTGCATATTTGCTCACCCTGATCTCTGTGAGCCCCCAACACATGCCAAACTACATCTTGAACAGTTCCATTAATTTCTGCATGCAGACAACATTCTCACTGCTGCAAAGAAGCAGAGTGATCCTCTGATCCCCAAACATCATCATCATGCATGCACAGACCACCACCCTCTTTTCTCACTGAGACATACAGACTTTGCAATACCCTCTTGTAAGCAAGTACAGCAGACTCCCCTGCACTCACACCTCCTCTGCTTATTTCCTCTGCTTATTGCTAAGTTCCTCTATGGTGTTTCAGCTTCCCAAAAAGCAGATGTAGAAGCCAGATGGCTTTCCCTTCTCCATACCCATGGTGATGGAGTACCGGAACAGTTGAAGAAATGGAGGATCCCCATGTTAAATACATAAATGTCCCACTACAAACAGAGCAGTTATCATTTCCCAGTTTCTGCAGATCTGCCCTGTGCAGCAAAAGATTCTGAGATCCAAGCCTACAAGATCCTCCCGTTGTACCTGCCCTGACGTTCACCAGCCTGTCAGAGCAGCAGAGCTGTAACTTCATTAACTCCTGACCGGCAAGAAAAAAAAGCAAGCATTAAATTCCATATTAATGCCTCTGAATCCACCAGGGACACACACCTGATTAGCACTTGTCCACAGGGGCAGATGAGTGGGTTTCAGCTGCCCTGACAGGCACTGAGCAATGAGATATTCTCACATTCTGTCTCAGGAGCTGCATGAGACTCAGGCCTGGCTGAGATGCCCACCATTGAAGGGGAAGCAGGAGATGAAGAATTCCCTCACATCCACGTCTTTTAAGAGAATGAGTGTGCTGACCTGACACTCTTGGAACTAAAAATCCTCATGCAGGGAACAAGGGGGCACCCAGAGAGAGAAACACACGTGGATCATTGGGCCTGGACCATCTTCCCATGAGCCTCAACACAGCACATTTACATCAAAGGCCCAAAAGCAAAAAGCTGGGGACACTGTTCCTCTTTTTGATTTCCCAACTTCAACTGGGCAAAACAAAGATTTTCCTTTACACTATACACTCTGCTCCAAGCCAGAGGAACCTCTGCCCAACACTTCCATCTTCCATGCTTCTCCTCCAAAGCCTTTCTTCTTTGTCTATTAGCATTATGCAATGCATTCAGTTGCAAATGCCAATGAGACTTCAGGCAGAAATCCATCTATTTCTCCCCTGCAGCTCTTAATTAACACGTGGACTTTAATTACATTTCCTGTTTTCAAGACAAAAATATGTCAGTCTCCTCTACCTGCCCATCACCAAGATTATTACAAGAGCTCTAACAATAAACATCACCATCCGTCTACCCTGAAAGCAAGAGGGGGAGCACCTGCTCCATCTTCCCAAGCTATCCCAACCCATCTAGCCCCTGGTCACTTATTCCTTGGAGAGCTGCTGGTTCCCTTCCAAGGGAGGGGCTGAAGGCACTGCTAATGGGTTGGCACAACATACTGCCAGAGCTGGATGGTGCCTGCAGGCTTTGGCAGCAGCAAAATATATCACCATTCAAGGATGGACACAGAAACAAAGAAACCAGGGAGATATTAGGGATTTTCTTGAGGTACCTTACCTTACCTTTTCAAAGGCAAGAACAGGCTGCCCTCCTGCTCAAGCACCCTCAGTATTTATACAAGGGACAGAAAACACTCCTAGGAAGCATTGCAGTAAAAATTCAGATGGTTCACAGAGCTACACAGTAAAAAAACAGGGAAAACTTCCTAATAAACCTCCCCAGCTTCACTGTTTGAGCACTAGAAAAGCAATCATCTTAATCACAAAGCATCCACTTCCCATGAGAAAGTGAACATTGAGAAATTCTTCCCAATCCAGACAGATGGGAGCAGGAAAGAAGCTGATATAATTTATTCAAGCATGGACCTCACTCAGATGCAGTCTCAGGGGGGAGACGGAGTCCTGCACAACATCTCTTTGGATTTTCAAACTTTAAGTCAGACAATTTTTTCTGGCTTTGTCCCACTACAGAAGTCCAGGAAACAAGATTTTCCTTAGTTGTTATTTTACACCTTAGACTTTTAGTGCTACACTGCAGACTTAATCTCTAGCCCTCCTGGAAGCAAG
Organism: Heliangelus exortis; assembly: GCF_036169615.1. NCBI lineage: Eukaryota > Metazoa > Chordata > Aves > Apodiformes > Trochilidae > Heliangelus > Heliangelus exortis. Next base: position 224,667 of record NC_092447.1, read on the forward strand.
TAGTGAGAGAATACTAAACTGAACATCAAGCTATGCAGCATTTGCTTTAATTTGCAGACAGACAGAAGACAGCGAGCTGCCCACCTCTTCCATTGCCAGGTTCTGAAGAATTAGCAATACTTCACCAAGCAGGCATGACATCAGGGTCTTGGGGCAGGAACAATAACATACGGGCAGCACTGAGGCGATCACAACACAAAGGAGATATTAAGAGTACGGTCCAGACAGGGTCCACAAGGCAAGGACTGCATGATCCTAACATACAGCTAAGGTCATTGTGTGTAACTTGAATAGAAATAAGACTCACAGCAGAGCTCCAAAACCCAAATCCCTCCTCATAGTCCAAAGCTTAAAGAAAACCAAGTAATTGCCTGAGCAAGAGAATATCTATGAGCATGGCAGAAGGGAGACAATGTCTCTTTAAATGTGACTAAAGTGTTGTCAATGGATCTGCCATGGTATAGAGTTAATCCCCCCCCAGCCCCTCTCAGCCGTGATGGGATAATTAGATGCGAGAGCTCAGCACAGATGATGCTCCAGTTGCTTAGCAACTAATGGTTTCTATGGAAATGGCAAAGCACAGCCTTCGGAGCAGTAAGTGAGCAGTGCAGCAGGGCAGGGAAAGATGCCTTAAACTCCTGCACTGATCTTCTCCAGAATCACTCGAAGGCCCTGAGGTACCAGGGGAGTGTGAAGGGGGTGCCTTAAAGATACAACATCTCTGTTTCAAGCAGTGGTAAAAAGGAAAGGGCTTTTTTTGTTAGACTACACTTTCGGTGACCCGGTCCCCCTGATCTCAGCGCCCTTCTGCTAGCAGGATGAGCAAGGATGAATCACACAAAGGCTTATACCTCTGTACACAGGTCATGCTGCTATAAGCATCTGAATGTGATTCCAGCATCAGTTTTGGCATCCAGGGCCTGGGAGGTGGACACACACACACACACACTAAAGCAATTAGATTTTCAGTACTGTCCCAGAAGCCATGTACATGTTTCCAGCCTGACCCTGAACCAGCAGGCAAGAGGAGGTTCCCTCTCAATTCTGCAGCTCCACAACACATACAAATGTGACACTGGCTATAAAACATGAAGAGCCCCACCAGAGTAATGGAGATCAGGTTTATTAACCTTAGCTCAAATCTGTCATCTGGTACTTCCTTCAGCACAACCAATTCCGACTGCTTCGTTACGACTGCTCCCTGCACTGAACCAGCACCCCACTGTTTTTGAGCATCACAGCTATGACCCACATCTTGCCTCACCAAACACATGCTTACAGCGTGGGTGCAGGGGTGACCTGCACCACTGCCTGCTTGACAATGGCAGCCTTGCCTGTTACAGTTTGTGAAGGTCTCAAGCCCTGACAGTACAGGAGGGGGTATGGTATGGAAGCTCACATCATCAAGACAAGCCTGTAGCTCCTTCCTCCCCTCACCGGACAAGTTACTTTGCCCTCCCTGGAAGCCCAGAGGCTGTGACAACCAGGAGGGACAAAGTATCTCATCAGCCAGCGCGCACTGATGGCTAATTTAGCCATGAACAAGGGGTCTCCCTGGAGCACTGTCCTGATTCACCCACACTTCAGGAAGGTACCAGAGCAGAGTCACCAAAAAAGTTGCAGAGCATTTCAGACTCTGGCCCCTGTAGTTTTCAAATATGGAAATCAAAGGGAAGAGCCGCACTTTGTTCCGCAGGGGAGCAGCACAAAAGGTGAGTGGCAGCGAGCCCGACAAAACCAGTAGTTTCAATCGTCTGCCAGCTCACCTTTGAAGTGGTTTTAAAAATCAGGGAGGAGGGGCAGAGACCCAAGTTCAGCTCTTTCACTACAGCTTCACAGAACTTGAGGAAGTAGGGCATAAGAGGCCATCTATCCCCCATCAGAAAAAGAGCATATCTGTTCAGAGAGAATAGAGTACAGCCAATAAAAAAGGCTCCCATACCCATTAAGTATACCCGTTGTGTCCTTACATCCTAAGGACACTATGAATGGCTACGATGAGAGCAGGGTCTGCCCACAGCACTGACAGAGCCAGAGCATATGCAGGAGCAACCAGGCACCCTGACATGGCCCCCAGTCTAGTAGCAACAGAGTGAGCAGTTCACCAGTCCACAGCTTCCTATCTGCCTTGTGTTCCTCTCCTCTGGCCTCACTAGTACTTTCCCCACCACCTCTCTTTAACAGAAAGAACTGTTTGTAACCACAGCCCACGCAGATCCTGGGAGCTCTTTCTGTATTATAATCACAGCATCAGCCACTTGCTGCAGCACAGAGAGTGGAAGCAACACCAACACAGTGAGAATGGCACTGTGTAAGGACAACTCAGGTACACCCCGTACTAGGAAATGCACCAATAACTTCATTGGAAATTAATCTCTGTTCTACTGGACAAAGTCAAGATCAGAGATGAAAATCTCCTGCAGCCATGAACAAGTGATGTCACACTGTACAACATAAAAGCTTTCAGGAGCTATGGAATACAAGACATATTCAAGACAGACCTAAATAACAACTCTGAGTTAGAAGCCAAGTTATAGAGCTCCCCTATATTAGGGGAGAGAGCAAGCTCAGTTCGAAAAAAGGAGCAAATCTAGTTTTCCTTGGCTTGCTGAGAAGACCTCACATAATACATTAACACACACATGAAGCTGAAGACACCTACATACACCTCATATGCAGGCACAGAAATGCCCAACAGACACTCAGAAGAAACTGAGCATACTCACAGTCCCAAATCCAAAGTGTTTTGCAAAAAAAAGTCTTAATCCAAAACAACAGGAGATGGAAATCAGCAAGAAAAAAGATCTGCAGTTGCCACTCAACCTGCATCCTCACAAAGCTTCCCTGAAGTTCTTGTGGTTACAGGGTATGTGGAAGTAGGAGAGAACAAATGCTTTTCAGTAAAACTGTCCCATCAACTGGCTCCCATACCGGTAACACTAACCTGGAAAGAGGTGTCTTTGAAGAATCCATATGTTCTATGCTATGGCTCCTCTAGCTCATCGCCTCTCTACATTTTCAGCTCCATTCATGATGCACACAGAGATGCTGGCTACTTTGACCTTCTGCAAGTGTTAATGGGTTCGCATATAACTTCTGTTTTACCTTCCAAAGCTAGAGGGGGACCAAAAAATTAAACAGATTTAGGAGACAAGCATGAACTTCTGGTTAAACCATAGAGCATAATGAATCAACAGTCTTAGATTTTATTTGCCACAATTTGGCTCTATCGGTTTGACTGAGATCCCTCTCCCCTGGGAAAGCAGGGGTAGGGAGACAGAGCTCAGCAGTTACATTGCTTTCACCTGGAACCCACAGTACATAAACTCATGGGTTGGGATTCAGCAACTAAATGGCCCAAGGCAAAATTAAGGCCTTTTTAGTCTTTTCCTAGACTTAAAGGGAAAGTCCATGGTTGCAGATATATATATTTAAAACATTCTTAGACTTTAAACTGGAAGCCAGCAAGTTTGCTCCCAGTTTTGCTAGCTGCATTTCTCGGCTTGGGCAGACCATAGGGCTCGTTTAACTTCTTCACCTGTTTGTATTATAGCATGTCTCAAACCTCTACCAGTAAGAAGTAAATGTTGTTACATGGGGGAATGCTTTACATCCCTGCAGTAGAGGCAGCAACTATTAGTAAGTTCTTTTCACATCTTTTTTTGTAAAGATCCAGGTACAAGAGTTCAGGGTTTCTCTGAGTGGAGCACATAATAGATATAACATTATGAGAGGATAGAACGTACACTATGTATGTTCTATCACACCCTTTCCCTTGTGTTACTTACCAGTTCCACAGAGCAGTCCAGCTTTCTCTGAGGACACAGAAACCTGGGGGAAGATGGGAGAAAGGAAACTTGAATCAGCTGCAGGCAGCTGCTGTTAGCAGCCCTGGAAGGCCTGCAGCTGTTTCTCATCTCCGTCATTGTTCTGTGGTGGCTTTTGCTGGGTACTCAACGGCAGGGCACTGGCTTTGAACCAGTCACAGGCGATGCAGCCACTGCCTTCAGAACACCAGCTCACAAGGCCAAGCTACGGGGATCCTCCTGCAGATACCAGGCTCTTCCCAGGGTCACTCTTGGAAAGTAGCACAGAGAGTGAACCCTGTCCTTCCCATGGGCAAGTCCATCCCCAAATATTCCTCTGCCTTTTGTCACATTGGTGACACCTGGCTGAAGAGCAAGCAGGGCAAGATGCTTCATGCACACAAGGTCCAGCAATCGCAGGACTCTTTTTAGCCCTGAAAAATAATTACACAGTTCTAAGATTTTTGACATAAATGCATCCAGGTTATTGCTCCTGTGTGAGTTTATTGCTGAAGTACCAAATGTTTTATTGCTGAAGTACCAATGGTGCACATAGATAGTCACAGGCTTCATGAATTACTGTGCCTCAGCTGATGCATACATCACTGCATGAGAGTTTCGTTCCAGATAGGAAGGGGGAAGCTACTTTGTGATATGACAGCTCGAGTGATATGTGGTAAATTATTAAACTGTAGAAGCCGGCTTGTTTTCAACACACCTCAAGTCAAATACCAGACTCCAGTTTCAGGAAGGGGAAAGGGTTTTGATTGGGATGAGCTCAGTGTTTTTGAGGAAAGCAGCCAAGCCAGCAGGTCCTGCTCACACCCAAGGAATCTGACAGGGAGCATGCCAGGGAGCATTGGAATGGGCTGCCCAGTGATGTGGTCGACTCTCCGTCCCTGGAGATATTTAAAAAGAGACTGGATGTGGCACTAGGTGCCACAGTCTAGCAACCACAGCGGTGGGTCAAGGGTTGGACTTGATGATCTCTGAGGTCCCTTCCAACCCAGCCAATTCTATGATATGATTCTATGATATGACACTACTCACGACTGAACACACAGGTGGAAAAAGCCATGCAACTGCAGTCTTTTGCATCTAGCAAAAGCCATGCCATACTAGCTGGGTATTTGTGAAATGCCTGACAAGTCCACACAGTACAAACTATTGCGCATGCATTTACTGAAGAGGCAAAACTGAGCTCTGCCCTTTCAAAGTTACCTTTTCAAGAAAAACTTGGTTTGGTACTTATTTGTCAACAGTCTGTCTCAAAAGATGCATATATGCAATGAGTGAAAACAGTGACAGCAAATAGCAGAGGAACGTTTGGCCTAAAACACTGCAGAACAAGCCTGCAGTGATTGGGGAAAAGCATGCCCAGAGCCTGCTTAATCTGCCTCCTTTTCTCTGTACCCCTTCAGTGTTTTGCCTGGGCTGATCTAAAGCAGTTTCTAGTCTTAAAATCTGCCATTTCCAGGCAAGCAGGGTGAGGGAGCTCCCCAATACCTGCAATCGCATCCTGGACACTCTGTGCATCCCTCAGAGATCCGTCCTGCTTCCAGAGATATTTGGGTTCTCAGATCAGGGAAGTCCACTGCAGGCTGTAGGTGACACTGATTTTATCAGAAGCAGAAAAAAAAAACCAAAACAAGTTAGCATAATGAACACAAGGAATGGCTCATTTATCAAGGGTCTAGGAAAGTAAATGAGCAGAAAATAGAGCCTATGTGGTGCCACCTATCTTATTCTCAATCAACTTGCTTACTACCAAAATGGACCATTTACTCACTGGAAGGGGCTGTAATACATATTTAGTAGGTGATTTTAATAGATATTTAGAGGTGTGAAACAAAGACCAGACTTTCACCCACCTGTGCGACACCCTTTTTAAAAAAAAACCCATGAAACTAAGTTTCTTGGCACACAGAGCAACTCAAGCTCACAGGATTCTTTGTGCTACCCTCGCAGATCCCACTGCTGTCAGAAACCAGAGATTACTTTGACATACAAAGAAAATGTACTTGAGTTTTCAAAACAATTCATTTTGGGAAAGCCTACACTTAAAAAATGGGCTTGAAGACTGGGATATAGGAGAGGAGCTCAAACTCACCATCACTACTGAAGAGTCTCTGCAAGGTAAGAGCCTCGGGGGTCTGATGGACTTGGCTTCCTTTCAAAAAGATTCCCATCTCCAAAACTCAGGTGAAAACTGTAAAATCTGGTAAGTAGTAAGTTCCAGTCTAGAAGTTAACAAAAAGCCTATTTTCTTTACATTTAAATGTGATCAGATCATATTAGGAGTGTCTGCAATTATGTATAACATATGCATATAGCTTACAGGAAAGGAGGCTAACAGAAAATCTAAGTTCAGGCAATGTCTCTGGGGCCCCCCAGGTCTACCAGCTCCTGATGAGACCCCACGCCATCTCATGCTGCAGTGGCACGCTGACCCCCTGGCACACGAGTGCTTGCTGCCAGGGACACTACCAGATGCCAGGGGTAAGTCTGGGACCTTGTATGGGATGAGAACGCAAGTGGAAACCTTTGCCTTGGGATCTCCATTGTGTTAGAACTTCCCTGGGCTGACCCTGGACAGCAGGATCTAGAAACAGTCCTCAGGTGAAACCACACGATGATGTTTTTCCTTCTCCCTAGAACCTGGCATTAGACCCCACCTGTGGACATGGGTAAACCCCAGCCTGGTCTGCCCCATCCCTGGGAACCCTGGCATGGACCCAGACAGATCCAAGAGCCTGGTGGCCTCAGTCCCTGATGCCACGGAAACCTCCCCTATGAACACATCCTGGGGCTACTTGGACTCAGACTGCTCCAAGGAGGATGTCCAGTCATCCTCCAGCGAGGCTGGAAAGGTACAAATTAGGAAACTCTCAGGCAGCCCTAAGCATTGTATGCAACTAACAAATCCATATGCACAAAAGAGCGGTCTCCTCTCAATTCAGCAGGGCTCAGGCAATGCACGGAGCCTGTCTGATGACCAGGCTGAGTGCCACATGCAGGGAGGGAGGGTGAAATTTATATAGGCTTTCTGTGCATACTCCCACAGAACAAAGCAGCTTCTCCCTGTCCCTCGTTCTATTCAGGGCTAATACATCCACATCCTTTTTCTCCTTCCTCTCCCCAGCTTACTGAAGATGAAGATGCTTTCCCCATGGACACCCCAGCTCCTCAGGAGATCCTGGAAATTCAGGAACCCAAGAAGATGCTGATGCCTCAGACATCTGAAGTCCTCAGACCTCAGAGCAAGAAGCTCAAGTGCCGCAAGCAAACAAACAACAAAACTGAGGGACGCTGGCCCCGTCCCCCCCTGAATTACTGCCTCCTCATCACCCTTGCCCTGCGCAACAGTGGAAATGGCAGTCTGACTGTACAGCAGATCTACGAGTTCACACGGTACCTGCTGTTACCTCAGCTCCTAGTGCAGGATGAAGGAGGACAGTGAGGGGTACAGGAGCCTCTGACCTACTTGCTTCAGCTCAAGACAAATCTTTTCTCTCCATAGGCAGCACTTCCCATTTTTTGAAACGGCCCCACAGGGCTGGAAAAATACGATCAGACACAACCTGTGCCTCCGAAGCTGCTTTAAGAAAGCCACTGGCTTTGTGTGTGGCAACAGAAACCGCAAGTCCTGCCTGTGGAGACTGACTCCAGAAGGATGCAGAAAGTTTCAGATGGAGACACAGGCTCTACCCGAAGAGGACCTTGCTTTGGTGCGCCAAAGCATGAGCAACCCAGGTGTGTTTCAGACTGCAGGAATTCCGCAAAATGCAGAGCAAGTCAGACTTACAGGGTTCCCATGGTGGGAGGGATACAGGTGGGTACCTGAGCCAGGTCACAGTTACTGACGCTGCAGGACACCAGGTCTAGGAGATGACCATAGACACTCAGAGATCCCTGCAGAAATACCTCCACAAGCAGGACTTGGTCACCAGACCAGCCAAGAATCCTTTTCCGTAATAAATCCATCATAGGAAGAGAAACAAACAAGTCTGCATAAAAGGACAGAGCCTTCATTTCAGTGTCATATCGCTCTACAAGGCCTGTCTGTTTGACATGGAAAAGGACATGTATCCCTGCAGTCATTACAGCCCAGGAAACTACCACAACTTCCTCTCTCTCTCTCTCTTTTGCAGATCTCATGAGATCCCTCTTTGGCCTGTGATTCCTTCTGACTCCCCGTTTTGGAAACATGTACCATATATTTTCAAACAAATCTTGTTTTCTCAGGTGCTGCTGCAGGTAGCTTCCCAAAAAGTGCATGTGGAACTTATGAACATTGTGACATAAAGGCTCAAATTTAGAAGTGGAGGAGAAACGGATGACTAATCTCTTTTCCTTCAGTTAAGTCCAGTTTTTGCTCCAGTTGCACACATCTCAAGTTTCCTTGGTATTTTGACATGTGGTAACAACTACGACTTCAACTCAAAGTCCTCCATGCAACCTGTTGCCTCTTGCAATGCCCTCATGGTACAGAGGACTATGCTACAGCAGGTTTATCTGTTCCCTTACAAAGGGTCTCAGCCCATAGGTCAGAGGCTGAGTGGAGAACATGCTCACTGGCTGAGTGAGAGGAGCCCCTACCATACAGATGTTATTCCAAGCTGCTGCACTTGCCCATCTGTAAAACCAGCAGGCAAGGACCCTCATAACTGCAGGCTGCTTTGCAAGGTGCTTGGAATTTCTGCCATGCTCACTTGGCAGAAACCAGCAAAACTGCGAGGAGAGAGTTATATTGGTGAGGAAAGGATGCAACAAATAAAAAAGACCCACAACCTTACTTGCTTCTGAAGTAAGAGGCTGACAGATCATCCCCATGATGGAGTTCAGGCAGGCAGCAGGTGTATGCTGTTCCAGAATAGCAGATTTTTCATATGTGCTTCCTGACTGCTGTGGCAGATGCTTGATTTGAAGCATGAAGGGTCCAGTTCTGCCCATGATCAGTCCCATGTGCAGCAGTAGCTGGGGCATCCTGTGAACAGGGGACAAACAGCACAGTCATGATGCAGAGTTTGCAGTTCACTGCTGGGTTATAGCCTAGATGTGGGCCACAGAGAGGGTACAGCCCACCCGAGTCCACAGGATGGGGAAGACAGGCTAGGCACATCCGGGAGACCAACGTAACAGAACAGAGACAAGTTAACAGTGAAAGGATCCCAAGGTCCACGTCTAAGAGTACACACTTGGATGTCACCATCCAGGGTAGGTATGCAACCTGGGAACAAATAGCACCTAGTCACCAAAGAAGTTAGAAGGAGTGAGATAGACGGCTGTCGGTCCCACACATGACAGCTCAGGCCATCTGCCTGTCTGAGGAGAACCTGATTGTCCCTGTCCATGCAGAAGGGTTGGAATTAGATGATCTTCGAGGTCCCTTCTGACCCAATCTATACTGTGATTATATGATTTTATGGTTTCTGAGGGTCTGGCTGCACTGGATGGCAGCACTGAGATAACTTTGATGCTGCAGTTTAGACTCTCTCTCAGTCAAGACAGACTAAGCCAGAAGCATCCTCCTCTCTTACTAAATGTAAAAAAAAAAAAAAAACAAAAAAAAAAAACAAACAAAAAAAACCCCCAAAAAAGCCAACAAGGAAACTCATAAAACCCAACAAAAAATCCTAAACTCTTAAGATTGTGGTAGAGCTGTGGATGGGCAAGAAAACAAAGGCATTGGAGCAGTGCTACCAGAAGGACTGTTCAAAAGGTGCTTTGGAAGGAACCCAGCACTCTTCCTGGGTATGTGATACCGCCAGGTTCGCAACAACAAACGAAAGAAGTCTGAAACGCAGTGAAGGTTCAGAACACCACGTCCCCGCTGTGCACCAAACGACGGGCAATGAGTGGCTCGGTTTTCCCGGCCACCCTCCACCAGCCCTCAGCCCCCTTCTGCCATCGAAACTTCGGGGGGGGTAAGGAGGCAGAGGGGGTCCGGCGAGACCGTTGCGGGGCCCGACGGCCGTTCCGCAGCCCCCTGCTGAGCCCCACGGGACTGTGTCGGGACGTGCCGGCCGCGCCTGCGCCCCGTGGTCCCGGGGAGGGCCGGGCCGTGCTACCATGGCCGTGCACCACTGTGCGCTGTGCCGCCGCACTTCCTTCTCGGGCCGCCGACACCTGTACAGTCCCGCGCACCGGCGGCGGCTGCGGGAGGCGCTGGCCCAGCTGCAGCAGGAGGCGGCGGCAGCGCGGGCCGAGGCAGCAGCGGTGGCGGCCGGGGGGGACGGCGAGGCTCTGCCGGCCTACGACCCGGCCCAGCACAACCGACGCGTCTGGTGCCTGTGCTGCGGGCGCGGCGTGCGGAGGGACGGGCAGCGGGACGGACTGGCGCTGCCGGGGGCCGGCCTGCTCCTGCACCTGTCGGGGTAGGCGGGAGGGGCCGGGGTACACCGGCGGGAGGGGGACACCGGGGGTTCGGCGGCGCTGACGGGTGTCCCGCAGGCCGGAGCACCGCCGGGAGACGCTGCAATTCTGCCGGGAGAACCGGGTGGAGGCAGCAGAGCGGGAGCGGGTCCTGGTGCCGGCCGAAGAGTACGAGCGCTGGGCTCGGGCGGCGGAGCAGGCCCTGGCTGCACGCCGGCGTCGAGAGGAGGAGCGGATCCGGCAGGTACCCCCGGAACGCATCTCCGGATTCCGACTGGACCTTTTCCCGGCCCGGTCTCATCTGCTCTGTCCCCGCAGATGGCTGCCGGGATCCGGGAGGCTGAGCGCAGGCAGCGGGAGACAGTTCGGTCAGCCCTGCAGGTCGGTGAGCCGTATCCTGCCCTGAGGGGAGCAGGGAGGGGGCAGCGCTCCCCCACCGGCATCGGGAGGGTCGAGGGGTGGCTGGGGAGTCTGCTCAGTGCCAGAAATATTGTCACTTTTTCCTGAATCACACCCAGCTTCAAGCAGAGACAGAGCTTGGTTTGGGACCACCTGTGTGCAGACCCCCAGCAGGAGTCAGAAGGTGAGAACCATTTTCCTTAAATTTCTGCTACCTGTGTCCTGTGCAGTGCCACACTATGCCGTGGCAGGAGTTCAAACTGTTCTCACCAGGATTCTCCAACTCATTCAGATTTTTCACAAAGATTTACCTAGAGCCTTGTAAGCTCCATGCCTGCAAAGATCACTCTCCCTCCTGCACACTGTAGGTGATCCCTAACAACCATTAGCACAGTGGTAACATACAAGCATTTAACATCATTATGTCCCAACAACAAATCCTCCTCTTCCTTCTGAATCCAAACACAAACTCCCAAAATCCAAACACATCACCTCCCCAGCTTTGACTGTCACCCACCTCTCAGGCTGCCGCTTGCCTCCTGTGTTCCAGGGACTCCTCAGGGGATGTAGAGCAGCCTGGCCCAAGTGGGATGCAGGCAGGACCTGACTTCAACTGGATAGAACCAGGCCAGGCTCTGACCTTCATTGGCCACCAGGTAGGGGTGACTGGCTAATGGGAGCCACTTAAATTATCACACATGACATATAGCACCTGGTAGAAAGCAAATCAGGGGGCTGCAGCTTCTCTCCCTGAATGAGGTAACTGCACATTCAGAGCCCAGAGTTCCACTCATCCACAATTAACTTGTGCTTCATCAAGAGAATGTTCTTTAAAACACCCCAAAAACCTAAATGCTCCTTGAAGAAAGTAAAGAGTCTCCCTCTCTTTTTGTAACAGAACCTGATACCAGAAGGGAATGCATGTAATACAATTTTGTTCAGAGACAGCCTTAAAAGCATCTATTTCTTACTGATGTTTTATGTTTCTTTTAACAGGAAACAGAAGGGAAAGGAAATATTCACACAGGTAATCACGCTCTTGGGTCCCACACATAACAGGGATAACTGAGAGCAGTTCTGAAGCAGTTAACTCTTTTGCTAACACTTCACAGACCAAAGGAGAAGAAAACTTTCTGCATTAAAAAAATCCGGCGTAGAGAGCACAACTTGATGCATGACCTGCCATGGCTTTAACCACAGCAAGAGCCTTGGGTTTTCCTGTTAGTGGGGCCAGCTGTGGGGCTGGAGATGAGGAAATTATCTCAGTGGCTAAACATGTTTTCCCTGTGACTTCTTAGGAGCGAAACCTCCATGGCTAACGGAGGAAGAGGATGGACCAATACAACAAATTGGTCCTTCATATGAAGAATTTCTGAAACAAAGTGAGTGGCTGGCATGCATTTCGGTTAAATTTACGTTAACTTTGCCACACTATTGAATCAAAGGTAGTTTGACCAATAAACTTTCCCTGCACAACGTGTTTTTTAGAAGAGAAGCAGAAGCTGAGAAAGCTCCCAGCAGAGCGTGTTGGTGCCAACTTTGATCATACCTCTCAGACCGGTGACAGCTGGCTCCCTTCCTTCGGGCGGGTCTGGAATCATGGCAGGAGGTGGCAGTCCAGGTAAGCTCTAAGTACCAATGCTGAGCAGAGGGTGCACAGCTTCCAGAGCAGGCTGAGCAGCAGCAGGAGACCTCTTGGCCACACACTCTTTTCCTGGGGCTGTGCCACATGACTTGAGACCCCAGAGGCTGCAGAGGTGTTTGCCTTGAGCCTGTCTCACTTTAGACCCAGAGTGGGTCCATCTGTGCATGCTTGTCCCCCCGGTACCTTGCAGCATGCTAGAAATGCATCAGCTAGCTGGAGACACTGCTGCAGCTCACCATGGGAATGAAAAACAGTGATGGAATGAGCTGCTGTTTTAAACACCACACACAGTACTGCCTCACTAATTAGCTGGGGCAGTGCTAATTCTCTTTCTACAGGACTGTTGCATTCTGACTTCCATGCTCTCTTTCAGGCATCAGTTTAGAGCCGAATCAGGAGAAAAGAAAAAAATGTGATCATAAGAAGCACTGAAGAAACCAAGCTTGATGGACTGGAGTGGCTGCATCTGTTGATGCTGCTGCCAGGCTTGGTGCTCGCTGAATAAATAGATGTGCTCTGTCTCTGGGAGACAGGGTGACAGCGAGGGGAACACTCTCACTAACATTGTGGCAGATCCACTCCCCCTATGCAGCCTGTATCAGGGCATTATCTGGGAAACCTGAAGTTCCACAAGGGCAGATCCTGTCTCTGCTGCTATCTTCATCTGACAGCCAAGCTTGTACAGCATCTGCTGCAGCACCTGTGCTAACGTGCAGCATGATGTCTGGTTAAAGAAATACACTTTTGAGAAATAAAGTTTGGTTTTGTTAAAGAAAGTTCTGTGTTGGCAGATCAGCACTTTATCACTAGACACTGACCTGGCAGATGCTACTACCTTGTACACAGAGATCTGTGGGCTGGGCTTGTTCAGGAGTTTAAACAATGAAAGTCACCCACTGGTACCTTCCCCACCAACAGTGACAGAAATGGGCTTCAGTTTTTCTCCTACTTATACAGTGGCATGCACTTTATAACATCAGTGGCTGCCGTAGGGGACGGAAAAATTCCTTCCCTTTTTTTGCAATAAAAAAGTGTCCTGATACATTAATAATACTATAAACGCAAAAAGGTCACATGTAGACAGCGGTGAGCTGTACCAGTATCCGCGCTCAATAATGAAACGTACGCATTCTTGAAAAAGCAAGAAAAATCATTTCAATAATTTTATTGTGTGCGCTCATATATGACACACAGTTGATGAGGTCACCAGAGAACCTGCAAAGCAAGAAGTCTTAGATAAGATGATGGGGTCAAAACAAATGGCCTGAAAGCTCAGCTCCAACAGTTGTTACACAGGACATGTTCTCTGAATAGACTGAAGAACCAGCCCATCTGCAGCAATGGAGGTGTTGTCCATCTCACAGCCTGTACCTGTGCATTAGGCACCAAACTCAAAACCCACCCTCTCGCTGAGCCCTCATCTCACCTCCCTACGCATCCTCCCCAGCAGCAGGCGCATCTCCACCTTTCGTATTCCTGGTATAGATCACTTGGGCTCGGTGCTTGGACACCAGTTTGATCAAACCTAAAAAAAAGTAAACTTGAATGTGTGTGTGTACTGGAGAATGCCCACGACTTCATGCTCCCTTTTATAGCACTAGACCAGAGAATGCCCAATAGGAAATGCCACAATACCTGACTCCGCTCCCATAAAACACACACCAATCTGTGTCCTTCAAGACGCAACATAAAACCTTTTAAGTGAGAAAGATGAAAACATCCAACCTACGTAGCTTTCAAGTTTCGAGCACTCACCTTTACCAAGCAGCTCCTGGAGGGCAGCCCGAGCCAGAGAGCCCCGAATCTTCAGCCTCTCTGAGACAACTGCGGGTGTGATGAGTTTGTAGTTGGGCACTTCTTTGCACAGCTTGTCGTAGGTGGCCTTGTCAAACAGGACGAGGTTGTTCAACTTGTCTCTCACTTTCCCCTTAGACCACTTCTACTTGGAAAGAGAGAAAAGCCACTAAGCCACCTTCTAAGCAAGAAAAAAATACGGAGCTTTAGGATGGCCTGTAAACTGCACCATCCAGTATCATATCCCAGACTGGACAATTAACGGAATGTACAAATTGGTCTTCATAAATGCACTTGTTACAGCTGCAGCATTCCTATAAAAAAAGGAGTATAAAGCCTTCTCCTATCCGGATTTAATGCCGTGATGTACAGCTGACTACCATATGATGAAACAACCCCTCTAACACGATGCCAGCCGACCCCCAGCAAATTACCACAGTGCCAGGAGTATCCAGCCGTCCACACGGAAGGCTTGGAGACCCCAACAGCCTCCGAGCCCCCCACCCCTTCTTTACACCCAGACTGTCGGGGCTGCCCCCCGACCCGATTTTCACGGAAGGGTCGCTGCTCTCTCAGGCCGCCTCTCTCGGCTCCTACCTTCTTCTTAGCTTTGCCGCCGGACTTGTTGACCGGGTCCTTGTCCTTTTTGGCGGACTTGCCCGCGTCCTTCTTCTTCTTGTCGTCTTTGGGCGGCTTCGAGGAACAAAAGAGGTGGGATGGTCAGCTGCAGGGAGCAGGAAAGACAACCCCCCTTTCTCAGCTGTCCCCCGCCCTCGGAGATCCCGTCCAGCCCCCCCAGGCCCCTTCGTGTCGCCTCGGCTCTCACCATGCTGCGAAGGCCGTTGCTCCCCCAAGATGTCGGACGAGAAAGGAAGCGCCTGGCGCGAGGCGTGCGGAAGCCCCGTGGAATCGGGCTTGCTGTTACGCCACTTCCGGGGCGACGCCACTTCCGGCGCGGGGCGCCATGGCGATCTTCAGCGTCTACGTGGTGAACAAGGCGGGCGGCCTTATTTACCAGCTCGACCACTACGCGCCTCGCGCCGATACCGAGAAGACTTTTAGCTTCCCGCTCGACCTCGTCCTGCGCCCGCACGACGAGCGCGTCGTCGTCGCCTTTGGGCAGCGCGACGGCATCCGCGGTGAGGGCCGGGGCGGGGGGAGCGGGCCGGGGTGGCTGACAGATAACTGACTACCTGCTGCCCCTGCAGTGGGCCACGCCGTACTGGCCATCAATGGTGCGGAGGTGAACGGGCGCTTCACGGCGGACGGGAAAGACGTGCTGGAGTTTTTGGGCAACCCCGCCAACTACCCAGTGTCCATCCGCTTCGGCCGCCACCGCCTCTCCTCCAACGAGAAGCTCATGCTGGCCTCCATGTTCCACTCGTGAGCTGCGGCAGGATCTGGCGGGATGGGTGTAGTGTGGCCAGGGGTCCTGAGGGATGTCTCTCTGCAGGCTCTTCGCCATCGGGTCGCAGCTGTCTCCCGAGGTCGGGAGCTCTGGGATCGAGATGCTGGAGACAGACACCTTCAAGCTACACTGCTTCCAGACGCTGACAGGTACGCCTGGCCTCGGGTGCTGGCTCAGCATTGCTGGGGCTGTGACAGAGCTCAGCCGTCCTAATACCTCTGTCACTGTGGCTCCAGGGATCAAATTTGTGGTTCTTGCTGACCCCAGGCAGGCAGGGATAGACTCCCTTCTGCGCAAGATCTACGAGATTTACTCTGACTTTGCTCTGAAGAATCCCTTCTACTCCCTGGAGATGCCAATCAGGTAAGGGAAAGCCTGCTATTAATAACAGCCAGAACCCTTTGTCACCCTGCCTGTGCAGTAATAACATCCTTTAAGTAGCAGAGCAGAGGGTTAGGGTTGGGGAAGGCACAGCACACTGCTGCAGGGAGGGGACACTGACCTGCTCCGGCGCTGCTCCCCTGAGGAGGTGGGAGACGCTCCTCAGTGGTCCCATCCCTGCTGTCGCAGAGGAACCCCAGGCTGCTGTCTGTGCCACATGGAGTTTCTCCTCGAAGGATCCAGAACCAAAGGCTCTGGAGATCCAGCCTGTGTTAACCTGGTCTGTTGCTAAAGTCACCTCTTCTGCTTTTCCGGTTGTTCCAGGTGTGAGTTGTTTGACCAGAACCTGAAGCTGGCTCTGGAGGTGGCAGAGAAGGCTGGACCCTTCGGACCAGGATCATAAGGAAAGCTGCGCTTGCTGCACCGACTCCTTTCTCTGGAGAGCAGGGCCTGCCCCAGAGCTCGCCCCTCCCCAGCAGAGACCGAGTATTCCCAAAAGGCACTTTGCTATCCCCCCCTAAGATTCCCTCTTAACCCTGCTGTTGTGAAATCTACCTTAAGCAGGCTCATTACTACTGTTTACACTAGGCCACACAGGTTTGTTCTGTGCTGGTGGCTCCACTGCCCTCTGGGGAAGAGAGAGTGACGAGGGTTGGGCTAGTTGTTTTCTTTCTCAACTGTACATATGTATTTGTCCTGTATAGCTCTAACAGAGGGTTTCTGTGCAGAATAAACATTCCTTCAGGAAGTGGATGGTTTGTTATCCATTGGCAGGGTGAAAGTGCAGCAGCACTGTCTCAGGAGAGGGATCAGTGGGGAGCTGGGGGGCAGGGGATTCTGCTCAGGCCACTCTCCACAAGACAACCAGAGCCTTTGTGACACTGCTTCATTTTTATTTCACAGATAGTGGATCAAATAATTAAGTACAAAATATAATTTGCTTTCATTGTTTTAATTAAGGCTGGCTACCTACTCTTGCAACCAAGCTGGTCAGCAAAGTACCTGTGTGCAGGTTCTTCACGAGCTGAACCTGCCTCTTCCAGGGAAAACAAAACAACACTAAGCCACAAAATCCCAGTAAAAAAACGAGTCCTATTATTGCACCGAGCACTGGGCCTGACTATGCATGGCTGACACTCAAGAGACAGCCCTGAGGCCACAGTCAGAGATGCAGCTCTGACCAAAAACATCCTAAATGACATCTTGTACTGAAAAAACCCAAGACAGTGCTAGAAATGGCTGTTTCCAGGAAACCCACCCCAGAGCAGCTGAGACAATTCCTGCTGCTGGGTCAGCACTCTGGGATGGAGTGCAGAGCACTACCACCAAGCTGGCAGTAGCTGCCTCCTGGCCAATCATTAACACCACAGACATTAATTAACACAAACAGAGATCATGGCAGGCAGGATCATGGCAGACCGGATCAACACGAGCTTCTCCAAATGCTCCCCCCAAGACTCCAGGGTTCCCTGGAAACAGGCCTGTTCCTACCCAGCGACACAGCTCTGTATCAGCCTTGTCCAGAGAAAAAACACCACCCTGGGGCCCAATGGCAGATGAGCTGCTTGCAATGAGATCCTGAACTTCACCACCACCAACCATCACCACTCGCTGCTCCAGGAGCTCATGCCTAAGCAAACCAGAACAGTGGCTGGAGGGGATGAACCAATGGCTGGCGCCATGTGGCCAAGACAAACAAAGGACAAAACTGAACTTGATAGCCCCTGAAGCCTGTCATTCCAGAGTGGGTTTGGTGGAGAGAAGCTGGGGCTGGGCACCCCACTCATTTCACCAACAGTGCTATGAGGAGGAGGTACTGTGAAATCATTGCAAATGTAAACAAGCTGAATTATCACATCAGGAAGGAAACAGTGATCAGTAGCAGGAACCTCGTGCCCTTGGGCGCATGACAGTGGAGGAGAAATCACGACATTTTTTTAATCTAGGTTGCAGCAATTGGTAAACTCACTCCTATGCCAGTTAAACAGAAAATGAGCATCATTCATGCTGTCGTGGGAGCGTCCTCTCCTCAGTCAGCCTTCCTGGGAATGTGGCCCATCTTGGTGCGGATGTTCCGCAGCAGGAAGAAAGCCACAGTGCTGGCAGCGCAGGTGATCTCGGCTACCCAGAAGGCTGTAGCCCAGCTGTAGTGCTTAGCAATGGTGCTGAAAGGGAGTCCAGCCAGGAAACCCCCAACTGTGAGGGAAAAAAAGACAGAAAACTAGCAACGCTCCAGAGTCTCCATTTTATCTGCTAACCCTTTTTTTTTTTGCATGTACAAAAAAAGCCTCAGGCTTGGTTTGAAATTAAAGCACAAATACAAAACCTGCCAGGTACGGAAGAAAAACTTCCAGAGGTTTCCAGCTCTGTTCTCTTTGCTTCTTAGGTAGCTTCCCATGATCAGTAACTTGGCAGCCAGGGGCTAGACTGCATGCCACCAACAACACACAAGGGTTTTGTTTCTCAGGGAAAGGGAGACACCACTCACCGTTGGCCATGAGGGCCACAATGGCATGGGAGGTGCCACACAGGTTGGATGGGGCACTTTCATTGGCAATGACCCCAAACAGAGCGATGGGCCCATAGGAGGAGAACCCAAACACAGCTCCCAGAGTCAAGATCCACAGCTGCCAAAACAAGTTATGATGAGAAACAGGATGTATGCATCTTACCCCCATCTTGGATCCTACACCTAGGGTCAGGGTTTGGCATTCTGGGACTGATGCCAGAATGACGATCCCTTGGCCTGCCCGCAGGAGGGCTCAAGACTGTGACAGACACCCCCAGAGACAGAGTGTGGCTGATCAGAGCACCTTTATCTGACAGTGGCTGCTACCTGTCAGATAGGTAGCAACCTGTCTGTTACTGAACAAACACACAAAAAAAAAACCCTCTCCTTAACAGCTTGAACTGCAGTGTTAGCTCATACTCCAGGAAGACCACCTGGCTGGGAATTTATCAGCTGCTTGTGAAAGGACAGCAGAGGGCAAGTACCTTGACCACTTCAAGATTACAGCACTCTTTCTGAGCTATAAACACCATTTCTAGATGCCCAGAAGGAAGTGCCATCTCATTTTCCAGATGGGAAACAGAAACACAGAGTTAGAATAAATTCATTTTAAGAAAAGTTTTCTTTGACAAAACTTACAGTAATCTTCTCAATGCCCTGGTTCTAAGTTCTGGAGTGCTAACCAACCACCCAGGACAGGAAAAAGGCACAAGCAGAAAGAGGCAGAGGTAGAAAAAACGCAAGGCAGAAACCTCATTTTCTTTTAGGCCTGTGAGATCAGCTAGAGGTTGCAAGGCTACAGTCCAGAAGTGATTTTCCTGAAGAAGAGAAAAAGGAAAGGAGAACAGAAGGTTCATTTGTTTGGCAACCGTTAAAGATGCAGGTCAGGTCCACGCTACAACTGGTCATACAGGCTACCCTGCAGCAGCCCACACTGGACAGCATTACCCTGCTTCTCCAGCACAAACACAGACAATGCAAACCTGCATCTGTTGGGGAGGAGGAATACAACAGTCACGCTCCCCGTGAGCAAAGTCCTCACACTACAACATACATAGCCAGCTGCTCCTGCAGGGATTACCTTTGGAGAATCGCCTGTGACTGTCACACGGAAGAGGAACATGGACACACACATCCCGGCCATCATGGAGAGCAACAATGCATGCCGAGGATTCCCATGGCTTGACAGACCCACCTGAAATGCAGGGAGGGAAACCCAGGCTCAGAACAGGAAGGGATCCTTCCATTTCATGCTCATAACTAATACATTCTGTTCCACTACTAGTGCTGGTATTAGAGCTGCAGGGAGGGGGAGGAATAATAGATCCTTAATCTCTCACAAAATAATTTAAAACAAATGTACAAGTTGTGAAGCAGCTCACACTGACACTGTGCCAATGGCCCAGGACACCTGAGGGGCCCCAGAGCACTTACTCTTGCTACTTCTCTGTCAGAAAGGTATCCAGCAGCGATGCTTCCCACCAGACCCCCGATCTCCAGGGCACTCACATAGGAACTACCTAGAAGAGAGGTGAAGAAGAGAACAGGCCATGAGGCTGGATCACAGCAGCCAAGCTGCAGGCAGGAACACCAGTCTGCCATCCCCAGGAGGTACTCAGTGCGTGCAGTAACTTCACCAGTATGTTAGCTCAGTAACTATCTGCATCAAAATGGACAGATTGGAGGTAAGCAGCTCAGTCCCTCAGATGGAGGTGACCCTATACTTCTGCTGTACCCACTCGAGCTCTCTGCCTCACCAAACTGCAGCCACAAAAAAGGTTAAAAAGGCAGCTTTACATCTTACCCACAAGCATGGATTGTCCCCTCTCCTGGATCAGGAAGAGCTGGCCCCAGTCAGTACAGCATGTTTTCACCCCAAAAACAACCAGATAGCCTGTTGAGAGCACCCAGAGGTAGGGTGAAAGCAGCAGCTCTTTCAAAGTGCTGTTGTCACTGGAGGAACCTGTCAGGGAGATGAGGAGGAGCATTACTACTGCTTGCACAGCTACTGACCCACAGACAGACCTGTCAGCAGGAATCACACACAAAGACAACTCAGAAGGAGATGTTCATAGCTACTGATAGTGCATGGCTATACCCCTTTGTTCTGGGTTTGCTGAAACTTCAGAATCTTTTCTGTCCACTTATTCCACAGTCACTTAAAAATTTTAAAAGAATAAAAACCACTATTGCCAGTAATTTCTGTCTTGCAGTTGCCAATAAACCATTCACAAAAGCTGTTAGAAAAACAATCTGCTTCTCCAGATCCTGTGCTAACATTTTGAAGCCGGAAGCCCCTACAGATACCCAGAGATGCTGACTTTTGGGTGCTACCTTGATTTTTCTAAGTCTCCCATGTACACCTATAAACCTATCCTCCCCAGAGTACAATCTGGAGAAGAAAGATTGTTTTCTTACACCAAAAGGTCAAGCCTTGCAGGGCAGGTATCACAGAACAGCACAGGGCAGCAGGCTGACTTTCCACTGGCCTTTAAAATCCTACAGCAAACCTGTGTTGCAACTCCCCTCTAACTGTCCTGCTTTCAGAGGAGCCCCATATTCTGTGGTCTAAACAAACATTTACTAACCAGATGTCCTAGGTTAAGACAGAAATCACTGAGCAGAGTCCAGCGGAAGCCAGGAGTCAAGAGGGCCCACGGTGGGGTGAGGGGAGAAATGCCCATCCTCTGCCAGCACAGAGGAGGGTCAGGCTTAAAGGACGCATTCCCTGCTGCTAGTTTTTTTTCTCAGCTCACCGTCTCAGCAAACAAAGGCCCAAGACAACCGTATGCTGTCAGTGGGAAAACATTGTGGTTGGGGAGACGAAACAGTCACAAGTGTCTCAGCAACACACACACAGCCACTGCCAGGCTGAGGAGCAGGACTGTTCGGCCATCAGGCTCTCCCTCTGCTCTGATGGTCTGAGCAGCCCCTTGCCACCAGATCACTCTGGGGATGGGTTTATATGATTGACAACTTAAGCACAGCTACCTAACTGGCTGCCCACTTACAGCCAAGCCTCATGCTCACCTTTCTTCCCTTTCTTGACTCCTTGTTCGATGTTGGGCAGCCCAACATCTGACGGCTCATTTTTAATCAGGACAAGGCAAACAAAAGAGACGGCCACGCAGATGAAACCAGAGAAGGACAGCGTCATGCGCCAGTCGTAGTGCAGAGACACGAGAGCAGCAACAATGGGGCCTAAGCCTCCAGCCATATTCATGCTTGTAGACAGGATTGCCCACCATGTCCCAAACTGAGAAGGCTCAAACCACTGTGCAACAATAAGAAAAACAGCATGAGGTCTGACAGAGCAAACAACGCTGCACCTGAAAACCCTCACTGTAGGCCCATGCTATGGGTTTTGGGCAATTCAAACCCAGATTCACAAGAGCAGGTGCAGGGACCGCCCACTCTGCACTACTTCAGTCATGCAGAGAGCTCCAAACATGACATGAGTGCCAGCAACAGGAGCAGGACAGGTGCTCACAGCTCTGTCCAGCTCAGGGCTATTTCCATGTACAGTCAGTGAAACTGAGACATGGGCTGGGAGAGGCACATATAGAAGCACATGGTTCTACATATTCACTTGCTAGGAACAGCGTCCTCCTGGAAAGGTCTGCGGGCACAGGACCATAGCCAGGCAGGCAGCGCGTCATGGGGTAACTTTAGGACTCGCTCCTGCGCAGAGTATCAGGAGTGATCAGCTCTGCAATGAGTGCTTGGAGCCAGAACCTCCAGAGTGGAAGCTGATGGTGGGAAAATGTCAGAGTGCAACATATATTCCTCAGAAAACGCTGTGTGTATTGTGTTGCTATTCTGGACCTTCTTTCCATGCAGACAACCACCCTGGACAGGACTTTTCTCACCACTGAGACGCCCTGTAGAAGGGCAAGGCAGTTGTGCCGCTCCCCTTGTCCTGTCCCCTGCACACTTTGATCCTTTTCTGTCAGTGCAAAGCTGACCTCCTCCCCTGTCCTGAGGCAGAAACCAGCCTGTTCCAGACTGTCACAGAACCCAACAGAGGCCACTCAGTGGCTCAGATGTGCCTCTGAATGCCCCTGGTGTTCTACTACAACTGCTGCAGTTTGCAATCCCCAAGCTCCCCGAGCATTCAGATTGAGCTCTGCTTGGTGCACCTTGTCCAGCAACTAACAGCCTCAGCAGCAGAGGCAACCAGACCTCCACCTGCTTGCCTGAAATACCAGAATCCTACAAATCACATCACTTGGTGTGGAGAAGATCTGCTGCCAGGAGCTGCTGCTTTCCAAACCGAGCCAGAATTGAGGTACACGAGTGCACGAGCCTATGAACTGCCTGAACCTTTGCTAGAACAAGAACCCTGCACATAAAAACTCACTTTGTAGGCAGAGGAAACCGCAGCCAGAGGCTCTGACCTTCCTGGCTTGGAGGAGGCAAAAGTAGGCACAAAGTCCTCTAAATCTGGAGCCAGCTCTGCACAGACCTGCTGCTGGGAGAGGGCAGAGAAATTTCACCGTCTGTTTTCCACTTACTTTCCGTAGGATCTTTCCGCAGGGTGGCCAGCCCAGCCCCTGGGCCAAGCCGTTGAGGAACCAGAGCCCGGCGAAGGCGGTGACAGTGGAGCTCCAGGAGAAGACCACGTTGACCAGGCCCACCATGAGCAGGCCAGAAGAGAAGAGCCAGCGGGCGCTCATCTGGTCAGAGAGGATGCCACTGACGAACTTGCTGATGGCGTAGGCGGCGGACTGGCTGCTGGTGATGAGACCTGCGGCGGGCAAAGCCCGGGAACCGCCTCAGCCACCTGCCTGTGACGGCCGGCGCCGGGCGGCAGGAGTCCCGGGACCGGCACTCACCTAGCTCGTCCTTCCCCAGCGGCACCTCGGCCATGACAGCGGGCATGACGAACGAGAAGGTTTTGCGGTTGAAGTAGTACAGTGTGTACCCCACGAACATGGCCGCGAAGATTGTGGTCCGGTACCTCCCGTAGCCACAGGCCGCCATCCCACCGCGCTCCTCGGAGACAGGAGACGGGCAGAGTCTGCCCCCGCGAGCCCGGCGGGGCTGACGGAACCGAAGAGGGAGAGAACGGGCGGGGAGACCCGTGAGCGCCCGGCACCGGTTCCAACCGCAGCCCCAACCCGCCCGGAAGTCTCGCACCGCCCCCGCGTTCCCATTGGCCTTCTCTCAATCGCCCCTCCCCGCTCTCCCACTGGCTGTAGGGGGCCCTCAACCCCAGCCACCCAAACCATCTCCCCGTACCGTCGGGACACGTACCGTTCCGTCCCGGAACAATCGAAGCGCATTTGCAGATCGTCAAGAAGAAGTGTAATTTTTAATTTTTTGGTTGAAGAGGCCAAAGTGGAGAAGCAACACCACGGCGCGAGCCCCTCCCATCTCCCAGTCCCCGGCAGGAGCCGCCAGCAGAGATGGTGGTGCAGGACAGCAGAGTTACCATTACCTGCTTCAGCTCCCTTCTGCCAAACCCCGTCCGCCCCCCGGGGCCAGTCACCGGTCGCTGCTCTGCTAACAAGACGCCCTAACATCTTTTTCTCTAAATCTCCCCAATTCTCCATCCCCCAAACCAGAGCACATCTCCCCTCCACGGACCTCAGACCGTATTTTCAGCCCAAGGAAACCACCACCTCCACCATGTGCTCCTGCATGAACCCCATTTATCTCACCAGAGGAGCTGTGGCACAGAGATCATGTTCCATGTTACCTCCTAAAGCTCAAGTTGTTACCTTACTGCTTTCCCTCCACAGAAAAGTCACTGTGGTGACTGAAATAGACAATTCTTGGTGGCCATACTGCCACCTTGAAACACAGAAGGAAAACAAAATCCAATTCACTAAGTTAGCAGTGGCAAAATTCCCAAGAAAAAAAAATAAAATTTACATCTCTATCCCATGTTGTTGTCAGACTCTTTGTTGTATTCCATTGACATCATGACTAACCAGGTCCATTATAAAAACAAGAAAGTAATCATGAAATAAATAGATGTTGACACTAGCAGGATTTCAGGGGTATTACAACTCATCGTTTTTCCTGCTTTCCCCTCCAGCTTCTGTCTTCTTCTCTCTTTTGGACCCTGTGCAATGGAAGTAAACTCAGTTACACATGGTAGCAGTTTCAGCATATGCAGCAGCACTGAAAGTCCCTGACATCCACTAAATATTCCACTGAACCCTGCCTCTGGTGCAGAAGGCAGGGGAGCAGAAAGAAGCACACAGACAGACTGCCCTCCTAGATAGGGCAAGCTCCAGACAAACATTTACGCACCAGAGTCTGATCCAGGCTCATCATCTACTGCTATTTTCTCTGCTGTAGGAGGCTCCTTGGCTGGACCGATATCCTCAGATTTGTCTGTAATCAAAGCAGAAAGAAACAGCACAAAAGCTAAGGGAGAATTTACAGAAGAGGAGGTGCAGGGAGGCAAGGACAGAGGAGATGGCAGGGAACACTGCTGTCAAACAGCAGGCTGGACTGGAAAGAACCAGGGCATTCAGAACCTGAGGACCTCACAGAGCTGTCCCAAGTGATTAGTTTTTTTCTGGAGTCCATCTAAACCCCAAATGTTTCTCATCAACAGCTCATTCTGTTCCTTGATATAGGACATGACCTTGAATACTTGCCCTGGACAACCAGAAAGGAACTGATGGCTTATCTTCCCTCCCAGGCAACCAACCAGCCCCATACTAACCAACCACCCTAGGAAGTTTACAATACTTTCTGTTCCTTAAAAGAAAAGAAAACAAACAAATGGGGAGAGGGGGGGAGGAAGGACACTGCCACACCTAAATTTTCCCATCTGTCCTTGAAAACTACGAGGATCAATTGATCAGTTGAACTTACAGTTAACCATGATGTTCACTTACTTGTCTGCTGTCCGTTCACTCAAGGCAGATATGGGAGTGTGTAACATGGGGTACTTATATGCTAGGAGTTGTACACAAGACTCCCCACCCACTCCTTACCTTCCTGTTTCCCCTCCGTGGGAGGGATAGTGTTCTCAGTCTCGGAGCTTGCTGTAGCATTCTTGCCTGACTCAGGTTTTGTGGTGGTGTTCTTTTTGGGTTTGGGCTTTGCAAACTTGGCCTTATTCAACAGATACTGTACTTCCCTGTCCAGGGCTGCTATCTTCAGCTCTATGTCTTTGGAGAGCAGGATTGGCTTGTCAGTTGGAGACAGCTTGTTCTGTTCAGCCACTGTCTCATTTTTCCAGGTCTGTGGGATGAGAGGGAAGAGGTGCTTTTTGGATGCTTCGGTATCTACATCTTTAAGTCCTGGGCCTTCTAACTCAGGATAATGCTGCTCCCTGTTGCATTTCCAATAGCCTCTTCCTTATCCAGACATGAGACAAAACAAAGAGGCAGAACCCTCAAACCCCAGCAGCTGCAGTGAGATTATTGGTCTACTCCATCCCTCCTGGAGGCAACTGTCCACAGGCAGCACAAGGACCATTATTCCTCAAAGCACCTGGGGGTCAAGCTGGGCATTAGAAAACACCCAAACACAGGATATATTTGACAGTGGCAGGAAAACCAGACATGCAAGCTCTAGTCCATGACCTTGAGTGAAAGTACAGGGACCCATTACTTTGGACAGGAAACACAACCCAAATTGCCCCCTCACTCTCCCCAGGAAAATCTTCGTTCTTAATTACCATTGTTTCGTTGATTGCTTTTTCCAGTGTACTCAGTTCCACTTCTGTGAATATCTGGTCAGACTCTGGAATCATTCGGGCTCCCCTGAAAGATAAGAATAACATTTATTTCTGTTAAACCAAACAGGCTGTAACTTGGCAACTCCATATTTAGGACTCCAGTTATCAAAACAACTAGCCACTGAACACACCAGTTAGTACATCTGACATTTTTATCTCTTGCATCTGCAGGAAAGAGTCTGAAATCAGCCTCTGTTTCAGAGACAGCAAATGCAGCTATCACAAGATGAGAAAAACAGGGAAGACAGAAAACACTGAGGCCATAGGAGCAAGAGGGAAAACTGATTGCAAACAGTGTGTACCTCCAATCCCTCCAGTTCAAACAGAGTTCATGTGCTCCTGAGAACAGGTTCAGTAGGACTAAGTACCAGTAAGCAGGGCTGGGTTGCCTTCTCTCAAGAAGCACCAGTGCCTTTCAGACCATGTTCAATCTGGTCACGTTCTGTTTACTTTGTGTACACTATCATTGCAAAACCCTCCTTCCCAACATTTTGCTCTTACTTGAGAAAGATGGTCGAGTGGTTGAGCAGACTTTCCAAGGCAGACAGGCGTTCCGGCCACTTTCTCCTCTCCTCTACACGGAAGAAGAGGTTCCTACAAAGCTTTTTCAGCTCCAAAAGCTTGTCCTTCAGCTCCTGTAAATGGGGGAGAGGGGAAAAGAGACAATTAGTTGGCCCATTGTCTAATGTTGTAAACCTCAGAAGTTAAAAACATAGTTTCTGTTGTTCTCTCTATTTCATATACTGTTTCAGTGCAGTAAAACGCCATGTGACTAAGCTTTAGGTGGAATCAATTGGTTAGTACTGAAGTGGTACTGAAGTGCACCCATGGCAGCAAAAGCTTCATCTTTTGCTCTGTGCATCAAGCACCAAGGAAGCAAAACACTTTCAAGAACAGAACTATAAAGGATGAAGGTGGAACAATAACCTGCCAGCCTGTGTGGTCATTTCCACCTTAGTGACAGCACCCTGGACTACCCACAGCAGTACCTTAGTTGCAGCTGTGTAGCCCTCCTCCTCCATCCAACTGGAAGCCTCACTAAGCTTCCTGGAAATTTCTTCTCTCTGCTCCTCTGTAGAGACAAACTGATACTCCTCTTGGTAAAGCTTGTCCTGGAAAAAACAGAGCACCCACTCCTGTCAAATATCAGTGAGCATGGAAGCATTAAACAACTAGTAACATGGTCAAGGTCAAACACTTGCAGTGGGGGTGCTGCTTGCCCTCGCCACAAGATTCTCCTCTGACCCTCCCAGAGCTGAGATGCTGCTCCTAGTGTTAGGTTACCAAGTAACACACCAGGTATACAGACACACACCAGGTATGTGATGGTAAAGCTGCAACAGCCATCATTTCACACATGCTTGATATTAGCTGCCTTTACTGTATGTCAGTTATCAAGAAGCTGGAGCTTTACAGTCCCAAAACGCAGAGGTCAGTGCATGTAAGGGAGACTGGAAACTCTAAGTTCAACATTCTAGACATGCTGAAGGAATGCATTCATTTTGTATTGAAGAAACCTCCCCAGTCCACAGGGGCTCTGGGAAGCCTAATGGTGGCAGAAAAAGAAACTGAAGATGAAAGCCGGGCTGTTCAATCTGCCTCTCCCAGCTCAAACAGCTCCCCTGCATTCCAATCAGCCAAGGTGCATAGGACACTTCCATCTGCTCTACAAGATCCTCGCTTCTTTCTATCCCTCTCTTACCTGGGTCTCAAAGATGAAAGACTCCAAGCTGTTGGCTGATTTTTCTCTTTCCTGTTTCTCTAGGTCTCTGACTGTCAAGTCTTGGAGTCTAACATGAAAAGAACAGAAATCAAAGGTAGCAAGTGCCTTTAGATGAGCACCACAGCATCTACATCAGCTTCAGAAGACAACGGATCTACGTGAGCTACCACTGCTCCAAAGCCATTCACTTCCCTTATCAGGAGCTTTAACCTAAGAGAGAGCAATTTCAAACTTACTTTTTCATCGAGCTCTTCAGTTCATCCTCCAGCAGGTCAGGCACATCATTTACATCCATCTCCATGATGATCTCATGGACAAGCTTCTGCTTCTTGGGTGTTTTGATTTTTTTCTCTTCCTCTGTTTTGGTAACTGTGCTGTCACTGAACGTTTTGGACGGTTCTTCCTCTTTTGCACCTTCTCTGTTTTCTTTGGAATCCTGTAACAGGGAAAATGCATTCTCAGGCAAGGTAGCAGATGTGCAGTTTTTGGAACTTTTGACCAGAAAAGACACCAACCAGGAAAAAAGTATTCCACCAAGAAAATTCCATTTCTCAGACACCGAAACCACAGTCCCATTTCTTCAACCTGATACTCACCTGAGACTCTGATTTCTCTCCTTCTTCCTTCTTCTGTGACTCTGCTTTTGGAGGAACAGTTTCTGACTGACCTGGAGATGGCTTTTTCTCCTCTCCCTTCTGTTCACTGAGATGTTCTGGGCTGCCTTTCTGGTCTTGTTTCTCCTCCTGTTCCTCTTTACCTGCTTCTGCCAGGGCCTCTTCCTCTTCCTGGTCACAACAGGCAAGTAAAGGGGAAACCAAAACAGTGCTTTTAATTATAAATTCCATGCAAATGTTTAACAGAAGAGAATTCTCTAACACGCTGCCAGACACCCTTAATTAATCACTGTCTCCTTAGAAGGTCCATAACAATCACCCCAGGGCTCACCTGGACCAAGTCTGTCAGGTTGTCTCCAGTCTCAGGTGCAGGGCCACCACCCCCAAACAGGCTTGAGATGGTGTTTCCAAGTTCTATCGATGGGAGACAAGAAAATCCAGAATACTGTGTATCCAGGGGAGGAAGGAAGCAGTCTTCAGCTCTCACTGTTTCCCCTCACCACCGTCATGATAGAAGAATGTTCTTTCTTGCATGTAGTGGTTGGCTACATGCACTCCAGAAACTCTTACTTCCCCTAACCTCACTTGATATTTTTGTGTGCACAGAAAAATGGGGCCTTCACCTCTGCTAGAACATGACCTGAAATTTGTCATTTCAACTAAAAAGCCTCAAGCTTCAACCTATGGCTGTATTAGCTGTCCCTGTACCTCTAAACACAGATTTCCAACTCCTCTCTGGAGGGAAGTCTGCTCTAAAACCCAAGCAATGCAAAGGGCATCACACCCAGACCACGAGAAGCAAGAATGCTGTGGGCTGTGGCTGCAGGACTTCTCTCCAGGACAGACCTCCTGACACAAGCAGCTATGGTGGCTGTGTCAGCCACTAGAGATAAAAGGCAGTTCAAAACATTTACTTGTCAGTGTGGACTCCTCCTCCAGCTTGTCTTCCACCAAGATCTCAAACACAGACTCCACCTTGGAGAGGGAGGCACAGTGTTAGTTTTTAGCAGAGACCAGAACACACAGGCAGACAAACCCCACAGCAGCCTGGTGCTTACCCGGTCAAGACTCAGCACTCCACTCTCATCCATGTTGAAGTGAGCTTTGATGCCTTTGGATTCATAATCCGAGTGCTTCTTGAAACTGTCCCCAACACCCTTTAATCTCACAGTAGTGAGATTGAGAGAACCAAAAATCCTGATGACAAAGGGACAAAAGCAGAGAGAAACCTCAGGATAACAATGCTGCAGAACAGCCAACCACTTCTCACAGCCATGTCTGTGGTGATGACAACTGCTGCAAGTTGTTTCTACCAAGATCTGGAAATAAATGCTGGTGGCCAGTTGGACTCATGGCTCTGCCTGGCAATACAATTTTCTGTCTGGACATGTTGTTCTGCTCTGGGGCTCTCTGCCCAAGTACCTGCCTCACTCACCGCAGGTCATCCTGGTTCAGGAAGGTCAGATCTCCGTAGTTGACATAGAACTCAAAGTCATCTGTGTAGCGGTTGAAAGTGATAACTTTGCGCTGTGGATAGGGCGCCATGCGCTGGAACAAGATCCTCTTATTGTGCTTCAAACTCCTGGATTTATGGTCCTCCTCAACTTCACGAGTGAACTCCACCTGCATCACAAACAGAAAACATAAGTCACCAACTGCAAACCTTCTCTGTCTTCTTGTCAAGGGCTTCTGCAGTGTTTGGTTGTTCCAGCTTGTGACAAACGTGGGGGAAAGGCAAGTATTTCCCAATAGATATTTCTATGTGCTTTCTGGATACAACACTTCAAACACTGGGGCTGACTTCCCTCTGCTTTCTATGCTAGATTGGCAGAATAATCTCTGCAATTTCCTTACTCCAAGGAACACAAGAGGGCACCCAGAGGTTTCTCCCAGCAGTCCCACTTACCCACACCTTGCACAAGAGAACCAAGTGTTACCTGGATGGGGAACACAGCAGCATCCCGAACAATGAAAGGCTTCACCTTAAAGGCTTTGCTCAGAGCCGCTGCCTGGTACACTGCACCCATGGCAGCAGCCTCATCCGCATTGATGTTCTTGCCCAGTTCTTCTCTACAAAGTGAAGAGCAACAAATATCAGCTTTGCCACCGCTGCCTCAAATAGTGAATTGTCAACAAGAGACAGACTAGAAAGGGACCTCACATACTCACTTGCCCACAGCTTTCAGCAAAACCTCCTGCACCTTGGGGACCCGTGTGGCACCACCAACTAGAATCACCTGGTCAATTCCATCCTAGGGTTTGAAACAGGCACCTTGTCTTGAGGAAGCAACTTCAGAAAGCTAAGTTCAGGGCTCCCCAGCACGCCTTCCCTAGTCACCATGCACCCCTGCCCTGTGGTGTTCTGTGACATCAGAGGCCTGAGACAGGTTGACACAAATGATGGCAGCATGGGGAACCCGGGGTCGAGTCTGTCCAACATGGACAACACAACCTCTGCTTCAAGTAACTTGAAATGTGGGACCCAAGTCATAATCAGACACACTACAGCTCAGTGCCAGAGGAGCCAGTGATGGTCACAGAGAGATGGATCAGAACATACAGAAACCCAGACTCCAAGAGAGGACTCAGTGTCTGGCACTGAATATTAGAGCCAAAAAATGCTCAAGAGTGCCCTGGAAAGTGAGCATTCAGGAAGGCAGCAAGTCTCTTCAAATCACTGCACTGCCTTTGGTCAGACTGCAGTGTGCAACAGGGCTGCTAAAGGGAGCAGA
The DNA here is from genome assembly GCF_036169615.1 of Heliangelus exortis. Classification (NCBI taxonomy): domain Eukaryota; kingdom Metazoa; phylum Chordata; class Aves; order Apodiformes; family Trochilidae; genus Heliangelus; species Heliangelus exortis. The sequence goes on from NC_092447.1 coordinate 255,758, forward strand.
CTGAGCATCAGCAATCATTCTGCTTCCAGGCACTTTGTGCTAAAACTTCCAGTGAGACCAGAACCAGTATCAGAGATAAAAGACAAAAAAAAAAAAAAAAATCAGTATTTCAAACCTCCAGCTCAAGAGTAAAGTTTTTCAACAGAAAGAAATCCTTCTTCCATGCCTTTTGCTTCTGGTGGGTAGCACAGGGAGCTCCTGCTTGACACTGCATCAAGTACCCAAACTGCTGCAGCAACCCTGCTCCTCTACAGCAGGGGACATTCTGCATCTTCAATTACACCATCACCCATGTCTTGGTCATGATGTGACAGCAGCTCCATACAGACACTTCAGTGGTTTTAATGCATGTTCTGAAACCTACCATGTTTATCTCTGCGCTGCTCAGAGCCTGCTGCACGGGTCCTGGGACTCGCTGGAACAAGTCAGAGCACAAATCCTCAAATTCTTGCCTTGAGACCTTGGCCTTGAAGTCTATGTCATCCAGTAGTCCCTCAATCTGCCCAGAAAACAAAAGATGGAATGAAACTACTGGCGGAGCATTCTCCAAGCCAAACCCTTGCCTGGCGTGCCCAGTGTGCAGGAAGTTCCAGGTCCCTTAATACTCCTGGGAACTTTGCCATCACTAAGGTGACTGAGGATGGAACAGGAATGTATCAGTGACAGCTGATTTATCAGGCTTCATACCACTATCTCTTCTCCAATCCACCAGTGACACCAAGAAGGCACAAGCTGAGAGCAATAACAGTGCCACCACCACCCCAAAACAGCAGGAGTGTTCAGCCCTCATCCTACCCTACCCTCAGCTGTAAAAAGAGCAGGAACCCTGAGACAGGAGGTCAGACCTGTGCCACGTGGTCAGCGTTAGCGCTCAGGACGGTCTTCAGGCGGTTGGCCTCTTTCAGTAGCTTGGCCATGGCCCGGGGATTCTTCTGGACGTCTTTGGAAGGGTGCTGACTGTTAAAGAGTTTTGCCAAATAGTCCCGGAGACGAAGCTCCATCTCTAAGCCTCCAAGGGTACGGTCAAACCTGAGCAAAAGAACAAAACTGAGATGTAACAGCTCAGACCAAGCTGAAATACAAACAAACACACTTTCTGTATTATTTCACAAAAATGCAGAGCAGCAAGCACCCAAATGTAGCTGCAGTCCTATCAGCTGTGGTTCATGGTGGAAGAATAATGGTTGTTCTAATTATAATGAGACAAAAGAACAGAAGATTCACCACCACAGCAACCTCTGAGCCAGAAACTGTTACATTTATGGTAAAGCCCTTATTGCCAAGTACGTTACAGACAGCCGAAGCCAAAGGATAACTGCCTCAGGTCCCAGGTATTATCTTAGAAACAGCAATATGAAATGTTTTGGACTTAAAAAAACCACTGGGCTGGAGGTTCACAGCTTCCCCCTCCTTATCTGGCAAATGCATAACTGCACAGCATTTTCATTGCTCTCCAGAAAGACAGTCTGCTTTTCATATTGAAACAATCTATTTCTATAAGATTGAAGGAAATGTAATTACGCCAAAAGAGCTTAAGGCTGCAAGAAAAGCAAACCTGAGGCAAGGTAAGTATCCTGGCTGCCTCCTGAAAGTCCACAGTTACCTTCTGCACTAGGCAGCAATGCCAGAATCACCCTCAACTAATCATTACCAATTATTACAAACTTCCCACTCTGCCACTGACTTTGCACAAGTAGAAGAGACTGTGAAACAAATGGTTTCTTTCCTGAGACCTGGGGGTTTTGTGTGATTTGTGTTGAATTCTTACCCAATTCCCAGGATCTGCAACTGTGGCTGGGTTCCTGAGTCCTTAGTTTTCACTGTCTGATATGTAACAATAGTGCACACAGTGCTTCCTGCTCCCATGTCATAAAACATGATATTCTGAAAAGAGAAGTTGGGATAGTGAAGCAGAAACACCCAGATATGCCCCATGAACAAGGACAGAACCTATAGCTGTCTGAACTTGACACAGACCCAGACTCTCCACTCCCTGGCCTGGCTTTACACCACAGTCACGGGACTGGTACTTCGGTCAAGGAACAAGGAGATGTTCAGGGTCATGCCTGACACAAGCAGACCAGAACCTTTCATCCATTTCACAGACCAGAAAACAAAGCTTTGCTCTTTAAAAGCTCCTTCAACTTCAGGAAAATCGAGTATTTAAGAGTCAGTCTTCCAACACTAATGTTGTTCCCCCCCTGGGCTGGTGAGCAAGGAACAAACACAGGTTTACAAAATGGGAAATTCTAAGCACCTTCCCTCACTCCAGAAGCTTTCAGGCTTTGCCACACAGAGTCACAGGGCTTCACCACTTCCTCTTGTTGACGAGCATGTGAAAGCAGAGGAGACTTCCTCACAGTTAAGTCCCTTTGATGTCCTCTGCAGCACTTTCTCTCCCCAAGGCAGGCACTTGCAGAGACCCACTGCTCTCACGGCTGCACCTACCTGGGCAGTGGCGTTGATGTCTTTCCTCCTGAAGACACCATAGTTAAGTGCCACGGCCGTATTGTCATTGATCAACTGCAGCACCTTCAGGTCAGCCATGTGGGCAGCATGCAGGACTGCCCTCCTCTCTGCCTGGTTGAAGTAGGCAGGGACAGTGATCACTGCGTCCTTGATGGGCTGCTCTGAAAGAGGGCAAGGGATGTGGTTTTCCATCAGGCTCCTTATTCCGGGGTGATAGTAGCAAAGCCAGAAGAGCCAAGGTAAGGATTCCAACAGAATGTGATCCTAAGGCAGCTTCAGCAGCCAGGATCATTACGGACAAATCTGTGTCCTGCTGACACCATGCAGACTTTGCGCATTTTCCCAACCTCTCTTTCACATGTTGGGATGCTTTCAAATGCTCTGTGATGCCACAGATTTTCCCCAGTATTGCCACCACAGAGCATTGTTTTACCACTGGATTACGTTCACTCTCCAGAGCAAAAGGCCTTTGGACTGGTGTTGGTATTGCTAACCAAGCACACAACCTCCTAGTAACAATGCAAGCCAAACACGGCAATGAAATCCGCCCCCTTTTCATCACTGTTATTCCAATAGCAGCTCAGTAGGGAGAACACACAAATCTGCAAGCAAGCTTCACAGCAGAGGCAAGTTTTGCTCTTTAGTGGCAGCTCAGCTCTTGCAGCAAGGCTCCATCCAGACAAGAACCACTTCTGCCTTCCCCTGCAGTCACCTGCCAAGATGCCTCTGCTCTATTTGCATGCACAAGGGAGGAAACTTACACCTCTCCCTCCAGACGCTGCTCCTGCATTTGCAAGGCTGCCAGGATCTGGGGTGCCTGCCCCCAAGAACAGGATTAAGACCCCAAACTTGCATCATATTAGCAACAAATTACAACCTGACAGTTGCTAAGTCTTGCTTACAGCCTGCATCTGGAGAGACCCACATCCTCTGTGTAAAAATCTGTGGGTTTTTAGATGCCTAAGCTCTCACATCGCACACAAAAATACTTTAAGAAACAGCCAAATCCTTCCAACCTGCAAACTCCTCAGCCAGACCACGCGAATAGTTCAGGACCATCCCCAGCATCTCCTCTGGAGAATACTGTACTGTTCTATGAGAGATAGGCAAGAAAATCACAACAGTCAGTAGTGGAAGCCTGGCAGCCAAAATCTGGGCCACATGAGCCCAAAAGCAGCCACTCACTCGGACAGCTTGAAAATAACAGTCTGCCTCTTCTCATCCTTCACCAGTTCATGCTCTGGGAACCGGGACCGGTATAGTGCCACATGGGGGTTGTCAATCCGCTTACCCAGCAGGTCCTGGAAGTACCTGAATGCCACCTTGGGGGTCCTTATAGACTGTGGAAAGAAAAAGCACATCACCCAGCTGCACCTCCTGGGCTTTGACCTCCTGTCAAACTAACCTCTCCTTAGCTATGGGATGAAATGCATTTGTTCCAGGGGTTAGGAGCACATGATGCAAAGATGGATCAAAGATGCATGCAAAGAGCTAGCAACATCCCAAGGAGACAAGAAAAGAAGTGCAGGACAAGAGATAAAATTTGGCAGCTCAGGTGAAGAACCCAGCAGCAGGAACAGAAGTTCTCCATACATGAACTGCAGGTAGAGAAACAAGAACTCTTACCATTCCTAGGGCACTGTCACCAAAGAGACGTTCATTCTCCTTCAAAGAAACAGCCACTGGAGTTTTCCTTCGTGACTCCCTGTGTGGGAAGAGACCAAAAAAATGGTCAGAGCAGGTGGGCATTGAACACAGAGTGCCTGGTGAGAACAGGCCTTGCTTCCACTTCAGAGACACCATGAGACGCCCTGAGATAACAGCTGCAGGAAGGTGAGCTCTGCATACCTGAGGGGCTGCAACAGCCATACCTCCCTATAGGGCTTTCCTACCTCCTGATGTTCATCATGACACAGGCAGTGCGTATTTCAATATGAAATATCCTGAAATTATGCACAAAGCTCAGCGTACACCACCCACCTCCAGAAGCCTCAGTACATGTTATTTATTCTATAATGCAAGGCTACAAAAATTAAGTTGCTTTATTTTTGCTCTCCTCCACCAGCAAGCAAGGCAAGACAGATCTCTCCTTCTATCAATGACTGCCAAGCTACAGGGAGCGGGGCGAGCCATCAGATTATTCTCTCTCAAGTCCAGACTCACAGAAAACAAGGACATTCCTGACCATCCACCTCTCTTTCCATCTGGTGTCTAAGTGTCGAGCTGCAATGAGAGCAGCCAAGTGAAAGCACAGCTTTATCTGCTTCACAGACAAGGAGTGGTTCTGAGCAGCTGCAGAAAAACAAACCTATCTCCAGGTTCCCCGAGTAAAAACTGAGAATCAGGCTCTTACCTCATCAGGAAAGGGACACTGCATCCTTTCAGGTTGAACCACAACACACCTGTAACCTCACAGCTTTCAGCTGCTAGTTCTCAAGACCCCAGAGCTTAACCAAGGTGAGATTAGACACCTCAGGATTGTAGATTTTTAATCTGCTAAGGTTAAAACGTAAACACCTGCACGAAACTGCACAGCTGCTGGGCAGTGGCAGGGGGCAAAGCAGAGACCCCCACACCTGAGGAGGGGACGTCCCCTCAGAGGAACATCAGTAATTAATGGGACCCTCGTTATCCAAAGTGCTGCCTCCTTACGGCATCTCTGGGGTTGTTTACAGCCCCGATAACTCAGGCAGAAGCACCCACGATATCCCGGGGATACCGGCCGCCGTCCTTCCACAGGAAGACGCACTCACTTGTTGAGGACAATCTCCATAGGCACGCCAGGCTTGACGATGGCGATCTTCATCGACTCGCTGCCTACGTCCACCGACATCACCGCCACGGGCTCTGCGAGGAAAGCAAACACCGCCGGTCAGCGCCGGTACCGAGCTGCGCGAGGCCTGGCCCGGGGCGGGGGTGAAGGGGTAAAGCCGGCGAGGCGGCTCGCAGGGGGCGGCCGGCAGACCCAGGCGGGAGGTGTCGGTCGTACCGGCGGCGGGCAGGCGGCAGGCAAGCAGCAGGCAGGCCATGGCCCAACAGGGCCCCATGGTCCGGCAGGGCCTCGGAACCATCCTGGGCCCGTCCCGGCGCTCTGGCGGCTGCGGCCCCGGCGTCTCGCGCAACCCCCTGCCCGGACGCGGCGCGAGCTCATTGGCGCGGGCGGCAGAGCCGGGCCCCGCGCGCCAATCCTCGCCGACCGCGCGCCCTGATTGGGCCACGTCAAGGAGAGCCGGAAGCGGGATCGACGGGACCTTTCTCTCCCATTGGCCAGGGCGGGGCCTCACCCTGTCGGTGTCACACGCACGCGCAACCGCAGAGCAACAAGAGCCACGTGCGGCCACCTTGCGTCACCCGCGACCCCTGGCGGCCGAGCGCCGCCTCGCACCAGCCCCAGCCCTTCCCTGGACATGCCTCCTATTAGGCCGTGCCCCGTTTTCAGGCCACGCCTACCCCGCGTGCCACCACCCGCCTCCGTGCGCTCGTTACCGGTGGTCATCGCGACACCTTTCCAACAAAATTGCTTTTTATACAAAGTTAACCTTTTTTTAAAAAAAACCACAATTCTCCCCCTGGCTGAGCGTGGGGGCGCAGAGACTCCGCCGCCCCCCCACTACAGAGCCCCACCCCCCTCAGTTCATGAACTGGGTGTATCCCTCGGCCCCGGTGACAATGACATCCATCCAGATCCGCATGGCCTCGGCAGAGGGGGCCACCATGTAGTAGAGGCGGTCGTGGGTCTTGACACAGAAGGTGAGCGCAGGGTGGGGACTCTGGGGACAAGAGGGGGACGGCGTCAATGCTGGCCCACACCCAGATGCGGCGTGCCCCTCCCTTTGCACTCCCTCAAAGGTCCTCCCGTCAGCACCCTGAGAAGCTGGAACTACGAGGGACCATGGGCCACTCCAGAGCATCCCTGACATGAGCCACCCCTTGAGGTGAGAGGACAGTGGGAGGAGTCCCAGGGAGCACCAGGCAGTGGCAGCACCAGCTCTCACCTTTGCTGCACTGCGGAGGTGATCATAGTAAACCTCTTCGATGGCTTGGAAGTAGATGACACCCTTCAGCTTCGTCTCATGTTTATCTGCCCGACAGAAGTAACCAGTGTTGACCACTGCACTGTGGGTGATGGCACAGGGACAGGGTGGTGACACAGGGAGGGGACAATGGCACAGGGACTCACCCACATAGTAGGAAAGAGTGCGCTTCATGCGGTCAAAGACAAACCAGCGCTTTTTCCAAGACTTGATCTTGCCACCCATCTTGACCAGGTAGCCCTTGCACATCTTCTCTGTCAGAATGACGTGGTAGCAGGTGTCCACACTGTGGCCTGAGGACTCTATGTGCAGCCGCAAGTCAAAATCCTCCTTGCGGATGGGGAGGTACCGCGTCAGGGGACGAGCCTGGAAGAGCAATAGAGCCCTGCAAAGCCCACCAGGACCCTGAGACACTGGTGGGAAGTTGGGTCTGCCTAGTGAACCAGGCTGGGACAGGGAACATCCTGCTCCATACCTGCGAGAATTGCTTCTCCCGCAGCTTGACCTCCTTCTCCACCAGCTTCTGTCGCCGCAGAGTCTCATCCTGCAGCCGGCGTTCCAGCTGCTCCCGGCGTCGGCGTTCGTCTTCCAGCGCCTGCCGCCTCAGCTCCATCTCCCGCTCCTGCTGGCAAGCACAGGCTCAGCCCTGGAGATGAGGACCCACACCCTGGCCAGCTGCCCCACCGTAGCCCCCCACTCACCCGGGACTCCATCAGCCGCGACTTCTCTGCGTGTGCCTCCTTCAGCATCTTCTCCATCTCTTCGATCTTTCCCACCTCCATCCCACTGGCACTGCAAGACACCCACAGCTGCCAACCCCGCGAGAAGGACATGGAGCTGACCATCCCTCTGGCCCTTAGGGCTACCTGGAGATGTTGTCAGGTGAGCAGGCAGAGTTGTTGCCAGTGGAGATGCTGGTGTCCAGGCTGTCTGAGCTCTCCAGGCTGAGGGTGTCATATGCATGGTCAAGCTCCTCAGTGCGAGGGCCGTGCGGACGGTGGTGGTGGAGGATGGAGTGATGCACAAGTGGGGGGAAGGCACTGGGGAAGGGAAGCTGCCCACGCAGGGCTTCCCACTGGGACTGAGCCTCAACAGCTGCTTTCTGCTTCAGCTCTGCCAGGCGTCGCCTCTGCTCCTCAATCACCTGCTGACCTGTGAAGAAGAGGGTGACAACTGAGCACACCAAGCTCTGAGCCACACAATGTGGGCAGAAGACACTGCAGGCACTACTGGAGCCAGGGAGGGATGGCGGGTGTGGAGGTGGGAGGACGGCCCAGCAAGCAGCACTATCAGGACCTGGGCGGGACTGGACTGGGCAAAGTGTCAGTGGGCCAGGTACTCAGGGATGTCCTGGAGCAGATGCCAAAAGGCATCCGGGGTCCTGAGCTGGCCATGCCCCTCCTGTGCCAGCCAACAGCCATGCTGCTGCCAGGGGGCTGCTCCAGGCAGGCCACACTGCCCCACATCTCTACCTGGTGGATCCCCCGGGATCCAAGGGCTCTGCTGGGAGCAGCTGGGCTGGAGATGTGCCATCAGGGTCAGTAGGGAGAGAGGGGGGAGAGCGAGAGACCACGAGAGAGACACCGTGTCCTGCTGGAGCACCACAAGGGCTGGGCTCCATCACCCAGGTGCAGCAGGGGAAGCATCTCCCCACATGGAGCCATAACTCACCCTTCTGCTGCAGGGCCAGCTGGCGTTTGGTCTCAATGTCCTGCAGTGTGGCTGCCAGGTTACGGGGCAGGCTGCCTGCCGGGCTTGGGGGGCCCTGACAGGATGACAGGCAGTCAGCCACAGGGATGGGCAGAGGGGCCTGGCACCAAGAACCGTGGCCACGGCCACAAGACACCCAGCTCCACCCAACAGGCATACCTTGGGAGAGCGGCTGTGCCCCAGCACAGAGAGGTTGAGCTGTGAAGATGAGGGGGTCCCACTCTTCATCCGAGGGGTGAGGGCACCAGCGTCACCCTCCATTTTGGCACGATAGACCTGAGCAGAGACACGGAAGTAAGAGGGGACTGCTAAAGTCCCTGTGGATGGATGGATCAGCCAATAGCATGGCTGAGCATTCCCTCCCCAGACCCTGTCCCTTTGTTGGTCCTGTCCCAGCAGGGGTGCAGGCAAGAGAAGGCATCAGCTGCTTGCCTACTGTAGGTCTGCTCTGCCCCCAAGAATGTCCCCACGCTAACCCATTCCTGCCATGGCTGTCAGCCCCACAGTCTGAGCCCCAGTGTTGGGGAGCCAGGATTACCTGGAGAGGCTTGTGAGAAGAGTGAACTTTAGCTGGAAGTGGAGGAGGGGAAGAAGGAGGAGAGAGAGAGGAAGAGGAGGTCTCAAAGCCAGCCATGACCTCCTGGTACCACTTCTCTAAATCAAGTGCCGGGAGCCAGACAGGGCCCCCTGGCAGCTGCTGCTCCATCTGGAGAGAGACACCGCATGAGAGGAGGGACGGTGAAACACAGCAAGAGGGACAGACACACAGAGAGGTCAGAGGATCCCTGCCTGCACCTCCTGAACAGGATCTACAGACCCCATATGCTCCCTGAGGGGGTTGATGCAGGTGGGCAGGGAAGCAGCAAGGGGTGTGCAGGCTGGAGAGCACTCAGCCTCACCCACAGCCCATCCCTTTCCATGCATCCCCATCACCTCCTGGGGACAGCATGGGATGGGGGAGAAATGGGGCACGAACCTCTGCAGAGATGGAGGGAGAAGAGAGAGACTCAAGTGGAGAAGGATGAGGAGAAGCACAGCCTGAGGATGAAGGAGCCAAAGGTGCACAGCACAGCAGGGAAGCAGCAGAGGCATGGAGACCACCCAGGATGCCTGATAGCTGCTCAACAGTCACATACTGGGTGGAGAGAATTGGATTAAACTGGGAGAAGAGGCTCAGAGCAAGGGCAAGCAGGTACAGGGCAATGAGCAGGCAGCTCCGGCCCCAAAATGAGGATGCTTTGTCCCCAGGAGGAAGGGCAGCTGGAGCTGGGCACCAAACTGGCAGCCAGGACAGGGTCTCACAGGCAAATGGCCACCCTCCTGCTCTGCTGTCATCACCCCAGAGGGCAAAGCCCATCCAGAGCCAGCAAGAAGTGCTCCCCAGAAAGGAGACTGGGTGGCTTCAGCCTTTGCTCCCTGCTCAGCTGCAGCTGGATAAGTCCCCCAGCCCAAGGAGCCTTCAAGCATTAGGCTCGCAGGAAGGCCATGAGGTCCACAGCATCCTCACTGCTGCAATGTGGGGGGAAAACCCACAGGAGCAAACCCAAGCACGCTCTGTAGTGGATACCTCATCAGCTGCAGGGGGCACAGCAAGCAAGAAAGAGCACTGAGCAGCAGCAGGGGCAGCAGCAGACGCTTTAATGTCTGGGCTGGGATTGTAAACATGGCTGTAGAACCTGAAAACTTCAGACAGCCTCATGTACTCCTAGAAATCCACAGTGGAAGAGAAGGAGGAGAATTAGAGCCATGCACTGGCACTGCTGACTACAAAGCAGTAACAAATCTCCCCTCATGCATGATGTGCCCCATGGCCACCTATCTGCCCTGCCCACTGCCCTCCCTGCACAGCACCCAGATGAGCTCTAGCCTCAGCACAGCTCTGGCCATTCCCATTCCCATAACCCAGCTCTTGAGTTCTCCATAGTCCCCAGTGCAACAGCACCAGCTAGGCCACCTTTTAAGCTGCTCTCAGCAGCTTAAAATCCACCTCTTTCTGAATAAAACATGCTAAAAGTCAGGGATTTGCTCTTGTTTTGGGGAAGCCAAGCTAGCAGGACCCTAGATGATGTTGCCAGCAGCACAGGGGAGGCACAGGGATGCCACCAAGGGTGGTAGTGGGAGTTGGGATGCCCAGTGGACTCAAGAGAGCACCTGAAATCAGGGTCTGAGCATTAATGAGCACAGGAGCTAAATGAGGAATGGCACAGCCATACTTCTTCAGGGCTGCCCTGCTCCTGGAGGCCATGTTAGTCCACGTGAGGGGTCTGGTGAGGGCTCAGCTAAGGAGAAGGCAAGCAAGCAAGCACATGCAGTTAGTCCAGTTACCTCTTGTGCCGTGGGGTAGGAGCAGGCAGCAGGAGAAGCAAAGGAGGAAGCTGCTGCTGGCAGAGGGCTCAGGGGCTGAGCTCCCTCCAGTGGCTCATAGGGCTCTGAGATATGGAGGGTCTCCTGTTGGGGGGCAAAGACCAGGTAGACATGGGGGGCACAGGTAGTGGGAGCCCAACACTGGACAGGCACAAGGGTTTCTGCCATGCTGCCCCTCTCTGTTATCCCTGAGGCCATCATGGCTCCAGCTGCCTGTTCAGAGACCCATTGCCAACAAAAAGCCTTTGGACATGAACTGGGAGGAGTCCCCCATACCAGCACCTGGACAGCCCCATGCTTGTTCTCTGGAAAGGATGGGACCCTAGGCTTGTCCCTGCTGCCCCATGGATCCCTTTGTCCCCACTCACCTCTCGGAGAGCTGAGGACATCTTGGGGAAGCTCCTGCCACCTGTGATGAGCTGGTATCGCCTCTCCAAAGACACAAGCTTCTCCTTCTCCTGAGCATGGAGCAAGAGGGAAAGCAGAGGTAGATGATGGCTGCTGTCCTCTCACCACACCCCGCAGCACCCCTGACCACCACATTACCTTCTGCAGGAGCTGCAGAACACCATGCCTCTCCCTGGCCAGGTGCTCGGCCTCCTGGGTGCTCTGCAGCCGGACCTGGGCAGCCTGTGCCTCCAGGGCAGCCACCCGCTCCTGGGAAGGGGGAAGGGGATGAGGCGGCCACCACACAGCTGGGGGGCTCAGCCCAGACCCACTGTCCCTTTTGTCCCTACCTTCCTGCGGGCGATGCTGCGGTGGCACTCAGCCCGGCTCTGTAGGAGCTGCTGGCCTTGCAACTCCCGCTCCTCCTCAAGGCGACTCTCCTGCTCCAGCTGCTGGAACTCCAGGTCCTCAAAGAGTTTGGTCTCCATCTCCAGTGCCTCTGCCTCCTTCAGACACATGAGGGTATGGCAGGTCACACCCCTGGACCAACACTTCCACATCCTGCAGCAAAACCTCCTGCCTTGCCCTCATGTCCTGCTGGTGCTAGCCAAGAACTGGGACCCATGACAAAGCCTGTCCTGGTGCCCTGCGGCGATGGGCAGGCAGCAGTCCCTCCAGCTCAGCTCCAACAACAGAGACACCAACCACCTCTGGAGAAAGTGATGGAGGCATCAGGCGCCAATCACCTCAGAGCCATCACCCCCATGAGACAAGGAGCTCAGTGAGAGCTTCACCCAGCCCTTGGAGACCCCACTGAACCACATCTGAACGAGAACCATGCCCTGCCAGGTGGCAAAACATCATGTGCCAGCACAAGCATGGAGACACAGCCCCCATCACCCAGCTGAGGGACAGCAGAGCCCCCACAGATGAGCCTCCACATCCTCCAGTCACCCCACAATGACAGCAGCACACAGCAGTGCTCAGCTTGGGGTCTGCACTGATGACACTGGTATCACCCTGCTCCGAAAGCAAGGCAGACACCACTTGTATGGCATGACACCACCAGCCTGGTGGCTACTGAGTACTACCATGGACTGGGACCACCCCATCACCATCCCTGTGCACTGGGACCCCCGTCCAATGTGGGTCACTGCAGCTGTGAATCCAGGCAGGCACCAGCCACTGCCAGAAAATACCAGACAGAGGGAAAAAAGGGCTGCAGACCAGTGGTAATGCAAAGCGATGGCACCATGTCAGGGGAATGAACTGGTAGCAGAGGAAGGAGGATGTGGCAGTCCCCAGGGTGCTGAGCCAGCCCCATGTGCCAGGCCCGGGCCAGTGGCAAGCTTACCAGGAGGGCGGTGGCCGTCGGCGGCCGCCTCCATCCCGGGTGTGGCGCTCCCAGTGTGGCCCTGGCCAGCAGGGAAGAGCTGGCCTGAAGTGGAGCAGAGGGAGGTGGGCCATGGTCCGGGAGGGGTAGGGGGAGACACTGACCCTTCGCATCTGCTCCTGCAACTGCTCCCGCAGTGACTCAGGGCACTTATCAAGGTGACTCTTCGACTCATGGTAAAGCGCCCGCAGGTGCTCTAGCTCCTTCCTTTCAGCATCAACCTTTGCCCTTTCCTGAATTGAGGGAGAATGAGACAAAAGGAAAAGAAAAAAAAGAAAAAAGAAAAAAGAAAAAAAAAAAAGAAAAAAAAAAAGAGAAAACACACTTCTCAAATCGGCGCCATGCAGAAGCTAGAGAGTTAGAGAGGGGATCAAGCAGGGAAACAAGGGGGCTTGCAGAGAGGAGCATCACAGCATCCAGGGAGGGCTCAAGAGAGCAGCAGCCCTGGGGACTCAGTGTTAGAGGGGTTACAGCCAGTTCTCAATCCCAGCCTCAAGTTCCCACACCCAAAGCCCATTGATGAGCAGTGAAAAGATGGATGCTTGCAGCATGGATAAAGACATCCCAGTCCTGCAAACCTACTGTAAGAAATTCTGCCCCAAGCTGTGGAAGCACAGACATGGGGATCCACGCAAAGGGCCATGAGGGACACACGAGGGTGGGGAGGGGGCTGGCACAGATGTCAGAGGTGATGTCAGACTTCAGAGCAGACACTGTTAAGTGCAATTAGTGCAGGGCAGTTAGGAAAGCATGTGGTTAGGTCAGCAGAGGTTGGAGGGGTTCCCTGTACTTCTCTCCTGGCTCTACCCCTGGTTAGAGAAGATGCCTGCAAAGGGCTGGAGAACCAAAACCAGAACAAAAACAACACTGCAAGGGGGGCATAGGTTCTGCCTGGCCACAGGCAACCAACCAGCCTGGAAGACCCCCAGGGATCTGGGCACAGGCTGCAGGGGATACAGACCCCTGAGTTCCCAGCAGCTCTCACACCACCGAGCAGCTCACCCAGGGCTGTACCACACTGCCCACAAGGCAGCCAGACAGCAACCAGGACAAGTGTGCCTTGTAGTGCCAGGACTGTAGTGCCACCTGGGGCACTACAGTACCAACTGCACCTGAGACAAGTCCAGGGGAAGGGGTCCAGGACCCCCTCCCCAGCCACCAAGCCAACTGAAACACCACAGCAAATTCCTGACCACCTCCAACAAGACAGACACCATGGCGATTGCCACCATCACACACAAAGACATGGGGACTTGCCACAAGACACCACCCAGAGACGGCAGAGGCAACCACAGCCCATGCCCTGGTGCTGCCCACCTTGGGCAGCGCCCATCCAGCGAAGTCCTGTGGGTGTGAAGGATGGTGGCTGAAACACCGCCCAAGTATCAGCCCTGCCCTCCTCTGTCCCTGGCAGATGGACATACAGACACGCCCATGACACAAACACAAGAGGATGCTCCTGGATGCCTCCGCAGAGCCCAGGGATGGGGGACTGTGTCCCCAGGGGAAGACTGCAGCACTAGCTGCAAGCACCAAGGTGGGCACAGTGCAGCCCACAGTGAGTATCCTGCAGCCCCTCACCTTGTCACGCTCCTTCCGGATGCTGGCATCCAGGCTGGAAAGCTTCTCTTGCAGCTGCTGGGCCACCTCCTGCTCCTGCTGCAGCCGCAGTGCCTCATCCTCCTGCTCACCCTGCAGCAACGCCCGCTCCATCTCCGCCTGGACAGTACATATGCATCAGGACGGCTGCCCTGGGTCCTGCTGGCAGCATGGAGCAAGGGACCTGACTCCTCACCTCTCGTGATGTCTCTTGCAGCTGTTGCTCCAGCTCCTTGAGGCGGCCCTTCAGCTGGTCAAGGCGGCCGAGGACGCCAGCACGCTCCTCCTCCAGCCGCTGAGCCTCCTTGGCTCGAGGACCCGCCAGCTCCTCATGCTGTGGAGAGGGAAGGGCAGGTGGGCATGATGTGGCATGGCACAGCATAGTGCAGCACAGCACAGTGTGGCATGGCCATCCCCTCACCTCATGGTGGGTGCTCTCAGTGCTGCTGCACTCTTCCTTCAGGTTCTCCTCATCTGACCGCTCCAGGCTTTCCCTCTGCCGCAGCTCCTTAGTGGCACGGCCCAGAGCCATGGCACCACCAGGCATCCTCCGACCAGCATCCACCTCACCAGCCAGGAGCTGGTGCAGCTCATCCGGCTCACCACCCTCTGTCTTGGTGTACTCAGCACAGAGGGTCAGTATAGTCTCCAGCCGCTGCCTCTCCTGTGGGGAAGAATGGTCAGCGCGGTGCCTGTCCTGGCAGAGCCTCTGCTGACGGCAGGTATTGGGATGTGGACTAGCTCCTTGTCCCAAGTGCATGTTGGGACAGCCTAGGGACACTGCAAAGCCCAAGACAGCCCAGTTCAACCCCGGAGCCAGGCACGGACATGCTGGGGGCTGGAGATGGGCTAATTACAGGCAGCAGCGCTGGCCACCTCTGCTATTTCCAGGCAGTGACTCAGGCACCAGCGTGAGTCAGGGCTGAGCAAACAGGGCTCCAGCAGATGAACAGGGCAAACCCCACCCTGGCAGCTGCCGGCTCCATAAAGCTCCGTCCACCCTAAATATAGATACAGTGCCCACAAAGCTGTGGCACTGTCACCAGCCAACACAGCCAGATGAGACGTGGATGGTGCTGCGAACCCGGGAGAGACACAGTTGCTGATGTGCCAGCCCCATGAGTCCCCCCAGGCTGCTACAGTCCTGGGGCTTTTTGCTGCTGAGAGCTGCCCTGCACTGATGGCCACGCTGGCTGTAATTGCCCCAGATAATCCAGCAGCCTGGCAGCTGCAGCAAATCTCTGAGAGGTGAAGGCAAGGTTTTAAAGCAGCAAAAAACAAAACAGAGTTTGCAAAGAGCATCCCAAACACAACCCCACGTTCCCCGGCCCCAGGTCTCACCAGGCGCTCCATCTCCTGCTCCCGCACCCGCTCCTGCCGCTGCCGCCGGTGGTACTCCAGCAGCTCATCCTCGTTGTCACTGATCTCGGTGATGCTGTTCTTGCGCTCCCGTGGCCCTGCTGGTGGCCGTGGGTCCCCCAAGGGCTTCCTGGGGGCACGGGGGCTCTGCCGGGGTGAGGGCATGGCTGGGGAGCCCAGCCTGTACACGGGGCTCAGGCAGGCACTGAAGCTGGGGCGGCGCAAGGGGGTCTCCGCTGTCAGCAGGGTCAAGGGGCTCCCGGCACCCCTTGACTCCTCCAGGCCCTTGCGCCGGGCACTGGGGCTGCCAGGCACCTCCCTGGCCAGCCGGGGCTGTGAGGAGTGGGTTTCAGGGGCAGCGTGGGGGCTGGTAGCCCGGCGCGACAAAGAGGGGCTCAGGGGGGGCAGCTCCCGCATGCTCTCCATGTTCCGCCTGGCTGCCCGGGGGCTCTCTAGGGGCTGCAGTCGGGTCTCTGGGATCACTCTGCTGGCAGGCTGCCGGCTGGAGGCTGGGGGGTCCCTTGGCTCCCGAAAGGGACTGGGAGGCCGCTCCTGCAGGGCTGCCCGTGGTCGCGGTGCTGCCCTGGAGGTCTGCCAGGGGCTGCCTGCTTGGTGGTCCCCAAGCCTCTCAGTTGGCTGAGGCTCACCAGGAACCCCAGTGGGTGGTGGGGG
This sequence comes from Heliangelus exortis, assembly GCF_036169615.1. Taxonomy (NCBI): domain Eukaryota; kingdom Metazoa; phylum Chordata; class Aves; order Apodiformes; family Trochilidae; genus Heliangelus; species Heliangelus exortis. The sequence continues at coordinate 271,745 of NC_092447.1, forward strand.
TGGGCACTGGTGGGGGGGCTGCACAGTGTGGTTGTAGCTGGAGGAGCGGACTGGGACCAAGGGGGGCACAGGTGGACCTTGCTCCTGGCTGCTGGGAGAGGGGCTGGTGTAGCCACCACTGCTGCTGGGTGGGGAGGAGAGGGGGGAGAATGGGGGGGAGGTGTTCTCATAGCTGGAGCCCCTCGAGGTGGCACTTGGGCTGGGCGGGGGGGACAGGAGGCAGCGCCCACCCCCATTCATGATAGGGGAGAGGGGAGACCAGCTGCCAGCAGGCAGCTTCTTGCTGCTGGGGGATGATGGGTCCTCCAGCACCAGCGAGTCCATGATGTCCTGCAGGTCCTTCTCAATGGAGCTGACGAGGGAGCTGTGGCTGGGATGCGGATGTTCTGCTGGCTGGCGGCCACCATTCAGCAGGCCCTTGGGCTCTGTGGGGAGATACGGGAGCACTGTCAGTGTGTCAGGAGCCCCTAGAACCCCTCCATGCAGCCTGGCCAGGCCAGTGCTGAGTTTCAGCCCCTCACCACCATAATCCCAGCTGTCATCCCACTGGTCCCATCACCAGGGAGACAGAAACCCAGTAGTGGAGCCCAGCAACCTGCTCCCAGCATCCCTGCGGCTCCCAGATCTGCTACCCTGGGGACCACCTGCCCCCCACCCATCCCCAACACCCTAGTGAGGGGACAGAGTTGAGGTGACCAAAAGCTACCAAGCACAGACCTGCCGTGAGTCAAAACCCAACGCCGCGTCTCCCACAGCCTCCCTGGCTAGGATGTCCCGTGCCTGGCTGCCCTGTCCTCCCAGCACAGCACTGATGTCCCTGTCACTCAGGGGACGAGCTTCCAGTGGCAGGCGCGGAGCCCAGCCAGGACAGCATGCCACCAGCATGCCACCCCAACTACATCACCCCTGGCACCCAGTGGCACAGAGCTGTGCTGTAGCCCTGAGAGGGAGATCCCAGACAGCCCCACAGTCCCAGCCAGCCCCACACAGGATACTCCATGGACCACAACACCTCCCCGTGTCCCTCCCTCCTGTCCCCCAGCAGCAGGCTGCTGCCTTCCCAGCACATGTGGCAGCAGGCAACTTCCAAGCTCCTCTGCCCGTGCCAGGGTGTCCCAGTTGGGGCAGGGATTAGGAACACCAGCCCAGGGACCGCTGCTGGGGACTTGGACATCCCCAGGAGCAGCACTGGAGCTTGGCGCAGGCACCGAGCCCTCAGACAGGCAGACACAGCAAGATAAGCAGCTGGCAAGACAGAGGATGACAGACGGGGAAATGGCCTTCACAGCCCCTGCATGGCCACCCTGGTGCGTAAACACCAGCTCCAAGGCAGCCAGGAAGCCCCAAGCACCCCATAACCCTGACACAGGGTGATGGGTGACAGGCTGGGCAGAGGCAAGAGCCAAGCCTCACCACACTCACCATTACCCCTTCCATGGAAATATTAATCATTAACAAACATCAAGGCAGCTGCCATACCAAGTTGATGGCCAGCATATCTCCAGCCAGACTGGGCTGGAGGAGCACCATGTGCCAGGAATGCTAGTGGCATGGGACAAAGCGGGATCATTTACTTGCTGTCAGCCCATAGGGAGCTGCCGGGCTCCTGCCCTCTGCCGGGATCATGCTCTTCATCCACTTGGCCTCGGCAGGGTGATTGAAGCGGAGGAAGGTGGCCTGGCCGAGGCAGATGGTGCACCCTGGGAAGAGGGAAATGGTCTCAGCCGCCAGCCACCCTGGACCGGGTGCCGGAGAGAGGTGAGGTGAGAGCCCAGCCCCAAGCCACCTCCCCGGGGCGGAGGGGGGGGGGAAAACGGGCTCCTGCTGTCCGCAGAGGCTTAGGGGAGGCTGGAATCCAGGTCAGTGTCGGCAGCGCGTGGCAGGCGCAGGCACAGCTGGGGTCGCCGGGGGGGCTGCGGGGCGCTGCCGGCACGCCAGGGCTTCCGCCGCTGCCAGCTGCAGACAAGATCGCTCCTCTCCCCGGCCCCTAAGTGTCTCTTAGCCCAAAGCAGCCGCCGGATAGGAAAGCGGCTCTGGAAGGGGAGCAGGGCCGGCGGTGCACACCGTGCGGGCAGCAGGGAGCGTTGAGTGGCTTGGTGAGGCTCCGTGCACCGACACACCCCGCTTTGAAGCGCCTGCCAGGGCCCCAGGGAGAGGCTCGACAGACGCTGTCGAGAAATCCCTCGCCGGAGGGGACGCGTATTTTGTAGCACCCGCCTGCCCAGGCTGGTGGCACGGCGGGCAAGAGGCTGTATAGACAAACGCCATGGTACAGACAAACACCACCGCCCGCCTCGCCGATGGCTCCTCCAGCCCAGCCACTCCCCAGCCCAGGGCATAGCCCACCGACACCATTCCCGGCTGCTGGCACCCGCGAGGCCGTACAGGGCCCCGGAGAAACGGGATACCCCCGCCCCGAGTTTTGGACATGGCCGGGCACCGACGCTGACCCTGCCTGCGACCACCCGGGCAGTAGGACCGAGGGCTCGGCCGGTCCCTGCCTACACCCTCCCGGCTCCCAGCACCCACCCACGCGATGGGACTCCGCGGTCACCCACACCGGGGCCGTCGCGCCGCTTCCCCGGCGGCCATGCGGCTCCATTGTCCCCTGAGAGTAAGCGCCCACCCGGGGTCTCCCCTCCCGAGAGAGGGGACAGCTCGGTTGTTTGGGGGGTGCCCAGGGGCTGCGCACCCCACAGAGGAAAAGGAGGCCCTCACCCCAGGTCGCGGACACACATGCCCCCCCGACTCGCCGCACTCACCCACCACCGCCGCGCCCGGCAGCCGCGCACCGCCCCCGGGGAGGGGCGGCTAGGGGGCCGGGCCTCGCCCGGGAGGGTCCTTCGGGAGCCATGCAGGGAGGGAAACAGGGCGGGGTCGAGACCTCGGTTCTGCCCGCGCGCCTCCGTTGGGAAGGACAGCGGGATTCAAACCGCCCAGCCAGCCGCGTACACCAGCGGGTCCCCAGCACCGTGTCCCGGACCACCACGCTGTGTCCTCCCCTCCATCTCCCCCTCCCAAACCCGGCTCAGCATCGCTAGGGAAATGGGGGCGACACCGGGGGCCAAAGGCAGCCAAGCAGCAGAGCTAGTTCCCAACCGTTGCCGGTGACTGGCACATCCCCACCCTGCACCATAGAGGCAGAAGCATCCCGGGACCATTCCGGAGGGGATGCGCCTTGGCAGAATGGATCCACAAACACCCGGATACCCAAGGGCATGACCCTCCCAGGCAGCACCCGGGTCCTGCCCCTGTCCCTGTCCCTACCTTGGGTGAGGCGTGTGGGCCCCCGGAGCGGCACACCATCGATAGTGCAAGGGTTGCCACAGGGGTGCAGGGTGAGAGTGCCCTGCACGTTCTCGATGTAGCAGTGTTGGGGCACGAGCCCAGGGCCTTGAAGGATGATGTCCCTCGCGGCCGTGCCGATGGTGGTCCTCCCTGCGGGCAGAAAGGGTGGCTCAGTGTGCCTGCTGCTGGTGTGCCCGTGGGGAACCCCAGAACAGCCGGCACTCACCTTCCTCCAGGGGCAGGAGCGTGATGGCAGTGCTAAGCCGGCCGCTGCCCAGGCTCACTAAGTGTGGCTTCTCCGTCTGCACCTTCAGCCCCTTGCCCGTGTCAATCAGGTCCAGGGGGCTGTTCTGCAGGGGAGAGGGGGGAAAGTTGGCAGCACCTGCAGCTGCAGCCCACTCAAGCTCTGGCTGCTCAGAAGGCAGGGAGCGATGCCCAGGTGGGACAGCCTGGGAGTGAGACACAGGAGCTGAGGGTTTCATGAGATCCCCAGGGCTTGGGCTCTGTCTAAGAGGATTGGAGCTGCCAGCCTCTCAGCTCAATTGGCTTTGCCACCGATCCTGTAATAGGACTGGGGTGAGAAGAGTCCAGAGGGCAACGCTAGCTGCACGGAAGGGCTCCCATCTGGATCCGCAGGGTCCCACAGGGCAGAGGCCCCATTGCGCTCACCTGGATGATGGTCTGGACTCTGTGGGTTGGGCTGGCTGGGATCCTACCGGGTGCCTCCATGATGCCTGTTCGGGGTTGCCAAGTGCTCTCAGGCACAGGTTGCTGCCAGGAGAAACAGAGGATGTCAGTACAGGTGACAAAGTTGTGTCATGTCACATCCCTCCTGCACATCCCTGCCAGCAGCCTGAGCATCCCAGTGTGGAGAGGCACACATCCCCAGCTGCACAGGGACACCTGCAAGAGTCAGGATGGGACACAGTGCCAGGACCTGGCACACTGGCTTGGCTTTGGGAAATGGGTGTCCTCAATGCCAAGAGTGATGTGCAGCTGGACTCCCATGGCCACTGAGGACACAGGAGCACAGCATCCAGCTGTGCCCAGAAACATCTGCCTTCCCCACAGCACATCCTGACACACCCCATGTGCCTGTCCCCAGCACCTAGGGACACACCTTCAGTCCTGCAGGGCACACCAGTGTCTCGAGGTGCACCAGCCCAGCTGAGCACTCCCTGTCCCTGCCCGTGCCCATCCTGGCTGGCACACGCACCCACACCAGGCTCCAGTACCACTTCCTGCTCTCTGCATAAGCATGAGGCAGCCAGGGGAGGACTGGTTTCCATCACCCAGGCTCATGCCACCGTCACATCCCGGGATGATCCAAGGTTACTAAATTTACTGACTGCTGCTCCCCTTGTCCCTCCCTTCCGCCTGGCCAGCCAAAATGCAGCTTAACCCTTCCTGGGCACATGAGGCAGCTGAACTGGGAAGCACTCCTACCCCTGTTAGGGACCCCAGTACTGGGGCAGCCAGGAGCATCGGGCTCAGCCTGCTGCAGCATCACCCATGGGCCCACCAGCCCCCACATCCCATGGGGCCAAGAACACCCCCCCCCCCCCAGCTGAGCTGCGGAGGCGAGCGGGCGGCTATTACACACTGTGGAAAAAATGAAATGCTGGAAAACACCAGACGTGGGATCAGAGCTGGGATAGAGCCCAGGCAGCTCTGTATGACACCAGGGCCAGCTTCCCCACAGTGAGGGCTCCATGGGGACGGCAGCTGACCCACACTGGATGGTGGCAACTCAGCTGGGGCAGGGGGAAGCAGAGACAGGGTACCCCAGGAGCAGCTCCCCAGCACCCACCAGCTGTCGAGGCCAGATCTCTGCTTTCCCTTACCTGCCTCCCAGCCCTGGCCCGGGCACCAAGTGGGACCCTCTGTGGCAGTGTTCCCATGTCTCCTCAGCACAGGGGGGCTGCTCTTCCCAGTATCTGGAGACCCCACAGCCCAGCCGAGTCCCTGCCCCTTGACTGCACCCAGGCCAAACACAATGTCAGAGAAGGAGGAAAAGCCAGGAGGGGCTGGGCTGCTGCATAGGAAGGGAGCGGGGCCAGGGTGGGATCCTGGACTGGTGTTAACCCTTTCCTAGCAAGGCTGTGCTGGGCAAGCAGCGCAGCGGTCCCCCAGCCCCACCACCCAGGGAAACCATCCCTGCTCCTGCCCATCTGCTGCCTGAACACACCTTGCCTGCCATGGCCTCAGGGGTCCTTGGTGTCTGGCTGCTCCCCCTGCCAGCCCCCCAGGAAATCACCCTCCACCCCAGCAGACCCCTCACCTGGTTCCTTGCTTCACAGGGGATGTGTGCCAGCCCCCCAGCCCGTCCCTTAAGGGTTGCAGGGGGATGCAGCCCCTCTCCAGACAGCACTGCTGGAGGAATGTGGGGCGTGAGCACGGCTGCCCCAGCCAGCACCCCACTGCTGAGGCGGACAAGGCAGCCTTTCTTCTCCTTCCACAGCCTACAGAACGTGCTGCTTGTTCCTGCCGTGGGAAGCAGCGAAGGCAGCAAATGCCAAGGGGTCGGGCTCGGTTACTGCCTGACAGCCCCGTCCCCCAGCCCCCTGTGGTCAGGGTTGCCTGCTCAGCCCCAAGGACAAAAGCCGCTTTCTTCTCCCGGGGCAGACAGAGGCCTCACCTGGGAGGATGCCCAGCCTCACCGACGCCAGCCGAGCTGCATGCTGACATGCTGCCTCCCCACGGGGACCCCCTGCATCTCACTGTCCTTGGGGGTCTTGTTCTGCCTGACCTGCTGCTGCTGCTCACCGGGACCTTACACGGGCACAGCCCAACCTGCCTTGCACCCCATCAGCACGGACAGGTGCCAGACCCAGAGCCACACCATGTGCTGCTGCCCAGGCCCCAGCCAGACCACACTGGCCAAGGGCTGTCCTGATGCATCAAAATGTGTCCTGGCACACCCTGCCACCCACTGGCCACGGTGCCAGCCATGCCCAGTGCAGCGTGCCAGGGGCAGGCACATGGCATCCCATGGCATTGTGGCCTTTCCCCTTGGCCAGGGCTGGGTGAGCTGTGGGAGGACTAACGGGCGCACAGCACTGCAGCCTCCGTCCAACTTGGCAGCTAGCTTGCTCCCCATCTGCAAACATGCTCAGGGCGTGTTCATCCCTTCCCACACCCTCTGCCCCGGTAAACAACCAGCCCTTCCACTAGCAGCTAGGGAGATGGAACCCATCTCCAGCACAATGCCAGAGGGAAGCAAGGAGCCTGATCCTGGCTGCTGTGCCTGGGGCTGCCCCAAGCCGAGACACAGCCGGCTCCATCCCACCCGGGCAGGGGGCAGTACTGCAGTACTGTTGCTGGGAGAACCCACTGCTGATTGGCAATAACATTGCCGTAAACAAGCCGCCAGGCAGCTCTGTCGGGAGCTGAGGAATCCCGGCCGCACCCGCTGATCTCAGCGCTCCCGGGAATCACTCCGGCTCCAGCCCGGCACAGCAGAACTCGAGGACTGAGCCCAGTGTCAGCATGTACCTCCAGCCACCATGACACAGACAGGGAAACCACAACCACCACTGAGCTCCATAAACACTCCTGGAGACTTATCCCTCAAAGCCCTCTGGCAGCCAATGATGGCCCCTCACCTGGAGGCCAGGCACTGAGCTGGACAGGGAGCACCTGTGACTTCTGCTGATGATAGCTCAGGGACCACGGTAGGTTTAGTGGGTCTGGAACCTGGTCCCTGGAACAAATCCATCACCCAGCCTGCATTTGCCAGGAGAGTGGCAGGGGTGAACCTCAGCACTCTCCTGGTTGCTGACAAAGCATCACCTTGCCACACAAACAAGTAGCTCTATCACCCTGCACAGAACTATGCCAGCCACACAGCATTGCATGGCAAACCAAGCATACCAAGCACTCCCCAAATGCACCTAGACAGCACTGCCCCACTGCTGCCTCATGACCTTTAATTAATAACATATAACAGAATAATTTTCATTGGAAAAGACCTTTAAGACCATTGAGTCCAACTGTTAACCCAGTACAGCCAGCTCCAGCAATGAACCACATGCCTCAGCACCACATCTATATATCTCTCAAATTCCTCCATCTGCCCCACAGCAGCCCCCACCAGAGGCCTGGGAGGGCTGGGGGCTCGAAGGGCAGCTGCAGGGGCAGGAGGTCCAGCAGCTCTTGGGTGCAGCAGCTGGATCCTTTCTGTGGCTGCCAAATTCTTCGGGGTTTCTGGCAGTGGCCAAAAGGGCCATGGGGAGAATGTGTCAGGAAGCTGGGAATAAACAAGGCGCAGAGCATGGTCTGGCCAGGCCAGTGCTGTTCCCAGGCTCCCCCAGAGGCGTCAGGGACTGTGGGGCAGCCTGGGGACAAGCACCATCTCTCTACAGCTGCCCGGGAGTGGCATCGGGATTTGGCATGGTCAACTCTCTCATTTGGGACGTGGAATCTCCCAGGTGGGACTCCCAAACCCAATGTGCTCACTGCAGCAGACCCACTCTGGTGCCAAGCCCACCCACACGCCCCCACCAAAGCCCTGTACTAGGACAGGTGAAGGTGTCATCTTCTCCTGCTTGCACACACCTCCTCACCCCTCCTGAAGAGCTCCCCAGGAGGGAGCCCGCCTCAAGCAGACCAGCTGGGACGCCCGCAGCAGCGCAGATCCCGCAGATCCCCTCCCAGTGGGGTGTACCCGAAGGCCACCCCCGGCCCGGCCCCGAAGGCAGGGGTTGCCAGAAGCAGGACTGGGTCCCACCGCCCGCCCTTACCGGTGCTCTCCTTTCCGACTCTCACCTCCGCTCCGCTGGTCCCGCAGCCTCGTCCCGGGCTCCTCCGCCGGTCCCGCCCCGGCGCCGGCCTCGTCCCGCCCCACGGGGCAGAGAAAGGGGCGGGGGGACGGGGCGGACCCCACCGGCTCCCGCGTCAGCCCACGACCCTCAGACGATGCCTTTGACAATACTCTTTATTGATTAAAGATGGGAATTCTGTGTACACTGGAATGTGCCTATGCCAGTATCGAACAGAGGTTACAAAAAGGGGGGAGTACGGCTCGATTTAAACATCACCCTCCCACAAATTCCAGGAAAAAAAAGAAACCCCAAAATCTCCTCAGATGCTTGAACTAACCTGGACTCCATTTTAAAATCATACAGACAAGCAGCTCTGGAAGAGGACCGAGTTAATAGGATTCATCACCTACTTTGCTAGGGAACAGGGTTTGCTCTCCTGCCCTCCCAGGACTGGGCCATTTCTTCACTGACGGAGGAGAGACTACGAACTTCTTTGGCAGGACTTCACAGGAACCGACAGAAGGGCTCTTGGGAGCACAGCATGCAGGGTTTTTTGAGCATTTTCTTTCCCCCTGTAATGCTCAAGACCCGCAGCAGAAGCCAGTGCTCCCATGTGCTGTTGGGGACACGCCCAGAGCTGGGCAGGTGAGATGAGTTTTCAGTGGAGCACAAGTGTGTGAGATGAGGCAAACTGACGCTTGTGAGGAGGAATGGCTCTGGCACTTGGAGCAACCCCATCTTTTCTGGAAACCAGTGTTTTCTTCCCCTCCCTTCACAAGTGCTGAGAAAGGACAGGTCTGGGACAGGTCCTAGCACACAGGCCGAAGCACTCAGTCTCAGCTTCTTGTACCCAAGCAGATGAAGCCTTCAGCCCCTCAAGGCACTGAAAAGGCCCTGGGAAGGACATGGGGCTGACTCTAACCTACTTCAACTACCCCCAAGCAGCTGTGGCAGAGCCAGGTGTGGGGCCACCACTGTCCCACAGGGCTGATGAGACAGCAGAAACCATGTGGGGCCCAAGGACCAAACCCCGACTTCCTCTTCCCCACCTCACAACTTCCCACCTTCAGAACCGAGGCATCCCTGTGCACACTATCTCACTGCCTGCATTCATCTGCAGGAACAAGGTGAAGGCCAAGAAATCAAACCAGCAGCACCAGCAAGTGGGTCTTCCTGGAAGGACAGGGAACGGTGTAAGTTGAGTGCTGGAACTCAGCTCCAGGTGTCTTCAGGAGAGAAAGGGACATGTCAAGGCCAGGTTCTCCACTAAGATTTTGCTCTTCTGTGGGCTGGTAAAATGTGCTGAAGAAGTTTGTGGCCTTTCCCCGCATGAGTGCATCAATTCTCTACCAGCAATGTCTGTGACCCAGGAACACCATAGATGGCAGACAGAGCCACGTGTCCGAGCAGAGAGGGGGCTGCAGAGCTTCCAACATTCGGCCTCTTTTTCTTGTGTTTTTTTCTTTTTTTGTGGGTTTTTTTTTTGTTTGTTTGGTTGTTTTTTTAATTTAAAAATTTCTTCCTTTGCAATTCCCCAGAGCTGGCATTACAGGATTTCGTACTTGTCCACCAGGAAGGTGGTTTCAATAGAAAACCTCACAGGGCTGTTCCCGTCTACCTGGGTCACTTTGGTAACCTGCAGAGAGTAATAAGGGGCAGAATTAGCTGAGCAGGGAATGCTGCAATGCCTTCCCATCAGAATGGTCATGAGGACACCATCAACCCAGCACCCTCAAACCATGCGTCAGCCCCGAATGGAAGAGCTTTGTTCTCAGGAAACCTGAAAACAGGGAAAGGATTCTTTGCGGTAACTATGTCTTGCCAGGAGTTAAGCACCAGTTGCAATCTCCAGCTCAGCAGGGATGTGCCCAGAAGCATTCAGCTCAGATAAGAGCAATGGATTCTCTAACAAAGTCTGAAGGGAATTCATCATTACTCAGACACAAAGGCACAACTGAAAGCACAGGCACACTCTGAGAAATCAAAAGGCACCTTGAAAGAGGCAAGAGTGACATCATGGTGGCAGCAGTGACCGTACCTGTATGTTGCAATAATTTTTTTTGGAGACAAAGGAGACCTGCACAGGGAAGAAGTCATTGGGCTGCCCCGCTATGCTGAACTCCAGGCTGCCGCTCTTGTTTTTGGCATCTATCACTGGCAGGCACCACTCAAGGAGGTTTCTCCGACTGTCATGGCGATACTCACCATCGATCTCCCCAATCACTGGGGCACCCACACCAGACCTAGAGCAGACAGTGAGAAGCTATATGAGACAACCTGCACAGAGCTACCAAAACATTTGTTGAGCCCATTAGCGTGGCCAGACTGAAACCAGGGAGAGGTTCCCTAAGCCAAGGGATCAAGTACTACACTTGTCAGGACTGCCCGGACAAGGAGCATTACTCACGGCAAGGGGATGGTGATGACAACGTCGTTCAGCTCTAGACACTCCTCCTGCAACTCATATTCGATGTTGACATCACAATTGTTCCCACTTTCTGATGGCCAGCAGTTAACTGAGGGCACAGAATAAGCCAGCTGAGCAAGGCAGACTTGCTATGTGGAAAACACTTACATGGGATGGCACATGGTTATCCCCAAGAAACCGTGATTTTAACAAAATCCTTTTGTTTTCTTCACAGGTGTTACAGAAAACACACACTGCTGAGAACGGGTAGTGTCCCACAGAAGACATGTGACATCTCACAAGTGTGGCCCAGCTGCTGCAAGGCAGGCCACGAGCCATCAGGGCACAGACAAACAACTATCTACCTGAGCCCCCTGGCACTTACTTGTCAATGGAATGAAGGACTCCTCCGTTGTTTGCAACCTCCACTTCAGCACGCCCACGTCGCTATTGATAGGGAATGACTTTTCTGGGTTCTTCAGACCGATCTGTGACTCTGCAGTGAAGAGCTTTTTGTCCACGTTGGGGTGAGTCTGAAAGGGGAATGCACACCCAAGCTGTAGCTCTAAGAATGGTATGTAGGTAACACAGGGTCTAACGAGACAGGGCCTTACAGATAATGGCTTCCCAGAACATGTTCCTTGACAAAACACACATCAGTGTTGCTCCTGGCCCAGAAGCCCAACTGAAGCACACCCTGCTTATCTTCCTGGGATTCCCACCAGAAAATGCTGATCTAAGAGCAACACACACCACTGCTATTTCTACAGAGGCTACAGCAATGGACATCCTTGGCTGGTACTGACAGAACAACTTCAGCAACTCTTAACATCTCCAAGTCCTGAAACTCACAACGGACATTTATCTTCAAGAAAAAACAACCGAGTCCTGCTGGGAACAACATCCTGAGACCACAAAAATCCTACTTCCCTCAGCAACCTTAATACATGCATACACATATATGTCAGCAGCCAAACACCATTTAAATATTCCCTTTTTAGAGGCAGATTTTTGCAAGCCAACATTCAAATGACACTTGACAGGCATGAGTCAGCCCTGGATTTGATCTTGCTTTCCACCCAAAGCAGCACACGTGGGAGCATGGTTAGGAATGTGCTCAGGAGATGTGCTGACAAGGAACCTGCCTGTATGATGTACAGACAAGGTCTAGGTGAGGAGCAGGAGGGAGCAGGTGAGTGAATATCAAGCAGGACCATCAACAGGGGTCAGTGAGGTCATACAGAGGGGAGAAAGGGCAGCACAAATCTCTCGAGAATCTTCTGAGTTGCTCTTGCTGTCAAGGGCTTAAGAGCAGCCCCAAGAGCAAACAGGTGCTGTTCTAGGTGTCAAATCAGCCCCTGACAGCCACAGGAAAAGTTTATGGCAATACTCCAGAGCCACAACTGAAGCTGCACCAAGAAACACTGCAGGCTGCTGCAAAGTCCAGGCAGAGAAGTCATCACGCAAATGCCTGTGACAGGACAGATATGGCTGTAAGGGCAAGAAGGTGAGTGCACGAGACTGGGTTCCTCAAGTGAACTTCAGTCTTTAGAGCATGAGTTGGCCCTGCACTTGTTCTGGCAGCCTCTGCATTGGCTGCTCCCAGTATCAACACACTTGGATGAGAAAGCTCAAACAAGGATATAGGACAGTTGCATACGCAAGTGTTCCCTGTATTTTGGCCACAGAGCAGCAAAAGCATGCTCAGCATCATGGCACACCCAACAGGCTTTACCTGTAGCTGCACTCCCCTCTTGTCTTCATTTTCTACATGCAGGCGAATCCGTGCAAATTTGTCATCAGAAATGTGCAGCATGATGATGCCGTGCAGCTCCATGTTCTGCAGCCCCCCATCACGGCCGCAAGTCAAGGAAATTTTCTCCTCTATTTTCATGTGCACACTAGATGGGACAGAAGAAAAGCAGGGATCTCAAGTCCTACGCTTGGCATCTAACAAGCAAGGTGAGATACCAGGGGAGAGCTGTGCAATACCCACCTCTCCATGTTAACAGGAGGAGCAAGGACTTTGGCTGCTTCTGTGGAGCGCTTGCCTACAGAAGCCATGATATTTTCTCCTTCTGATTTCAGCTTGTCCACAAAGTTGTCCACCTCCTTTCCCTTAGCGCCAAGCTTCAAGGCTTTACTGGGACCTGAAGGCCTAAATGAAAGGCACAAGAGTCTCCCAAATCCACTCATGGCAATAGATTCCTCCTTCCTCGTTATGTAACCCAACTATCCCAACCTTTTCTTTTTTCTGGGGGGAGAACACATGCTCTGTTATAATTTACATCTGGATTCTGCTCCAAATATTACCAGTAGCTGGGATCTCCTTTTACCTGGCAGGTGCTGGTGCCACCTTGGGCTTTTCAGTTTCAATGATGGTCTCTGTGATCATGGCCGCTGTTGTGCTCCCCGAGACGGCTGAGCTACCAAAGCCACCAAATCCAGGGGCCTTCTTGCCTTGCCTCTCCGCATCCCTCCTAGCTTGCTGCAACTCCTTCGCTTTACGGCGCATCTCGGCTTTGGCCTCGCGCTCCTGAGTCTGAACCAAAAGACAAGGCTGGGTGAGCTTTGCAACCTCAGTCTCTGTCTGCAGAGGAGCCAAGTGTCTTTCCTCGTGAACACTTTGTGAAGGAAAAAGCAATAAGCTAAATCATGGTATGAACCTATCAAAACAGAGTCCCAGCTGTGTGCAAAAAACCAATTTTCCCAGACAGGGCCCCTAGCACAAGGCTGGCAGGATTACCACTCACCTCTCGGACTGCTCGGAACACCTTCTCCTCATGTGAGTCCATCTCGGTGAAGGTCCGGATTTGTGCCAAATTTACATTCTCACGGTAGCCCAGGGCAACAATTTCATCAAAGGCAAAAATCAGGTCGAAGCAGTGCTCAGAGATCTCGTTCTCCTCCAGTGCTCGACAGTATTCAGGGATCTAGTTAAGAGGACATTTGAAAGGAAGATCTGTGGGCAGTGCTGTGTAAACATACTCCTCTACTGTTCGCAGACCCTTCACAAGACCAGCATGCCCTTAGGCTGCTCTTCCTAACTTCACATTGCCGAAAAACAAGATGAAGTTTTGCCATTATTAGTTTTTCTACACTAAAATACTCGTACAACCTCCCAGCCTCATGGTAACACTAACCCAGAAGAATCTAAACACACCCTGGGGGCAGTGAATTTCCTGGAGACCCCTTGGTTACATGAGGACAGCTGCACAAAGAAACACACATGAAGCAGCCCTGTACCTCCAACAACCACAGGCTGCAACATCAACATCAGGGGCTTTTTAGAAGGAATATAGATGTTACCTTAAGAACGTAGAAAACCTTCAATGCTAAATTTACAACATTGTCCCTTTGGTCTCACCAGCTGAACTGCAACAGATTTTTTTTTTCTTTTTTTTTTTTTTTTGCATATAGCTGAAAACCACCACCGAAACTTCAAAGCTGACTTCCAAGTCAGCAAGAGACTCTGGAAAATCAAGTTGGAAGCAAGCAGCACTTCAGCACCAGCTCACCAACAGGCTCCCTGGCCACAGCGCTGCTCCAGGCTGTGCACATACCACCCCTGGATCCTTACCACTCTGGAAAAGAGTCGGAGTGTTTCTAGGTCTTCCAGGATGTTGCTATTCTTGGTGGTGATCAGCACCATGTAGAGCTTCTCCATTGGCTGGTAGACATATCGCACACTCTCCGTCTCCACGAACGTGTGCTGCTTCCCTGTGTTCATCAGCTTTGGGAAGGCCGCCAGCAGCCCCTCGATCCGGGTCCGGGTCATCTCCACAAACTGCCGGGAGACAATGGCCTTCCCTGCCTTCGTGCAGACGGCTGCTGCCAATAGCACCTGTGGGAAAGGTGAGGGCTGGTGAGCTGGGCCTCCCGCAGCCATGCTGTGGGCCCCCCAAAGCAAAGATCGCTTCCCAACATGTTCCACTTCCACAGGTACCACACAATCATGTTATTCTCCTTCAACAACATTTTAAGTCTTTTTCTGTGACTAGCACCAGCAGAGCAGATCCACCCTTACTTTTCCCTCTCCAGTTTCTGTTCTTGAGTTAGTCTGAATTAAAGCTCCCTATCACCCCATTGGGCACGCACAGCAGATCAGCCTATTCCTATGCACATAGAGGTATGACAAAACCCCCCAAATGCTTTAAGTGAGGCTCTGGGTTACTGGGTTTCCTGTCAGTCTGGTCCCAGGTAACAACTAAATACAGGACTATTTTAAAACATGGCATTTCTTCCCAATGCCACGTTTACAACAAAGCTAAATTAATCAAATACTGACAGCTACATTAATGGCAGCACTTGGACAACTCTCCTGGACATATCAAGAGATGTTATCACACAAACAATAAAAAGATGACAAGGCAATCTCCAGCCTAGGTGTTCTCGTTCTTAACTACCTCTCATCCTTCCTTTGCCATTTAGATCAGCTCCTTAACTAACTCTAGCACAGTCAGTCAGTTTCTGAACTTAGGATCCTTTAGAACCCCAACCAAAGGCTATCTAACAACCAAGCAAGGAGCAAAAACTCTCAGAGATCTCAGTTCACAGCTTAACCCCTTGGTAAGAGAGCCAGGCTCCTTCTGGGCTGCCGTGGCGCTCTGCAGCTTGACAACTTGGGGACAAACAGACCCCGAAGCACAGGTCTGAAATAAACCTCCTCCCTGTCAGTGCTCCCCGAAACAATAACTCGGATGTGCAAAGGAACAGGCAACACCAAGGCCGCCGGACGGCACCGAGGGTGGGCGACAAGGCGCTGGGAGGAGAAAGCTCCCGGCGTTACCCCTGTACCGCTCCTGAGCGCAGACTGGCTGCACAGAGCGCCAGAGGGAGCAGCCCTGACTCCCCAGCCCACCCTTACGGCCAGCCCACCGCCGGGCCCCTCGGGCTGCGGCCGCCGGCCCTGGTGTTGCGGATGCCTCGCGGTTCCGTGCGGCGCTTGGCCGCCCTGCGGCACCTGAGGGCAGGGAGTCCCCCGCCACCCCCCGCGGGCTGCCGGCCCCCACCCCGCCAGCCCGGATCTTAAAACCGCCTGCCACAGCGCTCGGCTGGGCCCCACCAGGCCACAGGGTTCCGGCACCGGCCTGCCTGAAAGCTGGGCCTACCAGCCGCACCGGGACCCCGCCCGGAGCCCCCCCAAGCCCTGCTGCACCCCAGGCTCTCCCTTACCATTTCGGCGGCGGCACGGAGGTGGGCTGGGCGCTGGGTCCCTGGGCTCTCCGCGTCCCCTCAGACAGCCCCACAAGATGGCGGCGCCGAGCCACGTCCCCAGACGGAAACGGCGTCACGCACGGCGCACGGGGCGGGGCGGACAGCAGCCACCTCCCCTCCCCCAGGGGGCGCTGCTCCGGCTGGCGCCGCTCTGGCCGAGCGCAGGGCGAGGCGCGTACGTCGCCATGGCGACAGGGGGGCGTCGTGGCGGCATGGCGGAGCGGCGGGCGCTCGAGGTGAGCGGGCCGTGGGGGGGCGGCAGGGGCTGCCGAGGCTTCCGAGGCTTCCGACTCACCGCACTTCTCTGCGTAGACACGTGTGGTAGAGAACCAGCCGTACGACGAGAGCCTGGAGCTGCCAGAGGCCGAGGAGGCGGGCGGCGCGGCGCGGAGACCGGACGGGGACTTCTCTCCAGGCCGCCCCCGGAGGTCTCGCCGACCGGAGCTGCCTGGGGCTGGCGGCGGCGGGGCCGATCGCAGCAGCGACGAGGAGGCCAGCGGCGACAAGGTAGGCGCGGGGTTGGCGGCCGGATGGGGGCCCGGTGAGGCGCCCCGGTGAGGCGCCCCGGTGAGGAGGCCGGGTCGCTCTCACCTAGAAGGAGGTGGCCGCCCCCTCGGCCCCGGCCCGCTCGGCCCCCGCGACCGCCCTCAGCGAGGAGGAGGACGACGATGACTCGGAAGAGGAGGATTCATCCGAGACCGACTCGGAGGATGACTCGGAGGAGCACGGGGCTGCACTGGAGGGGTGAGGAGCTGGGAGCTGGGGTCCAGTACTAGGCAGGTGCCATTCAGCTCCACTGCTGTGCCTGTAATCCCACGAGGGTGAGCATGGTCATGGTCATCAGTACAGTCCTGTGCCTTTCTTTGGGTAAACCATGGCTCAACACTGTTGTGTTCATGTACAAAAAATACTGTGTAAGAAAGGACTGATCTACCTTGTCCTTCTGCTCTCTGTGACTGTCCAGTGCAGCTGGACAGGTTCCTCCTGAGGAACCTGCCATGCGTTAATCTTTGCCCACCTTTCTCTTCCTTTCTGTAGTGACTTCAATCTAGCAGATTATGACTACCTGCCAGTGACTTCAGAAATCAAAGAACTCTTTGAGTACATCAAGAGGTGAGCAGCAGGGGTTTTAGCCCGCTCTCGTCTCTCCTTCATGACGAATTTTGCTGAACAGTTCACAGTCACCCCTGCTGTGGCATTGTGGTTTTTTGCCAGGTACACTCCCAAAACAATAGAGATTGAGTCCAAACTTCAGCCTTTCATTCCAGAATTTATTCCTGCTGTTGGAGACATTGACGCGTTCCTAAAGGTACAAGTGCTCCAGTTTCCTCTGTACCAGCCTGAAGGGGCTGCTCTGCTGCCATGCCATGAATACCCCTGCCCTACACTGACACAGACGCCATCCTACAACCCTGGGAAGTCACATCTCCAACAGGACACTCCTAATTTGGGGGGAGGGCTGCCTTTTCCCATGACCAGCACCTTGTGTATTCAGGTAGCACTGTACTAACAACTCACCTTCCAGAGAGTATTCTCCTACCTCTTCCTTTCAGGTTCTGCTTTCTAAACCATAGGAAGGCTCTGTATGAAACAGCCCTGATTTTCCCCGCTTTGGGATCCTCTAGGAAACAGTGTCTGTGTTTATCCGTAGGTTCCCCGTCCTGATGGCAAGCCTGATAACCTGGGCCTGTTGGTCCTGGATGAGCCATCAACCAAACAGTCAGACCCCACTGTGCTCTCCCTTTGGCTGACAGAGAACTCCAAGCAGCACAACATCACCGTGAGTCAATTGCCCACTAGCTGTAGCAAAAACATCACCTTTCACCCTTACTGTCATCTCTGTGTCACTGCAGTGTTGCAGCACAACTGACAACTTGGCTTGAAAGGCACAAAACACTGACCTTTTTCTGTAACCTGTAACTTTACACTGCAACAGACCAAAGCCTTGCTTTGGCCAGTCTTAGTGCAGACTTAGAATCCGTTTCTGCTTAGTTGTTCACTCAGAGTTGTTTTCCAGCTGCAGAAATCAGTTGGTTTAGTGCAACTAAGAAAAAGAAACCATTTGGTCAGTCAGGAGCAAACACAGGGTTTGCAAAAAAGCCCCAAAACAAATACCACAAAGTGCTCCCAGCTTTCTATTTCTGCTTTTAGCAGCAGATCAAAGTGAAGTGTTTGGAGAATGCAGAGAAGAACCCCAAAGCCATCGAGGACTGGATTGACAGTATCAGTGAGCTGCACCGCTGCAAACCTCCTGCCACAGTCCATTACACCAGGTGAGCTGTGGCTTCACCTCTGCCTCACATGTAGTTCAGCAGCTCAGTGAGGCCAAAATCTCTCCAGAGGGAGATGCACTATCACCTGTGATCCTGAATGTCTTGTTTTGTTCTTCCCTCCCAGGCCAATGCCTGACATCGAGAGCCTGATGCAGGAATGGTCACCTGAATTTGAGGAGCTCTTGGGAAAGGTATGTTCTCCCAGTGTTAAGTAGTTGGCTCTGTGGGTTCCTGCTACATTCTGAGCTCTTTGCCTGCAGCCTGGCCTGTTGAGATTTGTCCTTCTGTGCTGTTCCTCACATGGGAGAAGGCAGGGAGCAGCTGCTGCCCCAAGTGTCTTGAGATCCACACATGCTCTCTTAGGTGACAGCCCCCTCTGTTCCAGGTGGGCCTCCCAACGGCCGAGATGAACTGCAATCTGGCTGAATACATCAACATGATATGTGGTAAGTGGGGGGCTGTGCTGGAGACACAAGGTGCTGCTAGTCTGGTGCTGTCTTACTTAGAGCAGGAGGTCTCTGGATGCAGGAGATCATTCCCTGCTGCCCTCAGTAGGAAGCAGCCTCTTGTACCATAGTCCTCATCAAGTGAAGGCCTGGGCAGTGGGAGGGTCCTCACAGCCCAAGGTGCAGCCTGGGTGCTTTCACATTCCTTTGCTCTTGCCTGTAGCCATCCTGGACATCCCTGTGTACAAGGGCCAGATCCAGCCCCTGCACGTCCTCTTCTCCCTCTACTCAGAGTTCAAGAACTCACAGGTGAGCAGCTCCAGGCAGGCACAGCTCACCCTACAGGAAGCACCACAAAGCTTCTCCTTGCCTCTGGCTTTGCTGCGTTTTAATTAATGAGAATCAGCTATGCACTAATTCATTCTTCCCTTGCAGCATTTCAAGCCATTGGCTGATGGGAAGAAGGGCGGGAGCTCACCCTCCAACCCACCGTTGCAAGCAGCAGACACGGAAGTGTTAACCTTCACTTGAAGGTTCACAGTCAAGCTTTGCCTCTTGCACTATCTGCTGCTGGACATCGAGGTGTGACCAAAGCAGCCTGGGAAGCAGCACACAGCACCTGAGAGGCCTCCCTGCTGTTCCAGTCTGGTGTTCACAGTTAGTGCAGAAGCTGATTAATTGCTCCATTTCTGACTTGTGCCCAGGAGGCCAGCATTAAACCAGCTCTCCCCAACAAGAGGCTCACCATGCTATAGGAACTGCAGAGCAGAGGCTCCTCAGGCACACACTACAAGTGCTGTAGCAAGTGTGAATAAACTCCAGGCTCAAACACAATACTTGAGTCTGCCCTATATGTTCCAAGGCCTGATCTGGGGATCTAGAATCTCCTCTGCCCCATGTTATTGAGACCCTTTTTCTATTCTCAAGCCCCTTTGTTGCTACCAAGGGGAAATAACCAGCATGGTACCACACAGATACTTGGGGTTATTTTATTGCTGTTGGGACAGAGCTGCCTGGCCAGCCATCTGCTCCAGCTTGGGCAGGGTGAGCACCATCACACTCAGGCAAACTTGGTGCTCAGCCCGGGAGGAGCCACAGTGCTGGCATAGCCTGCCTGCACACAGCTCTGGTGCATTTTGCTTATAACAATCTATTCGTAAAGTGCATGGGCTACATAAAACATGCCTTGGCTAATGACACAGCACATACCTGAATGTGGAGCTGGGGGCTGGTGGGTGCCTGGCATGGCGTTGGCACCCTGGGCTGTGCTTCTCTGGAGCTGGCACATCGCTGCTGCTGGGCAGCCCTGGCTCATGGGCACCATGCCGTGTCTCACAGCCAGATCTCATCACTGCTCACACTGGGCACTTTGTAGATGCGCCCAGATGTGGGGAGCTGGACAAAACCTGCAGGTCAAAGGCAACCTGTTGTCATCACCTTTTGGGGCAGCTGTAGAGGTTGGTGTCCCCACAGCACAGCTATCAGGGCCTCTTATCTGCCTCACCGAGTTTGTTGAGGACCAGGGAGTTCTCCAGCTCCAGTAGGGCACTGTCTTCTCCCCTGGCACCAGCTCCCACCCCCTTGGGGGAAGCTACAGGGAAGCAAAGCAGCGAGAACCAGGACATCTTGCCCTTGCTCAGGCAGGACCCATGGTTCCTTGCACCATCATCTTGGGCTCTTACCTTCAGCTTCCCACGTGAGGTCCCCAAGGTGCAGGTCAGGAGGCAGGGACCGGGTCTGGCGGAGCGGATGTGTGCCCCAGGGCTGTGGTGGGTGGAAGCCACTGCAACGGGAACAGCGGCTGTGTGGGCTGCTCCCCGTGCTGGGCAGTGTCTTGGCCTGGCCCCACACTAGGCAGACAGCACAGGAGCCCAGGCCGAGCAGGGCACCCAGGGCCAGGGCGGCTCCAAGAGCAATGCTCAGGAAAGGCAGCTCCACACGAGCATCCAGCAGGCCTGCACAGGCAGCACAGCCCCCTCAGTACCTCTCTGTAGGCCTGCCACACTGCACCCACCCCCCCCAACACTTACCTGGGAGCAGGAGGGAGGCAGAGGTGACGCCCATGCTGTTGTCAGCACTGATGGAGAAGTTACCCAGGAGGTTGCGGGCTGAGTGGTTGGCCAGCCCTGGGTTTTGTGTGGCCCCCAGGAGGAACTGGGAGGTGTTGGCCCTCACACACCAGTTCTGGCCCATGTGGATGATGCTGGTTGGCACCAGTAGAGAGAACACCAGGAGGAAACCAGCACCCTCTGCCTCCTGGTAGATAAGATCCCGTAGGATCTATCTAGGCAACAAACAGAGGCAGTGAGACAGGTAGGAGGGATGGGCCTGGCAGCCAGTAGGGATGGCAGCACCACCAGGAGCATGATTAGTCTCACCAGGAGCACTCAGTGCATTTGTGCAGGACTGATGAGACACTGTCCTGCCTGGCCAGGCAGCAACCCCATGTGCCCTCCCCACACCCCTGGCTTGAACAGGGCTGGCAACACTGACCTTATGCTGCACGTTGAGGAGCACAGAGATGTTGTGAGTTGTCCAAGAGGCAAGGCCAGTCATGGAACAGCTGAGCTAATGGTCGTAGTGCTGAGTAGTGAGGGTGCTGACAGTGCTCTGAGTGGTTCAGCTCCTGCTTCTGATCATCAAGGTACCATGTGAGGGTGGAGCAGAAGGGCCTGGCACAGCTCTCCTCCTCCAGTAGCAGATGCAATGCTGGTGTCTGCTTGTCAATGGTGGGGCACAGCTCCCCCAGCCCTGTCAGAGAGCCCCTGTGACAACAGAGCCACTGCCATGTGCTGGACCCTGCTGCAACCTTATCTGCCAAGCAGAGAGCATGAAGCCCAAGCAGCAGCAGCAGGCAGGCAGGGTCAGCCCCCAACCAGCTCCAGGGATGCCCCACAGCCTTGCTCAACACTGACAGAGCAGCTGGAGCTGGCACACAGTAATGTCCCAGTGGTGGGTCCCCAGCCCCCCCCAGCATGTAGCAGGGCTGGAGGATGTGGCCAGGCTGCACCTTACCTGGAGCATCGCTGCCGCGACCAGCCAAACCCGCAGTGCGGCTCTGCGCCTGGGCCCCACCACGAAGGGCCCTGCGTGCGGCGCAGGGGCGGTCCTGATGCAGCTGCGAGCGTCCCTCACACTGGGCCCCTGCAGCTGCCATCCCTGAGTGGGGCTGGTGCTGAGGCAGCTGCTGCTGCAGTAGGGTCTGTCCTGCTGGCCATGGCACTGCCGCTGTGCTCAGGAGAGCGGACAGAGATCCCCCAGCTGGGAAAGGGATGGCTGTTCCTGTGACCCCCACTTCCCCTCCCCGTGGGACT
Source organism: Heliangelus exortis (assembly GCF_036169615.1). Taxonomy (NCBI): domain Eukaryota; kingdom Metazoa; phylum Chordata; class Aves; order Apodiformes; family Trochilidae; genus Heliangelus; species Heliangelus exortis. The sequence goes on from NC_092447.1 coordinate 293,453, forward strand.
GTGCATCAACGGGACTCACACAACAACCAGAGCCCAAATGCTGGGGATACAAGGAGGTTTATTAGGGGTAGAGCAGAGCCCAGACAAAGTGAAGCGTATTGGTACTTCCCGTCCCTGGCTGAGAACCAGCGGAATGGGGAACAGGTTCTCTGGCACCAGAGATTGTCCTCCTCAAGTGGCCAGGATCTGCCCACCTGGGCCACCCCAGGAGCACAGTACTGTCTGGCATACCTCACTCACTCTGAATGTTGCCAGGGTTGCGCAGCTTCCCCAGCATCTCACAGAGCATCTGGTTGCAAAGGGCAGCGTAGGGGTTGAGCAGCACCAGCTGGCGCCGGGCGAAGGCACTGCCCAGGCGTGCAGCCCGCTCGAAGTCACACCGTGCCTCCTCCTCATGTCCCTGCAGCCGGTGGATCAGGCCCCGCTGCACGAGGCTCTGGCTGGCAGCACGGCCGCGGCCCCGGCTCAGGCGGATGGCTGTGTCCAGGTCCTGCAGGGCACCTGGTCAGGGGGGTGGGGTGTCAGGGTGGACAAGGGGCACCAAGGGGCTGCTGGGGCTCAGAGCCACCTGCCCCTGGGCTGCTTACCTGCCACATCCCCCCGCAGGCGCAGGGCCTGGGCCCGGTTGTTGTAGCCTGAGGCACGCTCGGGCAGCAGGCAGATGGCCTCGCTGAACCGCTCTAACGCTCTGCTCACATCTCCTGACTCGGCAGCAGAGATACCCTGCAGCTCCAGGTCCCGGACCTGCTCCAGCACCTCTGTCCCGAAGATTTCCACTGCAGCAGAACAGAGGGAGGCTTCTAGGACCAGGACACCACACAGGGAGCAGCCCCATGGCCCACTCTGCAGTCCCAGCAGAGGGTACAGGGGTCCAGCCACAGGCAGGGGCTGCTCCCAGCCCACCCTTGAAGCCCCCTGCCTGCCACCCCGAGGCAGCACGGGGACCCCCACTGCTGATTCCAACAGCATCACCTCACCTTCCTCCTGGGCATCCTCCTCCTCATCCAGCCTGGGGATGTCCCCAGAGGGGGTGCTGGGGTTGAATATGGTCTGCAGGACAGCCCTGTCGTTGGCAGTGGCCATGGTGCCCTCTGCACCAAGGGGCCTCAGCAGGTTAATGTTTACCTCACCAGCACCACTTGCCTGTCCTCGCCTGTCCCTGTCCTATCCCAGCCCCGTACCCAGCCCCGCCACCTGTGGCCTTAGAGGCAGCAACCCAGTGGCTTCCCAAGGTGACCCGGTGAGCACCTCACCACCAAACCCCACCACGGTCCCCACTGGTGGCTCCTGCTCCCCAGTCATCCCAGAGCAGTGGCAGCGCAGGGGCAGTATCTTTTCAGCCCTCAAGAAGAAATCGAGAGCAACCCTCTGCAGCAATAAACTTGACATGTTTATTAATTAAACTATCACTTAAATAAAAAAAAGTGCATAGAAAATAAACATGTTTAAAAACTCCTTTGTTTTTTTTTTTTGCTTTTTTGTTTTTTTGGTTTTTTTACAACTATGTACACTTTTTTATTTTTACATTCAGTCTTTTGCAGAGCTTTCAGCATTTTTTTAAACTATTAAAGTATTTCCTTCTTCCCTGTGCCAGGGAGTTAACACTGATGTACTTCAGGCATGTTTCCTCTTTTTTTTTTTTAAAAAAAAAAACAACAAAACCAAACAAACAACCAGAAGCTTGGAAGAACACAGGGAAAAAAAAGAAAAAAAAGTTGTTATACATGATAAGTTGTCAAGAAATGTATTTCTAGAACATAACCTTGCCTTTGCAGTTTTTTGTTTTGTGTTTTTTTTTGTGGTTTTTTTTTTGTTGGTTTTTTTTTTTTTTTGAAACAATTATTCACCTACCTGTATTTACTAAAGAGACTGTTAAGTTCAATAAAAGAAACACCACAAGTATAGTTCTTGGTTGATAGACAAAGCTACTGTACCTCATTAAAAAGAGACCAGAAAAGCACAGAGCACATTTTTTTTTCCCTATATGCAGGTGGTTCCCCAACATTCATAACCAAAACGAGAGGAAGAGAAGAAAGAAACCAAGTTGTACAAGTACTGACTGGCAACAAGAAGGGCTGGGAAAGGCCGAGCCGCCTGCTCCGGCTCCTGACAGCTCTGGCCTGGCAGGGAGCACACGGCACAGCTTTCCCGGCCATCGTTAGCAACTGTAACACAATCCTTATCTATAGTGTTAAGAGAATTAAAAGCCATGGACTGATACTGAACTAGGCTTCGTTACACGGTGCATTACTATAGTAGTTCCTATATATATTGTATTTATAGTTATAAAAAAACCAACTTGTGAGTGTGGAGAGTGGACCAGTAGTATGAGTTCGGATGGCATGATTCTGCACAAAGACCGTCTCGCTGAAGAACCTGGTATTGCTTTGAAATGAAAGAAAACCAGAAAGAAAAGATACCCAGCCCTTTGCAATGACCCGCTTTTCCTTGAAACACAAAAACCACGTTGGTTTGTACAAAGAAAAATAAAATGCCTTAAGATTCCTTTTTTTTTTTTTTTCCTCAGTATTCTCAGATACCGTGATCTGTGTCAGTCCTTATAAAATATACATTCATACACGAGGAAGCTGCGCTGCATCGCTGCCAGCCTGGGCAGGACAGGGCTGTGGGGGCACTGGGAGACTGCCATGGCCTCTCCCTGCCTGGCACCATGCAGCTCCCGGGGTACAGACAGTTCCACTGGCCACAGCAGCTCCTGCCAGGGTGGCCACACAGGGATAGCAGCAAAGCGGACAGACAGCCAGACCCCCAGGCTTGGCTGGAGAGATGCTTGGTGCCTGGGGGACTCCCCAGCCCCCCCTCTCTGCTTTTCCCTACCTGGGGTGGCTCTGGGCAGCGCCTCCCAACTGGAGCCTCCTCCGCCATCAGCACAGGCGAGAGCAGAGCTGCTGGGGTCAGCTCCTGGGCTGAGCCGAGGCCCTGACACTGCTGTCAGAAACGAGGAAGAAGCAGGACCGAGAGCGGATGTGTCTGGGGACACAGGGCTGAGACCCCCTCCAGACACACAGACACTCTGCAGCCTCCTCAAGGTATGTGCGTTCCCAAACTGTCAGTGCATCAAATCATCTCAGTAACAAATGCAGTGTCAATTTGACTTTTCTCTCAACAGTTATCACCAAATAATCATCACACAGTGCAATAACAAAAGGAAACTGGCAGTTCCCGACCCTCTGAGCACCCCATTTCATTCTCAGGTCAGAGGAAGAGGTGTCAAGGCCTGAAGGGCAAGGATTTGGGGCACCCCACAGCAAGCACTGTGGCCCCCATTGCCAATGCTGTTCCCGAGCTGCTGGTTCCTTGAACAGCTGCGATTAATCCACAAGGATAGCGTGGAAAATGAGGGTGCTTCCCGCGTTCCCTTCTCCATGGAAAAACTCATCTGCCTTCAGCAGAGGGACTGCAGGTCCCTGGACCAGCCTCCCACGAAAAGGGCCTTGAGGGTCAGGTCCTCTCTCATTTTGCTTTTCAAACACTTGCAGGATACCAGTTTGGGGCAAGACAGCCCCCCACTTCCTGCCCAGGGGCACAGATGGTCCTTTAGACCCAATCTCCTGAACATCCTCTCAGATGGGCAATTCTCCCTCCTGCCCCCATCTTGATGGGTAAATAAAGTCTAAGGTCCAGCCAAACCTCCTGGAAACAGTTATTGAAGTCAAAAAGGCAGAACAAGATTAAAAAAAAAAAAAACACAAAAAACTCCAAACAATAAAGTGTGCCCCCCCCTCTCTGGAGAAAGGATCAGACTGTGTCCAGCCAAGTATTTCCTATAACCGTCCTATGAAAATAAAAAAAAACATTAAAAAGAGATTCTCTTAAATTAGGATAATACCACTGTTTAAAAAGCCTCGTCATAAGTGCTTTCCCCTATGAAGTGCTTCTCATAGAAAAATATACAAAATATATTTACATTTATAAAACCTTAAATATTAAACTGTAAACAGAACAGAGTAAAATCCAATGTCATCACCTGTCAGGCTTGGGGCTTTTTACCTTTTTCTCTGTGTTTCTGTCTGGGAGGCGGGCACAGACCCATGCAGGGGGGGGACTGATGCTCTTGTACCTCGGATGAGACTCTGGGCTTCCCTGACACCCAGTGCAGCTCCACAACTGTGCCAGCTCCAGCCCTGCCAATCGCTCCCTGTCTTCCTACATGTTCCCGGACGCTGCCCAGTGCAGATGAGGCTGGTCACTGTCTGACCACTGTTTGGCCTTCACAGAGAACTCAGGCTCTGTTTTGGTGTCTCTTCCCATCCCTTGTTCCTTTGTTTCTCCCAACCTGGCCCTCAGCAGGGGGGCTGCGCAGAGCCCCACAAAGCCTCCTGCTCTACAGTGGCACGGCTAACCCTGGAGCCACCTCCCAGTTCCCACCTCTCTTCCAAGGGACATCAGTCCCTCAGACCAGCTCCAGAGCAGGAGAGGGACCACTGGCTACTGGGAAAGGGCTGGGGCAGAGAGGAAGCTTTCCCTTGCCCAGACAGACAGCACCCTAACTCCTGGCACAAGCCTAATCTCTGCCAAAAAATGCCAGGAATTTCTATGGTCTGGCAGGGATTTTGGAGCCAAAACCCTTGACTCTCCTGGCAGGCTGCTTTGTCCTGCTCTCCCCTCCACAGATGGAACCAACTGAGCCACACCCTGTGCCTGACCCCATGCCTTGCCATACAGTGTTGCAGGCACACGAGGAACTGCAGACACTGCAGACCCCCAGGGCAGCGGGCTGGTGAGCACAGTCCCTCTCCCCAGGAAGAAAGCTCACTCCAACACTACCCAACTCCTGACACAGCCTTCAAAGAGGAGGAGGAGAGCTACACGTTTAGTGTGCTCAGCCATGGAGGGACAGAACCCACAATCACCTGCACAACCAGGCCTGGGCCAACCTCCCCTCCCTTATCCTGTTCACTGGCCCCACACACTAAGAAAGAAATACCAGTGGAAATGAGAACAGCAAAAACATAATCATGCTGAGGACCTTCTCCAGTTGCCTGTGTCTTTCACAGGGGTAAGTGTGCGCGTGCGAGACATGAAGATGTGGACTCTGACAGAGAAATACAGCCGCCAGTCAGGTCCCTGAGCCCAGCTCATCTTCATTCCTGCTCCAGCCTCCCTGTCCCGCCTGGATGGCTGGGCAGGGATTCACTTGAAGCTTTGGTTCACCCCAAGCCCTTCAGGGCTCACTTGCAGCTGATGGAAGTTCTAATTTAGAAACTTCCTGCACTTCTTGGCGCCACAGTTGCAGGGCAGTTTGTTGCTGGCGTCTTCGATGGGGAACTTGTAGTCATAGGTGAGCTCTTCCCCACGGTAGATCTTGCGCATGGCAAAGATGACAATGTGTTTCTGGCCGTCGATGTTGATGACACGGGAGTAGCAGTTGGGCTCGCAGGAGTGATTGATGAAGCGGGCCGCGTTCCCATGCATGGTGGCATCCACCACTTCAGAGTCATCAATGCGGAACATGTAGCAACCGATCCCCTATGCATGGAGGACAGAGGGTTAGCACAGGGAAGGGAAGACAGAGCCACCCTAACAGGCAACCTAGCTCATCACAGCAACCTCAAGTCAAGCCTTTTAAGTATCTGGACCTTCTCTTCACTTGTCTTTGTAAACTCACTCTTGAATCATTTCACTGGACTGAGACCCTTCCCAGCCCACAGGGGAAAAACAGTACATGCCTCAAGAGCTCCATCAAGAATAGTTAATACCCTGAGACATTTGCAGTGTATCTGCAAATGCACTTTTCACATGGCCTATGCCTGTCCTACCTTCACAGCCACTTTCTAGTTCTCTCAAACGTTTTTATGAACTTCTGCAAAAGCCCACAACTCACCTTACTGTCGTAGTATTTCTCTCGTTTGTCAGTGAGGATGGAGCGAATGACATTGCCTGAATATTCGATCACCATCTCACCTGCATCGATGTTCCTTTTGCAGAACAGCCCTCGACCATGGATGGGAGACCTGAGGAAGCAACAACATCATCAAGTATACAGAATAGTACAAAAGCTAAATTCAGAAGGACAAGATTGCCACCACCACAGAAAACAGCTTTTGTCATCACAAGGATCACTTACTCTTCTATAATGTAATGCTAACGAGAACAACACTAGGTTTGTCCTGCCTACTCCTGGCTACAAACAAGACAAGCAGAGAGGAGCAAGAAGTTTGTGCTGAGCATTGTTTTTTAAATACATAACTTGGACATGGAGAAGAAGGAGGGGAAAAAAAATACCAGATCTGCTTTTTGCCCTAAATTTTGCAGCCTGACTTCATAGAGGGTTTCCAGTTTTCACCTTACTCTGTCCCAGAGGCAGAGGTACCAGAACAAAACCACACCTGTAGACACCAACTGCCTCCTTGGATGTCTTCTTCAAGTGTCGGAAGCGCATGGGCATTGGCAGATCCATACTAGTAGCCCTCCTGGAAGAAAGAGACTCTGCTAAGTGATGACGTCCGTTTGGGAGTCCGTGCTGTGTATTATCTGGGATACTTTCCAAGATATAACAACTTACACACTGTGACACTGTAGCCCACTGGGAACACATAATTTACTTAGTGTTTACATATGTAACAAATATACATTCATATATATACACAAACAAGTATACACACACACATATATATATATCTCAAAACACACATACATATCTATGCACATACAGTTATAAACAATAATTTCCTCCCTCTTTTTTCCCAAATTCTCATCAGATTGCTTTACCTGATCTCATTTTTGAATCCCCCAGGATTATTTCCCCTTTGAACTGTTAATAGCCTGCTGCCTACCGTGCTGATTTCAGCTGTACTTCTTCCTCTTCCTCATCATTTGGGTTGTATTCTGGTGGCTGCCGGTGCTTAGAAGCCAAGAAATTGAACATATCAAATGCAGATTTCCTGCAATTTAAAGGAGACAAAAGGAAGTATGTTTTACTGACTGAAAAGAAACAGGTGGCTGACATAACAAACAGGTGGTTTGACATGTTTGTTGCTTTTCACCTTCCCCAGCCTATCCTCTCTTGAAGCCCCCTGGGCATGAGGGCAACAGACATCAGTTTCTGAGAGCAATGAATAAAGGCACCACCCATCACAGCTTTGTTAAACAAAAACAGGGGACAGGAAAAAAGGTAGGGACCCTCAAGATGCAATTAACTGATTTACATGAGAAAGCCATGACCATTTCTTTTCCAGGGAGACCTTTAGTCCTATGGAAATTTGCTGCTGTACCCTGTGGTGGAGCTACTCAACCGAGCAAATGGGCCGTTAAACCCCAACAATGGCAAGGGAGACTTGCCTCAGGTGGACTTCAGCCCTGGCAGAGCCGTGTGGGTTCAGAGGGGGTTCGTTGGCCTCCTCAGGCTTGTGAAATCGGAACTTGTAGTTGTGGCAGTGCTTTGCCCCGTACAGTTGCTCAACAAGGAACACAACGGTATCGTGGATAATCCCCAGCATCCTCAGACCATTTACACCTGGAGCAAGACATGGAGCACAACACAAATCCCAGTGACACCACAGACCTGGAGCAGGATACTGGCGTACCAGTCTGCAGCTCTGCAGAAAGCCCTGCATCAGCGACTTCATGACAGGTACCGACTTTTAAATTGTTTCACTGGGGACAAAGTCTCCTCCACAGAGCAGGCTCTTCAGACAATCAGAGAGATTACTGCAATGGATACAAGTAACTGAAGGTTACCTGCAAAGGAGAGCTGCTTCAGGCGGGCATTGGAACGGGCTTCCTGAACTTTGTCTGTCAGTGACTTCCAGGCATCTGCAGTCACACAAAAGAGGACAAAGACAGTCAAAGAGTATCCAAGCAGGGGGCAGCCAAAACAGGTGCCTTGCTACAGCTCTTATGTGGCCACATCTTATCAGGTTTGCAGTGACACAAAACACTGCTATGTATGTGGGCAGGGTGCTGTGTTACAGCTCTTGTTTACACCAGCCAGTCAGAGAACATGAAGTTTGCATTCCTTCATGGGCCATAAATTAACATCCTCAGATCCAATTCCTATTGTCTATCCCAAAATTCACTTTGGTGTCAATAGAGCTAAATGTTTTCAGCAAAATGGTCTGGAGAAGAGGTCTAGACACCCCGCTCTCTGATCCATGTTTATTGACAAAACTGATCATTGGCCACTTGATTGCAAAAAAATGTAATATATATTTTAATATATATTTTTACTGAATATACTTAATATATTTTTACTGAAAAAATAAAAATCAGTAGAATCCAGATGTTATGGCCCAAGATTGTTCTAGGGCTGTAAACCAAGAGATCTTAATTTATTTTTTAATCTTAAAAAAAAGCAAGAGATCCTCAGTCACTATTGTATTTCTAGCAAGGAAGGCTAAAACCAGTACAACCAAAACCACTCAGTTCTTACCTTCTATACTTTCTGCGCAGATCTGAAAACCGTCATCACTAGAGATCTCAAAAACCAAACCTTTCTTTGGCTTCTTCTCACCAAGACACTCTTTCCTCTTTTGTTCTTGCTGAAGCCAAAACATAAGCGGGGAGCTAAAAGTGCTCTCTTCTTCCTCAAGAGCTTTTGAGCCTAAAAAAGACAGATCCCAGCATGAAGACAGACACTGGGCATAAGGATATTTTTTCCCATTGGCTGTTCCACAACTGAAAATTACTTAGGAACTTAACTTTGGACCAGTTAATCTGTTAAAGAAAAAAATCTAGACAGTGTTGTAGTAAGAGTGTGAAAGCTCATGCACTGAAATCTCCACAAGCTAATAATAAAGATGTAACTATTTGTCTGGTATCTGTTAATGGAGAATGGATCTTTCCTCCCTTACACGCAAGAATAACATCACTATTATCTCTGATGTTTCTCTTGAGAGAACAACACACACAAACATCAAAACTTCAAGGTACTGATTTTCCAGTCCTGAAGAATCCCAAGACTAAGTGCTATGGATGAAGTGACATACCTGCACTTTCTTGCTCATTTGCCAAGTTCTGAGTTGATTGAGATTCTGGGAGGACTGCCATTTGCCTTGGAAGGGAAGGAAATGAACATGTAGGAAAATATTTAACAACCTACCTCATTTCCTCACCAGCCCCACCAACTGGACAGGTAAAAGAAACTTTTTCCAGTTTGTTTTAACATCAGCTCAGCTGGAAACAAGCAAGCCAAAAGATTCTACTCTGTAGAATTTATTTTTGAGGCATCTTTCAGTCTGACTTAATGCAGTCTGTGACCTGTTCTTTGTGTCAGCCCTGCTCTGTAATAAGGTGTGTGTGCACATACAATCAACCAGAACAGTACGAAGAAGCCAGAACAGTACAAGGAGTCCTGCTCTTAGCAAGCAGTGAGCTTCCCACAGCTTAATTTAATGTCTCACTGCAACTCAGTGTGACCGCTCATTCCGGACTGAAGGCTTTCAAGATACTTTAACCAGTAAAGTCAGACTTCTCACACTGTCTTTAGAAATTTCCTTACGCTCAAGAGAGCAAGTAAAAGGTGTGTTTTTTTACCCAAGTAAAAGGTGTGTTTAATTGCTTACCCTGCAGACTGGCCACCTTGCTTCTGTGATGGCTGATCTACACTTGCTGCATCCTGCACATCTGCCTTCACAGCAGGAGTCCTGGAACAAGAAGATTTAGGAACATTCAAAATAGCTGCCAAGCAATACGTGCCATAACCAAGACTGGAAAGCAGTAACAGGTCCATTGGGAGCTGTCATCAGTGATTCAGCAATTACAGAAGTAGAAACAAATGCATGAGGAGTCAGGTCACAATTCCAGCATCACATCACAATAAAGTCCTCACAACCCTGATCTTCAAAGCCTTCAATTTTTCATCCTTCCTTTTCCAGTGGTAAAAGTTGTACCAACTCCTTTACATAGCTACTTCCTGCTGGCAGCTGAGGTTTTTTACCCGAGAAATTATCAGAAGGAAAATTTGCCGTAGAAACTAGCACAAGGCTCTTTCTTACACTGCTGCAAAATCTCAGGGATAAGTAAGATCAAACAGTCCTCTTACCCAGCAGCTGAGGTCTGGGCCACAGCAATGGCCCCTCTGTCAGGAACGTGTGCTTCAGGGGAACTGCTCCACAGGTGAGAAGGTTTGTGCTTCTTTCCATTCCCTTTGTCCAACAATGGCTGAATGCGTTTGATTTTCTGCTTCATTTTTGTGGGGCCCAGCATGGAGCTACTGGCAGACTGCTGACCCGATGAGGGGGAGCCTCCTGGGGATGCCGAGCTGGCATGCATCACCGAGGAGGAAGCCTTGTTCTGCTCCAGTCCGGTATTGTTGGGAACATCAACCAGCTGTGGGAAGCTCGATAACTGGGTTGCTGCTGAAGCTGAGCCGAGGTCCAGCTGGGGGGAAGCAACCCCAGTTTTGCTGGTTAGGAGCTGTGTCATATGTTGAAGTTGGTAAGAGCCTTCTGGGTCAGTAGATGATGGGGCGACTGTCATGCCCATCGTCTGTGCTGAAGGCAGGACACATATGCTGGAAGCAGCCGTCATTGCTGCTGTAGATGGAGTCTGAGATGATCCCAGTTGCGAAAACATCCCAGAGCTTGGTGGCAAAGTCATGTGCTGCTCTTGAACACCAAGACTTTGCTGACTAGCTTTGATCAGGAGGTTGCTTATTGAACCAAGGTCCCCCAGCAATCCAGGGCTGGTTAATGTTACTGAACTTTGTCCCAGAACGTGACTAGGAACTGACCCTCCAGTAGTGGGGGCTGTGGTGGCCTGCATGGACACAACGTTCAGCACTGAAGAACTTGATGACAGGCCTGATACAGGTCCCGGAGTGAGGTGACTGGCATCTGGCCCAATAACGCTAGGAGATGTGCCAACTGCAGAAGTGGTCCCACCTTGTGAGAGCAAAGATGTTTGCTCAAAATACATGACTCCAGACTTAGACCTTTTGATAATATTGGGGACAGTTCTATGGGATGTTGAATTCGCAATGGTTCCCAAATCCAGCGGGTGGTTGGAAATCTGGGAAGGAGCAAAATTAATTAAGGTCATGTTGGAGACCATATCAGGTGGGGCTATGGCAGAAGGGTGTCCAGATGGAGCCAGCTTCTTATTCTTTCGTGACTGCAGACGAGATATGGGCCGCTTCTTGCCTAGGGCAGCTGGTGTGGAGGTGGTGGTGCCAAGGTCTGTCCTCTGACTAGCTTCAGACACTAAGAGCTGAGGATCAGGGGGTGGTTGCACACCAATCAGAAGACCAGGCGAAGGACCGCTTATGTTTGGGGGGAAGCCACTCTGTGTGGCTGTGAAGGGGTGCATGTGCTGGTGATGGGACATGGGCAGCAGCCCCTTGCTTGTGGGTGGGAATAATGACTGAGACGAGGGCAAGCTTGGATTTAATCCTGTGGTCAGCGTGATCCCACTCCCCATAGGCCCCAGCACTGAGGTGTTGGTCTCCATCACGCTCTGTGCAGAGCTCACAGAGGGCGTCAACTGAATCTTCTGAGTAACACCATTGGGAAGAGTTTGAAGGACGTACAGCGGCTGCATGTTTTGGTTGACAACCAGAAGTTTTTCTGCGGCTGGCTTGAGGTGGGGTGGTGTGGTCTGCACAGCAGCATTGGAGATCTGCGAGGGGCCGGGACTGTCAGTGGAGTTTGGCACATACTTCTGGCTCTGGAGGGGAACAGTGGGAGATACCGGCACCTGGATACCCGGGGTCCCGCTGTTCCTTGTTAAATCCTGGTTGCTGACATGGCCTTGCTCGACAGGCCCACAGGGTGGGCTGGCTATGTGCTCTGCATCTATGTGGCCCTGGATGAAGTGATCGGGAGTCATGTGTCCTTCGGGGCTCGGGTCTACTCCTGGACTCAGGAGAGCTGTGTCACCTTCCCCCGAGGCAGATTTCTCTGTGACTGTCACTCTCTTTTCCCCAGACTCTGAGGAAGGCAAGGAAAGCATTGATCTCTCTCCTGAGGAGGAGAGTGAAGACTCCGAGATGACAGCGAGCCTGTTGTGATTTTGGCTGGGCACTGTAGGGCTGCGAGTGGTCAGAACAGAGAGGTCAGAAGGGAGCTCCAGTGGCAATTCAAACTGCTCCTCAGCAGAGATGGAGGAGGAGACGCTGCTGTCCACCGGCTCAGTGGTTGGCAGCTGCTGGGAGAACACCTCAAACAAACCCATATCCTTGCCACGGTTGCTGTCAAGACCCAAACCCTCTCCAAGTGTTAGAAGCTCAGATGAAGAGGACTCTGGGCTTTCTCCCAAGGCCTGCATGGACGGCGTGTTCTTTAGCACAAAGTCCATGATGTCGGATGGGAGGATGTTCCCACAGTCATCGCTGTTGTTATTGTCAGAGTCAGATTTCAGAAGTTCTGTATTAAAAGTGTCCAGTAAGTTCTTGTCAGAAGCTGTGCTTGCATGGGCCCTGCGGCCTGTCTCCAATGAGCTCAGCTGAGCTTCCAGTGACTCCTGGCCTTGTGCTTTCACCCTGCTCACAGGATGGCAGTTGTCAATCTTTGGGTCAGTTTTGTGGACAGCAGAGCTCTTGGTCACTTGCACTTTTTCTCCAGCTTCTTCTGTTCTGTCAAGCTTCAAGTTCTCTGTCCCATTTTCTTTACTGCTCCTTTTAGACACTTGACTGACTTTTCTGGTTGTTGCTGTGACACTTGTATCACTTTCAGTTCCATCATCTACACCATCCAGCTGAGAGATTTTTGGAAGATCACACTGCTCCTCCTCCCTGAATAAGTTATGGGAGGCAAGCCTCTCCTCTGTGTTTGAGGAAACTACTGTCCGAGTGAAATTGTAATAGTATAAATCATCTTCATCTGATGTGCTCAAGTCATCCGCACCATCCACTTGTCCTTCTGCAGACCGCTTCCCTCGCTTCTTCCCAGTTGAGTTACTGTAGAAGGGAAGGTCTTCCTCTCCGTAAGACCTCACGCCATACAGAGGAGTCAGTCCAAAGAACATATTGGATCTGGCCCGAGCGCTTCTTCGTGGATATCTCCGCTTGTACGAGCCTTCTTCTTGAGCTTTGGTTCCATCCTGGAGCATCAAGTTGTTATCTTGGCTGGGCAAATTTTCATATGCGCTATTCTGAGATTCCTGCACTGGCGCTTCGCTTGGACTCCCCCGAACTACAGTGTTATCTTCTGGGCTTTCAGAAGTTGAGGAGGGCTCTGCCAAAGCAGCCAGTTCTGCCCCTGCAGAATGAGATTCAGCTTCGCTTTCTTGCTGGGTGTTTTTAGACTGGTTGTCGCTTTCCATCTTGAGCGGAGTCAGGGTGACTTTAACGGTGCGCTTCCTTGATGCCTGTGATTCCTTGGAGGCCACTTCCATCTGTGCTGTGGAGCCTTTTGAAGGTCCTTGCAAAGGTGGAGACTTCTCACCATTTTTTTCTGCCGCAGTGTTATTAGACAGCCTCTGGTTAGCTTGTTCAGCTGCCAAAGCCTGGTTACCAAATTCGGGTTTCAGGTTTCCTTCGTCACTACCTGCTGCTTGACTTGACTCTGTGAGAGATTTCAGAGAATGCTTCTCTTTAAAACTGTCTTTCACTAGCTTCTTCCCCTTCTGACGCCTAGAGTCTCTAGAGGCAGAAGCGACCTGCTCACTTGCCGCAAGAGATCTGCTATTTACTCCAGCAGACTTCAAGGTCTTCACATCCATCTCATCAACCACAGTCATTTCCTCTGGCTGTACAGGTTCCACATGCTGATCTCTGTCTTTTCTTGCACCTCTCTGATGCAAGGGTGGAAAGGATATTGCTTCTTTGGAACAAAATGATCCTGAAGGTTCTTCAAAGTTTCCCATGTTAACATTAATTTCTGCACCAGATGAACTGATTGGCTGAGTGGACATTTTGGAGTTTCCTCCAGAAGCAAAACTATGAGCTGAATAATCTGGGTCCTTTGAGGTCAGTGTTTTCATCTTCTCTCCCTTAGAAAGCGCACCTTTGGCTATCAAATCTGAACTGCCAAGATGTTTCCCTTCCACAGACTGAGAACCATCCAACTGGCAAGTTTTACTTCCACTTGTAGCTGCTGTTTTCTGGGAGACTGAACTGGTTGAGCAGCTTTGAACTGGAGTGCTGGGAGTACCTGCATGCAGTGGTTCCAAAAAGTGGTCACTACTTTTTGTGCTCGGTTCCTGCTCTGAAGAGGACCCCAGGCTGGAAACAGAAGATAAGCTGTGCCTGGAGTAAGTGCTCCCAGCTCGCATTGGAGAAATCATCCGGAGTTTTGATTGCTGCTGCGACAAAGAGGAGGTGCTATGTCTCCTAGAACCAATGCTCTTCAGTCCAGAGGATAGCAAAGGATCTCCCACTGTCACTATTTCATGGGTCACTGGGGTAGGACTTCCTGAAAAAAAAAGGCAAGAAAGACTGTCAAGTGATCCAAAACCTTTGCAATGCACACGAACCCAGTTCCTTCACATAAAACACATGAAACCAAAATCCAGCAAAACCTTTCAGCCAAATAGTATTAACAGTGTCATGATACTTGAGATGCGCATTAAAAACATGACCCCATCAATCAGCATTCACCATGTCAAGCTGACAAGTTTGTATCTCAGAGCTCTTTATCTCAACTTCAGATGGGAATTTCCAACACAAGTTTGAAAAAAAATTACTCATTCACACAGAAATAGTAGCTCAAGTCCAATATCAAACTTCCGATTCTCTCTGGAAAAACACCTGCTGAGACAAGATGAAGCCCTAACTTTTATTACAACTCTTCTGTGTTAGTATTATATTGCCCTATCACTGCTTTCCTCATCTCAGGGGAATGTTTCTTCTAGTCATACACTTCTTGACAGGCCATCTCTACTCTCTATTTTCAGAACTGTGCTTCCCTCAAACCTATTGCCATTTCACTATTTTCACTAGAAACAGAAAACCCAACACCACATTCTGCATGAAGCCAAACCAGACAGAACTAAACCAAAAATATTTCCAAAACAAAACAAAAATCAAAGTCAACAGCACTTGAAATACCTGCAGAGGGTAATGGTCTAGATCCAGGAGACCTCTGTGTGGACAGGTAACTTGGCATCCTGATCCTGGGACCCTTCGAGACCACTGGATAGTAACAGGAAATGGAGGTCTGAGAATGCAGGGGACGATAAGGTGATGGTGGGCTCACAATTTCTGGTGTATTTTGGCTGTCTTTAGGTAGAGTTTCTGGTGTTGCATAAAAAGGAAACAACGGTATGAGCCACGACTGAATCCCAAAAGCTATGATCTGATTCAAGTAGATATTGCTCTCTGGCTTCAGTTGGGGAATAATCAGGTTATTTGTTAAATAAAAACAAAATCAGAGATTACTGCTTCCTTGACATAAGACAGTATCTGTTTTTTACTCCTAAGAATATTTTCAAATACATGCAGCAATACAGTAATCCTCAGCTTACACACAAAATTCCATTACATTAAAAAAAAAACAACCTTAAGAATCTAAGTTTACAATGACTACTGTAAAAGTTTTAAGCATCTTTCATACAGCCTCACCTGCTGGGAACTAAAAAGGACAGGGTTGAGACTTTTTTTTTTCCCCCCCCCCCCCACACCTATGGACACAGAGAAAGCAGTTTGCAACTATGGGAGAAGGTGAGTACTGCTGATTTGAAGTTTTAGATTGCAAGAAAACTCTCAGATCTGTAGAGCAGGAAGCATTACCACAGTATCTCTTCTTTGTCTCAAGTTTCCCAAGTCACCAGTACACTCAGGAGCATAGCTCTGTTTTTTTTTAAAGTCTTAAGACACTGTAACATAATTTGGATGCCTGAAGTGGATTCTTGTCCATATTGGTTTAAAGGGACACAGGTCCCAGCCACTACACTTAGCTTTCTGGTGAATACAAACTATGGCAAAAACATGTAGAGTAGGTTACCTGTGAGGGGGACTGGACTATGGGCAATTGTCCTGTTATCATCATGCTCCACAGTGCTGTTGATGTCAGGCTCTATCACTGGAGGTCGGCACTCCATGATCTTGCAGGTGTACACACAGCGCTTCCGGGCATCTGTTGTACTCCAGTACACCCTGGAGCACCTGGAAGGGTATCCAAGTATCAAACCATTTACTCAACAGTCAAGTAAACCTCAGCATTCTTATTTTAAATTTTATGCTTCTCAGAACTGCAGCGGACAAAGTTCTGCACACTTAGCTTAATCACCAGATTCCTGATCATCTACAGTCAATTTTTGCACCTGTCACTGCAGCACTGGTTTGGCATCTAATATCCCCAAAGATATCTAACCATGAAACAGCTTATACTCACTGATAGCCGATGGGAAACAACTTGTCTTCACAGTCTGAGAGGTCATTCAGAATTCCTAAACAGTCTATCGTCATTGAACCTGAGCAGAAAGAGGAACAGAGAAGTTCTGTGAGCCAGATTCCCACACCAAATGTGGATTAAGTGAGTAGAGACTAGGTCTTACCAATCATCATGTGAATGTTCTCTGGTTCCAAGCCACTAAGAAATTTTCTTCTCAAACTGATCCCTTCAAAGTCCACAAAAACTCTCCTAAGAACTTCAAACCCATTCTCAGGGACCACCTGGAACAAGAATCCACAAAATTGCTCATTAATTTTAAAGGAACTGACACATGTACGCTACTCAGTCTGTCCTACTCCATCCTCAGATTAGTCTTTCAGCTTTTCAACTGCAACAGAGTGCCACCTGCCAAACCTCTCCACTCCCATTGTATTGCTGACTTGTTTTTAACAACACTTCAGCCTAGCCCCCGTTAGTATGGAGCGCATTCAATATCAACTTCTAAAAATGGCTCATAGAGGCCAACACCACCTTCAGATAAGGCAGGTGTGAAGGAAGAACCACCTCACCTCTCCTTTGATCAAGTCACGATGCCTCTGGCAGTAAACTTTCTTATCATCCAGAAAGACACAGTTCTTGGCTCGTGAGCACATGAAGTGGTAGTTACTGGTGCAGGAAGTGAGGCAGCAGCCCACTGTGGCACCCGACTTCTGGCAGAACTCACATCTCTACAAAAGCAGAAACCCCCCAAAAAACGGTTAAAACTTAGTCCTTTATAAAACTAGACTGCCGCTACTGTCATAATTTTTTTTTTGGGAGGGGCACAGACAGAAGTTTAGAGTAATGCCTGACCTCCCACTTCTTTGCTGTAACTACTCAAATGCACAAGTAAGACACATGGAGGAGGAAGTGAGGGGAAGAAGGATCCCTCACACAGAACAGCTTTTGTATTTGCAGATTGGTTCCTCCATGCCTCAGACGTACTTGCTTGTACTTCATACCCAAGTGACATAATTGCAAGATTCACTGATTAATATGTAAACTGTTTCTCTTACAGAGAGTATTCTCCATGTGGGTGGCTTACTACTAGCTAAGAGCAGACCTATTCCACTGCTTTTGCTGTTTTATTAAATATTTAGGATCAATGATGCAACATTAAAACAGAATTTTAACAGACTACTTTCTAGTCATGCTTCCAGTCTCATTTCATTCTTCTGGGAAGTAAGCAACAACCAATTCACAACAGAGGACAATGTCATTTTCTAGGGCTGCTTGAGAGTTCAGAAAAAAGACACCAACATCATTCTTCTTGCAGTATTTAAGAGAGCATTTATGTACCAGCTAGATATCAAGATCCCTCATCTAAATTTAAATGTGAAAATTCTCCTTGATCAACAAGTCAGTTTCAAATCAGCATGCAGTTCAACAAAGTTTTCTTTAGTTATACCCACCAGCTGCTTGCCCCTGATCACAGCCATGTGCACATTCTTCAGAGAACCATCATCATCTTCAAAGACTTCTGCTGACCACAATGCACAGTTCACATGTGTCCATTCATTTTGGCCAATATAGAGGAGACGCCCAGCATCCTAAAGAATAGAAGGAAACATTCCTTTCACACAAACAACGCACAAAAAGCATCCAGCCTGTCCACAGTACCAAGTATTACTTAAATCAGCCCCTTGTGAAATGGGCCTGTGCCAGGTACTCACGTTTGCACTGTCATCACCATACTTGAGGCACAACGCACACTGCCTGTTGTCTTCTACGTCTGGAGGTGGGTTAAGTTCAGGACTATCCTCTCGGCTTCTGTCAGAGCCTTACAGTTAAAAGAGAGAACCCTGTTTATACTTGAATGTCAGGGAGGCAAGAATTCACCTGGAGAGACTGTCAGTAAGCAAAAAGGGGAGAAGAGCCAAAGAGCAGCACAGAGTTTTCAGCAGCCAGCTTGTAGATCAATGCGAATCTCACATTGGCCCCTACACAGCCCCTGCTCTGGGGAAACAGGGGCAGGTGCACATGTATTTCCGGGACCAAGCTCTGTTCATTCAGTCTCTGAATGAGTTCAGGTCACAGAGGTCTCCAAAATTCTTTGGTTGGATATAGAACTAACCCTGTCCACTATTTACTATGATGAAGTTTGGAATGAAGCCCGCTGGGTTTGGGACCAGTAGAGCTGGAATCTGTTTTCTTACCAGAGATAGGTGGTGTAGGAGGATGTAGAGGAGTTGGTGAATCTGGCTCTCCAGGCCCTTTGAGTTTTGGAGCTGGAATGATTTTCTTCATTAGAGGGGGCTGTTCTGTGTGGTTGTTCTCTTCACGCTCCTGCCACTGAGCATAATTATGGTCAAGCGAAGGGGGCAGCACTGCATTTGGCAACATACCACTGCTGAAATGCAACAAGGAGCCACTGTCAGACCCAACTACACCACAGGACCCTATGCCCTGACCACCAGCACTACTGAGATTCCATACCCAGTAACAACTTAACATTTATTAATTATAGCCCACACACTCTCAACAAAGGCTACAACCGGTCACTTACATTATAAGGTTTGTGATAAGGCTGTCTGTTGCTTTTTAGGGTAACAGATGCAGAAGGGCCACAACAAACAGGGGTGAGGAAGAATAGGAGGGGGAAGGAAGGACTGCCAAGCCAACACACACTTACACCTAGTTCTACAATAATGTTTCAGGTTACTCTGATTTAAAACAAAGAAGTGCATGCAAAACCTGGGAACAGGGTTACTGTTTAACTTAAAAAGAAAAAAGATAAAAGAAAGAAAAAAAGGAAGACAAAACCAGAAATCCCAACCCCATAAACAGTCTCCCTTGATACTTTTTTCTTGGACAGCTGGCAAACCACAGGGTGTCGCAGTTGGACATAAAACAATTACTTACTTGCTTGTTACTTTATTTGGCTCCCAAAATCTGGACTTTTTTACACTGAACCATGGAAAAACACGCTCCATTTGCTGAAGAAAAACAACACTCCATTAGAAATGGTATACTATGTACCCCACGTTCAAAGACATTCAGCCAAAATCTAGTGCAAATGTACAACTAGTATGATTTCACTAACATTGACAACTCTGACAATGCATTATTTTAATCCTGGAAATCCCCAAGCAATGGTAAGCGTGACGGACACTTTGGGTTCCAACAACAAGCCATGGTGAGACACCAAGCAGATGACTAAATAACTGTAGTCCAGCTCACCCGAATGAAGAAGGACTTGACCATGCTGTTTGCTTTCTTAACCTCTGGTTGCCCTCCGTCAGAATTGATGGCTGCTTGGATTATCTTCACAATATCATCACTAAAATCCAGCTAATAAGGAAGCCAAAAAACTTCACATTAACAGGATTGTCTCTTGTACAGCTACACCATCCCCTACTCTAAGTGAGCATTCCAGATGACCAGAAGACTGAACTAGAACACTGACTTAAGCAGAAAAAGAATTCTAATACAAAATTTTACATTAATTTTAACATTAACACGAATGCCAGACAGGACTTTTTTTTTAGCAGCATGTTAACCTGTTTCCTTATTCATGAAGAAAATGCTGAAGTGTGCTCAGTTATAAATGCCACAGGCCATAAAGCAATTCATAGGAGCTATTATTAGCAAGGAACACTAAAACTTTGACATACCACAGAAATGTAACCTCCTTGATCCATTTTTCTTTTCACTCCTTCCAGATCCAGAGGTTGCTGCTCCTCCTGTTTACTGACTTCTGTGAGTACAGGCGGATCAGGGCCTTCAGGAGAGCTTCTGGAGGGGATGCTCTCTTCAGTCTCAGGATTTAAATCAGGTGGCTTTGCTGCCTTCAAACATCAGCAGATAGACAGGACATCAGCTACTGAAGTGTGGCTGCTACTCACAACATGCTCATCAGTAGAGAGATTCTCTTTAACATTCAGACTCAAGTTCTGCATTCGTGTCCATAAGGGAGGGACAAAAATAAAAAGATCCTAACCAGCAGAATGATCAAGTGTCAAACTTATTTTCAGAAAGTTGTATTTTTGAATACATGTCAAGACTAAGATCCCATTCCTGTGACAAAAAGGCACCTTCACCATCACCGTGGTAAATCCTCCCATGCCTTGAAGAACTTTACCCTACTTTTGTTTGAGCATTGCAAGGTGTGTCACAGATACCAATGTCTTTGTTTCCATAGGAATAAACAAAAGAAAGAAAAAATAAATCACAGTACACGTCGTTCTAATTACGATAAAGACACCTTTGTAGTATGATGCGCAGAAATGCCAGAATTCATCTGAATGCCAGACAACTCTTTAAGACTGAACACATTAGTAGGATGGGATGCCAGGCCTCAGCTTACCTGTCGATACCGCAGCAAGTGGCTGGTAGTTCTGGAGTTCAGCAGGGCCGTTAAAACCTGCTTTAGGGACACCTGCAGCTCCTTTTCCAGTGCCAGACGCCATTCTGCAGGATGCTGCTCTGTACAGTTAATGCAGGTGTATGCCACACTCTCAGGCAAGTTAGAGAGTATCTCATACATTTCATCTGCAGACAAATGAAAAAATAAAGTAACAATTTGAACTATCTCACTGAAGAACAGCCATATGGGCAAACCCCTACACAGCACTTGCTGTCTAACTGAAACACTTCAAGAAACAAAATTATCTTGTGCAACTAACAGTGATAAATTTATTTGAGGCAAGTGCTAAGCTTTCAGGATGTCATTGATACTAGTACTGGTTCACCTGCAGGCAAATTCTACAAGTATTCAGGTAGGTCACAACAGGTAGTTAATTTAACATTATAGTAGGAAGATCCAGCTCTGGTCTGCTTGCTTCTCTGCTTTCTTATATACTGAGGAGATAGTGATTTCTCTTACCAGAAAGGTTTTCACATTTGGAGTGGACCCAGCGGTCACATTTGCCACACTGCATCATCTTGCTCTCATAGTCGTCATCATCATAGCATTTGTCACAGAGAGGACAAAAATTCCCTGCAAACAAGACGTATTTTTTACCAGAAGCCCAGCTGCCACACACCTCTGCAAGGCTTGGCAGTCACTAGCTGGCGTGCTATGAAAGCAGCTCTCTGAAATACCTCCAGTAAGCTGACAACATAGTCACATCCACTTGTAGAACACTGCAAACAATGGCCACAAATTATCCTGCTTTTCTCTCAGCTGCTACTCAAAACCTTGGGCCAACAGATGTGCAACAATCACCTTATATGGGTGTTTAAATTCTGGAAGCCTCTAACTCCAGTGGTAAAATAGTGGTGACTTTTGCTCACCACTGTAAAGCCCAAGAACCTTGGCCCAACACCACCAAGGAGCTCGCCTGCCCTGCAGACCCTCTGTTCACCCCACACTGAGGCCAATTCAAAACCCAGCCCTCGAGGAGGCTCCTGCTGTCAAGAATCACAACGCGATGTACCTTTAGCAAAGAGTTTGGCACAATCGTGACAGAGTGAGAAGTCATGAGACCACTGTGCGTCCCACCCTTTGCCTGGCGTCGTGGATCCACAGCTCTTGCAGCGAACACATTTGGTACATATCTGGAAAAGGAATGTGTTGGGCAGGAGTTATTTGCTTTTATCCAGTGGTTTCTGTGTTCCAACCCTAGTGATACATTTCACTGTCTTTGTCATTTAACGAGCATGGAATAAGGAGCCTCAAGTAGCAGAACTTGCAGTAAAAACAACTTTCTCTCCCTTTATGGTAAAATCATGATGCAGCAAGAAAAAAAAACCTAATCACAGCACAGCTCTTCTGTCCTTCATATTCGCACTGAAGAAAATATCACTTTTTCCTTCACATCAAACAGCACACGCAGCTATGGCCTAAAATCTGAAGTCTTATTTTAAGAGTTTTCCAATTCTGAAAATACTGTAGTAGAAAACACTTAAAAATCATTAGTACCAAATACACGACAGGCAAAGTTTTTGCACACGTTTAGAAGAAAAACTTGAAAGACACAAGGAAATGAATTAAGCCAGATTGCCTCTCAACACCAATACGAACTAGCAAGTTTAACCAAGTAAATGCTTCCTTTCTGAAGAGTCCCATATTCTGGGACTGTGATTAGAGTTATTACAACAAAAACGAGGCAATCTCTTTAAAAATCCTGCTTGTTCAGAACCTTGTCAACCACCCATTTCAGTATCTACTTCCAAATGTACCTTCTAATCCAAGCTCCTGACTTAAAAGGTTGAGGATATTGCACCAGAGCAGCAATCTGCAGTCATCTGCCCCTTAGTGTTATGACCAGCCAACAAGTGAATTACCCAAAGAAGAAATCAAAATCCCTCACCCAAACTTTCTTTTTCTTGGTGGGTTTTGTTGGGTAGTTTGGGCCCAGGCACTCGGGGTGATAGCTGTTTCGGCACTTGTTACACTCCAGCAATTGCTACAAGAATAAGGGAAGAAAGCATTGGAATAGCCACCCCTGAAGTGATGCAGCACCCTGGATATTTTTGCTTTACGTGGGATCCCACATTTGGGGCGACAAGGAGAAGCTGCAGCGAGGGGACTTGGGATTTTCCCCCTGTGCACAGTGGCACTCGTGCAGACCCCGCACCCCCCTGTTCCCTTGGGAGGAGCTGAGCTCTGGAGCTGGCCGAGCCCTGGGAGCAGCACAGGGGGAGCCCACAGGGACTCCCAGCACTTTGGGGGTACCTTGGTGGCCTGGTGCTGTCTCCCACACACGTGGCAGAACTTGCAGCGACGGCAGCACCAGTTTTCCAGCTGGTCCTCCAGTGGCCGCTCGCTCTCCTCTAAGCAGAACTTGTGGAAAGGCTCACAACAGACCTGACAATACACAAACTGCAAGGGGGGAGAGGCAGGTTTTAGCAAGTCAGAAGCTGCTCTGGAGTCCCAAACCAGCCCCCTCGCACTCTAAACTACTTTGAATTCTGCTTTACAAGTGACAGAACAAGGGTATCTCCTGGCACACATTAGGAGGGAAATGGAGTACTCCAGACAACCCAGATATGTGCTCTTCTACCCAGAGCAGGTGTCTGGCAGCGAACAGGAGCCTGGTACCTGGTGTTTAACTGTTCTGAGCATTGGCAAAGGCCTAGAGGGCATTACAGAAGCTCTCTCCCAGAGTGACACATGCCATCCACACCAGAAGGAACACTTAGTGCAGAAGGCAGGGACATGGAGAGCAAAGACAAACGTCTCTCCCTCCACTCAGCTTAGGATGGCCCACGTGAAACTTCCAATTTCTAGGTGTCCCCTATGAGGCTGGTCAGACTAGAAAAAGAACCATCCTCAGGGCACGAACACCACATCATTTGAGCAACATGACTGAGAAGGGGACTGCCTCCTGCCCCATGGTACCCTCATGGTCTTCAAGTGCACAGAAGCCTATGTGCAGAACTTATCCCCCTTTTCTCCAAGCACTGTTCACTCATCAGAACCAAGCCTTCCTAGAGTGACAGCTGGTCTGAAGGTGCTGAGAAGGCACCTATCTGTACCTGGAAACACATTTAACTCATCTTGAGCCCCAAATCAGCTCTTTATGCAGCACCAGACTCTTTCCAGTCACATCTCAGTAGCCGTTGGAGCTCTCAGCAGGTACAGACATACCTGAGGAAGTCCACACTGCCTAAAGCCCTCTAATGCCATCAGGCAGCCTTTCTGATGGCAAGATAAAAGAAAGCAAAGCCCCTGCTTTACATCAGACGGGATTCAAAATTAAGAGGAGATACGGTTGCTCTCAAATAGACTATCCCTTACATCTAACATAATTCACTTCCAAAGTAAGCACTGCAGAAGTGGCCAAATTGATTTTAAACACTTTGTGTTTTAGTATCTTGGGAATAATTTTAGGAAGGACAGATTTACAGCTATTATTTTAATTTCTTCTGGATTAAGGCAATGGTCTTTTTTTTAAAAAATTATTTATTTTTGCAACAACACAGTGCTGTAACTAAGTCATCAACAGCAGAACACAATGCTTTACCTCCACATGTCCACTGCTGGCACAGAGAAAACAGACCACCCTGGGAGTAATAGGTACCGAAGTGACGATGCCTAACCCACCCATCTCCCAAACATTCTCCACTTCACAGTCCTCCTGAAAGTACAAAAGGATACGTCACCATGCAGAACAAGGCAATACAACATCAGCATCAAGAGCTCACAGTGACTGCTGCTTTATACTTTCTGTGCCTGAGATTAAGTGCTCTCAAACTGAAATTATTCAGCCCCTGCCTTGGCCTATGTTACAGCGTCTATTGCCATAGTCACATCTGGGCACTGTTCTTGCCAAGAGAGCTTAACAGAATGCTCGCCTTCCTGCTACAGAAAGCAAGCCTAAGGAACGAGACAAAGTTCTTCACGATTGCACAATTATAACTAAAAGTGAATTTTCAGAAGAATTGTACTTTATTAAAACTCCGTATTTGTATAAAAACACTTATGAGATCTCACTATAATCTCCAGTATCAACACTTATAGATGGACTGAAAAATTATTATGAAAATATAGATTTTTATTATTTCAACACTGTTGTTCAAAAAAGTACATGATTTATCAGTTTAAAACCCCAGATATACCCAAAATGTTGTGAATTACAAGTTACTAACATTTTCCCCAAATCTTGTTGGCTCAAGTTGTGGTAAGGATTTATAGTTCCATCTTAATGGAATAATTCTTCATAAACCTCAAATTCTTGCTCATCCTCATACCTTGACAGTTAAGGTTTTAAAGCTTTAAGTGTCTCTTCATCCAGTACTCTAATTATAAGAAAAAAAAAGGCATAACAAGCTTCTAACAATCAACCGAGTGACTTGTCATGAAGGCTCCTATTTGCAGTTCTCTCAACGGTACCATACACACAAACTGAGAAGTCACTGCCAGCGCTCTCGAGGGACTCTGGTTCCAGTGCTCAGAGCCAGGTAACATTTAAAACTTAAAACATTTTGTCCTCTACCTTGAAATCCACTCGGATTCTGTGGACTCCATCTGTAGGTGGCTTTTGCTTGGAACTGCTTCCGTTAGTCAGAGTGCTGAGCAAATTCAGTGTGCTGCTTTCTGGCTTGCTTATAGGAGGGGGTTTTTCCTGGTCAAGCAAAGGAGCCTGCATTAATCCCGACCCCGAACTTAACCAGTAATTATATAAAGCGTCCTAGATAATTCACAGACAACCCCCCCAAACCATAACAGGATTAATGAGTGCATAAAAGCTGTGAAAAAGTAACCACTCTGCAAGCAATTTCTGAAGAGCTCTCCAGACACAATTGCAATTCTAATTCAGCTTGCTGCCTTCTCCTCTGACATCATGTTGTTCTCTCTCATCAAAGCGCTGGTTTTTGTTTTGCTGCAGTGGGGCAACTCTGGGTGCAATTGGTCCCTATGCACTTCTCTCAGGTTTAAATAAAACAATTCTTTTTTTTTTTTTTCATAATGAAGTTGTTTCTGAGACAAAGGTATTTTCCTTTTTTTTATGGAAAAGCCAGCCTCCACCCCACAACGAACACGTCTTAGAGAACAAGTTAGCATCTGAACTGAATCTTAGGCATGTGTCAGGTACTTTGGTATCCACATACTGCCACAGGAATAACCTAACAACATCCTTAAGTACAAAAAAACCCAAAAAAACCCCAAAAAACTGCAAAAGGGTTAACTACTAGAGTTCTACATTCTAAACAGATAGAAGTTCCAGCTTCTTGAAATTTACTGTGTACAAAAAACAGTATTCACCTTTTCTTTTGGTTTCTGTTTCACAGGAAAAGTTGGACGGGGAGCAATTTTTTTCTGTTTGCTTTGTTCTGTGCCTAGGAAGGGGGGAAAAATTATGAGTATTTCAAGTAACTAACAGCCACCTGTAGAGAAGAAAAGGCAAAAAAAATGAGCTGGGCAAGGTCCGATGAATTTTAGACTAGATTTTTTTCCACCCTCTTCTGTGACTGCACCTCACCAGTCTTCTCGAGGCACAACCAGGAGAGCTCACTCTGCTAAAATTCTGAAGTATGCAGAGCCTCAGAAGTCCTGGAGATGCCTTGGTCACTGTTTGTGCTGCTCTGCACTACATGCAGCTGCAGGCTACATTTTGGTAATAAAAAAAAATTACACTCTCCTTGCTTCACATTCAAACCGTAAGCAGCCAACAGACTTAACAGTATTGAAAATGTACTTCAAGACTGCCAAGACATGACTCAAATCCACAAGGGTGGCCATATCTCTCCCCAGCCCAAAATACACTGTATGTAGTTCAATAAAAAGGAAGCAGATCCAAGTAATCTGCTCTAATTTCACCAGATCCCAAAGTATTGATCAGTTTTAAAATCCAACAGCTTTCATTGGTATTGTTACTTAACATGACTCAAACAGATGAGGATAAACAGTCCCATTTACCTATTTCTGGCTGGGGAGTCTGCTTTTTCTTAGGCTCAGAAGTGCTAAGTTTAGGGACTTCTTTTTTCAAAGGTCCTGAGCTCGGTGGCTGAGAAGGAGGGAGCTGTGCTGGCTGGGATGCCTGCTTGCCAGCCTTTCTGGTGCCAGAAGTGGGGATCTGTTTGGGCTCCGAAACTGGAAGGGAGGGATTCCCATCCTCGTGCTTTTCCTCAACAGGCTTACGGGCAGGATCACTGCTCTTCTTCACAGCATTGTCTTCCCTTGGTACAACAGTCTGAGGGGCTTGTTTCTGTCCAGAGTCCAACTGGTTCTTTCCAGAGTGGCTTTCTTTCTTTTCATTTGTCTTCGATTTCTTCTCTTTCTTTTTTGCAGCTAGGAAGAAGAAGTAACAATAAAGCAACACAAATAAAATGTTGTGACTTCAATTGACTTGCTATCTTTTGTTTTTTTGCCAAGTCTTTAATAGCCTACCTTTTGCTTGCTTCTGGAGATATGCTTTTGAAGGCATCCACTGTAGATTCTGGCATTTCCTCATTCTACAGAGAAAGAGCACATTGTAGAATCAGGAGAAACATGCAGACACCAAGGGGGCAATTTGTAAATATTCACCAGGAAAAACTGAAAAGAAACTTATCAACACACTCTTCAGAGATAGCCAAAAAACCCTTATTTTCCTCTGTATTTGCCTTTTGGTTTTTCACACTCTCAACATGATTTTGAGGCTAATAAAACTGCTTAGATAACATTACTTCACAGGTGAATCCCCCATCAATTCTCTTCCACAGGCTTGAGAAGCATCAGAATACTTTCAAAAGCTCTAAGAAACCACACCAACTCTAAGTTTTATGTAGTCCAAACTGAAGCCATTTCAGGAAAAAATCTCTATTCTTAAGATAGATAACCAAGCCCTTTTTGAAGCACTGAACTTTATTTTGTGATTTTTATGTTTAGGCTATGATGTCTTCTATAAACTGGGCCAGACTTTGTTTCTACCTTCATTCTTGTAGCACAGCCCATGGTTTAGAAACCCAGCCCAGGGCCTGGGCAGAGCTGCTGAGGGTAAGACCACTTACAGTGTGCAGTCTGCAGAGTGTTGTCACACAGACGAACAACACAATTTAAGCTTTATAAATAGCTTTCACACCACAGCAATCTTTATGGGTACCATTTCAGCCGCTGCCTTTTCAGGCAGATTATCTAGTGTGGTAAAACGAATTTAATGCAGCAATTTAAAAAGGTAAAGTTTCAGGCTAAGTGGTACATTAAAAAAAAAAAAAGGAAAAAAATAAAGAGTGGTATTTCTTAATGAAATCCACCTTTGCTGTATCAAGTATATATACAGGAGACAGTCATCATCGGGAAAACACAAGCTCTTAATAAATGCAAGTTGGGAGAGTGAGAGATATTTATGCATTTGTTGCCTTCCTTGTACAAACCCATACTGCCCAATGAAAGCCACTGGTCTCACACTAAATGCTTCTACATGCTATGCCAGTTTTGCCAAACTGCAGAAAAAGGGCTGGTAACAAGCACACTTTGAATCAGGATCTTGACTCTCAAACTGTTTACAATCCCTTGATGTGATCCAGCCTCAGTCCAGGCCAAATTAACTCAAAGCCTGTGCTGCAGAGTCAGTCTCCTGCCCCCTGTCCCTATCCCCTGTGGGTGTGCCGATGCCACTCAGCCCAGGGATTAGCTGAAGCTCTTCTCAGACAGACACTTACTTGCAGCACTGCTTCTTTATATTGCGCCCACCAAATTTGGGTTTGTCCAGACAGTTAGTACAGACACCACAGTCCTCTGGGACTTGGCAGCCCGAGCACTGCCCACAGCGTCTTGAGCGTCGGCCCTTCTTCACCGGAGGGTCTTGCTGGGCCTTGTTTCTGGTAACCGGCTTAATGGGCTTGATGGGTGGAGCAAGAGGTTCAGCCTCTTCTGAGCCAGCTATTGATGACTTGTCTATCAAAAAAAGAGTCTAATGTGAGTTCACTGATGTCAAAGAACATTTGAGAAGCACCAAATTTTATTTAATTGAGTGTCAATTTATCCACAGAAGCAGGCAAAGGTTGCATGCACGTGAATACACACACACACATACATGTTCATGTGTGTGTGTACACACACTCTGCAGCAGACCAGAATTTTCCTGCAGAACATGCTTATAACAATCACCAGTGGTTAAAAAGATTAACCCTGTTAGGGTGGGATTGTGACAGAGCTGTTTAACATACTTTCCCTTGGTAATCACTTGAAGACCATAGTCTAAGCAGCCAACAAGAGTTGATTTTGTATGGATCTAGAGGGGGAAAATGAACACCTGTACTCACCGTCATTCCCCATGGAAGACAGTATCTTCTCCCGCTCCTCCCACGGTAAGGCACTCAGAGTGGGCATGTCATCAGGAAACACTGCCCGCTTGCGGCCCAGTGCCACCGCTGCCCTCCTGCAAACATGCTTGATGCGTGGCCCTCGGACAGATGTTTCTGAGGAATCGCTCTCCTGTCCCTAGATTCCAGAACACGGGAACAGATAGTATTACTAAAAAAGGTGCCAAAAGAAAGGTGCTGGAAACATGTAGCAGAAACTTCTAAACAACCTAAAAAGAGTTAAACTGCATCTTAGCTTGCACTTTGTAGGAACTAAGATAAAATAAAGACTCTCACTCAGCCTTCCAAGCCTCACTTATACAAGAAAGGATAAACTCAAAAGAACAAGGAGTTGTTTGGAATTATAAAGTAACTCTCCACCTGCTCCTGGGAAACGAACTCACTCATTAAGCCATGCTGTCAAGGCACTGTTATCATAACAATCAGAGTCAACAGGAATTAGACTGACATTCAGAACTAACTAGTCCAGAATCAAGCTGTTTGACAGGTTTGTAGCTGCTGGTGAGTGCAGAGAAACAAAGCACTTCAGTGTCATTTCCCATGTTTTCGTCATAGGATTCTGAAATACTTCTGACTAAAAGGGCACCCCAAATAGGTACTTGTGAGGACTTAGGCTTCTACAAGCAGACTGGACATATAGAAGCATGCACTTCATTTCAGAGACAAAAACCCTGCAAGTTTTGTTTTCTATTTAAAATATAGACTAGTGGCATTAAGGAAAGTAAAATTCAAATAGAAGTGAGTATTCTCTGAAATTGTATTTCACCTACCTTTCTGGTAGCCAAAAAGGAGTACAGCAGAGGGTAGGCTTGGGGTGGAGGACAGGGAAGGGGAGAGAAGGAAAAGAGAGGAGCAGTCCCCCAAAGACATACAAAATCCCAAAGGATTTTACTCCTGCCCTTGACAGATCATCACTGTGCAAAGTCAAGAAAGGCAAGAGACCAAGATCAACTTTATCTGCAGAAGCCAGCTTTCTGCTCAAGAAGGGTCTACAGGAAACACCGAGGTGCAGAAAACCTACTGCTGTTAGTTATAACTTTGGGAAGCGAGTACTACTACACTAGATAATCCCTTCACTCAGATTTATTCAGAGAAAGCTACTACTAAGCAGCTATGCTGTAGTGATCTCTAAAAACACACACAGCTTCCCCCCGCCCCCCAAGCTGACTACACAGCCACTCCCTCTCCCCCTCAGCTTCTGCCCAGGGCTCCTCATTTCCAGATCATTTGCCATCTGTTGCACTAACAGCTGCTTAGCTCGGCAGGTTAATTCTTCACGCTTGGGATATGAAAGCTACTTGTGCCTTTCTGCATAAGCTCAATATGAGATGCACTCCAGTAAAAATAAAAAAATGTTGGAAAAAGGAATACCTGTGCTTTTGGCTGATCTGGTTGCTTGAGGGACTTGCTCTTCTCGATCTTGTACAGCTGGGCTTTTGCCTTTTTCAGGAGACTGGCCACCCTCTTGTCAGTCATTGGCAGTTTGTCTGCTTGAGCCAACATGGAGCTGATAGAGGAAGTAGAATGTTTTACAGTGCTTGACGAAGGAGCAGAAAGACGCAGGGCTTTTTCCTTCTCCAAAGATGGCACAGCAGGGCTGAGGTCCAGATCAGATTTGTCTAACCCCCCTCTACCTTTCTTGGACGTTTTGGTTTTGATGGCTGCCATATCTACCAGGGCAGCAGTGGAAACCTCTGGAGCTGGATCTACTGCTATGGACTTCTTCCGCCCAGCAGTTTTTTTGGCAGATGATGATGCTGCAACATCTTCACTGACAACTTTATCTTTGGGCATTTTACCTACAGGAAACAAAGCAGAGCTACTTTGAATTTCTGATCCTTTTCTCCTTTTCTCTTTTCTTGATTCCCGTTTGTTCTCCTTTTCTCTCTCCCTGTCTTTCTCTCTGCTCTTGTCCTTCTCCAGGCTCTTGTCAGCATCCTTATCTTTGGAAAGTTCCTCTGCTGCCCTGTCCTTGTTTCTGCTTCTCTCCGTCTGGGAACTTGGCGTGAACCAGGGGAAGAGAGGAGTAGGGCTGCCAGATGAGAAAGGCTCTGCCGGAGTGCTCGTCTGCTTCCTTGGTCTCTGGCTTCTCTCTGCTGATTCCCCGGACTGTGTTAGGGAATGGGAAGGAAAAGTAAAAGTTGAATTTAAGGCACTAGTGGCAAGAGAACTAACGGAAATGCTAGTTAATGAGGAAGAGACAGAAGACTGTGGGGTGAGAGTGGCCAGGTCAGAGGTACTAAGTCTCCCGCTTCTGGTCCTCATGGAGTGTGAAGGAGATCTGGGTTCTGATCGGATGGGGCTGAACACTCTCCTCTTCCGCTTCCGAGATGAGACGCCCACAGCAGAGGTCCCAGCAGTGGTTCGACTGACTGACGAGGGCAGGGTTACAGATTCAAAGATCCTGGAGTGGGCCTCGCTGGGTGTGAATCGGGGTGCCCTCAGCAGAGGACTTCTCTTGTGCATATCAAACCTGGTTCCAGAGTGCAGAGAAAACAGACGAGCCGGAGCTGCAGCACCTGGCGTTGAGAAGCCAGAAGCGAAGCCAACGTCCTCTGGGGTCAGTGGCGGGGGTCTGAAGTTGTCGAAGATTGGTTTGCGAATAAGACCCTCTTTGGCATATTTTGCTGATGAGAAGTACTGTGGTTCTGATCTGGAATGCTTCAGTGAGGTCCACCTAAATGTCGGCTCTCGCAGAATTGACTTGCGTTTCTCCTGCATGGGCGCGGCCGAGGTGGGAAGAAAGGGAGAGGCTAAGGGTATGGTAGGAGGCATGAGCCACGGGGTATGGTCTGAGATGCTGGAGGCAGGCTGCAGGGGTGGGGGGGGAGTGAGCAAAGGGGGAGGAGGAGAGGAGGAGGACTGCTGGGGTGGCACATTTGGCAAGGCTGACAGCTTTTTAGCAGTCCTCTGGCCAAAACTTCTTTCCGTTATTGAAAATCTCCTGTTTCTCCTGTCACCGCTATCGTTTTCAGGAGACTGAGAAATGGGCAGTGGCGCGTGGACTTCAGGAGTATTGCTGCGCTCCTCGGACAGCGTCTGCATCTCCTCAGAAGCCTGGGAGTCTGTAGAGGTATCCACACTGGGGCTACTGGACCGCGAGGAGTCTGAGGACATCTGAGACGAGTGCTGAGAAGCAGCGCTGGACTTTTCACTGGAGCCACAGGATGTAGCGCTGAACCTACTGTTTGGTGTGGATTCTAGTCTGGATATTTTGATAGGAGGATCGTAGTCTTCATCCTCAATGAACCGTTTGGGTGTTTTAATAATCCGTGATGAGATTGCACTCACAACTGGCATGATGAACTGTCGGATATTTTTGAGCTGGGTTCTCCCCTTCCTGCCCTGCAGTTTGGCTGCCTCTTTCTCAATCTTTTTTTGCGCCCCCTTTTTAGCTCTCTGTAGGAGCTGCTTAGCAATTGTGGCATCTGTCCTCTTGGTGGAAGGTATAATCCTGACAGGCTTAATCCTGCGTGGACTCTGCCGGACAGCAGCCTTCTCTTCTTTTGTAAGAGGTGGTGTGCCATCCTTTTCTTTGCGTATCCTTTGGGGTTTCTCCAGCTGTGAGTTTATGACCAGGGTGGAGGAGGTCTTCAGACGTTCAGAGGACGGCGGCCTGCCTCTCCTACGCACAATCTGAACACTCTTCCTCCCAATCTGAAGTTTTGATCCAGGCTTAAATTTAGATTTCAGTGGGGAAAGCTTACTAGTTCTTAACTTCTTGATTTTGGTTGCTTGCTGAAATGTAGTGGATGGTGACCTTTTGATTTTTTTCAGACTTTCTTTTTCTTCTTTACTGCTCTTCTGAATGTCCGACGCATCCTTTACTTGTGACAGTTTGAACTTTACACTTGTGAGTGTTGGAGGTCTTCCTCGCCTTTTTTCCCCACTCTTCAACTCCTTCTTCTTTACCTTCTCCATGGATGTGGTTTCAGACTTGCTCGAAGGGGAACACACTGATGAAGAGTCTGAGAGTACAGCTGAACTTCGCTCAGAACTGCTCCGGGGCCTCCCGCGAGGTTTGCGTGGACTTGATTTAACTGAGATAGGAGCAGAGAATACAGAGCACACATTAAATTTCTCTGAGTGCTGGATCACTATTGCCCAGGTCACGCAAGTATTTATTCACTGTCAGCTACACTACCTGTACAAGCTGCCAAGACATTTCAGTTAATCAACAAATAAAACCACAGTTTTATCAATACATGAAAGAGTACCTCCCTGACAAGCCTCTTCTCCCACATAAAATATGAAGCAGATTATTTTTTAAACCATAAGGTTGCATTTCCACAACAACCATAGAGCAAAAACTACTACTGACCTAGTGTTAACAAGGAACACTAATTCTTAAGGACCCATGCCACCTTTGAAACACATTAAAATATTTTAATTATGTTTTTAAAGCAGATTACATGTAGTTGGAAGGGAAAAAAAGATCCTTCTTCTCTAGTAACACCCACCTGCACTATTAAGGGCTAGTTCAGTATGGCAAGAACAAGGCACAGGGAAAGGATGAAACAAGGTAACTTACTAAAGCCTCCAGGTTTTAGCTTTGAAACAAAGTTTGCACTTGGCACTGCACTCGAAATCATCAAGCAAGTCCTGATTATTCACCTGTTCCACTGCATTTCATGCATGCCCACCAAACCCAGCTACTCCAGCTCTGACACTGAGTTTCGTTCTCCAAGAACACCCTGCAAGTGAGGCTGCTGCAGCAGAACCCACTGTCAGGGCCAAGCCGAGCAGGTCACCGTGGTGACAAGCAGTGCTGTGGTGAGAGCAGTTATTGACACGGACCTACATCAAAACTCACTCACTAGCAGTCTCATACTGATTGAATCCTATACCTCAAAAGTTGAAAAGGCAACAACTTCACTACAGTTTATCCTCAAGAGTTCCATATTTGTTTCGTTTCCAAAAAAGGGAAAGTTCCAGTTACAGGTGGCAATGAATCTACTGAAAGATACCATAATATTCCAACCAGTTTTAGATCCTTACTATTAATACAATTGCCTCTCTAAAACACTAACATGAAGTTTCAAATAGTGGTTTCATCATTATAACGGTTTTACTCAGACCTTCCCTGTTCCATAATGGGGAAATGTAGAGTCCAAAACTAACTGAGCAAAATCCAAAGACAGGGCTGGCTTTTATGGTGAATAAGATTTAATGGAACAAACAGGAGAGGCATGGCAAAACCATCACAAAATACAACACAAAATCAGCATTCAATCCTGCAACTTGAACCTACCTGTGGGGGACCTAGTGGGACTTTGTACTTTGACTTCTTCATCTGAACCAAAACCTAAAAACTGTTCATCCTGCAATGAGAAAACAGATGGAATTTTGAAGACATGAATATTAACATTAAAACAAAATTCACTGTGATCAAAGCACGAAAGGATTCTAGAGGATTTTCCCTCCCCAAGCAATGTACTGGCATATAGTTTGCAGCTACAGAATGATCAAAAAGAGTTCAGGGAAAACAAAGGACAACAAATAAACCCCTTAATGTATAAAATCTGCTGCTCATATCAAACCACAGCAGTCCGCCCTGAGAAGCTATTGTTCAAGCTACCCTAAAGACATACTCCAGTGAAAAGCACTTCCAGGTTTGTTTTTCTGGTACAAACTCAGGCCAACTTCCTCCCAACTCATGTAAAACTCATTCTCTCTCCATGAGCAGAAGCACCTGAGGTCTGTAATTCAGACAAAGCATCCTGGAACTGGAACAAAACCTCAGGGCTTGCTCTGGTCCCCTTCCAACAGCTGCCCTGAAGCAGGGCTTGTCACCTGCTGCTACAAGACCCAACACATGATTTCAGGACCTTTGGGGACCTGAGGGGAGGTGGGTGTGCTTTGAGATGAACCCCACCCCATCACATCACCACCCAGCAACCTCCAAGCCTGGCTCAGGGGCAAGCTGAAGCAGACCAAAGCCGCTGATGGGAAGACATCATTCATATACATCAAGGGCTGCAGCCTGTCACAGAACTAAATATCTAGAAATATGGCAAATTAATAAAGTGGCAGAACAAGCTTTCTCTCAAATGACCCACAGGTTGTTTCCTCTCCATGGTTCCCAGCAAAGTAACCACCCAAAATGTATTTCTTGCTAAGGGAATACAACCTTTACTGTTTGTTACATTTCAAATAACAAAGGAAATAAGTAGCAATGGAGGCAACATTATGGAAAGCGAAGGACAATTTTCTTTAAAACTAACTCTTGATTAAAGCTGGGTTTTGTTGGCTTTTTTTTCTCCTTTAGTTTACTTCAGACTTTGTCTTTAGGAGATATGAGAACTTGACTCCCACTGTAGAACTTTCTCTGACAGAGGCACGACATTAAAGGCATTCTATTTACATTAATACAGGATTTTCAGGGAGTATGAAAAATCTATCCTATTCATCTGACAGCAAGATTTGTGACATTTTGTTTTTATATTGTTCCAGCTTTCCTATTCTGATTTCTCTTGGAGTATTTACATTTGCCAGTCGTAAGTATCCTCTGAACTTTGAAAACAAACAGGTCTCCACTTTGCACTTTCTACATGAAATTTCTAATTCATCTACTTACAGGACAGACCATGAAGAAAAGTCTCAAATACTGAAACCACCCTTTAGTTTTAAAGAAACTAAATCACATGCACTGAGACCTGTACCAGCATCTACTGGAAAGCTGCAATACGATGAAAAGTAGCAAGGCTTAAGACCAGCTATTTCTTAAAATTTTCTGCTGCTTTTCTGTTTGATAAGCATTAAGTATTAAACAAATCAAATAGAGTAAATATTTTAAACAGAAGGCCACCTGACACAAAGAATGCTCTAGTCGGTGAAATAAAACACACACGTGCTCAGGCTGTGAGCAGTTACCAGAGCCGCTGGAGAAGGGGATGGGCCTGCCCTGCCTCACAACCCGGCTGCGTATCTACTCTTTGCAGCTGCAGCAGCGACGCCAAGAAAACCGGAAAAAGCAATGATAAAGCAATGTAAAAGAAATAAAATTACACCCAAATGCGTTGTTTCTACCCAAGGAGCTCGGCATCATGAAGAAGCCTTCCTAAGACCTTTCCTTGAAAGGGAAAAGCTACCACCTCTCAACTGTAATCCTGCAGTTGTAAACCAAGAGCAGGAGAGGCTGCGGAGGCGGCAGCACTGCGGATCACCGCTCGGGGCACGTGGGATCCCGCAGGATGTAAACACTGATGCCTGGCCGTGCCCTCCCGGAGTCCCGGCACCCCGACGGGGAGGCTGGAAAAGGTGGGTGCTCAGTGTGCAGAGGAATAACGGGCTACGGGTGAGCAGCCGGGGTCAGAAGCGCACAGGGAACAGCCACTCTCCCTGTGCGATTTCGTTGTTGTTAGCCCACCAAAAAACTGAGATGTTCAACGCCACAGTGGCTGGGGTGTTGGTGAAAAAAAGCAGCAGTGATTTCTTTCATTGAAACAAATGTTCCAAGTCTCCCAGCTCCACCCCAACACCTTACACCAAAATCAAATAAGACTGAGGAGGCCACTAAGCACCAGCACACATTTGCCAGGCTGAACCATCCCATCACCCATCAGATGTCAAAATGCAGTTTTGAGGCAAATTAAGCAGGAACAGCCTCCTCCCCCTCCCTCCCTCCCTCCCCCCCCCCGTTTTTTCAGAAGTGGCTATAAAGCATGACAGATGGAGACTGATCAAAAAACATAATGGTTTTGAATGTGACCTCATTTACCTGAGGAAGAATAATGCAACACAAAAAAGGTCACTCAGGATTATAAATAAAAAGATGAGGGAAGGCTTTTCCTCAGGTGCAAGACACAAAGCCCATCCAAGCAGGCAAGTGTTGATCTCTCAAAGGGCAGGAGAGCTTCCACCTGCATTGCCCACTCCAACACCACCTCTACTGCTTTGAAGCTCAAAGCTGTGTGCATATGAAGAAAGGGTTTCCCTGAAACAATGCAGATACTACAGCAGAAAAGTTGTGAGCAAATCCCTAGTAAAGCATTCTTGAGCAGAAGTACTTTTCAAAGAATTTCTTGTCTATAGATCTCAGAGGAAAATATATCTGAAAAGGAGTAACTACCCTGCAGGTAGCAACTGATGTTCCAATCCCTGAAGAATAGTAGAACCTATGCCACCATAAATCTGCACAGGACTGTTATCAAAGCTGTTGGGAGCACTAACCCAGCAACACAGCTGTTCCAATTAGCTCATGAAAAGGTTTGTTTAGTTTTACAATAGAGTTATCAGAGCAACACTTAACTTGTCTTCCCATTCACCATCTCGGTTTGGGCCCCAATTATACCACACCTCATCTTCTTGGGAAGAGATAAGCTATTTTTAGCAGCTCATTCAGAAGCCTATTTAGTTACTACAGCACAACACCTAACAGACTCCTCTCAGCAGGTAAATATCCCTGGAGGATGGCAGTGAGTAACCCCAAGAGGAACACTGTGTAAGCTCAAGGAGATACTTCCCAAGCAATTAATTGCAACACAAGGCCACTAACGAGTGGCAGAGCTCTTGGGGTTACTGCTAGGTACTGACTGGGCTGAGGGTCTGCTCATCCTTTGGTCTTTATTTAGACGGAAGCTTCTAAGGGGAGCAACACAGCCTCTGCTGGGGACAGACTCTCACAATTCAGCCACTCTGTCACTACTGGGGCAAGCTAGGAGCAGCAGGACAGACTGACTTACAGGAGCAGTCCACTAACAACCCTCAGCTGGTCCCTGCTTTCCATCCTGAATGAGAAATTCAGATTTCCACTCTGAACAAAGAAGGATTTTTTCTTCAGAGCACCTGAAACAGTCTCATTCTGGTCCCAAAAAGTTGTCAACACCATCTGGGAGGAATAGGGTCAGCCAAACTATTGCCCAGAAAGACTGAGCTTGCACACAGTGAGAGGAAAGCCAGAGCTAAGCCTCCTGGACCACATCTAAGAGACCACTGGCAACACACCACTTCTGGCAAGCAAAATCCTTCTCTCTCCTCACTCTACAATGGACCTTTAGACAGCAACGCTTCAGCTGGGCTTGGACAACCAAGAAAAGGAAAGAATTCTAGAGCTTGTTGCTAAATAAAAGTAGATTTAGCTAACAAAACTGTCCAATGCACTGCAAAATTCAGATATTTCTGCACACAGTTACAGTATAATGCATTATAAAAGCCTTCAGTAGAGCTAAACTCAAAAGCACAAAGCACAGAGTGTTATTAAAGTCTCCCAACAGCCAAACTATGCTTTGCAGCTTGTTTCAGGGTAGGAGATGCACCCCTCTATGCTGCCCTTAGTGGTATCTTTTCACCTGAATGCCCAAGAATTCAGTTTCTGGCAGTGCACAGGCTGAGCTAAGTGGACCAACCATCACAAACTGCAATGCTCTCAGTAAAAAGAACATCAAAACCCCAGAAGTTTACACTGCATGGTCACCCAGCTTAAGGGATTCAACTGCTCAAGAAGCATCACACTTGAGTGTTTTGCAAGAACCCACATTCTTTGCCAAAGTCATCCTCAGTGGCCACCAATGTCAGAGAGACACAGATGCCTTCCAAGAAATGCCAGAGACATTTCCTCCACTGCAGTGACAAACCTTTGCAGGTTTAGGACCTGAACCAAGAAAGCAAAGCCCATCTACTGGGAGGCTCCCTCTGAATGCAGGTTACCTGTGTTCCTCTTCACAGAAACCAAACACAACTGAAACCTGAATGAAATGCCTCCCCTTCACAGTTTTACTTTGCACAAGACAGTCAGACCCTTTTCCCACTGGACTGTCACTGCAGAAGGATGGTAAGGGCTGGAAACCCCACAGCAAGTGCGTTCCCTCACCACAGCAGCAGGAGAAGAGCCTGCAGACCCTAGCCCACTTGCAGGTGGAAGCCATTGGGACTGGTCCACATATGGTGGACAGGTCAGGAGGACACAGCCTCTGCAGGGATGCACTCGTAAGCTGGTTACAAGAGGCTGAGAAGTGAACTACTGACTCAGAGTTACACTGTTCTTCCCTCACTTCTCCTGGTGCAGCACAGTAAAATCTGTAGTTCAGGGCTTTGGTGACAGTGCAGAAACATGCAGCCAGATGCTGCTGCTAGGGGCTGTCCTGTGAGCCTTCCAGCTGAGGAGGTACTATGTCAAGAAGTCCCTGGAGCAAACTGGTCAATGGACATTGCTGCATCACCTCTCACCAACGCTGGTTTCTCATGAAGAACTTCAATGTCCTCTCCACCAACAAGCCTCACCAAACTGCTCCCCTGAGGGTGCCAAGTACTGCCAAATAGTGACTGAGCTGTGGAGACAGGAAACTCACCCCAAGGCTTCAAATGTGTCCTTGGGTTTCCACACTCCTGGCAAAGCAGGGCTCAAGTCTCCAGGAAGGAGACAAAACATGAAGAAGCCCTCCATCTCCATCTGACCTGCATCACCTCCACCATGTGTCTCTCATTTTACAGCAACGTGTATGAGCAGTTATCTCCTTGTGCAAGTGCAGTATCTATGTCATGGTAACAGGCAGGGCTCTGTACCTCCACCTCACAGATTAAACACTATGACCATTCAACACAACACCAGAAGAGGAAATAAGACAGAGAATTTTAATGCTGTGGAGAAATTATCTGTCCTTCCAGCTCAGGTGTGACCATGGCAGCAGCAAGGAAGCCACTCCCTCCTCCTAGCACATGGATCTAGTACCATTGCAGAATAAGACATCAGTGAACACACACAACTCGAACGTTTACCTCATAAAAAATTATGATCTGTGTATAATTACAACAACACTACTAGAGACATCATCATCATCACTATATCCCATCCCACACCTCAAGTTTCTGCAACTTTCAAGCTGATACAAATTTATGGAGTCAACCATGAACATGCACCCAACATACTCTCCACTTTTGATGTTCCAAAGCTCTGTATAAACTTCAGGGATAGGGAGGGACCTCTGAGCTGGCACGCACAGCAGATACTTAACAACAAGCTTCATCTATACCAAATATTGATGTAATGAGTCAAAAACACACAATCCAATTTCCGTTATTATTGGAGTGCCATTCACATCAAGCGGAAAGGATTACACACAGGACAAGTGCTACTGTTTTCAACCAGTTCTAGCTTTACTGTGCAAAAAGTACCCCGCTCACTCTGGTGGTGACAAAATTAGTTATCACAACACTGCTCCCTTGAAGCGAGCTGGTTTCAAGATAAATCACAGTAACACTCAGCTGAAGCAGGAGTCAAGGATTCATACAAAGTCACCAGAAAACCAGAGAGTGCATAGTGAATCCCAGAATCCAGGTATTTTTTAGATTAGAAAAAAAACTTCTACATAACAGAAAAAAACAGCCCAGGAGACAAGGGAAAGACTGAGCATTACACTTGCTCTGAAATTCTACTTTCTTGTTACACCAAATTTTGATGGTAATGCACCATTTAAACAGGTACTGACACACCTGAACACTGGGTAGTCATTAATAAAAGGTAACACCTTCCCCTGATTGCTCTTGAACTCAAAGTGACAACTCAAGAGTTT
This sequence comes from Heliangelus exortis, assembly GCF_036169615.1. Lineage (NCBI taxonomy): Eukaryota > Metazoa > Chordata > Aves > Apodiformes > Trochilidae > Heliangelus > Heliangelus exortis. Next base: position 333,927 of record NC_092447.1, read on the forward strand.
ACTCCTCATTTCCTAGACTTTTCACATCCCCCAAACCAACTCAATGAGTCACCAAAATTTAAATACTTGAGACTACCCACCCTCGGAGAGGAGAAACAGAAGCACATGCTGCAAATTCCTGCTGCACAGGAGTGAGGAAAAGCACCCTGAGGCTACCCCTGCCCTGCTCATAAGCACTCAGGTGAATCTCAATGTACAGACACCAAGCCATGAAGAACTTCTATCCTCATTTTCCACTGTAACGTTATTAGACAAAAATTTTTAGCAGCGAAGCAGACAAGTGATGTAAGAAGTAAAATTCATGAGATCCATGAGACTATGTCTTCATCAGCTACTAGCATCAAAGCCATAATACTATTTCATTGTAAAGCAATAATGCTATAAAGGCCAAACTTACAAAGATGTTTTAGGTTTTTGGAGATGCAAAAATATACTTCAAGACCACTCGAATTATAAAACAACACAACCCAAGGTCATTTTAGGAAAATTAAAAAAAAAAAAAGAGAGACAAAGCAGATCTCCTCCCCCCCCCACAATAAACTGAGCTGTGCTGCTAACCCTGTGGTCAGATTGGTTAGCCAGATTTTAGTCATTTCTGCCACTGAACTAGCGCTGATGAGATACTAACTTCTTTCAAGTCTACCTGGTAAATTCCATCCAACCTGGTCTACTGCAAACAGAAACATGCCCTCAACCACAGCCTTTGAGACACTGGCATTAAATAAAAGGGATGCTGGCAGGCAGTGAAAACCAAAAGTGCTCTAACTGCTGAGGGTGAAAGCACTTCCACCAACAGCTTGGTGCACCCCAACGCAACCCCGTTCCTTCCCACAGCCTGCCAGAGCTGGAACTCTCCCACCCAGGAATTACTTCAGCTCAGCCGTGAGCAACGAGCTCCACTTCACGGCACCCAGCAGAAACAGCGAGCCCGGAAAGACACAAGAAAACTATATTTTCATATACGTTTTCATAGGCCCTGATGTTTCCAGCAAGGGAAAAGCAAAGCAACTGCGCTTCAACTGGGCAAAATCCAGACAAAGATAGTCTCACCCACTCTGAAGCTGTCAATCTGCCTGTAGAAGGAGAGACAGAACTGGCCTTTCAAAAAAATTAAAGCATTCCTGCTGCAAAGGACCTGGGGATTGTTGTTGCCAACGCAAGGACGCATCTAACAAGTTATTTAAAACAAGGATGGGGAAAAGAAAGGATACAGCTTGTAATAACTAACACACCCCCATCATGTCTTCCCTATTCTGTCAATAGGTGGGCTGTTGTCAGACTCTTACTCTGCCTTAGAAAGGTTTAAAAAAAAAATTAAAAATGAAGGCAGGAAGAAAAACAAGTTTTTAAAAAAAAAAAAAGGGGGGGGGGGGGGGCAAAAAAGAAAATCCATCTAGCGCTGCCGGTGCCAGGAAATCAAGCTCGCACCGGGGCCGCGGTCTGGGTGGGCGTCCAGGGCGGCGAGGCGCCCCGACCCCACGGGGCACGCCGGAGGTGCCGCCCCGGTTCCCCGCACCCACTCCCCTCAGAAGGACGCGTTACCCCGCGGAGCATCCTCCGCACCGCAGGGAGCGGTCAGCCCAGCCCCACGGCCGCGGCCCCGGCCCCATCCTACCTCCCGGCGGCGGCAGAAGCGGAGCGGAGGGAGGTGAATAATGGAGAAGGCGGCAGCAAGGAGAGCACACCGGCGGCGTACGTGGGGAGGGACAGCGAGGGGGAAGCGGGGGGCGGCCGAAGCCCACCCCCCCATCCGCACCACCGCCGCCGGGCAGCCCACCCCCCTCCCCGCGGGCATTAGGCGGCGGGGCGCGGCCTTTGTGCGGGGCGCGGGCCCAGAAGGCGCGGTAGGTGTGTCCGGGTGTGCGGGCAAGGGGTGTGCGGGCAGGGGGTGTGCCGCCCGCCGGGGCGGAGCGGGGATGCTGCGGACCGGGACCCGCGGGCCCGTACCGCGCCCTCCCTCCCACCCGCCCCGCCGCCCCCCCCCTCCCCTCCCCGCCCCGCCGCCCCTCCTCACCTCTCCGCTGCCCGCCTCGGCGCCGCAGGCCGCACGGAACCGCCGCAGGTTGATGCCGATGGCGGCCGAGACCTGGAGCGCCGCATCGAAGCCGGGTCCCACCCCGGCCGCGGGGCCCCCGGAGCCGCCGGAGCCCAGCGCTGCCCCGCCTCCCCCGCTTCCCGCCGCCCCGCCGGAGCACGGGCCGCCACGCTCCCCCTCGCCCGCCGCCGCCGGCGCCGCCGCCGGCTCGGCGGGTCGCAGGCTCCGCACGGCCGGCACCCGCACCCGGGACCCCCCTAGCCCCCGGCGGCCCCAGACGCCGCTGCCGGGCCGGGCAGGGAAGCGCCACCGACCGCTGTGCGCCATCTTTACTGTGAGGCGACGAGCCAGAGAGCGGGGCCGGGCCGCGCCCCGTGTCGTGGATAGAGCCTCGAGAGCTCTCAGAGATGCTGCATAAAAGGGGGCGCTATGCAGGTTGCGGGGCCCCACCATCCCGCCGCCCCTGCACCTGGACAAGCGGTTCGCGACGGGTGCTAGTCCGGCATAACGCTGGGCGATATACAGGGCCCCGGGTCCGAGTCCCGGCGCAGCCCGCCGCCCTGAATAGCACGGCCTGCCGCCACCGCCGTCCCTGAAACATGGGAGGTTCATGCAGGCACAGGGCCCCTGGCGAGCGGACCCCGGAACCTGGCTGGCACAGAACAGGACCGCAAGCAGCCTGCATAACCACGGCGGCAATGCTGAACGAGAGCGCGAGGCACCGGCGCCCAGGACCGCGCATAGAGCATAGGCAGCCCCGCCATAGCGCTAGCCCGTATGCAGGGCGCGGGGCGGGGAGCGCCGAAGAGGGCCCCGCAGCTCCCGACAGAGCTCCCGGACACATAGGGACCCCTCCCCGCCCCGCCGGACGCCCTCCGGCCGCACCCGCCTTTTCTCCCTGGCTAGTGCGGAGCAGGGGGTCGGGACTCAAAGGCCCGGCCAGCCCGTCTGAGGAGAAAGCAGCCGCCCAGGTAGGCACGATGTGCTGAGGTACCGTGAGGTGATGATGCTCACCCGCTCCGCCTCCCGCCCGCTCCGCCTCGCCGCGCTTGTTGGCCGGGTGGGTGTCCCTCCTGCTGCCATGTCCAAGGGGAACGTGGTGGCAATGGCAGTAGGCCTGGAGTTCGCTCCTCTCCCTGGCATCACGCGGCAGGCTCGTCTTCCTCTTGTCCAGTACAGCAAGAGCAGGGTTAACATCCAGCAAGTGCCTGCTGTATACCCTGAGAAGGACAACACTGCAAAGACACCAGTACCACTCATAAAACCCCACTGGTTGGGGAATGTAAGGTACCTGTTGCCTCTGATGCTCCTCAGCTGAAAGGAGAGATTGACTGAGGAGAGGCTGTTTGCCCTTCGTGGTGTCTGTCATGTTCCAGAGCACAGAACAGCTTCTGGAGCCCTATGGGTTTACAGGTGGTTCATACCTGGAAGCGTGGCCAGGGCTCTGTCTCAGGAGCAGAGCTGGGGTGGCTGCTCACAAGGGGTTCAAGGGAGGAAAATTAATATTAGATAGTTTTTCTGTGAAAGGGACTGGCGTGTTTCCAAGCTCTCCCCTGCTTTGCTGGCTGTTTAACCCAATCCTGTCAGTGCAGCAAGGCTGACAGCTCCCACGACCCAGCACCGGGTGTGAGCTGCTGCACCAGCACCATTTCCAGTGCCTTCGGGTGCCCACCCCAAGAGAGCAGCACAGGGAGGTCAAGTCACTGCTCTTTGCAGGCAGGTTGCCTCCCACCATCTATCTGCTGGGTGCTGGGTTTATGATGGGAGTGAAGTTAAGATTTGCTGATGTGAGAAAGCATCACCTCCTCCAAGGGGAGGGAGGAACTGCCAACTCCTCAGCAGCAAAGGAAAAGACAGGAGCACTCAGCAAGTCCCTGGGATAAAAGAGGGGAGTGGGCGTTCGGGGCAGCTCAGGTCCTACAGCTGCTCCCATCACTTACCTGGGGAAGAAAGAGAGATTTTAGCCTCTGTCTCCCTAGGTTGTCACTGTGGCAGTCACAACTTGTTCCTGACCCAGCAGCTGCTGCTTACCCTTTTTAACAACAATAAAGCTTTCCATTGCTGCCATAAAATACAAAGCATGTAAGCTCACCTGCACTGGGGTGCAGTGTTGAGAAGCATCTTCTGAGACAATAAAACCCAGCAGAATTGCCTTGGAGCAGTGCTCCATGCCCTGTAAACCCCAACCGCCACAAAAAGATCACGACAGCTGGACGTGGGTTCCCAGTTTTATTGTCACAAATCCCTGCTACAGACGTGGCACCGCAGATGGTGGTGTTGAGGAGCAGCCTTCAAACATTGTACCCGATCAGGCCACCTTTGCCTATGATCTCCCCGATGTAAAACCACATCAACACCTCAGTGGCCACCAGACCATTTCTCAGTGCTTCCTGAAAGGGAAAAAAAAAATTTCTCAGCGCTTTCTGAAAGGGGAAAGAAAAAACAACCCATAAACAAAACAAAGCTCAAAACCAACGGTAAGATCACTGAGCTCATCTCTTAATGACAAAAGAGAAAAAAAAGCAAGCAAACTGGGGTACCCTGTGGAGAGCCCACAAGAGAGAGCAGAAAAGCCTGAGGAAGCTCGGGCTTTGGGGGAAAAACAAATCCATGGGTCCTTAACGCACACAGACAGGGTTCACTTTCTTCCCTTACCCTGACAGTTAGCTGGGCCAGGCGGCCGGTCTGGAAGCTCCTGACCATGCCCTTCACGCTGTCGATAGCCCGGGGGATCTCGGCGGGGGTCGGGGGAGCCAGCTCCACCTTGGCGTAGTACCAGAAAGTGGCCAAGCGCGGTTTCGAGTAGGCCACGGCGGCTGCAAGGAGAGGAAAAGGCCTCCGCGGGCCGGGGGGTAAGGGAAGGGACCGGGGTCGGGGGGTGTCCCTCACCCCACCCCCCCCCCCCCCGATCCCCTTCCTCACCCCCCGGGCCATTCCCCTTGGCCTACCCGGTCCCGCCCCTCACTCCGTTTCCCCGTCCCTGCCGCCCCGTTCCTCACCATTGATGAGCTGCGGCCCACGGGCGGCCAGACGCTGCACAAACCCCTGCGCCATCTTGCCGCTGGCGGGCTCCGAATGTCACCTCAGTGAGGACCCCGCCGCGACTGCCCCAGCGCTGCCTGCAGACAGGCGTCTGCAGACGGCAGCCCCCAGCGGCAAGGACCCCACGCCACGAGGAACCCGGTTCGAGACCCCGGGCTGTGCCGTTCCCGTTCCCGCTGCCAGATCACGGGGGACCGGCCCAGCTTCCTCCCTCCTCTACGGCCTCCACGCAGAAGCTAAGGAGGCTTTTCTACACCTAGAGCCTCCCCGCGTCCAGACTTCTACCGCCAGCTGTAAGATCATAGCTATATTTAATTTCCAACGCCCCCCGTGTTCCCTTCCAAAAGATCATTTGGAAAACAAACGGGCACGTACGCGGTGGGATAAACCGTCCCCCTCCCGTCCGTGCCGTCTAACCGGGGGAGCAGCTGCGGAGGCATTGCCTTCGCATACAGTTACAGGGTTTCAACACAGCAAGAGAACAGAGGGAGGTTTTTGGTGTCGCTGGAGAAGACCACAAAGAGAGGGCCGAGGGCACCAGGCTGTGGTCTTCCCCCGAGGCAGAGGCTCAAAGCTGTAGTGCAGTGGAAAGTCTTAGCACTAGAGAGTAAGTCTTGAAAGGAAAAGACAGAAGGGATGGAACGGAAGGGCCTAGGAGAGGCAATGCTCCACAGCTCCAGCCTCTGCCCCCGCAAGGCATTTCTCTCGCCAGTAACTGAGATCCTGGTGTTCAGTTCAGTGTGTCCTGCAGCTCCTCCTTCTGCTTTTTCCTCTCTGCAAGCCACCGCTGGATCTTCTCTTTGAGCTCTGTGTTTGGTCTGATCTGGTCCATAGTGAGGGGGCTCCGGTTGAAAGGATCCGTCTGGTCACTGAAAGACAAGCATCACGGAGATGATTTAATTAGTTGGACAGTGTCAGTGCTAGAAATGAAAAGAGAGGAAAATGGGCCAAGAAGAGTGGCATGATATTCCTGCTGTTAAGCAAAGCAGATTCACTGAGTATCATCAAAAAAGCAAAATGGATCCCCAGAAAGCCCAGGAGCTCATGATGAGTACCTGAGGAGGTGCCGGGCAATAGTGGAACGGTCCACAGTGACCCTGGAGGAGGGCAGGATCACAGGGTCTGACATCAGAGTGCTCATGATCGGATCCAGGAATTCATCACAGGCATCCGCATACGTCTCCTCCTCCTGCTGCTGGCGGTCTGCAAGAGACTGGAGACACGGGGGGCATTGAGAGACTCAGGTTCCCACCTCTGTCCTGCTCCCAGAAACCCAGCTCTGCAGTGATACACAGATGGAAGAGGACACCAGGAAACAGTTCCACTGTTTTCTGTGAGCTTAAATTGACTCTAGTTCTGACCTTGATCCTCTCAGCAAGGTTACTGAAGGACACTATCATGTTGCCAGGCTTGTTGATCTTCTTCAGGACCCGAACAGTCTGGGCAAAGAGTGTGGGCGAGTAGGAGCGGCCATCCTTGGGCACTGTGGCACAGAAGTTTTCTTCATCCCTGCACACAGGTTCAAAGAGAGCAAAAGGCTTAAGAATCCGTGTTTACTGGGCTGCAAAACAGTCCTCACAACAGCTGCATGACCACAGGAAGGAACTCAATGCTGTACTGTAATGAAGGGATGTAATGTTAGCCACCATGTCCCCAGTGTGGCTCCTGCCACTCAAGTGACAGGCTCTCCTATGTCACCTACCCGAGGTTCAGGTAGATGGTACAGATGTCTGACACAAGCTGCTGTGGCTTGAAATCAAACTCGCTGAAATCCTTGACTTTCAGAGCTCCCATTTTAGGCCCAACCAGGTGTTGCAAGAAGTAGTTGAGCATGGAGATGATGCGTTCAGCGAGGAAAGGATGCACGAACAGGGACTTAATTTCTGGAACAGAAACCAACAGTTCTCTGAGCTCTGCAGCAATCCTGCCCCAAACCCAGGCTCCTGCCCAGCCATGTTGCTCTCCCTACCTGAGGTCAGGAAGGCCAGAGTGCCAATGGTTTCATTGGACATGATGTTGTGGAAGCGGGCCAGCTGGCCAAACATCTGCAGGCTGGACTCCTTCTCCCGGCGAGCCTCCTGGGACAGACTGTCCCACTCACCACGATCCTTCTCGATCTGCTGAACTTTGATCTTGCTGAGGTACTGCAGAGACAATGCAGAAAAGGGGCTGGGAGAACTGGCAGGAAAATGGGCAGCAAGGCCTGAGCCAGGCCTGTTCTCTGCTATTCTAGGCTGCCACAGGGGAGTGCTTGGAAAGGTCCCTCAGAGCACAAATGTTCCACAAAACATTAGCCTCTAAACATAACCAGATGGGTGATACTCACACCACCCATCTTATCTGCCAGCCTCCTAACAATCAATTGTACAAGAGGTAAAAGCTGCCCAGAAATTCCTTTTTAGCAGCCCTGACGGGTGTGGAGAGACAGTCCTCACCCCCAGGGACAGGAGTTCACCTAACTGCCTGGGGACAAAAGACCTTTGTTAGGACAAAGCACCTTCAGGAAGACCCAGGGGGGTTGATGATCAAACCCTTGTGGGCTGTTCAAAGCCTGGCTGCCTCCAGAGAAGCTGCAGGCAGATCTGACAGCCCTCCACCCCTTCTCCCACCAGCCTGCAATAGCTTCTACAGCATGGACACTACAGCCAGCAATGTGGGGAGGGGGAAGGACTGCTGCTGGTGGGACACCAACAGCCCCACGCTCAGCCTCACCTGTATGGCTTCATCCAGCAGGAAAATGGCATCATTCATCAGCAGGTTCAGGAAGCGCAGGAAGAGCGGGGGGTTCATTGCCTCCAGGTTCTCTGAAGCGTAATCAGCCAGAGCCTGGGAAGGGGGAAGAGGATGGCACAGGCTGCAGCACAGTCCCTGCAGCAGAACAGGCCCCCACACTGTACACTTGCCTCCTGCCTCACCTTGATGCTCTGCCTGTATGAGTCAGTGCCCCACATGTACCTCAGGATAGGGTACATGGGGCGGCGGTAGTTGAACTTCTGCTCAAACTGGTGTGGGTCACCTGGGCAGGAGTAGAAATAAATGTGTTTCATGAGTTCCTTCTCACAGTCTGAAATAAAGCCCCTGCTCCATCTCCAGAGCAGCACGCAAGACACCACAGCAGGAGAGAAGGGGCAAGGACCTGCTATAATTCCCTTGCAGATGTCACAGCACAAAGACAGTGCTTCCCACTTACCTGTGAACTCAATGTCCACAAACACTTTGATGAGGGCTTCAGCCAGGTGGGCAGCGTTTGGGTACGAGCAGAACACACGCTTGCGATGGAACACACTGGAGACAAGTGGGCTCTGGGCCTGGTCCAAGTGAGGCATCACAGCCTCCAACACCTCTGCCAGCTTGGCTCGCAGGTGAGGGTTTTTCATCCTGCAAGAGAAGACCAAGAGATGAGAGAATGAGGACTGGGGTGTGGGAACCAAGGGGTTCAGGAGACTCTCCAGAAGCTACCCAACTGTGTGACCATGGGTGAAGTTGGTGACCAGCTGCTGCCTCTCAGTGCCAGGGCAGTGAGTGCCCAGGGTCAGAGCTCAGGCAAAGCAGCCAAGGGTGTGGGAGCAGCAGAGCTGTGCTCACTGTGTTTACACACTAGCACAAACAGACCCACAGCACCAGCACAGCATGCGCAAGGATCGATAAACCTGCTCAAATTTGTGCAGCAGCACTCAGAGATATCCCAAACAGATCAATCCCCTGACAAGCACCAGGTGGACTTGAGCTGACGAGGCTCCTATGAGATACACCCACTCAAGTGTTTGGACACCAAGTACCATCTATACCTCAGGCGAAGCCCACATCCTTCAGGCAGTGCCTGGCTCACAGTGCCTCCTGCAGGCACTATTTACCTTTCCCCATGAGATCAGCCCACTTGGGGACCTTGGGAATATCTCAGCCAAAGCCCTGACAATTCCCACCTTGTTGTTCCCCTCTGGGCACTCTGCACAGGGCTCACCCTGGGAGCTCTACACACCTTTCCACATCACCCATGAAAACGGTAACGAAGTGGAGGACATGCTCCAGAGAATCAGCAGAGGTCTCCAAGATGTCATCAGCAAAACGTCTCAGGAAGATGAAGAAGTCACCCAGGTTATCAGCAAAGAACTCTGCCAACAGAGAGGGTAGGTGAGCTCCTCCTTGGGGCAGCTCACCTGTCCCTTTCCTAGCCCTCAATTCTGACTGAAGTTTTGGGAAGTAATCCGCTGGATTTAGACACCACAGTGAGGAGAGGTGCCCGGCCTGATGGCATCTGTAACACACAGGGTTCACTGCTCCCTCTAGACTCTCAGCCTGGATGGTTAATCCCAGTGGGCAGGCAGACCACTTAGCAGGACACACAACCTCACCTGGCACGTAGGCCAAGGCACTGTTCTCCACCTCTGGCAGGGGGAAGCTTAGTTGGAGTGGCTCTGTTCCACGGTTCCCCAGGGCCAGCTGTACCAGCAGGACAGCCATGGACACCTGCAGGTTCAGGCAGTTCTGCAGCATCTGCGGCTCTGTCATCGCCGTCTTTGTGGAGAGATAGATGGTCATGAGGCGCTCAAACTGCTCCCGGAGGCTGTCGGCAGCGGGGCTGGAGCTCTGCTGAGCTTCTCGCCACGCCACTTGCAGGCGGTGGAGGCTTTGGTTCATCTTCACCATCTGGTCATGCAACCTGCCCAGAAATCAAGGTGTGGAGTGACAGATACACATTCAGCACTCTTCATGGTGCCTGAGCAAGACATGAGCTAGAACTCCTTTTTGTCTCTTTCACACTGTTCCTGGATATAATCTAGCTGGGACACCAGCAATAGGAACCCTCTAGAGTCTTGGGTGGACACCAGACCCTGCTAAGGAAGAGCAGCCCCTCAAAGGGCAGTCTGGTAAGCTGAGGGAACAGGCAGCCTCCTGGTCCAGCCATGAGGCCCTGGGGTCACGAGGGCCAGCCCCAGAGAATCTCCAGAGACACAGGCCAGGTGACACTGCAGTCTCCCAGCAATAAGCCCCCTACAGAACTTTTCCACCTATTCGTATATTTAGAAAATAAAGCAGAAGGGGAGTGTCCTTGGATCAATGGTGATCTCACAATATCCAGGCAATGATTTGCAGAGGAAAGCTGAGAAACAGAGCTCTGCTCCACAAACCATCTCTGCTGGGAGGGCTCTGCCACTGAGGTGCTCTCCACAGTAGGACAGCAGCCCATTCCCTAACAAAAAGAAGTGTGTGACACGTGGACACATTCTACAAATCACAGAGGCTCGTTAGACTCGGAGCATCAATGGACAAGCTTTCTTCCCAAAAATTAATCAGCTTGAGGTTCAACCATTGCTCCCAACAGCAGGTGTGAGGTAGCTCCTAATGCAACTGGAGCATTCTCATTACTTGCAAATACCAGACACAAGCCCACACCTGAAAACCCTTTCTGGAACCCTGAAGTGTCTCTGCAGAAGCCTGGAGGACAACATGGTGCCAGGAGGCATTAGTTACCTGTGGAACCCCAAGTGAAGGGTGTACTGTGTGAGGACCAGGTTTTCTGTCACCAGGTTGTAGCTGTTGGCAAACTCAGGCTCTTGCTGGCCCAGAGGAGGAATCAAGCATGTTTCCTTCTCCAGATCTGGAATGAGAAACCACCTCTGCCTCAAGCTCTCTCCTCACTCCTCTCAGCTCCTTTTTACTGCCACCACTGGGAAAGGCAACAACCCAAGGAGATCCCCTGTCTCCTTCCCTCACTCCCTGAGGTGTGGGCAAACCTTTCACATGGACATTCTTGCTTCTCCTCTCCTCTTCGTTCAGCTCCTTCAGGGCACAGTAGGTGGGGTCAAAACTCAGCAGCCGGGGGGAGTTCGGTTTGCAGAAGGGCTGGCACAGCCTGAGGAGGGCAGCTCCCAGATTGAGGAAGAAGGCATCTGAGGCATACATCTGGAAGAAGATCTCTGGCATCTGGTTGGCCCAGATCTTAGTGCGGCCTGCATTGGCCTGGAGGCAGTTTCCCAGCCAGGACAAAACCCTGTGCTTTGTCTCTGGAGACAGCTGCAGCAGGTTCTTAAGCATCTGGTAGATCTTCTCATGGAACTGGGCCATGAACTATGAGAGAGAGCAGAAGGGAACAAGAGGAGCTAGTGGTGAGGTGGCTCCCATGTCTCTCCTGTTGTTAAAGTTCTAGGAGCTCCCCCAGCTCCTGACTGCACCCAGAGTCAGCCTCTGTTAACCACCCCTGACATACACATCATGAGCAGGCCAAACCCTAAGGCCAGCAGAGCGATCAGGACCCTGCTCAAAAGCCCATCCCAAAACCACAAATTTACACATTTGTGGCAGCAAAAGTAACCTCAGGAGAAGGTGACTGTGTGCCCAGCCTCTACTCCTGAGTCTTCTGCATCTACATCCTGATCCCTCCAACCCCTTCCTGCACACCCTCTCCAAACCCTTCCTCTGAGGGGGGAACCTGGTTGCCCCCATAACATTACCTGGTGCTGTCCCTGCAGGCAAGTCAATTAACATTTTAATAACAGGACAAACACTAAAAACTGTTTCCTGGTGGTTATACCAACACCAGCAGCTCAAGCCAAGCTGCCCCAGAGCTGCTTCTAAAACCCAGGGAGAAGCAGCCCAGTCCTGCATCTACCTACCTGGTGGATATTGGATTCCTGCACTTTGATCTCCTGGGGGCTGGATCGGGAGGGGTTTAGGAAATAGCTGTGGTTCTCCACCACCCCAGGGGTCTTCAACAGGCAGGAGATGTTCAAAATGCTGCCCAGCAGGGTCTTCTGGTACATCTGCCCATTGCTGGGGTCTTTAGGCTGGATATAGCCTGCAAAAACCTAGGAAGCACAGCCAGGCAGTCTGAGAACTAGAAGAAAATCCAGTAAATAACCCCAAAACTGGGTTTGGGAGATAAAGGAGAAGAGAGGCAAGAGTGGAGTCATGGTGACTGCCAAGGAGCTGCCAGGAGCTGCAGGGGAGGCACCCACCTGGGCTATGTCCTTCTGCTTGGTGAAGTAGATGAGCACATCAAGGTACGTGTACAGCAGGATCTGGCAGAGATCAAGATCCCTGACCCTGGCCAGGAGGATGTCGAGCACAGGCACCATCACCTCCCCAAAGGTCCGTACCTCCTCGTCCATCCTCAGGGCTTCGATCACCTCCTCCAGGAACTCAGCCACAGCTTCAAAGTCTGGTGGGGGGGAGGTCAGGGCTGTTTGTCCCCACACCTCCCCCTTCAAAAACAACAGCCCAACCCAGCTGGCAGCCCAACCCACTTACATGCTCCTCTCAGTGCCTCCAGAAGCATCTCCACCAGCTGCTCATACACATTCTGGTGGACATAAATCTCTGGGGTGAGGAGGATGGTACGGGTGTTGGACACCGTCAGGTTTCGGCAGCGCACAGCAAAGGGCAGCAGGTTCTCGGGCACCTTGGTGATCTGGGCAAGGACAAGGGAACAGAGCTAGGACCCTGTGATCTGCTCCAGGCCTACTCAGCACCTGGGAACAGAGCCAACCCCTCCTGGCAGCAGCCCCTGCCCACCTCTTCTCTAGCCCTCTGGAAACAGGCATAGAGGTAGCGTAGGATCTGTCTCTCCCCAGCGTCCCGGTCAGCAGAGAGATTCTGGGTGCTGGAGGAGGTCATGTGGATGAGGTGGTTCCCTGGCTCCTGCAGCAGCAGGCGGGTGAACAGGGCCTGGGCAGCAGGATAGACAGACTGAGGGAAGCAGGGACAAACCCTCTGGGAAAAGCAGCCCCCTCCCCCCCCCTTACTATGGGCACTTATTTCTGCTTTCAAGAACTCTCCAGCCCTCAGGAAGCCACAGAGGGCCAGAGCCTGGGCTGGGCTTGCCCCTCAACTCAGCAGCTTCTCCAGTCCCATTAAAGGGGGGGGCAACAGCCCCAGCATGAGTTGTCTGAATAGTAAAAACCACCACAAACAACTGCCTTACACCCCACTCCAGAAAAACTCTTTCTTGCCATCTACCTGCATGGCCCGAAACCACAAACCTGCTCCAGCCTCAGGCCCCAGTCCCCCCCTGGCTATCACCAGCACCAGAAGCTCCCCCCTAGGCCCAGGGACAAAACCCCTCCCACTGACCCCACCTGCTCCACATTATCCATGTCCAGCCAGTCCTGGTCATCCAGGTCTGCAGCCATTTCCTCCAGGTAGACGCAGCGTGCTGGGATCCCATTCCCGCTCTTCATGCTGGGGTCACCTGAGGAAGGCCCAGGCAGACCCATTTTCCACCCAAACCCAGGGAGAATGGTGCCTGTGGTGCCGCAAGGCTGGAGCGGGCTCGCTCCCTCCCCCAGCCCTCCCCTCAGATTCCTGACACCTCTGCCCAGCCCCAGGGAGCTTCTCATCTCCCCCCAGACTGCCCAGGGCTCTCCTAGCACTCACTGTTATCAAGGGTGATGAGAAAGATCCTCTGGATCATGTGGTTGATGTTGAGCTGCTCGCACAGCTCCCGCTGTGAGCGGAATGAGCGGCTGATCTCTGCCACCGAGTAGTCACACTCATCCAGGCTCTCTGAGACGCTGTTGTCAGAGTCATCTTGACTAGGTAATGCCTCCTCACCTGCAGAACAGAGGCCTCAGCACCCCTAGTGTCCCCTCAGCAGCCCCTTCAACGTTCCCCAGAGCCCCCTCAGCGTCTCCCCAGAGTAGTCGGTGCCTGCCCCACCCCACCCCCGGCACCTGTTAGCTGCCGCCGCTGCTGCTGCTGCTGCTTCTGGACGGCGGCGAAGTGCTTGGCGTCAGCAATGGAACCGAAGAGGGCGGCGAAGGGGTTGCTAGAGATGCTGTTGTTGTTCTCCTGGTCGGTCATCGTCCCCTCAGGGCCACGCCATGCGGGAGAACCAAGGCGGGGCTACAGGGAGAGCCGCTAGTAGGGCCCGGGCGGCCGGACAAGGCGAACCCGGGCCCCGCAGACCCGCCCCAGCCCCACCACGAGGGCCTCGCAGAGCCTCGCCTCCACTCCACCCCGGCCCGGCCCAGCCCCGCTCCCCAGGGCCTGCAGAGCTTCTGGACCAGCACCGCCGCACTCACCTCCAGAAAGCGCTGCACCACTCCACCGCGCCGTCGCGCCACAACAGACGTCACCAACCCGCGCCAGGAGCACGCAAGGCGGGCGGCGGCTTTAAATATCGGGAAGGGGGGCGGGGCTGCGGCGGTAACGCCCCCTGGCGCGAGGAGTACTGGGAGGTCCTGCGATTTGCATATGCAAATCATCTCATTAATAATTAATCAGCTCGATTAGAATAATGCAAATCATCTCATTAATATTTAACAAGTTTTACATTGACCAGTACATGGTCTATTAGCATTATGGAAATTTTGCTCATGAATAATTAATCAGATCAATAGACACATCATTCCTTCATTTGCATAATGCAAATACGGTCATTAATAATTAATCAGATCAACATAGGCCTGTACAAGGACGATTTGCATTATGTAAATTCTTCTCTTGAATAATTAACTGGCCTCATAGACATTTGTCTAATTTCTATAATGCAAATAGGATCATTAAAGATTAATAAAAGCCATATCGACTTGTTGTTGGAATATTTGCATTATGGAAATTTTGATCATAAATAACTAATGAGCTTTCTTTTGGCTTCAGTTTTGTGTGATCTGCATAAGGCAAATTAGGTCATCAATAATTAATTAGGCATAGTTACTTATAACTGCTGTGCAAGATCTATAGGGTTAAGACATACCAAGTGATACAGGAAATTACTCAGTGCTTAACGTATGAATGTTTTGAATGGACAAGAAAAAAAAAAAACCTTGGTTCTAGACTAGAAATTAATGTAAACAATTGGCGAATTAAAAAACAGGATTATGCAAATAAGAAAGTATGGTAATTGTCTCTTTTTTCAAAGTTTTTAATTTACTATTTAACAAATAATTAGTCAAATTTATTACACCTGCTTATTTGCATACTGAAACACCTGCTTATAATTACATAATGATGGTGAAAAAAAAAAACAACGCATAATGTTGACCTAATTTGCTTAATAATCATATTATTTCCTTAATTATTTTTAAATTTCTGGTAGTTTTTCCTCATCTCTTCATTAATATGCAAATATTTATTTATATAGCTATTGTTTAATCTATAATATAATAAATATAGGCCCCCCCCCCCCCTCCCCCTTCCTCCCCCTCCCTCCCCCCCCCCCCCATACCCCCCCCCCCTCCCTCCTCCTCTTTCCTCCTCCCTCCCCCCCCCAATCTAAGTATCCCGGGGGTAGGGGGGGGGGTTGTTGGAATGATCTTTTTATATATTGTAGATGTACAGAAGATTTTGAATCGTCTCTAGGGATCTGGGCAAACCTCTGGGGTGGGAGCAGGTCTAGGGCACAGCGTGGGAGGGGGGGGGGGGCAGCTCTGGGGGGGCCTTCCTGGGGCCAGAAATGGAACTGGGGGGAGTTTGGGGGTGGCATTTGGGCCATAAATGCGGCAGCGTAAGGGTTAAAATCTGGAGTGCCGGGGGTCTGGGGCAATGTGTGGGGCTGGTGAGTAGGGTTGGAAGGGGGGGGGAAAGGGGGATGTGGGTGGAATTGGGGCTGGTTCACTGGAGCCATTCATTGGGTAGAAAGGGTTAATATCGGGGACCTCTGGAGGAATGTGGGGGGTGGGGGGGGCAGTTGGAGAGTGGTTCACTGGGACCATGTGTGGGGTGCAAGGGGTTACTTTCTGGAGTGGAAAGGGGGCGGGGGGGGGGGGAGGTGGCTGTGTACTGTGAGGTCACCGTGGACTCTCACGCTGTGCCAGCTCAGTGGTTCATAAATACACGAAAAATGCAAATACAACGACCACTATTGGTGTTTGTGGGGGCACCCACGCCGTGTCTGTAGGAGTTCAGATACACACAGCCCTCCCCCACACCCCCACCCCCAAGCAGGACCGTCTGTGTCCCCCCCCCCCCCCATGATGTCACTGGATGCCATTCATTGGGTAGAAAGGGTTAATATCGGGGACCTCTGGAGGAATGTGGGGGGGGCAGTTGGAGAGTGGTTCACTGGGACCATGTGTGGGGTGCAAGGGGTTACTTTCTGGAGTGGAAAGGGGGCGGGGGGGGGGGGGGAGGTGGCTGTGTACTGTGAGGTCACCGTGGACTCTCACGCTGTGCCAGCTCAGTGGTTCATAAATACACGAAAAATGCAAATACAACGACCACTATTGGTGTTTGTGGGGGCACCCACGCCGTGTCTGTAGGAGTTCAGATACACACAGCCCTCCCCCACACCCCCACCCCCAAGCAGGACCGTCTGTGTCCCCCCCCCCCCCCATGATGTCACTGGATGCCATTCATTGGGTAGAAAGGGTTAATATCGGGGACCTCTGGAGGAATGTGGGGGGTGAGGGGGGGCAGTTGGAGAGTGGTTCACTGGGACCATGTGTGGGGTGCAAGGGGTTACTTTCTGGAGTGGAAAGGGGGCGGGGGGGGGGGGAGGTGGCTGTGTACTGTGAGGTCACCGTGGACTCTCACGCTGTGCCAGCTCAGTGGTTCATAAATACACGAAAAATGCAAATACAACGACCACTATCGGTGTTTGTGGGGGCACCCACGCCGTGTCTGTAGGAGTTCAGATACACACAGCCCTCCCCCACACCCCCACCCCCAAGCAGGACCGTCTGTGTTCCCCCCCCCCCATGATGTCACACAGACACCCCCAGGACCCCCGTGCAGCGCGGTCGCGGGGAGGGTGGGCTCACACATTGATCTTATGTATGTACTCAAATATACGCTTTAATATATTTCTTTATTTAATATATAAATTTATTTACGCATGTATTTGTACACGAATACGCATTTTCACACATCCCTGGATTTAACCCGTTCTTCCCCAAGGCCAGGGGTGCCGCGGCCGCGGGTGTACTCGGCAGGAGCCACGGGGGGGAGCACGGGTGTGCGGGGGTCCTAGCCTGGGACGGGGGGTGGTGGTAGTCTGCTCCTGATGAGTAATTACTGGGGTGGTTAATGATGAAACCTGGCTGAGCCTGGAAAGGGGGGGCCCCACCGCGCTCAGGCCGAGCTGGTTACTGCCTCCCCTGGTGCTGCTAATTGAACTGTATTAATGTAATTAAGCTCATTAATTACATTCGTTTAATAGCGTTAAGCTGAGCCCGCTGCGGCTGGCGCTGATTTGGGGGCGGGGAGGGTTGTAGGAGGGGTGGTACTGGGGACCATGTGTGGCCAGGGGATCCGGTGTGTGTCCTGGAACCAAGTGTGGGGCTGGGGGGGGGGCAACGCGTAGGGCGGACGGGGCGATCTGGGGGTGTCGGGGGGCGGTGGGGTAGGCGTCGAGAGATGTCTGGGGAAGTCCTGTAGCGACGAGTGGGGTGATCGGAGGGGACCTTGGTGCGAACTGTGGGGACGGTTTTGGGGCTGTGAGGGGCGTGGGGCGATGCCCGGGGGTCCAGCGGAGGCCGCGCCCCCCCGGACTACATCTCCCAGTGTGCCGCGGGGCGACGAGGGGGCGGGAGAGGGAGGAGCAGCCAATCAACGCGGGGCGGGTCCGAGCAACCAACGAGAGCGAGGATCTACCGAGGAACCAATGAGGGAAGAGATGGGCGCGGCCGAGAGCAGAGGAGCCAATGAGATCGAGGATTGGCTGAGGAACCAATCAGTGCGGGGCGGGGCCGAAAAAAACAATGAGGGAGGAGCGGAGAGGGGCTAAGGATGGGAGAACCAATGAGATCGAGGATTAACCGAGGAACCAATCAGCGCGTGCGGGTCTGAGAAGCCAATGAGGGTGGAGTGGGGAGTGGCCGAGGGCTGAGAAGCCAATGAGGGCAAGCATTGTCCGAGAAGCCAATGAGAATCGAGCGAGGCGGGGCCTCGAGCGGACAAATAAATTACGAGTGCACGGGGCGGGGCCTAGGTCGCGAGAGCCAATGAGGGCGAGGATTGCAGATAGAACCAATCAGCGCGAGGCCTTGCCGAAAAAACAATGGGCGCAGAGCGGGGCGGGGTTGAGGGCGTAGGAACCAATCAGCGCGGCTCAGGCCTGAAGAGCCAATGAGAGCGGAGAGGGACGGGACCGAGGACTGAGATGCAAATGAGTGGGAGATTTGGCCGAAGAGCCAATGAGAATCGAGCGAGGCGGAGCCGCGAGGGAACAAATAAATGAGAAAGACGCGGGGCGGGGCCTAGGCCGCGGGAGCCAATGAGGGCGAGGATTGGGGGAAAAACCAATCAGCGTGGGGCGTCGCCGAAAAAAAACATTGAGGGCGGGGCCGGGCTGGGCTGAGGGAAGAGTCACCAGTCAGTGTTTCAAGGGAATTAATAGGGGCGGAGCTGGGCGGGGAGGAGCCAATCAGCGCGGGGCTGAACAAGCAATGGTGGCGGGAGCGATGGTGCCAGGGGTAGCCAAGGTCCCGCTCCCCCCCGGGGCTCCGGTCGCGCTGAGGAGGGGTCGCGCTGCGTCCCTGTGGTCAGAGGGCTCCCTGCTGGGAGGCAAAGGGTGGGCGAGCGCGCTTCTCCCCGCCCGGCCCGACCCCCCTGGGTGTGCAGCAGCCCTCCCCACGGGGACTAACTAGTATCGGACAAACACAACCCTCCCCCCGTGCTGGTGTCTTTATTGCAGAGGCTGTCACCTCCCCTGGTGACTGCACGTGCCTCCTGACAGCAGAACAACTCTGCACAAATAATGCCGGGAGGAGGTCTGAGGTTGGCTATGGCACTGTGGGCACGGGATGCCCCGCCAGGCACAGGGGACACGGCCGGATGCCCCCTCCCCTCCTGCAGCCCCCCGGCAGCAGCTCAGGCATTGGTCTCCCGCATCTCGTCATGGCTGCCTGGAACGCTGAGCTTGGCCAGAAGGTCCTGAGTGGGTCGCGCCCCTGGTAGGGCACAGGGCTGCAGGAGGTGGTCCCAATAAAGGCTGAGTGTGGAGTGTTCCTGCTGCTCCAGCTCCTTCAGCTCATGCAGCTCCTTGGCGCTGGCTGCTGGTGTCTGCACCTCGAAGGTCATGTCGAAGCGGCTGTAGTCCACCTGGAAGGCGCCTTTCTCCAGGGACATGCAGGGCTCAAAGCGGTACCCCCAGAGGATCTCATCCTCTGTGTAGGAGGTGCGGGCTTGGCACGTCATTCCTGCCAGGAGACAATGCCTGAGATGCTGCTGCTGCAGCTGCAATTAACCACCCTCCACCCCACACCACCAGGCAGGGAGTTGGTTACAGTCCCAGGCATCATCTGCTGGGGTATAGGCCCTGAATCTGAGCTCACCTGGCACTTCCAGGCCCTGAGGTGACACCTGTCCCCACCCTAACCCCCCTGCCTCCTTCACCCCCCTATTCTGCTCACCCGTGGCTTCCACAATGCCCTCGAGGATGATGATGATTTCAAACTGCTCCCGGCACAGTGACTCAGCTGAGAGGTCCCAGAAGGGACTCTGGGGGTTGATGACATGGCAGATGATCTGGGGCTCCACCAGGAACAGGCGGTCCTCCCCTGTGTCGTATCCCAGGTTCAGCTCCGACTGCTCCAGGGGGATGAACTCCCCCTCAGGTGTCTGCCGGGACTTGATCAGCTTGGCCCGGATCTTGGCATCCACCATGTGGCTGTCCCTCAGGTCCCCCACACGGAACATCAGGCAGAGCTTCTCGTCTCGTCGGGAGACAACGCAGTTCTTGCTGAAGATGAGGGTCTGGGCACGCTTCTTGGGCCGGGAGATCTTGACAAACATGCAACCCACCATCAGGGCATCAATCATGGAGCCGATGATGGACTGAGCCATCAGCAGGATAACACCCTCGGTGCAGTTGGCCGTCACCATCCGGAAGCCGTAGCCAATGGTCCGCTGGCTTTCCACTGAGAAGAGCAAGGCAGCGATGAAGCCGTCAACGTTCTCGATGCATGGCCGCCAGTTGGGGTCGCCCTGGTGCCTGATGTCATCCCGCACCCAGGCATCAAAAAAGTAGATGCTGCCGAAGACCACCCAGGTGACAATGTAGCACATCATGAAGACAAAGAGGAACCAGCGGTACTTGAGGTCCACAATGGTGGTGAAGATGTCTGAGAGGAATCGCTTCTTCTCCTGGATGTTGCCCAGGTTCACGCGGCACTTGCCTACCTTGGTGACATAGCGCTGCCGCTGCCGCTTGCTGGCCTGGACCATGGGCCCATCCTCCTCCAGCAGCTTTCGGCGCCGGCTCTGCAGTCCCTCAGCAGTGGTGCCAGTGGAGGCAGCTCGGGCAGGCACCTTTCCGTGCACCGAGGTGGGGATGCTGGGCACGCTCAGGGCATGCAGTGGATACCAGTGGGCACCGGCAGTGGGCGGTGGAAACCGGAGTGGCTCGCTGGGCCGATGCGGGGTAGCCACGCCAGGTGGCAGGGATGAGGGGCCAGGGACAGTGCTGCTGCTACCGAGGTAGGGTGGGGATGGGCAGTTTGGCATCAGGGAGCTTCTCGTGGTGGTAGCAGTGGCTTCCTGCAGGCTGTCCTCCACTGGAGCCCCAGGGGCAGATGGGACTTCGGGCTGTGGAGGGGGAAAGGAGCCAGTGGGTAAGGAACGGCTCCTGACAACCGCACCCATCTGGCGGCATCATCCAAAGGGTGCCCGGGAGCCCCAGCAAGAGCCATACCTGCTGGGAGAAGGTGCCATAGCGGCCGGAGCTGGAGGGTGGCCGGGGCAGGTAGGCCAGCATATGCTTGGCGGTGGGGGTCTGCGCTGGGGGGATGGAGTTGCTGCGGCCACGGGGCTCCTCGGAGCCCGTCCAGCCCCCTCCCAGGCTGCTGTGGGCACAGGGCAGCACCATGGTGGGGCCGAGTGGGGGCTCAGCCCTGGGCCGGTGGCAGGGTCCTGCGGCAGGGGACACAAAGCAGGGGGGTTATTTTGGAGAAGGTGGTGGGGCCGGCAGCGCACGTGCTGGCGATGGAGCCGTGCCGGGGCGGCCAGGGGCCGGCAGCAGATGGCTAAGCCCATTAGGGGCCATAATTGCATTGCAGAGGCAGGGATGGAGGCGGCCGCCGGTGGCGGGAGTAGCCACGGCAGCCGGAAAGCCACAGGTGAGCTCTAGCCCCGTGTTCCTTCTGTTAATTGCTATTTCCCTAATGAGCTTGGAGCAGAAACACGCAGCTCTGGGCGAGGGGGGCAGCCTCCGGAGAGGGTCACTGGGATGGTGGGGTTCCCACATGGGGATGTGACGAAAGGTGACGTCCCTGGAAGTGCTGCCCCGAGAGCAGCCACCGGCAGGGATGGGACCGGGGGTGCGGCCGCTCCGGCATCCACATCCCGCACCTTTCCCATGCCCACCAAGCTCCACCTCCCCCCCGCCTGGGACCGGTGAGTCCCACGGGCTGCCCTCCCGCCCTGCGCAGACCCCCGGGGTGAAGGGGCACCCACCTCATGTCCAGGAGGAACAGCGGCCGGAGCGGCAGACGTCGTGCTGGGCTGGCGGCTCCCGCTGCGCCCCGGCCGCCGCCGGGCATCTTCTCACCGGTGGTGGATGGGAATCCTGCTGTGCCGGTGGGAGGGAAGTTCCGAGGGGGAGCTGGGCACCCACCGCCAATCCTTCTCCGTCGGCAGAAGGTCACCCGTTAATCTGTCTCAATGACAGGCACAATTACCTCGACACGATTAAATTGGAAGGAGCGGGTGCCCGGGGGAAGGAGGAGGAGGGGTTTCCCTGCGGATTTCCCAGCTCTCGCCCTCGGGTGATGCTCCCCGCCTGCTCCTGGGGACAGGACCGGCAGCAAGAGCTGGAAGACGTTCCTCACCTCCTATCCGGCCTGTGCTCCAGGTTGAACAAGGTCCGTGCTCACTCACCCTCCTCCTCTTGGGACCCCCCCCCCGCGAAGGCCCTTCCCCGACACTCACCATGGCTGGAGCCCCCGCGCCATGAGGATTCGGTTATTTACTAGCCGGGCCCCCGAAACCTCCGCTGATAAGAAAGACGGCAGATGAAGGAGAGATTAGTCACTAATCTCTCAAGGAAGATGAATCTGCAAGCCGGACCCTGAGGAAGGGATGCGCGCAGGGGCAGACGGGAGCGCAGCGCGCTCACAAAGTTGGAAATTTCCTGGAGGTCCTGTCCTTTTTCCCCTTTATTTTTTTTCCCCCAGCAGAGTATTTTCTCCCTGGCAAAAACCCTTTCTGACATAAAGCACTGAGCCATGTCCTCTGGCGAGGCGGTGGATGCAGGACAGGGTGGGCAGGAGGCAGCAGGACACCCTCCCGCCGATGTATCGTCCTCGACGCAACGCCTGTATTTATTCAATGACTGATTGAGTGTTGATGCCTCAAGCCCTCCTGAGAAGCACCTGATACTGGCTTTCTGCTGCCTGTGTCTCCTTTCCGTCCCACCACAGCTGGAGCAGCCGCTGCTTTCCTTGCCCAGGTTCTCTCTGAGGTTCAGAGGAGGATTTATATGTTTTGGCTCAACCCTCCCGGGCATGGCGAGGCAGTGGTGGGACATGGCTGGACTCAGGACCGGGATGCACCCGGCTTTTCCTGCTAGGCTGGGTGCGCTTTCCTTTTAGTGTGGAAAAACCAACAACGGCTGGAAAATGCTGGTGGCCACACCCCAGCGTCAGAGGAGCAGGCTCGGATCGACTCCCAAGGGCCCCAGACGCGGTCGGCGGCGGGGCGGACGCTGCTTCAGAAGCGGGAATACCCATGGCCGCCCCTCGGGGTGGGTTATCTCGGCCCGCAGACCTATCTGTCGGCCGCAGCAGGGCCATGGGCTGGCGGGTGACAGCGCAAGCCGGGGGGATGCTGCTGGCCCTTCTCGGGTGGGTGTCCTCCTGCGTCACCACCTTCGTGCCGCTCTGGAAGAGCCTCAACCTGGACCTGAACGAGCTGGAGGTCTGGACTATGGGGCTGTGGCAGGTTTGCATCGCCCAGGAGGAGGGAGCCGTGGAGTGCCGTTCCCACGGCTCCTTCCTAGCGCTGCCCCCCGAGCTACGCGTCTCCCGGCTCCTGATGTGCCTCTCCAACGGGCTGGGGCTGCTGGGCTGCCTCCTGGCCGCCCCAGGGCTAGAAGCCTGGACGGCCTGCGAGGACAGACCCGGGCTGAAGCGGCGGCTCCTGCTCGCCGGGGGAGCAGCGTTGGGCACGGCGGGCATGGCCACCCTAGCGCCGGTCTCCTGGGTCGCCTACAACACCGTCCTCGACTTCTGGGACGACACCGTCCCCGACATCGTACCCCGGTGGGAATTCGGGGAGGCCACCTTCCTGGGGTGGTTCGCCGGAGCCTTCTTGGCTGCCGGTGGGCTGCTCCTTGCCTGCAGTGCCCGCTCCACGAGGACGGCATCCCCGCCGGCCCCCGCCAGCCGCCAGACCCCCTCCAGGCGGGGGCCAGGTGGGGGCCACACCCCGCACCCCAAAAACGCAGACCTGGTCATCTAGGGACTCGGGGCACCGTGCCCCATGCATCTCCCGGCTCTTCCCCCGGCAGGGACAGAGCTTGAGTGCTTCAACGGATGATTTGCCGCTTCCTACGGCAGCTTTGCAGATTTTTTTTTCTTTCTCCCGTGTGTCTGCTTCGCTTCTTCTCTTTTAAGGAGCAACCGCTTTTCCCGCAGCACTCGCCGAGCGAGGGTGGAAAGGCGACGAGGCCGAAGGGTCCGAGCAGCATTTGGGACTCCTGGGTACTTTTGCGGCAGAGTCACATCTTGGTGACGCTGCGCTGGCATCCCCCGCCGCAGCCGAGTCTGCCGCACTTTGCAGCTGTGCCCCGTGCTCCTTCTGTCCCGCTGATGTATTCGCAATAAATTATCGTAGCGGCCGGCGGCAGCCTGTCTCCGTGTTCTCAGCAGTCACAGCTGCATCTTGCACAAGCAGGGAGGAGGGGTGGGGGCTGGCAAGGGCAGCGCTGCCGCTCCGAGGATGCTTTGCTCCGTTCAGAAAAGACGGGGGGTGGGGAACAGAGAAAGGTGGAAAACAAGGGGGAGAGAGAACGGGGGATGAGGTGCCGGCAAAGCCACGTCCCCTGCAGCAGCCTCATCTTCTCATAGCTAAGACGATAAAGCCCTTAAGTGTGGCACAGAGCTTCCTGCAGCGAGTTCCTCAGATGCGTCCCTCACTTGTGCAGGGAGGTGGGGAAGCCGCGGAGCTCTGGGGGTCTCCTTATCCCTTTCCTCCACCCTTCCCTGATGCAGCTGGAAAAAAACCCCAAAACCAAACAAAACAAAAAAACGAAGCCAGGCTGACGGCACAGAACATGAGGCTGGATTGACAGGTCCTGACAACAGCCGCCAGGGCGCTGGGCAGCAGTCAGGTTCACCCCCGGTTTAATCCCCACCGGAGAAAAGCCGCGGGTGCGTGACCTGAGTGGAGGAAGCCCCCGGCAGACACTGGCATTCCTGGGGGGAACCAAAGTCCGCCCTCCTGCCGCAGAGCCCTTGGGAAACCTGCCCTTTGCTCAGCCGAGGACCAGAGTACGGGAGCAGATGGGCCGGGCAAGGAGAGACCAACCCACGGGTGCCTGTGCTCCAGGGGTGCAAAGGGGAAAGAGGGGAGAGGCAGATGCTCGGTCCTTCTCTATGAAGTTCAAGGAGGTAAAGGAGGAGGGTGGTGGCATTCTTGGCTGTCGAGTGGCTTTCCAAAGCCCCACTTTGAGAGGTCTGACCAACCCAGAAAAAAAAGAGAGCCTGTTGTGGCTCCAGCCCCTCACCTATGTCCTCGAGACACAGAGGGGGGACAGGACACCCAGCAAAGCTTTCCAGCTCCGGGACACTTCTCCACTCCAGCCCAATCCAAATATCAAGACTTCCCAGGCACCAGTCTGTGCTCGTGACAAGTCTTTGCTGTCTATTTTTGGCTTTGGACCTGTGCTGGATCTTTCCCTTTCTGGATGCAGCACAAAGAACAGGGCAGAGCCGCTGCCTCGTGACCGTCAGAATAACCGGATTCTCCTAATTTGGGAGTGTCTCCCCAAACCACATCCGACTGCCTCCCAGTCGGGATGACACAACAGCGGAACGTTCTCCCAGAATCCACTCCAGGGGCTCATCCCTCTGCTCGCCCACACAACGGGCAAAAAACCTGAAGAAGTGGCAGCCCCGGCTCTGCAGCCTTCTGTTACCTGGGGGAGGCATAGGTCAGGGGTTTGACACAGGCAGCTGGAGTCTCTGTAGGCAGCTGCGCTTCTGCTTTATCATAAAATAGCAGGGAGAATGCCGGATTCTTCCCCTGGAGCTATTTATTCCTAAGGGGGGAAGGCACAACCACCAAGCAGGGGGGACCGTGCCGACAATTTCCATTCACAGATAGCTCGGCTAATTAGAACACATTTGGTACCCGGAGCAAGTCCTAGAAACGTCTAATTTCCTGGGAAAAGCCCTTACCCGTGTGTGTCTCTCCCCTCTTCCGACGCTGCTGACAAGAAATCTGTTCTGCCAGAGCCAAACAGCAGCGGCAGGTACAAGGGTGCCATTAAAACGCAGGGTACTCTTAGCAGCATAATGTGTAATTAAGTGTTTCCATTTCCCGATTAATAAAGAAAAATAGAGAATCCATCTACCAGAAGAGAGCAGTTTTCCTTCCTCATTACTGCTTTAATGTCAATGTGTATCTCCCACAGCTTGCTCCCTCTCCCAAACCCCAGGAGTGAGCAGAGAGCAACTGGTGAGGGAAATCAGCTCTGGATTCTCTGCTCCCAAGAGCCAGACTCATAAGAAATCTCCCAGCATAAGTCACAAACTCTAAGGTTTTCTCAGGATCTGCCTGCCCAGCCCCTTCCCAACATGCTACTCCAAGCCCAGTGACACTTGGAAACACCAAACTCACCCCTTTTCCTGCTAAAGAATATGAATTCCTGTCCCGGCAACTCCCAAGGGCTCTGCTGTCTTCACAGAAGACCAACAATCAGCACACACATGGTTCTGCCTCTGGAAGCTTCATCAAGGTGCAGAAATTTCAGCTTTATTTTGCCCACAGATTTTTTTTTTTCCTGCTTCCTTTTCTTCATACTGATGCCAGAAAGAACCTTAAGGCAGAACACCAGAGTGAAATGAAGACACAGAAGGAGTTTTTTAAAATTCTAACATAGAACAAATGCTTTTATTGCACTTTTAGAGAAATCTGCATAGTCCTAAAAAACAGGATCTCCCCTCCACCGATTCAGAACATTTGGTGTGTAACAACTGCTGCAGCTCAAACCCAAGTACAGGCTGCCTGCACAAGAGAATCAAAATGGGCAGTTTTTACACGAAGCCAACTACAAAACGCTCACCACCCACAGAAAAGGAGATTCCAGCCCTCACAGTGGTTTCAGCACTGAAACCCACCCACCAGGATGGAGTTTGCTTTCTGATTCAAGGGAAACATTCTACAGGGATTGTGATCTCCCTTCATCTGTAAGCTCTTGCTGTCCTTACCATCCTGTCCTGTCACTGCCACTCTTTTGCTCTCTGAGGAAGACTCCTGCACATATGTTCTTTTGCCAGTTAGAATACAAAAGGGAAATACTTGATCTAACTGAACTGGACACATGACAGAACACGAGCCACTGCCCCTCTCTTCACTGCAGGAGCTGGGCAAGACCTGAATGGTTTGTCTCCAGCAGCTCATTGTTTAGCAAGGTGTAAACACAGCTGACAGATCCACAGTAGCTGGCTGGAGGAGCTGCCTCTCGCTCTGCTGCCCTCACAGGCCCAGACGTCTGTTCCTAGGAAGCTGCAAACCCAAAGAAACCTGCTGGGATGGCTGGGGATGCCAGACAGACAGAGCTGCCAGGGACCCGGCTGCCTCTCAGGCTGCAACAGTGGTTCAGGTCCTGCATGTCACCACTGAACGTTTCATCTCAAAAGTGCAATACTGCTTTTTATTCATTTGTATTTACAAAGAACACGGCTTCCAATCACCCCTCTCTCCCTCTCCCCTCCAGTAGGCCTGATGGAAGGAGGCTAGTGGTGTGCCCCGGGCTGTGAAGGGAGGTCTGGGGGTTCTACTGCACAGTGACAGCTGAGGCACCGTGGATGGACTCCATCACGGCTGCAAAGCGGCTGCAGAGGTCGTAGGGGGAGTTGGGCCGGATCTTGGGGGGCTCCTTCAGAACGATCACCTCGGTGGAGGAGTCCAGGAGCCGGGGCAGCAATTCACCCAACTTCATCTGCAGCTTGGCTGTCAAGGGGAGAGAATGGAAGGGTCAGTGGCACTGTAGGAGCCCAGGCAGCTGGCAGAAGGCTCCATTTGCCATAATATGACAAACCTCTCTTCAGAACACAAAGATCCCCTGATTCTGCTCCCCATCCACTCTGCTACACCCCTGCCCATGTTCCTGGCCAGTGGCAAACCTTCTCCTTGACCCTGATGAGGAGCATGGCCATCCCCCTGCACCTGCCAGCAGTCACCTACCATCTCTAGGGAACCTTTCATGTCGTAAGACAAACCAAACTCAAAGCCCAGCTCAGTAATTCTAAGCCAGTCTTTTGAAATGTGTTTCACATTTCAAGGAAGAGGAACCCTTCCCCTGCAGCTTTAGTCCAAAAGAAGATTCTTCTATAACAGAATTCAACACATGATTCAAACGCATTTCTCCTCTCACAATGAGAAATAAGCCAATGTGGTGCAATGCAAACAGCAGGAATTTAAGGAGGGTTTTACAGGGTCCTTTAATTCCTTTCTAGTTCAGCTCTAGAGATTGCCTTGCTCACAGACAGCACAACAGAAGTAAGGCTGGCAGCCATTCTTACCATCCATGTCCTCTCGTCCCAGATAGGAGCACCAGCAGTTTCTCATGACCTCGATGGCATCCAGGTCCTCTTTGCTGATATCAAAGTTGTTCATGAGGTGCATGCAGGGGATGATCAGCTCATTCAGGATGCTAATGCCCTCTGCTACATGAGCTTCTTTGCAGCTGACGAAGAGAGATGCTGCCAACTCGTTCAGCTTCTAGGGGAGGAGGGAGAATTGGGGGACAGGCTCGTGAGAAGGAAGCAGGGACCTCATGTAACCAGCATCAGCCAGACTGCTCCCTCCCCTCCTATCCAAGGAGCACAAGGCTCCTCAACACCAACCAGGAGACACTTCCTCCTGTACAAGGCAATCAGCGACTCGCTCACTCCACGGTTGGCTCCTTTCAGCAGCAGCTTGGAGTTGGTTTGGTAGGCATAGACCAGGTACGTGAGTGACTCCTGGTACCTAGGAGAAAAGCGTCAGCCATGCAGCCTGGCCAGGGGCACCACTGCAGTGCAAGCAGTCCTGTCAGCTCAGGAAATTCTGTTTCCATCCACAAGTAATTTCTCAAAACCATTTTACATACTGGAAAAAATAACTTTTCAAATTACAAACCCTTCATGAAATGGCACTGTCCTTCACACTGCACCACTTCTCTAAGAAAGGGTTATTAGCAAGACAAAAAGAGTGAATGCAGGCTGGTCACCATGGGTCAGAAGAAAGCAGTTCTGCCAAAGTGGCCTTTACTTTTAGGTTACAGTTTTATCTTGTCCAAATACCCAATTAAAAGCAACTTACTTTCCATTCTGGTACAGCTCCAAGCCTGTCAGCAGGTAAACTGACACCTTGCGGAAAAGGCTGTAGTCTTCGTGCCACCTCTGTGCAGAGGGAGTGAGAAAGCAGTGTCAGCCTCACCAATAACACGTGCACACATTCTTGAACATGCTCCACAACCCCAAAGTGTCAGATTTTGCCCTGCACAGGGTTTAAATATCTCTTATAAGCTGGTCCTTACCTTGTACTCCTCCATATCCACATCATCAGGACCAATCTCCCTCAGCTTTGCTCGTGCCACCTTCATGATGCTGATGGACCTGCTCCATATAAGCACAGATGGAGATGATCAGAACAATGGTCCTGGCTGCTTCCAGATGAGAAAAGCCTCACCCTGGAATGGATGGCACGAACCTTTCGTCGTAGCTGAGGTTTTTGTCTGCAAACTGTTCGAGGAGGGTCCGTTCCACCACCTGCTGGGGAGCGTTGTTCTGCAAGAAGTAAACCAGGACATGCTGCAGCCGGGGGTCGTTCTGTGGGGTAGGGGTCTCCTTGGACAGCAGGTAGAGCCGGGAGTACTCCTCATGGAACGCCTGCCAAGCAAACACACGTGATAACATGGTTACTAACGCTGCAGCAGCTGATATGAAGTGGGGTACAGAGCTGCCTCAGACAGTTTTGGTAACCCTCTTGCAAGTGTTGAGGCTGTAAAGATTGACTGCAATGCACTTACATCTGTAGTAAGCTGCAGGAGTATCTGGTGATTTACATTCCTGCAGACTAACAGCATGGGTGATTTCTCCCATGAAGCACTTTTAGTTAAATCTACCTGCCTGTAAAATCTAACACCAACTTCAATTCTCAGCAGTGCCTGTTCTTTGAAATCCCTCTGTTCAACACATACATGTCCTGAGGACATTTTACAGGAGAGGTCAGAGTAAACCTGCACCTTCAGGACCAAAAAATGTTGATTGCTGGGTTATTATCACACTGAGGACTCAGAGTACAGGTTCTGAAAGGTATGCAAAGAAAGCCTACTTTTTATAAAGCAGAGCTAGAGAACTGCTAATACTAAAAGGAGAATAAATAGAGAAAAGTTAGAAACAAAACAAAAAGCTTTTTCTCCTGGGAGGAGGGAGCTTGCTTATAAGCAATTGTTTAGAACAGGAGGGTACATTGCCCCAGGAAGAGAGCAAAACCAGAGCTGGGAGACAGACAGAAAGGCCATTAACTAAAACAAAAACTACACAAATTGTTCCCTTCACATTCCTGATATGCCAGTACAGCACAGACTCCCCATTCTGTGGAAACAGATACCCATGCTATTGGGTTGAGCAAACAAGTGTGGTACCTTCACGAGCCCTGCTTCAGACCCATCTCGATCAAAGGTCTGGCGGGCTTTTGCAATAGCCAGGATGACACCTTGCATGGCTGGACTCAGCATCACCTACCACAAAAGCAAGAAAACAGAGACAAGAACAAAGAAAACAGTGACAGGCAAGGAAAGAAGAGAAGGCACCATGAAGAAAACTCTTAGAAGAGAAGGTTTAAAGGAAATTGTATTAATATATGTGGAATAAGCGTGAGCAGTGATTTACTTATATCCTACTCACACCTTCCATCACATGCACTTTACATGCAGGGTGTTTTTTTTTAAGCATTAACTGTCTAAAGCCTGGCCATGCCTTGAATTTATCAATTCAAAGCAGACTATCCATATCCCCTCTGTCTCCCATTGCACCTAAGCCATATCAATTGAGAGCCATGCCTATGCCTTGTGCCAGCTTTGTACAAGCCGATATTAAACATACCCAAGGAGTAAAGGCCTCTGGATTTGATGAAATCCAACTGTGTGAAAAACACAACTTCCAAAACACTGCTAGAGTATGTACAAATGCAGGTAACAAAACATCAGGAGCCACGGTGCTGCAAGTTATGGTATTAGTGGTTAAATGTCCAAGAGGGGATGAAATGGTCACTGAAGACAGTAAAGAGGCTTGTATACAAGCTAAGACAGCTAGGATCAATTTTGATAGAGTTGTACCAGAAAGAAGACCTAAAGGAACAATGAGCAGATCTAACGATTGAGCGCTGTTACAGAGCTGCTTTTCTGGTGGTGTTTAGAAATGAAATTAGTGAATTATTTGGTCTGGCTGCCTTCATTCTCATAGCAGGAAAATGTGCCTAATCCCCAGAACCACTTCCATGACAGACTCCAGTTGTGCCCCGTCTTAGGAAAGCTCAAAGCCAGCTACAAAGTTAAAGGTTAGTGACAGGCAGTGATTAACCTCTGCACTGGGATCTGTACCTCCTCATTATATCCGTCTGCATCGGATCTAACAGGAATCTTCCCTACACTGGGGATTTCCACTTCAGAGACCTGAGAGCCGCTCTGGGCAGCAGGCTCTGTTTCCTCAGCGTCCTGGACTGGTTCTGCTTGAACTGTAAGGGCTGTTTCTCTCGGCTGGGCCTTCACTGGCTCTACTTCCTTGGCCTGTGGCCAAGGAGAAAAAGAAGTGAGAGGGTAAGGGAACCCAAAGCAAAAAATAAAGGCAAACAAGAGAGGACTGAACTACAGAATTACACAGAAATAGGAAAAGCAAAAGTCAATAAGAATGATGTAAGGCCAAAGAGAGGTGGCTCTGTGAGCCGGGGCTCTGCTCCTACCTCACAGAGAGCTGCCTCCACACCATTCTTCTCGTAGGCGTCAGCGGTGTTGGCGATGGCCTTGGCAGTCTGTTCTTTGGCAATCATGGCGTGCTCGGAGGAGAGGGAGTGCATGCTCTGCTCACAGGCGGAAGACTGGTCTGTGGGGCCAGAGGGGTGGCACTGCTGAGCACCGAGGGGAAGACTTCTAGCTCCCCTCCCATTCTGAAATGCTTTGTGGCCTGTCCATGCAGGGTTGAGCAGGTGCTGCCTTCACCCCAGGGGTGCAGGCATTTCATCACCAGCCTGCAGGTCACACACCACAAGGGATTGCCACTCAGCACTGTCCCACTTGTCATAGTTTAATGCTGGGCTGGCAATTAAACCAATGACAGATGCTCTCTATTAATCCCCTCCTCCCTTCCTCTGCTGAGAAAGAATGTGAGAGAGTAACGGAGGGAGACTTAGAGTTGGAAACTAAACTACACAGCATCAATGAAACAGTAGTGACAGAAAGGAAAAAGATTAAATATAAAGAACTTTATACAAAAGTGGTATTACATTCCTCCCCCCTTCCCCTCAGTAATGCTTATGCCCCCACCAAGGCTGCAGGGCAGGTACTGGACAAGTCCATGTGGGGCTCCTGGAGTCAGCAGCAATTAGGAGCTGGAGGCAGGAACACACAGAGTCAGGAAGGCAGGGATCGGGATCACAGGCAGACAGATGGATGGAAACCTCCCAGGATGCCAGCCATGGACCAAGAGGGCTTGACCCTCCTGATCCCTCAAATTTATACCCAGAGTATGACGTGCACGGGATGGAATACTCTGCTTGGTCAGTTCAGCCTACTCCACTCCTCCCTCAAGGAGGGCTGCAGGTGTGACTCCCTGACTCCCTTTCTGTTTCTGGAGCTTAAGATGTTTTTCAGAACCGAGCAGTGTCCTTGGTTCTGCATACCATTTGCCAGCAGTAACTATAAACATCAGGTGTTATCAGTCCTAGAAGCAGACACTGCCTGAGAAACTGGCTGTTAGTTTAGCACATGCAGCTACTAGGAAGAGACTTAGCTGAAAGTAAAATTACAATAAAGAAAATTGGGTCTATCCTGGCTCAAATCAGGACACCACAACACTTGAACATTTTCTACTTGGTATTTATTTAAAAAGTCAAAAAGTGAGGTGAGATTGGCCCATTATGATTAAATGAATGGAAACAAGCATTTCTACTGACAAGTCTGGGAAGATGCACACATAAAACTAGTGGAAAAGCCTTCGTATTGCCAGGAGAGCCTCTGCCAGTTGCCTTAGCTACCTCACAACAGTTTCTCCTAGATATCTCAAAGGTGATGCAAGGTTCCAACACAATAGTAATTTTGACCAGATGGTTGTTACCAGTTTCAACATGGTTTGCAAATGCAGCCATGCTATTACCTGGTCCTGATTCAGATGAGAGTTCCTGCGATTCGGAAGCAGGTGAAGGCTCCATTTGAGGAATCTTGCAAGACTGCTCCTCCTCCCACTCCTCTGCCTCCTGCTCAAGTCGCCAGTTGTCCTCCTGGATGTAGTGTCTCAGCTCTGGGGGCAAGGCTTCAACTTCCTTCTGAAATTGGCCAAGCTCTGTGCCATCACCCTTGTCTGGAAGAAAGGCAGGACTGGTACAGAAAGGAACATGATCGCAGCAAGACACCACCACTAGAGCCTCCACAAAAACCCAGTGGCAGTATGGAAAGCCACAATCACACTGGCCAAGGAGTTATGGGGAAAAACCCCACAACTTTCAACTAGCTTTGCAATTTCAGGTGATTTATAAGAACAAGTTCAAAAATAAAGATAAATCTATAGATCTAACAGAAAAAAAAGGCCTGTTTTGTTCTGCCACTGGGTGGCATTGATCACAGACAAATTGCAGAAGCAGTGCCTGCTGCTGCAGTGAGTCAGAAATATGTCCTTATCCAAGGGCTACCATCATACAAAAACCAGCCTTTATGCTACCAAGAGCTGGAAAAGCCACAATTCAGCTGGAGACATATCTACAGCAGAACATGGCGAATAAAGGTAGGAAACTGCATGGATTCCTGAGCAAAAGTGTCACACTGCTATTTCTCAGAGCTTTTTAGATATCCTTCTGTGTTCAGTTATAAATAGCATAAAAACCAAGCAGCATCAGCTTCAGAGAAGCCTTACAATTTTATCAAAAGCAAATGGCAATTCTATATGCCATCTAATTCTCATGCATCCATTGTAATACAAAAGCATCTTGAAAAAAATGACAAAAATTGCATTAAATAGTAGGGGAAAAAATTATGGAATAATTTCAGGAACGGAACTATCATGGCAAGACAGACAAAGAACAACCTCCAAATCCTCATCAGCCATATTTAGCAGTGAACAGAATGATAGTTCCTCATTGTTTCTTTCTATTTATTGCATCAAAATGAGCCACACGTGAAATTATTAGGTTCTTGTACAGCTGTCTGCCATGTATAGTGCCACGTTCACGATAATTTCTCCACATAACTATTTATACATTGGCACTGCAAACACACTTTCAAGTCTGAGCTGCTAGTACTGGCAACTCATGCACCAGGAAAAGATGCATAAAAAAGGAGCTGTTCAGGCTCAGTGTAATGGCATCACAGAAAAAAAAAAAAGCTGACAAGTCAAAAACCATGGCAAAAATGGAAGAAATAAAGTAAGGGCATACAAAACACCTCTTACAAAATAAATACTGCCAGATAAGCTATATAAAGAGTCATAGAGAAAAACACCAGCACTAGATGCACTTTGGAAGGGGCAAGACATGAATAATCTTTACCTAATCTCTGTCTTTGGTTTTCAACCACATCAGGGTCTGAGACATGACTCGAAATTATTTCACTTCTACCTGGGGTGAAGCCTTTTGTACTGTCAAAGTGCAACTGAGCCGAAGTCAAGTTGAGAAATGTGACAACCACAGAGAGACAAGACCAGACCTAAACACCTCCTGAACCATACAGCTGTGGTACCTGACACAAGGCGGGACACCTTGTCGCTGATGTACATCAGGCAGTAGGCACTGGCATTCCTCAAGCCACCAAATGAATCTCTCTCCAGCTCTTCCCACGATGATTCTGTTACTGAGATGTCATTGTATTTCAGCCAGCTTTTTCGAGGCTGGTCATATATGTAGGCCCAGTAGTGACCAGCATTTGCTTGCCCTTCATGCACCAGGACAGCATGCAAATGGTAGGGAACCTGCAAGGTCACACAGATGTTTTCAGATGTGCCTTCAGCAAAAGGAATTGGTCTGACTCTACAAAAACCACAAACGTGCACAGCTGCACCCTGGCACAAGGCTCTTGGTTTACAGGGTAAATTCCCTGCTAAGGGCAAACTGAATTTTCAGGGAAAGAGCAACAAGATTTTCATAAAGAATCTTTTCTCTGCTTTATCATAAAACTGGGATTAAAAAAATACAATCAAGCAGACAACTTAAGATGACAGCTACTCACAAAAAACATCAGCAATATCAGTTTAATATTTCCCTAATGAGGCTGCACTGCTTACCTGCTGGAGGAGGGGGTCACAGTACATTTGTTCAATGGACAGGTTGGTTCTGGTAATAGACTCTTTCAGATCTGCCAAGAACAAGAGGAAGACATACAAATTAATGACTATCCATTTGGCCACTCTAGCCCCTTTCACTTCAAAACCTCTGAAGCCATGCAGTAACTATCACACTTCAGACTGGGGCTGAAGCCTGCACAAGATGAATTGTAGATGGGGATGTATCCAGTTGAAACAACAGAGGGGAAGCCAGGCTGGTGCTCCATAGGAAAAAAACCACAAAGATATTTGGGACCCACCCTGCACATCCTGTTCGATCTCGTTCCTCCACCGTTGCAGGCACGTCTGAACGAGGTTCAGCTCTTCCTGGGAAACCATGTGAGGGGCTGGATGTTCTGACATTTCTGCTGGAGGATTAGAAGGCTGGAATGGTGAAGTTGGTTTCTGCTGTGGTGACGAGGAATTTGCCAAAAATAAAGTTGTATCTTCAGTCCTATCATCTTTCCTCTCTAGTATGCTGTGAAGCAAAATCCAAGAAGGGTGTTTTTTCATTTTTTCTTTTTGGAAAAGAATCGTGAAATAAGCCAAATAAAAATTGCTCCAGACCCAGAGCAGGATTTCCCTTCCAGGATGGTACAAAATGTAGAAAGGAACAAGTACATTGAAGACTTCAGCCTTAGCAGACCAAATTAAAATACAGAAGAAACAGAAGCTAAAATTCTTTCAGAACTCCGTAAGCACAGATCCACAATGATCAATTCCAAAAATTCCTTCCCTTACTACTAAGAAACTAATGTATTTACTCAGCTTAATTTAGAATGTAAACCAACCATGCTGGCCAGGTTTTTAATAATCCAATATTGGGTTTATTTACTGGTTGATGAACAAAAAAAAAATTAGTAGCCTAACCAAAACGAGCATATAATTAAACTCATAACTGCTGCTTAGACAAGGAATACCATGATGTTTTTGGAAAAGGAAGAACTATCTAGATGCAGTGTTATATTTACACAAACAGAACCAAATTATGAGGAAAGCAGGGACTGACTGCTTGCACAGGCTTTTGCAGGTTGCAGCATCATGCTCACAACTGCCCAGATAAATAATCTGCTTTTAAAATTAAAACAGGCAACATTCAGCTGAAAAGCAAAGTGTTCTCCAACAAATTATTTCTGTTTCTGTTTACTAACCCCTTTGACTGTGAAAGCACATCGAAGGCACAAGGCTCAGCCTGGGACTGCAGGAATGCTGTCTGAGAGCTCTGAGCAGAAGCACTAATTCCAGCTGGCTTGGTGGTGATAAACTCAAGAACGTACTGGAGCATGTCGGGCAGAGGGAAGCGGGCTGGCCCAGAGCCATACTTCATGTACCTGCAGAAACAGCAGCACGTCAGATGAACAGAGGAACCTGACTGGTTAAACCTCAGGGGACAACAGAAAAAGCAACAGGGAATAAAATCCCCAGGCAGGGATGGAGCAGTGAAAGGAGGAGGGAAAACCCCAGGTGCTGCACAGGGTCACTCACCACCTCCCACCAGCAGACCTTGGGAGCCTCAAGGCTGCACGAACTGTGAAGCAGCAGCCAAAACATGGGGATGCTATCAGCCCTGGCTCAAAACACACCTCATTGTCCCAAGCTTCTCGCAACCAAACCATTCTGTTTGCCTTTCCTTTATGAATTTCTCTCCTATTGGAAAGCTCATTTGAAAGGAAGAGTTTGCACACTCCCATGGGACACAAAAACACAGCTAGCTGACTACTTACCTTTCCAGTTTCTGTTGTAGAATCGCCATCTTCTCCTTCAACCTCTTCATTTCTTCTCTCTTCATCTGAATAAGCTCTTTACTGCAGTAGAGGTACCTAAGCAAAGAAAAAGAAAGCCCTCCGCATGCATTTTATTTGCTTCTACTATCCACAATCTCTTATAATGATCTTAGAATCCTTCCTTGCTCACTCATACGACCTTTTTAACTTCAGTTAGAATAAAGCAAGAGCTTTGAGTGTACTGTACAATAGAACAACTCACCTGTCCATATAAATAGTCTGGGGAAACTCTAGCTTGGTGTGAATTTTCTCTGGCTGTCCTAGGGACTGATTGAACTCAAATCGGGAGAGTTCAAAGGTCAGTACTGGTGGGAGTTTTGTAAACCAGCGCTGTAACAAAAGCAGAAATGCCCCCAAAGGGACGTGTTTTAAGATCACTGCTAAATGGCACATTTTAGAATGATCCTAAATTATTTTTGATTGATCCTAAGTATCTGTTTGCCTTTAAACATTGATTTAGTGTGTATTTTGTTTAAAGAGTGGCTAGTCAGAAAGCCAAATTTTATGAGATTAAAATTTCTGATTCCATTTTACATTACTACTGTGAAAAAGCCCCGTAACAGCTTTCAGAAAGTTACTTGTCTTGCCTGATGCATCCAGCCTGATGAGTTATTATCAGGCCCAGTACCAAGTTTTACAATATTAGCAGATACTATACAAACTCTGGATGTCAGCAAGAGCCTCCACAAGAGTTCCTTGCCAATGTAGATCACATGCAATGATGAAGAACAAAACAGAAGTCCTTAAGCAGTACCTCACTCCTTACCCTCTCCCCGTCTAGTTACAAACTACTCATCTGAGGAGATTCAGAGAAGAAACCCATTTCCTGTATGTTTCATACATTGTTTTAAAGAGCCATGCTGAAAGACTTCTGGGATGGATTTACATTTCATCTCTCCCTCTTCCTGGGTTCACAAATACTCCCAGAAATTCCCTTCACCTGCCACAGCATGGCACCACACTGCTGGGCTTAAGACGAGTGCACTAAGCTCAGTTCTCTCTGCAGGATTCATGTCAGATGTCCTGCTGCAATAGATCTGCCTGACAAAGTGCACCAGCAATCTGTAGATCTAAAATATTTACAATGAGTGCAATTTTTAATTATGAAAAAAAAACCAAAAACAAAACTTTGCAAGGAAATGGCCAGGTAGCAAAGCTTTTTGAGAAGCAGACTGATCTTCAGAACGAGAGAACACAAGAAGAGAGAAGGAACGATTTACACACCAATTATCTAGAGGAAATGCAAGTTCTTTGTAATCCCACTGGATGCTTTGAGCTTCAGTACACTCACCTACGTTCTCAAAAGACAAAATGCACCTTATTCTCTATGTCCCCTAGCATGCAGTCCTCTAGCCACGCCATCCTAGGGAGTGAAATTAAGATGCAGAGTTTTTCCAGTCAGATTTCTTAGAAATAAAGCCAGAGCCATTTCCTTCTATCCGTACAGATAAAGAATGATGAGAACACATTTCCATTATTAGTCCAATTTGCCTCACCTTTCAGAAAAGGATTTGGAGGAACTAAAAAGTTTGGCTTGAAAAGGACCTGCACAACTAACTCCCTATGACCGACCCTTTGTCTCTGGCACCAGCATACATCAGTATCCCCTACATCTGCTGTAAATGCATCTGAACAGCTCCAGGAAGGAACTAGGGAAGCCAGAAACAAACATTTGAGTCTAGAGTCAGATCAGCTTCACCCACCCAAAACTTCACTTCTCCTTTCCCACTTTAAACCACAGCAACACATTTTTCAGACATTTTCCTAGACCTGAATGCCCTCTCCTGCCCCCTCTACACCAGACACCTATGCAAACTTCTTTGCTGCCTTCCAGTTTTTTGCAAAGTTAACTTCTTAGCTGATCTTACACATGTAGGATGTTGAAAGTAATGGTAGGTCTTCACTTTCTACTTTGCTGCAACTAAGTATTTTATGGTTGGTTTGTGATTTGCGAGAATAAAGAAAAAAAAAAGAAAAAAAAGAAAAAAAAATAATCAGCACAGTCAGAAGATAAGAGTGAAAATGAGGAGGAAATAAACACACCATAATAGGGAGAAAGATACAAATTCCAAATGGCATACCATAGAGTTAAGCACTGTACTTTTACCCTCCGAAAATATGGAGGCAGTGGTTCTCCCCCTACTCAGGTACAGGTAGGCTTCAACAGAAAGAGAGAGACTTTATCACACTTGCATCAGAAGCAGATGTTTACCTTTTCAATTTAAAACAAACTCCCTGAACTGGTTATCTAGGACAACAAATCTCTACAAATAAGGAAAGACTTAGTATCCAGCCATTAACACATATTTATGTGAGATTCCAGGTACACAGAAAATATTTTGTATTCAGTTCTTCAGGAACGTTTACAATTTAAAGTTATCAAAATACAGTGAGACACCCTTGGGCTATAGGTGTTGCATTTTTCTGCAGCAGGCAATGAAAAGCTCCAAACCAAAATGTAAAACTAACCTCCTGTCCATACTTCACCGACTGGGATGCTGTTGCCTCGTCCATCTCACCCTCCACCATGGCTCCTTCCAAGCACTCGTTTAAGTTTCGATAACCATTTACCTGAAGGGGGTACTGACCAAAGGCTTCGATCTTGGAAAAGGTATTGCCTGGACAACGGAAATGAGACAAAACTTGTGAACTAATCATGTCATCAGGGCTATAAATCAAAACACTCAAAGGAGTTAACACATCAACTACCAAGCCCTTCACTCACCCTCATGGACACCCTCTGTCAAGAAAGTACCATAGAAAAGTTGTACCATTGGGTTTTCAGATTTGTCCCCAGGGCTCCTGTTTCAAAAAGAAAAAGCACATGTTTTTTGCAGCTGCAGGCTGTCAAAAAGCCCCAAGTCATAACCAAAGCCTGTATCTGGGCATTTTCCTACACTAAAAATTAAAGTTTTTAATCCAAGTTACGTTTTTCAGGTTCCCCTAAGAAGCTGATTTACTCTGCAGGCCACATGGGCACTGAACAAAGTCCTAGACTTATGTAGAGGAAATGTAGATATCACACTTCATAAGCATCTTTTGAGCTTAAGGAGCACCATCCTCAGTAAAGAAGGAACTCTGTCTCTCATTATCTCAACATTTTCACCTGAAGCCCTGTTGTTTGTTAAGACGCTGCATTTAAAAATCTGCTTCTCCTCCGTGTCTGACTGTCAGGTCAAACTCCTGAGACCACAGCAAACTCACTTGGTGTTCACAGCAAGCTGGAATGCATCCTCCAGCCAGTCCAGAAGCTTGTGTGTAAATTCACTCACATCTTGCTAGAAGAGAGATAAAAGTAGAGAGTCATGCATCATACCCACCAGAAAGTGCTTTTGTGGCTTACTGGTCTCACCAGCCCCTGGCAGAGGACCTGACTGGCACTGCCATACCTACCCAGCCAAAGGAAGTGGGAAACTCAAGTGCTGGGCTGATTTAGACCGATAATGAACACTCTGCTCATCTGCAAACTAGATCAGAGGAAATTATTGTGATCGCTTCCCAACTACCCAGATGGCACTGGGTAGAGCACTGTGATGCTGGCTGTTTAATTAGCAAGCACGTACATTTCGCCTAAACAACACAGGGACAGCTGCTTGTCAGTTGACAAACATGGGAAGAGGCCTCTAAAAGCAATAGTAGAATGAGGCGAGAGAGGATCGTCACAGCTGCAAGTGCTACTGTGAAGGAAGCAAAAGGCTTTTTAAGGCAGTTTTACCTGCTGTTCTTCAGCGGATCTAAACGCATCCCTCAAGAGTTCCAGTGCTGCAGAGGGGTCTACAAACTTACGACGTGTCCCCAGCATTAAAGCAAACAGACACTGAAGTTCTTGCATGAATGCAATATTTCTTTTTCCCTGCATTGCAAAAAGAAGAAAATCCAAACCCTTCCTGCAACTTGAAAGAGCAGCATCTTAAAACAAAGTGCTACAGAATACTGGGTGCACATAGCTTAAGAGGTACCACCAACCACCAAGGAAAGAGATGACGTTAGAAGGACAAAAGCAGAAAGACATGCAGTGTCATTTCTTGGAACCAATATGGTCCCCCCATGGATGCATGGGAAAAAAAAATGTAATCCAAACAAAACCCTTAGAGAAAAGGGGACCAGAAGTAGCAGCTGCTAAAATAGAAGGCAAAAGCCTGTGAATTTATGAATTTATTCTCTTTGTAGTTGAGGTTTTTTAGAGTACCAAGTACATATATGAAAGCAACTACAATGAAATCTCTTAAATGGTGGTGGCCACAAGTTAGAACAATATAAAAAGCAAAGTATTATTCTTTGTACACCTTTTTCTCTAAATATTTTGTAAGCGCCTTCTGCTGGCTGCTCTCAGAAGGCTCTGGGCCTCAAGGGACCTCCAGCCTGGCTCAATCACCAGCTCTTCTGTGGTGCATGTGAATCAATGAACAATCTGGAACTACCAAGTAAGTTTTATGGTACAAATTCCTCCTCACGCCACAGTTAAAAGGTCTAGAGGAAGCTTTACATGAAGCACCTGATTTTCTTCTACAGTGGTTCTGTCTTTGAAAAGTATTTCCCACATTTCTCTTTAACGCCTCCTGGCAATTTGAAAGCCATTAACTCAGGCTCAAGAGTCTCACATGGCCCCAAGTCAAATCTACTAAGGGAATGAGCAAAACAGGATTCCACAGGGGAGGGAAACTTGACTGCAATACTCGATGAAAACTTACAGTGTGACTACGACAACTTTCAAGCACATTTGGTGGTAGGGAGTACCCAAGAACCAGCCTCCGAAATTCAGGCAACTGGAACAGAGACTGCAAGGAAAAGAGAGGCAGAGACCGGTTACCACCTGCAAGGCTTTGACTCACCACAACTTGATGCCCAGTTGTCTCTTCTACTTGACAGCATGTTTTGTTAACTTCTAATTTTTGATGGCTTTATATTACTACACAAACGTTCAGGAAGCGTGCAGTCTGCATGCTGGAACAGCACATTCCCACCCACCAGAGAACAAAGCCTCGTCCTGCCATTTCTTGGGTACAAATCACCATTTTAGGAACAAGTATTCTATTCTGCACAGGTAAGCTTAGGAACAGCATCCAGGAGCAAGTCACAGCGATAAAGGAGCCCATGGGAAGCTTTCTTACTTCATACCAAAGCAGGAGACATACAATTAATGTCCATCTGCTGTAAAAGTCAGAAGAGACAAATTCAGTTCCACATCT
Source organism: Heliangelus exortis (assembly GCF_036169615.1). Taxonomy (NCBI): domain Eukaryota; kingdom Metazoa; phylum Chordata; class Aves; order Apodiformes; family Trochilidae; genus Heliangelus; species Heliangelus exortis. The sequence continues at coordinate 375,589 of NC_092447.1, forward strand.
TGGTGTCTCTCCCCGTTTAGGTTATCACTAATAATACATGCTGCCTAGTTGCTTATTCCTTCAAGCACAAATGCCAGTGTGTTCCATTAGCTGGAACACAATACACCACGCATTACATACCCAACAATAACCACAGTAAAATTAAATTATCAGTTCAATTTGCCAGTCAAGCTTCTGCCATTCAGGAAGCATCAGGACATTGCTGCACCACTACAACCCCTGAGTATGTACACACAGATTATATGAACCTGCATCTATTTTTACTCAATCTATTTAACTGCTCTTTGTCTCTTTCTGTGTGAGCCCAAAGAAATCAGAACCCTATCAAATAAAACCAGGTCTCACTGCAGCATGGTCACCTTTGCCTATCACTCAACAGAACTGCTCCATGTTTAATTCTAACTGATAAACATTTTGACTCCAAGACTGCAGCAAATCCTGAAGAACTTGTCTCTCTGATTACCTGTATGACAGAGCTGAACCAACAAGTATTTCCAATATTTTTCATGCCAACAGGCCAGTCACCCACTCTCCTCCAATTGTTCTGCTTGGAGGTCTCTCCCCAGACTTCACAGCGTTTCCTTTTGGAGCGGTTTTTGTTTTCAGCAGAGTGTGCTTCCTGTGGTCTGTCATAAAAGATGGACACCATACTGTCAAACAGTCCTACTTCCCTCTTGTCACATGCAAGGAACTAGAGCTGATGCCCAGCACAACAGACAACAGATGTCTTATTGGACTCCAGAGAAGTTTCATTTCTCACATGGTGGATGGAAAACATGACTACAGGACAATTTGGAATGATGGTAACAAACTGTACATGTTTTCCTTCATGAACCATCTGCCTTCAAAAGTGGTGCACTTAGTCATAACTGGAGGCAAACCCACGGTAGGGAGGAGACAGCTACAGAGTGACAGGGTGGTGAATCAATGCATGAGATTTCAAGGTGCTTCTTCAAGAGATGCCACGGCAGTACAGCATCCTCTGAGGTGTCATGTCAGCAGCAGCAGGGGACTGAACAAGACACAACTAAATCTGCTTTTTCTGTGCCTTGCAGCACTGCCCCAGACATAAAGCCCAGCTGCCCAGAAGGTAGCAACAACCCAAGCACCTTCTAAAGGCAGCGGGCATGCATTTGGTAAGTGATTTATGTTTATTTTGCAGTTATCAGCTTAAGAATCTACTTATGATACCTAGAAAAACAAAAGCAATATACAGACCCACTGACCTTGCAGCAGCATCTCGCTCTGCAGCCTGAGCTTTTGGTGCTTCCAGTGGTCTGAAGACATCGGCAGCACTGAGGTCATCTCTGTTGTCTGGGACAAGTGCAGCAGTAACATCTGGAAGCAGAGGCAGCACTCTGGTCAGTTTTCTACCAGGAGCTGGCACAGGTTTTCTTTACAAAGAATTTCTAGAAAACATCACACCTCACAAATACAACTTTTCAATTGATAGGAGCATAATTTCCTAGCTCAAGTTTTTAATACAAATCCTTCTAGCGTGGATCATGCTGAGGAACATACAAAGCCAGTGAGCAGGATGGATGACAAGGACAGGCCATGCAGCTGTGCACTGGTCAGACTTCCTTACAGCCAACTTGGGGGAACACTTCAAACCTCTTAAAGTAATGAGACAGGAACATCAGCTGTTGTGTCTGTGTGCTGTGCCCTGACACCAGTGCCAACAACTGACATCATTTAAGACATAAAGCATTTCAATAAAATCAGCACAACCACACAGAGCCACCTCTCTTCATTCCTGCCAGGGTGCTGGGCTGTGAGTCATTTCATGTACCAGTTACATAGGCAAGGAGAAAGGAAAATAACATTTCTCATGTCGTCAAGCTGCTAGCTCAAACAGGGTTTTAGGTTTTCATGGAAACAGGATACTAAAGATTCAGTTTGCCTGCTCTGCCAGCAGAGGCTGCAGAAGGACACGTACAATCCTTGACAGGGGACAGTTCTCTCTCTTCTCTACTTGCTCTGCTTCTGGAGCTTTCTGGGCTTTCTGTCAGCCAAGACCAACTGTGTCAAAAAGCACCAAGAGTTGTCACCTACAAACAGTATTAAATTGCTACTGAGTCACTTTCCTTTCAGATTGTCCAAGGGGGAGTACCAGGAGAGGAGCTGGAGGAATTCCCTGGCAGACACAAAGCCCTTGGGGTGAGCTGAGAGGATCCACTCACTTTGTGGGAGCTGTTTGCCCACGGCGCTCCCTTCCCACACCGACGGCTCCACAGCAGCCGTGTCCCGAGACGGCTCCTGAGCGTGCTCCTCTGTCAGGAAGGTGACAGCTTCCATAAGATCCCCATTAGCAGCCTAGCAGAATGACAGGGGAAAAAAAATCCACAGTGCCAGCATTACTTCATTTACATTTGCATGACATCTAATGTACCCATGCCAGAGATGGGCACACAGCCACTGGCTCTGCTCACCCTGGCCACAGCAGAGAGCCATCTCAGTGACAGGCAATAGGAAAAAAAGAATATAACCTAGGCTAGAATTTCTCTGTGGGAAAGCACTTGAGCTGTATTACTCTAGGACAATACAGACCCCTTTAACTAATTTCATTTCCCTCACAAGAGTTGAGTAGCTGTGGGAAGCCTGAAGGCACAGGGTACTTTGCCACCAGGGATCACATTCTGTGGATTTAGGGATGTTTATCTTTTAACCAGACAGGGCTTTCTTCAGAGGAGCACTGTGGGCTTAACTCCTTTACATTTATTCTAACTAAGCATAGATGACTGTTCTGGTGATGGACAAGATGACCACCAGCCTCTAAGTCACCCATGTTCCTGCAGCTGTCAATCAGAACTCCTGGAGCAATTTACATGGAGGAAAACCTGCCCTGACCCACCTGTGGGCTGCACAGATAACAGCCCTGGAGCAGCAGAACCTCCAGGAAAAGCCTGCAGTGCAAAACTGCTCCCAGCTGTGAGGAGGTTTTTGTTTCAGGTGCAAATGAATGAATCCCAAACTTGCATGTTCCCTGCTGACAGCAGAAGCCTGGGCTTGGCTAACTTTTGGGACAAATTCAGAGATCTCCTTTCCACAGAACAACCACAGCAGGCACAAACCTTTAGAGCAGCATGGAGGAAAGCTGAGTCTTGAATTCCTGTGATCTCTTTCAGCTGGTTTAAAAGCATCTGGCAATCCTACATGCAAGAAATAAAGCTCATATGAAAAGGTGAGCACGACAGCAGGCTGTTCCTGCAAGGACTGCTGAGGCTCAACAGAATACTGCTGCTTGCTTTCCTTTTTACTGACAAATTGAGATGCAAACCCTGTGTTTGTCATGGAGAAGAGGGGGATTAATAAAGAGCATGTTATTTGGTTTAATTGCCAGGCCAGTGTTAAACTGTGACACCCTGTCACACTTTCCTGATAGTAATACCAACACTAGCTTGAACATCCAGCTCCCAATTTTTTCCCTTAAATTAGCAGAGTAATGTTTGAGCTGTTGTATCCTCACACCAGTAGGCCTAAGAGGAAACACTGGTGCCACATCCACCTGTGGTAGGACAGGACCCCTCCCCCAGGCAGCCTTGGCATGTGCAGCAGGACATATAAGGAGGCTGCATGTTCTCCAGCACCAGCCAGGGGCTATTTTCAGTCTGGCTGCACATGCCATTTGTGCGTGTCATTTCTCACTGACAATAAGGTGACAGAATAAGGGCCCAAGAGGCTGATGCCCCTTCCCTCACCATGCAGGCCACTCCAAACTAGGCGAGATATTCCCTCTAAGCAACAGCCATCAACCTGTTCTGTGGTTCAGGCAGGTGAAAAAAACCAACACTATTAAACAAATTCTCCTTAACAGACTTATCAAACCTTTGCTGCCTTGGCTCACCATAGCAGCATGAGTTCCTCTCAGCAAGTAGTGAGTCAGCTACTACTTTGAGCCATCCATCCATCGATCCCACTGACAGGCATTGCTCCACACACCAAGTTCATGCAGGCAGCATGCATCCATACCAATGGTTAAAACAAAGAAAATCCCAGATTATTTTTTATGGGAATTCCCCTGACAAGCTGTTCCTGATAGCCTCACACAAAACACTACTTCTGCTTAACTTTTACAAGAAAAAGAACATGTGTGTGCACGCACACTTCCTCCAAACCTGTCCCACGCACATTTTCAATCTGGAGAGAAGCTGAGAGGGGCAGGAAAGCCTCTGGCATGAAGAGGAACCATGCCATGCGGAGCCAAGGGCAGGAGGCTAGGCCAGGCATTTTTCACAAAGGCAAACTACTTATATCATGTTGCTAATTTTGCTACTTTCCCCAGCAGCCCGATCCTCAGCCAACCCCACCTAAGGCTGCGGGGCATGTTTTTCCACTGGAGGAAAAAAAAGAAACCACACTAATAAACTGCGTTACAAAGAAACCCAAGGCAGGACAGGGCATGATTTTTCAGGAGGTTTTATACTTCACCAGAAGGAGGACTCACAAAGGCTGCTGTAACCATAAACGCTAGTTACCGACCTACCACTCTGAGCAACCACTTAATATTCTAATGATTTCCAGTGCAATTTTATTCAGCCTTTCCTCAGAAAGGTTGGTATCAACAGCGTAGAGCTTATCCTCTACAAGCTCTGAGAGGCTCGTGGCCCAGCCCACAATCGCCATCGGGAACCACACTGTGCAACAACTCTGTTAAGTTTTTAGGGAAGCGCCGGTGGCTTTGTTGCTGTAACTATAGTCTGGTTTCCTTTGTGAGGTTGTGCACTGTGGTGCTTTAAAGCAAGCTCCAGAGCTGGTAATGAACGCCAGCCTGCTACCTCTATTAATACACGCTGCATTTGAAAAAACACAAACCAAACCAAAGCCCTGCCTGCTGGGGAGAAAAAAAAAAATCACAACCCAAACCAAAATGCTCTTAGCGTGAAAATAACACCGGCAAGAGAGGAATTCAGCAGTAAGAGGATGAGAGGAACGCGGATGCGAGAGAGAAGGATAGTGACAGCCGGCGAGCGATGGAACCGGGAGGTTCTGCCGGTTTCCTGGCTCTGAGGTGACCCACTGCGATCCCAAGTAGTTTGTTTCGGTGAGAAGCTGAGAGCAGGGAAGGCTGCAGGTCAAGGGGGATGTCAAGAAATAACGGCGAGACAGGAGAAGGAGACAGGAGGGATGCAAAGCCACGGCCTTCAGCCTCTGTTCCTCGGCTGCGCTTTTTATGGGGAAAAGGGACACAGAGCGGGCCGAACCCCTCGAGATAGCAGCAGGAACAATGCCCGCTCCTGTCTGACCCAGGCTTTTCCCAACCTACATACCGCAAACTCTCCCTCCACCGACACGCACACCCGCACGCCTGGCACCCTCCCTGCGCCGGGGGGCACAGTCTGGGAGCAGCGGGGAGGGGAAGCCCCTCCAGCCGCTGCCAGGGGAGGGGACGGCGGGGGGAAGTCCACCCGCCCCGCCGCTGCCCGGCCCTGCTGCGGGTGTAACGGCTCCAACGGCACACGGCGATTGCCGGCAGCCCGGCGGGCTCCCCAGGGATGGGATTTTTTCAGTGAAAAGCCCAAACACGAGGCAGGGAGGGGACGGGGCCCCGGGCGCGCTGCAGGGGGGCGAAGGGCCGGGAACCGGCAGAGGGTTGGAGGGGGGAGAAACGGGTAGGGGGGGGGGGGGGGAGCCCGCGCAGGCCGGAGGGGAGGCATGCGGCGAGGCGCTGGGGAGAACAACAGCAGAAGCAGCAGCAGCCCCCCTCCTCGGGTGTTCCCTCCCCGGGTGTTCCCCCCCCGGAGGTCCCGGTGTCTCTCACCACCTGCCCGCCGCCGCCCGGGGCCTGTAGCTCCGCCGTCATCTCGGCAGCCAGCTGAAACCCGCGGAGACGAGCGCCGCCGCCACGCGCCTGCGCCGAGCGCCGCCCGCGGCAGCGCCCCCTGCCGGCGACCGCCGGCCCTCCCCGCTCCGCCCCCCCCGTTTTTCCCCCCAAGCAGCAGCAGAAACGGGGCCCGGGGTCCCTGACCCCGCGGTGTTCCTGCTTACGGGTTCAAGGTTGTTTTTTTCTTAAACAGAATTATTAAAGAAATTATAAAACCCCCAGCCCCAATAAACCAGCCCAGTTCCCGGATGGCATTGTTCACGCCTAGATTGTCCCTGGGCTGTCACCCTGTGTCCCTTGCCTTTTAGCTTTGGGAAAAGTGACTGAATGTCAGTGGAGCCCTCTCTACGACTGTTATAACTTGTGCCCACAGGTGCTCGAATTCGGGAGGCAAGAGGGCGAGGAGAAGTTTGCAGGGATGATAAAGCAACACTGAGCAAACCAGCAGCGTCCTCCCGTTTCCCAGACACAGAAATTAAAAACATATATGCCCAGTTTAAAATGTTTAAAATTCAAGGAAAGAAATGCTGCCCTCGAGCATCTCCTGCCATGGCAAGAACACCTGAGATGGGAAATGGTCCTCGGCAAGAGGAATTTCTCACCTAGCAGGACGAGGGATCTATCGCTGCCCATTGGTTGCATCCCAGCTCTGGGCAGTGTCACTAATGGCTGGTGGCCTTGTCACTGGGGCTTCCTTGCCAGGCTCCTGGTTCTTAAATAGAAACAGCAGAAAGTTTTCAACTCCTTTGATCCTCAGGACCCTCCCACAAAGTCTCTTGCTGTGCTTATCTCTAGCTCAGCACCCCAAAATGGAGACTAACCCAAATCCATTCTGCCCTGAGAAATCCTGGGCTATGGGATGGAGGTGGTGCAGCCTGGAAATGTTCACCTTCCCCTCCACACCCTAATTGTGTGGCAGGGCTGACCTCTCCAGCATTGCTTCATCCCCTCTGACCTGATCTGTATCTGCCCCTGCTTTCTCTGGGAGCATTCCTGGACCAGGAGCATCCCTGGACCTGTGTGTCCTTGCCCCACCACCCTGCAGATGAGCTCCCACCGTCTACACCACTCCTGGAAGAAGGATGGCTTCAGTTTACCCAGCCCCAGGCTAGAAGCACTGATTTCTATAGGAAGCGTCTTAAAAACAACGGTCACAGCAGAAGGGTCAGGATGAAAAGTGGGAAAGGGAGAGGAGATTTTTACGTACCTGGTGCATGCAAAATCTCTGCTGCAATTCCACCCCTGGGGCTCTGCTGAGAAAGCAGCAGGCAGCTAGAGCCCACCTTTGCTATCCTGCCCTGTGAGGCTCAGCCATAGATCTCCTTTAGAAAAACAGAAAGAAAAAAAGCAGAAGACAGTCACAAAACAAACAAGTGGGGCTGGCTGTCAGCAAGGCCATTTCTGCCCAACTTCTGAGGAGCTGGATCTCCTTTATTAGCAACAACGGGCTCCAAGTCCCTCCATGTGCTGGTTACTGCCTGGCTTTAATGGGCAACGAAGTGGTGGCAGAAGACAGCAAACACCTGGAGGGTGTCTAATGGAGAGGAGAACTGGAGGGAAAGCACTTCCCCCTTCACTGGGGAATTTGAAACCTTTGGGCTCTCTGCTGAGAGTGGGCTTAGAGCTGTGAATGAGCAGCATACCCCAGTGCTGCTTTGGTCATGGACCCATGTGAGATCCCTGGGATCCCAGGCTGAGGACCTACTGACCCTGCAACACACCAGTGTGGGAGCTGTGGCCATCCCATCCGTGCTGGCAGCCCTGCCTGCATGAGGTGTTTATTTCATGTCTCGCAGTGTTAAATCACAGCAGACATGCAATTCAGGCAGCACAAGGCTCCGTAATGGGCAGCCTCGGGTGCCTGATGGGGCCGGGGCTGGCCGGCAGCTGTGCTGCCAGGGCTCCACCGTGATGCTTCATTGCTTTTGACGCCCTGGATGAGCTCTGAAAGGAGATTCCTGCCTCCCTCTCCTGCCTGCTCTGCATCTGCTGCAGCCAAGGCCTCCCTCCCTGGTCCCACCCTGGTTCCCAACCTGGCTGCAGCATCCTGTCCTGCACGGAGCTCAGTGGAGCTCCTGGGATATTGGTGCTATGGGAATGATACCAGCACAGGGCTTGGTGATAGTCCTGATAAGGGCAGAATGGGGCAATGGGGAAGGCTGAGCATCATAAGTAGGGATGTTGAGCATCCCTCATCCCATCGAGTCTATGCTGTTCCTGTGCTTTCCCCACCAGCCAACCAGCACCAGCTGACGTCCACTACTTGCCATCCATAGCACCTGGCTACCCTGGGGGAAAAGCCCTTAATCGAGATGCAAAGCTGAAAAATTTGTTCCAAAACACACAAACAGGAACTGAGGCTCTACCAGCAAAACGTCACAATGTTTTAGGGGATGAGTGGCTCCTCCAGCAGCTCCGTGGCCTCAGGGAGGGTTTTCCATCCCAGCACCAAGATGCTGTGGGCAGGGGGCACAGGGATGAGCAGCAGGAAGCCCCAGATGCCAAGCACTTCGATTCCCAGAAAAGCAATTACAGTGTGGCAGATTACAGGCCTAATAAAATCCCATTACGCCATTTCAGAAAGTAAATCTGATCCGGGCGCTGCCGATTGATATCACCAGCCCTGCAAAACGTCCTGCAAGAGCCTCCCACCCGCAATATGAAGCCCTAATAGATCACGCTAATTAGATATCCGATAACAGGAGGGCTGATAGGAACTACATTAAAATCTCTTTAAGATGAAGATGTAAAACCCAAGGGAGAAAACTCAGAGTTAATGATGCTGGAGCAGAGGCTCCACTGGAGCAGCCCTGTCCCCTCGGCTGCATCCTGCCCTTCATGGGCACACGTCCGGGGGAGAGGGGCAGGGTCCCCAGCGCCGCGGCGGCGCTGCCCGTGATTCCCATCTCCCAGATTCAATAAGGTGAACCAGCTCGGAGCTGCCTGCGCTCCCCGGGAGGTGACTTGCCAGCCGCTAACGGAGCCAAGAAATCAAATTAGTGGCGGCTCTGCTCTCGCTCGCTGCCTGACACGGCTGCTGGCAGCCGAGGGGGAGTTCATCAGGGCTGCGCACTAATTCTTATCTCGTTTAAGTGACTCCACGCTGCCAGCTGATGCAATTTGTTCCGTGCCGCCGCGGGCTCCAGGCTCTGCCCACCGCTTCCCCGGCACTTCCAGCAGCTTCGCAGGCACCTGCAACACAGACAAACACAGACACTTGTACACAAACACATCTGATTACAGGGGAGGGGGCTGGGGAGAGAGTCCCCTGCCAGGTAGAGGAACCTTGGCCAGCATCAAGGACATGATGCTGTGACACAGAGGGAAGGATGCTGCACAGGGCACCGGTGAACATGTTTTTGCTTTTGATCATATGGGACCAACCTTCACTCATGGTCTTGTTTTCCGAAAGGTGCTACATATTTGGGAAGGCTGGTAAAAAAGCTATAATGTGCTGAAATTTGCAGGCAAATGCAAATTTCTGCACTGCAAACAGCCTCTGGTCTGGGACCTAGGTTGGAGTGGGCTGGGGAATCCTTGCTTACCCCAGGTATGTGCTGACTGCAACCTGCATCTGCCACTGTGGTACCTCCAGACTGACCCTCTGTTCTCCCCAGTTCAACACCGTCCCCAGCTAGGGCTGTGTCCCTGTCATCTCCCTGGACACACAGCCCATCTCAGAGGGTTCCCCCCGACTTTTCCACTGCTGTTGAGCTCCTGACCCTTACAGCATCCCTCTCTCCCACTCCTCCTGCACACAGGCACAAGTCTTTGCCCCCCAAAACCTCCTTTCCCATGGCTCATTGCCTGGGAAGGGGATGGGGAGCCCTAGGGGAGCCAGGGGGCGGGCTGGGTGGGTTCCTCTCCCATCCTCCCAGCCTGAAACTTGATGCAGCGGCAGAGGCTGATTGCCAGATTAATTGGGCGTTCTCAAAAAGCGGCGGCGAAGGGAAAGCGAGGACGGAGCTGTGACAGCCTCCCCTCCGGGGCTCACCATACCACTGAAGCCAGGGAGAATCCACCACGGCACCCACCATGCTCAGGGTGCTCCTGGCCCTGCTGTTGCTTGCCTGGACATTGCAGAGCCCAGGTAAGACAAGGGGCCCGAGGCAGGGGTGGGACAGAGCAGGTGCTCCCTGCACCCAAATGCACCTCCCGAGACCTGGGCAGCTCAGGCTGCTGCTCACCAAGACCCCAATGCTATGGAAAACAGCATACCTGGGAGAAGCCAGGGCTGGGGAACCTCTCCTGTCAGTGCCCCTGCCAGGGACACAGGGTGTGATGCTGTGTTCAACTGGCTCCACGCCATGAGCCCATGGGGAAGGGGCTCCCCAGCACTCCAGGGGCATGCAGAGTTCCAGCCCTGTGGGAAGAGAAGGAGCCAGGTGATCCCCTACCTTCACTTCTTGGTCTGGCAGCTGATGCCTGGTCATCGCACCAGACAGATTTCTCTGATACAACTTTTCCTCCCTCCTAAGGCAGAGCAGGGTTTCAGGGATGGCAGCCTGCAGAAACAATGCTGTGCTGCTGGTTTGTAATCTCAGCTCTGCACAGCACAAACCCAGCTGCTAGGGTATTCCCAAGCAATGGGTATTATTTCTCCCATTTAACCTTCCTGGGAAATAATAGAAAAAAATCCTTTCTGGCAGGTTTGTAACTCAGGTCAGATAGACAGCCCCTATCCTTGGGACAGTGTTCCTCACTCCAAACTCTTCTCCACAGTCACCATGGTGAAACTGGCAGCAGAGGAGGGGGACCAAGGGTGCTCCCACTGAATGATGCTGGGGTAAGAGGGCAGGAAGGTTGGTGCAGATGTACCAAGGCTGTGCCCATCTGTGCCAGCCAAGCTGCCGGCAGAGCTCTGGGGCTGGCGTCCATAGCAGAGGCAGGGAGCATCCAGGCCAGTCAGCCCAGTGCTCCCTCCACACAACCAGAGCATCCTGACCCACAGCAACTTCTCCAAGGGGCTGAGGCTGCTGTTTTTTGGGTTCTTTTTCCAGCTTAAAAGATAAATTAAAGTTCCCTTCCTGTCAGCTTTTCCCCAAATCCTGCAGATGTATCCCAATTAGTCCCTTTCATTATGTGGGAACTGGGCTCCAGGGCTGGGCATGCTGCAGAGCAAAGCAATGGCTGGAGCTCTGCTGCCCTGGCTTATCCATGGCATCACTGGTTGCCTGGCAGTGAGGACATGTGTACCCGGAGGAATTTGCCCTGTACCCAAGGGGTTTCCACAGGGAGACAACCCCAAGATCCCTAATAAACAGCAGGATCCCTAATAAATACCAAGGTCCCTAATGCATGCAGGTAGCACCCAGCTCATCTCTGATTTCCACCACCTGCACAGCACAAAAATGCCCCTGCAAGGAGCCAGCAGTTGGGCACTCACCTGGGGGACAGTAAGTCCCTCACCATCGCCTGCTGCCACTGTCCAGGTGAGGTGGAAGATAGCAGCTCTGCCCTCCAAGGCCTGGGGAAGGGTCACAGCCCCACAGCAGAAGACATTAAGAACATGTTGGGTGATGGTGCTGACAGTTCTGTTTTCCACCAGGATTTTCCTATTTAAGTTTGATGGGAAACCCCAATGAGTCAGTGAGGGATGGCAGCCAGCAGCATCCCATGGTTCATGGCACACCCCTGGTGTGGGCAGCCCCCTGTCTCTCTCTCCATCCATCCCTTCCTCCCTTCTCTGCAGGTACCCAGCCCAGGGCCCAGATGCTGGAACCCACCGAGCCTGCCCTGCACCGCCTGTCCCACCATCTCCTTGCCCACTACCAGAAGGGCACCCGCCCTGTGCGGGACTGGCGGACAACCACCACTGTGGCCATTGACCTCATGGTCTACGCCATCCTCAGTGTGGTGAGTCCTCAGCTTCCCCACACACTGTGCACCTGGCATGGCACCCTCTGCTTGTCTTCCAGAATATCAACAGCATCTCCTCTTCTTCCTGCAGGATGAAAAGAACCAGGTGCTGACCACCTACATCTGGTACAGGCAGGTGAGCAGATGACTCCACAGAAACCTGTCCCCCCTTTTCTAGCCCCCCACTCTGGGGTTGAGCCCTCCTGCAAATGCAGGTTGTCTCAGAGTAGAGGAGTGCAGTAAGGACCAACCTGTCCCAGGTTGTGGCCAGATCTCTGTGGGGCAGGAAACTTCAGGTTCAGTGTTCACGCTTCACATTTTGCACCACTGGGTGGTGGGATTGCTGCAAGACCAGAATGTCCTCCCTCCTGTGGCTGACTCCAGAGATTGGTTTCTGTGGCAGGGTGCTGGCGTGAGCCAGGGTCCTGGTGGGATGAAGGGGACTTTCCCTCCCAGCCGCTCTCCCTTGTTCCCCAGCACTGGACGGATGAGTTCCTTCAGTGGGACCCGGCGCGCTTCGACAACCTGACACAGATCTCCCTCCCTGCCGAGAGCATCTGGGTGCCCGACATCCTCATCAACGAGTTGTAAGTGAGGCAAGACCCTCGGGGGTGGGGAGGGGTAGGGTGCTGCAGGGGCCCGGGCGCCCTCGCCCACCGCGGGCACGCGCCGCCCGTGCTTTGTATTCCCGGCACAGAGCTGGCAGCGCTGGGCGAGCCGCAGATGGGGACCGGCTCGGCAGTTGGGCTGCTTCCAGCGCTGGCTAACTGCAACCGACCGTAATTACCCGCGCCGTGCCGGGGGTGGGATCCAGATAGCTGGAGAAAGGCTTTGTGAAGGCAGCACAATGCGAGGGCAGCTGCAGAACTGCCGGCCCTTCCCACGATGCCAGCCGGCGTCCTTCCCACTCTGCTGGGATATAAGGTGCTCCCTCCCAGCTCCGGAGAGACCCTGGAAAAGGACACAAATGCTGCTTGGGTTGGTAGAGGGCAGTGTCCCAGGCAGCATGGAGATGGTGCCGGGTAGGAACTGCTAAAAAAGCAGCGTGGGGAGTAAACCCCAGCCCAGGGGCCCTGTTCAGAGCACTCCTTAGCCCTGCTTTCTGTTCCTCGTGTCTCCAGCGTGGATGTTGGAAGGTCGCCCCGTGTCCCCTATGTCTACGTCAGCCACCACGGGGAGGTGCAGAACCTTAAACCCATCCAGGTGATGACCGCCTGTAGCCTGGACATCTACAACTTCCCCTTCGATGTCCAGAACTGCTCGCTCACCTTCACCAGCTGGCTGCACCACAGTGAGTGCGGGGGCTCGGGGGAGCGGGCAGACCTCGTCGGGCCGGAGCTCTGTGCAGAAGGCAGCTCGCCCCTCTAGATGGCCCCAGCGGACCGGGGATGTATGAAGGGAGGGCAAGGGCCCTGCCCGGCTGGAGCGGCTGGCAGCTGCCCATACACCCCTGGGTTCTCACCTCTGCTCTGTCCCCAGTCCATGACATCAACCTCTCGTTGTGGCGGCAGCCAGACCTGGTCAAGTTCGACCGTAGTGTCTTCATGAACCAGGGTGAGTGGGAGCTGCTCTACGTCCTCACCCACTTCCAGGAGTTCAGAGTCAAGAGCAGTGACAGCTACGCTGAGATGAAGTTCTATGTAAGGGTCTTTGGCCACCATATTGCTCAGGGATGGGGGTCTAGGGAAGGGTTTTGCCACTGTACCTGTCGGCTGATCACACAGCTGCTCCCTGCCGTAGTGCTCCTGCCCTTCCTCTGGCATCCTACCATCCTTACCAGCCTTGGTGGAAAGTTGCACCAGCTCAAGGTCTCATTCCAACTCTTCACTGAGCCTTTCCTGTCTCTCTGTCCCACAGGTAGTCATTCGGAGACGCCCCCTCTTCTACACCGTCAGCCTGCTGCTCCCCAGCATCTTCCTGATGGTCATGGACATTGTGGGCTTCTACCTGCCTCCCAACAGCGGCGAGAGAGTCTCTTTCAAGATCACCCTTCTGCTGGGCTACTCAGTTTTCCTCATCATTGTATCTGACACGCTGCCGGCTACTGCTGTTGGCACCCCCCTGATAGGTACAGCTCAGCAGGAGCTGATGCTCCCCATGAAGAGCACGGGGAGATGGGCAGGGAGGACTCTTCAGGACCAGGCTTTGCGCATAGTCCTTTGCAGGCCACTCACCTCACTGACATCCCCCCAGGCATCTACTTCGTGGTGTGCATGGCACTGCTGGTCATCAGCCTGACAGAGACCATTCTCATTGTGCGTCTGGTGCACAAGCAAGACCTGCAGCCTCACGTCCCACACTGGGTGAAGCACTTGCTGCTGGAAAGAGCCCCCGTCCTGCTCTGCATCCGTGACAAGAAGAAATTCAGCCAGAGCAGGCCACAGAGCTCTGACATCTCCAGGCAGGTGGAGAACACAGACAGCACAGGTGAGGACTGCCCACCCACAGGGACCCCTGCTCCCCCTCTGGGGCGATTTCTAACACTGACCTCTTTCCATCTTGCAGCCAATCTGAACCCCTATAGCTGTGAGGACCCCCGTGAGTGTGAGGTGGTAGGGGGCACGAGACCCCCAGGGGAAGGGTCCCCACTGGCGCATGGCCTCCTGCGTGAGGTCACTGCCATCCGCCAGTTCCTGGAGAAACGTGAGGAGTTCCGCGATGTGGCCCGCGAGTGGCTCCAAGTGGGCTATGTCTTGGACATCCTGCTCTTCCGAGCCTACCTGTTGGCTGTCCTGGCCTACACCATCACTCTGGGCACCCTCTGGTCGGTGTGGCGGGACGCCTGAGCAGAGCCCAACATGGGGGGGTGGGGAGGTGGGACCCCCAACCCTGCCTCGCTCCTCGGTGAGGGGCCGGCCGGGGTTTCACCACCTTCCCTCTAACTCTAGGGGAGGTGGACACAGAGGCAGAACTAAGGCCGCCCCCCCCCAACCCTCTCTGCAACCCTCGCGCGATGCTCCCCCGCCCCCACCAGCGGCTGCCGTTTCAGCACCGAGGACAGCGCCCGCCCGGTCCCGCCCCGCCCGCGCGCACAGGGGGTCCCGTCCCCAATGTCGGGGGTGTGTGCGTCTCCCCGCTGACCCAGGGGGCTTCCTAAAGAGTCCCCGCTGCACCGTGGAGTCCCCAGTGCCCCAAGGGGTTCCCCCTGCCCCTGAATGCCCATTGAATCACGGATCCTTGTCTGCCTGGGCGTCCCCCATGCTCCCAGTGCTGCTGTTCCTCACCCTGGATGCTCTATGGAAGCCCCCACCTCTATGCATGAAGAACCAAGGGCCACATGCCTGTGTCCCCTCCCTCGTTACTCCCTGGGCCTTTATTCCACCCCCACCACCTCTGCACATGCTTGCCCAGCAGATCCCCATCATGCTCCTGCGCAGCAAACTGGGAGAGAACCAGTGCTGGCTGATGGCAACCAGGTAGCAAACGGATTGGCTGTGTGGGGACAGGGTGCTGGGACACCCACCGGGTCCCCAAATACTACCACGTCTTGGTCAATCCCTCTCCACTGGCTGTATCCCAGCACTGGGACTGAGCGCCAAGTGCCTGAGTGAATCTGCCCCAGGCAGCACCTACTCTTGGTTCTAGGTTGGTGGGCTCAGAGGGTTCACAGTAGAAACACTAACTGTATTTTTTGGGTGGTCCCTGGCCCTGCTGCACTTGCCCAAGACCCTGTGAAGGTGCAGCTTGCTCTCCATGCTGGAAATGTACCTGAGCAACCAATGCAGGCTCCCCAGTCCTGGGAAGTGCTGGAGATGCTGTGGCTCTCCTCCATCTGTCCCCAAGCCCACCAGTCCTGGAGCAAGGGCCCCACTTGCTGCCCTGGAGCCATCACCCGCAGGAAAACTTCTTGCTGAGTGATGGGGCTGAGGACGGATGGAGTGGGCTCCCATTGCTGCTGGCCTCTGCTAATGTGCCGATGGTTGGTAAGTGGCTGCCTATTGATGAGGTGTCCAGCTAAAGAGTTGGCGAGACACTAAATCAGCCCATTGATCGTACTGAGATCGATGGTGCTACAGACCTGATCACTGCAGCGGGCAATTAACACCCTCTGGAATGAGCCGCTTTCGTGTAACATCAAACGCTCCAACAGACAAATCCAATGGGCCCATTGACACAGGCACACGTTCAAGGAGGAGATGGGGCAGCAAGACCCCTGCCTTCACCATCCCTCTCCTGTCCAATGAGATCCTGGATGCCCCTCAGGGACCCACCATGGGATGCTCACCTGTGGAGTCCATCGGCAGCCACACAGTCCTTGTCCTTCCCTGCACTAAGGAGCCATCTCTCACCCAGCCCCTCGCATGGCTCAGAGGTCCTTCCCCTTTGGAGGCAGAGGCTTCAGGAAAAGCTCCAGGTTCTCCCTTTCTCCTCTCGCTGCTTTGGAAATGCTGCATGTGGGGAAAAAGTTCCAGGCATCTCTCCCAGAGGAGCCTGGATATTCCTCTTAAAAAAAAAAAAAAAAAAAATCAATAAATCTGAATCTAATCTACTAATAAAGGCTTAATGAGGACATAATGTTGATAGAACAGAACATTGTTGCAGTATAATCACTCCCAGCTGCCGCAAGTGTGCAGACAAAGGCCCAGCCCAGCGCCCATAGCTGTTATTCTACTCGTCTTTGTCCTGGCCAGGGCCACATGTCCCCCAACCAGGACATGCACCCAGTGGGGTGCAGGACCAACACTCCCCCCCCAAAAGCTCTGCGCAAAAGCTGTGCTGTGGAGACCACCACCAGGACCTTGCAGTGGACACATCCCCCCCAAAACACACCATGACCCACATCAACCACCCCTGGAGAGAAACAAGGGGTGCTCTGTACCCCGTGACTCCCACCATGCTGTCATTAATATCCAAGTGCCCTGCAGCACCCTGCTTGGGGAACAGCACCCGGGGGGCACCACAACACCCACCACAGGAGTGTGTGAGCTCAGCACCAAGCAATCATCAGGAGCTGCAGGGTCATGAGGTGGTGGGCAGCCAGCTCTACACCAACCACTTCACTTTCATCTCGGTGAACCCACTCTATTACCCACCCATGAGGACACTGGCACCCCCAGGGTGGGATTGGGGATGGGACCTCCCAAACTCACCACCATGGGTCCCCACACTGCATCTTTCCTCCTTCTCCTCTTCACGGCAGGCACAGGAATGGGAGACGGCAGGCCGAGACAACGGAATTAACTTTATTGGTTGTTTTTTGTT
The DNA here is from genome assembly GCF_036169615.1 of Heliangelus exortis. NCBI lineage: Eukaryota > Metazoa > Chordata > Aves > Apodiformes > Trochilidae > Heliangelus > Heliangelus exortis. The sequence goes on from NC_092447.1 coordinate 392,474, forward strand.
TGTTTGTTTTCTAACTGCAGATTCAAGGTATACAACTGAACATTGCTATTTTCCTTATGAGACTTATAAATAAAAATACAAAAAATGTTCACTACAAAAAAATCTACTGTTAGTAGGATGTAAAAAATATTCTCTTTGCTATAGAAGGCACGAACTTCACTTAGTGACACATGGAGAGAAAAAACCTGCAGCAGTATTTTTTTTTTTTTTTTTTTTTTTAAATCTTTCAGAAACACAGAATTCTTACAAAGAAATGTATCTCAATCTACACAGGACAAAGGCAGATGTGGAGAGCTGCAACTAGGAGACACCACAACTGGGGTTGGTTTTTTTTGTTTGTTTTGTTTTTTGGTTTTTTTTTTTGTTTTTTTTTTTTTTAATTTTTCAGGTAACTTTTATCTAATGGCATCTGTGGCTAGAGGACAGAGAGGACTCACAAGCAGAACTGCAAGGAAGCAAAGGGCGAGGGGAGACAGGAAATCATACAAAAAAACCAAAACAAAACCAAAACCCAACAAAATTAAAATAAAACAGGAGCCAACAGATACTCTGAGAAACCGAGGGGGAACGTGGGCACCTTCCAGGAGGTGCTGAGGTAGACGGAACGAGGACAGCAACAGACCCGAACCACGAGCGGCAACACAGAGCGAGGGGACGGCGGGCGGGCGCTCACGACACCGACACGAGGCGAGAAGAGGGGCCCGGCGCCCCACCGGGCGCTTGGTCCTCACGGCGAGCATACACATATATATAATATATATATATATATATATATGGCGGGGCGGCAGGGCTGCGCCACGGCCAAGGGCTGCGGGGACGTGCAGCACCAGCATTGCTCCCGGCACCACCACGGGGGGGACAGGAGGTTAAAGCAAAAAAAGCCACATGAGCTTGGCTACGTGCTCCACGGCCGGCAGCCACCGCGTGCGTGTGCCAGAAATTGCAGCAACTTTCCATGTCAAAAAAAAGTTTTATGGTTTTTAAATTTTTTTTCCTTTTTTTTTTTTTTTTTTTTTTTTTTCCCTTTTTTTTTTTTTTCCTCCTTAGGCACAACAATTAAACAAGCCATTCTCCACAGCCACATCCCAGATTGTACAACTTGTGCGGAGCAGCAAGGGGCGCGCACGCGCGCACACACACACACACACACACCACACACACGTGTGCGAAACTGGACCGGGCTGCACTGGAGGATGCTGCATCCACATCCCTGCTTGGCACAGGCAGCAGTGGGACAGGCTGTGCCAGGACCCCCAGGCCCAGCCAAGGGGGTGGTCAGCATCCTCCGACCCACATCCAAGCAGTGTCCCAAGACCCCCAACTCTTCCCCCCCAACACTTTTCAACCAAATGCAGCAAAATGACAAAAAAAAAAAAAAAAAATGCAAGCCGCGGGCACCGCAGAGGATAGCAACAGTGGAGGCTGCCCCTGCAAGAGGAAAAACACAACAAAAACAAACACAAGAGGTAGCTTCAGAACTTATGCCCCTGGCCCCATGGGGCCAGGCAAAAAATACCAGTTTTGGTAAAGGATAATGCACAATAGGAGGCCACCAGGGACAAGGCTGCCACACCGGCCCTCTGCACGCCCCCAAATCAATAAAAGCTCATGAGGTCACAAAAAAACGAGGTAATTTCAAGTAAAATGTGCTAAACGCAGAAATATTCCAAAAGAAAGTTAAAAAAAACCCTCAACAAATGAAAAGCAAAAAAACCCAAAAACCAAAACAACTGGCAAGTGAAGCCACCTGCCACCGGGCACCTCTCACTCAGGGGCTGAGCAAAAATCCAGGCTTGGCATCTTCTGTTGCCACAAACAACCAGAAGACCATGAATCCTCCCCGGGCATTGGGAGCTCTGGCACCAACCATGCATCACCAAAATGGCCACGTCTCCCCCCAGGGGCTTCACCCTCACCCCTGGGAAGGCAGAGAGGAAGGAAATGCATAGAGGTTGGGGAAGGTGGCACCTCAGAGTGCCCACTTATGCCCACCTGAACCCCAGCTGCCTTCCCCAAACCCCCTCCTCCAGTCAGCAACCCCAGCAATGCCCCTGGTTGGTTCCCTGGGCACCCTGGCACTCTCCCACCTGTGATACTGCTTTCCAGAAGGGTGGAAGCCCCCCAAAATGGGGGCTGAGCCCCCCATGGAGGGCATCATGGTGGGGCCTAAGAGGTGACAGAGGACACCAGAGATGGTGGCCACCCCCAAGCACACCCTCGGGGAAGCACGTCCTTTCCATGTGCTGTTCCGTGTGCGGCACAGGGGAGAGAGAGCTGCCCACAATAAGGGAGGGGCGTGTGGGGCTGGAGAAGGGACTGGGGTGTCCCAAGCCCCAGGATGAGCCATGGGATCCTTCCAGCAAGAAGCAACGAACGAGAACCGCAAACAAACAAGGCGGTGGACGCTGCGGGTTGAGTGGTGGGTTTGGTTTTTTTTGCCCAGTCCTCCGGCGCTCAGCTTTGCCGCCCCTGTGCCTCCTCCCTCAGACATAGCAGAGGTAGAGATAGGTCTTCTCTATCCGCCAGTCAGTGGGGATCTCCTCCGGCTTGTGGCCCTTCATGTGCTTCTGCATGGCAGAGAGGCTGGGGCAGTACTCCAGGCAGATGGTGCACTGGTAGGGGGAAGCACCATTGTGGGTCCGGAGGTGTTTGATCATGGCCGAGTAGTCCCGGGAGCGCTGGTGGCACAGCTTGCACTCGAAGGGCTTCTCGCCTGTGGTAGATGATGATGATTAACCACCCGGCATTGGTGCTGCTATGGCGGGCACAGCCAATAACTGTGTAGCAATAGAAAAACTCATCTCCCTGCCAATCCCACAGCCAGGAGAAGGGTTGGGACCACCAGAGCCCCCCCCACCAGCACGTACCTGTGTGAACCCGGTAGTGGGTCTCCAGCTGGTGCTTGAGGCTGAACTTCTTGCCACAGCCGTTGCACTCATAGGGCTTCTCACCAGTGTGGATGCGCTTGTGGCCCTTGAGCGTGCTCTCGTCACGGAAGCAGCTGCCACAGAACTCGCACTCATAGGGGTGGTCGCCTGCAAGCACACACAGGTCAGAGTCACCAAACCTCCACAAAAACAGCCCCTGGCCCAGCACCAGTGATGATGGGGACAGAGAATCCCAGTCATCCCAGCACAGCAGTCCCCACAGATGCTCAGGCCCACAGCAGGGTGACCCCCCCTGCCACCCCTTCCCAGGGCTCTCTCCTGGCATCACTGACAGACCCAGCCCCAGATGGCTCCAGACTGGACAGCTGATAAATGAACTCCGGTTTGGCACCAAAGGCAGAAGGATTTGAAGGAAAGGTGAGGGCTCCAGCTACTTATTTATTACAGCCGCGAAGGCAAGGACAATAAAGATAGATTGATCGTCCGAGACTTTGTTCATGAATATTTAAATATTACTGATTTGTCTTGTCACTGTAATTACAATTTCTCTGTGCTGCATATCCTACAAGCACAGTTTATGGTAAAGAATGGCCAACTGTATTTCACTTGTCCTGCTGCAGATGTGCGGAGCTGCCAAGCGTGTAATGTTCCCTGCATTTCATACATTTTCTTCAGCTGTGAAGGCTTAAGTCATCCACAATGACCTACGTTTTTTCATTATCCCCGTGTCAAACTGCACTCGTGCCTGGGCATAAATTGTCCTTCTTGTTATATACTCACATGCCTGTGCTTTCACTTCCTCTCTACAATGATATTTTACTCTCCCCATGTGCCGCAACTGAGACTTGCAGCCCCCCCCGTGGCTGCTGGAGGATGAAGGTATGTTCAGAATGCCTTTTCCCCCCTTGAAAGCCAAGGCAGACCATGCCAACATGCCTTTCACCTCCCCAGTTCCAAATTATCACCATGGGTTCTGACCCCACAGGCTCAGGCAGCAGGAAGCACCTGGTATTCCCATGTGCTCCATTTTTAGGAGAAGCCTCATGCAACCAGGGGTGGGGGGATGTGTGTGCATCCTGCCTCTGGGGTGAAACCAGGCAGCACGATTAACCGCCAGTGATCCTGGGTGGTTTTCCACAGCCAGGAGGGTGGGGCAGGACATGCGCAGCCCCGACCCGCAGCCCAGGTCACCGGATTACCGGCTATAAACGGCTCCAGCGCCCAATGCTAACGTGCTTAGTGCCAGCACGCGATTCCCATTCCCACGCCAGCACCTCGAGCCCAGGCACAGGTGGGGGTCTGTTGGCTACCACTCCCCCAGCCCTGGGGTCAGTGGATGGCAGAGGAAAGCTTCACCCAGGGAGGGGCTGTGATGCTTGGTGGGGCTGCAAAGCCCCCTGCTTGTCCCTGACAGGATTTGCTTTCTGCTGCACTGGAGGGTTTGGCAACTGGACCCCAGGGATGGTGACAGCCGGGACCTCTCCCCTGGTCCCACCCAGGGATGCTGGTGGAGAAGCTGAGGACACGGTACGGGTGCTCTGAGGACAGAGCAAGTGGTCACAGCCCGGCTGTCCCAGTGTGCCATAGCACTGAAGCCCCAGCTACACATAGCGCAGGTCACCCTAATCCCATCAGGACCAAGCCCTGGCTGGTGATGTGCACCTCCTGCTGTAAGCCGGGCGGGCAAGATCGCACGTCCCCCAGGGGGCCACGTGTCGCCTTTACCGGATCAACTTATTACAGGTGACTTTTCTTTCCGTTTCATTTTTAAACTCCAAACAGCCTCAACTGCAGCCACCTTGATATTTTCAAGACTATTTCACCTCTTCTTTTTTTTTTTTTAACAAGGCGGGCAGAAGCCTGCCTGAGCCCCCCAGCCCCGAGCACCGCAGCGCTATGGTACCTGTGTGGGAGCGGAGGTGCCTCTTGAGTGCGGTGTGGCTGGGGAAGGTGCGGTTGCACTCGCTGCAGATGTAGCTGCGCACTCCGGCATGCACCTCCATGTGCTGCTGCAGGGCGCTCTGTGTCTGGAACCGCTTCCCGCACAGCAGGCAGAACACTGCCATGTCTGTACCTGCCAGAGGGAGAGACCCAAGTGAGGCACAGCCCAGCACCCTTGGCCCACTGACCTGACAAGGAGCTCCAGGGGTCCCCACTCCCACCCAGCTGCAGGGATGTTCTGTTCACAGTTCTGGATGTTCCCAGAACTGTGGAGCATCCAGAACTATGGAGCTCTGGATGCTGTGGGATCCCAGTGCTGGGACCTTGGCCACTCCAGCCCCACAACCCCCAGCCCCACCAGGGAATGCCTGAAGATGGGAGGGGGATTTTATTGCCTTGGAGGCAGCTGGGAGCCCCCACCCTTTGATGCCCAAACATGGGGCAGCTGTGGGGCCATCACCTCAACCCCTGGCACCTGTGGGAGCTGCTGAGCTCTGGGCTTGTGCCCAAGAACCCCCCAAAACACCCCACAAAGCCACCCCCAGGGAGCAGGGAGTGGGGAGCAAGAGGGTGACGTGTCCACTGCTCCCCTGCGTGTGATCCCAAGCCCCTATGCAAGCACAACCTCCATTCTGTGGCCATGGGTGCCAAACCAGCCACATTGCCACAATAGCAAGCACAGGAAAAAGCTCCTGACACTCATACACAAATATCAGACCCTGGTGTTATTAAACAATTTGTTTTCGTTTATGCATAGCTGATTGTTCCAAACCTATGAGTCAGTGCAAATTGTATTACTCAGGGAGATTAAGCAAATAAATACTAGCTTTTTGCAGACAGTAAAATGTGAGGACTAGGGAAATAAAATTATCTAGAAAATTGTATTAGCAATTCATTAGCAGCAGCAAGATGTTCCAGGTAACTAATGGAGCTGCGCCACCTTTAGGAACACCGCAGGGGTGGGTGGCTGCCCAAACCAGCCTTAGGGGGCCCAGTGACCCTGCCAGAGGGGAGCCCACCAGGACCACCACACCATGGGGTCAGGAAACCAGCAGGCAGCAGCACTCACCATGGCCATGCCAGCATCATGTCTCTGCCTGGTGTGTGGGCAGGCAGCAGCTACCGATACTCCTGGAGCAGGATGCTGGGGGCATCCTCCTGACCAGCCCTGACCTCCAGCCTGTAGACAGCTATGCAATGGACATCCTGGAGAGCATCATGCCATCACCCACCCTAGTGTGGTGGCATGCCATGGCCAACCCTGACCCGTGGCTCCAGGATGCAGCAAGAGCCACCAAGAGGGATGCTCAGACCCAGCCTTGGTACAGCACGCAGCAGGCTGCCCTGAAACACTCCTAAATCCCCAAAATCCCAAGTGAATAAAGGCAGCAAGCAAGGCGGCCCCGCACAGGAGCTGCCTTTCTCCCTCCATAGGGATTTATCCCAGGGGGTGCTGGCTTGTGTGCCCCCCACGCAGCTGTAGACAAAACGCTACCAAGACAAAAAATAATCATAAAAAAAAAAAAAGCAAAAAAAAAAAAGCAAGCAGCCAGCCTCGAACGGGCCGTGCAAAGCAAATCCCGAGAGGTATGCGGCCCCGCGGCCCCGGCGGTGACAGCAGGACGGGTCAAAGGTCCCCGGGGCTGAGCCCCCAGCGCCGCGGCCAGCTGCGGAGCGGAGGCCCCGGCCGGCGGGACGCCGGCCTCGATAAATCTGCCGCCAGCAGCCCCCGCTGGGGCTGGGGACAATGGGCTCCTGCGGGGGCGGAGGGCAGGACAATGCCGCCGGGCCGGCGCGCGGGGCCGTAACAAATCCTCCCTGGCACCGTAGGGACCTCATTTGTGAAACTAATTGGCCCCCGCTTGAAAAAAAACTGGGCTGACACCGGCAGCGTTGGCGACGGGGACCAGCAGCCTCGTGCATGCACTGGGGGACGCACCCGCCAGGCCAGGGGACGATGCCCTAGGGCTGGGCATCCCCTGCAAAAGTAATTTTTAAATTTTAGCCATTTTTTTTGGTCATCCATCAGCAAATAAACAAACACTGCAGAGGTGGAAGCCACCATAAACTGTCACAGCACCACCACACACTGCTCTCCAAAAGCAGAGCACCAGCAGGGTGCCAAGGCTGATGCCAGCCCGGTACGGCAGATGCAGGAGCTGGCCCTGCATTCCGGCACCCAGACAGGAAGACCCAGCCCCAGCACCACCAGCGTGGTTCTCTGGCAGCAAGTGCCACTGTCCCCAGCTCCTATGGGCATTTTTTTTAAGCTGCAGGTGCAGCAACATTCCATCCTTGGTGAGAGGATGCGAAAGCTCAAGAGAGAGAGCCTGGGGTCATGGCAGTCACTTCCACAGGCAGGCTTTGGCAAGCAGAGCCACACCAGACAATGCCAGGACTGGAGAGCATCCCAGTGCTCCCACCCGAGAACATCCCTGGGACCCCAGCCGTAGCAGCCCTGAGCCAGCCCTCAACCATCAGAAGAAAAATCACCCCTGATCAAGCAATGCTGCCGCCCCAAAGCAGCAAGAGACGGATTTATTCATTTCCCTGACACTTTAATGGTTTCTCCCTTTTTGCGGGAAGATGATTACAAATTAAGCAGCATTTAAATGCTTTTTACTGTCAACAATTAAGAGGGGCGAAGGCGGGCGAGCAATTCATTCCCTGGGCAACACAGTGGCTCGCGGCGGGCGCTGCTGGCCCTTCCCTCTACTGTACGCTGCACAATGGCCCCGAGCACACCATTAATTTTGCAGGACATTCAAAAGCAAATTAAAATATAAAAAGCCCCCAGGCACAAAGATAGATACGGAGGGAGGGGGCAGCATAGGTCAAGCTCATGGAATTAAAAGTCTTAGCAACTGGGGGGGGAGTTTTAAGTGCAGCCCTGTGTGGTGGCCACCTTCGCCCATTCGCCCCGGTTTGGTGTGTCCTGGTGCAGTCTGGTGGCAGATGTCACCAGTGGTGTGGTGACAAAGGGGTCTGGAGGCAGCAGCCAGGGCAGGGTGGGTTTGGGAGAGCTGCATCGTGGGAGGCAGCTTTAGATATCAGTGGGTCTGAAGTCAGGTTTGCAGGGGATGGATGCTTGCTCCAGGAAGAAAAAATCTCAGGCCTGGGGTTGCACAGCCCAACTCTCAGGCTGATTCCTGCCAATCCACCATGGCCAGGATGTAAAGACCAGCAAGATGTCACAGGGATATTTGGGGCCTTGCTGCCCTGTCTGGGAATCATGGCAGCATCTACTGAGGAATTCCCATAAAATGGGCGTGACAGCAGGTAGGGAGGGGGCCGGGCTGGTGCCCTCCCCCCGGATAGGAGCCATGGGGTTTAGGATGAGGGAGGTGTGTTGGCGGGAGAAAGGCAACACGTCCCCTTTAAAAGGAAATATAATTTACAGTGTGCAGCCAGGCGGCCCATAGTTTCAATCTCGTTTACTATAGAGAAAACTCTGCTAGCTGTTCTCTATCCCACAAATCCGATTTAATCAGACAAGCCAGCCAGCGTGGCTTGAAGTAAAAACGGATAATTAGTAAACAGAGAGCTACTTCAGTGCTTCATTGGCATTCGAGCCGGGCTAGTGTGTCGCATTTAAAATGCAGTCTGATGAAGTTTACAAAATCAAACCATTTGTTACTCCTATTGAAGAGGCTTCAGGCCACTTGCAATTAAATTGGAATTAGTGCTCAGAATGAGATACAGCAAATTCATACTAAAAAGGGATCTGACTTTCAGACATTTGACTTCAAGTTTCCCCCGCACACACGTGCATGCTCCTGCCAGGTCCCTGAGCCCCATGGCAGCAGTCCTGAGCCCACACCACTGGCATGACCCAGGGATGCTGCAGCTGCAGGGGAGGGAGAACCAAAGGGGACCAGTGCCACCATGGAGCATCCTCAGTGGAGCTCCAGTGGTACTCAGGCACATGGAGCCAACGGAAGGATGTGCAAAGCAATCCATCCCTCCCTGAGTCCTCTTCCCAGAACTGCCATGGTGACCAGACTCAGAAAAGAGGGCTCTCTTTCCAGACAGGACAGCAGCATCAGCAAGAGCAAGGGGTTGGCTTTAGGGTTACAGACAGGAGGATGTCAAGGGGGCCCCATAAAACCCCCAGACCCTCACCTACTGTCCTGCAAATTCAGGGTCTTCAACAAGCCTCACTCCTCCTTCAGCCTCCCTATATTTGACATCATCTGTGATGTCATGCATGTGCCAAAGAGTGAAACTGCCAGTCTGGCTAGGACAAAGCTGCGGGGCAGCCTTTGGTGACAAGGGACATTATAACCCCAGGGAACAACCCTGGATGATAAACACAGGAGACATTCACATTTTGTGCTGGAGTCACTGAATCATTCCCATTTCCAAGGCTGTCTCTGGACTGCATAGCTTTGGCTTTGTGCTAATTAGCATCTTTATGGAAAGCAACTTCTCCCAAGAGGGCATTTTAAAATTATTATTATTTACTTGGAAATAGCACAGCTTTCTTCCCAACTTTAACCAACTATGGGAAATTAATTCCTAAGAAAGCAGCAGCGGGCGCTACTGTCTGCTCTGCTGGTCAGGTGCTGGATGGGGTGAGAGGGCTGGGCAGTTTGCAGCAGTACATCACCTTGCGAGCACAGGGGGTTAGGAAAAAAAAAACCAACCCCCAAACTGAAACAGTTTATTTCTCCTCCTGGTTCTGCATCGACCCAGCTGTGGTCCTGCTCTCCTGGGGCAGGATTGGCACAGGGGGATGCTGGAAGCCACGGCCCTGGCACGAGCAGCTCACGCCTGCTGGGGTGATTTATTCTGGGGGCCATCTGGAGGTGGGGGACAATGTGGTCCTGTATCCTGGTGACCCGGCACATTAGTCACACCCTCCCTGTTCGACCTCTCCTGCTGCCTTTGAATGTGGCAGTTTGGGCACATCCTCTCCTTGCCACACTCTGGGGGGGGCTCTTGGCTTCCCCCAGGCTCACCTTGCCCCCTCCCCACAACCCAGAATCACCGTCACCATCACCATGCTCTTACACGGTTGCCCAGGCAAGGACAATTATGGGGGAGAGTGAGCAGGGAGGGAGTGAGCCTGGCAACTATTAGGAGAGACAGTGGCTTTATGGCAACAGGCACACAACTCATTCGTTTCATGTTTCTCAGAATATAAAAGCAACGAAACATTTTAATTTTAAATTCTTATCATTGAATTTACTGCTTTTCTCTCGCAATGATTTGTGTTGCTTTTTAATTTTTACAGTCTCTACAGAAGCCAGATGCTACCGCCTAGGGCCAAAATAATAAAAACCCGCCGCAGTCATGAGTTACAGAACAAAAAGGAAATGCACGGCTGACAGAAGTTAATATCTCAATTTAACAGTGCTGCTCTGCTAATGATCCTTTGATATGTGTTTATTTAGAAAGGTCTGATCTTGACCTTGAAAGCAAACTAAACCGCAAAGTCTTTATGAGAAGAGAGACAGACTTTATTTATAGACTGGCTTTGCGTCAATCATGGACGAAGCCGGGCCCAGCAAAACCCACTGTCACCCCAGGCTGCAGAGTAGGGGTGATCAGCTGCCAAGGGGCACCACAGTGTGTCCCTGTCCCCTGACAGGGTCACCGAGCCCTGCCTGTATTACCAGGGGTGCTCCCATGGGAGGGGCAGGGGTACAGGGGATGGGCTGTCCCCCAAGCATCTTCTGCCCCAGCCCTTGTCCCCAGCTGCCACATGCTGCCATGCCCAGACACAGTCCCCAGGCTTTGGCATCACCAAACCTGCCCCATGCATCCCAACTACCTTGCTCCCGGTCACTCTCAGCGAAGTCTGGTGTTCAGTTCCTTCAGTCTGTACCAGTACAAAAGAAAAAGCTGCCCTTCTGCCCAGCAAAACAAACACAATTTGTCCAAAATGCCTGAATCCCTTTGATATCTGGGTATCAATGTGCAGCACCTCCTCTTGGTGCCTGGCCCAGTAGTCTCCATCCTGGAGAACCCTGGAAATATCCATCCTCAGAACCCCTCTCATCCTTTTCCCCCTTGCTTTCCCTGTAATGATAAAATTAATGCACTACAAACTGCTCCATCATTAAACAAAGAGCTCTAGCAGTGAAATGAAGCTCTCAGCAGCACTTTTTGTCAACACAGAGCCACCCCTGGATCCCTTTTGAAAAAGATTCTCCAACCACAAGAGTTTCACAACCAGCCCATCACGGTGGGTGCACACTTTTCACTGGTAGGAGGCTTTTAGGGGACAGCAGATGATGTCCCCAGCCAGTGCTATGTCCTGTCCTCCACACTGCTCCTGAGCTTGCATCACCACAGCCACCACCATGCCTGGCACAGAGCAGCACCTGCCCATTTCCCAGCTGTTCCTGGATCTTTCCTGGCTGTAGTGGCACCACCCTGGCATTCCCCAGGAACCCTGGTCCACACCCGAGCCCACCCAACCACCCTTCTGGCCAACTGTGGCTAGTGGAGCTGATGGCTGCCACCAGGCACAAAGGCAGGATACGCAGCATCCCCTTATTATTCCTGCACCCCCATCATTAAAAAAGAAGGAGAAAAGATGAAAGGCCCTTGGGGAAACCTGAGGGATGTGGAAGGGCACCAGGAGTGATGTCTCCCCTGTTTTGCGCAGAGTTTTTTTTTGGTAGTGTGGGGAGCTGAGGGTGCTATGGGACAAAAGTAAGTGCTAAGGTAAGTTAAACCTTGCTGAGATGAACTTTCCTGCTACTTTTAATTAAAAGTTCTTTGGAATTAAAAAGGACACTATTCAGGAAAGGCTGAAAAAAAAAATTCATTGACATCAGCCCGCCCCCCTCCCCTTTTTCCCAAGGAAAAGAAAAAGCTGTTTTTGTGTGTCTACTCACCCAGCCCGCACTGTACAAAAGGAAGCGGATTTGCAGCAAGACACATGAGATGACCCCCTGACCCCGAGCCGCTGAAAAGTCCTCAATGGCATAAATACCAGATAATCAATCACATACCAGGAGGGCCGGTCCCCCTGCCCTCGCCCCCGCCGCCGGGTTTATGAGAGATGCACTGTAAACGGACACCGGCTCCTGCGGGAGGCCCCTTTCGGCATTCCTGTGCTGGGCCGCAGACCCTGGCTGCCCCTCACCACCCCAGCTTGTCCCCCAGCTTGCCCCAGCACCTTTTCCTTCCCAGTCCGGAGCAAACCAAGGGGCGGAAAGGGGCAGAGGGGGACGGGAGGCACCTCCAGAGCCATGGTTGAGCATCTGCCCAGGCACCAGCCCAACCAACAGAGCTTTGCTTTCTTAGGGAGTCATCTGGTTTTGGGGCCTCGGTGGGCTCCAGCAGTGACTGTATGATGCTGGTTTCCCTTACAGGAGCATCCCAAAGGCGAGCAGAGTAGAGCTGCCACATCCCCCTGTGCTCCACAAAAATGCTTTCCAGGGAAGGAGGAAAACCAGAGCTGTTGAGGCGTTGCCCAGGCTCAGCTAAATGGGAGCCACTCGGCAACTAAATTTGATGATGCTTTTGTCCACAGGTCAGAGGTTAAATATGTTCACACTAATCCCCTTCATCTAGAATTAAAGGACAAGAAAGATTTCTCCATAGCTTAGCCAGGGCTTTTCTCACTTTGCTTTAAGCAGTATTTGCACAGGAAAACCCAAGGCTGACCATTAGCCACGGGGTTGGGACACAGATCCACCACATTTCCATCACTGGGTTTGGTTTTGGTGACAGTAGTTGCTTACATGAAGCCTGACCTGGCCACACATCCCCACCAACCCACCTTGAAGCACAGGGAGCTTCTGTCGCCAAGGTGGGAAAATCAGCGGCGTGCGGGGAGGCCGCAAGATTCCCAGCGTCAGGAATGTACGCCTGGCCTCGGGTTTCAAGTGCTGTCACAGGACATTACTGCCAGACAAAGGGGCTCTGTGCTGAGCCCCCCAGACCCCGCTGAAGGGGTTGGTGTGATGCTGATCCAGCTCCATGCGCTCCCCCCCAGTGAGCTCTTGGATGGGGGATCCCTGAAGGATGCTCCTAAAGGGTGAAGGATTGCAACAAAAGCACAGCCCTCCCAGCCTTTGATTTCATGGAAATAAACCTCTGTCAAAACCACTTTCCTTTGAGAAAGGATGCATGGGAAGAGCAACCAGGGCACCAGAGAGGTGCCGGCTCCAGCTGAACACACATGCTCACCCTTCCCCTCCACTGGCACCCCTTTTTCACTCTTTCTTTCAAATAAACATGGCCCCATGAGTATTTACAAACCACAAATCCTCCTTTTTCCAAGGTTCTTATCCATACACTTACAGGGGACACTGTACAAGTGACACCACGCCTACACACAGCTCTGTTGGCTCCAGTGCCCATCCCAAAGATGTCCCACTGGCCACAAAGACACCTTAACCACCAGTATTTTGCATTTTCAGGTACCACCAGCTCTGCACCTGAGGCAAAGCCCAACTTGACCACATGGACAGGGTGGGATGAGTGAGGATCACAACACCTGAGTTGTCCCACAGGGACATGGCAGGTGGCTGTGGGTGGCAAGTGCCACCACCACAACAAGCATCCATCACAGCAGATATTTCCAAGGCGGGGACCATTCTGAGGCAGAGAAAGTGAAGCCAAAGAAAGGCGGTAAGACAAACACGTAATTAATGGGATTAAATGTAAATTTGCCCAGAACAGAGAGACTCACGTGTGCCTGTGTGAAAACACAGCTCCAGCACAGTTGCCCCTCCACCGGGCTTCCACATATCCCCTGTGCCAACCCAAGCCACTGAACGGCTCTCTGGGATGCTCCTCCACAGGAAAATGCCAAGTGCGCTGGCATTTAGAAAAATAAAAATAAAACCATTTCACAAATCACCCTGTAGCTGGGTGTGTGTTTGGGAGAGGCGTGGGGACATCCCACCACCTCCTCTCCCAGCTTCTTGCTCTCATGTGCTGGATTTTTCTCCCTTTGTACCTCCACTCATACCACATGACTGTTTTGAATCTCTAAAATAATGTGACAAGTTAATGATGGCACAATTATCTAAATGTTTAACAGACATGTTATCTAAGTGAATCGGATTGAGATTCCATCCCGCTGACAATAAACATCAATGGGAGAGCAGAAAGTGATAGGCAAATTATCGCCAACCCCGCAATTTCAATGCTATTAAATTTGGAGGAATAACAGCCCTGAGGCCTGTAAACTCTGAATAAAATAGACCCTTGTGTTTGTCCAACTATTAAATCAAAATGGTACCAACATCCCAGCAGAAAATAAAAAAGAGGGGGGGGGAGGAAAAAAAAGGAGGGAGGAGACTAGATTTATAGATGTTCAATTTTCAGTTACACAATGGTTTAAATTTGTTTCTGGTACTTGTGTCCTGGTGCTGGTGTGATGGGGGGCATGAAGGATGCAGGCAGGGGAGGCAGAGCCTCTTGCACACCCTGGGCACAGCGGCCGGGGGCACACCAACCTCACGAATCCCAGAGCCAATGACATGCTGAGGAAAACTTGCTCCATAACTGATGCTGAGCGTGCCCGTGTGAAACCTGGCCAGCAGCAAACCCGTGTGGGGCCACTGGCGTGTGCTAATTGCCTTGGCGCGTGGGAGGGAACTTGAGACGAGTCACCTCTGATATTTATAAAAGTCGGCGGTGAGCCCGAGCCCTGTTAGCATCAGCCCCATTAGCATGAGCCCCAGTCATGCCAGCATCCCCAGCCAGGGGCACTGGTGGTTACCCCCTCCACACAGTTCCTTTTGCCCTCCTCATTTTTGGGGAAGAGTAAGGAGTTTTCCATGCTGCAGCACTGAGCTGGTGCTGCTGGAAGAGGACTGAAAACTTTTCTGGTTGCACAGAACACTCCCAAGCTGTAGATCACACAGACAAGCAAAGCCAGGCGCTCCATCTCCCCTAAGTCCTGAGGTTTTGAGTAAAGTGGGTACTCTTAGGTGCTTACTTAGGTCCCTGCTCAGGTTTTGGGGCCACACCTGAGAGATTCTACTCACCCAGCTACCAAAAAGGGCTATTTTTCTGCCTGGGAGGTTGATTTTTTGCCAACCAACCTGTCATGGAAGGTGAAAGGACGGCCAAAAAAATCCACCCTGGGAGATGCCGTTATTTGGGAATGGGGTTAATTATAGCACAGGCAGCAGAGGGATGCTTTCTGTGCCAGGGAGGGCTCTGCCTGTCCTCTGGGGAGAGGAAACAATTCATTTCAGCCCCTCTTCACGTCACTGTGTTTACAGCTGAAGGCAGGGGTGACAAACTGAACCTGGGTCACTGTGTCCCCCTTTGTGCCCCAGGGTGGGCCAGTCCCTAGGTTTCAGCAACACAAGGGCCTTAATCCCTGCAGAGGTGCCAAGGTTGGTGGCAAAACAGCTGTTCTATGGGACAGTTTTGGCCACAGACTCTGTTAAACAGCTGCTTGACAGCATCCAGGCCTGAAATCACAGTCACCATGCGGTCCCATCACCCAGCACGCACCGGCACCCACTCACCCACCTCGCAGCAGCATAATGGAACCTCCCCCAAGCTCCAGCCACAATGCAATTATCACAGTAAATGCTTTGAAAACCACGATCTCAACTGTCAGCATCAGCTGGGGGGCTGCAAATGGCACATTTCAGCACATGGGGCTTGGGAAAGCCAGGGTGACCAGAGAGTGGTGCAAGGATGCTCAGATTGGGCTCCTCCTCCCATCATCCTCATCCCAAGCTCAGCAAAAACAGGCCAAAACAAGGCAGCAGCAAGTATTCAAACACAATAAACAGCCTTCTGTGGAGGTTCCCCTTACAAACACCAGATGCAAACCCCAACACGAGCACAAAACCATTTCCAGCTGAGAGCAAAGCAGAAAGCATGTCAGACTTACCTCCACCAAACAAGAGTCATGACACGGATCTGGGCAAGGCAAGATCAGGAATCCCCACGGGTTGAGCTCCCCATTGGGCAGGAGCTTTCTGGGGCACCTAAACCTGAACCTCATGCCTCAGGGCAGGGAGAAGTGGGGGCACGTACCGGTGTGTGTCTGCCGGTGTGTCTCCAGGGCATCTTCTTTTGAGAACTGGGCACCACACTGATCGCAGACCAGGGCCTTGGCACCCGCTGGGGAGAGAAAGGGGAGAGAAGGGTTATGGGGGGGCCCAACCTGCACTGAGGACATTGCCGTGGGTACCAGCATCATACAACTGAAGGACCCGGGTAATGGGGAGGTTGTGTTCTGCATCCCCAGCACAGGCACAGCAGCAGAGCTGTGCCCAGCCCTGTGGCCCTGCTCATGCACATCACACGATGTGTGGCAAAGAGCTGCTAGCCTGGAAGAAATCAAATATTTGGGTTTTTTAAAATAAAATAAATCATTAAACGACAGTGTGTTCCATTGGCATTGTAACTGATCTAATTGCAAATGGTTTCCTGCCCCTTGCCAGTGCTGCTGATGTTACCTGAGGGTGGCACTGATGTGATGGAAAGGGGGAAACTGAGCAGGCAGCTTGAGGCATCTTCAGGTGTTGCAGAGATGCATTGTTGGGGGAGTTCTTAGAAAAATTGCTATCAACATTGCTGCTCATACAGGCAAAGAAAAAACTAGCATGCCCAGCAGCAGATAAGGAACTTCCAGATAAAAGCAGATTAGTGACACACACCACATCCAAAGCGTCTCTGTCGGGGCAGAGCTGCGGACACATTTCTGAAATTTCCTGGTTTCATTCATCAGTTGTGAGGAACTGAGCAGCCTCTGACAAGGGTCCATTCCCTTGCTACCCATTCGCAGGGGTCCAGGCAGCATCTCCCACCCACCCATCAAGGTGGGAGTCAGAGAAAGGTGCAATGGTGAGACACAGAGGTACCAACAAGATGCATTAAAAAGATAATTCCTTCGCCTTTAAATTGTCTAGCTAACGGCTGGCTCGCAGGCAGAAGTATTTGGCAGCAGTGAAATTAAAAGTGATAAATTTTCTCGCCAAGCGTTGATCGATAATGGAGGTCTCATCTGTTAATCAATACGACAGTCTGCCTGTTTACTGTGCATATGTTGTTCTCCGCCGCCCTCACCGTGATGTCAGGTTTGCATTCAAAACAACCTGAGCACGCTCGGGTCACATGGCTGCTCCAGAGGGGACAAATACTCCAAAAAAAGGGTCTTTAGGGGAAGGGTGGTGGGGGGGGAGGGGGCTGCCCTGCACATGCCACATGGGATGCTTTGTGGATGCAGAGAACTGTAGTGGTCCTGGTGGTCCCCTCACATTGTCCATGACACAGAAAGGAGCCCTGGGATGGGGAGCACTGCCAGAGCACCACGGGGCCATGGTGGTGGAGCTGTGGCTGCCCTGGGCCCAGTGCTGGCAATGTGCAGCCAGCAGTTGCCAAGGCAATGGCTCTCCATCGCCACGGGAAGCTCTTCCACCCCACTGCTGCCCATCCCTCGAGACCCAGCATCCCGCAACAGGTCCCACACGGGCACTGTGCTGGGGGGTCCAAGTGGGCAGCAGCGGTGCTGAGCTAACCACTGGGTTTGTTCTTTCTTCCCCCATTTCCTGAGGGGAGAGCCAGGCACCGTGGTTCTCCTGGAGCCCCCCAAGAACCCAGGGTGGCCACAGAGGGGTGGTGAGAGCCCAGTTTGGAAGGGCAAAGGCAGCCGGCAGCTGGCTGGGGGGAACAGAAAAAATTCCTGGCGAGGCGAAAATAAACAGGGCGAGCGGCAGGAGGAGCCGGGCGCGCTGGCTTACATAAGGAAGCACAGCGTGTACCAAAACAGCGGCCCCAAAAAAAGCCGGAGCTGTCAGAACAATGAGTACAGACACGGGGCAGTTTACAGCAGGCGCTGCCGTACAGTTTTATTTACAGTACCTCTTATCAGCGCGGGAACAGCACGCTGCCTGCCAATTTCCAAAGGCCAGGACTGCGTGTTCTTTCCTTCAAGTAGATGTGTACTCCAGGCAGGGGAATTTTTTTCTTTTTTTTTTTTTTTTTCCTCATCAGCAAAACAAAAACTGATCCAGAGCCAGAATTCCTGCAATGTACACACGCCGGCAGAGGGGGGAGGAGGAGGGCGGTGATTGCATATGTAAATAGTTCAAGGTTAATTTTACTATGTGAGTCACCGGGAAAAATGTCATCCAACATCTGAGCTTATTATAACAGGGCTCAGAAAAAAACCCACCGTGGCTCAATGTTTGTATGAAAGAGAGCAGGACGCAGCACGGCCAGAGCCCGTGGCAGAGCTCGCTCCCGCTGCTCTTTCCATGCTGTAAACGATGCCCATCAAAACCCTCACTATCTCCCAACACACACAGCAGGCAGGGGAGGGTATTTTTAGTGAGCACCTTGTGTCACCTACAGTACACAGATATCTGGGGATGATGATCCTGAGGGGACAGACAGGACTCCACATGCTGCCAAGGACCGGCTGCACTCCAGCATTGGCACCCACCTCCCCATCATACATTTATATCCATGAGAGCTAATTTATAGCTCCTGCCTAATAAAGGTCCCTGTGGTGAGCAGATGAGGAGCCAAAGCTTTTTCCACCCCACGCTATCTGCAGAGTCATTGCCTCCCCCTGCCACAAGGTCAGCACTGCCTGGGGACCGCCAAGACCCTGAGCCAAGCCCTTTGTACTCAGATTATCTCATTTCCCCCAAAAAGAAACATGAGGGGGCAAAACCCAGCAGCACTGCCAGGGTTTAAAGCAGCTCTCCGAAACGGGATGCTCCCTTGAGCATCATCTGAGCAACCACACAGCTCACTGGGTGCAGGCAGCGTGCAGGGGCTGTTGTTCCCCACCCCCAGCCAGGCTTTGCTGGGGGGGGTCAGGATCCAGCTGGCCTGCTGCAGCCTCCATCACCCATTCACTTTAATTACTTTATTGGGGATGAGGAACAGGCTCTCCAGTATTAGCACTTGGGATAGTAGGAAGTAGTAAAACATCCTAGCCCAGTTCTGAGCACCTCTGCCTCCCTGCACAGCCCTTAATTGGGGGCTGCAGTCCCTCACCTATCCAACTCTCAGCCTCTACTAGCAGGAGGACTCTATCCCCTTCTGAACACCTCTATCCCACTCCGAAGCAATATAATACCACCATGTCCCAAAGCTCTGTCCAACTACACCCCAGCTGGGGAGAAACTCCCCAGGGTGGGGGAGCCAAGAGGCTGCAGGGAGAAGGGCTCCAAAAAGACCAGCTGTAGCCCCAGAAAAAAGAAGGGAAAAGGCAAAAGAGGAGCCTTGAGCATCCTTTAGAGGACAAGGAGGAGGGGATTAGGATAAGAAGGGTGGTGGAGGAAGACAAGTCGGCGGCAGCAACACCCCAGCCCTTCCCCACTCTAGTTTCCACACCACATCGCCACCAGTATGACACCACATCTATTCCCCTCCCTCCCCCAGCACAAGGGATTCATAGAAATTTGGGATTATATATTACTAACAGGCTATAATTGGCAAGAAGGTGGCAAGGAGGGGGAAATAATATGGATTAAAAAAAAAAAAAAAGCCAAGAAAATTTATGCATTGTCGTCTCTTTACTACCTAATTAATTCAGTAATTTCAAAAAACAATTTTATTTATGTTCCATTTACCACATCAAAAGTGCAAGAAAAAAAAAAAGCAACAAACCACAGTGATGCTAAAATAATACCTCAAGGCATCTATTTTTAATCAGGGGAAAAAAAAAAAAAAAAAAGCACCAGGCCCGGTTTCTATACAATCTCTGTCGGGCAGACCACCAACTCGGGAGAGTGAAGCAGCCGAGCCCTCCACGAGTGCCTTCCTGGCTGCCGAAAACAGAGCTTGTCAAAAAAAACAAATCCATAATGGCCTGAGGCTCCTCTCCAATCTATTTTCTGCTCAGCTGGTTTTAAATGAAGTTATTATGAGTCATTAAAACACCCGCAAGCCTGTGGAAGTCAGCCAATTACAATTTTAAATTTAGCCTGTTCTCTACCCCATTCTCTTGTTTTCTTCTTTTGCCCACATCAAGCTGCTTTTTGATTTTTATTATTGCTGTTATTATTATTATTTCTCTTCTCTCCCATTTCACCGAAGTGGAAGAGACAGTCGTGAAAACCTCTGCGCTAAAATCAATGCAGCGGAGAAACCTAAGAAGGGCTGAAAAAAGCCAGAGCTGCCGAGCAGCCTTGGATTTGCAGAGAAGCAGCCTGGATTCCCTTTTTTTCCCTATGTGCCATCAGAAAACAATGATGGAATGATGGAATATAGGAAAAAAAAAAGGGGCTTGGAAGGTGAGGGCTGAGCCCCCCCCTAGACTCCAGCCCAAGAGCAGACAAGCCACCCTGTGCCCTCACCCCTTGCCCTCAAGTCAAGGGCTAGGAGCATCCCCAAGAGCAGGGGTGGTTCCCGAGGGAGGATGCTCCCAGAGCATCCCATGGCCCCCCAAGAGGCTCAGGAGTGTGCCTGG
The DNA here is from genome assembly GCF_036169615.1 of Heliangelus exortis. Taxonomy (NCBI): domain Eukaryota; kingdom Metazoa; phylum Chordata; class Aves; order Apodiformes; family Trochilidae; genus Heliangelus; species Heliangelus exortis. The sequence continues at coordinate 412,667 of NC_092447.1, forward strand.
AATGAGGGAGTGGGGCTCGAGGGAGACCCACCACCTCCATCATCACCCAACTCTGGTCAGCCGCCTGCCACATCACACAGCCATGGCTACAGTGCGAGGATTTTCATATCCAAAAATCCGTGAAAAATCCCTATTTTTTTACTCTGGCAGCCAAAGAAAAACGCAGGTTCTAACATCCCGGCCCCTCTTCCCTGGCTCCCTCTGCTTGGAGGAGGCACAAGGCGAGCCCCCGGCCCCGGCGAGCAAGCAGGGAGCTCGCTACACAGCCCATAAAACTCCAAACAGCCTCCAGACACTCCCGCAATCGTCCTCCATCAAAACACTTTGTCTTGCATACAGAAATGCGGCGGGGCGCCGCGCGGAATACCAAATCAGGCCGTGACGGTGCGGGGAGGCGGCTCCTTGGCAACCGGAGGGGGCTCCGCAGCCGCGCAGCGACAGGAAACAAAATCTGTCAAGCCTGTTGTCCAAATTATAAACATTAGCGGTATTAAAACAAAAAATCCCCAACAAAACAACAACAACAAAACCCCAACAAACTCACAAAAACCAACACAAAAGCCACGTAAATGCTTGGCGAGTGCGCGAGAAGGATGGGGTGGGATATGGAAGGATGGGGGGACTGGCCCCATTCTCCCCGCCCCCCAGGGGAGGGGATGTCGACCACCTGGGGGGAACTTTGGGAAGTTTCCTCCATCCCGCAGAAATTATGCCTCCCTCCCCCCCCCCCCCCGGGGGACAAAACCGGTGGCAGAGGATGGATGGGTGCATCCCATCCATGGAAAAGATGGGGGTGTGAGGGGGGTCTGACACACCCTCCCCTTCCTCCACAGAGAGGAGCAGGCCAAGGAGGGGAGCGGGGAAGAGAAAAATAAATGGATTTCATCAGGTGAGGGCGGGGAGGGAAGGAAGCAGCTGGCTCCGACCCAGCGGTCGGGGCCAGGAACGCAGCCAAAACGGGAGCTAAAAGCAAACCACGTTCTTCTGGGCTCAGCTCAGGCTCTCGAGGCAGAGAGGATGGGGAGGGGAGGAGGGGAGAGGGAGGGAGAGAGAAATGTATTTTTCATCAGCCAGTGTATAATTTATAAACAGCATTAAACAGTTTTTGTTGTCTTTCCTCCTCTCCCCCGTGTGCGCGGCTTGGCCAGCAGTCAAGCCTGCATTAATTTCTGCCGTGGGTACAGTGTGTTCTTGGATGCACATCTGCGGATGATCATAAACGCGGGAACGCTGGCAGAACATCCAGACCTGCCGGCAGGCCGCTGACATCACCCGGCACCGAGCACGGGACGCCAGCCAGCCGGGGGGGGGAGACGGGATGGGATGGCTCTCCAGAGACCCACCAGGGGCCACAGACACCCCCATCCCAGCACCTGCCCCGGAGAACACATGGGAAAGAGAGGACTGTGCTCCTGGGGATGAGCCCCCTCCCCGAAAATGGAGGAGGGGAGCAAAGAGGCAAGAGGGGATGTGCTGGGGACCACTGGTCCCCCAAGCACACTGGATTCTGCTCCCCCAGCACTCCCTACTCCACTCAGAACACCCAGAAGGACCTGGGTGCTTGTCATTTTGCTCCTGACAAGCAAGATGCAAGATGAGTATCTGGGTAGGCAGGGGGCTTCCTGCGTGATGCTCACTACCATCCCCTGGCAGTGCTGGGACCACCCCAGCCTCCCCTGGTAGCCCCATAGGGCTGCTCCAGCACACCCCGAGGAGTGAGGGCTCCCCCCTCCATTCCCTTTTCCAGAGGGGGGTGGCAGCTTCAAGGCTCTGCATGGCTTCAAGGACTTCATTTTTACACCCTATACCGGAGGGTAAACATGGGTACTTACCTCACACCTGTGAGGCATCAGTGATAACAGCACCCACTGTGTTGGGGAGAGGGCACCCAGCACCCCCAGGGGCCAGTCCCCAATTTGTGCTTTAATATAAATACCACTCCCCAATCAGCATCTCCCACCAACGCTCCTCTGGGGAACAGGGAGATCCCACCAGGGTGAAACCTGGTGAGTGCTGCCCTAGGCCTGGAGGGGGCTGGTAGGGGTACACAAGCCACTTCACCGTGATGCTCCCCCCACCATGACATCCATCAGTGCTGGCTGTGGAGTGCTGGGGTGCTGAAAACAAGCCCTAGAGCCAGCACAACCTGGCCTCATCCCGGGCTAGGGTGGGGGGAGGCAAGAGGTGCAAAGGTCTCCAGCTTTAATAAATAACAGCACTGGAATTCGCGGCGGCTGTTTGCGAGCACAGGGCAGAGCTCTCCCCGCCCCCTCCACCCTCCTGCTTTTACAAAAAAAAAAAATAAAATTAATCCTGCTCGATGACAAGCTTGGCTCGGCATTCACTGTACATACTGTACCCACAGCGCTGGCTGGCCGCCAGCCACGGGCCACGAGCCAAAGCGACCATAACAAACATGAGCTGCGCACGCCAGTGCCCAGGGGGGGACAGCAACTTGGGGACAGCAAGGGACAAGGGGGAACAGCAAATGTCACCTCAGCTCTGGGGGGAACAAAATCCCAAGAACCATCAGCGAACCAGGGAAGAGCAATGGATGGGGGACACAGCATCCTGCACCCCATTTCTGGGGGGGACCAACAACAGATGGGGGGAGACAGAATCCTGCATCCCACTGCTGGGAGAGCAGCACCCCAGGGACCCCAGGGACCCCAGGGACCAGCCAGGGTGCCATATCCCAGCACCCTGGGGACACACCAGCATCCTGTGCCCCACTCCTGGAGGGGACATCAGCACACCAGGGACCAGCATCCCTGCCCCAAGCCCCTTAGGATGGACAAGTGACAGAGAAGGGAAACAAATATGAATGTAGGGGAAAAAACAATGACAAATATATTAATCAGAATTCTGCTTCCTTAGAAACCAACCACAGGAGCAGATTCATCCGTGGCACCTGTCATGCCAAGTGATTTGCCCTCAAATGAGCAGGACCAGGAGAGGAGGAACCTGCAACAGAGGAACCTGCTACTGAGAGGTATCAGGCAGCGAACACCTCATTTCACAGCAGCTTTGCTAATGAACCTGTGGTGGGCACGCACACGCAAGAAACACTGTGCTGGGATATGCACGGGAGCTGACACTGCAGATGGGGCTGGACAAGTGGCCACTCCCTACGTGGAGTTTGTTATTCCAATCTGCTCAGCCTGGAAAATATTTCCCCAATTAAGGAACTGAAAACAAATTCCAAAAAAGAAAATTTCAATAAATCAAATTACCGGGCACTGAAGAAGTTTGCCTTGCGCTGCCCTGGGAAAGGTCCAGCCAGCTCCACACGTGTCTCCCCAAGATGAGACGCGTGAGCTGAGCAGCTGCAGCACCTCTAGATGGTCCTCCATCCTGACTTGAGCATCCCCATCCCACCTCCAACCATCTCCCCAACCCACCTGAGTGAGCCAGTAAGTGCATTCGCAGCCGCAAGCTGTCCAGGAACCTCTTCCCACACAGCTCACATCCATACGTCTTCATCCCACTGTGCAGCTTCCTGGGGAAGACAGAGAAGGGGGGGTTAGTGCTCCTGTGGCAGGAGAGGGGATCCACAGCACCAAAAGAGCCCTATCACCTCACACAACCCACAACTGCCCCAGAACTGTGGGAAGGGCGGGAACAGAAGATCACCTGCGATGTTTGTTATTGTTACTAAAGTTGGCTTCTTCTAAGAAACCAAACAAATCCAAACTCTAGACTTAACACAATGTGTGTCTTGGTAAACCTCCGCCTTGTGCTTTTCAAAGGGGTACTGTACTCCAAAAAAAAAAAAAAAACAAAAACCAACAACCAACAATCCAACGACTTAAGAGGTTGTTTGTATGCATTTCTAACTCAATCCCAATTTCCATCCAAATTCAGCGTGACACAAATCACAAGCAAAAACCCTAACCACCACCTAGCAAACAGGAAACAAGACGCTCACCGTTTCCTGGCACTGCTGGGACAGAGCTGAACGACGCCCGGGCAGCATTGCATAACCTCCTGACAGCAGCGTCTGGCCCGCAGTGCCCATCCTGCATCATGCTGGTGGCTCAGCATCCCACCACATCCCAGGGTACAGGGCTTGGGCACCACTCCCTGCATCCCTCTGTTTGCCATCATGGATACTGGGCTTGGTCACAATGGCCAAGCCCATATTGCTCCCTCTCTGTTGATGCTCCAGCTTTGGGCAGTAAAGAAGCCACAGCAGGACTGGAGCTCCTGTGACATGAAACAACCTTCAACAAATGACATTTGCCCCAACCCCAGCAGGAGAAGTGTCCAGCCACTGCCAACCAGCCACTCTCCAACTCCACTGACACCCAAGGGCAACCACTCCTAGACCTACCAACCCAGCATGGCACAGAGAAGCTCCAGACAGCACCCAAAACATGATGGAGGGCCATCAGGGAGGCCCCAAAGTGCCTGCAATGCCTGCTCCTTTCTTTATTTCCCTCAGTCAGCTGGTGGTACATGGTGCTGTTGCAGAGCAATCAGCTCTGCTCAATAGCAGCACCCACCTCACCCAACATGGACTGCCCATCCCCTGGGCCGGGGTGGGCTGGCGGCAGCAGCACGTGCAAAGTTTCAAAATCGGATGCTGTAAACACACAAGTATGTGCCTGTGCTCGAGGCACAGCGCTGCCTGCCGACCTCTGCTCACGTCCCCCATTTATCATCACTCGGCAAGAGGAGCAGCGTGTTTTTATTGCCAAAGACAAACAGAAACGGTCTTGTCCGGGGCTGGATGCTGAACCCCCTCCCTCTGCTGCTCCCATGGGAGGGCTCAGCCCTGACCATGCTGGGCTAGGAGGACTGCTCGCCTCCTGCATGCCACTGGGCTGGGGGAAATTCTGCTTTGCTGAAGCTTTATTTCCCACCTTTGCTTCAGTTTTACCTGCGTGAAGGTGTTGCTCCACTGAGCTGGAGCATCCCTTGTAGCAGCAGAGAGCCTGGAGCCCAAAGTCTCCCCTGCCCCATGGCACAGAGCCTGTCTCCCTTGTCAGTGTGCCCAGCAACTGACCCACATCCCAACTACATCCTGCCCTGCAGTGATGCTGAAGGGCAGTGCTGGGAGTGCCAGAGCACAAGAGGACACTACAGGGTGTTCATGGGTGAGCAAACACCACAGAGCAGAAAGGGAGTAGAGAGGAAAAGAGCCGGAATTGGTTTCAACTCCCAACTTCGCTGTATAATGTAATTATTAATCAGGCTTGTCCTGAATTCACTGTGTCATAGCAGAGGATTAGGAGTCATGCACGAATTCAGGCCAAGAAGGTTTACAATCCAAAGGATTTATCCGTCCTGCAAAAATAAATAAAGCACCAGCCTCCGAAGAGACTCCTGCTGCCAAGAAGGCATCTAAATAAGTGACAACCTTCTCATTTTGCATTTTTAATTAGGGACATGCCTGTCACACTTCCCCAGCTCAGGCTCCTGCACTTAACGCTGGGTTTAAAGCACTTTGCTGGGATGAGCGCAGTGTCCTCTGTGCCAGCGCTGCAGTGCTCGCCTCTTGGAGGCTGGAACACCTCGCTGGTGAATTAAAGCGTAATTGCTTAATTAGTTCGAGCAAAACTTGGAATTTTAACTTTTTTTAAAAAGAAGCAAGGCTCAAGAGCCAGAGCAGAAACAAAGTGACAGGTTTCCCATCTCTGCATCCCCCAACAAGGGGAGGGGGAAAGTTGGGAATGAGGAGCAGGAGCCTTGGCTCCCTGGAAATCTGCCTCGCCCATCACCCCCTTGTTGTTTTAAGGTGCCGGGGTGCTCGCCAGTTAATTTGTTTGCAATATCTCTATCAACAAATTTCAGCAGCAACAAAAGTTTTCCATTCGGGGCCTGCTTATAGGACGATCTTATCGCTCGCCATCTTGCACGGTCCCTTTCAACAAGGTCTTAAAGCTCTTTATCTGCTTGGTTTCCCGGTAGCAAAATATGATTGAAATGTTCTATTGCTGCTCACCGGATTAAGGAGATGTTGCAAAACTGCACAGAAACCTGGCAGATGTAAGCAAGGTATTACAGCTGCTCAGGCTGTTAAGATCTGAGGGGAAAGATCAATATGTGCTTCTAAAGTTCTCCCTCCAGCATGGGGAGGAGGGAGAAGTTAAGGATGTTAAAATGCCTCATGACGCTGCCCAAACTCGAGCAAAAAAAAAATAAACTCTGCTTTATTGTTTCAATCTGATGCTCAAATAACATTTCTGGTGCTTCCTTTCCCTGCAAGGTCCCTGCAAGTGACTCAGCCAAGACGACACTGGTGGGAACGAGTGACAGCAATCAGGAAAAAGTGACTTTTTTTTTTTTTAAAAAAAAAAAAAAAGATGGTTTTCCTCTGTAATTCCTGCTCAATGCAATGCTCGAGGCATATGGGAACACAAAGCTGGCCAAAGCCTCTAGGCATTGACAGAGGATGCTCTAGGGCAGCGGGGAGATTTGTGGCACCACCTCCCACAGCCAGGACCCCATTCCTGGCATGGAGACTTGGACAAGGGCTCTCCAGTCAGGATCTAGACCCATGGCAGGGCAATACCCCCTTCCCACCCAGCGCCAGCAAACAAAAGCTGGGCGGAAGGTTGGCCCCTCGCAAGCTGCTGGCAATTAGGAAGGCCTGTAACTGCCCCGCAAAAAGCACTTCAAAGGGATGGCGACTCCAGCAAGACCGTGCGGTGTAAAAATTATGAGTTTTCCCCACAGGGTGCTGTGTGTGATAAGGCTGGGGTTGGTGGCAAACACCGCTGCTTGCTCCTGGGGGATGCAGGGGCTCAGGTAACAGCACTGTCCTGGCACCTACAGACCACCACTAACAGCCTGTCACAATCACAAGCAAACTCCTCCTCTGCCCACTGAAAAAACCTGCAAAATTCCCTCTTCTGCTCTTTTTATGGAAGATGCTGGTGTTGCCCAGCCCCTCCCTGCTGCCTCTGTTGGGATGCGGGAGGAGACCCCCTCCCCTTCCCTCTCCTCCCAAGGAGCAGCATGGCTTTTGGCTGTTTGATTACTTTTAAGTGTATATTTTTCCCCTCAAACAGAGTGAACACAATGGTTAGGAAATTTGACAGCAAACTATTCCGAGCCATTTATTGCCTTAATGCGCACCTTTGTCCAACAGGCAGTTTTGACAGGAGCGATAAATTCCAAATTTATGTCAACAGAGCATATGTTGAACACCTCATTTCTGAGCTAAAGCGGCATGCTGCCCCATAAATCACCCTTCTGTTTGAAATGAAAGTAGATTACGGGCCCGTGTTATTGAGCAGTTAGAGCCAGAGTCATATAAATCAGAACTTTTAACTCCAGGCGATCCGTTCTGCAATTAACTAAAGGGCACTTTGTCATCTCGAGGCCGGGGCGCAGCTTGGCAGGGCAACGGGCTGCGGAGACAGGCAAACCCACCCGGGCTGCCAGGGCTACAGCCCCACAGAGCTACAGCTCTGGACCTGTTGGAGCAGCAGAGCCTGAGGCTGCCATGACAGCCTGAGCACCACTGAGGGGCTTTGGGGGTGCTCTGTTTAACTCCTGGTGGGGTTTGTCAGCCAGAGGGGGAATCAGGAGGCCAGCATGACATAAGCACAACAACAGAGTCCTTGGGAGTTCAAAGCAAGGTAAACCCACGCATCAGTGCAGCATGAAGAGCCCTGCACCCACTGGAAAGCCAAAGGCACAGACAGAAACCTCACCAATCTGGCATGGGTTTTGCACAACCTCTATGCATTTCACCCTGTCCTGCTGCATCTCCTGGGGGGAGTGAGGGAGCCGGGAGGGTGTGGAGGGGCTCAGCAGGGGTGCAGGGAGGGGGGGCAGGTTGCCACCCACTGGAGCAGCAGCACTATAAAAAGATTCAGCTGCTAAGTATTTCCTTTCCTATAAAATATTCATTGCCGCGCGTGAGAGCCAGGGAGCAGAAACCTCAAGCCATTCTAACTTTGTGTCGCAGCAATAACAGAGTTTTATAGGAGCCTTTGGGTTGTATTTATGCTGGGCTGTAACCACAGTGCCCATCAGAGGGGCGGCCACTGGCACGTGCCAAACACCGGGCAGGCACACCAGCACCTCTGCTTTGCATCCCCAACACTGCCATTGTAAATAATTCCCCAAACCTCCCCACACCCCCTGGTTTCCACTCATGCCTCCTCACCTGGATGAATCAATATGGAAATCAATTCACCCCTGATCTATTTTATCAAGATAGAGGTGGTGGTGCCATAGCTCATCTGCAGCAGGGATCTGGTGGAAAGCCAAGGTCAGCAGGCAGCAAAGCCACCTGTGAAACCATCTCCTGCATCCTCTGAGGAGAGTTTTCCAAGTTTTTTCTTTCCCCCCCTCCCCTCCAATTCTCCCCCTGCCACACTTTTATCCACCACCGGGTGATGGGGGATGGCTGGCATGGGGGACATGCATGGGGGAGGCTGGGCTCCCTACAAACCCCGCGCTGCCCCAGATCCCAGCACAGTGAATTAAAATAGCAGTGAGAGCTATTGAGAGCACAGGGAAGGGGGAAGGGAGCCTTTCAGTTTCATAAATTAAGAAGGGGAAAAAAAAAAATTAAAACCTGCCCTCAAACCACCACTGCTGCAAAAAAAAAAAAAATTTTAGTCAATCTTAAGAGGAGCTGGGAATAGAGATTTAACTATTCCTCAAGTTTAAAACCAAAAAGGCAGTAAGGGGGGAGCTCAGTTGCAAGCAGCAGAACTCCTTGACCACACAACATCTACCACAAGCCAGTTCCCAAGTCTCAACCTGATGCTGGTCCCTGAGGTGGCTCCAACATGATGCCAATGCCTCCACAAGAGGGGAGGAGCCCACATGGCTCCCCCCACCTTGCACAACACACCAGCAACACCACCAAAAGCCCAGAAAAGAGGATTTGGCCACAGCAAACAGCGAAGCATCAGAATTGTTATTATTTTAACATTATTCCAATGTCCTGGGTTCAGAGGGGTGTTCAACTCATTATGTATCAGGATCTCCAAGGGATCTCCCCCACCAGTGCTCCCTGCGACCATGTCAGCCTGCTCAAGCGAGGGGTCTGTGGGCTCGTGTCAGACAGGGTGAGGATGGATGTGTGGTGTCAAAGGTGTCAAACAGCTCCAGGGGCTGGAAAATAACATGGAAATTCCACAAAAAACCAAAGTGACCTTAGTGCCAAGAGCATCTGCCACAGCAGCGGCGTGACAGCGGGGATGGTTGGGCTCCTCATTCAGAAATAATAAGCAGTTCATGGATTCCAAGTGTAAAAATATACTCATCATTTGGCAGCAGCACATGTGCTGCCCAAGCACCAGTGCAGTCCATGGATGGCAAATGCATCCTCCTAACCCCAAGGGGTGGAAGGGCACATGGAAAAGCACCCACTCAGAGCATCGAGGCTCCTGGGGTGCATCCCAGAGAGGTCCAGGACATCATCCTGGGGGACAAGAAAGCCAGAAGCTTTTTGGAGAGTCCCCAGGGAGCCAAAAGTGGGGAGAGAAGAGATGCACATCCCTGTTTTCTGTTCCCCTGCCACCCAGCTGGGAACCACAGACAGGAATGGGCACAAATCTCCTGCAAACGTTGCAGTTCCAGCCAGCAGCCCAGGTCCCAGGGAGTTTTAGAAGGTAATCAAATATGCAAGGGATCCAACATGCTAATTTTCAAGCGCACACCTGGGGTCCTCTGATAACGTCAGCAGTGCCGATACAGCACAGGGATTAAAATTTCATAGTCATGATTTCATCAGTCGCTAAACTACAAAGGATTAATTAACATCCAGGGAAGAGCTCATGGCTCAGAAATACAGTCTGGAAGAAAAGATCTATCTCTGCTCTCCAGATGCCAGCACACAGACAGATCCAGCACTTTGATGGAAACACGTCCTTGTTACTGGTGACTCCAAAACACGGCGGGTTTATGACAGGAGCTAAGGATACCCCATCCCAACCTGCAGCCTCTGTGTTCCCTCGCAAGGGTGTTCTGCTTTGCAGAATCCTGGGATGCAACCACCAGAACCACTAGCAGGTTCCATGCATGAATTTCAAGGATGGGAAGATGTACATGTGCCCAGCCAGGGCTCTCGCCTTGGCTGCCATGCAAACGTCTGCCTGGACCTCACCAATTCCTGAGGAGCTTCCAGAAGCATTATCTCTGGTGTGAAAAGTTTGGGGCCCACCTGCCATGGGGGTAGCTGCTCCCTTCCTGGGAAGATGAATTGGGGAGCTGTCAGCTGGGGACAGCCACAGCAGCTGTGCCACTGTTAAGGGGCAGTGGAAGTGTCTTGGATAGATGGAACCCTCACACTGGGCTGTTCCCTCCTCAGCAACCAGAGCTGCCCTCTGCCAGGCTAGGAACACGGATCCTCCAGGAAGCTTCTCCAGACACAGCCCCATCTCCTCCCATCCTCCATCAGCACTGCTGCCTTTGCTTAGGACCACACCACTTCTGCAGAAGCTCCCAGAGCTGACGAAGAACTAATTAATTCCACTTAGAAGCCAGGAGATGAACATTATGCACCTTGTCAAGGCAGTAAATTAACATATCTGGACTGCGTGGGGCCTCAGTGGGAGACCAGAGTGCCCAGGGCTCTCCAGAAGGACCCAGAGGAGCCACAGCCTGGTCCCAGTGGGGCTGTCAGCAGAGAACATGGGACTGTGGTGTCACTGCCACAGTATCCAAGCTGGCTGGGCTTCCCAAACCACAAAACATCTGCATGGAGCAGAGCTGAAACCATGCTGGAAACTTGTCATCACACGGAAGGACAATGTGGGCAGATGTGCCCAGCTGCAGGCAGCACCCTCCCCAGGGACCTGCACCAGGGGACGGGACTAGGGGCACAAGACCAACAACTCTCTCCTGTATCATTTTCTTTCTGCAGGGTTTAGATGTCGATGTGTTAATAGGAAAAGCACTGTCATAATCAGTTCTGCTCAGTCTACATCATGTTTTGCTGAAAAATAAATAAATACCTTGTGGACGAGCCAAGTTTTGAGTGGGACGCCAGCCCTGGCACACTCTGCTCCCCCCAGCCCCGGCCAAAAGTACGCAGTGTCCTGGAGTGAGGAGCCCAGGCATTCCCGGGCCGTCCCGGCCCTCTAGGACCTCTCTGAGGAGCTAGGCTGACAAGTAATAAATTTACGAGCAGCCTCATCCCCCTTCCCAATGTGCACAACAGGTTCCATGCAAATTTGGGAGCTTTTAAATTATACCGTTAATGAAAGCAAATAAAAGCAGTTAAAAGGCAATTTGCTCAATTGGTGTTAATATTTAAGCACAGCATGTGTAAAAACAAGAGCCCAGAATTTGGTTTTGACACAAGGAAACTTTTGGTCATGTAGAAAGGATGGAGGCACCGGCGAGCGCCATGCATGGGGTCGGGTGCCAGAGCCCCTCATAAGGGCCAGCAAATGTTTAATTACGGATCCACCATAATTGTGGGACCAGAAATTCCTGCAATCCCAAAGCTGCTGCTCCCCATATTCCTAATGCCCCTCAGCATCAGTGGCCAGCAGAACTGTGGCTAACACTTGCCCCTCGGTTCCTGGCTCCTGGCAGTGCCCCCTTGGGTGGGTGACGATGCTCCCGCATAAATTCCCTTTCAAAGCAGAGCCGGCGGTGAATGAGCCCTTGGTTTCTAATGGTTGGCAATATTTTGTACACTCTGCTGCTCCCTCTGTACCCCTTTGTCGGGGCCAAGGTCTGCCGGCTACGGCAGGACCAAAAGACCATCTGTAGCTCCCGTCTGTACAGAGAAGTTTAAATAGGGGGATGAATGAGCACAGGAATTAATGAATGATAAAGCCGTATGGTCTCAGTCAGCCTCCTACGCCTGTATGTGGCATTCAAACCCTCCCAGCCTTCTGCCACAAAGAGAGGTTTCTAAGCTACAAAAAAAAAAAAAAAAAAAAAGGGGGGGGGGGGAGAAAAAAAGGGAGAAGGGTGGTGCATCTGCAGGTTTTTTAACAACAAACTTGCCTCAGTTCCCTGCTCCACTCTTGGGGAAGGCACGTGGAATGATGAAAAATGTTTTGTTTTGTTTTTTCCCAGAGCTGCTGCAAATCCCCAGGGACAACCAAGGAAGCCCTGAGGAATTGGCCTGGGGACCTGCTGGTGTGGCTGCACACCGGGGCAGGGGTCTCAGCAAGGGGACCTGGGGGTCTGCATCAGCAAGGTGCCTTCTTCCCCTTGCAGGGAGTGACGCCAAACCCTCATTTCAGCCCCAGGGAGATGATGCTGCTGTGGCTCATGGTGCCATTGGCGAGGATTTATGGGTGAGATGCAGAGAAAGAGCAGGATAGGGATGGGATTGCCCTCCCTGCAATGCTAACAAGATGAAGCCAGGATCAAACTCCTCAGATTTTTTCAAGCTCCTGTTCAAGATCCAGGGGTCACCATGGGGATCGTTTCTCTCCAAAATATCCCACGAGAGGACACAGTGGAGGCGCAGGAAGCCCGGCGCAGTGCTGGAACACTACTTGTATTTTAAGAGCCGTCATGTGTAAAGCATTAGCGTTTTTGAAATTGCATTCTCCAGTTAATTAAACGGACCATCTTTTATACATAAAAAGTGAAAGCAAGCAATTAAAAGCTGCGCGCAGAGGAAGAGCCCTTCCTGCATCCAGCATTCCCACAGAGCCCAGCCCGGAGCACTGCTCCAGCCCTGGGGAGGCAGGTCCCACCACAGTGAGGTTTACCTGGGGGCTCAGCACCAAATGATGGGCTCAGCACCATAAATACCACACTCAGGTGATGTTCTGTGCCCTTCTCCCCCTCCTGAATGCTGACGGAAACCACACACGTTCCCAGCTGATGGATTTCCAATGTGTTCTGGATGACGATGGTGTGTTCACCCTTGCAGCAGTTATCTTTGCTGCAGTAAAAACCTGGCCTTCAGGTTTAGGCAGGAGGTAAAGTTCACTATCGATTGGGCCCACTGTAATCTGTTTATAATTACTATTATCTCCCAGTTAATCTTGTGAGAGGTCAACAGTTTTACAAAAACCTTGCAAGCTGTGTCTTTTACCTCCCAACTTCATATCTGGGTCAAAAGGTCAAGTCCTGCAGCTCCTGAGCTTGAGATTTAAGGAAAAATATGCACCTTTTGGAGCATATGGGCTCCTAAGTTACAAGGAAGTTTTCTTGGTCCCTGTATGTAAGCTTCACTGCCAGCATGGTGGGATCTTCTGGTGTCCCCCCACCATGGGATGCTGCCAGGCATCACCACATTTGGGGACTCAAAACACCCTGGTGTGGGGCTGCAAGGGGTCCCGTGGGGGCCAGGCCACTGGAGCACAGCTTGGGCACTGCAGGCAGGTGTCATAAACAAGCCAGCGCATGGCAAACATATCGATTTCCCAGAGCTTATCGCACAGCAACCAGTGCTCAGTTACCAGGCTACTTTAATATGTAATTTACTGCGTGAAGGGAGAGCGGGGCTGAGAGTGCCTGAAATATTTCCTGGGGGATGGATGGGAAGGTGGGCACGGGGTGGGCAGGAGAAGGTATGGTGCTTGTCTCCCCCTGCCCTTCCACAGTATTTCCCAATTATTAAGAAAGCCCCTGGCCGGCACCATGGCACGATTGCACACATGCTGTACACCTTCTGCAACTGTTTCTGCTATGAAAATACAGCCTCAGCTACCGGGGCTCTCCCTCTCCTTCGTCTCAAGTCAGATGCTTAATTTCTGTCAAAACAGAGCCCAGCCCAATTACCTCCATCCATTTTGGGGGGTCACCTTGCCCTGTCACCCTGGGGAGGGACAAGGGACACTCTGCTCCTCCAGCCAGCCTGGGGCAGTGGTGATGAAGCCCATGGCATGGGAGGCTGCCCATGACCCACAGGAGGTTTGTGTTTTCAGAGCAGAAAACTTTTAAAAAATCCTTTCTACTGTGCCTCTCAGTAGATCTTTTGGAATTTACAAGATAAATACTGGTAATTTGATTCTTATCTTCCTCAAACCCAATTCTGAGGCAATTCTGTGTAAAGGACCCTAATTACAGCCCAAGGGAAAGAAGCAGGTAACCCATCAGCCAAACGCACTCTGAGAGCTTACAGGGCCACAGGGCCATGGGACACTAAAAAGACAAAGATTTCAAAGCTGCTCTTGCAAGAACAACAATCTGCTGGGTGAAAATTGTTCTCTGCACCATTCACACTCCCTTGCGTGCACTTGCAGAGACCAATTCAGAGCTGGGAATAAGGGCACCGGCTTGGCCCCCAGCTTGCTGGTGCCAGCAGGTTCTCTACAGGCTGCCTGGAGTTTGAGAGCAAGGCTGGGATGTCAGCACCAGGGAGAACCAGGTATTTACACACCCACACATACAGAGAGGTGTGGCTGTTTACGCTCATTTCCCCACTGTTGTTTATGAACAAAAAGGCACAAGCTTATACACAAAGAGGAACACTATCAGCAACAGATATCCAGTGTGGCAAAACTATCACTCCTGAACCCAAATATCGCCTATTTGCCAAAACAAACACCCAAAGCCGGACAATCCTAGCCCTGACACACAACTGTGCTCCTGATGATGCTGAGGAGCATCCTGAGGAGGGGGACAGTGAGGACACTGTGCTGGCCACCATCACACCGCACAGTCCGGATGTTATAGCACCTATAAAATAATAAACCCCAACACCAGGATGTGGGGCCAGGATGTGGCAGGAAGAATCAAAGGGATTTGGTGATCACAAGAGGAGCAGCTACCATGTCAGAGGCGACCAAAGGGAATTAAATGTCCATAGAGCAGAGTGGCTGCCACACCAGCAACCCTCATTGCAACAGGTAAGAGCAATGGCACCTTGAGGCAACCGGCTCCAAGCGCACCATCAGTCAGCAACCCAGAAGCTTTTAAAATAGCCCTTTTTCCCAACAGCATGTATGCAAACATTTCCCATTACCCTGCTTCCATGATTCAGCAAGTGGAGCCCTGGTAACAAAAAAGCATGGCAATCCATACATTTGTGCAAAAGAATGGCAAGTTCAGGCCTTCAATGGCTTTTGAGAGCTGGGCTATTAGAAAAAGACATTTTCATTTTCTCATGTTAAAGGAAAAAAACAATTATTTCAAAATGGCAAAAGAATCCGCTTATTAATTAATAACAGTGACAAAAATCAACCAGAGGAAATCGAGTGGCTGCAGAGTGATGCAAGAATTAAGCCAATGTATGTACAGAAGGAAAAAACCAGCCAATGACATAAAAACGAAGGAAGCCAGCACCCACCCACCCAGCTGCAGAGTGGTGCCCTGCCAAGTTCCCAAAGAACTGGAGCACCAGGGGGGTCCAAAGCATCACAGAAAGGGATGCAAGGCATTGTGAACGCATCACAGCCAGTCTCGGAGCTGCAGCTGAGCCACAGAACATCACCTCTAGTGTCGTCACTGCTTTCACTTCCCTTGACATCCACTCACTTATGCAGAAAACGTGGTTTGCCACCAATTACAGCATATTGGTGAATGGGGCATCGCACATGGTGCCCCTGGAGGCCCCTCTCTCACAGGCACACGGCTAGCGGGGAGCTCATGGCACATGGCCACCTCCTTCACTTGGCAACCAAGGTGCTAACTGGGGAGCTGCTTCCCACCTCCAGCCAGGGGAGAATGTGGCACAGCACCTGAGCTTTCAGGAGGGCAGACCCCACCACGAAGGAAGACATTGCCAGTGCCATCCATCACCAGCATCCCCTCTTTCACCACCCTCTTCTGCCCTGAGGGCAAGATCCAACCCAAGCCCTCCTCCTGGCTCTGTGCTGTGCTAATGTCTCCAGGCTGGTGCAGAGCGATGGAACGCGGCCCACTGGAGCCCCCCACCTCCCCATCCACGTGCCACCTGCTCTCAGCATCTGCTCCCACCCACTAATTAATGCCTCAGCCAGCCCTCCTTAAGGCAAGGAGGGATGATCTACGTTTCGGTGCTGCTTTCAGTTACATTTCCTTGACGCTGAGGGAAGAGACGCCTCCAGCTCTAGGGTCAGATAAGGCAGAAATCAATACCCGTGACTGCTGCTGCATCCTGAGAGCCTGGTTGGGTCCCGGGCTGCCCCAGTTCCTCCAATCCAGCCCCCTATGGCCCTGTTCCCATGGTGGCATCCTTCTCTCTCTGCCCTACATGTGATCTTCCTGCAGGCCCCAGAAATGGAAAACCCAAAAAAACAGCAATAAAATGCCAGCCTCAGCCAGGGTGACCACAGACCCAAAGACACAGCCAATCCCCAATGGCGAGATCCCATTGCTCCCTGAGAGCAACAGCAGGCAGGGAGGCAAAAACAACCACTGCTTTTCACTTTTTCCCATGGGAAAGGTTTTCATCCCAGTTAGAAAATTCCTGCTGGAGGGAAGAGGGGGGTTCTGCTGGTGTCAGCACACATGGCTGGCTCCTGTGCCAGGCTCCTAGCACCTACTGCTGGGAGGGGGCTTCCCTGCAGCCTCCTGAAAGGTGAGGAGAGCCCCGGCCATGTTCACAGAAGCACCCACCCTTCCTCCTGCCCGCTCAGGATTTTTCTGTGAAGAGGGGGAAGGAAGAGAGTGGGGAGGAAATCACCGCGCTACCGGTAAGGCAGCGAAGCTGGCGCACGGTGAGCACTGGGTTTCAGTTCCGAGTTCTCTTTCACAGAAAGGGGCCCTGGGGTGACAGCTGAGGGGGGTCTACCACACTCCCACCACCCCATGCCAGTGAAGGGGATCCTGGTGCCAGCAGTGCCATGGCTGCAGTGCAAGGGCATTGCTCTGTGCCTGCCCCTTATCTCTCCCACCCAAGGGCTGTTTGTGCTGCTGTGACCACAGCCCATGCCTGGCCACAGATAAGGGACCTTCAGCAAGCCAACACCACCAGCCCCAATCCCATGGCTAGGGCACCCAGCAGCCCCCATGAGTCCCCCCACTGGCAGCCCTTGGCTCCAGTATTTCCTCCTGGCCCCAACACTCCCAGGCATTCCCAGCAAATCCTGGAGATACCAACAGGCCCCACAGTGAACCCCAGAAAGTGAATCCCCAGACCCCATACTGCCATGCCTGCACCCTTCCAAGAAGACAGGGCAGGGTTTTGGTTGAATTTTTTTTTAACACGTGCTGTGGTTAAATCTAATTTCTTAGAGCTGCAGCTTTCACGGGTTCAGTCTGTGCACGCCAAGATTAGTACAACCTGTCCCTAAATACCATAATAAAAACCTTGTAGTAAGCGCTTTCCCTTTATTTATGTCAGTGACGATTTCAAGGAGGATGAATCACACTTCCTCCTTAGCACTCCTTTCTAATATGATTTACTATAAATATTGTACAGAGAAAAGAACGAGGGAAGGTGATGAAGGGCATGGAGCCCAGAGCCAGCCCCAAACTGTGCAGCAGGAGCAGAAAAGCACCTGCAGCAGCCATGGTGGTGCTGCAAAAAGTAGAGGATCTGTAATCAGCATGGTACCTGAACAAAAATCAAGGCTAGGCACTAGCCCTGCACTGATAACACACACACAGGAATCACACCTGCCGTGCTAGGGTTGGCTCTGCCAGCTGAGGGCTGCAACACTGGGCAGGCGTTTGGGTGGGCGGGCAGCTTGCTTCTGCCTTTTTGAAGGGAAAATGCCCTGGCCACCCCCTGCCCTGCTGCACCCATTCCCCATGGGAGTGAGAGCTTAGTGCTGTCCCAACAGGGACCCTGAGCCTGCCTGCAGAGACACCAGCCTCCTGTGGGTATTTGTGCTTCTTCTGACCTTGTGAGTGCACTGGCCATGGAAACAGTCTGGGGTTTGGGGTTTGGTCTTTTTAAGTTTCTCTTTGATTTTCTGCTTGGTCGACATCTGCCTTCTTTATAGGTCACACAGGTGAAAAAAGGAGCCCTCCTCCCTGCCCCCAGCCAACTCTGCAGGCAGCTGGCAGCAGCTGCTTCTGAGAGCAGGGTGTAGGGGTCCTCTCTGTGATGTGCAGGACAAGGATCGGGGCATTACCCACGCAGCAGCATCCTCAGCTCACCCCCAGCATCCTGCCTGGGCGTGTGGGAGATGCCAGTGCACAGCAAGGCCATGGCTGCTCGCACAGCGCTGAGCAGAGCATGGGGTTATCAGCCCTGCTGATACAGACAGATAAAGAGCCCGTCTCCTGCACTGACACCAGTAACAAACCTGGATGTTTAGCAGCGATTTATGGCAGGTGGCTCTTGCCAGGCTCCGTTTGCCTCGTGCCTGCACAGGGACAAACGCTTCCTCAATTGCCTATCACTGACTTGTTTGCTAAACAGCACACCAATAAAGCGGCAACAAGACAACGAAGGCCGACAGAAAAGTAAATCAGCACAGCAGGGCGCGTATCCAACCATAATCTACTTAAAATCAGTTAAGAATACTACAGCGAAATGATATGGGCGGCCCTGGCCCCCAGCCAGAGCTGGAGCCTGGACCACAAGGGCTCGCTCCGTGGCCAAATTTTTGGGCGATGCCCCTGCCTTCAGCTGCAAAAGGACAGGTGGTGGATGCTCCTGTCAAATGGAGGAAACCACCTTCCTTTCCTGGGGCACATGGTCCAGCAGCACTTGCTGCTCCCCACCTCACTGCACAACTACTCCAAAACACTGTGAGGGCAAGCCAGGGTGCAAAGCGACCCCCAGCACCCCAGGCAGGGTTCAACCAAGGGAATATCCAGCAGGAAGACACCCACAGAACTCCTAAAGGCCCTGCAGCTGATCTCTGGGAATGAGAGATGTCACCATGGCAGGGATGCTCTTGAACCCAGGTCTGCACACAGCTATCCATGGATTCACCTGCCCTGTTTGCACATATTGAAAAGGATGCAGAATCCATTCTCATCACTCCCAGCACATGAGCATCTTCCCTTGGGATTTCCCTGTGTGCCACACCCCTCCTTTCATCTGCTATCTGCTACGAAGCTGGACAGCCACTGGTCTCCACCAGAGCTGGAGAACAGGCCCACCACCAGCACACCAAGAAGACCTGCCACGTGTGGCTTCCCACCAAAGATGTTTTGTCTCCTGTGCCATGGGCTCCCATGGCTCATCTGCTGCAGAGGGGGATGCAGACACCCGCACATCCTGCCCGTGGCAGAAGCAGAGGGAGTGATGTCCCCGAAAGACTACACCAACCATAAAGCACTGACCTAACACCCAGCCAGGGGAAAAAAACCTTCCAGGAGGAGTGACACAAGCCAGGACTGCCAGGAGAGGAGGAATGAATGGAACAGACTAATTTACACAGGAAGTGAGCACTTACCAGACCCTTCATCCCAACACACAAAACCCTCTGCCATATCTGGAAGCAATTACACCCAGTTAACGTGATCTGCCTGCCACTAAAATTAACTGCAAACAGAAATATTTTTCACTTTTGCAACAGGAGATGCCATGGCCCCGTGTTTGGCTGCCGGGAAATATTTAGTAATTACTCATTTAAAGCCTCTCTTGAAGCTGTCAAGGGTAGGGGGGGGGGGAAGTAAAAGAAAAATCTTGCTAATTGCAAACAAAAAGGAAAATGCAGATCATTTTACTCATACAGACCCAAGTAACTAAAGAGCCAAGATCATGTAGAAGCAGGGAAGGCTGCAGGGATGTTCCGTCACAAGCAGCTGGGGCTGCTCTGCACCATTTCCATGGGCCACAGGGAAAGAAGAGTCGATAGCGTCACTCCTGAAGCAGCACAGGCACCCCCAGAGACCCTTTGTGCAGCCAATAAATACATTTTTAACCAACATCACACCATGAGTTATAACAAGAACTGAAAGGGCTCCGCCAAGCTCATAGAACTGCTGCAGGTGACATGACACATGCTTGCTTTGGGGACAGAGCCCTCTGAGCATCCTCAGTATCCCAATCCCACACCCATTGGGATTGAGCTGGCACAGATCCTGGGAAAGAAGCAATGGCAAGAAGGAAGCCCTCTGGGGCTGGGGCAGGCAGCATCTCCAGTGCCCCCACAGAAATTCTTCTGCTGTTGGGAAGACAGCAAAGTTATGACAAAGGAAAAAAGATATAATGTTAAAAAAACCCACAATTTGAAATTAGTGTCTTCTGATGGGAATCTCAGAGTTCTGCTTCACAAGGCACCACCCATACCACCACAATGATGAAGGATAATTGATGGAACAGCACAGAAGTCAACGGGGCTTTTCCCCCTCCATGCCAGGAGCAGAGTATGGAAGCAGTTAAGTCCCCCACCGAATAAATCAAAAGTTCAAGGCTGCAACAGACCTAGCCCTATTCCCCCTCTGCCTATGACAAGAACCAGAGAGCCCCGAAATCCCCAGCATCCTGCGCGGGGTCTTGGCCGGTGTGCACAGGTTACACACTCGAGGTCAGCACCGTGGACCCCGGCTGCAACATTCATTTCCTGCGGGGGCACGTCCCCTGCCTATAAAGCCGCCGCGGCCAGCCCATGGTGCTAGAGCTGCATGGCAGTGGCCACCAGCCCTGCTCCCCATTAGCCCTCACCATGCCAGGTGCTGCTAATAAGGCCCATCAGCAAGAAACAAGAGCTGCCAAGTCAACTCCGGGCTCTGGAAGTAATCACAGGCAGGGCTTGGGGGGCTGCAGCCTTTTTTTTATTTTATTTTTCCTTCCCTCCCCCCTCCTTTTCTATTTTTTCTCCTTTTTTTTTTTTTTTCTTTCTTTTTTAAGTTTTCATTGCAGTGGAACATAAATTGCCAAATGCTTAAAATAAAATAAAAAGCCACCACTGTATCAGGCGACCAAAATTAACACTAATAACATCTCACAAAGCACTTGGGATCCGATTTATCACGTTTATTGCTTTAATGGTATCCTGCATCTGTTTCTCACTGTGACATGTTGAGCAGTGCCAGCGCGCCTAATGGCATTAGTAGCACAACGCGCAGCTAATCCGGGTAGAGACGGAGGGAAGTGAGGCTGGCACACCACGAACCAAACACTGGGATGTTTCCCAGCGTGGGTACTTAAAAGTTCACCGTGGCATTGATGTTCCAGCTCTACACAGACCAACAGTCCCAGGGGAAGCTGCCAGTTCCCTGAGCAGAAGCATCTTGCCCCAAGCACCACAGGATTTGGACCGGTGCACCACACCGTGTCCCCACCTGTCACCTCCCCTGGTGCTGTCGACATTAAAAACTTGATGCCATGCCTTTGATAAAGCTTCAAGGTGCTCAACTTCCCGACGGAAAATGACTCAGCTGGTGGCTCAGCATGGCACACCCATCACAGGTTGGGAGGTTTTCCTTCATACAAACCAGCCCAAAAAACACTGTTGAACTCTGTATTTTTTGCCTGCAATTAGAAGCAAGGATCGATTCTAACATTAGATTAAGTTTGAACTTTGCTGAACCTGGGAGGAAATCTTTTATAAAAAAAAAAACAACTAAAGAGTTGCCAACTCAATATATACTCAATTACTCAAAATCATAAGCTTGGTAAAGAAGAAAAAAGATCATCCAGCAGCCGGCAAGTTAGGGGACCCAAAAAACCTGATGAGAGTCAGCATCAAGGCTTGCAGCCACTCAACCACCACAAGGTCACAGCTCAGTGCTCTCAACTCGCCCATGTCATGCCATGGCACCAGCAATGCTGCCATGAGACCACAGGGGGCAGGGGCAGGCATGGTCCCTCAGGCACCCTCTGTCACCAGTGGCAAGAGGCCCCCCTCTGCTTGCCAAAACCCAGACAAGAGCTAGCCCGGCCCCCGTCACCAGGGTTTCCCACACTGATGAAGACAGGAACAACACTCAGAAGGCTCTGAGAACACAAACATATATATTTATGCTTCCATAGGCATGTGTGTGTGTAAACAAACACACGCCATATGTACGCACTGGCTGGCACGCTGGAAACTGCCGCGGTGCACAGGGCTCACCGAGCTGCTGGCAGACAGGCTCGGGGTCTGTCACCTGCTCAGGACCAAAAAGCCATCGCTCCAGGTGGCCAAGCATCCCCCCGGAAAACCCATCAGCCTGCAGGGCTGCCGAGGTACCCCTCCCCAGCAGTGGCCCCTGGCCCCCAGCTCACTGCAGCTGGGAGTGCCGCTGCTCTGGGCACCTCCACGCTCAAGTCAGGGTGGGAAAGCAAAACCACAGCAGCAAATGCACAGCAGAAAGAGGTCAGCAAAAGCGTAAGCAGCACCACAGTGCCCCTGGTACATCCTGCCCCCGCCACCAGCCGGCTTGGGGAGGTGGTGCCAGCACCTCAGCGTGGGGTGCAGAGCCCTGGACCACCCCTACGCCAGCACAGTGCAGCTGCCACCACCCCCAGAACAGATCCAGCTGAGAGTTACAGACCCCAACCTAGTGTAGATGCTGTTTAACAGCTCCATAAATACAGTAAGATACCACAAATCCTCCCCAAATGGTGATTTTCACCATGTATTGGAAAACAAACACCATAAAAAGCCACACGAGACCATGCCTGCACACAAACCACTGGATTTAGACTCTGGGGGTGGAGAGCTCATTTGATTGTTGCCCAACACCTTTCAACATGGATGGTCTCACAAAACAGTTTGAAAATGGCTCAAAGGATTTGGCTCGCTCCGCAAAGTTTGCCAGTCTCTCTGAAAGCAGGAGCTGGCAAATGCATTTCAGTGCTAGGTGAAGCAATCGGCTCCAAGGCTTCACTTGCTCGCAGGGACTGGTGCTCAGCTCCATGCTCCATCTCGAGCCGCCAGCCTACCAGAGCCCAGCGTGCACCAATCTCCCGATAAGGATCAGAAATAATTAAGAAATCAGCAATGAGCACAGCTGTGGCTGTCAAAGCTGAGCCCAGCTAGGGAAGTCACTATGCAATGCCAGCGACTGCACTGAACAGACTGGGTCAGCTCCCTCACGGCAGGACAGGATCCGACCTTTCGACACAGTCTGTGGCCAGAGCAGCCCTGGCATTGCCTTTCCTTGTGGCCACATCAGCTGCTTCTCCCAGGCTCAGAACGGGAAAGGAAGATGCTGGAGAGCATGGCAGAAAAGCACGTTAACATTCTCCCTGAGCCCTCACTGCAGCTCTCCTCCGGTGACGTTCGGTCTGCATCACCGCACGGCCGGGCACAAGCGCTGAGGCCAGCCCTGGCTCCCAAGCTCACCAACTGGGGAACAAAGCCTAAAGCAGCCACACACCACACAGAGCCGGGGGACCCCTTTGAGTGCTGCCCCCCAGTCACTGGCCGGACCCAGAGGTCATGCTGTGGGCACTCACAGAGCCCCCCATAAATGTTCACCCAATGTGTGGAGAGCTGACCCCAGCACATCCCACGAGCAGCAAGTCCACAGGCAGCACCGGCTCCAGCACAGCCACGAGCCCCAGAGTGTGTTATGTGCATCAGGACGAATTAACCTGTTGATTCATTAAAATTCTGACAGGGTGCGCAGGCTGGGGAAGCTGTGAGCTGCTCCAGCACCGTGCCGGTGCTGCTGTCCCCCAGCCAGGACCAGCACCACATGGTGCTCACTGGAGAGCACCCAGCACTGAAGGGTTTTACTGGAGATACTAATCGAGGCACAGTAATTAACGTAACCCCAGCCAAGGAAAGGAACGAGCGCCAGTCCCTGCTGCCATGACCAGGAGATGGTAAACAGGGGACCACCAAACTCACATGGCAGTCACAACCGCCGCGCTGTACCCCACAGCAACGCCCTGAGGTGTGGCACAAAAATATCCCCCTGCCTCGATCAGGGAGCCCCCCAAAATCACAACCCTGCACCCATCCCCACAGGGAGGGACCCACAGCTCTGGGGCAGCACAAGCCCCTTGTGCTCGCCGCGGCAGCATCCAGCCTGACCTACGTGCTACTTCGTGCAAAGTGCAAATATTTCACAAACCGGGAAGCTAGCGAGGCCAGGCAAGGGGGTCACACTGCTTGCCCCCTACCTCACTCCACAGGAGAGTTCAGCTCTTAGCAGAGGTGGGTAAGGGCTGCCTGACACCCCCCACAGCCCTATGCCACCCCATTTACACACTGATCCCCAAACGCAGAGTGGCAACTAGCAGCCAATGCTGGGGTCTGAACTAGCAGGGAACACCGACAGCCTGAGCCCTGTCCGGGCTGTCTTCCCCAGACAGCACCCACTGGGAGGAACCTTCCAGCACAGCTGCCAGACCAGGGACAGGCACCGCAGCTGTCCCTCCAGTTTTGGGGTATGCAACAAGACCATAGCATGCACACTTGGACAGTCCCCCGCCACCCCGCAACGGCACACCCGCGGCACTCACCGGTGCTGCTCCAGGGTCTCGTTGTCTGGCAGCTCTGCTCCGCACACGCTGCACGGCTCACCTGGGGCTCGGCTCTCCGGCTTCATGCCAGCTGCCAGCTCCCCCAGCTTGCTGAAGAGCTCCCGCTGGATGAAGCCCTGGGGCAGCAGCCCCCCATAGGCGCCGAAGTCCATGGAGACGGCCAGGGCCGGTGGCACGTGTAGGGCAGATGTCACCGAGGCCGGCACACCAAGCGCCGGCTCAGTCTTGTGGTTGGGCAGCAGGGAGTAGATGCCCAGGGGCTTCTCAGCAGCAGTGGGGGTCTCTGGCCCCAGTGGCAGACCTTGGTTGGGCTCAGGGGGTGGTTCAGCCCCCTCCTCACGCCCATAGTGCAGTTCACGGGCACTGGTGATGACACTGCTGCGGGTTGGAGTGCCAGGTCCTTCCTTGCCCTTCTCATCAGGCTTCTCCCCACCAGAGGCACCAGGCTCGGGCACTCGGGGGCTGTCGTGGCTGGAGGCCTCATCCACCTGCATGGCTTCAGTTTTCACCTCTGCAAGGCCAGGGGGGCGGCGGGCAGTGGTGGGACGTGAGTCCTCAGGGGCAGCAGGCGGCAGGGCGCCCTGCAGCAGCGACTGCCCGATGGTCATCAAGCTGTCCACTGCTGCCTTGGTGGGGCTCATGGCAGAGAGGGGGCCAAAGGACGCTGAGGCAGAGGGGCTCTGCTCTGCTGTGGCCAACGGCAGGCTCTGGCCAGCTGCGCTGGTGTAGCCACTCTCCTCGCTGGCGGGTTTGGAGATGAAGAGGCCCTTGATGTACTTTGACTTCCTCTCCTCCTCTTCCTCAGTGGTAGTGGTGCCTCCATCAGCCATGGTGCCCTCGGCATCATTGTCTTCGGAGGCCTGGATGGTCTCCAGGATCTTCAGGCACTGCTCCTCCAGGTACTCGATTTCCAGGATCTCAGCAGCGTAGAGCAGGTCATCCAGGTCTTCGACCTTGGCCTGCAGGGTGGCAGTGTAGGCGTACTCCAGGATCTGCTGGAACGTCTTTGGCGAGAGGAAGTCCAGGGTGTAATGCTGGCTGTTGCGGTGGAAGAGGATCTCGAACATCTTGCTGGTGCAAGCCAGCACTGTCCGGTGTGCATGGAACTCCTGGCTGTCCACCATGATGACCACGTCGCACAGTGTCCCCGCCAGGCGCATTTGGTTGGCTTTGTGCAGCAGCCCGGTGGGGTGGCAGGGGTTCTGCAGCTGGATCATGCCCATCTTAGTCAAATCCATGGCGCTCCCCAGGCTGCCTCATCAGGGTGCCTCGCCGTTGCGCAAGTCCGGGACCAGCTTTGTGTGCCGACTATCTGCGAAAACAAAAGGCGGAGTGGGGAGAGGAGCGAGGGGGAGAGAAGGGGTGGGGGAAGAAAGGGAGAAAAAAAAGAGAGAGGAGGAAAAAAAAAAAAAAAACAAAAAGGAGGTTAGAGACTCGCCGAAAAGTTTCTCCACCGAGCTCGTCGGGTGCCGGAGCAGCGTCGCTACCCCCGGGGAAGGGTCGGCGGTGCATCACCCCCCACCTCCCTCCTTTCCGCCGTTTGCCTCCCGCGCAACCCCATCAGGTGCAGAGCGGGGGTGGGGTCCCGGCAGGGGTGGAGAGTCCCGGGTGGGGGGTTCCCGGTCCCGCACTTACGGCGGCCGGCGGCTGCTCCGGCAGTTCGCACTGCCCGCTCTCATCGCCGCCGCCGCCGCTGGCCGCGCCGCGCAGCAAATCACCGCCGCCACGGCCCCCCCCGACAACACGTCAGGGCGACCACACCCACCCGCCCCCTACCACGCCCCCCACCGGCCATCGGCTGGCGGCAGGGCGCCCCCCCATGGCCCCCCCCCTCAACGACCCTCCTAGCACCGGCATCCGACGCGGACGGTGATAGGAGGGTCGTTGAGGGGGGGCCGATAATAAGCACACAAGCCCCCAGCGACCCCCCCTTCCAGCAAAGGGACATGGGGGAAAGCAGCCCCCCCTGACCCAAATCCCCGGGGAGAGGGGAAAAGCGTGTTCTGCACTAAAAATTGTACCCCTATAAAGCATGTTTTGCCAAAAAAATCTGCCCCGAGTCACTCTAATGATGTAAGTTTTGCCCTCAAAACATGCCCCGTGTTACCCTGATAAAGTAGCTTTGGCTCTGAAGCTGCTGCACATCACCCCCAGAAAAGCGTATCTTGCCCTAAAATTCTACCCCACATCACCATCATAAAGCATATGACCCTAAAAAATCTATCCCACAAGACAATGTTATAGTGCACTTTGCCCTAAAAATCTACCCCACCTCACCCCAATAAAGTGTGTTTTGCCTAAAAATCTACCTCATATCACCTTAATAAAGCATATTTTGCCCTGTACCTGCTTCAAATCACCCCAAAAAGGCATATTTTGCCCTAAAATTCTACCCCACATCATTCCCATATAAAGCATACTACCCTGAAAATAAAGCACATTCTGCCCTAAAAATTAACCCCACCTCACCCCAATAAAGCACATTTTCTGCACACCACCATGATAAAACACATTGTGCCCTCAAAACTCACTCCACACGACCCCACCAGTGCACATTTTGCCCCACACCAGCACGGCTTGGGCGCAGGGACGCGGTGCATCCCCCTCATTCCTAAGGTTGGTGAGGAAGGTCTGTCAGTAAATCGGCCAAAAGCAGAAGGACCCACCCCAGGGGGAGTTGCTGCCCAGGCAAAGCACCCTTAACTGGGTGCTTGACACACGTGCTACGGCACCCAACTAAAGCCCTCGTGCCATTGCCCTGGGGTTGGCACAGAGGTGGCACCGTAGACCCATCCCTGCCTGTGGCACACGGCAGCCGGCGCAGGGCCCGGCGTCATCAGCTAAAACAACAACTCCGGCCGGTATTAGTACAAAGATCCCCTTGGGGTAAAGCCGCGCAAATGTAATCTAAGGAGAACGTTATGGGGAAGTGTGTTTATAATTATAATGGGATTTAATGTACTCTGGGAGCAGATGATAGCAGTCATTTAACGAGAACAGCCTCGGCACAGCCGCCTTGCCGGCAACGCCGGCACGGCTCGGGTTATTAGATGCGTACGATAACGCACGAGTATACTTAAGGGTAAGCCATCATCTACTCTCATTTTTGGGGGGTAACTCTGCCGGTTTAATTGGCTGCACACAGGCAGCCAGCGTGCCAGTGGTATGGTCTTGGTAATTGCCTAAAACCACCTGACTTCCTCCCCCTCCCTGACTTCTCAATCCAAAAGTGGGAGGGATAGCCAGGCAGCATGGTTTCAGGTGCTTGTTTACCCTCCTTTAACTTTTAAAAGGCTTGATTTCAGGACTGGAATTCTGCAGCCAGTTAGGGGTATGTTTTTAGTGTAGTTCGCATGAAATTAAGCTGCGTGAGTCCCATTAGCAATAATGGAAATCCCACGGCTAAATTCCCAGGCAGCATCCTGAAAATTAACCCCCCAGTCCCTCCCATCAACCGGTGTGTTGCACTTTTCATTGCTCCTCGAATACATACAGAAAGAGCTACTGAGCTGTTTAAGAGACTGACTCCCCACAGATGCCTTTCGCCAAAGGTTGACCCCAAGAAGCAGGGAAGCCCTGGGCAGCATCGAATCCCTCCTGGATTTATGGCATGTCCTGGCATTGGTGCTACAGGCAGAGTGTGTCGGTCTCTTTGGACACCTCCTCCCTGGACAGTGGAGGATCTGAACACAAAGGACAGGTTTGAAGCCCCAGAGCTCAGCAAGGCATGAAGAGATCTTCCTCCTGACTGGCCCATCCCACACTGGCTCTGCCTGCACCTCAATGCCATTCCCTCCTGGTCTCCTCTTGGGACCCTTCTGGACACATTCACAAGCCAAACAGGAAACACAGAAGTCACCCCCTTGCCTTAGCACCCTGAAGAAGGGAACAAAAACCATCTGCCAGGCTCAGGCATTGGACCTGCTAGCATACCACAAGTCTGGCTCCAAGGCAGAGGTACCTGGTGCACAGAGCAGCCCCCTGAGGGTACAAAATCACAGCACAGACGCCCACAGGTGCTCCATGTAGACACTGAAACAAAGCTTGGGAAGGCACCACCACAACCTTCAGGGTCATTTCCCCATTCCCGGGTGAAGGAGTTAATCACCCTTTGCTCCCCCCCCCCGGTTCCTTCCATTTCCCTCCCATCTCTTGCCATCAGTTTCCAATTTATTTACTTTTCTGATCTTAATCCCCACCTTGTAGTGTAACGTGTTTATTAGAAAGGAACCAGCACGTTAAATGAAGCCAAGCTGGGCTCCTGTGTTAAGTAGCAGTCACGCCCAAGTGCCTCTCCATGTGCCATTACTCCAAGTGATTGAGGCAATTTCTTCCTCCGCCACGAGTTTCAGTTGTAAATCTCTCAACCAGATACAGGGCAATGATGTGTTGCCTGGCGTGATTATTATTAACCTTCAGCATCCAACCTATAAGACAGCTGCCCTGCCTTGGGAAGATCTTCCCACCACCAGGGCCAGGCAGAGCTTGGGACAACCAGGGATCCCTTAGAAGCCACTGCCAGCCCCCAGCCCACCCTTTATTTTGGAGGGGGAAATGCAAACCTCCCCTTACCCAACATCAGCAGCAGGGTGGGCAGCTGCAGGCCCATGGAAAGAGAAGCTACACAAAGTGTTTCAAGAAATAGGGCTGGCTTCAGGCTGCTCCTCCAGGACTCCCACACGGAGAGGAAGAGGAAAAGCTATCTCCAAAATTACAGTAAGAAAACTCCTCACCCAGGATGCAAAAAAAACCCCAAACAAACCAAACACACATAATGGGAAACAACTTGAGCCAGAAGGTCCCCAAGCATCACCAGTCCTGCACAAAGGGGCTGCCTACCTCCCCATCAGCCACAAAACCCAGACAAGAGCAGCTGCTTCTTTCTCCCTCCCCCAGGAAATGCCCTTTTCTATCACCAGTCATGGTACACACTCATCAACCCCCACTATCCACCCAGAGATGGATGTGATGAAACAGCCTCTACCTCCCCAATCCCTGCACCCTAAATTTGGTTGCCTACAGCCCTCTCCTCCCTGCTGCTTCAGGGAACTGGCTGGTCACCAACAAGCTGCTTCCCTCAGAGGGGACAGTGACTTCCCTACTCACAGAGTTCTCCAGGAACAGTTTGGGTTCACTTTTGGTGCATTTGAAGGTTTCCCAGTCTTGCTGGTGCAAAACTAAACTCTGAACACTGAGAACAGGGACTTTGTACAAAATAAGACCTGTTTTAACTTGAACCAAAACTCTGTGACTTGTGAAAACTGATTGTTTTGGTATCACTCCAGATTGGGAGAGAAGTTCACAGCACCTGTGCTCTGACACCTGACCAGGACTGTGCCCAGCACACAGCCTGTGTGCAGGGAGATGGTGCACAACACCACGCTCCTGTATCCAGCAAGCTGACAGCTTATGAAAGTTTGATTAAATGTATTAGACTTTATTTAAAACAAAACAAACAAAAAACCCAACTAAACAGTCTTTAAATGCTCAGAGCTGTTGTCAGGGAAGCTCTGGGTGCAGCCATGGAAAGTTAAGCTTCCCCTACAAGGCACTCATCAGTCCCAGGAGCCCCTGTGGACACCAGACCCCAGCACATTGTGGTGACACGGAGGAGAGGGAACAGGCCCTTTATTGTGCCCCCACACAAAGGGAACCCGAGAGTGGCTGCGGGGATGCAGCAGAGCTGGTGGGTGGTGATGCTTTTTGGGATATTACCCACACTGCAACTGATGCTGGAATAAAGGGGTGCAGGAGCAGAGCTGTGAGCAAAGGTTCTGAAGCAATGTGGAAGCTCTCTTATGGTGGGAGAAGTGAACGTGGGCAGAGGAACAATTCTGAGCTGAATGGGCACGTATGGAACCTCGTGTTGCAGGGACCATCGCACTGCACGGACCCTTTCCGACACCTCTGTCTTGTCCCTTCAACCTGATGGCCACAGCTCAGCGAGGGGACCGCACAGCAGCCTCGGGGACCGCGTCAGTAACACCCCGAGCAGATCCCGGCCCCGCTCCTCGCGCACCGATGACCCAAGCGATGGCGTCACGGCGGCGTCACAGCGCAGCATCCGCGCCCGCGGAGGAAGGGAGGGAGGAGGCTGCCGGGCACGGTCCCCGCTGCCCCCGGGGCCGCAGCCCCCGGGACAATGAGCGCAATCAGCGGCTGTGGTGACTCAGGAGGGCGGCGGCTCCCACCCCGCCCGCATTCCTGCCCGAACCCCCGCACACAGGGGACGGACCCGCCGTGACTCAGCGAAGCAGCACAAACTTTACAGCCGGGGCTGCGCACTGATCCCCACCTCCCCCCCACCGTACCAACGCGCGGCTGGGTTAGCAATTAAACAAAAATGTCTCCCTCTAGCAGGCTATGACCTAATCATTTGTACAGCGCCTATTTTTAGCGTTACCCTTTGGACGTATTCGAGAGAGCCCGAGCCAGAGACTTCTAAAGCCCTAACAAGCTGGAGGGGGGGGCGTTTCATCTTTATTTAATTTACTGTGTAATTATTTCTCCTCTTCCCCCGTCTTCTCTCAACCTAAAATATTTGACATCCTGCATGGGACAAGAGCAGCCGAAGCTCTAAATGTCAGCCCCCACTGTACGGTGCTGAAGGGGCTGCAGCATGCTCAGTAAAGTTCAACTTGGGGAAAAAAAACACTTTTAAACAGAGTAGAACTGACACCAAGGCCCAGCACAGCGAGAGGGCCTGGCTCTGCTCCCCCCAAAGGGGGATGCTCTGACAGGTTTTGGCTGCACAATCTAGTCTGCACCTCTCCAACCTCCTGCTGGGTTTTGGGACTCCTCGGAGTTCATGTGGCACAGGGGAAGGTGACAGTTTGAGCCATTGGTAATGCTGTCTGCCCCCTCCCCCCCCAGAACAAGGCATGGGACTGCTCCCCACCCAGGAACCCCTCACAGCAGGACCTTCCTTCTCCAGAAGGACCATGTGCCACTTAAGACACTTATGGGAATTTCAGGCAAGTTAAATGCCCATCTCATGCTTTTCTGAGCGGATTAGCATATCATTAATATATTGCTTAAACCTCCCCCTGCCTTTCAGTGGGACAGAGTCCAAGAGCCCTAAACAACTTTGAAACTTCAAAAACTGAAAGTAATTCAGGACCCCAAGTGACATCAGCTGTCCCATGGAAAGCAGCCAGTGGTCAAGGGAGTTCATTAAGTGAAGGGAAAGAGCCAAATCCCAAATGCCAGCCACCCACCAAGCCCTTTTCCTCCTTATTTCATCTTTCCTCTCACACAGGCAAAGCTCCACATCCCCTTCCCAGGAGGCATCCATCCCCCTTTCCAGCGGGAGATACAGATGTGTGTGTGCCCTGGGCGTGTGTGCACAGAGGTTGCATCACCAGCTTTGACAGTGCAAACAAGAACCCCACTCTTGTGGAAGACTTTTCCCCTCCCTTCTCTCCTCTCAGCATATTTGCGCACTAAATATTCACACAAACTGCCTCTATAGCTGGGGAAGCTTCTGCCAAAAGGGCTCCTCCTCCTTCACTTTCCTGCACCAGGAAAAATGTTCAGTGCCTGAACAACACAGTTCTTGCTTCTCAGCTGATCCAGCTGTATAGTGAAGGTATTTAAGTCTCAGATTAAGTTCCTGTTCATTCTTCCATCATTCCTACCATCCCTCTAAACTGTATGACTCCAGAGCATACCAGAGGCAGAATGAAATCTGAGGCCAAACACATCACAGGCCAGGCTCAGAGTTAGAGATTAACCAATTTTATTTTCTTAATAATTGCCAGAAGATACAATAAACCCCTCGTATCTTATCTGGTCACAGATTCCTGAGTGACTGGAACCTCAGATAACATTCGTCCATCAGGCTAGCTTGCAAACCATCCTTTTCAGGGGAGATAGTTATGAATCCCTCGCAAAGGTCGGGAGGAACCCACGTGTCCCAGCTCAGTCTCGACATATGCATCCTTCACCCCAAATCCCACAAACATGGACTGTGCTGTGAGCACAGGGAGCAGCAGGAGGGTAGCTTAGCAGAAGCCTCGATGCCCTTGGACAGGGCTGGAGGGAGCTTGGCAGGGTCCCCCCTTGGGCCACAACCACGTTCCTGGCTGGAACGGCTCGATCGGCCTCCCAGGAATGAGAGTAAACACTCCTGCAAACCCTGCCTGGGTCAGAGTCTTCCACGTGCCTCTGGAGATGCAGAGAGGAGTCCAGTCAGGATGGTGGCGACACAGCTGCTCCCAGTTCCCAGATCCTCATGAAGGACAGAATCCCCTGGGAAACCCGATGGCTCTTCCTTCAGCCCATCATTTACTTCATCCTTAGCCTGGAAAACACCAATTCCAGCACAAACAGACCCAAATCCCATTTCTCCCTTCCATTGGGAAAGAAGTTCTCCATTCCAACCAAGTCATGCATTGAAGGCTCTGTCTCTGAGCATTCCTGTCACCACTGTCAAGACAGGAACAGCTCCAGAATCACCAGGTTGTGGCAGGTCATCTGTGCTGGGAGGAGGGAGCCTGCTGGGGGTCTACAAAGCACAAATTGGTTTGGGGGTGTCCTCAAGCCCTCAGCATGCCCCATCCTTGGCCACACTCATCCTCCCATCAAGCCACAGGGTTCAGCTGAGGTGACGAGGGCTCATCCTGGCTGGGGTTACAGCCTGGGACCTGCATGATTACACCACTCCACACCACATCCTTCCTGACAGGAGAATTTCCAGAATTTGTCACCAGTTTCTAGAAAGGTGGAGTCTGGTGGGGGAAACATGGATCAGAAAGTCTGGTTTAATTGGCACTTTCGCTACTGCTCTGATTTCTGTCGCACTCTGCCAGAATCACCTTTTGGGATGTTTTTCCTGGGCGATCCAGACCCAGAGCAGGAATGGAAAAGCACATTTTTCCTTACTTGCTGGCCACACAATGCCAGAGACGAGACAGCTCCAGTTCCTGTGACCCAAGATGTTGTCCCTGCCTCTCATAATCCTAATCCTGCTGAAAATAGGACCCGGGTGCACACGTGCTCTGCGTAACACTCACAGCCAGGGCTGCACGCAGGGAGCCACCTCCTCCAGAGACCACTGAACACATGCATGACCTAGATTTCCCTCTCTTTAGGTCGGAACACCTAACTCTATAGGTCAGGCTCCCAGTCTGCTTTTTCCACCAGCACAACTTCGGCCCTTGGCAGTCCTTTTGCAGTGAAGAAATCAAAGAGCTAAGAGGTATAAGGTGCTTATGGGAGGTGAGCTCCTCTCCATCAGTGCTCCCACCAAGGTCCAGGCTTGGAGGGAGAAGGGGAAGGATGAGCGAGTGCTGCCTGCTGCAGATATCGACAGACCCATTACGGGCACGTATAAAACTCCCATTTGCGTGATGTGAGCGTGATATTCTTTGAATACTTCTGTCTCGAGGAATTCTTTATTTTGCCATAGAAGAAAAATGTTTTCATATTCTCTCCTGCCGTGCAGACCTGCAACCCAGCGAGCCCTTTTGCCCTTGAGAGCCATAACATTATTTGTTAACATTTTTATGATGCCAAATGGTCTGTGCTAGAACGGGTGCCATTCTTTAGCTGGGAAACCATATGGCATGCCGAGTAATAAATAAGGTATTGTGATAGTTAATGAACCTAATTGCTAGCAAAGGCTTTAATACAGAGAATGTGCTGCTGAGAATTTAGCACCACATTAGAGATGCAGCAGAGCTCCTCTGACTTCTGAGGCTTAATTTAAGTTCTATATTGCAAACTCCAGAAAATAATTCCAAACCCTCCTGCTGGAAAAGCAACCTGCTGGTAGACTGTGATTATACTGAATTACTAAAATCGCAATCAATTTTATACACTCAGTTAACCCTTGCTAGGGAACTCGCCTCAGTTTAGGGGCAGCCACTTGGAAGAGGAACAGGAGCTGAGGGGGAGCACCACAACCCCCATCTCCCCCCAGCACCTCCCTCTTTGGGAAGCAGCCCCTTCCCCCGGCCTCCCTGCCTACCAGCCGGGTGACTGGAGGCAAGGAGAGGAATAAAAGCCACAATTATGAACGGTGGCTGCTGTTTGACTCCGTGACTAACTTATCAACCGCTGTCCTGCCCTTATGCTGGCCCAGAGTGCAAGTGCTGCTGCCAGCCCGCGGCTCTGAGATGTGCCTTGTGAGCACAGCAGGAGCTACCCCAAAACTAAAGTTAAATTCACCTTGAGTCCCCTCAGCCCCAGTGAGCATAGGAGCTCTCCTGGCCTGATGAAATCCCTGGCATTGCTACAGATTTTAAATTTACAAATTGAGCCATTTCAGAAGCCCAGGGATGCTTGTACCCATAGAGAGGAACCGGTGCTTGCCCAGATGCTGCCTGTCCACCTCGGGTAGTGACAAATCCATTGTGGAAATGGGTTTCTGGAGCACCTGCAGATCAGCACCTCCCAGGTGCATGCACGGTCCCCCCGGCCCCTGTGGGAGGGCTGACCCCTGCCACAGGCTGCACCATGCCTGCTCCAAAATGCTCAGTAGTGTTGGGACACTGAGGCTCAGACCCAGCACATCGTTCCCTCTGTCCCCTGGCTGGGGACAACCAGCTGCCCCAAAGTAGGGTCTGGCAGGGCTACAGTCTGCCCCAGGGCTGTTCCCTGTGCTGGATGCACCACAGACTCAGTAAGTCCTCGGAGAAGAGCAGCGCGGCCCTTCCAGTCCCTCTGGAGGGGGCAAAAAGGAGGTTATTGGTTTCTTCCCTGCTCTGATTGCACTCGGTTGCCCTGCAGTCACGTCCTGCTGCTGGTAGCAGCGTCTCAGCAGCCACAGCCTGGCCCTGAGCAGGAGAGAGGGAGAAGGAAGGTTACCCAGCTCTCCACCAGCCTTGTCCTCAGCCAGCCACAGCCCTCTCCAGCTTCAGGCAGAGTGGGGACTTGGGATCGAAGCAGGAGGTGGCTGGGGCCAGCACCTGATGGCAGCATCAATGGGGGACAACGCCGAGATAAAGAGCCACGCGGGGTGGATTTAACACTGTCCATAAATACACTTTACAATCCAGGGAAGGCTCAGTGCTAAGAGGAAACCATTGGAATATTTTATCGTGATGCAGATCAAGTGAAAAGACTGTGAATAAATAAAAGGGAAGATAATTATTTGATGGAGTTCTCTTAGGATATGCCACAGCAGGGAATACTTACAGAGAATACATATTACTAGAGAGACACAGCTATTCAAGCATCAAACTAACCTATAAATTGTCAGAGGAGAAAATTGGAGGAGAGGAATGGATGGGGTTCGGGCACCGCTCTCATCAGTAACGCCGGGTTGCACCTTCCACATTCCCTGTCGCAATTCCCCCTGCCCAAGGTGTCACAGTCCCTAGAAAAGGGAAGGCTGCCTCCAATAAATGTCTGCCAGGAATTACATCCCAGCCACTACAGTATGGAGATGGTGTCGTTTATCTCCCCACCATCTGTGCTGCCTGCTCGGGCTGGGCAGACGCTTCCTGCTCCCAGGAAGCCTCAACTCTCCCAGGCTTCTGCAGAGCACAAAGTTTGGCAGAAGCACCCAACACAACATGAATCTTCATCCAACACCTCTGGGTACCATGAGCCTATCTCCAGCCACAGCCTTCCGGGCTTGGCTGTCCCCTCACCCCATGCACCCCTGTTCTGGAGGGGAAGCCTGACACAGGAAGGGGTTTCCAGCCCCTATGTGGCTAGGAGACCTGGGGCCACTCCCCAACCCATGCCCATACCAAGGGGCTCAACAGGCATTTTGCTGTTCCCCTGGAGCTGCGTGAGCTCAGTAACAGGCTACAGCCATCTCCCTGTTTGGGGAGCACAGCAGCAGATTCCCTTAAGTCAGAATTTCCAATTCCTCTGCCAAGAGGCAGAGCTGGAGAGAGCCCAAAACTCCCTTTCCCCTGGCTCCGATCTGCCAGAGTCTCCCTTCAAGCCTCTTAGAGGGTCACATCTCCCAGCTAATAATTACATATCAATAACCCAAGTGACTTCACTCACTGATACTCTTAACAGCAGCTGCAGCTGTAAATAACCTACTAAATCCCATTTGTGCCACACAGAAACAGGCGCAGATGCAATGTTGATTCCACCTCCACTTATCTGGACCACGGATGGAGATGGGTTCTAGAACCCATGGGGGAACAAATGGTGTCCAGGGTACAAACTCACCCAAGAGGTAGCACCAGTTGCTGGTGCTGTTAGCTCTGGAGATTTCGCACTCCTCTGGGAGCAAAGGAAACCTTAGGTTCCTTTCTGAGGACATGGCAAAAGACAGCTTGTGCTGCAAATCACCAGCCTCATGTAATTAGCAGAGAAACTCATTATTTCAAGCAAGGCTCAGCACCACTTCCAAAACCCTGAGAAGAGCAAAGGCAATGCTCCAGACAGGACACCTTTAAGGCTGGCTCAGAAAATAAAATCAAAGACAGCCTGACAATGACAGGTTCCCCCCCACTCCCTCCGCCTGCCAGAAGGGAATTGCTCAGTCACCTGCACCCACAAGAGGACTCTGTCCCCGTTCCTGGCATTAATTTATTCCCCATGAATTAGTGGGGCCCCAGAGACCCACCGAGCCCACCTGTTCTCCCCTCCAGCTCTGACATTTGGAGCCTCAGGGGCAGGTACCGGCATCGGTGAACGGTCCCATAAAGCATCCACCCACACGATGTGCCAGCACACCTGGGGAGCCCAGAGGGACCCCACACCCCCAGCAGGGGTACAACATCAAAACATCCTTGAATCAGTCTTATTTTTCCCTGGCAAAGCAGCTTTTGGAAAGGCAAGGCACAGTGCAGGGTGCCTATTTTTGGTGATTTCCCATCCCCAAGCCCTGCCACCTGGTTTTGCCCCTTTGGCAGTGATGTTCGCACGGGTCCAACTCCGTTTATTCCAAATGCACAATGCTGCTTTAATTGCTGCCATTCTGGACTCCCAACAAATTGGCCCTGGATGCATTTTGCAAAACAACGCAGGTTTTGTTAAAGGGGGACGGGAGGAGGGCAGTTTTCACAGCCGCTATCACCGTAATGCAAGGAAATTACTGCCTAGCACACAGGGGGCTGAAAGCTGCAATTAATATCCCACACCTTTCCCAATCCTTTGTGTCATGACAGTCCTGGAAAAACAGTGGCTGGGCTGGTCTCGCAGCAGGGTCCAGTCCCCTTGCTCCTCCCCTTGGATCCATCCAGCATCAATGCCTGGGCACCCAGTGCCTCATCCCCACCCAGGGGCAGGGCCAGCAATGAACAAAAACCCCGTGGGGCCCGTGTCTGCACCTCTTCGTGCCCAGCTTGCTGGAGCAGGTGCTGCGTTTTGGGCTTTGGAGGGGGGGTGGCAGTATCAGCCACGCTGGGGGTTATCAGACACAGCTCATCACTGCATTAAGACGGGCAGGAGGGTGCTGGAGAGCCCCTCGTGGGTGAGAATAACCCACACGTCACCTGGGCACTCATGTCAGAGCTAAACCCACAGGAAACACAGCTTCAACCTTCCTTGTCCCTCCCAGCACAGGAGATGAGAGCAGTTGGCCTCATTACTATTTGAGGGATAATAAAAAGGTTTTTAAGAATAATCTGTAGACATTCCCTACTAAAGGCACCCTTTCCACAGCTCCCAGAGCCGCAGGATTTGCTGGCCAGGTTGTGAACAACCCAAGCAGCACTTGACACCGTCAGGCAAAGGAAGGACTGAGGTTTGAGGTGGATCACAACAGAATTTCCAGGCAAAGTCCCATTAGTGCAGCTGCTCAGAGGCACTGCGGCTGCTAGTCAAGTGCTGAGGAGATGAAAGCCTTATTTATGAGGAAGATATATCTGCCGAGGGAGCAATAAACCGCACAGAAAAGTATGAAGGCTTGCAGCAAACGCTGTAAAGTTTTACACCGCCGAAAACTAGGAATAAAAGATATTTCCATTTAAAACAAAGTGGATGGAAAGGGTTTCCACAGAGCTGTAAAACTGCCTGATAGCTGCTAATTGCCACTTTCTTGGTGCAGCGTGGAGAAAACGAAACGGGGAGAAAGAACGGTTCCAATCTCCCTCGAAGAGCAGGAGAAAAGAAAGGAGAGCGGGAGGGAATAAAAAGGGACGAGCGCAGGGGAACGTGAACCTTTTGTTCGGGATGCTCTGCACCACGCGGAGGAGGAGGCGGCTTTTGTTCCCGGCCCCGGCTGTTCCCGCTCCCCACGGCGGCCAGGAGCTGGGGCCAGACCCCAGCAGCGGGCCCGGGTATTAATTAGACAGAACTTAACTAAGCTGACAACTCAACACACGCAGCAAAGGAACGTGGACGAGCCGGGAGGGGAGGGAGGAGGAAGGGGGGGGTCTCACAAGTCCCACGATAAACTTAGACTGCAACAACTTCGACCCAGTAAAAACCAGAAAAAAGCGGAAACGTTGTCACCACATCCGACCACCACGCTTCCCAGCAATGCCACCAACCTCCACCCCACCCAACAGACCCCAAAGCCCGGGCTGGTGCTCCAACCCCTGCTGCAGCCCGGAGCTAACGACGCCACAGACTTTGCAAAAAAACCACCGAGGAGCTGCCGCCTTTCAAGAAAAAAAAGTTCATTTCCCCCTCTCAAAACACAACTGTCTCGGCTCTTGCCCTACAACCAGTGTCTCCAACAAAAGAGCAGCACCTCCCTTCTCCAAACACTACCTGGGACCAGAAGCACTCGTTTTCCAGGCACCTCCTTTACACCTATTCCTCCGAGCACAAAGCACCCAGAGGTTGGCCCAGCCAAAAGCAGGAAAAACCAGAGAATAGGGACTGTGTGCCCACTGCCCCTCCCCACAGCCCCCACCCAGCAAAGCACCCACCTTACCTCTCTCCCAGGGACGTGGCTGCCATCAGAAGGGTGGGAGAGCTCTGGTGGGAAGAGGGGGGGACTGGAGCAGGCTGGGGGGTCCGAGGGTGCTCCTGGTAGAGCCCAGGAACCGAAACCCAGCTCTAGCCCGGAGTTGATCCTGCCCAAAGCAGAAGCAGTTGGAGATACCACAGGTGGGAAGAGCCCCTCCCCATGCCCCTCACCCTTTATCACATGGCACAGGTGCTGCAATGAGGCCCAGGTGCTGCTCCTTAGGCTGATGGGGCTCAGCCTTGGCCCATCAGGAGGGCTCCTCTGCTCCCCAAACCTTTTCCACCTGCGGTTTGTTTTCTTTGGGTTGTTTTTTGGGTTTTTTTTTTTCTTTTTTTCCCCTCCATGCACTGGTAGATTTTGTTCCAGAACATTCCGCAGTGCAAACTGCAAAATGCAGCATGTACCAAACACTTAGGGGGAGATGACAGTGGGGTCCAAAGGGCCCTCAACCAAAAGTATGGGGAAAGTGTGGAAGGAATATTCTCAAACCTGGACCCTGCTGGAGAGGGGAGAAACAGGGACTGGGGGGGGGGGAAAGGGTCTTCATCCCATCTCCAGGCTGGCAGCAGAGGCAACACAAGGGGAAGGGGGGGGGGGGGTAATTTGGTGCCCCAAGATGCTCTGATGGATCTAAACAACCCCCCAAGATACTCGGGGTGCTGCTGGTTTGCAGTTTTACCTCTAGACGGTTCTAAACACCCCCCCCCCTCCGGGTGCTTATGGTGGTTTGCCGTTTGCCCCCCAAATGCTTCTAACTTCCCCGAAGATGCTCAGGGTGCTGCTGGTTTGCAGTTTTACCCCCAAATCACGCTGTTTAATGAGGAAAACGAGGGGTTTGGGGCTGACCCGCAGGCAAAGGGTGCCGGGGAGGGGAACTGCGCTACTTTATGGAACCTCCCCGGAGTTCTCCCCGGCCGTCTGGAGGCAGGTGGGGAGCAGGAACTGTGTTTCCCCCCCACCCCCCTCCCCAGGAGCAGACCCCTCCCCTCCTCTGCACAGCGCGGGGCGATGCTGCCGCTTCGTGGCCAGGATGGCAAAGGAGGCGGTGGCCATCGTGTACCCTGCGTCCCCTCTGTTCCCCCCCGGAGGCAGGAGCAGGAAAGAAAAGTCGGGTGCTAAGTCTGGGAATATTCTGGTGTTGTTTTTTTGTTTCGGTTTGGGGCTTTTTCTGGGGGGGAAGAAGAGGTGAGATTGCATTTTTTTTCCCGAGGAAACATGGAAAAAATAAAAGCGAACCCCGTGAAAGAAAGGGAATGGGGATTTGTTTGGCAGGTGGTTCCTCCTTCCGAGCGGACCGGGCGTGTGCTGCTCTCTGTCCCGCCGTGGTACCCACGGCACCGGCTCCGGTACCGGGAGATAAAGGCGCTGGACACACTCACCCTGTTCACACAGGGCAGCTTTAGTGGCCACCAATTCCTGCCCAGCCAGGGCCACGCAATGTACTCTTTAACATTAAAAAATTCACGGCCGTTAATGACGGGAAGTCGGGCAGGGGCCAGCACGGCTCGGGGGCTGCTGGGGGCTCACGGGGGAGTTTCTGTGAGGAAAGTAAAGCTCGGTGCGAAAAAATAGGGAGGGAAAGAAAGCCCTGCCCGGGGGGGAGGAGCGGCTCCGACTGGCGCCCGGGACATAGGGGAGAGGTGGAAACCCAAAACACAACAAGGCACAGGGGGACGCGGCTGTG
The DNA here is from genome assembly GCF_036169615.1 of Heliangelus exortis. Taxonomy (NCBI): domain Eukaryota; kingdom Metazoa; phylum Chordata; class Aves; order Apodiformes; family Trochilidae; genus Heliangelus; species Heliangelus exortis. The sequence continues at coordinate 453,317 of NC_092447.1, forward strand.
CCGAAGCACCCTGAATCCCGTTCCTGGCCGGGGCTACCCCAGCCCGATGGGGCTGTGGGACATTTCTGTCCCGGGGCATCACCTCCATGCCCACCGGGCCGGTCCCGGCACACCCCGCGGGCTGAGGAGCGATCCCCCGGCAGACGCGAGCTGTGGCCCCACCATCTCCCACCTCCTGGCACTCGCCAGCGCTCCCGGGGGGTCGCCCGGCGCGGAGCAGGAACCCGGTGGCACCGGGAGGATCCCGAGCTGGGGGGCGGAAGGCTCAGCCCCCTCCTCCCTCGGCTCCTGGAGCTCGCAAGGGGCGAGGAAACGAGGCTCCAGGGAAATTAAGGCAAAGTGGAAGTCCTGGCAGAGCGGGGGAATAATTTCCTTTCTGAGTGAGTAACTGTTTGGAATTTAACCAGGCGGACGCGATTAAACCAAATGAATATAAATTCTAGGTGCGGTGGTAAAGTAATGAAGTGGAGAAAATGAACAGCGCCTAATTAACAAGAAAATAGGATCTGCCATAACACGCTGGAAGCTAATGAAAAATGAAGGCTCAGCTTTCCCTTCCAGAATTTTTTCCAGATGGAAAACATCCTGGTTTTACACCCAGATCCTTCTGACACATCCAGGGTATGAGGCTCGCTGGGAGCTGAAGGCAGGGAGGGGGCCCGGTGCCGCAGGGCTCCTCAGGTGCCATTTTTTGGGACAAAAAAAGGTCGGGAGCCCGCATCCAGCCCTCTGTCTCCCCGGATGCCCTCCCCAGGCTCCCCTGTCTGCGCGTTTGGGTTCATCACGAGTCTCGAACAGGCAGCGCTTGGCCAGAACAGCTCCGTTTATTCGAGAGCTGCCCACAGGGACAAACAACGGGGAGGGCGGCCCCGTGCCGGTACCACCCGCCCCAGCCCCGCAGTCCCCGGGGTTGAAGTGGAGGCCGCTCGGTCTGAGGCAGCGAAGCACCGAGTGATGACGCCATTATCCTCAGCGATGACATCACCACCGACGCCCAGGAGGCGGCAGCAGCCACAGCGGCCCCACGCGTTCCCCGCCGGCACGGGCCACCCCCATCTTGCTGGTTCCGCTGGTTCCGCTGGTTCCACCGGTTCTGGCGGTTCTGGCAGCCCCGGCAGCCCCCGCCGCCGTTCCCCGCTCCTACGGCTGCGGCTCCGTCCCCGGGAGGTCGCGGCCCAGCGGAAGGAGCGCGTCGCTTTATGTGTGACGCACAGGGTTGCGCCGGATGTGACGCAACAATCCCGCGCCTGCGCGGAGCAGCAGTTCGTCGGGGCGCAGCGCGTGTGGCCCCGGCCATGGGGGCGGCGGCGGCCGAGGCGGATCGGACCCTGTTCGTGGGGAACCTGGACCCCAAAGTCACTGAGGAGCTCATCTTCGAGCTCTTCCACCAGGTACCGCGGGCGGCTGCGGGGCGGCGGCAGCGACCTCCAGGGCGGGACGGGCCCGGATACGGCGGCCGCCGGCGGACACACTTCCGGGGTGTGTGTGTTGGCGGGGGGGGGGCGGAGCTGGGCCCACTCCCACCCCCATCCCCCCCCGGAGCCCCTCGGTGGTGGATTAACGGCGTTTGTTTGGGTTCGGCAGGCCGGGCCGGTGATCAAGGTGAAGATCCCCCGGGACAGGGACGGACGGCCCAAGCAGTTCGCCTTCGTCAACTTCAAACACGAGGAGTCGGTCCCGTACGGGCTGAGCCTCCTGAACGGCATCAAGCTCTACGGCAGGCCCATCAAAATCCAGTTCCGATCAGGTACCTGGGCACAGGAGCAGCAGATCAACCCAGTGCAGAAGCAAAGCCCCCCGTCAACCTCCCCCTCCCACGGGCTGACTGATCTGCGTCCACGGGGTGACCCACGCATGCTTCTCATCAAATCACACAATCGTTTGGGTTGGAAAAGATTTTTTAATATCACAAAGTAGCTCAGCTCAGCACCACATCTATGTGATTTTGAAATCCTTTTAGGGATGGGGACTCCATCCCTGCCCTGGGCAGCCTGGGCTAGGGCCTGACAACCCTTTTGGGGTAAGAAATGGTACCAAATCTCTAATCTAAACCTCCCCCTGGCACAGCTTGAGGCTGGTTCCTCTTGTTCTATCAGTGTTTGGGAGAAGAGACCGACTCCCCCTTGCTCCAACCTGCTTCCAGAGAGAGTTGTAGGGACAGGTGAGGTCTCCCTTCAGCCTCCTTCTCTCCAGAACAGCAGGTCACTCACCTGATAGCAGATGATTTCCTACAACAGTGGTGTCAGGCAAGCTTTTGTCCCCAGGCTCCAGCAGGGAACCTTTCTATCAGTCACAGCCATGTTCCATCCCAGGGCTGAGTCATCAGGTGGCATTTTTTGTTTTATTATTCACCCTTACCCTTGAGAGCTGTTGTCCTACACTGTCAGATGAGCAGCAGAAGCTGCACCCGCTGCCAGATGGGCCATGCCTGGTCACATCTGTCTCACCACAGCAGCAGTGTCTTGTTTTGGGGACGAGACGCCTGTGCGAGGAGGAAACTTGAGAGCTGATCATGTGTGAAAACTTCACCTCTCAGCACCTCAACCCTGAAATGTTTCTCTTTCTGCAGGGAGCAGCCACGCCTCTCAGGATGGGAATCTGTCCTGCTCCCCGCAGGGTGCCAGCCTGTCACACCCACCCCCCAGCTGCAGCCGGTGCGTCTCCCTTCCCACAGCAGCTGACAGACAGACTCCGTGGGGGCTGGGCTCTCGGGCTGAGCACGTTTTGGTCCCTTTTTCTCCACAGGTACGAGCGGAGCCCTGACAGCACGGGAGCAGCAGCAGGGTTCTCCTCTTCACCGCGGGCTCTGCCCTCCTCTGAGCACCTCCAGAGACAAGTGGTAGGCTGAGCTGCAGATAATATGGCTCTTACCTTTGTGTCCTCTGGTGATTGGGAGAGGGTGTGGGGATGTTTGCAGGGTTGGAATGACCAGTCCCTAAGGATTATGGATACTGGAGTGGTTGACATAGAATCACAGAATTGTCAGGGTCGGAAGGGATCTCAGGAATCATCTAGGGCCAACCTGCCAGATCAGGTTGCCCAGAGCCTCATCCAGCCTGGCATTAAAAACTTCCAGGGATGGGGCTTCCACCACCTCCCTGGGCAACCTGTGCCAGTGTCTCACCACCCTCAACTGAAGAGTTTTTCCCTAATGTCCAATCAGAATCCCTAACTCTGGCTTTACCCCATTCCCTCATGTCCTACCACTACCCCAGATCCTAAAGAGTCCCCCAGCAGTTTTCCTGTAGGCCCCTTTAAGGTACTGGAGACATCAGGGAGGGCTTTGAGCTTGGGGTGCAGGTCCACCAAACCCACCCATCACCCTTTTCCTCTCCCCAGATGAACAGCACCCTGCGGCCACAGTTTGGGGGCAAGTACGAGCCCACAACCTTCGCCCCACCAGGCTACCAGCCCCCTCCCCACGCCTTCCACCCCCCCCCGCGGCGCCCCGAGGTGCCGGCCCTGCGCAAGGGTCGGGTGGGTGCCCACCCCTACCACCACCCCGCCCCGGACAGGCGCCACGTGGGGCGGGAGCCGCGCTTCGACTATGGGCGGGGTAAACGGGAGGAGTACGGAGGCTTCGAGGAGAGGGGCCACGACCCCGAGCACCACTACCGGGGGGGGGAGCTGCCCTACGAGGACAGGCACCGGGAGAGCTGGAACCACGACTACGACCACCGGAGGGAGAGCTACAGGGAGGCCAAGTGGCACCCGGCGCGGCACTGACCCCCGGGCTGGGCAGGACTTGAACCTGAGCACCGTGTCTTTCTGATCTGTGTAAAAGGCCACCCCAAAACCTGGCAGGTGCCTCCTGGTGCCCGTCACCCCCCACAGCGCTGCCCCCCAGCCAGCCCCGCGGCTCAGGGGATTTGCTCACCTCGGGGTGTTGCTTTTTGGGGACAAAACCCCCCGTTTCTGGAGAAACCATCGCCGTTTCCTGGCGCTGCAGGGAACCAACCGTTTTTATTTTGGAAGCGCGGTGGAAGGGGCCGTCCCTGCGTCAGGGGCTGCTTCACGTCCTCCTTTCCGGGCGGCCGAGGTGGGACAGGTGCTGTCTGGCGTCATCGTTTCGTCACGCAGCAGTTTTTGATAAACACCCGTTTGAATATTCCCTGTCTAGGCAGAGCATTAAACATCTCCCTGGAACTAACCCGCGGGTAAACCCTCCTCATTTCAGCCGGGGCGGGTACAGCGGGCTCCGTGCAGCCGGGACGGCTCAGGAGTCGCCCCCTCCCTCCCCGGGATCCCTCCCGGTGTTACCGGGGGGGGGGCTCCCCCCTGTCCAGGACGGGTGAGGTTCCCGGCGCTCGCCAAACTACAGCTCCCGGCATCCCCCGCGGCGGCGGCTCCCGGGTGCGCAATGGCGGGGGCCGCGGGGGCTGCTGGGAGGTGTAGTTCGGCGGTGGCGCTTTGCGGCCTGGCGGCGATGCTGGGCGGCAGCCGCGCTGGCCTGGGTCGCCTGCGGGGCTGCGGCGAGCGGCTGTGGCGGGGCCGGCGGCGGGCAGCGGCCATGGCCGGCGGCGAGATGGGCCAGCGGATGGTCTGGGTGGACCTGGAGGTGCGGGGGGAAGCGGGAGGAGAGCGGGAGGGAGGGTAGAAGAGGAAGAGGGGACGGACGGGCTGACGGGGCCGCTTCCCTGTTGGCAGATGACGGGCCTGGACGTGGAGAAGGACCAGATCCTGGAGATGGCCTGCCTCATCACCGACTGCGACCTAAACGTCCTGGCCGAGGTGAGCAGGAGCCGCCGCCACCCCCACCCGGACCCCACAGGCCTCTCCCGGGCTCCCCTTGGCCTTGCCCGGGCCCGGCCTACTCCGGGGGAGGAAGGGAGAACCCTCGGGTTATGGCTCCCGGTGCTTTGGGGAGCCCCTGCCCTGGCACCTGCTGCGCCTCACGGGGCCCAGAAGGGACATGTTGTCACCTTGCACGTCCGAGAGTACACACACCTCATTTTGCACAACTGGACACACACACACTCAATTCTGCACGTCCAGGGACACACGTACCTCATCATCCTGCACGTCCACGCGGCCGGTTGTACCCTCCCAACAGCAACTTCTCCAAGCCCTGAAGTCCCAGGCTTGCTGCCCACATCACGGATCACAGGCGTGGCTGCTCAACACTGAACTGTTTTTCAGATTGCTTTTATCTTCTTCTCTTCCCTCAGGGCCCCAACCTGATTATTAACCAGCCCGATGAGCTGCTGGAGAGCATGTCTGAGTGGTGCAAGGAGCACCACGGGAAGGTAAGCCTGCTAGAGCAGTCACGATGCAATCTGTCTCTTTTTGCAGTGAAGAGAATGATGTAATTATTATCTGCAATGCCCTAAAATTATTAGTACAGTCACCTAAAAAAGGACAGCTCCTGTGATGAGCAGTTTGAAATCAAACAGAGCAGAAAAAGAGGGGGAGACAGTAAATATCACCTGCATTTTGTAGTGAGGAGCTGGTGTGTAATATTTTTCCTGAGGTCTCGCAAGTCCTGGTGGCACAGCAGCCAGCTGCACCTCTGTTGTTTCAGTCTTCATCCTGTACCCTCAGCTGCAGGATGGACCTGATATGTGGACTGGGCCTTGTAGCTTGGTTTTTCACACGTGGACTTCTCAGGCAGCTGCTCCTCCTCCTCCTCCTCCTCCCCATGAAGCCTGTTGCATAGAATAAGAATAATACCAACCACAAGCAGGCAAAAGATCAGTGCAGAATGGGACAAAAGCTGAGAAAATGCAAATGTGTCACTGCAGATTTAGGATTAAACAGACCAATTGACTGTCAACAGTGGACTGTTGCTTATGCCTGTCCACTCAGCACTGTAAGCCACAGTTAGTATTTTTTCACCCAAAGCTTACCTTTAGCAGCTGGAGATTTTCAGTCCTTTCAGCCACCACAGCAAGTGTCCCCCTCTGCCAGCACCAAGAAAGGAAACAGATTTTCCAAGCCCTGATTATGAATTAAAATCCAAGTTAGTTTTCAGTTAAGGGCTGAAGTTCAGCCATCACACCCTCCCCTTCTCACTCTCCCTCCCCAGGAAGGATTCAGCAGGAGTTTGGGAGGTGGATACTGATTTCCCTGGTGGGTGCTCTCCCCCTTCTCCAGTCGAGGACTCCAACTCGGGTGTCAGTTCAGGAGTGCACTGAAGATGGTGGCAGGCATTAGCACTGCTCCTGAGGAGCTGCTTGTTTTTAATTGACTAAGAATAGAGATGAAAACGCAGCCACATCCTGAATTCCTGAACCACCACTTGGAGTTGTCAAGCAGACTTTTGCGGTGCAGTCGTGGAAATGCATCGCGTAGCCAGATGGAAGTAAATCACTGAGCACACTTGGAGCAGATTTGACATTTTAACTGTTGGAAAAAAAGAAAGAAGGAACTTGTCTGAGTTGTAGGAACCTTGATAAACACTTGAGCCAGGATCCTGATTGTTTCTGTGCAGTGCTGAGGAGGTGCATCCTGTACTCTCCTTGACTTGTAAGCACTGAGGCCCAGCTGTGCCTCTGGGGCTGAGCATTTGCTGTTGAGCCTTTCTGGATGTCTTTTTGTGGCAGTGTGTTTCCCATTGATGACATGTGACTCTTTTTTTTTTTTTCTTTTTTTCCAGTCTGGCCTCACTAAAGCTGTGAAGGAGAGCAAAATCTCATTGCAGCAGGCAGAGTACGAATTTCTGTCCTTTGTGCGACAACAGACACCCCCAGGTCTCTGCCCCCTGGCAGGTAAAGAACATTCTTTCCTAACAGTAACAGTAGCTTTCCCTCCTGTGGGTCCTGCATGAATGTTTCTGTGTGTGCAGTTATAATTGGGATGGGGGGTGGCCTCACTGCTGGCAGCAACCCACACACCTAAAACCCCACCAGCAAGCCCAGCAACAGCTTTTCCTCACTGCCTGTGTCAAACCAGGCATCCAGCATGAATCTTCCCCCTGTCCCTTCCCTGGAGGACACTCAGGACAATCACACAGGGCCTGGGGAGCAGTGCTCTGTTGGCATCCATCTTGATGCCTGTTCTCTGTTGGCAGAAAACTCGGTGCTGGCATCACACTTTGATACTTATCTGCCTGACACAAACTGTAGGAGCAGTATCTGAAGAATTAATGGAGGGATTACACGTTTAAACCTCCTGTGATCCTGAAGTGAGAACCTGACAAAGCTTTACAATCATACTTACCCAAAAATGAGATAAAGGAGCTGCTGGCACGGAGCTTTTCATACCCTGTGATCTTCCCCCAGCTTTGCTTCGCCTGCCTCTCATCGCGGTGTTGCTCGGCATCGCTTTGCCAGGGCTTTGAAGGAACATCTTGTCTTGTGTCTTTGTAGGTAACTCTGTTCATGCAGATAAGAAATTCCTCGACAAGTACATGCCTCAGTTCATGAGGCATCTTCATTACAGGATCATTGACGTGAGCACTGTCAAGGAGCTCTGCAGGTGAGTGTTCCCCAGGTTCAGCAGGTGGGTGATGTTAATCTGGGAGCCTGCTTGGCAGTGCTCACTCCTCCAAAACGTGGGTCCAGGCTGCTGGAGGCTCCTCCATCTCCTGTTGGGGCAGTGCATGGAATGAGACATGACTGCTCTGGGTTGTGCAGCACAGTGACCCGCAGGCTTCTTGCTTCTTTGCGTGCATGTGACACCAGAATTCTTTCACCAGTTGTAACAAACCTGCAGCAGGCACCAGATGCATGTTGGAATCCCAGTTCCCTGTTGTAAGTGGCTCTTTTTTATCTGATGATAGGCGCTGGTATCCAGAAGAATACGAGTTTGCACCAAAGAAGGCAGCTTCTCACAGGTGAGGGTTCTGCTTTTGTCTGCACACAGTGACACAAACTCTTAAGCTGGAGCCCTGGTGTCACTGAAGTTGCCTGTGGGCGTGCTGAAACCCTCCCTAATTCTCTTGCAGAGCACTCGATGACATCAGGGAAAGCATCAAAGAGCTGCGGTTCTACAGAGATAGCATCTTCAAGAGGAAAACGGATGAAAAGAAAAGGAAACTAATAGAGAACGGAGAGAGCAATAAAGCTGCCAGCTGATTGCTCCCCTCTCCCTGCCGTCCCCTGGCACGCTCTAGCTCTGCCTCTGGGTTCCTTTCTGTTTGCCAGTCTCTGGAGAAGCTGCACCCTCCAGCTACTTTGTTTCTTAACAGCTGTTAAACACCAGGGGGAGGCCCGAGTTCTTGCTTCTCTTCTGCGCGAGCAAGGAATTGGCACTCTCGAGCCTCAGCAGCCTCTTTGTACCTACTCGGCCAAGCACTGTTTGATACTCCTCTTCCTCTGGTTTTAGATGCACTCTTTCACTACACAATAAAACTGGTTCTGTTGAAGGGTGGAGTTTCTGTCTGGCCTGTCCTTTTCACCCACTGGGAGTTACCCAGTGTGCCAGCCTCTCCCCAGGGACGTCCTGCAGTGGTGGTTTGTGGTCCTGCCTCCCCCCGGGCACAGAGCGGGACAGTCGGTGCATGACAGATGGAGCTGGACACTGGTGTGGACTCAGTGCTGCTTCTTGGGACTGTCCCAGCATTGCTTTGCCTTCTCCTTCACAGTGGCACACAGCCAGGATGGGTGTGGATGCCACTGGAGAGACAGCGCGGTGGCAGCCTGGACAGGCTGCAGCTCTTCAGCACGGGGCTTCTCCGAGGGGCCAGGAAGGTGCTGGCAGCACCTCTGCCAGCCCTGCTGGAGCAAAAAGGCCACATTTCAGTTCCATTCCTGTTGCCTGGTGTTGCTGTTGTACCCTGGGCAGCATGGATGAACAGGCTGGATGTTCTACAGTCGCTATTCCAAGCTGCCCTTGAGATGCACTAGGAGTTTTAGCAGGAGCTCAGAGTTGGGTGTTTGAGGATGGAGTCAGGCAGTGGGCTCACACTCTGATCTACAGCAATACCCACCACCACACCACCACTGAAATTGCATGTGGGAGAAAGACTGTCATGAGGGGGAAAGATTATAACATTTCCTTTCCCACACAGTATGAAAACTTGTTGCTGTTCAGCTCATACTCTGTAAGCCCCCATGTTTTACCTCTTTGCCTTTTATAAGATCATGTCCCAAGCTGTCTGAATGCAAAAATGCCCTTCCTTCCCTCACCGATTTATTCTCTCAACTGATAAACAGAGGCCAAAGCTGCCCTGCAGCTGTGGTCTGGTCCCTGTCATACTCTTAAATCCATCCTTTTCCAGCTGGCCTCTTGCCTCTCAGGCACTGCTGCTGCCCAGTGTCCCATAAGACATCCCAGAGAAAAGATCCAACCATCTGCAAGCCCAAAGGGCGTCACAGAGCACCCAGGGCACACGTTCCCCTAGCTCTTTTTGTTCTGAGTATGAACAATAACACCTGAGGCACAGCACCTGTGGTGCCACCAGAACCCTGGTGGACTTTCATTCCATTCCACATACCCAAAAGGGGCTGGATCAGACCCAAGGACACCTGGGTCACTGTCACCCTGGCAGAAAACTGCCTGGATCCACAGCCACACACTGTCAGCATCAGCTCTAGCTTTAATTTCCATTTAGTTACTTTTCCCCTCTTTCTGCCCTACTTCTCCTTTTCATATTTCATTCCTTTTTAAGAGGCTTTTATTTTTCTCCAAACGTGTTGGGTTTTTCTGTTTGTTTTTTTTTTTTTTTTTTTTTTTTAAGGAAAATATGCCATCTGTGTTTATACATTTTTAAATATTGTTTATTCTTGCTTCTGAAGTAACTGCCATATGATGGATTTTTATCTCATTTCCCTGTACTGTGCAATAGTTTCCCTGTTCTGCGCTGGCATTGCTTGAGGTTCTGATTTAGTATGAATTCGTCACACCTCTTGGAAAACTGCAGACAAAATCTACCAAAGGAGGTGTTATTTTGGAGTGGGAGCAAAGCACAACTGGGGATGCAGCCTCCCAAACAGTGTGGCTTTAGATGTGGTAGTTTAAAATAAATAAATAAATAAATAAATATCACTCAAAGGCAAATATAGAGTGTGCCTGGGTTTTTCAATTTAATTTAATAAATTACCTTGGCTCCAGTAATTATTTATTTGAAATAGGAATTCGCTGAGGGGCCTCAAGTCCTTTTAATACTACATTAATAATGTAACCACGGATTACTGATACAATTCTAAAGCAAGTTAAAAAAAATGCATCACTTATTCCATCCAGGTTCTGAAGCTATTCTCACCCAGAATGTGCAATTGGAAACACCCAACAGAAGCATCACCCAGGGTGAAAGGAAAAGGGAATAACCTTGCTGCCCCCAAAACAGGCAGTGGAGCCCTTCCTGCAGAGGTGCAGCATAACTCAATATCCTTCCCCAAGAGACTGATACCTGCTGGGTGCCCCTAGACTGAGGGGGACTCCCATAGGAGCCCCCTGAAATTAAAAAATATTCCCATTTTGGCTGCAAGCAGCACTTGTGCTATTTCCCTCTGGTTCCACCCCTGGGCTCCCAATCCATCTCAACAACCCTTTTCTTTGCGTTTGCACGAGGAACAAATATTTCAGACATGTTTACACAACTTGTTTTGTTTTGTTTTTTACAATCTGGCCTGCCACCGGGTTTCCAAAGTAAATGAAAGACAGCAGCCACATGCCAGAGGGAAAGGAATTGAATGTGTCCATAAATTCACCTCCTGGGACAGAGAGCCCTATAAAGACAGTTAACAACGCATTAACACATTTTGCTGCACAAAACCTGCTTGTGCCATGGTGTGACACTGCCCTCCTTACAGCAAAGCAATGGCAAGACCCCCAGGGAAACCTCCCCCCAATGAAAATCCCCCTCAGCCCATCCTGGAGGATCCCTGTGGGGATCCTGTGGGGTGTTTGAGCCAGGGCTGCCGCTGCGCACACTCAAGGTCAGCTGCCAACAGCCTGGAGCAGAAAACCTGTTTGGTTTTGGTGGTTTTTTTAACTTTTTTTCCCCTCCCACTGCTGTTGATGATAGCCTTTTACTGGAATAACTCACTGATGCTGACAGACAAGCTTTTAGGGTAAGTGAAATCTCTGTGACACTTTAAGTGCCCTAAAATGACAAAACAAGGACGTGCAAAATTATCCCAGGCGTGCGAGATAAAACACAACTTGTCAGGAGCTCATGTGCCACCCCAGCGAGGACGGGTCAGCCTCACCCCTCCTGGGAGCTGCAGGACGGTGTGGGCAGAGGAAGAAGAGCAGAGAAGTTAAGAAGTATGGTCACCCTGCCCCTGATGTTATCTGCTGCAATGTTCTCCTGATGGAAAAGGAAAATCTTTCCTCTGTGTACCCTGAAATAAAGTGGGTGAAGGCACAACCAGAGCAGCTGCCCCACAGCCCTCACCTCCCCTTGTGCCTCTCCCTCTAGATGTGCTGCAAAGGAACAGAATAAAATGGAATAAAAAAATAAAATAGAATAAAATAGAATAAAATAGAATAAAATAATAAAGATGCTCTCCAGACCCAGGCTGACGAGACCATAGGGAGGATGGCACTCTCCAAACTTTGCAGAAGGGAAATGATGCGCAGAGAGATGAAACCACTCACTGCAGGTCACATGGGGAATTTGTGGCAGAGCCAAGAACCGAGCTGAGATCTCCAGGGTCCTCATCGACTTTATCCACCGCAAGACACTCCCCTCCTCTTTCCCTCCACACAGCAAGGTGAGGAATAAAACCCTGTTGCTTCTCTTCAGTGGCACCGTGGTGTCGGTGCAGGATTCTGCTCTGGGGGCTGCGGGAGCCCCCAGGACACTGCCCGTGTCTCTGCAGTGCTCCTGCTCGGCTCCTTACAGGGCACGGGCGTGCACACAGTAATAAGGGTGTGTGACACCCTCCTGGTGCCCTGTCCCAGACCTCCTGGTGCCATCCATGGCACTGCTGCTGTTGCTGCAGCCCGTCTCGTGGTGTCTCCCGAAGCCTGAGCTGCCGAGCGGAGCAGCAGCAGCTACGGGGAGGGAGCGTGGCCATGCAGCCAGCGTGGAATCATTGCTCCGAGGCCCTGGGCTGCCCTTGGATGGCCCCTTTGCCAGGCTGGTCCTGCTCCTGTGGCCAGAGGCAGGAGGTAAAGGCACCTACAATCTTGCCAGGAATCATCCCCTTGTTTCCAAGAGTTCCCCGAAGCAGGGAAAGGTTTTGCATTGCTCACTGAGCTTCCTTTCTCCCCTCATTCTGCACATCACGGAGCAGCCCAACCAGCCAGGTACCCACCAGGCACCTCTTGGCATGTTCTTTCCCATCACCAAAGCCACCTGCACAACATCCTATGGGAATGAATCACCCAGAGACAGTGTCCAAGGAAGGGACCTGCTGAGGAGCCTGTAGCCCCACAGCTGACCCCAACAGCAACACACCCCATGTATAACCCCATTTGCACCCCATGTGCCCAGGAGCTCCCACAGCAAATATCAGAGGCAGCTTTGAATGGTCAGAGGAAGTTTTCAACCATCAATAGCAAGAGCAGATAAAGCAGGGACAGTCAACCCCACTTCAGAACCTTTAAAGCACAACAGGAAAACAGGAGGGGGAATGAAGGGCTCTGCAGACCCAGCCCAGAGCAGGGGATGGAGCCACTGGGGGGGTCAGACCCCCCCCAGGGGTGCCCAGCACCACGACGCAAACACAGGCAACACTGAGCACATGGGCTGAGGCTCCTTTGCCCAGCTGGCTGCAGAAGAGCTGGGACAAGGTGTTTCTGGGAAGCCATCTCTCTGTCTCTAATGGATGCCCTTTCATTTCAGGCAGCAGAAATGCAAACAATAATTTTGGGGACAATTATTTCCTTTTCCTACAGTGGGACAGAGTCACTTGGCCTAGGGTCTTGGTGGTGCCCTCTGCCGTGTGTTCTTATTGCCCTGAGATGCTCTACCTGGAGAGAGCCTTAATATGTAATTATATACCATTAGTGATGAGAATAACATGACAACTGCCTTGGATAATCACACAGAGCACAATTTCTGCCAGTCTCCTAGCTACCACAGGCACATAAGTACTGGTCTCATTTTGTACGAGAGAGTATTTTGGAAGAATTATTTAAAGCCAGTAATAAAAGCTGCAGACACACAGGCCTGGCTTCAGGGGGCCCAGATGAAAATCAAAGGGAAAATTTCACCACGAAGGCCAATCAACTGGTAGGATTCTTTAATTTTTATTTTTTTTTTTAAACATAATTAAAAGCAGAGCTAGCCTAGCAAAAAGGAAGGCATTTGTCAGAAGGCTTGCTCTCTGCCTGAAGAGCGTGTGGATATCTGCGGTTGATTTAAGGACTTCAAGAAGCCACACTGCCATTCCTAGGTAAACCCTTCCCATGGTTTATGACCCTGCTGCTGAGAATTTGTCCCATATTTCTCGTCTGAATTTGCCTGACTTCCCTTTCTATCCACTGGACATAATTCTGCCCTTGCATCCTAAGCACCACAGCAGCTCCCAGCTTGCCCCATGCCTGCCCCTGGGGCCCTCACCCTTCTCCTCCCCACAACACAACCAGGCTTTAACCCACCACCATGGTGAGAACAGCAGTGCTGGACATCTCAAGCCCTCTCTCTGGAGGGCTGTGCCCCTGTTCATCACAGTCTCACCTGCCCCATGTGCACTCTGGGACCTCACCTGCTCTTTCTCCCCTGAGCCTGAAGGACAGTGCTGTCAACCCATCCCTGGAGAGTGAAGAACAGCAAACAGAAACCCTGGAAGGTGCTGGGAGCCCCAAGGACAAGGCTGGCTGCTGCCAAGGTCACAGGCACCATGGTTATTCATCTTCATTCCTCCCCAGCACCACACGGTCTTAGTGAGGTGCCCAGGAGAACCGAGCCGCGTTTAAAGGATGAGGGAGCAGAGGATGGTTCAAGAGGAGATTGCTTTGTAAGACAATGGCTGAGCTGATAATGCCAGCTAAAGTCGGGCCACCAGGGACCTCTTACAATTTTAAGATCCAATCAACTTTAAAATATTACTGTCTCAGGCAGACGGCAAATCTTGGAATAGAAAACAAGTGATCTGGTTTTATTTACAGAGGGGGAAAAAGAAAGCCTGTTGTCCCTGTCCTCACCCAGGGGCTGAAATATTAATGGTGTTTGTGTTAACATCACATTTCCAGAGCTCCATCTACAAAACCTCTGGTCAATGCACTCACTGCCACATCACTGTCAGGGAATGGGAGAGCTGCCGAGGGCAGGGGCAGCAAGGAGACCAGAAATGCCTCGGGGAGAGGCTGTAGCTGGTGATCTGCCTCGCACCCCTCTCTCCTCCTGGGGAAACCTCAGCACAGAGCTCTCTGCCAGGACACTGTGCACTGCCTGCCTCCAAAGCTCTTACACGGCACCTTGTTACTTTGTCTTCCCTGGCAGCCACAGCAGGCCAGTGGTGGTGCTGGCTGCATTATATATTTTATCATAAAAAACAAAAGCAACCTCTACAACAGATTCTTAATAAAAATGTGTCTCCCTGGCCGGTGCAGAGCGTGAGTTAAACACCGCGTAACATCGAGCAATTTGTAGCGCCTGCATATGCTGCTGTGCAAACGTCCCCAAAGTGCCCCATGAAAAAGTCAATAACATCAATAAAATCAACAACAAATAAAAAGCAGCCTGGCTCGGCAGCAAGCTCCATTCATGAGGAAGCTTCTCAGCTGTCTTTAGAGCAGGCTGTCTGCCAGCAGCATCCCCAGCTCTCCCTGAGACACCCATCGCGATGAAAACTCCCAAACGAGGGTGTACAAAGCAGTGTCCCCCACCCCAGCCATGTGCCACCTCTGCCAGGGATGGTGTCCTCCCAGGACACAGAGCATCCCGGCACTTCCTGCAGGCACTGAGTCGGCCCAGGTGCCCCTGGGGACTATTGTGATACCAGCAGCAGGTAAAGGCAGTCCTGGAAATTGACAGCTTCTTTTTGGGGTTCAAAGACCATCCCCAAAACCCCTCCTCAGCCTCTGCGTTGTCCAGTGTTGCCCTCCTCTCCCACCCACCACAACCTGAGTGCTCTTCAGCTACACTGCCCCTGCTCTGATGTGCCTATTCATCCATCCCTAAGGCTCAGCTTCATCCTCCTCTATGAAGAATTAACTTGTTTGGGCTGATTTATGAAGAGTGGCAAGCCTCTGTGCTGCAGCAGGACTCAAATGCCTTCATCACGCAGCTCTGTAGTGATTCCTGCCAGAGCTCATGTTAATGCCACACATTAAAATTCATCTTTTATTTCTACATAACTGCCTCTCTGCAACCTTTCAGAGATGCCCTTCAGAACCTGGTTATTTTATTTAGTTAGTTAGTTATTTGTGGCTAGGGACTGTATTTTTGCTTTCCACTCTTCCTGAAGAGTTTCCAAGCAGTGAGGGACAAACTGAGCACAAGCCTGAGCCAACAGTGGAGCAGCAGCTCCAGGGGAGCTTTGGGTGTCCACCCACCCAAGTGTATGGAGGAAGCAAAGGGCAGGACAGCAGAGCTGCAGCAGGGAGAGGCCTGAGCAGCCGGGTGGGAATGTTTTCTCCTCTCTCAGTTCAGGCAGATTTCACTCCCCAAAGTCCCCAGTAGAAAAAAACCCACTGGAACCCACAGAATTGGGTTCCAGCATTCTGCTGCTGATCATCACCAACCATGTGAAGCCTGTGCCACCGTGCTAATTAGGCAGGACTGCAATCAGTGTCCCTCACTTGCAGATGTAGGGAAAGAATAAAACAGAGTGGGAAAATTGCTCTTCGTTGTTTGTTTTTTTGTTTGTTTTGGGTTTTTTGCCCACCACTGCAGCAACAAAACCTTACCCCTTGCTCCCATTTCTGCCAGGAGCAGGCTGCTGCCCTGGGCCATGGATAACCCAACTCTTGAGAAGGTCTGGGCTCACCTTGCTGCTGGTTTGTTTGCTCAGGGAGGCATGGAAGATGCCTCACCCTCCCACCCTCCCCGTGTCCTTTGAAGCTGAGCCCAGTGTGGGCTTTGCACCCCCCGTTTGTTATGTGCAGCAAAGCCTCTGCGGAGATGAATCACAGAGCATCAGTAGGCAGAAAAGGAGGAAAAGACTGTTGACTGCCCTCCTGACTAACTTTGCTAATTAAACCACCTCTGGAGCCTTCCCTAGCATCCCTACATTATGACAACATGAACAGCATGTCCCAGCAACCTATTAAATTTATACCTTGTAGATAAAATTCAAATGAAACCATTATGGCTCCATAATCCCGGCTGGGGCACCGTGTTGCACTGAGCCCCTGCAAAGCTTGATTCCCAGCCCAGGGATGGGTCCTCCAGCCTCCCCCACCAGTCCTGGAGAAAGCTCTGACCAAAACCACTCCAACGAGTTTTCCCAGTTACTGAGAGTTAGGGTTGCTGCAGGTAGGCAACCAAAGAGGTAAGCTATCCAGAGGGCTGCTCATAGGCAGCTCTGCTGATCCCAGGGAGGGTTCCAAGGGCTCTTCCTCCAGCCCTGCTGCTCCTCCCAGCTTTTAGAGAGCCCCAGACACATGGGGATGGGCTCCCCAGGCTCTTCCTTCTGCCCATCCTGGCTTTTCCCAGTCCTGCAGCTTGCCTGGGCAGCTCTTTGCCATGGCAGAGAAGGGGAAGCCCAAACCAGCCAGAAACTGATCAGCTGCTAATCATACCTCACATCTGCTCCCTGCTATCATTTAGTTTATTATTTCTGTTTTAAAAAATTAAATTCACTGAGGCCTTTTTGCTGCCTGGAACAATGTGAGGGGATGCTGCTGGGCAGCTGCTGGTGCTGTGCCAGAAAGGCTCCCCAGCACCACTGGGCTGGTGGTGATGGAGCGAGTTGATTGCAGAGTAAGCTGGTTGTTATTTTGGGCACAGCAGAAAAACTGTTTGTTCATTTAGGAACACCAGAGCTCAAACACAAATGAGGTGTTTGTGCACTTCGCCAAAAAGTGGGGCTTTCATCTGAAAAAAGCAGCATCTTTGACAGGGATGGGAGAAAAGCTCTTTTCTAGGGGGATAATAATTATTTTTGCTTTGAGAAGACTGTCCGGTTGGATCTTCACAGGCTGGCAGTGCTCCCCACTCACCTCCTCACACTTCTCCTGCACAACAGAAGGGAAGCAGACCCAAATAGCAGCGTTTTGTTGATCAAAACCCTGAGCTAAACGCTGGCCCAGATGAAGGGACCAGTGCAGAACTTTTCATTATCGCCAGATGAAACCAGCACAAACCTCGGCAGCTCCCTGGCCGAGCATGGGCAGAGCAGAGAGATCATCCTGCTCTGGGTGTTGAGAAGAAAATGGTTTCCCTTCCTCTGCCCAAGTCAATCTCTTCCCACCCTCGTGAGCCCGGCTGCTGCCAATTTCTACCGCAGAACTGCAGCCAGGCGGAGGGGAAGGCAGGAGCTGCTAACAAATACTCAAAACATCTCAAACCAGGCACTTTTTTCCTTTCCCACCCCACCTCAGGCTGTGTCTCTTCCAGCTTTCTGCTGTCTGTTCTTTGAGAAGAAAGGATATTTCTCTGTTTGAGCTCCAACCTTTGGAGTCTAATGCCTGGACACGAAGGCAGTTATGCTTAGAGGGCTGATCCCCCTCTGCAGCTGCAGCACTAATATATATATATATATATATAAATATATCAAAGGGGACTCAAAGCCTCTCCCCTTGGTGCTAGGCAGAGCCGCAGCCACTCGGGGTGCACACGGGTGCCAGGCTAGAACCATCTTCTGCTCATCCTTATGTGGTGGGATATTGCTGCCCATATGTTATGAAAAATTACCCGCTGCTTGGAGAGCTCGGCGATACAATAAGCTCCACATCACCAGTAATGAACCCCTGTCTCTCCTGTGAGAGGGAAGCTAATGCAATAACAGCGTTATATTCAGCAAACAAATGCTCGAGACAATTTTTTTTAAGCACCAGACAGTAAACAGGACCTAAAATATCCTCATGAATTACAAGAGTCTAAAATCCTCCACTGAGAAATTAATTTAATAGCAGTAAATACTGGAGCAATTTCCCCCATGTGAAATGCCACCACCACGTTCAGTTAAAAAGCTTCGTTTAAGCGGCACGTGGGCCCTCGCACAGGGATGGAAACATAATTCATCCCATAATGGTATTTGGGCTGCATGGGAGAGGGAAAAGCTTCATCCCTCCTGTGCTGGCACTGGAGTGAGGGTTGTGCCTTCTCCAACTCTGGAAGCAGAGGGAGGGAATGCTGTGGGGCAATGGTGAGGAGAAAAAAAACATTCAAAAATTGGGGGGGAAAAAAGTTAAAAATCAGGGAACTCCTTAGGGCTTTTCCTCTCTGACTACATAAAACAGACACGGCTGCTCAGCCCTGACTTCTGTCCGGCTGAAGGAGGGAGCATGGTGTGTGGGCTGGCACTGATTTTTTTGGGCAGGTTTTTTGGGCCTCGTCTGTACCAGTGGCATCTGCCACCTGCATTCGCTGTCTGTAAGGGGAGAGGACAGAGGAGCTGGCATTTGAAGAGGGTTCTGTTAACCAGGGGAGCCTCCTCCCCATCTCTATCAGGCTGTTATTTCAGGCAAAATTATTCGGGCTGGGGAAAGATCGGAGCGTCATGGCAATCTGCTCCGCGCAGCGGGGGATTCATAGAGGAGAAAGGAGCTGAGCTGCAGCTTGCTGAAAGCACTTCCAGTAATTAGTTACAGGGCTACTCGCTTTCTTTGCTTTTTAATAGTAATGATGGTTATTAATGTGTACAAACGAGAGTTGGAAACAGAGCTGTTTTCCTGGTTGGAAACAGAGCTGTTTCCCAGGGAAAATGGGAGCTCTGAGCTACCTTGGAGATGGGTTTGCCCCAGCTCCCCTCCTGGGTGATGAGGGGGTCACCAAGCTGGGCTGGTGCCCACCAGGACATGGCTGGGGCACAGGGCAGGCTGCACTGCTGGCTGCCACCTCACCAGCCTGTAATTAAACCCTGCTGGCATTTCCCAAAAGGAAAAGCTTCAGATTCCCACGCTCAAACCAGCGATGGACAAAAACTTCTTTTCCATTTCTTTCTAATTAACCTCTCTCTGGTCCTAAGGAAAAAAAAAAACCCTCAAACCTTTTATCCTCGTAAGTCTGACACCTGGTCACAGCACCACACTAGTATGTCAAGTCATTTGTCACCAGGCAAGAAGCTGTTTTTTCTGCTCTCCTCCTTGTAGACCCTGCAGACCCTCCAAGGATATTCCAAGGCATAATTATAGCACTAAACATTTTTGCCCCAGCTGGTAGGAGCAGCCGAGTGAAACTTCTGCCTAACACCACCAGAAGTTGGAACTCCCCAACCACAGTGGAGGTGACACCATCAGCTTGATGTCCCCCCTGGGAAGGGGCCCAGCAAGCCAGCCCTGCACAAGGAATGGAGCTGGGGGACCCACATGTCAAACCCTGTGTGACCAGCACAGAGATCTGTTTGACATCTCTCTCTACACAAGGTCAGGTTGAACTCTGAGGCTACTGATGCAGGTGGAGAGGATGCTGCCAGGCTTCCCCAAGAGGGAGGACACTGTCCCAGCACACCCTTTGTCCCACCCAGCCACCAAAGACACAGCACTTCCCTTCCAAATAACACATCAGAGAGCTGCTTGCCAACTGTATGCATAAAAAGAGGCAATGCACATCTCTACAGCCTCCAAGTTGCCCCCTGATAGTAGTCCCTGCCCCCAGACCCACTGGCCACCCTGGGGCCATGCAGGGGAGGGCGAGCAGCAGTCCCAGCCAGCTCTCCATCCCACAGCAAAGCACATTCCCCACTCATCTCAGCTGTCAGCAGGGAGATGGGTCTGTGTTCTTCACATTATTTACTTTTTATAGACAGAGCTGTGACCCTGGTCTCCCTTTTAAAGCTTATCCATCATGTACTTCTCTCCTCTCCCCCTCGCCATCAAGCCCAGAGCAGGAGGAGGTGTGGAGAGGGAGGCAGGATTTATTCCGCAGCTTCAGTGCCAGGGACAGCAGAACCTCCCATGGAAATTCTGACTTGTTCCCCTGACCCATCCTGGAGCTGCCACATCCCACAGAGCCTGTTGGGCACTCATCAAGCCAGGGTGCCCCAAAACCACACAATCCTGTCTGGAATAGTGGGCACTGTGGCATGGGAATCAAACACAACACACTGCTGCGGTGCACAGCACACTGTGGGGTTTATTAATGTATCCACAGAGAAAACAGGTAAAATAAGAGCCCAGGGGGGTGGATGATTTCCCTGAATGAGGCAGGTGATGCCAGACCCTCTCCTCTTCCTCAGAAATACTCCGGGCTACCCAGGCATATCTCTACTTTGTTGGTTTCCCCTTCTCTGTGGGCAAGCAGCTCAGGAACCAAAGTTAGATATAAAAAACCCTAAATTATTTGAAGAAAAAGTGCTTGGCATGTGCCAGGCAGGCTGCAGGGGGGCAGAGGCAGAGCCAGCCCAAAAGCCACCGCTGAGCATATTAAAGAATGGCATTATCAAGTGGAACAGACAAGACATGTATATAATGCATAAGCAGCGTTTGTGCTTCTCCAAACAGCTCATAGATCACCAGGACACCAGCTCCCAGGAAGAGCAAAAAGAGAGGTGAGGGGCAGGCACAATAGCATCGCCAGGGACATACCTGCTGCTGATAAATAAAACCAACGTCACAGCCAGGGTCTGACCAGGGCTGGGCTGTGCCTGCAGCCCTGGGGACAGCCAAGGGACCTCACAACCAGCCTGGTCCCAGCCAGAGCTGTTTAATAGGCAGGGCCAGCAGCAGCCACAGCCCCGGGGTCCGACAGCTCAGCAGGAACCTGCCAAAGGAGTGACCTTCACCCACCAGAGAAGAGATGTTTTTAAAAACTCGTAAGCCTAAGGAAGGTTCATTTGCTTCCTCATTTAGCATATTAAAACAGTACTATTGCTACAAACAAGAAATCAAAACGAGCCCCCAGTTGCAGCTTGGGTGAATGCTTTAGATTAAAGGTGCAGGGTAATGATTAACACGCAGTATATAAACCATTTATTCTTCATAAACAAGGCAAGACATGCTGCCTCTCACAAGGAGTGTCAGAGGGTCCATAACAAAGCTGCAGAAGGACAAAGGAACAATAGAAAGCCGTGAAAAGCCTTGGGAGCACACAGACAGGTGCCCAGGTCCCCTCCTGCCTGTGCCTCTGCGTTTGGGAAAATGTGGCAACAGCTCAGAGCAAAAACCCAACCCCAAGCCTTTCTCAGTACTTCGTGACAGAGAAGGGAAGAATAGAGACAGAAAAGGTGTCGCTGAGGCAACCCACAGGGAGATGACACAGCTGCTACTTGTGGGTTTGCACGGCCATTTGCAGGCTCTTGGGGTACCTGAGCACCTCTGATGGGGGGGACAGGGTAGGCCAAGTCACCTCAGAGGGTTATCCCTGTCCCGTGATGTCCCCAGCCCATGCTCACACCCCTCGCCCCTCTCCCTGCAAGGGCACATGGGGAAGCAGAGCCTTGGATGGAGAAATCCCTCACTTTAATTACCCCCTCGCACCGCATTCATCTCCGGGAAAGGTCCCTGGCTCCTCTGTCACTGACTGGCAGGGTGAGCACAGACAGGCAGGGATGATCTATGTCTGTGTTTATTATTTCAATAGCAGCGCCGCAGAAAACCGAGCCTGCCCCTTCCTCTGAGCTTTTCCTACAGCTCCTGGGCTTCCAAGCTCTGCTCATCCCCTTGGACGGGGACACCAGCCTGCTGTCCATGTGGCCAGCACGTTCCCAGCCCCTGCTTATAATCACTGGGGGTTGTTTGTGTGCAAACAAAAAAAGTTTCCCTAGCACCAAAACACAGCTCTGCAAACAAACACCTGCCCCGGCAATATTTACAAACAACGCTCCCGCAAACTACAACACCGCAGTAAGACACAGGCAGTAAAACCGGCCCTGGCTTTTTTTTTTTCCGCCTCAGGGCTCAGCACAAACACGAACCTGACCCGGGAGGCTGGGCAGGGGCTCTGTAAACACCTCGGGGAAAAGCCACCCCCCTACCTCGGGGGTTCTCAGCAGTCACCTCGCCTTCCCCAGGCACCAAGGACGTTACAGAGACACGGAAACTGGAATAACATCGACACAAGCAACTGCACCTCCAGCCACAGCAAGAGCTCCCGGACACGGCAAACCCCAGCTCAGCTCCACCTCCATCCCCTCCTCTGCCTCCTTCTCCGCCGCTTGAGCTGCTGGGGCTGGTCTCTGGGCACATCTGGGCTCCAGCCATACAGCCAATAACCACAAAAACAACATTTCTGCTGCACAAATAGAGAAATAAAAAAAAAAAAAAAACTCACCCAGGGTCCCGGTGCAGTCTCTGAGAGAGCCCCACGTTGCAGCCAGCTCTGGAGAGCTGGGGGCCCCTCACCCTACACCATAAGTAACCTCACCTGGGGGGTGGGTGGGTCAGTATCCTCCCCTCCTCAGCTGTGCCTCTTCACAGCTGCCAGCTGGGGACCCTGCCCTGTCTCCAGTGGGGAGGGGCACCCCATCTCCCCCCACGTCCCCTCTACACCTTCCCGGGGTCCCAGCTCTGGTGTGACCCCCCTCCCACTGCTCTTAGTGCCCTGGTTTGTCTGTTTGGTTGGTGGGTTTTTTTGTTTTTGTTTTTTGTGGTTTTTTTTTTTTTTTTTTGGTTTTTTTTTTTGTGTGTGTTTTTTTTTTTTTTTTGGTGGTTTTTTTTTTGTTTGTTTTTTCTTTTTATTGCACCTTGTATTTTAAGCAAACCTGAAACTCCCCTGCTTAGCTGCCTTCTAGTGGAGAACCTTGTTCCCTCAGATAATTGCACCCTCGATTCTTTATCCTCCCTTTTGTCCTCTTTCCCCCCTGGCAAAGCTGCAATCTCACACAGGAACATCAGCAGACAAAATAACTCTCCAGAAGGAATCTAATTTACTTTTTAATCTGGTTTGGAAATTTGCCTGCCAAATTTCCACCGACAAGCAGAGCCATTTATTACTACTTATCACCCGCCTGGATCCTCACTCCTGATTTGGGCAAGGTGGCAGGGAGATGGGGAGAGAAATCTTTTGATATATTATTTATCTGACACCATCAGACCCCTGATAAGATCAGGAAAGTAGAGGACAAAGCAGCGACCTGATCCAGTAACTAATATTATGAAATCCCAATTTTATTTATGTGGCTTTATTTCTCTTATTGTATTTAGAAGGTTCTTTTATTTATTTGTATCCAGACACCACCACCACCACCCCCCAACGTGTGCATATATAACATCCCTGGCAGGGAAAGTGCTCATTGCAGGTGTCCCCTCATGGCTGAAGAGGGTTTGATTGTGTTTGTGACTCCAGGTCCTCTTCCCAGTGACAGGCAGGGGAAGGGCTGCTTGCTGAGGCTATTTCAGGGTTTTCTTAACAATGGGAAAAATCAGTGCCCAC
This sequence comes from Heliangelus exortis, assembly GCF_036169615.1. Taxonomy (NCBI): domain Eukaryota; kingdom Metazoa; phylum Chordata; class Aves; order Apodiformes; family Trochilidae; genus Heliangelus; species Heliangelus exortis. The sequence goes on from NC_092447.1 coordinate 476,571, forward strand.
CACAACAGCCCCGAGCAGCTCCCTCCCTTCCCACTTTCCCAAACACGGGGTTCCCTGGCTCAGACGCTGAAGTTTCTGTGTAGAAGTTTCCACCTCTCTCTGTTCCTCCTCGGAATGATGCCTCCTGTGGGAAGAGTAAATAGGAAGAGATGACAACGTGTGCATTAGCGCTCATTAGGATGTCATCATTATACCCTGCGAAGTGGATCCCTGAAGGACACTTAGGGATGGAGCAGCTGCTCCAGATTTGTTCCAGCTCACATCTCCAGGAAAATGACATTGAGATAAACACAGTGCCTCCAGAGCCAAGGGGGGAAGCCAGGGGGTCGCAGTCTGGCCCTGGACCCCTGCATGTCCCTGTTGCTGCCCCATGAGCATCAGTGACACCCTGTAAAGTTGGGAAGGTGCTGTGGGGCCCCTGAAGCCACCCACGTCCCCACTCCAATCTTGGCAGAGAATTCTTTGCAGCATGTGGAAGTTTGTATGGATCCTGTTGAGAAAGATCCCCAACCATCTAGATGATGGGAAGAAGGACTGGGGGGCTTGCTCTGCTCTGCCAACATTTCATTCATCCCAAAGACAAGCTGGCATCTCTGAAGAGCTTGGTTTGTCTGGATCAGAGACTGTTCCCTTTCATCCCAGGCTGTGGGCAGCACCCCCCATTGCTAAATGAGCTGAGGTCACAGGGAGAACATTTGGTATGTACATAAGTACATGGCTGATGCATTACATATGACACATATTAGTCTATTGATTTTTATTTGCAGTTATTATATAAACACCTAGAGTAACCCCTTACCCAGCTCCTCTGGGTGTTTCAGAGCACAGGAATTCACCCTCATTTCCCGTCCCTTGAGGTGTGGAGGGATTGAAATGCCTCATGCCTGTGGTCCCAAGAGCTCCAGCATAACATGACCAGCAAAAGGAGACTCCACCAAAAATCCTCCTGGCACCAAAAACATTGATTTTTAATTTTTTTTTTATGCACATGTTTGAGTCAGCACCTGCCACCTCCCATCTACAATGCTGAGTTGCCACCTCCTCAAATAGCTGTAATTTCTTTTTACTTCAATTATTTCTGCACCATACTGTTTGCACCAGCTGAAGCCGATGGTGCTGTTCAGCATATTATGTACTCTGTGTCAATGCACCATGAAATATTAAGACCACAATAGGTCTGAAGTCACAGAATCATAATCCTTTAATAGCTTGCTTCATTTTTGCTGCTGGAAGATGGCAGAATATTTCTATTTTTAAACAAATGGCTTTCATTCTAATGAAGCCAGGGCTCATCTAGATAAACTGCAGCTGCAGACCTTGTTCTCCAATGCAGTTCTGAAACTCAGAGTTCAGTTAGGGCTATCCACACTTGCACGTTTTTTTTTCCTTAATAAAGAGGAGACCTTTTTTTAAATTTTTTTTTTCCCCGAATGCATTCTTGCAAATTTGCATATCCCTCCTTCTCTCCTTCCATAGCTAAGCTCCTGAAATATAATAAATATTTCACTTTCAAACCTAGATTCATTAAAGGATGCCCAGGAGGGAGAAATCATAAGGTATCACTTTACAGCCCAAATAAAACACAGAAAGATACAGCCTATAATGTATATTTCAGGCGCTGGGTCGAGATAATTCATACATCCCTCCTGGTTAAGTAACAGAGATGGTGCAGTGTCAGCACATCAGCCAAAAAAGGACTCCTGGTAATATTTCATGCCTTTTGGCCATGGATCCCCGTTGGCCTCTGCCGTAGCACGTGGGTGAGAAGGACACAGACCCCAGGATCAAGCAGCTCTCCAGCCAGAGGGGCAGCAAACTCACCAACACTGAGCCCTCCTCCCTCACCAGAGCCCTTTCCCTGCTCATGAACTGACCTTGGGTGAGCCCCTCAGCATTCCACAGCACTCAGGGTGTCAGGACAAGACAGACAGAGCCCATCCAGGCTGGGTTTGCTACTGTTTGCACACCAGAGCAGGAGACACTGCAGATCCAGAGGGTCACCTCCTGGCATTGCCGTGGGGCTGGCCAGCACCCCTTCTCCATGAGCCATGGCCTCTCCTGCTCCCCATGGCTGGGGTTGTACCTTTGCCTGGGGTGGGAAGGGGCTGCCCTGACAGGAGTAAGGTTTGTCCTCACTGCAGCCTAATCCAGCAGTCTGCTAGGGATGTGTCACCTAATTAAGGCTGAAAGCAGCTTCATCTTTGCTTAGTTCAGTACCTGGTGGCAGATTGCCAGGATGGGATGAAATTACCAGCAGGCAGGCAGGGCTGTGTGGGCAGGGAGAGAGAGCACACGTGGCACCCACCCTGTTGCCAGTTTAAGCTTATCTGATAAAGATTAAGATAAACCAGACACACAAAAAACAAAAAAAACAAAACAACCAACCCAAAACAAAACTCCCAAACAAACAAAAAACCCAACAAAAAAATAACAAAAAACCCCAAACCCACAACAAAAAAAGAGCAAAGTCAATTGATCCTTGAGGTCCCTCCCTTCCAACATGACATTCTATGATGCTAAGGGGATGTGATGCATGCTCACCAGCTTCTGCTTTGACCTGTGGGACCTCAGGACCCTTGGGGAAGGCACTCTCACCCCCTGGATGGACCTGCCTCGTGCCTCCTCAGCTCTTCCTAAGCTACTCCAGGAGGCTCCAGGACAACCCACCCCAGGAACACCAGGAGAGCGAGGGGCTGCTGGGATCAGGCATCCCCTGATGCCCATGCCCACAGCACTCATCTGCTCTGTCCTGCAGGGGACCAGGGGTGATGCTGCCTGCTCTGAGCCCCAGGGCTGCCACATGCCCACCCCTTCATCTGCGTTGGGACAGCTGCAGCCACCAGGCTGGAGAGATGCCTCTCCTCCCACCCAGCCCCGTGCAAGCAGAGCCCACGAGCTGAGCTGGCTAATGAGACTATTACATTCACAATGTGCTCTGCCACCCCACGTCTTCCAAACGCTCTCCAAATGGATCTGTTTGGACCCGTTTGAAATATAAATATTGCTAGGCTCTGCGTTAAATGTGTATGCAATGCGTTGTACGAAACCTTTAACAAATTCTGTGCAGAAGAATATGTTTTCCCATATGGGCTGCCTAAAGAAAGGCAGATGTGAGGCAATCCAAATCCCTCATATGCTTCTCCTCCTTCTCCCTTTCCTTTTGGCAAACGAGCTCAGGCAAAGACAAATATTGTATCAAAGGAGTTACGGAAATAAACACGAATATAGCTCACAGGCATTGGTAAATTTCTGGAATATTTTCTCCACACAATTAATAGGTAAAGCTGTGGGGGGAGAACACTTACCCAACCTGCACCCAAGGGAGCTGATGGCATTGAGCAGAGAACCATGGAGCAGGAGCCACATCCAGCAGCATTACCTGGGATGCTGTCAGCCCAGAGAGACCACGAACCCCAGGCTAGGGACAGAAACATGCTCTGCCCGGGGGGTCCCCCCAGCACCCCATCCTCTGGGGGACAAGCACACTGGGCCCCTGAGACTGAGCGGCACCGAGAGCACCAACAGCAGGAGGAGAAACAGCAGTACCCGAGCAGTGTTCCTCTCCAAAAACTCCCTTCTTATGAGAAGAAAAAGAAATAAATATCTGGCTCTGCTGCCAGGTTCCTCAGCTCATTAAATAACCCAAAAACATTAAACCAGATGTTGTGTTTTATTGCTTGACTCAGATCATTATGACTTTATTTCTGACGGGCCCAGAATAAATGAAATGCAGTTATAGAGGTTGTTTAACTATTAAAACAACTATTAATTAAAGTTTGCCAAGTCTTGGGGGTTCTGAGGACAAATGGCAGCTAGGTAAATGTCAGTTATTATTTAATATGTCATTGTTATTGAGCCACACAGCATGCAAGCTGCATTCTCAGGAGGAGATGGGTCCTGCTAGGAGTATTTTGCCCATTGTTTGCAAGGTAGGAGGTGATTTAGTGCCAGAGGATGAGGAACAAGAGGTCACAGCAGAGCCACTGGAGGGTGCAGGGTCCTCATCCCCATCCTCTCCCCGTGCAAGGAGGAGGTCACACTTTCCACACCCACCTTGGCAGCACCATGGCCTCTGCCCTGTCCCAACGCAACAGCCCATCTTCGTGGCACAGAGGGTGGCAGGGAGACTTGCCCAGGTCAGGGTCATTTTCAGAGCTGTAATTGCAACGTTCATACACACAGAGTAAGAATTTCAGCTGGTTCCCACCTAGCCCTGCCCTCAGCTGTCACCAGCCCCACGCCAAAGTCCCCCTGGTCCTTTCCCATCCTCCCCCAGGATGAACCAGTCCGCCTAGAAAGACAGGGGACAAATTTTCAGATGTGGCTGGATTTATAAAAAATGAAACAAAATTATTATACTCACTGTGATTTACCTTCCCTGTCTTTTACAGCTGGAACAAATTGCAATGCTGAGCATTGCTGAGGAGTTGTTAGCTACCGGGGGAGCTGCAGAGCTGGGAATCCCACTGGCATGTAATGCACCCCCAGCATGCTGTGCTGTCCTGAACTGGAGGCACTGAGTTTAGGAAGGAGGGAGGGTGGGGGTTTTCTTGAACATACACTTATTTACCCTTCCCAAGTTGATGGGGTGGCCTCAGCACACCCACAAACAGCTCCAGCAATCGCAGTCCCTGTTCATCACTTTGCAGCCCAGTGTCACCTGCAAGCCAGGCACTTGTTCCCCAGCCTTTGGGTGCTGTCCTTAAAATTTCCCTGCATCCTCTAAACTTGCCTATTTCCAAGCAGCTGTGTGTCATCCACAAATTTTTGTTCTTTCACAGCTTGTTGCTTTTCCAGGCCATTAATGAGCGTGTGGCAGGGTGCTGGAACTGGTACAAGTCCCAGAGGCGCATCACCCACTGTCATCTCCAGCCACACTTCATCTGTTGTTCTTTTTGATGCCACGGCAGCCCAGCAGCTGTCCTGATAAGGGGGAGGGAGGCCAGGACAGCCCTGCAGAGAGGTGGGAGGAGAGGGGACACCACAGCCTGACAAAGAGCCCCAGAAAGTCAGAGCACTGTGCACAGAGCTGCCCAGGTTTTAATTTTTTGTCTGTATGCTGCAGAGCAGGGTAAGAGCTCTTTGATAAAGTGACAATTCCCATGCTTTTCTGCAGTGTGATTTTGGCACGGCCTGGAGGGCAGCAGGAGCTGGGCTGCTTGGGTGGGAGGCAGTGAAGAAGGAGCCACCAACTCTCTTTCTCTCCCTCCTCGAGAAGAAGCACTCTCAAGGTTTCTCTCATAACTATAACTCCTTTCTTAGACACTCCCTATAAACACAACTTTGCCAGATGGGTCTTTAGCCCAAGGGAGAATTTTTTCTGTGAAAACAGAATGAGAAATAAAAAAAAAATTCCTTTCACCTCTATTTTTGACTTTGGCAAAAACAGCAGCGAGCAATATGGTGCAATGACTTGGTTTGTTGTGGGTTTTTTTGGTTTTTTCTTTTCTCTCAAACCTTATTTTCTGGCAGGAGTAATATCTTGTGTCTCTTACTCTCTCTGAGATTATCGACCTGCTCTGTGCTCAGTGCCCGGCGGGGTGACACGACAGCTCAGGAGGAACTGCTGGAAGGTTCAAAAGCCTTTCTCCAAGGCGTCAGCACCACATGGGAAAGCCTGCAGCAGGAGTTCTGCCCCGCAGAGCCTCAGGGTAGGGGCAGGGATGGGAATTCTCAGGGTCCGCTTTGGTCTAGAATTAAAAAAAACACAAAGGTGTTTCTCCACAGTAAATGGAGGGAAAGGGGGAAGCACAGGTTACCAGGTGGGTCTTCTGGCAGGAAGGAAAGAGCTGGAGGGGTGGTTGAAATAAAAAGTGATTTACTGTCACTACTCACGATCCCAACACACACCCACCACACTGGGGTCTGGAGCAGAATCCATTGCAAGGAAAACTCCACAAATCTCAGTGCCAAGAGACAGCCCCCAACAAAAGAAAAGCAACTATCTGGTTGAGATCTGCAACTGAAACAATCCAGAGGACCATTAGCATTCATCCCACACCATCCAGCTGGAGTAATGGCAGCTCTGGGAATACAATTAAAAACAGAGAGATGTTGGTGCTGCTGGGCACTGGGGAGCACAGGGCAGGGGATGATGGGCAGGGCTCCAGCCAGAGCCTCTCCCAGCCCCTCCCTGAGGAACATCTCTGGGTGATGCCCCCCACAGCCAGTGGTGAGTGCAGCTGGGACCTGGCTGCTGTGAAGCAGACTATGCCATGCCAGGGTGGTCTTGGGGGCAAGGAGAACTTTAAAGAAGAGTTTTCCTTGGCTTTCACCTCTTGGGGAAGCTCCACAGGCTGTTTCCAGCCTCCTGCTCCATGCAGGAATCCCAGCAGCCCCACTCCAGCCATGGGATGCTGCTCCCACAGAGTGTGCTGGGGCAACAGGAATCCCCTGAGAGCAGCAAGCAGGCAGGATCGATACTGTTTTTAATCAGGCTGCAAATATGAGACTGTAGTTCATTAATTCCAGGAGACAGGCTGGATATCCCCCTCCCATCCCTGTCGATGGAGTCAAAGGGTCTCTCCATGGCTCCTAATGCAGCCATCGGATTCCGGTAGACCCAACCACCCCTGTAGGGCAGGATCACTGCCTCCTCCAGGGACTCCTCAGAGATGCTGGTAACCAAACAGCTGAAGCCACCACATAAAGACCCCCTGAACACCCAAGGGCTCCTGTACCACAGTGCCAGCCCCTCTGTTCACCGGGGAACAGAGCCAGGAAGAACCTGCTGGGGGAGGAGCTGCTGTGGTGACTGGAACTACACAGTGGCTGTGGAATCCAAAACACCAGTTTTACCAAGAGTCTCTGAGCACTATTGTTCGTGGCTGCTTATGAAACCCCTCATTAGCTCAAGGAGCTAATTGTTGTTGTTGGAGAGGAGCAGTGAAGCTGCAGCCCTGGCGCTCTGCCACCCAGGAGCCCAGGCTCACTCACAGCAAGGCACGGTGGCCTCTTGTCTGCACACAGAAAAACATTCTGCAACTAATCCATGTGTTTCCCCCTCAACTACCTACTCTTTTCCTTCTTTTCTTGCCCTGTTTCAATACACAGGAACATTTACAGCTGATACTGGATGCAAACTGGTAGCTGTGGACAGTGGCAAAGTTACATCTAAAGCACTAATATTGGAGAAAAGGTGCATAATATTAGAGCCCCCTGACCATATCCGAGAGCTGCCCCACCTTCTCCATCAGCCTGAAGAAGGTGGCATCACCCTGGGGTCAGACCTGGCAGCCAGCACAGGCCCCAGTTAATAAATCATCCCTCCCGCCAGGCTGCTGGAAGAAATGAAGCTTCGGTCAGGAGGAAATTATTTTGCAGGTATTGTTTTGCTAACAATAGCAATTCCTGCTTCTGAGAACGCTATTTTGCTTAATACCTTCTTTCTGCAGAGCGACGTGATGGAGTAATAGCCCTGGGATCAGCACGAAGGGGTCTGCCTGGTGACAGGAGAAACAGACAGCTGTATCCATCACCAAAGAAAGGGGGAATCAGTACAAAGAAAAGAAGTGCTCCATATAAGAATCCCCTGCCGACGTGAGGTTTTAATCTTCAGGATTAAATGGTGTTTGAATTCCACAATAAATGCCTTTGCTGGGGAAAAGGTGCCTATTTTCTGCTCTGGAAAGAGAAAAGGCAGCTGGGCCTAAGCAATGCGTATTCAGAATACAACAGCAGCCATTCTCAGAACTTACCTGAGAATTTAAACCCAAAACCTGCCTGTGGTCTGGTGTGGCTGCCTGGAGCACCCTCAGTGGTCTGTGCCCTTTATGATGATTTCCTAAAACTGTCCAGCAACCCGAGACATCTTGCCGTTCCTTATCATTGCTTGGGTTGATTTCCTTTTTCTGGAGAGGGCCGTGGTGTGCTGGGCACAGAGCCTTTCTGCTGATGAATTATTCAGGTTCTGTAAAAGCAGACATCGTTATCCTGGCACAGGAGGATGGCGGGGTTGCAGAAACAACAGAGGCTGCAAGCAGCTGAATGGGTCTCAGTGCTCTCCTCCCAGCCACGCCCTGCCCTGTGCTCAGAGTCACTAACACCACAAAAAAGAAGAAAACGCCAAAAATGCTCCTCAAGGAGCACGATGGGCAGGAGAGGAAAGGAAAGAGCTGATATGAACACTGGTCACAAATGCTTCAGCTGCTGTCTTTTCCCCTCTCCTCAGGGGTGATGGAGGGGGCTCTGCTCATATTGATCTGACCCCCGCCGCCCCTCGCAGAGCTCCTTACTGAGACAGAGAGAGAAAAACCGTGTTCAGCAGCACAACATCTTGTTAAGTTTGTAAGCTGGGGGAGCCTTCCAGCTTCCCAGCAAGCACTCGGGCACTGCCTGCTTGAACAGAGCCGAGCAGCGCTGCCCTTAATGGGGTTATTAATAACTGTCACATTCCAGGAAGGTGAAATAATGTGCTTGCCTTCTTCCATAGATTAAAATAAACCTGTGGGGAATTGTCCGAGTCCTCCTGCCCCCGCCCTCTAAAAAAAGGCTCTTACTGTTTTGTTGTAGTTACAGTTTTAGAGCTAAAGCTAACTGAAAGCCAGGAGAGGCTGTTGAACCATGGGCACGTGTCTCAATCCCTGCCCATATGTTTGAAGTTGGAAGGTTCTGTAAAGATGTTGCTGCCATGGGCTCAGCTACAAGTAAATCCACCAAAACAACCTCTCAAGGGGAAAGCCAGTCCCTCAGCTGGTCACTGGGAGAGGCAAAGTACACAGATGTTATTACATTTCCGAACAGATTCCAAAAGGAGAGAAAGGAAAGAAAAGGACAAGGTTTGGGGGTCCTGAGTAACGCTCAGGCAAACCCCACCCTTTCCTTGCACTGTGGGACGTTTGCAAACAGCAGTTACTGAGCTTCCCAGACTTTTTCACACTTTTTTAGAGCTCCCACCTGCGCCCTGCCTTCCTTTCCTACCACTGTAACACCTGAGGGGAGAGACTTGTCCCCATCCTTGTCCCCTCCCAGCATCTCTGAACACCCATAAGCATCTGCTGCTCCTACCCTAGGCTTGCACAGGGGGATGCTGGAGCTCAGTCCAGCTGTGCTGCTGAGCTAAAGCAAACCTCCCTACTACAGGGCTTGCAGACACTTTCTAATACAACTCCTAAATTAATCAATTTCATAAAGAAAACCCCTGCCTTAAAGTCAAAAAACAAAATCAGAAATCCATCTGAACACTCTTCCCCTGGAGGCCCACTGGTGCCTTGCTCTCCATCACAAAAATAACATACTGTAAAAGACTGATTAGTCAACTGATAATTGAGTTCTTAAATGTCAAAAACAATATAGTATGAATATTCAGCAGCTCATGCCACTGAAACCTACCTGCTCAATCAACAATGACTAACAGTTTTTATCCCCATTGTTCTTTTCCAGAAATTATGTTAATTTGACTTTTCTGAGGTGATGAGCAAGGCTGGTTTAAAGCCCAGCACCTTGCAGGATAACCTGTAAGGGGCTGCTGCAGATACAACTATTGGAAAGGAGTGGTTGACACTCATCCCTGAGACCTGGGGTGGGGTGCGTGAGCCATGGCTATGACCTGGAAGACACAGGTCACGTTTTGCCTTCTGAAAGAGAAAAAACCCAGGCTTCAGTCTGAAAAATGAGGCGGTGCTTTAGTGCTGCTGGAGGTTAAATGCAGCCCGAGGGTCATGGTCACAGCACGTGCCAGCCATCATTTCATTTCACAGGGGAAGGCACAGGCTGGGTTTAATTAAGGGATGCATCTCTAGTGGGCAGAGGATGTGAAGTGTTGCTGGAGCCAGATGCAACTGGCCACTCTCTCGCCACGTAGGTGTCTTTTGTACTCACCACAATAGTGCATATCGTCCCCAACACCCATCCCTTCAGACAAAGCAGAGCATTCCTCTTGCTGGCTGGGAGCAAGGCTGGAAGCAGCCCCTGGCTATGGGGCTCCACCCCAACCTTTGGTCCCTTTGCTGGCTCTGACATTTTTCCTGCACCAAGCCACTGGCGGAGCTGGCCTCAGCTGCTCCTTTTCCCCTTGGGGTGCTGGGGAGTTGAGGGACCTGCCCCATGTCTTGGGCCCCCCCTGCACTCACTGAGCCCCCTCTGAAAACACAGCCTCTGCAAAGCACCCAAAGCCCCTGGGGCACTGGGTGAGCCCCCTCCCCAGCAGCCTCCTCGCTTCAGCACAATGACCCAGGGATCAACAGCCCCGGGAAGAGTGGCAGCCGTATTTCCACAGCAAAATACTCCAAAATCTCCATAGAAACCCTGACGTTGCTGTGAAAAGCACCCGCACTTGCCAGCCAGCTCTCATTAGAGATGGCAAGTATTTAAATCACTTGAAATTCACAGGGACAATGTCTTTGGTGGCAGAGCATGCAGAAACGCCTCCGCGTTACCCAGAGATGGCCAGGGGAGCCTGAGCCTCCCCATTGCTGCTCACCTCCCTTGCTCCACTCCGTGTCATCCCACTCCTGAAAATCTGAATACATTCACCCTTCATCTCACCCTTGTCAGGTTTTCTGTGCCATTTAAAGAACTTCCCTTCCAGGAAAAAGGCTTTCTGGGAATAGCGGTGGAGCCAGAGGAGCCTTGAGGTCGTGCCACAGGGCAGCATTTAATAAAACCACCTTCTCTGTCATCATAACTGTGACAGAGCAGCACAGGAGGAAAGCAAACTGTGTGCACCACATCTCCATGGGCCACTCCAGAACCAAGGGCAGAGACATCACAGCCACAACTCGTCTCGGTCCTTGTTTGGGTAAAATGCACATTTAGAGTCTGAAGGCTTCCACCTTCCTAAGCTGTTTTTTAATTACTGCACAAACATGTGGCCCTGCATGGGGCTGGACAGCCCCCTTACCCATGCCAGATTCACAGGCTCCATCTGAAGAGGTTAGCAGACATTTAGAAACAATTAGGCTCTCGGCGAGGCAGACTCAAGCAGCCCAGACTGCTCTCATTATGCTGGAGAAGGGGAAAATAAAGCCATTAGGCTCACCAGACAACCGGCCTGTTGGTTGCTGTTGTTTTTAATGATTAGTTTCTCTAACAACGCCTTCTGCCTGCAGTGGCAGAAACTCTCAGGCACACGCTCGCGCTCCAAGCCACTGATAGATGACAGTCCCCTGTGACCAGCCAAACCCAATCCTGATGTCTCATGATGCTGTTCAAACAAACAGGCAACCACTGTTTGCTTCCAGCCAAGCCTCAGATGCTGCTGAGGGCACGGGGGTGTGAGCTCCCATGCCTGATGCCCACCAAGGGCAGCGAGAAGAGCATCCCATGGCTGCTCTGCATCCCTGCCTGGTGCAAAACACAGATCCACCCATTCAACCTGAAGGGCTCTGCTGGGCAGCACTTGTAATCCAGCCAGAGAAGCCAGAAATTCTGGGGATTGCCTTGGTTCTCTGCAGGTTTGCCATCTCATGCCAAACTCTGCATACTGTCAGAGAAATTGTGCTGTCATGTAGTTGCAGCAGATCCTGGGGGGGGGGGAAAAGAGGCTTCTTCCCTGCATTGGGGGAAGGGAAGGTGACCTCCCCCACTTGCCCAAGGTAATCCCCATCCTGCCTCCCCTTGGCAGCCAGAATTGTGCTAACATACTTACAAAAAGGTGCAATGGGAGAGCGTTTCAGAGGAATAGAGCTGCGATGGGGAAAAATGAACTGCTTGCTGGTGAGATCTCGTGCTTGTTTATTCCTCTGGGCAGCACAGGAATTCTCAGCAGAACTGGAGTCATATGCGGAGTAAGCCAAGGGGAGAGGGCATCTGGCCAAGAAGACAACTATTAACTGAATTCCTTTTCCATCCTTAAAAAGGGTATTTCACAGGCAAGATCCCTGTGCCCTTGCAGTGGCCACAGGCAAATCTCCTGGCAAACAAGTTTGGGATCAAGCATGCCCAGCTTTTACCTGATTTATCCCTTTGCTCCTCTGTTGCCTCAGCTCCTCTCCTTGTTCCCCACCCATGGGCCAGGGGTTGGTTTTCTCCTTCCGCGGGTCCTCATGCTGCCACGTCCCTACTGTGGGAAGCAGAAAACTAGTTTAACATCTCATTTATTTTGTAGATGAGAAAGTAATTCCCTGCTGAATGATTGTCCTGAACCAACAATTCAGGAAGCAGGAATTTACAGTGCCTGCCAGAGCCTGGAGTGCATTACTGTAGGGCTGGTATATAATGGAGCTGAAATATGGTTTTTTTCTCTCCTGTTAGCCTGAAGAGAAAAGCCATTAAATATGATTAAGGTTAAGAGATTGCTAAAATTACAAACAGCCGCCATTCAATTATTTTGCTCTATAAAATGCAACACAGACTGGAGTTATTTCTCCGAAATGTGTTTTTAGAAAATAACATAACACAACTAATGTAGTTTGATGTAGCAAATCAGGTTTCAGATACTCCTCGTAATGCCAAAGTAAAAGGTTCATAATTTAACTCCAAGTTCCTAACTTCAAGTAGTCAGGTGCCTGCTGCATTTAAAAAAAAAAAAAAAAAAAAAAAAAAAAAAGTGGGAAAAAAAAAAGAAAAATCAATCCTGCCCCAACTAATATTCCACAGAGCCATCTAAAGGTGCAGAGTCAATCAGTTTTATCACCCATTAAAGCATAAGACAGAGAAACGCAACAACTCGGTGTAATAGTCACATAGTTCTTAGGGAAAGTAAATATCTTCTTTTGTTTCTGTGATTTTTGAGGCAACCCAAGATGGGTGTGAGGGCTGTGTCAGGGCTGGGAGCTGCAGCTTCCCAGTGATGCTCACCACTCTTGTTCATTCCCACCCCAGCACCCCGACAATTGATGCCAAAAGTCATTTTCTGTCAGCCTCATCAAGCAGTTGAAATAACTGGGGAAAAAAGATCTGGATGAGGATATATTGACAGCTAGAGACTGGTGGTTATTATGGCTTATAAAATATGAGGAATTGCATTATTCTGCTGAAAGCAACACAAACATGGTGAGGTCCCCAAAGGCCAGCTCTGGAGCCATTTCTAGCAGCAAGCTCAGAGTGAGATCGGCATGGCTCAGGGCCAGTGATTTCACATGTCAGGAAGGTTTGTTACCCTCTAGATGTTAATTATCCACCTGCCAGAACTTGTGTGCCTGTAGGACTGGCAGATTCCCACAAGGGCCATCCCCCAGAGAGCCAGCATGATGGTGATAACAACCATTCCCTTCCACTTGTCCCAAGTTACACACCAGATCCCTTTGCAGCAGATTGCAAAGGGTTAACACGAGAGAAATAGATCATCTGATGAGTAACTGTGTGATTAGGACCCAACAGATCGATAATTTCTTCGAACCGCATACATTATTCACCCCACTAATGTGCTTACAATCATCTCACACGCGCCCACTTCTGTACCTGTTCATTCATCAACTAAAACACAGCAGAGAAAACAAACATCAAGGACACTTTCCAATCCCCACCACGGCTCAGCCTGGCAGGTTCAGGAACAGAAACCAGAGAACTTGTTAAAAACAGCACAGCGTGACAGCTCGCCCTGAAGGAGCCGCAGGCACTGGGCAGCCCATGGTTCCTCCAGCTCAGCAGTGGCTCCACATCCCTAAATCCAAACCTTCTCCATCTCCTCAACCAGACCCAGGAGTGCCCAGGACCCCTCTGCCCACCTTTTTCATGTCCAGTCTCTCCTGATTTCTTTTTTCTTACCTAACAGCTCTTCAGTGCACACACAGCAGTAGATAACTCTTTATCTGACAGGTAATTAGCTGCAGAAATAAAAAAAAAAAAGGCAAATTAAAACCAGAGCCCACATTAATAACAATGCACAAGCACATATTTGTCTGGAGGTGCACAATGAATTACTTTAATTTACAAAAAGAGCTGGGTTTATCTGCGGAGGGGAAAAGATACATCTTCATTTCTGCTCTTCTTTCAGCCTTTCCCAGAGGTTGGAGAGCAAGGCAATGCTCCATCCCCCAGCCCCACCTATCCCACTCCGAGTTTGCCAGAAAAATCCACCAACAAGGTAAAGGAATGAAGCACTAAGGAGCAGAACCAGAGAGCAAGGGGCGGGCTGGACTCCTTCTGGGGCGAGTGAGTCTGCACTCCGGTGGCAGAGACAAGGTAGGGGCCGAGGTGAATGCTGCCATCTCCTTCAAGGCTCATTGCTTCTGAGTTTAATACTTGAGTTTGAATTTCAATTACCTGCCCAGTAATACTCAGTTAATTCCCAGCACCGCCCTAGCCCAGTGGGCCACAGCCAGGGGAAGGAGAGTCAAGAGAAGGATTAAGCATCAGCCCTCCATAAAGGAGCCTGCCCACCCGTGTCCCCCCTTGCTCATTCCCAGGGTGCTGGGACAGCATGGGGGTCACTCATCCCAGGCAGGGCCCCCCAGATCTTGATGGGGATGATGCAGTCCAAGGAGGTGGGCAGGTTCTTGGACCAGTCTCTATTTTTTTTTCCTCTCAATGGAGAAGAGAAAAGCAGCTGGAGTAACAGAGCTCTGAGCAAAGACACTAGTGGGGATGGAAAACCCCAGGATGACAAGAAGGACCTGAGACTAAGCACCAGGCTGGTGGCAGTGCCAGCCTGCTGATCCCTTCCCCAGCATGGCTGTCCCACAGCAGCTCCACTCCTATCTCCAGTGCTTGAGGCCACCACTCAGCACCACTGCATACCCAGGGCTTTCCTGGCTTAGGGAAAGCCATTACTTCAGGATTAGGCTTCCCTCTGATTCCCATCAAAGGCGCCGGTCACCACATATTTGCTGAACACCAGACCTTTCAGGCACCATCAAAGTTAACACGGCTTGACAGATTCAGGATTAAACACCAAAGCCAGACAAATCCATACTTTCATAGGAGGCCCCAGTGGGTACAGCAGGACAGGCAGGATTAGGAAAAGAAAAAGAGAAAAATAAAAGGGAAGAAGGAGACACACAGAAGGAATCTGGGTGCTGCTTGCACCAGGATTTATCCACTCTGTGATTTATTTCCCACCAGAATGTCCCTTGGCCTGCAGGAGCTGTCCCCTTCCATCCCCCCATGGCTCCCCACTCCTCCTCACCTCCCAGCTCCTACCGAAAGACTCCAAAAGAAAATTTTGAGTCTCACGATTAAAAAATTGGCTCTGCAATGCTTTCAGCATGCATCTGTTATGCTAAAATAATCATCCTTCCTAACCATGCCCACCTGCTGTCTTTTTCAATTTTAAGTATTTCTAAGTAGCAATCAAATCAGTATAATTTGTTCTTTATCTCAGAAAAACCATTGTGAAAGAAAAATGTGACCATTATGTTACATCGGGGAAAAATACAAGCCCTTTATTTTCAGGCTTCTCTCTATGCTATCAGATCTCACAGTCGTCACTCTGCCCGGCGTGTTTAATATTGCTCAAACGAACAGAGCTCGCTTTAATCACTGCAACCTTCTCCCATCCCCTCGCTCCCTCCTCCCTCAGGTTGAGGCTTTTGCTCTTTTAATTTGCACACACAAACCCTTGCGTTGGTGCCCGGGTTTGCAGGAGGCAGCCCCTGGGCTTTTCGGGAGCCGGCTGCTCTCGGCAGCCTCCCCGTTGGCTGCTGTTGTGCCAGGAGCCGGGTGCCAGATCCCGGGATGCGCCAGACACAGCCACCACCCGCCGGCTGCTCCTCGGAGAGTGAAATCAAACTGGGGCAAATATTGACTCCATCATCAATTCCTGGCTTGGGATTGACCGCTGAAGTGGACCCGGGTGGCTGCAGAAACGTTCCAGCCTGTGGCTTTTGGTACAGCCTGCATGTTAGAGGTCACTGGTAAATTATTATTGATAGAGTGGCTGCAGAGGTGAGGAGGGGAGGGACCCTGCTGCAGGCAAGATCCATTCTTCTGCATGCCAAGAGCTGGCTGCCATGACCTGCTGGGCCCTTGGACCGAAACGACAGGGCAGCAGAACCTTCCATCCCTAACAGAACTTCTCTGTTTGGAGCAGAGAGGATGATCTTCCATAATCAGATTTCTTGCACGTTTCCGGGCTCAAGGGATAACCCTGCGCTCACTTCAGCTTCTTCCCATCTGTTGATTATTCAAACACCTTCCAGGTCCCCCAGATGGGCTGTGGCCACCCTGAACCCCACAAGTGTTGCTGCCAACATCCCTCCTCCTGGCCACAACACCTTGTTCGCTCTGTCCCATGCTGCCTGGGGGACTCATTGGCAGAGGAGGGTGACAGCCAGCCTTGTGTGTCCCCTTCCCCACCTTCCCGAGCATCGCAGCAGCCGCTTGGCCACACAACAAACCCATCTTGTATCCACAGACCCTTCCCAGACACGGCCTTGGGGCTGGCCTACCAGAGGCACAGATGTGCTGACTGCAGCCTCCCAGCACAGCAGCTCCCCCAGGAACTGTGCCTCCCAGACTCATGCTCCAACATGAATCCCCCAGAGCAGCTTGGCTAAGAATATGGGCTAAAAATAAACAATGTCCTTTTCTCCTCTCTTCCCTTCCCAAATGCTAGTTCCAACAGAAGAGCCATTTGTAGGGAAAGGTCCACCTCCTGCTGCCCAGCTTCCACCTCAGAAATAAAGACAATGACACTCTTTTCCCCCAAAACATCCACCCTCAAAAAGGGCTCAGACTCCCAGCCTCACCAGGAGAAAAGGGAGGGGAGGGACCCACCAAGGCTACCCAGGCAGCAGTAACCACACCAAGGGCCCTGGCTCCCTCAGGTCAGGGGACAGCATCTTTCACCAGCTGTGGGGGACTCAGCACCCACTGAACTGGGACCAAGGGGCTCCCCAGACCTCCAGGCCAGCACCCACACTACAATCCCCTTGCTGCTTTGCTTCCCCATCTCTCACACACGCTCTCACACCCAGCTCAGCCACACTTGGCAGATTCTAGTTTCCATAAATAAAAATGAAACAAACACTTAACGAGTGTCATGCATATTAATACCCTCCAGGTGAAGGTTAGCATGAGCTGTGATTGTGGCAAATCCGCATTTGATTAGATTGACTTGAAAACGGGGGAGATAAACAAGCTACAAAAGCTTAAAAATTATAGTAATGTATTCTTTTGACCTCTGCCAGTTTCTTGGTTTTCTGCACTTCAGCCTCCTTCATGCAACAGGACATTACCTGCCGCTGACACATCTGCTCACCCAGACATTTGGCCATCTGAAAAAGATCCTTGAGGAAGGGAGGGACTCATCCTAATCACTGTGCAGGGTCTGCACTGGGGTGTTGGGGTGCTGGACATGCCAGAGGTGGTGGGGCTGGGATGGGGCTTGCACAGGGAGTTGCAGCAGGATAGTCCCCAGCCTGAGCATCCATGACAAACAAATGCTTCGGGCTGCTGCTCAGTCAACGAAGAAACATCGACACTGCATTTTAGCTGCCTCTGGCAAAAAAGAGAGGATGGACATCCCCAAATCAGCCCTCTCTCTTCCCTGACTTTAAACATTTCAGACATCATCAGTGCAGACCTCTCCATCCAACCCACTGGATGCTCTCGACTCAAGAAGCTCGCAACCCAATAAAGCACACAAGATGATTTCTGGATGAGCTGCAGGCCACATGGGCTGAACAGGGGTTTAGATAGAGGCTTTCTCTCCATGGAGCTTAGACAAGGCCACCCCCCTGCAGGAAGAGGACAGTCCCTCACAGAGCTCTGCCACATCCTCCCTGTAACTTGGCTGGTTCAATCCAGGGGAGCTCAGCCCAAGGACACAACCTTGGTGCACATGATTTCCAAGACCACTCACTGGACAGACAAAGCAGCTCCAAGTTCCCAAGTTTTCCCAGCACGCCTGTCCTTAACTCCCCCTCGCTCCACACCAAGCCTGACCGGTGGTTCCAGCTACATACAGCGAGCCAGCAGCTGGGTAATAGGCACTAACAAAGGCAGCATGGAAGATCTAACCACTGCCTGGAAGTTCTCCACAGGGTTCCTGCTCTGCTGCCAAGCCCAAGGTGCCATGGCTGGGGAAGCACCAGCAATGTCCTCCAGGAGATGGGCAATTATGATTCACTGGTTTCCTGTTGGTGGTGACAACGTTCATCACAGCGGTCGCCAGGAGAAGGATGCTAATGAAGATGTGAGGCAGGCAGCAGAGTCTGCAGCCATTTCTCAATTCATTAGCATCCTGTCACTCTGTGGGGTGACCGTGGAGACCCACGTTCCCACCTTTCACCAACACATGACAGGATAATAAAGCAACACTGCTCTCAGTCCCAGGGAAAAGCCAGATGCCTTCCTTAAGCTCAGCAGTTGGTACGTTGAATGCCTCAAATGAAAGACAAAAATCACAGAATAAAACCCCAGCACCCAACAAGCAACAAGGAAAAAATCCTCTTATAGCCCCAGAGGGAACAGCTGGGAGCCAGCAGCCACATTCCTCCATGGTGGTGAACAGGTAATTAGCAAGCCAGGAAATCTGTGTGGGTGTCCACAGGCAGGAGAGACACATGGGGTGGACATCAAGGCAGCTCCTGGCAGAGGCCAGCACCCTCACACAAGCAGAAGCATCATCAACAGAGACATGGGAAAGAGAAGGTGTGGCAATGCCCAGCGAGGCATTTTGGGTTTTCTCTAGTAGTTATCCTAGAGAAAATACTCAGCTTCCTTTCTCCTGCTGCTGCCTGGCTGGGTGTGTGACATCTCCCCTATCTTCTGCAGGACCAGAAGCACACAACGTTTCACCTTATCTATTAAAAAATCCCAGCAAACCCATAATAATCACAAATACTGATAGTGCAGGGTTTTATAAACGCACCTAGTACCCTGATGCCAGCAAGACAGCGGCTACGCAGCTCACACGGTGGCAGCTCTCTGAAGGTCCAGGCAAACATCTCCTACTGTGGGTGCTCCCCACCATGGCTGGCAACCACCAGCCCTGCCCTGGGGTAGATGGATTCCAGCAGCTCAACATAATGAACAAGGCCATTTCCCTGCTGGATGGAGCAGGCAATAATGCCACTGCCTCAGAAAAGATGAAGCACATCATAACCAGCTCTGAGGCTGGGAAACACCGTCCTTGGAACCACGCGATGGGCTCCTGAGGTAATGGGATAACAGATCAGCCAGGTTTGAACATCACTGCAAGCATCTTGCTCTGTTGACTTCAGCTTTCAATCCATTTCTATCACCACGACACCTCAGCTCCACTTCCCCATTCTGAACAGGGGCCATCTGTTACCAGCACACGTCCAGACGAGCTGTGAAGCTCATGCAGGTATTCACTGAATCTGCAGGAATGGGGTTTTTGCTGAGCTCTGCTCTCCTGACAGCAGTTCCATCATCTGATAAGAGCAGCACAGTCTGAGCCACCGCAGGACCCATCCTGTGGGCAGCAAACAGCCCCACAGCCATGGTCCCGAGGGGCGTGGGGCAGAGCTCTGCACCAAGACAGCAGAGCTTCCTCCTCCCAGCAACACTTCCCAGCCCAGCCAAGCTTTGGGGAACACTCTGCTTTTTCCTACATCCGAGAGCAGAGCCTGCTGCTCAACTAATGCTGGACTCAGCCTGGCTAACCACAGCAGCTTTTCCAGCTCTATTTTTTTTCCCTGTTAAATCTAAGAGGAGAAAATACACCAGCTGTGTTTGATAAGAGCTGCTTCCCCCAGAGAGGGCTGTGGGCAGGCGTGCTCACAAACACAACTCCCCTTCCTTGTTTGTCTCCTCACAGTTTAAGCAAGGGCTGGGGAAAATTCAGTAATATTTGGCTGAATTCCTTGTGTCTGTCAGAAAGAAACACCTCATAAATAGGGAATCATGCCAACCTGTGTCCTGCTGGGGTTTTGGGGTTTCCAGGAGTCAGGGAGTCATCACGAACTTCTTCAGGCAGTTCAGTAATGAGCAGGAGGTAAAGCTTCACCTTCCAAGACATCGCTGGCCAGGCTGCTCTCCAGAAGCAGGGAGCTCTGGACACTGGGGAGACCAGGAAGAAATTTGGATTCAGCAAGTAAAACAAAATGGACATTTTTGTTCTGCTTTCCTCAAGTGTTTCAAGTGGCAATCACCTGAACTATACACGACCCCAGGGGTTTCTGACAGTTCCCAGGGGAGCAGCTGTGCTCCCCACTGGTCAGTCCTGTGCCCATGGCTGGGGACTGAGCCATTGCCCCCCTTCCTCTTGCCTCTGGAGACCTCAGCTGGGAGGTCACCCAGAACAGGCAGCATGGAGGGAAGATGCTTGACTCCTATGAATCCTCCAGCATGCACAGGAGCCTCCTGTGTCACTCACCATGCTCAATGTGTCACCAAGAAGGACAGAAGGTCCATGCACACTCACAAAAATGGGACCTTTCCTGCTCTGATGCGTGTTCCTCTTGAAAACACTCAAAAAAGAGAAACCTCACTCCCCCATCCTCCTCCAGCGTGGCAACTTGCACAAAAGCACAAGTCCATTTCCATGTTTTAGTTGGGGTTTGTTTTTTTTTTTATAATAATAAAAGACCACGCACTTACATTTAATTAAAAGTATCTACATAGGAATGAGATTAATTAATTCTCCTTCCACCCAAGAGTCCTTTCATTGTGTTCACTTAAATGAGGTTTTAAAATGTTGTCTTGTCACTGTATCTGGGCCAGTTGTCTCCAGACAACACTTGGGCTGTTATTACAGCTCCTGTTCTGCCACCCCTGTCCTCCTCAAAGGCAAGGCAGTGTGTAGGGCCAGCTCTTCTCTGCTTTGCAGGATGCTAAGAGCAAAGCTTAGGACCTGTGTGGGCACCTCTGATCTTCTGAAGAGGATCTGCTCAGCCTTCTGAGAGGTGACCTCATGTAACTCTGCAAAAATAGACCTGGTCCACACACAGCATCCCTTTTCCATCCCTCTGTCACCTCTCCTGGGAGAAGATTCTGGGTGCAGGGGTGGCACAAAGCCTCCGGACAGAAGGATGAATCCCTAAAGCACTCCCATCCCAGAGCCAGGCATTTGCATCCTGCTCTCCAGGGTCAGCTTGTGCTCCATCCGAATTCCTGCAATAAAAACTCTTATTGGGAGTGCCCATGGCAAGCCTGTGGTGATTTTCCCCCTCCTATTAGCTCTGTAGAGATTAGCTCTGTGCAGTGCTTTGCCAGTTTATAGATTTCTGATAAATGTTTTGACAGATTTCCCCGACCACAGGGAAAAGAAAAAGAAAAAAGAAAAAAAAAGGGGTAGGGGGGAGAGAAAAAAAAGTCTTTGCCTGCCCAAGCTTCAGATAGTTCTTTAGAGATGAAATATTCATTGGCCTTCCTAAAACAACAGTAAGCACTTCTATATCCCTAAATAATCACCCCTCCTTTTCTTGGGTCTTGCTGCTCCCCTGCATCACCGGCCGCGAGCAGAAGGAGGGCTGGAAGGGTGGTCCTGCACCCCAGAGAGAAGAGGCTGCTGGGGGACCTTCACAGCAGACACAGGCTGCCAAGGTTGCCCTTGTCTCCTGCTGATTTACGCCCCTGCGGCACATAGAGTCAATTGCGCAGATCACCTTGACCTTCGCCACTGCCTCTCCCCCCTCACACTCATCTTTTATTCATCCCAATTCTGCGTGAGGACTCTGCGGGCAGTCCAGGCGTCCCTGGGCACGGGGGGTGCCTCCCCCGGCAGACAGACACCGGTACCGGGCTACTCTGCAGCCCACACGCAGCCCCCCGGCACCAGACCCGGACCCTCCCCCTACCCAAATCTGCCAGGAACAGGGTCAGGCAGAGGGAGCAGCCCCAGCCACGGCCGCAGCCTCCCCATCCTCCCCAGACACCGGCTGGGGGTGGAAGTTTCCAACGTCTCTTTCATGCAGCCGTTTACTCTCTGCCAGATTTATCTGCCTGCTATTAGCCTTCAGAGCTCTGATTTGTTTGCCTGTCATCTGGACAAATGTTGACGGCCCAGAAACAAGCAGGGCTTGCTTTTTTTCCTCCCTCCACACTACCCAGCGCCAGCCATAACATCAAAGGAAAAGGATGAACGAGTGACCCATAAAATAAATACAAGGCTTACAGTTTCTGATAAAGATTAAATATTGTAGGAGTCACGACTAGATAAAAGCTGGCAGAAGGAAAAGCCCGAGACCTCAACAGAGTACAAAAAAGGCAGCATATATATATATATATATGTACACCGACGCCTAAGGAGATGTCTTGCAGTTTTTATGGAAGGTTTGATAAACCTGAATGTCTCACTCCAAGCAGAATTGCATCACAAATGCACCTCAAACATGCCCCTGAGAAACCTCCAGAGAACCCCAGCGGGAAGATGAACACTGGGGTGGCCTTGCTCTGCCCCGGGGGTGCACCCCAGGGTCCCCCTTTAGCAGGGCAGCACCCTGCCTGGTCTGGGAGGGAAGCACATGGGGCTGTCCCGCAGCTCCCAGCGAGTTCTGGGGAGGAGAAAAGAGCTCAGAGTGGGGAAGAAAACTACGTACAAAACATAAAAACCGCATAAAATATTTTTCACTTAACCACCGGTGACGACTCTGGGGGACAGCACCCTAGCTAAACCCGTGGAAAGCAGGCAACGAGCTATGCTTAGGAGATGGCCCCCCAAAAAAGCATCCCGCCGAGGGGCCTTGCATCCACACAGAGCACCCTTCACTTCGCCTTCCTGCTGCCTTTCCAAATTCGGTATCTCCAACTACCCAGGAACAAACAGGGGGGTGTCTCCCCCAGCTTCACACCCCCCCGCCTCGACCTGCCCCCCCACAAGGAGAAACCCAGACACACGCCAAGCACCCCCGAACCCCCCTTACCTGCAGAGCCGCATCCCCCCGGCGCCGGGCGGGCGGGGCAGTTAAGTACCGGCAGCTGCGGACTGGGAGAAGTGGCTCCAGCTGGGCAAGGGGGGAGGGCCCAAATTTTAACACATCCCCGAAATGATGCCTCTGAGCTCTTGGGGACAAACCCGACAGGTTTGGTCAACTTCGCTCAACATCAGCCCCCTAACGTGGCACGAGCCAGGGCTGGCAGGGCCCAGGGGTGCCCCTTCAGAGGGTGCTGCTGCCCGGTATACCCAAATAATCTTGGGGGCAGGGACCTCTGCCTCATCCCTGTCCCCTGTGGGCTCCCAGAGAAGCCACCAGGCAAACACCAGGCAGGTAGTTAGAGCGGCAGCACACAGAGAATTGGAGCGGCTCTCGGCAGCAAATTAGACATTTAAAAACTGAGGAGAGTGAGTGGTGAAGATTAAATGCATTATAGATTTGCTGGAGGAGAGGCGAGTGAAAGCAAAGGTAGATCATTGACACCCCTCAGGCAGCCAAGGGAAGATTTGTTTACATACCGGTGTGTAATCAAGTAGGGATGAATGCAAGACACGGGGCCTTAATTTTTAATTTGCAATCAAGGACACGTACACCTTTTCTTAGTCACAGAAAAACACTGCCATTCTCCCCGCTCCTGCTCAGCCCTAGCCTTACCCAGGGACAGGAAAATTGTCCAGACATAATTGGGCTGATTACAGACAGGGAAGGAAAGCTGTGGCTGCAGGAGCCCAGCTCCTCAGCAGGTCCAGGCCACCAGTAGAGCAATGCTCTGCCCACCGTGTCCCCAGGCTGTGAGTCAGTTACCTGTGGAGGGTCCCCAGAGAACAGCGTCATCCCCTGCCCCTGGATGCTGGGCTGGAGCATGGGGTTGGATAAGATCCTCAGGATGGGTAAGATCCTCAGGATGGACGAGACCCTGGGGACAGATAAAACCCTGGGGCTACTGCATCCCAGCTGAAGTTGACTCCTGTTTTAAAAGAGAGGGGGGGGGGGAAATCATCCGAGGTGGTGTGAAGTCTCACACTCAACTTGTGTCTAAGCCAGACTTGTCAAAAGGACTCAAGGAAGAAGTATTGATGCTACAATCTGCCCTGGGAAGTGTGGAAGAACCTGGAAAATGGGAACACCAGAGGCATGGCTTGTGCCAAATTTGTTGGGAAGGGGGTGGGAATCCCACTCCAAAGGATGCTGAAAGAAAGTGCATGGGGACGTGGGGGAGAGGTGAAGAACAGCACTGGTACTTACCCTCAGGAGGTGAAGAAAGTAATTGTTGAAGTGCTCATAACAAACCAGCATGTCCAGAAAGGAACAGAGGTCAAAGGGAGTGTTGGATACCTCCATCAGGTCTTTAAATCAGCCCCTGCTCTTCATGCAGGTGACTGGGGAAGCACTGGGGCCATGCGAGGACAGGGATCCAAAGCCTCACAGAAGGTGGAGAGCCACCGAGTGAAGCCCCCACAGCACCCAGGTGCTGGCAGAGCCAGAGGTCCCTGGGCCAGTGGCTGCAGGAAGGTTGAGCCAGCCCTGAATGAACCACAACCCCTCTCATCTGTCCTCACAAAAGCTGGGGCTGGCTGAGCTTCCACCCAGCACGCTCACAACTGGGTCCTCAGGAGGCTTTTTGTATCCAGTGCCACTGCTATGGGGCTGCCACTGGCTCCCTACTCCCCCGTGGGCTCAGCTCTGCCACCCACTCAGCACAGAGGAAGCACAGCATCCATCCTGGCACGGAGCTATGGGGAGGAGAGACACCTCCAGCAGCAGCAAATTATGGTGAGGAAGAGCCTCTCCCCATTGTGATGCCCCCAGTTGCATCCTCCAGGCATCCCATGGCACGAGGAGTGCCCCCAAGCAGCTCAGGAAGGGGAAATAGCAGTTCCAGACCCAAACAAACCCCCAGGCAGGATAAAGGGTATTGGAAGATGCAAGGGGAGCGCTGCACTCCAGCTGCTGACAGCAAGGATAAGCCTGGAGATTAATGAGCCCGGGAGGACCCTCTCTGCACTGTTTCCTCCCAGCAGGACCGAGGGTGGTGGTGTCTGGAACAGCAGGGGATAAAGAGAGCAAAAAGAGATTTAGTTTTGTAACATTAATTTTTTTTTTATTAAGAAGACAGATATTTTATAGTACTTCTTTTCCTTTGTAAAAATGGGATACATGAACCAATACAAAATGTGAATGGGAACAGATGGATATGTATTTTCTTACATTGTAACATCTTCCATGGACACCTTAAAACAGAACTGGCCTAAGGGGAAAAAATAAAAAGGCCGGGTGAATAAAGAACAAGGTTGTTTAGCATCAGTTCCGTGTCCTTCATGTGTAATGCTCCTTTAAACAAGGTTGTTCTTTCTTCACGCTTCAAAATCCTAATGATCTAAAGCTGTACAAAGTAATACTCAACAATACATTTCAAACAGTGCACTGTATACTGAAGAAAAAATACATAAACCAATATACAACTAAAATTCGTAATTTGTTCTTTTTTTTTTTCATCCTCTTATTATTTTTTAGTTTTATTTATTTATTTATCCCAATGTGTGGGGCCGAAATTTCGCAATCTACCTGAGACGGAAAACACCAATCAAAAACACATGAACCTGAGACATGTCAACATCGTAAGTCAAAGTTACATTGGTAACACTGCACTACTGTACACTTCCAAAACAAAGATGGGCTGCTCGGACCCCGCACGCCGACAGACCCCCCCGGCTCCACCCCGCCGGCCGCTTCTCACCGCCCTGTGGTTTGGTAACGGTGCCGAAGGCTCAGAAGAGCTGCGATCACTCAACAAAAGTTGCTCGGGGAAGAAAAAAAATTAGAATAATTAAGAAATAATTTAAAAGTTGTATTTACGTGAGGTACCTCTTGTGAAAAAGGGAAAGACACGAGTTCAGCTGGAGCGGGGCCCCGCTCTCGCTGCTGTTGTCGGGTTGCCCCATTCCCACAGGCCTCCCTCTGCACTGTAATGGTTCTGCCAAAAACAGTTAAAAAAATAAAACAAAAGCACTAAAATGCTCCCCCCGAAAGTCCTAAAGAAACCCCAAACCTGATACTAAGATTAATGCTTCCTTTAAATAAATCAGCATATGTTTTCCACAGAAACACAGTAAAAAAAAAAAAAAAAAAAAGTATTGCTCAAAACCCCAGATTACTCACCAAAAATAAAAACAAACCTCAGCGTCTGGAATTCTAAGAACATCTTCTCACTGCGGTCTGCTACCTTACGATTCTAATTGACCTAGAGTCTCCTTGTCACCTATGGCTTTATAAGTCAGTTAGCACTATCATTTTAACACGAATTCCCACGTTTTACTGAGCGGGTAAGAATAAAAAGGCAGTTTTGCTCGTCCGGCTGCTCCCCAGATCTCAGCTCTGGGGGGTTGGAGCTGCTGCACCCTGTGGCTGCCAAGGTTGGGGGAGAGGTTGGCCAAAGATCAGGAGGGACTTTGCCTCCTCCAGCACCGCACGGAGAGGCTGGGAGAGCACCCCAGAGAGGCAAGGGGCCAGAGCAGGACCCCCAGCCTGGCTGGGAGCGGTCCCAAGGTGGGCTCAGCATCCCTCCGGGGAGGGAAGACACCCCCTGGGTCCTGGTCCCCACAGCCCTTTGCTGAGCTCCAGCCCATGTCCCAGTTGGCACCAGGGAAAGCACCTGAAAGGCGGGCGGCCACAGGCAGGTTCTGGTCGTTTGGTTCTCCAAGCCTTTGAGGGGGATGGAGGGAATGGGAGATGGGTACACACTGAACTGCAAACTACAGAATCTAAAATGTGCTGGTTCTCCTCCGATGAGCTCGAGTTCGGAACGGAAAACAGTGAAGAGAGAAAGGAACACCTTCAAAGAAACCCACCTACTCCAAGGGGTCCCAGCAGGCAGCTCCGGGAACAGAAGAGGAAAGGGGAAATGAAGAGCCACAGAAACCCGAAGGAAACTAATGCACAGAAGCCCCTCTTCTTCCCAGCCTCCCCCCGACCCCAACAAACAGAAATTAAACAAGGCACAGAATCTTCTGCAAATGACTTCACTAAACTAAATCCAAGCTGGACTTGGCCAAAAAAAGAAAACCCAAACAAACTGAGGTGTCGAACAGCAGAGTGTACTTTACGAGGAATATTTTTACACAGCAAATCCCAGACCCTCCCAGCCTCACTACTCTCCTCCAATCTGCTTTTTTTTTTTTTTTCCTAAAAAAAAAAAAAAAGAGAAAAAGAAAGAGAAAAAAAAAAAAAAGACACAAGCTGGTTGCAACTTCCGATATCACTGTCTCTTTAGCATTTAAATAGGGCCAGTAGTAACCATCCACGGTTGGACACCTCATAGAAACCAAGGCTGCTCTAGATGAAGTATTCTTTCTTCTCCTCAGAGTTGTTTTGTCCTCCCTCTGCGTTGATGATGGCTGTGTCTGCGTCGGCTGCATCATCTGCTCCTTTGGCTTCGTGAGTGAAGTATGTACCTGTGGGGCAAGCAGGGGCTGTGACTCCATGGGTGTCTCGGCAGTGCTGGGAAGCCACCAACAGAAAGGGGAAAAAACAGGTAAACCCTGACAAAGCCAGGCTGTGGCATGGAAAACCAGTGCAGAACCGGAGCATCCAGGGCTGGAGACACCCAGCCACCACACACCGGTACTGGTGTCCCTGCTCTGAAATGTGGAGGCGTGTGGCTCTCTGCAGTGTCTTACTAAGTAAAGAGTAAGAGGAGGAGCTGAGCTGGTGGAGCTCTGTGCTTCGTTACACGTGCTAATTAGCTCTGCTAACAGGACTGCAAAAGGAGGAGTAGTGCTGGGCTGCTACAGCTTCTCATCCCACTCCAAAGCCCCCCAGGACATGTCCTCCCAGATAAACCAAGGGTCTCGCATCAGACAGGACACCATCACCAGTAAGGAACGGGACACATGTGCTATGTGCTCACCTTTTCCTGCCCTGGTCTTACCTTTATGTCTGGCAAAATATCGCCCTAAAATGATGAGCAGGCAAAGCATGGCAAACACGACCACGGCCACAACGCCGCCAACCACTGCGTGGTCCACGCTCCGGATTGCCCCTTCCTCACCTGCACGAGAATCTGTGGAGACCAGAAGAGAAATAAGAACAGGGGATGGCTGTGGGGGCAGGCTGAAGGGGCTGGTTGCAGCTGCTCCCAGGTGGGAAAAGCCCCCCATGGGCTCTCCCAAGGAAGAGGGGAAGCAAGGAGCTATCTAGGCAGATGAGTTCGGGCAGAGGAACTGTGTCCAGAGCCGAACTGATCTGGCAGCTGGACTTGCAAAAGGTTTTTTTGCTACAAGCAGCAGCACTACGACTACGCACGTGAAAGACAGCTGGGAAAGGAGAGATGGAGGCGCCAGTGGGGATGTATTTTAGGGAATTTTCCTACAATACTCCCCAAATTTCAACCTCCCCAGGGGGCGGGGGGGCACAGGGAAGAGCAGTATCACATGGAAATATTAATCACTAGCTCTGGAGAAACACCATTAACAAGTGACCTGTCGAAAACATCTCAACTTCAGCCCAAAAGACTGCTCGACTGAAAACCAACCAGCCCAAACACGTTGGCACCCAGCCTCTCACCCACCCCAAGGGCTCCCGTGAACCTTATTACACATAACTGTGGCTGCTCATCACCGGCCGCGATGTCCGAAGGCATAAAATCTCCTAATCCAAACTATAAAAACCTCTTCAGAAGCAGATAGCAAGCAATAATAGTGCAGTGCCTCCAACTGCTTTATTTCATTTATTTAATGCCTCACCATGCAATTAGTTTTCTTTTATAAGCATTTCTCTCTTAGGACACCGTCACCCGGGAGAGGAATGACTTATTTAGCAGAGGAACAAGTCCGGAATGAACCCTGAATGAGCTATGGCCATGTACAGTGAATGTATAGCAGTGTAAACAATTTTAATTTAAGAACGCAGCTACATCAACCCTCACTGCAATCCTAATGGCAACTCAGATTTATAACGCAGTAAAAAACAATTATTCTCCTGTTGATTAATACATTAACATTTTGGAATAGAAGCTAAACCATTGTCTCTTTTTTTTTTTTACTGAGTCAAGCGCGACACCTCCATTAAAATGATTTACTGGCCGTACCTTACAATTTAAGCACAGCAGCAACAGAAACGGTAAAAATCTTTTAACTTTACATGATTTGTGAAGTCATATGTGAAGGATTTACCATTTAAATCTTTCACTACAAGAAGCACACAGCCTATAAATCTGTCCCGCATGCAGCTGCCCAGACACCTCAGAGAAATGCATTTTACCAGGAAGACTGAGAGTGCAAATGCAAGTCAATTCTTAAGAAAGATTTACCTCCGTCTCCCTCCAAAGAACAGAGCAAATCTCTGAAGCCTCCACCTCTAATAATATTTGAAGTTTATCGATCAAGCGTACAGATCCGTGACAGCCAAAGGTAATGGTGCTCTTTTGAGCTGAGACCTGATACAAAGCTTGTGAGCAGCAGCCTGGGATTTACGCTTTCCATCGATATTCCCAATTCTGCTCCGAGATTAAGGACTGAGGGACCCAAGTAAATAACTCGTGACTGGAAGCGCCATAAAACGCCTTTTAATTAAAACAATTTAAGAAAAAAAAAAAAAAAAGCCCTCCGAGTGCGACTTCGAGCAAGTTCTAAGAGCAGGAGCTCTGGTGGAGGCAGTGAGATGCAGGAGGAGCAGAGAGCAGCCTTGCAGGATCCTGCTCAGCAACTCACCTGATGAGCCAAAAAAACTCTCTGCAAACCAAAAGCCTTGGCTGCCACACCACATAAATCTGAGTCCTCTCCCCGAGGTGGAAGCATGCCAGAAAAACAGGGACATGCAGCGTGGGAGGGAGGGAGATTCCAACTCAGCTTCAGCTCAGCCTGCAGCTCAGAGCTCGGCTACTCCAGCCTTCAGGACTTGCTCCCCACCAAGCACCCAGCCTGTCCCAGCTGCTCCAGACACGCTCTGCTCTGCCTTTGCTCAGCTTTTGGAAAAGAAACTTAGCACCCGGTCCCACTCGGCTGCATCCGGGAAAGGAGACAGCAGCCGCCCAGCCTGGCAGGATGGATGTCTTGGTGACATCTGGAACAGCTGAGGGGAATAAACACTCTGAGTTATGGCTCCATAATGTGCTTAGAGCAGGAGTTTGTATCAAGAGGCATTTTTTCTTAATCACCATAAATTAAAGTTCTAGAGAGATGAAGCCTGGGCACAGGCAGGGACCAAAGCCCCAGCCTCACCTCCCCTCTGCAGGAAAAACAGGCAGGAAGTCTGCCTTGAAATAAATACTCTGCATTTAGAGGTGTTAACCACCTGCACTTAGCCTAATATCTGCCTGAGGTGTATTCCATGTTGCATTCATTTGCTCTCCATAGATAAACTACTTGCAATTTTTCAGAAAAAAATAAAATCAAATTTTTTAAAAGCTTTTTGGCCACTGTCCCCAGGCAATCGGGCCACTTCATTTTCCTGTCACTCATTCTTTCTTTGGTAATTAAAAACAAGAGTGTTGGGTCTATGAAGCAAGGAATAATTCCATAAATCTGTGCCAGAAAAGAGACTTGACCTTAAAAACTGGAATCTGCCGTCAAAAGCTGTCTCTGATTCACAAAAGCTATTCTCGCTTCATATCTATGATTAAAAAAGAAATCACAACTTTATTACTGAAGAGGGAAGAGAGGAGATGGCAGGAACTGACAAAATGCCACATTATTTGCTAATCCTAATACGTTATTCTTCCTTAAGATTTGCTTTTCTCAGCACCAATTCAATTATAGATGCTACAAATCCTTCTGACATTTAATTCCCTCTTGTCAGAGAGCAGTAAATGTATACATGCAGAGCTTTCCCATTAAGATGTTAATATATATTGGAACACACTGGCCTTTAAATCGAATAGTCAGAATTTTCCTATTAGCTTTCTGGTTTGCTTGTGGTTTCTTGGGGGCGGGAGCAGGAGGGAGGGAAGAGCAGGGAAAGCTACAGACAAGGCTGCACGTTGGGAGCAACATGCGCACACCTACACAGCTACTCCGTGGCTACTCCACGGCTACTTGGCACCACAGCTGCACCTGGGGGTGCGGGGTGGTGCTTTGCACGAGTCCAAAGCACCTTAAAGGAAAACTGCAGTGGTAGCAGTACAATCCACATGAAAAAACTGAGGATTTGCTGTAAAAAAATGAATCGAGTTCACTTTGAAAGAGCTGCGCTGCTTTCCCTGAACGCATCTATGAGCTGAGGGAGTGCAGACCTCACCTGCAGGAGCCACAGGTCTGTACAGGGACCCTGAAGTTTTCCTTTAAGCAAACATTGCAACTCATGGCATGGGGCATGGGCAGAAGAGACAAGCCCATCTGAGCAGGCCCTGCTTGACCAACACCAGACTAACAGCACTCATTCTGCAAGCTGGGAGCAACCCAGACCAGATGTTGAGCTGGTCACCTTACCTGTAAGGCCTGTCAGCCAACATCTGCATTTTAAATCTGCAGCTTCTTAGCTCTGGCTTTCTTTGCAGTGGGAGACACTTTTTTAGAAAGAAATGCATTAACGATCTCAAGTTTTCTAGCATTTTTTTTTGCAGATGTAGTTATTTAAAAATAGCTGTGGGTGGACTGCCTCAAGAGCACAGAGAAGCTGGCAGATTTTAATAGCAAAGTCCTAACAATGTGGGTCAAGCGCTTACAGCAAGGTTGAGCTTAAGGAAGGCTTTTTCTCCTCCCAGCTACTCAGTAAAAAGGTTCCATTAGATTCTGTTTTAATGAGGGTTTAAACTATACATATAAGTATCTGTGTATATTCTACCTTCTACTCTTTTCTAAGTAGTGGCATCTCCAGATTAAGAGAAAGACAAGGCTGGACCTGGCTGACTGTATCAGCTGGCATTTAAAATCCCAATTATACCTGATCTAGAAGCTTCACACCTATTAAGATCAAACCACTTTGTTTTTATCTTGGGTGCTCAGCGAGGTTTCAGTGTGAGGTGCTGTAAAGCTACAGAAGGTGGGTTTGGGATTGCCTGGCTGTGAGAGTCTGAGCAATGATGCCATTCGTCACAGGAGTGTGGTGTCAAGGTGTGCCACCCCTCTCCAATTTACTGAAGAGCAGCACTAACCTGTTTGTCGCATTGTAATTGAATTTGGTGTAATTTAAGCCAGAGAAATTGGAGGAGTTCATCCTTCCACAATCAATAAGCTCCCCTTCAGTCAGCCATTTCAAGATCGCTTCATAAAAAAATAATGCACTTTGTTTTCATAAACTTAATCACTATGACAGGCGCTCAATGTTTATCAGCCCTTCCCTTGGACTCCTCTCTGCTGGGAAACGAAGCCCTGCTTCCACCCGATGGCCATCGATCCATCAGCATCCCCCTTGAAGAGAGCTGCTCATCAGCTTTTGGATTAGTTAATCAACCCCCAGGCGAAGGCTGTGCAGGTCCTTCCCATTGCTCCCTGTGCTGCAGGAGGGGTTGGGAGTGGCAGGGAGAGCGGCAGTGGGGCCGGGAGCAGCAGGGACAGCTCTGGGCACTAACTACCTGGGTGGAGGGCAAGGGATGCATTACTTAATGGCATGGTTGGCAGAGCCTCCAGTGAAGTGTTTAGCTGGACAGGAGTACCTGGAAGGAACAGCAGACTGAGCAAAGGCGGCAGCAGCAGCAGCACCCGCGCAGGCAGCACCCACCTCCTTGGGACAGGATGCGGGCTCGCCGCCCTGCATCCATCCCCAGGGCTCCCCATGGAGCCAGGGCAGCCTTTCCGACTGACAGTTTGGCTCCAGCACTCACCTGTACCAGCCCTGACAACCCAAATCTGCCCACCCGCCTGAACCCGGGTCTAATTGTGGTTTCCTGGAAGCTGGGCAGGGGAATGGGGCTGGGGGGCAGAGATCTGAACAGCTCCAGGCTTGTTCTCTAGTGACACCAGGGTGTTTGCCACCCTGGTGGCATTACCTCTGGGGGTACCCCACTAACCCAGAGAGCAAAATACAGAATTCTTAGGAATAAAATAATAATAAAAAAAAAGTCATCAGAATGGATGCTCCAAAAGGGGGCATGGCAGTGCCCAAGGAGTGCTTGCTTTTGGCAGCAGGTGGGGGGAATTATTACTCCCATTCCACATTCAGAAGTATGGGAACACAGAGCTCAGAAAAATGCACCAGCCAGGGGACACAGCCTCTTCATGGGGTGCTGCTCAGCGCTGGAATGGAGCTCCTCAGGGGAAGGGCAGGGCTGCTGGCACACACCCATTTTAAAGAGTTCCCTGGTGGAATTATTTCCCATTCCTCAACTCACCAAAAGGTGTATTTTTCTTTAAAAACATTCAAAAACTAGCAACAATGCTTATCAGTACAAACCAATTCTCTCCCCTCCACACAGCGATGTTTAGCAGGCACCCATTGCCTCTTACCCAGGAGATCTGCAAGAATCAGTATTAGCTCAGGTGTGAGACACAGACCAACCAAGCCCAGCATTTCTGACCTCTTGGCCAAAGCATCCCTATAGAGGCTCAGGGGAAGAGATGCTGTGACTGCATCAGGTGAGAGAAAAGCATTTCCCAGGAGGAGATGAGGATTTGGGGATCGGCTTTTTTGGCATCAGTCTTTTCTCCATGTTGGAACATGGAGCAGCATTAGACCAGGCCCCCCTGAGCAGGGCTGCAGGGATGTGCTAAGAAGCAGGAGGCCAAAAAATGGGGTGAGTTTCTACAAATGCCCGGGAAGACTCTGGCAAAACATGATCAGAAATTTTGACGATGTTTGTCCCACTGATAACAAACCCGTTTTGAACAGTGCAACTGCATCCACTGAAGATGCTTTTAGTCCCCAGTCTGGATCAGTTCTAATCCACAAGCACCAACACCAAGGATTCGCTTCTGTAACTTCCACCCCAGAGGATAAAAAGAGGTTCAAACCATTTACCTGGTTGTGCCTCTGCTGATAAGACAATCACTGCCTTGTTCTCTCCAGTCTGATACTTGCATTATAAGAAATCACCAAGCAGCCCAGACTCGGTGCTGGCTGCAGCTGTTAAAAATGGTTTCACACAATATGGCAGGGTTGAGCATTTTACCAAGAGGAAGTTTCAATCCCACTGATCTCCAAATTAGCGTCCAAAAAAAATGACAGGAGAGCAGCAGCAGGGAGGAACCCAAAATGTTATGCAAGCCTCCCACCTCATTTTCAAGGGTGCCACACAAAAATGGGTGCCAAAACAAAAAAAAAAAAAAAAAAAAAGGGAACAAAATCCCAACGGAAAGCAGCGTATGTCCAAGCTGGGAGACGGAGCGTTGGAGGGATGGCTACACCACAGCAACTATACAATGTGACATGGCCAAGATGCAGAAATCCGAGTGGAACCGGAATCTAGCGGAGGAGAGCAGCGGTTTACCTACGGACTAGCCCTTACCTGAGAGATCCCCATAGTCCAGCTCCTCTGCGGAATTGGGCAACTGAGTAAAGCCTTACAAGTAAAAACAAACTCATTTTTCTCTGTGTTTTTCCAGTGACATAAAAAACCAACACACTTAAGAACTGAGGACGAATTTCTTGGGGGGTCAGGGGAGAAATAATACATCAATCACTCGCAATCTCCTGCCAGCTTGGGCAGAGCAACTTGTGTGACAGAGTGGCAATAATTTCCTTTATTGCTGACAGAAACATTCCTCGGTCTACACTGTTGGCACACGAAACGTGGAATCCAAGTCACTCATCCATAACAGCATGCAAAGACCCCCAAACTCCATCTTTTAGTCATCAATGGGGGCAAGTGCCCAATTTAGTCCAGTTTGATTTCAGTTCTATAGAAGAAGAGCAATGCAGAATTTCCTTCCAATTGACCACAAAATTCATTCTTTTTTTGGCAATGATGACAAGCCCAGCAATTTATCGCATTCCCAAACCGTAAGGCAGACTGTACCTGCAGGCTCTATCTCCTCCAGAAAAATCCCACAAAACCTCTTCTCGTTTTGCCAATTTGATGCATACATGGAAAAAGCACCTATCCTCAAAGCTGAGAAAGACCTCAGGTGGCCCTGGACACTCTGCCTGTCCCTGAAGCAGCCCAGATGTTCCTGGAGCAAGTCACCGTGGAGCCTGTCCCCACTGGAGAGCAGCAAATAGGGGGTAGATATAGAGCTCATAAAAAATAAAACTCGCTTTCAGTGATGGTGTTTAAATACATCGAGTCACTTGGAAGCTACAGTGGGAATTCTCTTCTAAAGTGGGAAGCCGTTTAGATTAATAGCAAGGATTTTGTTTCTGTGCTGCTCTGGGATTTCAGGGAGCCCCCTTTTTGACTAATGCAATATAGAAATATAATTGTCTGACTCACAGAGGCATTGGACATGCAAACCTGGGCTTGGCAGAGAAGCCATT
Source organism: Heliangelus exortis (assembly GCF_036169615.1). Lineage (NCBI taxonomy): Eukaryota > Metazoa > Chordata > Aves > Apodiformes > Trochilidae > Heliangelus > Heliangelus exortis. Next base: position 511,580 of record NC_092447.1, read on the forward strand.
CAACTTTTATCTCTCAAAAACTGCTTCTGTAGGGTCTTCTTTTTCACTTAAAAAGAACTACATTTTCTCAGTAATAAAAAGGGCAACACTGCATTTTTTATGAAGCAAAATACGTCTTTTTCAAAAGAAAATTTAACAATTTAACAATTCAGGTTCTACCTGCACCTGGTATGCTTAAAAATGTCACTGAACAGTATGAAAACCTGTTGTGAGGCATTTTAAATACATGGTAAATTACTTCTCGATTTTCCTCATTAAACTTTCATCCCAGCTATTAAAGCCCCTTCTTTTCCCTTCTGATCAGAATGAATTCAAAGTATGCCACAACTCCTGCTCCAGAAATGTAAGGCAGCTTGTCACTCAGCTGCCGGTTCTCTGTCAAGCCTGACCCAGGTGTTCCGACACTGACATGGGCACGCCAGGGATTTACAGCTGCCTGTCGACAGCAGTGCCCAGCCCTGCTCCCTCAGCTCCCTCCAACTCCTAAGGAAAAGACAATTTCTCTTTTGTATTAAGCTGTAAATAAGCCATTAGGGATTCCGTTTTATGCCGTGTGCTTGGCAGCACCGCACAGAAATCTTAACATGTGCAGAGATCTTTGTGATGTTTTATTCAATCGCCCCAAGGACCAGATCTGTGAAATATATTTAGGAATGTATTTACTATTAGTTGTGCTTTTAAGTAGGGCATTTTCAAAAGGAAAAAAAAAAGGCAGCAGGACAGGCAGAGCTGCCTGCTGATGCTCATGCAAAAGTACCGAGGGCTTTTTCCCCATGTGTGCTCGGAGAGGCACTCCGGACAAGTGCAACCCATCTTCAGAGCCTGAGCTCTGTTGGAAAGAGCAGCAAGAGCTTAACACTGTGCTGTCAAATGGACTTGTAGGAAACCCTGCTAAAAATTCATATGGGCCTTTGGGGAAGAATTTCCAGCTTATAAAACAATTTACCTGCTATATTATGGGCCAGGTATTTTCCCGTCACTCTTCACTCTCGACTGGGATGTTTTCCTTACTTTAGCCTTCACTCCAGGCTTCCTGCTTTGCCAGCTTCAGAAGACAGTTTTTTTCACCCTACCTTTTCCTGAGGATGAGCAGAAATTCGGTTCTGCCTCGGGGGGTGGGGGAGGGAGCCGAAAAGCAGCTCAGAGCTCACCGTGTCCTCCCTGTGCACACCCTGTAGGTGTGTGCAGCTGCAGGGGCTCCAACAGCCACGCCGCAGCCCTTTCAGCTCTTTGCTAACAAGAGGGCAGAGGGGGTCAAAATTTGGGAAAAAAACCAGCGAAATTACTTCTGCTGTAGCAGAAGATGATGGTGTCTATGGTCATGGCTAGTTACACTCCTCCTGCTCGTGCAGGGGGCAAAGGGAGAGCAGGGGTGCTCAACGTGGGCACGTTGTTTTGGAGGGGAGGGGGCAGAGGAAGGCAGGAGGGGGCAAGGCAGCAAAAGTGCTTCTGTCCCCAGAAGGGCACCCAGGGATGTCACTGTCCTGGCTGTGTCCAGGGTCTGCCCCTGCTTGGGCTGCGTACGGGCAGGGAACTGCGATGCCAGCCCCGCAGGCACCCCGACAGCCTGAAGGGCAGAAGGAGGGGGCAGGAGGGCTTGAGCGGGGCAAACCCAGCTCGGGGGGGGGCAGCAGAAGCACAAGCCTTCCTGCCGGCCATGACCATGCTGTTATTGGAGTTCTGGCAATGAACAGTGCAGAGAAAGGAGAAAGTGCATCAGAAAATTTACAGTTCAGCTCTCATTTTTCAACAGAAAGACTTAACAATGTTCGTGCTTGGAGTCACTCATGCATCGCTGCCGTCAATTCCATTCCAGAAGGAACCAGGAATGGCAGGGGCTTTGCTACCGCTCGGACATGCACACACATACAGGACTCCTTCCCCCCCCCAGTCCTCTAGGATACACTCCAAAAAATTACATGACTCAAAAATCCTTTCCCCGATTGAAGTATTGTGCTGGTTCCACACTAGCCTTACATTGAAGTTTCTTTGCTATCAATCTCTTATTTTGGGTTCTTTTCCAAAAAAATTTTTTTTTCTTCCCCCAATTCATTTAAAATCGTTTTTGGAGAAAATCCATTTGGCTGTAGTTCATGCCCATGCATTTCTAGTCATTCACAGACATGCTCACTCCCACCGGACATCTTTAAGAACAAATGGCCAACATACAGAAACACCTGGTGTACTCCATACACACTCCAGCAACACAAGCTTGGAAAGAAACCCCAGAGTCTTCAAGGGAAAAGCACCCCGAGGGCGAGGTTTTAAGGCAGGAAAGTTTGCAGCAGCTCATTTGGGACTGCTTGTCATCTCAGCTGTCAGGTTCCTGGCAGCAGCAGTCCTTCCACCCCAGATTAATCACCATGAGGATTAATGATTTGCCTTCACTTGACTTTCACAAGTGTTCGCCTTCTGCTGGATGAGCACTTGGGGGCTGCGACTGCCTTGCCATGACTTCCCTATAAAATGACCGATGCTGAATCCTGACATGAGAGTCACATAGGGAGCTGGGCAACAAGCAGAGAACAGAAGCACACCTGTGGGCTCCCAGTTGTACACCCAACAGGAAAATGCATCCAGGGAGGCAAGTTACTGGGGACGAGAACTGCATGTCCCTCCCCCTGATAGGGGGCATCACTGCTTTGACTTTACTCACTCCTCCCTCCACCATTGCCCAAGATATGCCCTGGTGGAAGCAGGCAGGACAAAGAGCTTGCCCTGTACTACAGGTTTCTGTCAACAGAAGAAACAGTCGATTTCTCAGACTGAAAAGAAACCGAAATAGTGAACTCAAATAGGGATCAGCCCTAATTAAAACTGTCAGAGGTTTTGGTTTGGAAGCTGTAAAGCGAGCTGCTGGCAGCACCCGGGCTGCTCAGCTCTCAGGCTGCAGTGAGGGGCTGGGCACTCTCTAACCACGCAGGAACTGGGGAAGCTGTCAAGCTGTTAGCGAGACTGCCTAAAGCAGACGAGCAGGGTTACTCTGCTAGACTGCTATGCTGATAGGAAAGTGTTGCTATTCCTTTCCCAAATCTCCTTCTGCAGTGTGATAATGCCAACTTCCCTGCTGGCCTCCCAGGCGAGTGCTCCTCTGCTGAGCATCCCTGGGATGCTGGGGGGTGTGTACCCACTGGACTTACTCTCTCACAAACTCAGAAAGAAAGAAGATTCCTACAGATTTCACACACCTCTTGAAAAACTGAATTTGCATCCCTGTTTTCAAAAGCAGGATTTTTGCACGCTGCTTCCTTGGGGCTGGGGGCTCGCTCAGCACCACGTGAGCCGGCTGTGAAAATTACAACAGAAATGACAAGAGCAGACAGACTTTCCAGCCTTAAAACCCATGTGATATTTATGAGAACAGTCCACCTGAAACATAGTTTTCCCTTGAAGACTACATTTCCCTTTTCGCTTCCCCTTCCCAGGCTTGTCTTGCCACTCAGCAGCGCTGAGAAATAAGATAAACAGGAATGTGATACCAACCGTGAACTGCCGGTTCTGTCGTCGCCGTTGTGTCTACACACGGGAACAGAGGATTGGAGGAAGGGAAGAAACAGGAGGAACAGCATGCAAAAAAAGGGAAAATGGAAAAAATGGAACAGATAATATATGAGCAAGCTTTCAAAGAACATTGCGTGACAAGCAATAATAAAATGAAAGGCAAAAAGCATTTGAAGTGAGTTGCACTGTTTAGAAGACATGCCTCCAGTTCAAAAGCTATGAGCCTGAGGAAAACAGTAAATTTATCTTTTTCCAGGACTTTGCCAGGACAGTTACTGGTGGTTGCAAAGCCAGGGGAACAGGAGATAGGGAGAACACCGACACCAATGCTTTCGTTGGCAAGGACCAAAACAGAAGCTCGAGGCCAGGACAAAGAGTCAACACTTGGAAAATAGCTTTTACACATTCAAACATTGCCTTGACCAAAGCACCAGCAACCCGGGCCTAACCTGCTCCTACCTCTCCTTTTCCCTTGCCCCAGGAAGAGCATCCAAATGTCAAACCCACTGCTCTGGAGTGGGCAAACACAGTTAGAAATGACCAGTCCCTCTATTGCAACAATGACCTGCTTAACAGGCATTGGTAATGAGAGTTTTTTGGTGATCAGCCTGAAGCTGACCACCCTTGGCAAGCATCACCCAACCAAAGGAGGCATCCTGGGGGGCTGCTGTGCCAAGGGAGGAATGCCCCAGCTCTTCACAGCCAGACCCACGTCTGAATGCTTTCTGTGGCAGTGGCCAACATCAGATCCTCTACACCACTCTATGTCACACTGATTGCCCTCACCCCAAGGACTGGCTTGCTTGGCTGTTGAAACCCACGTCCTTTTCCTTTGGCTCCAGGTGCTCCACGCTGCTGGCTGCAGCAGGCCAGCTGTTCCTCAGGACATCACCCACACTCTGCAAACACCTTCTGAGACCCCAAGCTGGTAGCAAAGCCTTGCACAAGGCCCCTGGCTTCGATGCAGGCAATGTTTAAATGAATAAAAGCATACCTGGATGTGTACAGAAGCACTCTGCGGCCTGCAGCTTGCGTTTTGCAGCAACGACAGACAACCCCCATTGGTGTTTCCCCTCGTGAACGTGCCTTGTCCAGAGGACCCAGGGCCAGGCAGTCCTATGGCACGTTCAGAGGCAGCAGTGGAAAAGGAAGGACTCGTTCCTGTGCAATTTAGCTCAGGTCTGAATTTCTGAAGCACCAGTGGAGACAAAGATCACACGAGGAATACACAATACTTACAGATAGGAGGTCTACATGCTTTGATCGTGAAAGCAAAACAAATAAACCCTGCACAATTTAAAAAAAAAAACAACAAAAAAACCACACCAAGATTTGCATAGCAGATTATCAAGCTGTCAGGAACCTGTTTCCACTGCCAACATGTCCTGTTCTCAGCTTGGCAATCCAATCTAAGGCACGCTTCAGTGCACCAGCACTTGTTCCCCTGCCGGGAGCGGGGGCTGCAAGGGAAGCCTGCCCACCCCCAGTGCAGAGCAAGCACTGGCTTCTCCTTGTTTTCGGGTAGCAATCCCCAAATGATGCCTCATTTAAACCAAGCAAATGGTGAAGGGGAAAATGGTGGTGAAAGAGGTGGGGGGGGAGTTGTTGTTTAGCAAGGGTGGTAAAACTGAGTATTAACTCTTGAGATAACATCGTGGTATATCTAAATAGTCTCAATTTACTGTCTTCCTGAAATAAAAAAAGTTACATCAGCTTTTACGCTAAATAGAGAATCTGCTGAAAGCAAACTTCATGTGCTGGAAAAGATATTAGTCAAGAAACAGTGCAAACTGGACAGTGCATCTCGCTTCCCCATCTGGGGACAGAGACCAACAGGTTATGAAAAATAAAGTTCTCAAGCGGTTGTAAGTGCGAACAAATATCCAAGTCAAACAACAAGTTGGCTGCAGCTGGAATGACAAAGTTATGATTAGCAAATGGTTTGGATGGTTGCAATAGGAAACACAGAGCAGTTAAAGTTCAGCATGAGTTTTCTGGCAGTCCATTTCAATCCCAGAGTTGTCTTTGAGAGGAAGGATTGCACAAAAACAGTGCTCCAAAGAGGAATAATCTCGTGTTAAAGTCAAGCCAGGAGTGTCCCGGGATACAGGCACGCTACTGCCAGGGTTGTGTGGCAAAGGAGAGAGAAATTGTCACTGTTGCTTTGGTAGAAAATGAACAAACCCAAGGAAAACCCTGCCCATACCAACCTCCACTGCTGCTTTGCCTTACACAGCCCTGGCTCTGCTGTGCTGCTGCTGAGATGACCCAGAATTTTCCAGCAGATGGGCTGACTTCAAACCTTCTTTCCTGCTTTCCAAGAACATGCCACTGATTTCTATCTCCCTCTGCAGAACAGCCAGGTCTATATGCCAGAGCTCAACCACCTGATCAGGCTGCTGCCCCACCCCCTAGAAGAAAAGTCATCTCTTCTCCTCAGGTATGGACAAAAAAGAAAAAAAAATCCTCGACATGCTTCTGACTTAACTAAGGTTGCACAAAGCCAGTGAAGGGCTTTGCCACTCCCAAAAAGGCACCATCCTGGTCCTGAGCAGTGGGTGCAAGCTGCAGTCACACATTCGCACGAAGCCGATGCTTGTCAGTTAAAACAATCGGTTGGTTCTGGAAAATGGGCTGTGTGACAAGACATGGCAAAGCAGAAGGACACAGACAGCACACAGACAAAGAGGCTCAAGGTGGTACCTAAGATAAAGGCTTCTCCTCCTGATTTCAATGAGCAAGACAACAAAAAGTTGCTGTGTGGGGAGAAGTGAAACAACATAAAAATCGTCTTGCAAAATCTGTGTGCACACAAACTCACCAGAGACCTGGTTTGTAACTACAGAAGGTGTCCAGGGCAGGAGTCATTGGTCTCTATAAAGCTGCATGTTTCCCCTAATCGTGATTTCTTCTCATCACCGGTTGTGAGAACTGAATTCAGCTCTGGAACCAAGCCACCAACATATATCCTCTGGTGATACAGATGGTGTCACCTGCCAGCTGGGGAAACTTGGACAGCACTCCGGGTTTAGGCCCTCACCCCTTCCTTAGGTGGCCACACAAGCATGCACACACACTCACATATACACAGATTTATAAAATTACTGTATGGAGGCATCTGGGCAACATTTTGTGGAGTGAGTAGCTCCACTGTGATGCCGCCTCAGTTTTTCAAATGGATTCTCTCCAACTACAAACTGTTTGTGTCGCTTTAAACTTGCCCATAATAACTTGTTCCATCCTCAAACAGAAGCATCATGATGGAGGAATTCTAAAACCCCAGCAGCAACCTGACACACAGCAGCTCCAACACCTGAGCTGCAGGGCTGCAGCCCTAGGGGCACACAGTGTGCTGGAGCTGCAAAACCCAGCACTGATGGGACGAGAATGGCAACAGCACATCAGCAGTGCAGAAGCAAAACACACTAAAAAAAAAAAAAATAAAATTCCAAATCAGCACTGCAGCCCCAGCTACATCTTTTCAGGTTCTTCCATAATGACCTGAGAAGATTTTGGGGGTTATTCAATCTCAGTCTGCCCAGTCAAGTGATGGCTCCTGCACTGCTCACACTGCAGCTGTGACAGCGCCGTGTCTGCTACTGACTGGATGTGGTACTAAAAGACTGACTTGTATTTTACTTTATTTTCTCTAACAGGCCCAGGCCTGTCAGCTACTCTCTCGTCCTTTATTCCCTTTAATGCGGTCACATCCTGGATGAAAATGTCAGAAGAGTGCAGTAGCACCTTTAAATTAACTTGACATTTACCCAGGGACACGCAGAAGCTTCAACAGCAAGCAAAGTTAAATAATAAATACATTGGGGGAACAAATGACTGGGCCAAGTCCCTGCCAGGTGGCATCAAGCTGGCAGCAAAGCAGAAGCACCCACTGGTGCCTCTGCCATCTCCAAAGGGCACTTGGGTAATGCCACCACACCAACACCCCACCCCCCCACAAGGTCACTGCAGTGAGCAGCAATGTCACCTACATTCTCCCCACCCACAACCTCTTTGGGTCACCACAGGGACAAACCTGGTGCAGCCACAGGTTTTCCAGCTGTCATCAGTAATGAACAAACATCCACTGAGGAGGAGACCCCCTTCCCCTCCTCCTGAGGAGGTTTGCTGGCGTGTCAGCTCAGGCTGCCCTGATGTTTCTTCTCTCGGGCATCAGATATCCACACACTGATATTTCTTAGAGAGCTGAGACCACAAAGAAATGTGGTTTGGGCTGGAGTGCCTGGAGCTGCGTCCTGGCTTCAGGAAGGAGCTGGGAGTGTTCCCACCACATGGCTTTGGGCTTTCCCACCACTTTCACTGGGGAGGCTCCAGCATCCCTGTGAATTTGCAAGCCAAAGCCACTGCCTGCAGGGTCTCAGCTGCTCACCTGCTGCTCAAGGGGTACCAGGGTGAGACCTGCTGCCTGCCCTGTCCCTGCTGCAGGATGGACAGTGGGGGCTTTGCAGAACCAGTAGCATCCAGGCAAGGCTTGGAAATTCTGGTAATGTCTGTGCTGCCACCGCTGCCCTCCCCCCCGGGCCACCACCAAAACTGTTGCCAAGACCCCTGCATGATCCATCTGCAGAGAAAGTGTGCTAAATGCAGATTTGCACGTACAAATAGCAGTGTAGCTCCCCAGGAGCTGAGGTGCATGTGCTAAGCACAAGCAGAAGGCAGCAAAACGTTGCTGGAAGAGGCAGGCTTCAACACTGGGCGCCGTGCAAAGCCCCAAGGCAAGGGCTTGGCTGTTATGAAGAACCTTTTTCTCCCAGGAAACAACAGCTGTCCAGAAGCAGTATTTCAAGGAATGACTCCAGGGGTAATTAAAATTACGCAGTTTGCTGGGCTGTATCGTATTGTACATCTTAATGAACAAAGCCACAAGGACAATTTGAACCGATAAAAAAGGGCTCGCCAGCGATAACAGCCCAAGCTCTGAAGGGTGGCCAGAATACCAATGCAGATGCAGGATATATAAAAAAACCAAACTGTCACGCAGGAAATCTTTTTAAGCACCTACACCAAAGCAAAGCAACAGTGACAGAGCAGAAGATTTAAAGGTCGTGCTATTTTGGAAACTTCACCACCGCTCAGATGTGTCAAGAGAGAGGGGCCACCACAGGGACCACTCACTCTCAACAGGGACCCTATTGCATCCCACACCTGCTCTCATGCCTCTCTGGCTCGTACTCACCAAGCAGTGTCTATTCTCACCCAAAGAGCACCTCTTGGGGACGGGGCTGCATTCCCACCTCACATCAGGACATGTTTAGAGCAGAAACGCTGCACAGAAGGAAGTAAGAACGGCGTCTGGCATCGGACCTGCACAACAGGAGCAACTCACCGTGCCTGGAGTAGCAAAGGCATCCCCTTTGAGACATTTTACTGGGGGAAAGTGAATCCAGAGCAAGGTATCCCCAACAAAGCAAAGGGACTGCTTGCAAGAATGTAATTCCCTACAGGCAGTTGCTTGAGATGACAGCACTGCTACAACATGAGTTCTGGACAGAGAAATGGTTTCAGGGGACATGAACAAGGCCAGTTCTATACAAGAAACAGAGGGGAAAGGACAAAATCAAATTAATGTCGAGTCCCCGTCATCCTAAGAAAAGGTTTTCCAGCTAGGTGGTGGCCAGAGGGCTCCCACCCAGCCTGTAGTGAAGAAAAGAAACACCTTGATTGCTGCCAAGGAACTTCTGTCACATCAGGGAAGTGTTTCAGCCTCTTGGTGATGGTGGGAATTAAGATATCGTTTGTCTCTTGAGGCTTTAAAAAGTGTTTCAACACTCCTATGCTATGTAATTCTAGAGATTATGTTAATTTGACCTAATTTTTTTTCCCAGTGACAAAGTCTCTTAGCAGTTGAAGAGCATGTCCTGCCACACCACACTGCCTGGCAGACACAGCCAGGAATGTTCCCATGCAAGGAAGGAGGCAAAGCCTGGGCAGAGCACGCTGACCTCCTGGGCACAAGATGTGAAGACACATCAAGAAGATTCAGCATCAGATCAGTGTCAGAGAAGACTGCAAAAATTCATCTTACCAGCATTTAACTAATCTTCTTCCCACGTAACGTGAGCAGTAACGGCTGGATTCAGTCAGCAACAGCATATTTTCATCAGCAACACCCAATTCTACTTGTAAAGGGAACAAAGTGTTGCCAGTCACAGCACACGAGCACACACCTCCCCATCTTTCCCCCAAAGGAAAGACCTGCACACAGAACAGTGCCCATCCTCAGGGCAGTGCCTGGCTCTGCTGGGGAGTCATGGAGGAGAAATAGCTGGGAAAAAGTCATGCCCAAAGGTCCTCCCCTCCTGGAAGACCATCAGCCTCCCACCTCCCTTTTAAATAGCTGAAAACCCCAGCAGAATAGCAGACCTGCTATTAATTCTGAACTGTCCCAGGCTGGGAGCCCAAGGTGGCTGTGCTTGGGAAGCTCTCCACAGGTGGTCCCCAAAAGGCTGGTGGCAATCTGCTTCCCAGGAAAAGGACAGTCACTAAGGGTTGCAGGCACTGAGTGAAACACAACAGGGTCAGCCAAGCATCAAGCCAAATTCCTCCTTTTAGCTTTCCACAATTTACCAGAACCATCAACAAATCACCGCAAAGCAAAGGAAAACTGCACGTGTCCACTTACACCGAGACACCCAGGACTGAGTCTTTCCGCAAATGGCTCTTAAGGAGACCTCAAGTAAAGCCCGAAAGCTACTCTGAAAGGAAAGCTGGTTAAGGAAAGAAATTAAAAACAGAACTGAAACAAAGAGACCCAATCGCGAAATGGGGAAGTGTTCACGGTGGAGCATCTCAAGCATCCAAAATTGGGTGCCTGGAGGTTGGTAAGACTGAGTGAGAGAAGCACCTGGAAAGAGGAAGATGGAGAATGGCAAGGTCTGGACAAGATGATGGAGGATGGCAGACAGCGCACTCAGCGCGCTAAGGCACGTGGGAAGGAAGACTGTGACTGCTTCTCCAGGCCAGCAGAGTGACTTGGTTGCAAAAACCTCAGAAGGAAAAAAGCCACAAAACACCCCGAGCAGGACAGAGTCAGCTGAGCAACGTCATAAAAGCAAATAAAACGTGACGGCATTTCCACAGGGGATGGTTTACAGCAGCAATAACGCTCTGCCACTATTCAACGCTCCGTTCTCATCTCCGCCTCAAAAAAAATACAAATAAAAGCAAGCCAAAGCAAAAGCAGCAGTTGAAATAGAAAAGATCAGGAACGTGACAATGCAAATGATAACAAATCAGAAAAGCTTTCCTGACGAGGGGAGAGTGTCAGGGCTAGTGAGGAAATGTGACAGATGCATGGGACAGAGCAGTGACTCCTTATCAGCTGGTGGGTTGTGTCATCTTTGCAAGACAGGGGAAAACTCAAAATGCTGAAAGCCAGCTCCTCAAAAACGGTCCTGCAGATGCTGATCAACTCAATAAAAAATGACTGGTGGAATTCCCTTTCTGGGGAACGAGGCAGAGGGCTATCACAGAGACAGACCAAGCACCTGGGCATGGGAAAAAGCATCTCGGGTCACGTCAGGTCCAGTCAATCACTATAGACCAAACTTTCTGCTTCCAGGTCTAGATTGCTCAGAAATTGATACTGATCAGGGGTTAAGGCTATAACAACCACCTGTCTTAAAGGAGCTCGAAGGCTGTTTGTATCCTTCCTTTGAAAGCACCCAATAATAGCCACCAGTAACCGAGTTAATGGCTCCTTCTGCCACGGCCATCCCTGCCTTCCAGAAACACCTGCTGTTAGGACTATCCAACTCATTGCACTGCTTGCCCACAACTCATGTGGGCTGGTAGGAGTAGTTGAGAAAAAATGAAAATAAAATGCACACGATTTCTTTGCTGGTTTGTTGTTGGGTTTTTTTTCCTCTTTTTTTTCTTTTTTCCTTTTTTTTTCCCCAGGCTTCATGCTCGCTATATACATAAAAGACAATCAACATTCAGGACATTTCCAATGGTTATGAAGGTACCGTACCTGTGATGGTGGTAGGGATGGTGGTGGTAGTGGTGGTGGTTGTTGTGGGAGGAGGGATAGTTGTGGGGGGATCTGGATAAAATATAAAAAGGAAAATAATAAAAAAGCAAATTAAGAAAAAACAAAGCAGAACACAACAGCGGTAAATCGTGATCAGAGAAAAACAAAGATGCTAAGAAGCAGCACATCTCTGGGATGCCCTTCCTCCTCTAAAACCAGGTGGTGACAGCCCAACTGGCTTTAGGGACATGAGCCATACCCTCCACAGCTGGACATGGCCTGTAGAGCCATACACAGACTCACTCCAGCTGGAGAATCTGGCCCTGGAACTCTTCCCCCTTTTTGACTTCTACAGTGCTTAAAAACAAAACAAAACAAAACAAAACAAAAAACTCAGCATAGATTAGTCAATGACAGAGAGAGATGGGATGGGAGAGGCATAAGAAAAATAAACTGCACGCTTTCCACAACAAAAAGAACAGTTTACAGGTACAAAGAGAGACACAGCGGTGCTTTGCTATGGAGAGGTTTGGGAACCCACAGGGGACTGTGGGGGGGACCTGCTGCTCTCACCAGGCTCAAGAGACCAGCTGGTGGGGCTATCCCCCCCCTTCACAGGGCTGTCACTTTGCTACTCCTCCCCTACCCATTCACACCAGCAGGATGCTAAAAACTGCTTCAAAGGTAGTGATAAGTGCAAAGAAATGCAAGCATTGTCACTAAAAATCAATTTCAAGGTATGAAGAGCTTCAGTAAAATCTTTCAATTCAACATGTCAAAGTTTTCCTGGCAGTTCCAGAAGAAGGCCCTGGTTTCTGCTGCTGGGGCACGGCTACTGAGCGGCACAGACACTGGATGCTCCTCCCCGAGACTGACAAAAGTTTCCCAGAGGCACCTGACCTGCTGAGACCCAACCACCACTGCTCTTCATGGACAGGGCACGTCCTCATCCAGATTGTTGGGTAGGAAAAGATAGGTATGAGAAAATGTAAAACAAAAAAACCAAAAACAGACCAAAAAAACCCAAACGTATCAATGCCCAGATGATCAAACTGAATGCACTAAGTAGTCGGGAAGACTTTGAACTAGGGATTCATTCGGCAATAATAGAGCATGAAACATTTCATGGGCTTTTGATTTTAGGTTTCCTCTATAGCATGTCAACTTCTCATCACTAACACATCTGCTACTCTTTTATCTCCAAGCTCTCTCAGATTCCCTAATTAATACACTTGAACTTTAATTATATGCTGCACCTTTATTATACTCCACACAACTTCCTGAAAATTAAGAAACGTTACCTGGGAGCTTGCTTCACTGGGGAGTGTATCTGCATGGCTGCTACCTGCTCCATCCCCTGGGGCCAAAGCATCCCAGGGGTTACCCACAGACCTGCAGGTCCAGAGGAAGGGAGCCCAAAAGACCCACCAAGGCCGATGGCCCCAGCTCCTCTCCTGGACTACACAGGGAGGGTGCTACTCACCAGACTCTTCCTCCAGAAAAGCAGCACAGCCCTGATTGTGTGCTAATTGCTCTCTCAGTTCCTAGCAACTGTGTCTGCCCACTCCCACAGGGAGGAGAAGCGTGAAGCAAATTTTAAAAATAAACATGTTTTCGGTTTGTGTCAATGCGATTAGACATCCTTACTCCACGCTGGCAGCAGAGGAGTGGTGCTAAGCCCAGTTCAGCAGCACTTGTTTTGCAAAGCCCCAGCTGCTGGAAGGCATTTGCAGGCAACCCCAGGGTGTGGAGGGGCTGTGTCAAAAATTCCCCCAGGTCCTGGGACAAGGTGACTCTCTGGGACCAGGGGACTCTGCAGGGGTGCTGGTGTTAGGTCCTCCCAAACCTGCAGAAACTGGATGTGGTGGGATGTAAAACCACCATCTGATCACAAGCTCCTGACAGATCCTGGAAAAGATTCCCCCACATGGCCAAATCGGTGCCTCAAGTCCACAGATTTACATTCCCTGGGCACCTGCATCTCCTGTCAACAAAACTGTCCCTGCCTCCTCCTGGGGATTTAATCCTGAAGGGCAGCAGCACTGATGAGGGCTGGTGTAGTCCTTGCCCATGTCCAAAATGCAGATAACCAAGGGACTGTGAGCTAAATCCCAGGTCACTAACACTGTTGAAGTTAATCTAGCACTAACCTGGGCTGAAACAGGGGCAAAAATCTATACAAGGAATGACATTGCCTGGTCTACAACTGCTTTACAGTAGTTGCCTTCCATAATCTTACTCTCCTGGGGAACTGTCTGTGTCCTGTTCTGACCTCATTATTGCTGCCCCACCACAGCAGCTATTTCTTTAAACACTGATGAAAACAAGGTATTTCTTTTTATACCCTAAGCACAAAAATTACTCCATCACAGATGCATATATGACTTCATTCTGCAAACTGGAATCTTTCAGAGCTACCAGCACTAGAGAGCTACCTAGTGGGTAGGTGAGTTCAGCTGAGTTCAGCTTCAGGTCCAAGCTACAGTTTAGGTATTATCTGCACTCTTTGGGCACATTTCTGAGACTGGGCTTACAAGGGCATATGCACAAACAACAATGTTCGGACAAGCAATGGCAGCCACTGGTCTGTATGAGAGCAAGAACAGGAGAATTGGGACTTTGAGCTGCCAGGGGCTGCTGGGTGGAATGAACTTCAAACCAAAGCACGTTACTGTCCCATCCCAGCCCCAGGCAATACCCACCACTGAGCTCTGCCCAGCAATACAATAACCACTCTTAACAGACCCAGTTTAAAGCTGCAGCCCAAAGCAACTGCCCCTAATTGAAGTGGGGGATCACTCCTCAAGTGCCTACTGAATCTTCATTACAGGCAGCGCTTGGTGACAGGAGCACAAGGTTTACAGCAACGGCAAAATAACACGGAGGAACTGAAGAATTAAAGTAGGTACTTAACAGCACTTTAAAAAGATGCCGAGACGTGTTTTAGTGTCTGCCCAGAGGAAGGGCTTCAGACATCTCATTCCTCCGGTTTATTTACTGGTTTGTAATTATCTGGGGATGCTGGCTGATTCTCTGGTAATTTACCTGTCTAACCAAAGACTGGAACCACCCCGGCCCACTGCTGAGGCACTGCAGAAGACATTACAAAACAGAAAAGGAATTATCAGAGAAACCCTCAGAGAACTGCCAGGCCAGAGAACTTCTCAGTTCTCCCTACACGCCTGCCCTGCTTTTTCCCTCTGCTCCCCACATGCCGTGGTGAGCCCACCAGCAGAGCTCCCTGGGCCGGGTTCTGCACCCCGTGCACGACACCCAGCCTGACAGCAGCGAAAGGAAAGGGTTTTGCAGTCCCTGCCCCAGCCTGGCAGGCCACAGAGGTGTCGGGAGCTCTCTGGAAATCTCGTGTTAAGCAAAACGTTAAGTGGAGTCACAGCGTTCCGAGCGCGGCACGTCGCAATGAGGTGTAAAGGAGTCTAGAAGAACGGTGGTTTTTCTCACGTACCGTATACAAACAGCATGTAATCCGCATGTGATTTCCCCACCGCGTTTGAAGCCTCACAGCGGTATGTACCATTATCTGTTTTGTTTAGGTTACTAATGAGAAGGTTTGAACCAGACACTACAACGTGTTGAGGCATCTCATCATCTACTCTTAACCACCTCATGTCCGTAGGCCTACAGAGGAGGGAGAAAAAGAAACAATCACATTACTATTTTCCTATGGTCAAGATGGCATCTTCAATAGTTCATCCACAGACAGAAAGCCCAAACCAAGAAAAACTGTAAAGAAATAACACATACTTTTTTCTTTGCGCTACTCAAGCCCAGATGCTGTCAGGCTTCCTCAATTTAAATTTATTTTAACCCAACAGGAAACTGTATCCAGACCTTAATTTTCTGAAAACACTAATGCAAGCAGGAAGAAAGGTCATTAGTGGTTAATCATTGGCTTGTTCAGCAAACCTGCAGTCTTTCAGGCTATGGACTACACGTGCATCCACAGGGAGCTCTGAGTGCCGATCTGGACAACACGTGGCAGAACAAGGATGTTGTTGTCACCTTTGAGCCCTTCCACAAGTGCTGTGATGGAGCCATGTGCCCAGTGGTGGCCGTGCTGCTCACCCAGAGCATTCCAGCTGCTGGAAGGAGGAGGAATGGCTCAGTCCTCTCCTCTTCCTAGCCCCTGGCCAGCTGGCAGCCACCCTCCCACATTGCTTTGCTGGGATGTCTCTCCCAGGATGTCCTCAAAGTGACCCTGTAGCATCTTCCCCCTTTTGTCATAGTCCTGGGTTTTTCTCTCTGAGCTAACAAAATAGCCCTGCTGATACTAAAACAGAAATTTCTCCTCTCTGCTCTTTTGTTTTCCTCTGAGCTTCCCTCCCCTAGTGTTTATGTTGCCAGTTTTGCAGATAAATTATTTTGTTGAACTGGGAAAAAAAAAACAACCAAAACAACCGAACCAACCAAACAAAACCCTCCCTTTTCATCTTAAACCTCTGTAAAGGGTTTTAGGAAATCTGTTTGCCTCAAGCCCAGAGAGCTACCCACAGCCTGTTATTATACTGGTTCTTTTCTGGCTCTGGGGGAGGCCCGGGTGAAGTGACCTACACGCGTGAGCTCTAGCACATTTCTAACACCACGGTAACGCTGAGTGGCACGCTGCCAGGAGACATGCCTCTCTGATTTAACACGTGTATGTCTTACTCATAGCCTGGAGGGAAAAAAAAAAAAAAAAAGCGAAGCAGCCTATCCCCTAAATTCCCAGTGGAGAGCAAGAGGGCGGGAGGGCAGCTACCCACCAGAGCAGGGATGCCAAGGGGCTCTGAGCTGGGTGCTGAGACAGGGGATGTGCCAGCCTCTAGCATGTGTGGAAGGAATCAGCCTGGCACCCAAGAGAAGCAGGAATCGACAAAATACTGTGGGAGAGGAGGGGCCCAGCGGGGAGGGTGCTCCCAGCAGCCAGGTCCCTACTTGGCTGCACCCGTGAGGAGACGCTGGCAGGTGGCAGGTGGTTGGCAGGAGTCTTATGAACATGACGAAAACAAAAAAGGGTAGTAAATACTTGAGAGCCGTAAATCCAAGTGTAAGAGGAAGTATTAAAAAAAAAAAAAAAAAAAAAAAGGAAAAAAATCAACAAAACTTAACTCAGAACAACAATGAAAGTGTGAAAGAAAATCTACCCTCCTCCCTTGCCAGGATATTCCTGATGCATAAAATGTTTCAACTACATAGGAAAGCCTCAAGGGCATAGCAAGAAGAAGAGAAAGAATAAAACCCACATTGCATAAAAACCGGAGGCAAACGGTCACACAGTCGGGAGAAGCAGCAAGCCAGGGAGCCTTACCTGGGGGATCCATTCCCACCCGCACAGACTGAGGAGCCAGGTCACCCGTGGCCCCTTGGGAGGGCTCACCATGCAGACCACCACCTCACCTCTGCAGGTTATTTGCACCTGCAGCCCCCCCAGCCATTCCCTGGGGGAAGAGGGGCATAGTGGGGGGTTCATCACCTTCTGCACCCAAGGCTTCCTGATGGGAAGAGCTCTCCCAGGAGCCCCCAGTGCAACCCCTCCGCCAGCAGTTCTGAGGGAACAGCCACAAACCTAAATGGTGCAGCAGCAACAGCCTGGGTACAGAAAGCATCATGCCCTGCCCCATGGTGATGTCCCCTCCACGGCAGGGCTCAGCATCTCCAGCCTCTGCATCAGCCACAGTGGCCAAACCGCACCGCACAACCCTGTCCCCGCTGGCCACCCCGCTCCCTCCCAGGGAAGGGTCCAACTTACTGTGGCTTTCCAAAGGCTGTGCAGGTCAGCTCCAGCGGCTCCCCTTCCCTCGTCAGGCCTTGCACCGGGTAGTTCTGAGACACCCTCACTTGGGGCTTATCTGCGGGAGGAAAGCCCGGGTGGTGAGCGGCAGGGTGGGGGGGCAGGCAGCCCCAGCACTCCCGGGAGGATGGACCTGTGCCCCAGTTTATCTCTGAACTCACTCGAGCTAAAAGGAACTCATTTGCCTTCACACTGAGGGGAAAGCAGAGATATTCGTGGTGCTCAGAGCTGATGGGTTTTATCGTGCATCGTGTATTACTGAGTGACAACCCTCAGCGTCCGCGCATATTAATGCGTTGGGCTCTACAAGAGGCGCTCGTTAGAAACGCCGAACGGGAGCTGCAGCCACTGCTGCTTGTGTTTAAACAACAGAAGGTTTTATTTTGTCCAAACGAAGCTCTTCTAGATCCTAAAATAAACACCGAGAATTAAAGCGTTTCCAGTTAAGGAGCCAGCTCAAAAACACTTTAGCAAGACCCTGCAGTAAAAAAAAAAAAAAAAAGCCCAACCACAGGCCTAGAGTCTACAATTAAAAAATTCATTACCTCCTACAACTGAAACACAGATTAAAAACGCAATCTAAGCTGTAGCTAAAATGTTATCGGTGCAAGAAATCAATTCAATGCTGCAAATGCCATTAAGCCATATATATTTTTCAGGAATTTACTCAACTGTAAGGAACAAAGGAAGGCAAAAAATCAGTATGCATAAAGGTTGAAACCATTTAAATGTTTCTATTTCCTTTGAGAGTAACTGCTACCAAAAATATTGGCTTGCTGCATTTTATTAACTGTATTTAACTCATTAACATGCTTCCTATGGAATAATAGAGATTAGAATGAAAAAAATCTGTGTCAGGATTTAACCAATTTAAACTCTCATAATTTTCAGTAATGGAATAAGCTACATGACTAAATCCTCTCCTGAGATGAGTACACCACAAACATTTTATAAACTAATCCCTGCTACAGATGCTTCTCTCAGCTCTGGAACCTGGGCATTCCTGCAGGCTGGGAAGGTGGCAGGCACAGGGGGTGGCAGTGCCCCTGTTTGGGGGTGTCCCACTAGAAACACAGGAGACACTTTGCTAGGCCTGATAAGATGCTCAAGGCTTTGGGCATGAAAGTACATTTCAGGTGCTAGCTGGAACAAAAAAAGGTCCTTTGCAGGAGGGTGGAGGAGCCTCTAAGTGTGCCCCCAAGCCCAGCCCCCAGCAGGGACCTGTTCCCAACTCTCTGGCCTCTGCCATAGTAGGGAGGTGAAGATCTGGGGGATACAAGCCAGCCCTGGGAGGGAGGTGGCACCAGAGGAGCAGGGGAAGGCAAAAAGCGGGTCTGAACTGTGGTTCTGAGCTGAGGCTGTGCCACGAGTGCTTACACAAGGTGTAAACATGAGAGGACGAGTTAAACCAACTATTATGCAGTGAGTAAATCACAAGCAGCATCTTAAGGCTCTTCCACTCTCATCCCCAACTCCCACCCACCCCCACCAGCCATCTGCTCGCTATTTATGCCTCGCTTTGCGGCGCTGCCGTGGAGCCCCTGCCAGGAAGATGGCTGCTATCATACCCTCTGCTGCAGGCAGAGCACAGAACCTCTTCAGCCCCATCCAGGTGGGAACACAAAGATGACAATACCCTGGGCTGGGAAAGCTCTGTGCAGCACCTACTGAAGCTTGCCTCTCCTCTTCCTCCCCACCCTGCTTTCATTAGATAAAATTTTCAGTATTCCTAATGAGCTGTTTGCCAGCTGACAATTACTTATGGAAATGAAGAGGAATACACAGAGGGTGTGCAGTACTGGCAACGAGCTGCAAACCAAGTGAATGCTGGAAAGCCCTGCCCAAGCAGTTCTCCTGCCCCACAGCCCCCATGCAACAAGTGACAGCAGCAGAGTGAAGAGGGACCACTCCAGTCTGGACATTGCAGAGATGTTCCCTGCAGCAGAAACCTGGGGTTCATTGGCAATCATAGAATCATAGAATTGGCTGGGTTGGAAGGGACCTCAGAGATCATCAAGTCCAACCCTTGACCCACCGCTGCGGTTGCTAGACTGTGGCACTAAGTGCCACATCCAGTCTCTTTTTAAATATCTCCAGGGACAGAAAGTCCACTACTTCACTGGGCAGCCCATTCCAATGTCTGATCACCCTCTCTGTAAAGAAATTCTTTCTAATATCTAACCTAAATTCCCCTGGCACAACTTAAGACAATGCCCTCTTGTCTTAATTTCACTTATAAAGACAATTTCACTTGCTTTGACCAAGGATTTGGGATGGGGATGGTGCACCCCAGCACAAAGGCAGGATCTGCTTCCTTCAGGTTATGGACTTCATTGGGAAAGCTTTGTAAAATGTCAAGTGATGTGGGATGCCAGGCTCAGTCCCTGCACTGAATCTTGGTGTTTAGTAACCCATATCTGTAAAGTTGTGATGGTTTTCAAGGCCAAGTGGTGACACTTGTGGCTACACAATCTGAGGCAGTGACCATCTCAGGTGGCAAGTTAGGGCATGAGGCAACCAGCAGCCCAGTTTTTACCATCAAGTGCATTCCAGCAACATGAAATACCCAACTTGAACTTCATAATATCACATGTCTGGATTACTACATAAAAATAAACACTTGCACCTATGCATCTAAGCTGCTGCATACTCCACTGGCAGCCAATTAGATCTAACAACCCAAAGCTATTTCCTAGTATGCCTATTTCTAGCGGCTTAAAAAAACAGCCTGGTAATTTAATAAGGCACCTTTATTAAGCTAAATTCATTCAAAAGCTAAGAGTGATATACAAGGTTAAATGCCAGCAGTCTAAAGGTTACACTGCAGCAGCAACCAATTTGAAAAACTGATTACAAACCCATTCTGCCTGTGATGAGGTTTCTGTTACAACAGGCTTGCCTGCCAGCCTAGGGGACCACAGCGTCCCCTGAGGGGACCAAGAAATGCTCCATCCCCCCGTCCCCACTCAGCAACCTCAACTAGGGTCCCCCCAGCAACAGGGATGCTGGCACCTCCCCCAGCTCCATGCTGTCACAGTTCCTTATGCACCGGTGTCAGTTCCTCCTGTTACCAGCTGCTCACTCAGTTTCTGCCCCATCCATCGGCAAAGATTATTTCCAGGGGCTTCTAAAGAACTTGAGATGCTCCCTGGGAGCCCTGAGCAGCTCCAGGCCAGGCACTCAGGCCAGCGCAGTCACTCTAAAAATACCATGGCCTGCTGATTGCTCCCTAATGACTGTCCTTTGAGATCTGCCAGTTAGTGATTTCTTAATCCATTTAAATGTGCGCTCCACCGATAATGCTCGGATCTCATTAATCAGCCCAGATATCAGTCAGGCCGAGTTCGGTGCCTTTACAAAAGCCTAAACCCATTTATTTCCACCCGTTTCCTTTCATCGGGCCAACCTGCAGCCTCCAAGGCAGGCAGGCAAGCTCACCTCCCCAAAGCCCATCACCTGATGGACTCACCAAGCCTGACCTCCTCCTACACCCAGGCCAAAATGCTCCAGCTGGGCCAGGCTCAGGCCCCTCCACCACGCACCCCTTCCTACCCCACTGCTCCCCACCACAAATCCACCCTGAGGGCAAGCATCCAACCTCCTCCTGAGAGCATCTCGCATGCAAGAGATTTAACTCTGTGGTCAGATCCAGTAATTCCACAGTGCACGAGAGCTGCTAGAAGCTGCCACAGAGAAACTGCACTGCTCTTGACGTACATGTCCTTGGGGCCATGCCAACCATGCCTCAGTTGCATCATCACACCCCAGCAGCTCCTGGTTGTCCAGCAATCTCTGTGCAAGCAAAACGGCTCCTACAATGCAGCAATCTGTCCACACTAAACACAGAATCTGCACAGAAACAGCCACTGATAGCAGAGTAAAAATGCTTTGGGATACAGTACTTTTCCTGAGGTCCAGGTGACTCCTAACCATCACCAATCACCACTAAACCAGTCAACCTTTCCCAGGCTCCATGCTGCCACCTGAGGTGGGAAGACAGCAGAAAGCCTTCCCAATTGCTGTTTCAGGTTAAAAACACATGAAAGCACAAATAAGGATGACCAGCACTGTGCTGGAAACAGGCTGGAGCTCACAGAGCAGGGATGGGCAGCATTCCATCATGCTGAGGTTCTTCTTAAGGGTTCAAGTGCCAACACCATCTCAATAGAGTGGACACACAGCAAGAAGGGCTATCCCAGACCTTGGTGTGTGCTCTGCACAGGTTTCTCTCTCTCTGTGCTCCAAATTACAGCTAAACATGTACATTAAGGTGGTTCATTTGGTGGTTCAGCTGAAAATCCTCTGGCCAGCTCGGTGAAATGAGGCACCAAATCCAGGTTTCAACACCCATTTTCTGATTCCTGAATTAATTCCTGATGGAGCAGAGCCGCTGACAGATGGCATCCCCAGGAGAAGGGGAATGCGGGTCAGGCAGAGGTCTTGCCCACTTTGGGTAATTCCAGCTTCAAAACCACCCATGTCAGACTTTGTACATCTTTCTTCTGATGTCATCCTTCTGTGGCCCAAACCAATTCCTCAAAACTCTGACTCCTGACAGCTTCTGTATCCCACCAAGCGTGGTGTGTGGATCTACAACTTGTCTGGAAAACCTTGAGACCCCAAACACAACTTTGGGAAACTCACCCATGACTAAAAGAATTTAAACCTGGAGGAGGGAAAGGAAAGGCAAGCCCAGGGAGGGTGGGGGCATAAACACTCCCCTTTCAAATATCTAAGTTTGTGCTTAATGCCTGTGACCAACAGAGTCCAGGCTGTAGTGTGTGCTCCTCACTCCCAACAACATTCCTCCAAGAAAACCTTATTAATGAGCTTGCAAACGAGCACCCAACTGGGAAATGTCACAAACAAGAGTGGCTAATGCCCCAGAAAATCAAATAACTGAACACTTGGCTGATTGTACTGCTTTTCATATTTACTAAAAGGAAAAAAAAAAAAAGCTTTAAATCAAAGTTTCTAAAGGGGTCAACACCTCGCTGAACAAAATAACTCATTCCTCTTTAGAAATCTCACAGTGATAAATTGCATTGATGTTAATCACTTCACTGCATACTATGCAATTAATATTTGTGCTTGATAGAAATATAAGTATTACTGCAGATGTGACAGGAGACATATATGCTGATTTTTAATATAATTGGGTGCAAGAATTCTCCCATTGTAACAGCAGAGGCTGAACCAGACTCCATCGGCACATATTTCAAAAGGACACGTACAGATATTATAGAAATGAATGCGCCATTAATTATAATTTCAGAAAAGCAAAGCAAAAACAACCCCAAGAAAACACCAGATCAAGCCTTTGACACTTCTGCTTCCAGTCTCACCTAATGAGATAAGGAGAAGCACCACAAAGGCTGAACTGAAATGTCTGTGAGAATACCCAGTTCCATTCAATTCCTTAATGATATTTTAATGCATTTTGTTGCTTCATTTCCTTTCTAAAATTACACCCGACGCATTGGTCTCCCACCCCTGCCTGATGGATCTGGCTCACAAAGGGAAGGCAGCCACAGCCTGGGCCGGGGCCGCGCCAGCCCCGTGCCGCACAGCCCATCAGGGCCGCCCATGGCCGCGGGTCAGCGCTTGCCGGCGTGGCTATTAATCAAGCATGAAAGTGTTATCATTGCCGTGAGTCCGCAGACCCATTTGTCAAACTCTGTTTGCTTTCCAGAAGCACTACCATGAGGGTTTCATACATATTACCCTGCGTTCGCTTGCAGAGATTTCTGTTTAATAACACACCCTCCCATCAGCTGCAAGCGTTTCTTCACACAGGGCCACGTTCCCTGTGCAACCAACAGCTTACTCCATGAGTAGGACAGGTACCAGTGCCCATCAGCCCTACTCACAGCTTTGCTGACCATCTCCTGTCCTGGGACTTGTGGAGCAGCCCCCTGCCTGGGTCAAGACCAACCATCACCTGGAACCAGGTCCTACAGCCATGCAGACCTAACAGCCACAAGCCCCAAAGTCTGCAATTCTCTTTGAACTGTGACACAGAAGAAAACATTCAAATGAACTGTTTTTAAGCAGCATCAAGTAGGTCACTTTGCAGCCTTCAGTTTCTGCACCTTCCTTTCTTTTTTTAGTAGAGGAAAACATTTCAATAAAAGAAGTGCACATTTTAGGCAACACCTCCAAGCAAGCTCAAGTATGAATGCTCCAGATTGTCACTGACACTTCAGGTCCTCGTTTAACAAAAGATGTTTGACATATCCAGCTTAAAGAAAATCACCTTAAAAAGAGAAAAGGCAAACACTTTGAAGGGAAAGGGGAGGGACTCTGGGAGGAAGAAACACCTTTGTCCTCCTCTCTGCCACCAGACCCCTGAACCTGTGCCCTACTGTGCCCCCTTCTCTGATCTGAGAAGGTTCCACCCATGATCTTCGTGTCCCTCCCCAAGATGTTTCATGCTTGACTTGGACACATTAAGAGCAGAGAAATAAAAGGTCTGCTGAGAAAAATCTTTTCCTCCTTGGGTGGCCCAAGGAGGCAGACCCGCTGTGCCCAAGGTGGGAGTGGGCAGAGGCTGCTCTGCCTGTGAATCCTGCCTCCCAAAAGCAACTGAGAAAGTTTCAATGAGGCCTGATTGCAGGAGGCCAAGTTCCCCAAGCAGCCAAGCCAGTGTCTGCAGGAGCTCTGAGGGAGATGCCAGCCTGTGAAGCCAACAAGATCTTCCTCTTCCTCCTGCTCTCTCATCAGCCACCAAGTCATCAACTTGAGGCAGGAAAAGCTCAGGGGTGAAAGTTTGCTCTGCAGCTGTCTTTTCCACCCTCACTTCAGGCCCAACAGCAGGTATTAAATGCAAATGTCTGGCTGGACTCCAACACATGAAGTCCTGAAGCTGCTAATTGCTGGGAGCCACAAGGTTGTGACGCACGCCGTGTTCTTCTGCCGGCACTCCTCACCCATGCCATCTGCTGCTGCCCACCCAAGGAACTCACCCAACTAACAGGGGTCAGGTCCCCCTATATAAACACAATTACTTTTAACAAGCTCAGAGTTTAATTCAGACCAGAAGATAAAAGCAAACCCACATGAAAGCCCTCGTCCTCTTGTCCCCATCTCTCACCCAAGGGGGCTCCGCACTGGCTCCCTCCCAAGAAACGGCTCCAGTACAACCCAAGGGGATGATGAAAGGGGAAGCAGCAGAAGCCTCCAGTGCATCAGCTGAGGACTGAGTGAGTCCCACAGGACATCTGATAACTGTAACGGCTACATGCTAAAAACAGCCAAGGGATTTGAGGAGGAATGGAAAAATATTGTTAAATTTTAGCAGAAACAGTGGCCCTCTCCTATCACTTCAAACGCTGAGGACTGCTCAAGGTAATCTGATGCCCTTCCAAACCAGGGGAAGAAACCCTGCAAGACTTCCACACCTCTGCAGAGTACGGGAGATAGAATTTTTTTTCCCTGTTAAGTATTTGATCAAGCCTCACAAAGGTGCTAATGTATTATTAAAGCTAATGGAGCTCTACAAGAAATGTTAATGGACATTAAGTTTGCATAAATGAATTACACATTAGCACAGTTGCAAGAAATCTAGTATCTGCCAATTTAGGCAGTATCTGATCATTTCTGTTTTCCTCATTACAGGAACATTACTTCCCGCTAGTTCCAGAGATATGAGAATTGTAACCAAGATGTTCATAATGAAACTACATAATGAAGCAGATGAAATAAATTAATACCAAACTTCCTCTTCCTTTTTTCATGTAATGTTACAGTTGAAGAGAACCTACAAAAACAAGCCCTGTGCACCCTGCCAGCATCCTAGCTGTGAGGACTGTCTGCCTCAGCTCATGGGAGCTCCCTCACTCCCAGCTGTCCAGCAGGCACAGCTGCCTGTGCACCCCAGGAATTATTTTCAGGTACCTGCTCATAAACCCTGTTAACATCACATCCAGCAGAGCAGCTCCCAAAGAAAGTGAAACATTTTATTAACACTGAACATGTTGAGAACATCACAGAAAACAAGGTGGCCTCAATCAGTGGCTCCTGCAGAGCCCACACAACTCATGCTACCCTGATTCAGGAAACCTTTTACTGCTGCACGTTCACAATGCACAATACTGAGTTTCTATGACACAGCTTCTAAGTTTCTGCAAGTAAACTCCAGTGGTGGCCAGTGGCTTTGATATGGCAGTACAGAAGCACTTTTCAGAGAGAGAAGTAGGTCACTAAAAGAAAAATACTGAGATTTAATCTGTTCTGACAATTATAAAGCCCAGCCAGGAACCTTTGACGGCACAAGTCCTACGTACAGAAAGTCCTTCCTTAAGAGAAAGGAGGTATGTGTTTATTGTACTGCAAAAGGGCTGGGAAAAGTTGTGGCTTAACCCATGAAGTGGTACACAACATTTTGATTTCCATTTTTAAATAACAGGATTTAATCCCCACCTACGGTGTGATGTCCGTGCGGTGACGAGTTCCTGAGCTTGTAAGTGAACAACTTCATACATTAGAAGAATTAAAAGTTCTGATACTCACACATGACTTCTAGGTAACGCTGTGTCTGCAAGTCCTTGACAGCGGGGTGATCCACCAAGCAGATGACGGGGACCCCATCATCCTCCCGTCCCACCTTCAGCACCAGCTGGCTGGTCACTGTGTACATGTCAGACCACTGCTCCACCTCCGACTTCCCTGCAGGAGAGGACAGAGAGTGATGAGGGGAGGAAGGGTCTGCTGCCCTCAGGTCACCTCCCTCCTCTTCGTCCCCTCTGGGTGATTGTCCTGCAGCCATGGGAGGGTCGGGACGTCCCCCCCCCCCCTCAGGGTGCTGCCAATTAAAACCCCCACCATGTCACCACAATGATTAGCAATCCCCTTACACCGTAACCAAATCCCCAAACTCCTAAATCAATGAGCTACAAATCCCCTCCCACTCCTGAATCAACAATTAGCAAGAAAAGTGATTAAACAGATTAACTTAATTAAAAGTAGCATTGATAGGCTGAAGAAGCGCCCTGTGTGAAGGAGAGAGTTGAGGGATGCTGGAACACATGGCATGGAAACAGGGAGCAGGAAAAGGCAAGACAGGAGAAAAGGGATTTTTGCAGCAACTCAGCCAGTGCTTGCTGACAGGGCAGCTCTGCTGCATTTTCCAATACTCTTTTCTGTGGCTTTGCACTGAGGAATTCACAGTCAAATGTTCAGAGTAACTTTAGGAGCAAAGGTCCCTCAAACACAACACTTTTTCTGTCCAATATCCTTAAGTGAAACAGAGGACAGCCACAGAGAGTGACAACCCTGGATATTCAGAGGAAAGGCTTTTTTCTTCTTCTGTTTGAAAAAAATAATCCAAGAAGGCAGCCGTGTGAGCTAGTACTGCAAGAAGCTACCACTGAGCTGAGCAATCCTCCAAGAGAGAGGAAAGCTGGGGTCAAGTGGCTGCCACCAGACATCCCAACCAAGAAGCTAGATGGGCCAAGCATGAAGGGTCACATCCTACTGCTGGGATGGGGCAGAAACAACAGAGTAAGGTCACTGGAAGATCTGACCACTGTCTCCATGAGGAGGGGTGCTGGTCACCAGAGGGACACCCCCTGTGTGGTGGCAGGGCTGCACCCCACCTTCACCAGCACACCTGGATCCTCATAGATGCTGTGCTCATAGAGAGGATTTCACTTTGCCCCTGGGAGGCCTGGATGGAAGCAAGGAGCCTGGACTCCATCAGCATCTGGGAGCGGGTAAGGCGCAGAGGTGTTGTCATCTGAGCTCACATCTATGTGCAGACTTAAACTAACAGCACGTCAGATGCAATCAGAGCCAGCGGCTGGAATGTGCAAACCTCGGGAACAGCCAGGCTGTGGGGACTCAGAGAAACCCAGCTCCTATCAGCACAGAGAAAATGCTCCAGAAACCAGAGCACTGGATGTTGAGGGGAACTGAAAATCTTTGGAGAACAAAGTGCAGGTGATCCCGCTCCTGCTTGCAGCCGGGCGGAAAGGTACAAAAACTAGGGTGGAAATGGATTCAGCACACAGCTTTGGGGCTCCTCAAGGTCATGGGCAGCCAGAGAGAGATGCCAAATCCCTGCACTTGAGTCTGGCAGGTAGGTAGAGGACAAAATGGAGTTCAGGTCTTCTGTGTTAGAGAATAATCTGCCTGCCCACATACTCTTTTGTTCCTGAGACAGTATTCAAAGCCGCTCATTCTACTTTTTTTTTTGTTCTTTTTCTTGCTTTTTTTTTTTTTTTTCTTTCAATACTGGCAACAGAGAACAAATATCCAGCATTACATAAATCATTTCAGCTCTCTGAAAAAAGCAAGTGAATGAGAGTATGTCTACCAGTTAGCTCCTTGTTTCCTTTGAACCATCTGATGTTGGTGGCTGGTCTGCTGGCCATGGCAGTGCAGTTCAGTTCTATCTCTTCTCCCTCCACAGCAGTTTCTTTCTGGATATCGATCACCAAATTGCGTGGTGGGACTAAAATGAGAAAGACAACACAACATGTAATTGATGAAAAAACAAAAAACAGAAAACATTTTTGATCACTAATGTAAGACAAAAGCTTTAGGAAAACCCATAAAATCCACGGAAGGAAAGCAGCCAGCAGCATTTGTTTGATCTTTCAATCGATCAAATCCTTTGATAGGCGGTTTCACAGTAATCAGAGCGAGCACTTTCACTCTCCACCTCATAATCATTGTCGTTTCACAAATTATTACTTATCCAATGTGTAGCTTTCTGCTCTCTCTCTGCCAGGCAGGCACCATTCCAGGGAAGAGCTCTACTCTTCCGCACTACTCGACTGTGTGTATTGCGAGTTAAAAATACAGCTTGACTCTGTGCACATTTCTTGACTTCTTCTGACAAGGAGAGGAAACACAGAAGCTGACATTTGGAAGTGCATTACTTACCATGCCTCTAACCTCGCAAGGCAATTTCTCTCTCCTGCTGTTCAGCTTCAAGCCCCTGCCGTAAGGAGTGGAAGCGGGCCAGCAAACATCACACTCAGTTAAGACACTCAGAAAGCCACCCAGCACAAGCCCAGCATGGGATGCTGTCACCTTGGGAACGACACTGGGTCCCCATCAAACCACCCAAACCAAACACAAAGCCCTCCCAAGAGAGGAGGGAGCCAGCCCTCCATCATACCCCAATCACTTTGGGGTGGCAATTTGCCACCTCCCCCCACCCACATCTTATGAAACACAAGACTAGAAGACGATTCTCGAAAAATAACCCAGGAACACTCAGAAACAGGTGAGAACTTCAGAGGGATCAGCACCGCTGCAGCACAACCCAGAGATGTAGTCATCAGGCTAAAAAAAGACAACACAGCAACAAGGAACCTCTGCCCCATGGAAGCACCCATAGAGCTGGTGAGGCAAAAACTAAGAAAAAGGGAACACTGAGAGCTCATGTAGCACAGACCCACAGTTCCAGAAGAAACCCTGAACTTCCAGCAGGAATTCAACTTTGCTCTGATCCCCATGATTAAGCAACTGCATAGTTCAAATGTGACTAACACGCTTCTGAGCTAATGAAGAACAAATATGTATAAATACCATCCAGATGATCAAATGGACTAATTAGTCACTTGTGGCTCTTCTCTAAAAAGAACAGAATGGGCTACATATTTGAGATTTTCACATGCTCCAATTAAGCATGAATAAATCTACATATCGTGTCACAGAAGACATTGAAGCACGCGGTAGAGCTGGGGGAAGCAGGCATGAGTGAAGCTCTCTCCAAACAGCGACTACAAAGAAGAACAACTCAAAACTCAGTTCTGCTCCCCAACACCAGGATCATTAGATGCCCATCAGCAAAAGTGCTCTTTGAAAGAACTGGAGATACATCAAAGTCTGAGCGATGACAAGATCTGTGGTGGAGAATATGCTCCTGGTGCTCCCCCACCCTGGCTCATTTGTTCTTCTAATGAGGGAGTCAATAACAGGGAAGATATGTTATCCTTGGCCCTATCCCTTGGTACAAATGCTGCCTAAGATAAACAGCCTCCTCCTTAGTCTCCTAATCCTTGCTGCCTGCTCCAGGAACTCAGGTTTGGCTGGAGGATGTGATGAAGGTGGAGAGGAACCACCTGGGGAGAGGTAGGCAAACACAGCCCATGATGCCAGTCCTTCTCCAAAAGAATTGAGGGAAGAAAGCAGACTTTCCTGGGAATTCTGAAGCACAAGCCACATTTTTAAAAAAGAAAACCTAACAAGAAACTGCATTTTGTCTCCCATGATAGACAGGGAGCGCTGGCTCAGAGGTGAGAGAGGGAAGGACTATTATTTCAAACAGCCTCTTAGCATTGTCAGCAGTGAAATGAAATCCAACAAAGTATTTTTGTGTGCATATGATTAGAGAGAAGAGCTGCAAGAGAGCTTCCTACTCCTGTGAATCCTGGAAAGAGTGCTAAGACTTTGAAGATGTTGATAAATGTAATAGCTGGAGTACAACTGCTTATAAACATTATTTAAACAACGTTGAAAAACCCAAGAACCAAATCTCATTAAATGAAAGGAGGAAGATTTAAACTAATCAGGGAGTGAAATCTTACATTAAGTCACCCTCTGATGCAGGTTCTCCTATTAATAGAGCCTTAAAAGGCACTGCTAATCTGCAGAAGCAGCTCTAATAGCCTGAGCTGCTGCTATTGGCAGTGGCATTGCTCTTGCAATGGATGTTGGTGCTTGGCAGCCCTGCACAGCCCGAGGGGGCAAAGGCAGGAGCTGGGGAGGAGCAGAGCAACTCCAACTCTGCTAACAGCCATTCCCAAGCAGTGAGCAAGCTTATGGTGTCAGATGAGAGACCTTACATTCTTCTACGTGGGAAACAAATTTTTACTCAGATGAATAGGAAGCGATCACTTTTCATTAGCTGAGCTCGAGATTGCTCCAAAGATGTGAGCCAAGGGACAAACACTGGCACACCCTCACATCGAGGATGCTGTTAGTAATACCTGCCCCTAAGGGACATCATCGATGGGCAGAGATGCTGTCGTTCATCAGGACAATGCAATCTCTTCCATTCCCACGAGCCCAAAGCAAAGCTGCAGCGTGTGACCACAGCAGCCCGGTTACTGACAACACAGAATTCCTAACCTGAGCAGCTCTGCCACCAGCCCAGGCATTCACTTCATTCTTCCTCCCCCTGCGCAGCAGGTAATTACTGAAAGACATTTTCTACAGCTCTCCCTTCCTGGCTGACATTTCTGTGACTTCACAGAAGGAGACAGGACTGCTGCAGCTCATCCCCTCTCTGCCCAAGAGCCATGCCCACCCTCACTCAGGGCAAGCCAGGAGGGAGAGCCTTGGCCTGCACAGATCTGCCCCTCCCAGGTTGTCAGCAGGTCCAGACAGGTCCTGAAAAGCCCAAGGATCCACTTGGATACTCCTACAGAACACAAACATCACAAACAACTCATCCTGTCTGCAAAGGGAGGCTGGTGTTCAACCCCACTCCACAAAGGGCAGGAAAACCTCGCAGCCTTTCCAAGAGAACACCCTTTTCCTGGGTGGCTGTAGCTCTGCCAGTGTCGTGCTGGCCCAATCCCACCAGCCCCATCCCATCTCCGAGTTCACCGCAAGCACCCGTCCGGTCCTTACCAAGCACCGTAATTGTGGTATAAATTTCCTGGGGGGGATCAGTGTAGAGCTGGCAGAAGTACCTTCCCTCATCAGAAATGGAGACGTTCGTCAAGGAGACTCGGAGCTCACTGTTGGAGAAGTTCACCAGCTGGAACCTGCTGTCCTTCAGCGCTGCAAAGCAAGGACACCCTCAGTGACTGCCAGGAGAGATGTGGGGTCCCTGCTCACCACACAGCAAAGTCAAAGGTCTCTAAAAATGGCAGCAGCATCCAGAGAAGCAGCTTCCATCCAGCTACTTATCTTTGAGGCTACATTGCCATAAAGACCCTACTTTATAGCCAGTTTATAGCACCGCCCGCAGCGACCATGCTCTGAGGCACTGTCACAACAGGGAACAACTTCAGACCTGTTCTCTGGACACTGTGGCGATGGGAGGTTTTGGTTTGGATATAAAACAGCACAGATTGTCTCAAAATTCTCATTCTGCGACCCAAACAGATTACCTCTGAGAACACTGTGCTGTCTTGGCATTGCCCTGTTCAATTTGTTTGTGTCAGCTAAATACTTGGCACTCAATTGCAATTCACCCTGAATTACTACAATCAATTCCTATTGCAAAGTGCGACGGTCTGACTTTTAGAGGGGACCATCAAGATTTCCATTAAGGAGAAAGATTATGATTGCCTGTCTCATCTACCCTCTGAAGAATTGACTAAACTTCAGCTGTCTAGCATTACATTAAAAGAAGAGATCTCAGCAAACACTTTCTCCCGAGTGCAAGCCAGGCGCAGGAAAAGTTGTTATCAAACAAAGGAAGATGACACTTACGTCTGAAATCCCTGAAATAAATTGTTTGTCTGTTGGGGTTCAGGAGCTGGATCACCGAGTCGTCGCTGTTCTTGACCCGGCAGCTGATGGTGGCCACCTCTCCCTCCACCACCGTCACGTCTTCAGTAACCAAGTTCTGACCATCACCTGGAAGAGAGGACAAAGAAGCGACAGCACCATCAGAGACAGCATTGGGAAGCTCCACCACTGCTGTGTGCAGCACAGACCCAATCATGCCCACCCAAAAAATTCACAACACACTCAAAGCAGCAACACCAGTGATACAAACACAGATCTTCCCTTCCAAACAGCTAAGTGTACAGCCACCACTGTGTGCCCTCCTGACAGGACACGCTTTGGATGGCAGAGCAACCCTTCCACCCCAGCACTTTCTGTCCACTGAATTTTAAAGCGTGACCGAAGGCCCGAGGGAAAGATCTCCCCACGTGCCAGACACTGCTCCATGCTTTAATACTCACACCAGCCTCAGGGGAGCAACTTCCACACCAGATGTATGGAAATGGCAGGAATTCGCTTCCCCTCTCAACTGATGAATTTTGTTAAATTACCTTGAAAGAACAATTCACTGTAAGAAGCATTTATCCTTTGACTCGAGCAGATAGACTTTAGGGAACTGGTTTTTACTCACTCTGGGTAATCAGTAGGCACTATTAATGTCCAGAGGCAGGAAAAAAAGAATTTTATGCAATTATGCTGTGGGAGCCTTGTAATCATTTACAGGTCATCACCTCGAAAACTCTCCTCCTAATGAATCGAATCATTACATCACATGCACGCTGAGAAATTCGCTTCATGTGTTAAAGAATGCAGAGGATGGGAATTTGAGAGCAGTGTGTTGCATTTCAATTTCTCCATAAGTACCGAGTGTCCTCGGGTTGGGAAGCAAGCTGGAGAAGTGTGGAGCCACGGCAGGAGCAGGGACACCACCCAGGGGAACGCTAATTAGAGTCCCCCTGGTAACGACTTTGCTCTGCTTCCAAACCAGGTGGGCGTTCTGGACCAGGAGGCAAAGCAAAGTGGGAGAAAATTTGAAACTCCGGTTGCCAGTGTGCCAAATGAAGTGGAGGTAGCCAGGCACCCAGCCAAGGGCTGGTGGCCAGGAGAAGGCGTCTGCTGATGGACAGCACTGAGACCTGGGGGGAGACAGTCCAGCCTCTGAGTTAGCCATGGAAATGGCAAACATGCAAGATGTCACTACGGTTCACACACAGTAAATCTGGGCACGATTTCCTCTCCTCTTGCATTCGCTCAGTTTTTTTTCTTTCTTTCTGACTTGCGTTAATTATTTGGCGTGCCTTGGGAAGAAACGTTTGACAAAAAGCCTGTGTCGTTTGGAAGGAAAGAGGCTGAGAACTCGTCAGACACCTCCCCGTGCCGGATGGCACCCAGGGGAAGTCAGGGCACGTTTCTCTGCCCTCACTGCAAGTTTCATTTCTCCAGACTGAGGAGCTTTAGGCAGCACCATGCAGAGCTGTTATCAGACAGGATCACACCTGCAGCACAGAAGGGTCCCCAGGCCCCTTGCAAGAGGTGAGAAGAGTCCCTAGGGCTGAGGAGAGCCATGCTGAGTCCCATCACCAGTCACACTTGGTCCTGGTGCCACACAAAATGTTCAACGTTACTCACAGCTTCTGGGGAATAAATTTATCTAACCCATTCAAAACAAGGTTCTTGCACGAGGATCTGCTTGATATGTTCTCATAAACGCAATATTCACTACAAATCATTAACAAAGCTATTAAGATTCGATTTCCATCTAAGCAATTATTGCTAGCATATTTTTTTACATTTACTTTAAAAGACTCAATCCTATTTTCAATTCATTAAACTGTTCCTTGCATTTACTGAGTTTTAAATCGGCTTAGAAGCCTATTTGAATTAATAAGACTTACAGTAGAAGTAATTTAGAAATAAATTATTTGAAGTTCAAGCCACTGAAGCTTTTCACACCAGGATGCTGCTACATTAAGCCCACTGACTGATGGCTTTAGAAGTCCAAGCTCCTGGTCCAGGCTGGCATCAGGCTCCCTCTTGAGCTGGCATTCCTTCTCCCCAGGGCTCAGGGTGCACATGAGGACATGGGAACCCACAGCCTGGAGCAGCCCTGCAGCAGCTCCAGCCTCACGGACTCTGCGTATTTATTCCAAATCACAGGGCACCTAATCCAGCCCTTGTCTGCAAAGCTCCTCTTGCTCTGCTGACCTCAATTTGCTTGCTCAACCGAAAGCACCAGACCGTGCAGGGTAAGGCTTGTGGGTATCCATCTGCATCCCTGCTCCCCCTGCCCAAGACAAGAGTCAGCTCTGTCAGCAGCAGCGATTACAAACTCCAAATGCAAGAAAAGGGCAAGGTGAAGGGAGAACTCTTTAGGCCCACCTCCACATCAACCTTTCAGGAAGTTTCTCAGTAAATATTTACCAGCAGTAGATACGTATTTTGAGGAACACTGGAGCAGACACCCTTGAGCACTGCAACACGTGTTACAGAAAAGGAAAGACTTTGGAGGAGATAGAAATGAAGTTTATGGACCCAAAAGAGATTCACAGAAGCTGAAAGAAGACAGGGAAAGATGCTACTGAAACCAAATTTCTACCTCCTGCCACTGAGCAACACTTGGAGGGTGGGCTGTACACAAGTGGGCCAATAAAAATTCAATTCTAGGGGACAGATTTTAATGTATTAGCTGGACTATAAACACCCCATGCATCACTCCTGTTCTGGGCAAGAGTTTCCTGCTGCTAAGTGTAACTAACACAAAGTACAAATCCTCTCCCAAAGGCATAGAGGTTCAACCCCAAATGAAGGCAGCAGATGTGTTTACTGCATTACCCAGAGCAAATTTCTGGCCTCATTCACTGAATCTCTCCATGCAGTGCAAAAAAGTCCATTTCACACCCACTGGAAGGGGGAGTACAGCGGAGGGATGCACCATCTGAGGAACAGCTTTGGCTGGAACCTACACAATTAATTTTCTGCACTTAAACCACTGCAGTCTTTGCTGGTAAGGCTGCAAGGACAGACACACAGGTAAATTGTGTTTCAAACAAGTTCCTCTTAGCTGGACACAGCCCAGGGACCCTGGCTCATCTGCAGCACTCACATCTAAAATCAATTCTCTCTCCAGTTATAGCTTGCTGGGATAGAGTGAGGCATCAGGGAGAAAAGAAGGAAAGATTAGAAATCCGTGCTTGTGACCGCAATTCTTCAGTTTCTGAGAAAACCTGAACCCCAGGCACCTATCAGGAGCAGCGGCACTGCGGGTACTGACTGCAGGATCCCAACACAGGCATCTTCCAAGAAGGAGTGATTTTCATGTTTCCTGAACAAGGTAAGCCTGAAAACTTAAACAAAAAGCCTCTTAATAAATTGAGTCAAAGGAAACAACCCACACAGATACACAAACTGTTCCTGCGCTTGAAGAAAAGACGACACAGAGCTCAGTCCACAGAATTAATGCAATCTGACTGTCAGAACTCATCTCTCCATTTCAGCTGCCTGACAGGAGCGAGGTGGTTAAATAACCAGCCAGAGCCAAGATAAACAGCAAGCAAGTTTTATAAACACCTCACAAACCACCTACTCTGAAAGCTTTGGTGATCCTTCTCTCCACTGAGCAGTTCCCATGCTCTCTCCATCCCTCATGCATACAGTGTCCCCTCGAAAGGAACACTCCAACCCCTCTTTTGGGAAGATTGCAGAGACCAAGCAGACTTTCTACTGTGATCAGCCACAGCAACAAGAAGAAAATCAAATCGCCATTTAATTTCTCTGCAGATTTGCTCTGAGGAGGGAGAAGGGGCTCAATAATGCTGTGCTGGAGCTCCCTGCATCTGCTCCTGGTGCCTGGAGAGCCCGTTTGAAAAGGCGACAATTGTCACACTTGAACTTTTGAGAAGAATGGACAATCCACTCTAATTGTGCTGGCAAGAAGAGGCAGTTGCTTTTTATGGAGTTAATTTCATGACATCTTTTCACGAGCAAAAGAATGATAACAATTTCAGATGAGGCTGCCTGCAGAACACAGGCACACGTGCGAGCACCCAACACAACTTCCAGCAGGAGGAGGGGCTGCTCTGGCCAAGGAAGGGCTGGCTCTGGAAAGTAGGGCTGAAAAGCACGTACTTGTAGGAAAACATTGATCCTCACAAGAAACACCTTGGCACTTTTGGCCAAAAGGTTTTTCAGTCTCAAGCACATCCTGACTTCCTGATGCCCATCACCACACATCCCCTCCTGTCCTGCCATCACCAGTAACCACCTCAGTGCAGATTTATGATCTGTCACCTCTGCTGGGATTAGGTGTCAGCCTTGTCTTTCTATTACCCAGCCAGTGATAGATAAAATTCCATGGCCATATGTTGTCTGTCCCCTCAAAGGTCACTGTCGGCGGGTGCTGAGGATCAATACTGAGCACATCCATCACTGACTGGGGGGACGTGGCAAACGAGGCTCCCGGGAACTGGGTGGGGAAGAATTTGGCACAGCTCATAGCGTTAGCATTGCTTTTTGCAACAAAGCCTATTCTGCAAATCTCAGCTTTTTATCCCCCATTTTTTAACCAAACCGGTTGACAGAGAGCAATTTGTAACAGTTGCCAGAAATTTAGTCTTTCAGACTCCACCACATTTCAAGTTCCTGGGTTTGGGCTGCCTGAAGGAGGGATGCTGCCAGTCACGCTCACCACAATAGAGCTTTTGATGCCTTCAAGCACTTTTTTGCTTCCCTGGCAGAGCTGGAAAGCTGTGTGCTGTGGTTTTCCTGGTTTAGAACTGATTTCTTATCCCATTTGAAAATTCTTAAAAAATGTAGCTATATATCCACCCATCTAGGTGGTTTGTTTATATATCCGTGTATCTAGGTAAGGATACCCAGTTACACTAACTTTCCACAGCTTTCAAGAAACAGAAGCAGTTTCTCTTGCACTTGTTGTGGAAGTTGACAGTCCATTGCAAGACAAGAAAAGGTCACTTACTAAGGGCTGTCTTGCTCTCATAAGGTCAGAAGTTTCTCAGACCATCGTCCAAGGGACACCAATGAGCAGTGCTCCTCAGCTGCTGCTCACAGGAGACAGGGCAGATCTTTCTGGGGAAGGGTTTGAGCAAGGGAGGCAGAAGGCAGCCACCTGAGTGACTCCACAAGGGAAAAGAGGGGAGTGCAGAGTGGGGAGCAGAAGTGCAGGAGGGTTCATTACACCGGGGGTCCTTCCACTCAGGTTCCTCCCTACACTCACATGGCACTTCAAGCCCTCACCACTGCCTAAAGCCCATCACTCCAGACTGCCCACCAGAGCAGCTGCTGGGAAGCAGCACCAGCGTTTTGACAACACAAGACGGTCCCAGCAGACTGCTGCCTCCATTCTGTGTGTTTAAATAATACTCAGTTAGGATCAACACTCATTTATTATTAATGTCGCCCTAATACAGAATTCCTTATCTGCATTTTATCTCCCAGCTACAGTGCTGCCAAGGACACGCACAGCCCAGATCTAAGGCAGGAGACCTTGATTAAGCCGCAGTGTAAAACACATGTGGAATTTCCTCTCTCTGTTATGACTTGTTCCATTAGGAGCTCCAGTCTGATCTACAGCAGGTTGCTGCAGGTAAGAGGGGGCAGCATTGATGAAATATTCAGTTTCTACAGCTGAGGAGTGTGCTCAGTACATTTACATTATCAGAACAACATCATTTCCCAGCACCTGCTGCTGACATGCCTTTCTGCCTGCCACAGGGGGCTGACACTGTGCCGAAACCCCAACCAGGCAAGGAGACAATTTACGTGTTTGCAGGTTTGTCACCTCCACTGTCACCTCTATTCCTGCACTGTAAGGGCTGGCAGCAGCCACCTGCTTCAGATTGAGCGTGGCACTGGTCACACTGGGAACTGGCAAGCATGTCTTTGGGGGAAATTTACCCACCTGCTCCTCCTCTCCATCCCTCCTGGCAGCCGCCAAACCTGCACCACTGCTGGCAGAAACTGGGGGCTGGAGCTGGAGAAGAGACACAGGGGGATGTGTCCCAAAGCCCTGAGGGATCTCCATGGGGTTTTGGGCGTGAAATTGCCATCCTGGCCAGGTTTGTCACATGCTGCTTTCTCAGACACATGGCACCTGCTCAAGGCACAGCACCCATAGCCCCCAAAACACCCAATACAGATTAGTCAGAATGATAGGGTATTCCAAGAACAAGGAAAACTGTTTTGAGGCAGATGATGGGTTTCATTTTACTCTAATGAGCAGATATGTCTTACATCCATACCTGAAACCCATTCCTTGCAGATTTTTTACCTTTTTTTTTTTTTTTTTTTTTTTTTGTCAGTAGCATCTGTCACAATATGCAGCTTAATAATCTCTTTGAAACCCAAGAAATCTTTATTTCCATAAAGCACCCAAGATGAATTTTGATCAACATATGCCTGATTTCTTTCCTAAGGAAAGGATCTTCCCTTAACTGCCTGCACATGTAAGTTCAAGCTGTTCTGAAATCTTCAGTGCTGCCACTGCAACAGGCAAGAAGTAAATGACAAAACTAATAACCAGTGTGCAGCCCTGGATAAAATGTCCTGAAGCACAATGGGATATTAGATAATAAATTGGAATACAGTACTTTTCTTGGGTTATTCTGGCCAACTCTCATTCTTTAGCTGAAGCAGCTTTCAGCCAGCTCTAAATGACTACACTGTACCTCTGCATTATGCACACAAGTAATTTGTAAGCCTTTGAGAAAACACCCACAGAACTTTTATCCAGTGTTTACTGTTACATCAAAGGAGAGTGGCAAAACATTCATCTAAACTACCTCTCTGTGGAACAACCCATCAAACTCTATCCC
Organism: Heliangelus exortis; assembly: GCF_036169615.1. Classification (NCBI taxonomy): domain Eukaryota; kingdom Metazoa; phylum Chordata; class Aves; order Apodiformes; family Trochilidae; genus Heliangelus; species Heliangelus exortis. The sequence continues at coordinate 550,104 of NC_092447.1, forward strand.
TGCTGATGGGATTAATGCAGCCCTGAGAGAAGAGCCAATGATCCCAGTCCCCAGGGGAATGCACATGTCCATGTCACCACTGGGGATTGGGAAGCTCTTGAAAGAACTGTCCCCTATTCTTGTCTTCTTGGAGGAGAAGAGGGACAGACTCTTTTTTGTGAAAGGGGGAATGACAGCCACCATCCTCAAGGGTAAGGCACCCCCCGATAAAAACAAGGAGGAGAAACCCTCCACAGCACCAAAGGGAGAACTCCTCCCAGTTCTTACTTCCAGGAAAGATGAAAAGCTATGTGACAATAAAAGCCTTTAGTCTCCATCCCAGATCAGACACAATGATGAATGCTCGCCTAAAGGGCAACATATTTTTAAGTTTTAAGTCTCTTGCATCACCAACTGTCCTGATTCATCCCCCGATAAAGGCAGTTCTGAGAGATATTTTACAGTATTTATTATTTTACAGAAGAGGAAGAAAAAAATGTGGAAGCAGCCCTCAATCTGCCACACATCAGGTTTATAAATGTTAGTAAAAGACCAATGCTAATGTCTTTACACATTAATCTACTCACTGCAGACTCTGCTGCCCCCCCTTTCAGCATCCACCCAGAGTTTTCCCAGGCAAGGGGAAATAAAACCCAGTTCTGTGTTTTTTTCCCCCTCTTCATTTATGGGATTTGCTTTGACTAAATCCATGAAAAGAAGAGAAAGGGCAGATGCTCCTGCACACATTACTGCCTGCTGTCAGTGCTTTGCCAGCTGAGAGGAAGGTACAAAGCTCTGAGCCAGTGTTTATTTTTAAAGATGCAGCTTGCTTGATCCATACCCATTCTTCATGCCTGGTTTTCAATAGAGAAGCTGTGTCTGTTTGCTGGCTAACAGGCAAAGCTGGAAGGAAGGGAAAAGAAACCCTGCATGGCACACGGCAACAAAGCCACGATTTGATCAACTGAGTTAGCCCAATCCCCCTTGCTGCCTCGGGAGTTACAGCCAGGAGAACAGAAAAGAAACAGAAATAACGAGAAAGGAAACACCTTTGGATGTGGTCCTGCTCAAACCCAGCAGCCAGGAGGGGAGAGGGAAACACAGGTCAAGCTGCCCGCTTGCCCAGCTCTGCAAAGCAGCTGGAGCTCCCGCAGCCCAGCACCTCTGAATTCAAAGCACTCCTCTCTTATCATGAATTTTATCACTTATTTCTTAAAGTTAGTTTTTAATTAAGTCTTCATCTTTGTGCAAAAACCCATAGGCCTTGAGGTTTGTATTGTCATTTAAACAAAAGGAAAATGGTAAACGCCTTCTCCATGCAACACCATTAGATATAATTAAGCAATGGGTAAAGCGTACATCGTGCTATAAATGTCATTTAGTTTTACAGTTAAACTCATCAACATTTATCAAAACACTGCCTCAAGAAAGAACGAGACAGCTACAGCGAGTGCTTTCATTCTCTGCTGTCTTTGAAGCAGCGTGCTCCGAGGCAAAGTCGCAGCAAGAAGAGCCCTCACATTTCAGATTTCCATCCCTTTGGCTAAAACCTGAATTTCCTGACACGTTCCCATCCCCAGCAGGATGGGGGATAGATAAGTGCAGGGGCTGCAGGAGAAGCCCCAGATCCCGGGGCAGGGTGAGCAGCCTCATGAGACTTCAACCACGGTCTCCAGGGCACCCCTGCTGCCCAGATAAGGGGCAGAAACCATTCACTGCACTGGGGTGAGTGGCAGCAGGAACCAGCAGGTTTTGTTTTGCTCATTAGGATCCTGTTTTATTTTCACACCTTCTGCTTTTCCGGCCCCTCCAGCTCCTGGCTGCCAGCACGATGGCAAACCCAAGCCCATGGCCCTTATTTTTGGTGGTGCCATGGTTGCCACTGCCTCAGGCAGGATCATACCACTGCCTCGACCCTGGAGACAGTGTGACTGTCCCAGCTCCATGGCACATCAGGCTGCAGCACATAGACAGTTTAAGGTAAAATGCCATTTTTGCCTCTGCTTTCTGTCTGAGGGGGAGTTTAAGCTGCCACAGAAGGGATGCAAACAGTAAAGACAGAAAAACACACGTGAAGCTCGTTACCAGACACTGCTGTGCCTGCTCTGTTTTCAAATCTCAACATTTCTTATTTTCTCCTGAGAAGCATTAAAACATGCAAACTGAGCCCATTAGAAGCAATTTTCAATTTACTGCTCCTCCTTGATATTCACACAGTAAACACCAGCAGGTACCAGCTCCATCAATGCGGATCGCAGGCACCCAGTTGACTGTAAACTATGCTGAGCTCCGACTTGGCAGTTTTAGACAGAAGAAAGGGAAAAACACACACAAAACCCCCAAAACAAACAAGCAAAAAAAAAAAAAACAAACCAAAAAACCAAAAAACAAAAAACCAAAAAACCACAAATCACCACACCCCAAACCAGCAAAACTCCACCACATCTGAAAATGTTGTTTCATCATTGCCCATCATTAAAAAACTATGCTGTTGTACAAACCCTGAAGCAGCAAGGAGTGTATGCAGAATGTTTCTGCAAGAATTAATTCATTCCCCCTTTCTATAGCGGTGAGAAGGAGCATTTGTAAGTGGAGAAGTTCTCCTTCTCCTCCTGCCCAGATCTCCTGGCACTCTGACCCTGCAGCAGCAGCAACGCAGCCCTCTCCTTGCTCAGCCATCTCCCTGGCAGCCATGGGAACCTGTTTCCAGCCCTTACTGCAATCCACAGACCCTGGGATTAAACCAGGCTTTGGCCAGAGCTCCAGCAATTGACAGCTCAGCCATTTTGCTTACATGGGTGCCCATCTTCAGACCACCTCATTCCTGATGGGAGCACAACCCATGGGCAGCGACAGCCCCAGAGCAAAGGAAGTATCAGAGGGGACCAGGTGCTTACCATCTTTGGGAAAACAACAACAACATCAGTGGAAAAAAATCCAGGAAACTTATTCTTCCCCTAATTTTTTTGCCATCCTGTTCTCAGGGGATTTTTTTCCACCCCTCATGGCAGTGTTTTCCCGTGGTTGTGGAAAGCCCTTGGCTGCATTCATGGGAAGGGGTGTATCCACACAGGCAGGAGGACAAGTGCTCTGTGCTGCTCATCTGCCAGCTTTCCAAGATCCCAGACCAGGCATGAGAGATGAAAAACACTTGGTCAGGATAAATCTGTACCCAGAAATCCTTCTCCTGCCCACCCTGCAGCATGAGAACTCACAGATCGAGCTCCTGCCCTCCAGCCCACTGGCCTGAGAGAGAAGGAGGGTACAGATTTACAGCTAGGAGCACAGCCAGGCATCTGGAAACAGATGCTATATCCTAGCACCACCCTTCCAGGTCACCTTGTTTTAAACTGGGTGGAAATACAGAGACCACTCCACTAAAAATCCATCTTCTTAACTGCTCAAGACTGAGTTTAAAATGCATGGATGCAGTGGTGCTATCTGCTTGCTATCCTGAGTTTCTCCCGTGGCCTTCTGATAAAAGAATGCAGGAAATTATAACCAACCTTCCCCACAGCCCAGAAAAGGGAATTAATTACCTTGAGCACAGAGTCAGTGCAATTCCAATAAACCCAGCCCACCTGTGCGAGCACTGAAATGCAAGGAAAACATCCTAGAGGCTGGATACCTTGCTAGCTGCTTGTGCACTGCTGGGGATGTGAAGGACCAGCTGTACCCAGGACCAGAGCAAAGCCAGCATTACCTCGATGTTTATTGGAATTAAACAAAGCCCATGCTCCCTGCAGACAGCCTCAGTGCAGCCAGGATTATAGAGCAACCTCAAAAAAAAACCCAGCTCTGGCCATACCAGCTCCATGGCTGGGTTTACTACTTTTAGCCAGGATTAGAGAACTGACACAATTAGTGACCAAGTTCCTCCATGTGACAACTATGTGCTCAAAAGCAACTCATCTTTTCTTGAAAGAACAACTGAAATTCAACACATTTCTCACCGCCCTTTCTCAAGCCCCAGCAGCTTGAAGAAATGCTCAGTTTTGCCAACTTTTAAGAAGTGTAAGATGGGCCTTCTAGGACTCAGCATGTCAAAGACAAGATATTTTTTTTTAAAGAGAGTAATTTTTGAAGAAAATACACTACGATGAGTAACTCAGCAACATTGCCATGGAAATTTAAGTTTCCAGCAATTGATTGTTTTATTCATGAGTTGCATTTGCACCTGAGAGCAGAAGGAATTCCCTCCCTTCTTCACTTGCATTTCAAAACACTTCATAAAAATCCCTTTAATTATGGTAAAGGGATAGTAAAGTTATATAATTATATATAGTATATATAGTTATATATAGTAAAGTCTATTCAAAAATACCCCTCCTTAAAACCCAGAACCTCCAACCTTTCCATAGCACTGCTGTCAATGAACTGTACAAGGCATGAAGTACAATTTGTCCTGGGCATTTCTTTAACAAGTTGCTGCAATTACCATCGGGCTCAATCTGCCTTTAAAGCTGCTTCTGAACCTTAAAATGGCTGAAATGCCACTAGGCTGGGTTCTGCTTTTGCTTTGGGTTGTTTTTCTTTAAAGCTGCCAGGGCTGCAGTAAGGTAGGTGAGCTGTTAGCTGGGGGAGTTACTCCAGCTTGAAGGCATCATAAATCATGCAATCCTTGCTCCACCTCCCAAGTTAGGTTAATAACTCGCCCAGACTTCAGCAGCAGCCACTCTGCAACAAGTGCCCAGCGCCAGCACAGCTCCTGCCACAGCTCCCTGGAATTCATTACTGGGAAATTAACGACCCTGGGAGCAGGATTTACTGAGCTCGGCTGATGAGAGAAAACGCTTGGGTTTTGTGGAAAAACACCGTGACACAGACACCACGTGCTTAGCACCCACAATGGTCTCAGTTCCCTCTGCCAGGAAAATGCTGCTTTCCTACCACGCACGTGTTGCTTGGGAGTAGCTCATCCTCTGCCCCACCGGAGTGTGGGCATCCACGTGTGGCACCTGGGAACCGATCAGCAACCACGTGCTGCTCTCTGGTTGGGATGAACTGTCCTCTGCCTGGTGCCCAGAGACCACCGTGAGCAGCCCAGACAGCTGAGGAATGGAATTTTAGTTGGGGTTGCATTACCAGAATGAAACAAACCATCATAAATCATAAGGTTTTAGGGCTGGAGCAGGAGGACATCTCCTGCCCCGTCACAGCTAATGAGGAAAGCCAATCTCCTTCCAAAGCCCTGTGTGATCCTTTTGCTATGATGAGACTCACCCAACTGAAAGAATGACCTGGCACTCTTTTCTGCTCTGAAAAATGCCTCATCACCATTGCCAAAAATCATTAACAACACAATCCAGAAGAGCTGCAGCCTCTCTTTCCCTTGGTCACAGCATCCTCCCTCCGGGTTGGAGCCTGGGCCACACGACCAGAGCTGGAGGGAACATTTCAAACAGCCACCCCAATTAGCAAGCCCCTCTCTATTCACGCTAAAAGCTTTTAGCAGCTTCCATTGAAAGTTTTGCTTTTGTCTTCCTGCCATCCCTTCCCACAGCCAGGGCTCATTACCCATGCAGACCAGTTTGGTAATTGGTTGGGAACGCAGTTCCCAGCACGATGCTCTGGAGAGGCTGCTGCTTTGTGAGGTCTCCAAGTGCTCCTGAGGAATGCCACGAAGCCCTGAGCCCTGGCACTCGGCTTCCAACCTGAGAGTTTGGAAAGGGACAGATTGTGCCCGTGGGTCACCCCTCGTAATGCCACTTTGATGGATGACACTTCAGTACACCCCTCAGCTAAAGCCAGCGCTCTGAACCCAGCACACTGGTCTCAAAATGCATCTTCACCACTTTTGGGTTTCTTCTAGAAAGAAATTCAATAACTCTATTCGAGAAGTTTTGCCCAAGCTCAAAGGCAAAGATATTCTCTGTCCACAGAGGACAAGTGATTAGAGAAGGCATCTTAAACCAGAAGGCCAGTGAAACCTTGCAGAGGGCAGCTGCCTGTCAGGGTAACACCTGGACAGAGCTGAAACTGGGGCAGGTTGGGTGGCACAGCACAGCAAACCTCCTCCTCTTTGTTGGAATCAGAGGCACTGCAGCCCACCAGCTCTTCATCCTGGCAGACCAAGATGTTCTACAGAGAAAACCACACCACGGATGAGGGCTTAGGCATCACAGAGGAATGTCATTGCAAACTTGGCTCAGCAGGTCACAAAATGGTCTCAGAACCACAACCTGAGAATCAGCCACATATCACCATTCCCCCCCCCCTTAACAGTAAAGAAAATAACATGAGGAAGTTACCCACACTAACTGCTGTCACATGGTCTAGGGCACAGTTTGGAGAGAAGCCACATCCTCCAGTTTCTCCTGGAATTCCAGTGACAGGAGCCCTTGCCAGAAGAACACCTCTTTCTGTGCAAGAAATACCCACCCTGAAAGAAACACCTTGGGACAGGGAGAGACCAAGTGAGCGCTGCTGGGCAGGCAGCAGGGAGAGCTCTGCTGCAGGCACTGAGACACCCAGGGTGCCACCAGCCACCACCCCACTGCAGTGCCAAAAGCACTCTAGGAATGGAAAATCAACACAGCAGAAGCCTCTTAGTGAGGCTGCCAAGCTGGAGAAGGCAGCCCTCCAGCTGCTGCCCGGCTCCGGCTACCAGGAGCTTCCTCTGCACATCTGCAGGGTGCAGCAGCACATCTGGGGGGAATGGTGCTTGCCTGCCTGCCCACTCGGGTCCTGACACCCCACCCCTCCCTCCTCTCCCCTCAGGGGCGTTCTAGGCTTGGGGAAGCAATCCCCACAGTCTTTGAAAGATGGTCTTTCTACAAGAAAGAAATTCTGGATTGGGTTGCTGAAAGCATCAGCCTGCTTATCAATCTAAGTGCAGCATCTTTAAAGGTCACAAGTGGGGGGGGTGCATGTTAGGAAAAAAAAAAAAAAAAAGAAATCAGAGACTCATTCTAATTCCTGGCAAACAGGAGCTCGTTTTTCACAAATCCACCCCACAGTGCTCAGTAACATGACCTTTCACTTACAAAGAGAACAGCAGATTTCTGTCTCTCCTGTGTTAACCTCTCTTCTTTTCCATAAATTAAACACAGTGTTGATACCATCATAACACCTTTTGCCAGCAGTCCCCCAAAAGACCCTGCGAGCTGTTTTGGCTTTGGAGTTGCTGAAGGCCTGGAGCCCATGCAACCATGGGTGAGCAGAAAAAAGCAAAGCTTCAGTGAAAAATGCAGATGCATAAAGTTTGTGTGTACAAATCCCCAGGCCACTGATGGCCCAAAGGTTTAGCAGAGCATGGGCAAGCAGAAAGGTACTTTAGGGTAAACTTGTGCTTCTGTATACAGCCTCAGAAGCCCTGGACACCACTCCAGTTTCACCATTGCTAACCAGTTACCAGTATGATACAGGATTCTCAGGAAAGGAATTTATAATGATCCCTGAATACATAAAGACAAAACAAAGCAAGGAACCTTGACAAGGAGAACATGACCTGCCCTCTCCAAACTTTTCTGTTTGCCAAGAGCTACAAAAACCCCAAACCAAAATCAGAGTCAAGCTTAGAAACACACAGAAGAGGAGCACAGTACAGAACTGTTCGTGAGTCCTCAGGGGAAATGGCAACATGCCTGCCTTCCTTCCTACTCCATTTGAACTAGTCCAGACTGGAAAAGCCAAAGCAGAAGCACTCCTAAAAGCCAGAGTCACATTTGAAGTGGGGGTGCTAACCTGTGCCCACCCCAGGAGGCAAAGGAACAGATTCATCAGCTCCTAGGATACAGTATACCCACCAACAGGCTTAATGTGGTTTGCGTGGAAAGCCACGTATTTAACATAATTGTTACATTTTGGCAGCTAAAACGGTTGGCAAGGCCAACATAGGTTGATCTTCCACTTCTGTACTTACTCATAATGATCTTTATTGGCTGCACGATCTTTGCCTACTTGTTTGCACTGCTTCGTCTCCCTTAGAGGAGCAGAAGGTATGACATTTACCACTGCTGCTTCACAATTATCTCTTCTTTTAGCTGAAGGCATCCAAAATGCCAGCATGGGAGGCCACCTGTGGGGCTGTGAGCAGCAAGGAGACACGGCGAGGTGGCCCAGAAGGACACCCTGACCAGCACAGCTATCTGTCTGAAGTCACCAAAGGCAGACAGACAGACAGACAGACTGACATCCACTCCATGATAAGGAACAAGATGGGAGGCAAGGATTGCTTTGATCCCTTCCCAGGCTGATGAAAAGCAGCCCTGAGCATCCGTCACTGCTTCTGTCTCCAGCAAACGTTTAAAAGAAGGAAAACAGAGCAAGAGGCACAAACCCACCAGGGGAAGCGAGGGTGCAAGGCAGCAATGGCAGGCAGCTGACAAAGGAGTCTGCAAAACCCCCTGACTACTCCAGCAACCAAAAATGGGGAAGCAGCAGCAGCCTCTGCAGAGCATCAGGTTGTGTGAGCTCTCCACAGAGACCAAGAAGGCCCCCACCTTGCTACCTCCCCCACCTACCCCCAACTTTCAGAGGGGAGCCAAAGGTGAAGGAAAGGCTGGCTCAGAGGTGAGCACCCTGCCAAAGGACCACGCTCAGCTGAGATGGACCAGCAACATCATCTTTCCCCTGTCATCAAGTGATCTCACCTCAAGAGTGAATCGTGTGCCCTGTGCTCAGAAAGGGTTGAGCTCTGCTGGTGCACCAGTGACAGGCAAAGCAGATCACAAGCAACCCGTGCCTGACAAACATGGAAGAACTCAGCACAAAAAGAGAAAAAGGCTCATTTTACAAATTTTGGTTTAGTTGTGTCTTTCCAGCAACTCCCTTCATCCACAACCACCTTTATCACTGTTATTTTGTATCAGCTCCAAGCTTTTAATTCTAACTTTGTCTGGAAAATATTTCTGAGCACTGCCTTTGTTCGCCACCCACCACTGCAAAGCTGCTGCCAGCTCCCGTTGCGGCATCGCAGACAGCATGTGCCAGATGAAGAGAATGGCGTGTACCTGTCAGTCTTTGTCAGAGCAGCTATTTCTGGCTTGGATGTACATGCCCAGCCTCCTGCACGTTGCTCAAAATCTCCATTTTCTCGACGGCTCTGGTGCTACCTGGGCCACAGGCTGACAGCACCGGGGCGGCCACAGCTCGGGGTGCCAAAGGGCTGGCGACACCGCCCAGCTCATGGCTCATTTCTTCAGAGATTTAATTAACTCAAAGGGCTTTCACCTTCAAGCATGCAAAAAGGTATTTTCTGTCTTAAACTGGGGATAATAAGGATGATAAAGCTCAGTCTCCAACCAATTTGGAGGCACTGCAACCAGAAACCAAATAAAAAAAATCCTCTGTTGTGCTCAGACCCTTTGGGTCAGACATTGCAATTCTCTTTTGCACTTCAGAGCTCCAGCACAACAGCCTGTCCTGGGAAGCTTTTTGGAGCAGGCTTTTTGATGTGCCTTCCTGAGCTGTGGCCTGGAATGAGTAAACAGAGCCCAGAGATTCGCAGCCGCTCCCCTGTGCCTGCTCAAAGCCAGGCCAAGGATGGGCATCTGCTGCCGACTGCCCCCGGCTCGTGCCCAGGTTCTGCCTTTCCTGAATGTCACAAATAAAAATCAAACCCATGAAAACTTCTGGAAACAGCAAAGGCCAAAAGTGAGCCAAGAAAAGGTCTGTACAGGGAGCACAAATGCGTGGGGCAGAACTACACATCTACAGGCTGTCTTTGCTAGAAGCAAGCCCATGAGAGATGGTGGAAATAAAAGACACTGCCCTTGCCAACCGCTGATTTACACCTATGATCCACCACAACTGGCCAGGCTTCTTCAGTTTCCACTTGGGCAAGTGCCTTCAAAAAGTTTCCACCCTTGGAAAAGTAATGACTCCTGGGTTTTTTAGTACAGTAATAATTCTCTGCTCCATTTCCACAAGAGCTACTTGTCTTTAGTAACGGCTATAAACTCTGATTCTGACCAGAATTCCCTGGCTTGCCTGCACCAGCTTCATTTCAGGATGAAAGCTGCAAAGGTGAAAGAGCTTCCCAACTCAAATCATGAGACCAGCCTCAAAAATAGCATTGCGTTAACGCCAGCAGTCAGTGAAAAGCCTTAAAAGGAATTTAGTTTATGTGAACTCTTTGAATCAAGTGACTTTGCTTTTTATCATCTCAAGTAAGACTGAATAGCAATAGAAAAATCTTTCAAATGCAGTAAAAATAATAAAAAAAAAGTTCAGAGTAAGATTCTGGATGGTTTTTAGTGCTCTTCACTCAAGTCAAATCTTCCAGTACCAGAACTGGAACATACTTAAAGTAATTGCAAAGGTTTCTTCTCCCTTTTTAAAAAAGGTCGAAATGATGCAGTCATCCAAATAGCAGATGGGTTAATGCTACAGAGAGGACAATTCACTTTCTATATCTTGATGAAAATTTATCATAGAATGACATTATAGAATGGTTAGGGCTGGAGAGACCTTAAAGATCATCTAGTTCCAACCCTACAGGCAGGGACACCTCCCATCAGCCCAGGTTGCTCCAAGCCCCATCCAGACTGGGCCTGAACACTGCCAGGGATGGACCAGCCACAGCTTCGTGGGGCAACATGGGCCAAGGTCTCCCCATCCTCAGGCTGAACTGGATTCCAGGGTAGGAGAAGAGCAGAGCTGGTGTCCCGGCACCAGGGAGGCTTCTGAGGGGATATACAGGATAAACACCCCCGCTCTCCATGGGGAATGCCCGAATCTACAGGGATATTACATGCAAATCGCCTGGTTAGAATAATAAATATCGGGTTTGCTTTGTCACATTGGGCGAGCACAATACCTTCATTTGTGATCCAAGCCTCCGACATAAAGGAGGAAGAAAGGATCCTCGCCCGCCCAGAGATAAACTTAAGTAAATAATGTTTGCCATCAACTGCAAATGAAGAATGACAGTTAAATTTTATAATCATCTTCACAGCTCCAGGACTTACTTTATATTTCCTCAGGCTCATGACCCAGGGGTTGTCATAGCAACGAGGAAATCCTACCTTATCAGCCTCTTACATTTACATTCCTTACGGCTGCTTCCCTTTATGAATTAAATCCATCACGGTCTTCTATTCTCCAAATAAGAAGTTCTTAGGATTATCTCGCAGAAACAAGGATCAAATGCTCTGATTGAAACACTATGCAAAAGCTAATTCACTGGTGGTTTTCTTTAAGGGAAGATTGACTGTGCTACAAAATAAATGGCTGCAGTCCAAGTTTGCTGCTGGCAGCCTCGCGCGGACAAAAGTTGGGAGAGCAGAGACGGGTTTTGCAGTATGTTCACACTGGTCAAAAACATCTCTACATCTGGGCAGCAAGGAGAGCATCTGCCTGGCTGAGGGGGCTGCAGATAAAGCACTTGCAGGGCACCGGTATGCTGGCTAGAAGCACGTGTTTGTGTGCAATTCTAATTAATTATTGTAATGGGTCTCTGAGATTTCTACCTTCAATACCTAAAACCAGCTGACAGGTACCTGAGCACACCTTCTGCTTCACTTTGCTGGCTCCTGTGTCCTGACTGCTTTCTGTGGACTTTTTGAAACCTGTTGAAGAACTACACGGCTGTTTTCTCAAGCATGAAGGAACTGAATCCCCAAGGCCCAATTAGCCCCAGGACTGGGGCTTGGCTGGGGAAGCACATGTGTCCCTGGCCACTGCTCAGAGAACACCCACCTCCTGGCCTCCTCCAGCAAGTGACCCAACCTCTGTCATGTAAAGAAAGTAACACAAATGCAGCTCTCCAGCTAAAGAAATCTAAATAAACCACCAAATAAACATGTGTCCATCAGGCATGGGAAGAATTCTGGACATTTTCCAGAGCCTCTGCATCCAAGCAGCACACACCAAGATATGCAAATGCCATTGCATGGACACATTGGCTGATAGATGCTGAGACAAGCAGCCTGGGTAGCTGCTTTGTTGCACTACATGCACAATCAAGTACAGCACTGGCATGCAAAGACAAGATGTCATTAGGAAACAGCAAAGTCTCTCATTAGGCAGATTTGAGGAAGGGGGACGAGGCCATTTAATTGCTTAAATTCAATTCCTCCACATGCAATGGCCCTAGAGTCAGGGTGTAGTTAGGTTTTCAACATAGCAGCAGCGACACTCTCATCTCTGTCCTAAACAATGCAGCATTAAAATAAACTTTAAATCCCAGATTGTTTTCTGCAGGAGTCTTTTGATTAACAGAACTCTTACAAACTCTAATGAATTTCATAAAGGCAACTCTACACTTACAGACCTACAGGCATCAAGAGTTTAATTTACTTAATGTACTTTTTATTCATTACTGGTCCTCCACAAGAAGCTGATCACCAACTTGTAGAGTGCATTGCTTAATTATCCGTGCTGCACTCTTTCAAATGAGAACTCTTTAGGCTGGCTGTCAATCGGGGCGTGGGGCAGCACTGGGGATCGATCGCTGTGCAGCCAGAATGCCAAAGCTGGGCAACAGCCCCATGCTGTGCACCCAAAGGCTGCTGCTGACACGCCAGGAAAAACAATCAGAAACTCATCCCAGAGACTTGGAATCCTTTCCCTTTCCAGTGATACCATCCTCTGTATTTGCAGATGGTGAGCAGACTCCAGGATTCCTCTTGCATGCACAGAACATCTCAGTTTCAGTGCAAACAGCTCCTGAACATCTTGTCTGGGCAGCTCTGAGCCAGAAATAGGTATGTTTGTTTGCTTTATCTCTCTCCTCCACATTGCTATAGAGAGGACAATGGAAACATGCACTCCCATCCTCCACTGGCTCCCTCGGTCCCCTGGGAAAGATGTGCTGAAACCCAAACTGGTCCCTTCAGAGCATCATTTACCTACACACACCTAATGGAGCCAAGATACTGCTCACATCTGCACTGGTATCACCTCCCAGCAGCACTGCAATAAACACAAATTATGGGCCCTTCAACATAAGTGAACATAGACAAAAGCTGCATCTGCAAGGAGAAAAAGACCAGGGAAGCTCTGGGATGTTCTGAGGACACCATTCCATAAAGACCTCTCCCCCTTATACTGAAAACTTGTCCCCCGAGGTGTCCACCAACTACCAGGGATGGTCACCCTCTCTCCCCCTTCCTAGAAGCACAGAAGATGCTGCACCTGAGGGAAAGGTTTCACAGCCTGACGGGTGGCTGAGGATCCATGTCTCTGGAGCCACATCTGCCGGGTGGTCGGAGCCCAGAAAAGGGACCATGAGCACAGTGATTCTTGGCTCAGCTGCCTGTAGGGAAGCAGGGCAAGGCAGCTGTGGAGCTGGTCAGCTCCAGCCTTTGTGGGCATGCCTTCACAGAAATATTCTGCATCAGCAGATCAATAATTCACTCTATAATACAATAGGATATAATCCACTGTTTGAAGTCAAAGCTTAAACAAACTCCTTCACAGAGAGGTCTGGCCATTTCCAAGACACTCTGTGTAGTGGAGAAAGGCAAAGATGTGGTTGAGAGGGACAAATACATCCCTGCTGCAAAGCTGCGCCATTCCTGCTGGAACCAAAACTATCTCCAGCTACAACTTAAACCAGAAGAGCTTCGCACAGGGACGCTAATTCAACATTAAGTAACCTAAGTCAATATTCTTGTTTCCCCTTTCATCCTTTCAGCCAATATAAACTAATACAAATGACAATGACATGTCACCCATGACCTCTGAGACATGCTCCTTGTGTTAGCAGTCTAATATTTATTCTCCCCTTCAAGCAGATGACTTGAGTTGAGTGGAAATTTACTTCAGGAAAAGGAACACCTAAACTGCATTAATGCAATCCTCCTAACACGCCCAGCATGGCAGAAGCTGGTTTAATGCCCCCTTTTTTTTTTGAGATTATATACAGGGGTTTCCAATGCAAACCGAACACTTGGCTTCACAAGCCCGGGCTGGAGCTCAAGCATGCAGAGCAGAAACCCAGAAAACTGATTTTGAGGGGATTGGATCAACTTCATTGCCAATTCTTGATCATTTGCCAAAGGTATGTCAGAAATACGAGGGGCACTGTAGCAACCAGAGACTGAATTTCCAGGCTTCTACAATGAATGCAGCCTGCACTTTCTTGGGCTCCTCATCTGCCTTGAGTCATTTAGGAGAGCTTAAAAAGATAAGTATCTAAATAGAAAATGTATCTGCATTCACAAATACCTCACTGGCACAAAAAGCACCAACGGTGAGATGAATGTGAAAGGGAAAATCAAGTGTCCCCGCCTTCGCCAACATCACAAACTCTTTTGCAGAGCCCGTTGCCACAATAGCGGCTTGTTCTCTGCATAAAAGGCCACAACAGTGCACAAGAAACCCTGCTGATACTTAAAAGGCATAGATCCAAGGTCAGCCAGGCTCAGAGCCAAGGCTCCAGCAATAAACCATCAGCTCTATTCTGAAGTGGGGAAAGTAAAAGACCTTTTAATTGTAGAGCTCTAGAAGTCTTACATATTAATACAACGTTCACCTTGAAACACAAGCTTCCTTCAGACCCTCAGCAGAGTGTGGGGGACGGCAGAGACCACCTTCAGAAAAGTGGAACCATTTTCCCTAATTCTTAACTGCACCACAATGGTGATCATAACAGGAAGGCAACAAAACCGACACCCCAAAGCCAGCCATGGTTACAAGAGCCCACCGTGAGCTCCTACGAGCCCGCCCACACCTTCAAACCCTGCCCCATCGCTTCTCCCAAGCATCAAAACTGCACCTGAAGAGCTATGCAACTACAAAAATAGTTGCCGTGGGAGAGACTTTGTTCGTAAATTGAGTGAGAAAGTTCATTAAATGATCAAAATTCCAACCATGCTACTGGGGATGCAAATTGCATCCTTACCCAGAGCTGACATCTTAAACAGTTTAATTTAGGTACAGCTCTTCGCGGCGTTGGGTGTCTGCAACAGAAACAGATGCCTTGAATCATTTCAAAGTATGCTCCTGTCAGAAACGTCCTTTCTGACACCGAAATCAATTTCCTTCTCCTTTGCTAACTACTTTTCCAAAAATAGAATGGGAAAAGTTGCCTCAATTTCATCTTTTGTGAGTGGCACAAAACGTGTGTTTAAGCTTTAAGGGAGAGGCTGGTAGCACATAACACCCATGGTAATTAGCACTATTTTGATAGAGCAACTGGCAGTGAGAACCAACCTGATCCATCTTCATTATGGAGATCTATAAAGCCTTTGGCAGGCTGGTACACCAGGCAGGGGGGCTGCTTCCCTGCTCACCCCAGGGTTTAGGCTGGAACTCTGGGGGCTCTGCAAGGGGCAGCAGCAGGACACAGCCTCTGCCCTCTGCCTCTCCTGCTCCCACAACCTTCCCATTGAAGCAAACCCAATGCATGGGCCCTGAATTATTTCACCTGATGGTCAAATGAACAGCTCAGCAATTCCCCAGCCCTTGCTGTGCATACAGAAGCCTTGTGAATCATGCCTCTTCGGTATGTTTGCAAATGCAATTAAAACAAAAGGCTCTGCCATGCAGTGGTGCAGAAATGCTTCACTGCTGAGTGGCTTTAGACACTGTGCCTAACACACAGGTGCTGCCTTTTCACTCCATCCCCCCAAAATGACACAGCAACACAACCTCCCCACATGCTCTGCAAAAGGATTCCTTGAAGGTGAAAAGCCCTCCTGCCCAGGTTACCAGGGAGTCAAGGGCTGGGGAAAAGCACTGCCCTTCCTCCTACCTGTGGCCAAGCACAAAATGACAGACTGCACCTCAGCCCATGGACAAGGCATCCATCCCTGGCTGCCTCCATTCTCAGCTTTAAAACACTCAGCTTGTTTAACTCTTGCCCCTGGAGCACACAAAAATATTTTCAAGACTGAGTACACACAAACACTCAGTGCCAGACAACACTGAGGTGCACACCAAAGCAGACCAGCACCTCAACACTGCTTAATGTATATTTTTCTGACCCACACAAACGAAAAATCTGTAATGGTTTGTGTTCTGAAAGGAAAACATGATGTGGAAAAGCAAGCTTAGAACAAGAAAAGCTATAGAAATCTAACCCGAATAAGCTCATATTCCGGAAAAAATGGATTGGGAGGTTGACAACTGCACAATGAATCAGCTGGCGAAGGGCATCTGCACATCAAACCCAGCCGGGCGGGGAGAGAGGCCTTCAGCTGCCGTAAGCAACAGCATTCCCCATCATAATTTAAGTTTATTTTTCCTTGTCTGACCAGCTCCCGTGGGGCAGAAAGCTAATGATGGCACTTCATCACCAGCAGCGTGGGCATTTGCATCCATCCTGCGAGCGTGACAGCTGTGTCACCGAGTCCCCAACCATCTCCCCACCCCAACCAACCGGCTGGTGCGAAGCCGCGGGATGGAGTGCCCTGCAGCCATTACTCACCAAGCACTTTCATTAACAAACTGCCCTTAATTACAGCCGTAATTGCAAAATTATTTCATAGTGGCAATTATTCTTCTCAGCCCAATCCAGGCTGTTTAAGTGGGACATTGTCTCTGAAGATGGCATAAAGCCAGCTCATCTCCAACCAAGAATTGGCTTTGATTGTGTTGCTCGGTTCCGAAATGGCAAACCCAAAGTGGCGGCCGTGGGGGGACAGGGCCTTGAGGTGGGACACGATGGGACACTGTGTCCTGCTCCAGCAACCAACCCACCACAAGGGCTAACGAGGAAATGGCTCATTAAACCAGCAGCGAGGTCCAGAAGGGACAAAGCCCTTGCAACCCCCAACTGAAAGCTTTCACGGGTAACTGATGATTTTCCAAGCTCACAATTTCGAGTGGCCCCAGATCTCCTCAAACAGCACAAGATTGAGATAAATGAGTGATTTTCTCCAAAAAGACTAACACCTGTGTTAAAAACTCCTCATACATCACCCTTACAACAACTTCACAGACAGAAAGTGAATCTATTTCATTTTGATCATTTCAAATACTCCATTAATGAGAAAAATTGAGGCATATTAGTCAGTGATCTAAAATACTGCAGAAATGTAAGTTCAGTGGCAGAGGACAAGCAATTCACATCTCTAATGGTTTGGGGGGCAAGAAAAGGGGCAGGTTATGACACAGCAGCAGGAGAAACCACAGCTGGGATTCACTGTCTGTCCCTCTTACCCAAGAACAGGCTGGCCAGATTCATTCAACTAATTCCTTTCTTCTGCTGCTTCTTACTGTCCTCTGGAGCAAACATGGCAGCTGCAAGTGTGCAGAGAAACACCTAGTGTGGAAAATTTCACACCAAGTTCTCACGTGGTAGGAAAAAAATCAAACGGCAGATCAAAATGCTATGAATTTGGCTCTTCTTGGGTTTCTGAATCCAAGCATCTACAGACCAAATGCCTTATAAGGGTTGTTCAACATCTGCCTCATTTCTGTATGCAAATATTGGAACAGCACAATCCTTGATGCTCTGGGTCAACCTGAGCTGTAAAGAGAGGGAGGTGGTCTGCCCAACAACACCCAAGCACCTTGGCTGAACAGGACTGAATATGTTGGCACTTACTTCATGGGACACTGCAGCTGCCCAGCTGGTAGCACCACTGATGACAGACATCTACCTACAGACACATGTTCTCCAAGATCACAGCCAGCTCAGACTGCAACACGCGCACGACCACGGTGTTACTGCACTTCTCAGTCAAACCAGAGACATTCAATAATCACCCAGAAATGCACCATCTGTTATGCCTTATTGCTTAATTAAACTAAAATACAGAACTCCTTAATTCTCCCAGCTCATGAAGATAAAGGTCATTGCACCGCTTCACTGTCAGGTACCCTGTGCATAAAATGTGGAGGTTGAAATTTCTTCCACCCAAGCATCACTCAAAACACTGCACCACCACCATCCCCAGCCCCCTGCCAGTTGCCCACCAACTACTCCAGCCAGACCATGCTGAACACTCCACTTCCCCCAGAGCTGCTCTTTCCCAAAACCTCCCAGTACCATTTTTGCTCTCCTCAGAAATATCTGCTTTGTCTTTCAACCACGAACCCCAGCGGATGCCTCACCAGTGCCAACTGAAATTCAATTACTAGCTTGTCAGCTTCTGTGCATTTTCTTTTTGAGGCTTGGGTTACGAGAAAAGGTGAATTAAAACCTGTCTGATGGGTGAGAAGCCTTCAGTCTGCCATAGCACCTTTCAGGAGTACATCTGAGTGCTTCACGCAGCAATGGAGACTGATGAGATGCTTTACAGAGCTTCTCTGAAAGATGAGGACTAACAGAAGGTGTTGAGCCTTATGGGTTTTTTTTTTTCTTGCTTTCTGCTTCCTGTAGGTGGAGGCAAACTCCTGGCTGAAAGGAGGAGGACATACAGACAGCAGAACTGGAAGGTACCTGCAGCAGTGCCAGTGCCTCCCTTAGGAGCATCTTCTCCAGTGCCACCCATCCTCCCTGCAGCCCCACGGGATGCCAACAGACCCCAGCAGGGCAGGTACCCAGCACTGTTTGCAGAAACCCTGAAATGGTGGCTTTGCCTCACATGCCCATGGAGCTTCTCACCACCTGGGCAGGTGCCCAGCCCATGGCCAGTAACCACCCATTTTGCCTCCTGGAGATATATTTCCAAGGGCTGATGAGAGCTGCCTGGTGTGTTCAGGGGTGTCCTGCCCTCACTGCCACCATCCCTGGCATGGTCAGGTGGGTGACAGCAAAGATGTCCAGCAAAGATGCACCAGCCCAGGGAGATTTGCCACACTCAGGGACAACGACCTGATGCTTAAGGGACATGGTTGGACAGACAGACAGGGCTTGGGCAGACGGACACTTCTGAACCCCAATATTGGAGGCTCCTTTCACCTCCCAGATGTGAATCTCCTGTGAGCACCACCACTCTGATGAGCTGCCCAACTTCACTCCTCTTCTCCAGCAGGGCTTTAAAATTTAAAGCTCCAGCCGGCTCAACATGACTAGACGAGCAAGAACATCACACCACGTCGTGTAGGTGCAGTGCTTTATATCTTCATTAATATTTCACCTGCACCCATCTCCTCCTCCTGCACTCGGCCTTGGCTGATTTATATCTGCACGATGCAGCTCTTGCCTCTCCCAAGTTCTCCTTTGCCTGCGATGGGGCTGCAGGGTCTTGGGAAGCCCTCCCCGCCCCTTCCTCTGAGGTCAACTGAGTTCTCTGCGTCCCATGGTCAGTCGATACTTTCCTGACTTGATTATGAAGAAAATTAAATTATACAAATATTTCCCTAAATATCTTTTAAAGTCTATTAATATTAATATCAATTCTGCCTCTTATGTGCCTGGCATTTAAAAATCCATTTTAAAATCTCCAACTAATTTAAGATTTACATCTAGAATACAAATTAGCAAGCAAGACTCCCTGCTCTCTGTTTTCCCTGGCACCCATCTCTGCCCAGTTAGTCTTAGATGTCACTCAGTGACACTTAAAGAAGATGAATATTAAAAGCATGTTCTTGCCTGCAAATGTTTTACAGCTTTCTGGCCACTGAATTTGTTTAAAGCTGCAATTATACTGAACAAACAGGCCCTAGAAGACCCAAGTTCTCCATTCATCTGCACGTCCCCACACAACGAGCACACTGATATGGGCTCAAATTAATATTCAGAGTTCTGTACGGAAGGAAATAACCGGTGTTACGCACGCACAGGCGGGATGTGTTTGCTTTGCTGGGTTTATTACCAGAGCCTTTAAGGGCTGCATTAGGTGCACAGGATCTGGTTTGCATGTGATAGCCTCTCCTCTCCTTCCTCCTCTGCTGAGCTGCCTCAGATTTACTCACAGTTATTTTATTTATTCTTGGAGCCACTTTCCCCGCAACTGCCTCACAGGTAACACATATTATTTTTTGTGACAGCAACCATCCAGAAGCACAGAATAAAAGAAAAAAATTATCTTTTCTCAAGCAGCTACCCAAACAAATGAAAGATGAGCAGTAAATTAGTGTCGTTTAGAAACTGGTACATCAAGAATGACAACTGGAAGGGACTTCTCCCACTACGCAGCCTTTCTGTGTGCCAGCTCAGAGCCCATTCCCAGTCTCTCTTGGAAGAGAGTTGGTCAGTATCCCCTAGCAGGTTCTTTAAACTCTTTCCAGGTAATGTAATTTTCCTTCTTGTTTTGCAGTGGCTTCAGCACACTGGGTCACACCGCTGCTCTCAGCACACCAGAACCTCCCCAGCACCTCGCAGAGGGCTCATGAGCTGCCCCCCAAGTACTTACACAGCCTTGGAGAGCCACACACAGCTCCAGTGCTCAGGCTTCCTCCTCCCTTTCATTCCGGTGACTCACAAGCTCATATAAAAATATTTTCTTTATGGCTGGCGGAACCTGAAGCCAAACATCCCTTCCCTCTTGCAAGTGAAAGTGTGAGCACCGTGGATGTGGGCAGGGAGCCACGAGACTCAATTCTGCATTTCAGCGCAGTTGCTCCCTTCCCATCCACCTCGCAAGCCCACAGGATCACACGCTGTATTTTGAAGGGCAACACCTGATCATCACCATGCTAACCAAAACTTCATTCCACGCAGGGAAAAAGGGCACATCAGCAAACCTGACGGACCCCGCACCGACGCTGCCTGGCTCAGCCCCAGGGCAGGGGAACGCAAGGAGTTACAAACTGGTGGAAGCGGCTGAATCCCCACCCCTGGCTCTGTGCTGCCACATCCACTTCTGGCTTGGCAAGGCAGGAGAAGAGCCAGTGGAGAGCAGGGCTGCAGGAAGGGGTTTATTCCCATTGCCACTGCTGGCATTGCTTGAGACGCTGCTGTGCAGCTCGGCGCCAAAAGTCATTTCAGCTCCTGGCTGTCCTTCCCGCTGCTCTGCTCTAAGCCAGTTAGCCAACAGGCACTTAGGGAAGGCTCAGCTCTTTGTGTGACTTGTGCTTTAAACCAAACACCATTACCCTTCTGAACTAGCAGGCGTGGAGCTAAGAAAGATATTGCTTGAAAGGATACTCAAATAACATTCTGCTATTTGCTTTATATAACAAGACATCCCCCAGGCTGAGGCTGGAGCCAGCGTGCTCCTTGCCCAGACCTGCTCTGCAGGGGCTCCCAAAGCTCTCACACCACAGCACCCGTCCCAGGATGGGCACCCCACACCTGGCCATACCCATCCCAGGCTTCAAGGGCTCCTCTGAGGGTCAGCCCCTCCGTGACACCCCATGTTCCACCACATCATGCACATCTCCCTTGCACAGAACAGCAACCCTTGCCTCTCGCACCCCCCACCCAAAATGCATGGCACCCAACTGCAGCCAACGGGGAGCTCATGAACCCAGTTCCACTTCACAGCACCAACAAGATCAGAAAACAATTCTGTCTTCTTGTCAAGTTAAATGCTTCAATATCTAACTCAGTGTTCCCAATCTAAAAATTTATTAATTCGGTGAGAAGCCCATGTAGTATCTTCACTTTATATCCATCTACTAAGGAAAGAAATTACACCAGCCATTTGTCATGACCATCACTCCAAAGATAAGTAACAATTGAAATAACTTGAACTTACCTTAAGAACTATGGCTACCATAAAAAATATCTGTATGTGCAGGTTCTACCATGCTGTAATAAAAGATTACTTTAATTTGATTCCTTGGGAACAAAGTTAATAGAGGACAGAAAAAACAGTGCCAATTTATCATCCTGGAGAGCCACTGCTATGCTTTGCTCCAGAATGTTATCAGCAGAAGAGCTAAAGAACATGTCAATTGTGTAAAAGAAATTCTAGAAGTCATAATTTTCTTCTAAATAGTAATATGAGGAAATGAGATCTGGGCTGGGGAAATCCGAGTTGCAACCCTACTTTGAAATGTCACATACATTCCTTTTGTTTCAAAAGCAAAGAGCAGAGCTAAGTTGTTTTCTTTTAAAAAAGCTGAATGGCACCGGAGAGGTGCCCTTATTTAATGGGGAAATTGCCAGCACATCTTTCAGCCAGGGATCCCAAAGTGTCCTGGCTGAGTGTTCAGCAGCAGTGTGACACCAGCCAGAGATGTCAGAGGAACCTGCTGTCTGCCTCCCCTCAGCCTGCTCAGGGCTCTCCCATTTGTCCCTACAGCTGCTGGAAACACTGCTGGCTCACTCAAGGGACTCGTTCTGCCCCAGGACAGGGTGCCTTCAATGGAAGCTCACCTCTGGCCTTGCCTTTGCTGGGTGCCCAGCAGCAGTGAGAATGTTTGTACAGGTGTGCTTCATTCCCAGGCAGACAGACCCGTGTGAGTTCAAGGGGCCACAGAAGGAGAAAACAGGACAGCAAGCTCATTTTTCAGCTGCATATCCCAGCCTAATAATAGAAATGCACGCTTGCCATCTAAGCAGCATTTTAACACTCAAGAGGGCTTAATTTCACAGGCACTGGGGGTTATTTAATCCTGAGATGTCACCCATTTCTCCTTATTAAAAATGCAAACCAAGTGGTGTCAGCTGAAAGGCTGGAAAACAATGAACAATCAGGTGCAGCCAAGATGGTCCTGGCTCTGGGCAGCCAGGGGCCACCTCAGTGGGGTCTAAACCATCTGGGTACCATCTGAGGAGGTGTCCTCCAAGGACCAGAGACCACCTTATAGTAACAAAGCACCACAATTAGAGAGGTTCCCAAGACCAGGGGCTCGATCCTCTGCCGAGACATCCAGAAGACTCACGGCTCTCCAGCAGCACAAGCCCAGAGGTGGAAGGCAAACTGACAGGCAAGCAGACCTGCCAAAGGCTCGCCCACTACAAAAATTGGCTTCTTGTCAGCATTGCTTTGCAAAACTTCACATCTAAAGCAGAAACCAAGGGCAAAAATAATCAAAAGGAGACAGACACTGCGCCTGGAACGTGGGGGGGAAGGAGGAATAGGGGGCTTCACTCACTGCTAAATTTAGTCTGATTTTCATCTGCCTTGAAAGTGTCAGCACTCAGCAAGGAATAAAACAAGGTTAAAGAATGTGAAGTTGAAAGCGGATGTCTTAGTGTTTATCTACAAAAGCAGCACAACTTTTAACAGCATCATCCCAAGCGAGCAGGAGGCAGCTCTAAACTGCAAATTTACATACTGAATCTCCCTACTCTCCTGAGCACCACCAGCTCAGCTCCTCTGCTCCTCACGGGGACCACGCTGCACCCCTGCCCAACTATGGCAGCCCAGGCCCCTCCAACAAGCAGATTCTCCCAGCTTTAGACAAAACTCTATATACTACATATGGCTACTATTTTCTCTGCAGCTTGTTTCATGCTGCCACCTGACAGAAACCCAAAAATCCCACATAAAATCTGTGGACGAGGCTTAAGTCGTGGTTAACCACCATGTATCATCTTAAAAAGAAATCTTGGGGGATTTGGCAAAGCAGGCAGAGAACTCCTGGGAATCAAAACAGGCTCGTGACTCATTCGTGGCATTTAACGGGAGAAAGGCACTGCGGAAGAGTGAAATGGATCTGAGAGCCTTAATGAGCTTCTCTCAATATAAGAATACCAGCACTTCTTTTCCTGGAAAAAAAAAAAGTGATAACAACCACAGTGAAGTTGCCCAAATAAAGTGGCTTCCAGTGTCATCGACAAGTTTTGCGAGTTTGTTAATAAAGCCTGCAAATTACCAGCCTGAAACCTGCCGTTTCCTAATCACATCTAGCACTGCTTTTCCTCCCGTGGGTGCAAGATGAATTATCAGCTCCTGCCTGTCCTGAGTCTCCAGTGCTGGAAGGTGGGATCTGTGGAGGTTCTCAGCAGCAGCTCCCACAGGACTGGGTGGCACAGCTGAACCTTTGGGCAGTCCCTGAGTTTCAATCACGGGCCACAGCCCCGAGGAGCTCTCAGCCCCTGCTCTGACAGCTCAGAATTCTGCCAGCTTTGCAGGGGGTTTCATTGCAGGCTCTGAGGAACACGCTGGCAGTGTAGTGACAGGATTAACCATCCCAGCAGGTCTCCCCAGGCAGCCCAGAAGGGACCAGCTACTCACTGGCATTCCCCAGGCAGGGCTGGGAGGGAGGGAAACTGCTACCCAAGCGTTTCTTAAAAAAAAAAAAAAAACAACTTATGAAGAAAGATGGTTTTAGCCAAGCTGATGCTGTAAGACAATCAGCAGATTCCCAAGCTAAGGACAGCCTGAGCCATGGCCTCGGCACTGGGACTTGTTTTCAGTGCCTGAGATGAAGGCCATGCTAATGCGACATTTCACTATCACAAAGAAAATCCAATGCCAAAATTAGAACATAAATCAGGCACAAATATTCTTCCAGGCATGCAATCAACTTTGCTTTCCACTTATCCTCCTTTATGCACCAAGGGGTTATATTAAATTCCATTATGTATTTGTTAACTGTAAGCATTGCTCCTTTATAACTCCAACAGAGGTGCTGAAGCAGTTACAGCCCTGCAAAATACATTAGCTTCACAGCAGAAAAAGGAAGGTGATTAGAGCACTTGGAAATATTCCTTTAAAATCAAGATTGAAAGATAAATCCTTTAGAGTCCAGGATATTTATCGCAACGCATTCCAATCGCAAGGCACTATGGGGAAAGGAGAGCGACTTGAAATGCAGCATCAGCTCATAAAAGCAATAGTGTTTGCACCGAAAATAACATTGCAAGCCAAATGGCTGTTTGGTAAGCAGCAAACAGCTTTAAGTATAGATTGCACATATATAAACTTTTAATTAATACAGTCAGCTTGAGCCAAGCTCTATAAAATATTACCCGAACACGCACAAGCACACCCAGACCCACAGAGCTCTGCTACAATCTCCACTGCCTCACTTTGGGCCTCTCCAAAACCTGACTCGTGGAGCTAGAACCACTAAAACCAGCAGAATCCTCTGAAATCCAGAGCCTTTCCCCTGCTCTGCACAGCAGGGCTCCACACCACAGGGAACAGCCCAGAAAGCCAGCTGAAATTTCAAGGCTCCCAAAGAAAGATACTGAACTCAGTACAAATACAAACTTGGAATCAATATGCAATGAAATATAAATAGGCCACAATAGGCTTTGCAAATTAAACAGGGTGGTTTATTGCATATCAGAACTTGGCGCATTAATAATTAGCATATTCTTTGTTCCGGAGTCAATGAATTTATATCATCCTTCAATGCTGTTTAGCCAAAGCAAATAAAAAACAAGAAAATGACATTACTTTTTCCAATCCATACAGAACGATCTGGATATTCACGTTCAAATTTGCTATCATGGATTAGCTGAAGGCAATTACTTGACTTGCTGAATTCTTGTACAATAATTTAAAAAGAGAACTCAAGTCTGTTCTAATAAGAAAAATGAAATCCCATTAGCTGCGTCTCCAATGTATATTAACATTTCTTTTGTTTAGAAAGGTTAATATCCCCCAAATAAAGAAGCACAGACTGCCTGTTAAAATAATTACATCATGACATTTTGGAAAGGTTGGCAGATAGACATGGTTTCCAGCAAAGAAACAAACAAAATGAGTAGGTTTTAAAAAAAATGAGCCAGACTTAAATGCAAATCATAAGGGACTCCCTCAGTTCCCACAGACCCTCAGGAGGTCTTCTCCTGTGAAACCTTTTGCCCTAAAGGAAAAGCTTTGGGATCCCAGCATCCATGGTAGAACACCAGGGTCTTGTTGAGCCATGTGGTCCAGGGTGGCTGAACCTTCAGCAAAACATTCCAGAGCCCCAAATCCTCCCATTTCCCATAACACTGGGCAAGGTGGCTGTATGCTCCCACTCATCAGTGAGTGTTGATTCCTGGTAATCTTCTCCCTTCAAATTCTGCTCAGCACTGGACTGGGATTACCTGAGTTTCAGCCAACAGCACGGGCAGGGCACCCTCCCCAGCCTCCTCCCTTCCCTTTTTACAGGATCTAATGGATTCGCTTTGGGCTGCCTCTAAAACCACATTTGGCTTTAACGCCATGTGTGGATTCTTGCAAAAATCAGTTCTCTTCGTTGCATGAAATATTTGCATATTTTAAAGCGCTTGAAAAGCAACAAATGTTACAGTTTCCAAATGATTTTGGAACATGCACATATAATTAGCCCTGTCTAACAAATCTGCTCCTGACTGCAGTAGTAAACAACCGAGTTTAAGCCAAAACCTTTTTCAGAGACATCAAATGTCAAGGTCTGACTCCTGCTCTAACACCTCAGCTGAAATCTGGCAGCAGGTAAGATTTTCTTGGGGATTATTTGCTTTGCCTAAGCTGTGTTAAAGGATCAGACACCCTTAATTCAGCAAGTTCCTCCACACAGTGAAACACCCTGGTTAGTTCACGTTGCCCACCATGCTTACTCCATTTCAGCTTGCAATGGCTCAGTCTGACAGCCCTGTTCCAAACCTTCTCCAACAGCCACCACCAGCTTCAGAGTCTGTTCTCCACTTTGGAGAGGAGACTTGGTCTGGGTGCCACCAGCAGCTTGTTCAATGTGCCTCCTGCAGAGCCTGACAACACAGACACCAAGCTGTAAGGATGCTTAATACTGATGACGAAAATCAATCTTTTCTTATTGCCTCTTCCATGGGATGGGAACAATGGCTGCCTTCATCCCAAAAAGGTCATGTTTGCATTTCTGCTAAACACAACACTTTGTTTTTCCCTCTCCATCCAATATGCTCAAGTGAGTCACATCTGGCTGACTTGTCGAAAGACAGTGAAAGTTTGAGGAAATGGTGCTCCACAGATGTTACTGACTAAAAATAGCCTTTCCACAAATGATAACAATTTTCCAGCTCAGTGGCCAAATATCCTGCTCAAAGGCATGTATTGCCAATCGAGATTCATTGCAGATGGCAACTTCAGCAACTTGTTTCTTGTCCTATTACAAGTTTGCTCTCCCACCATCTTTTCTGAGTGCAACCACACTAAAACATTCCAGAACTTCAAATCCCACTTAAAAGCCTACTCTAGAACTTCACCTGGTCCAATAATCCTCCTCAATGTCCTCCTCAGAAGAGATCCCTTCCCAAAGAGACAGGTCACCTTCCTGCTACCCACATGGGAGCTGTTCCCTGCTGCATGAAGCAAGGCCACAGGTTGCAGAACCTCTGAAGATTGATTCCCAACCACAATTGCAGGCTGGCAACCCAGTGTTGCTTGGTTTATTAAAAAAAAAACAACAACTTATCTGGGAAAGGTGCTTGTGCTGACAAGACTCTTGTTTGAGAAGCACACCCCAGGTTTCTCTCCGCTTAGTGAAGGTCCAGAGGAAAAGGACCAAGAGGAGCTGCTCACAAAAGGAAGATCTCGGAGCAGGAACTTCACTGGCACAATGGTGTGAGATGTTACTATTATTCCATCATTTATCTCAGACCCATCTTTCATAAATATAAAAAAATATTCAATGCTACTTAATCTGCAGCTTCCAAAGGAATAATTTTCAGATCAGCTACCTGTAACAGAAACAGTTGTTCTCCTACAAATTCATCATCAGCAGAAAACTGCAGATTTTTGTATCGTAGGGTAGTATCTTTCAAAGCGGTATCTTTAACCAGGACACAGAAAAATAATCATATTATAGTGTCAGCCCATAAATACTGGAGGAGTAAAGCACAGACAAAGCAATTTCTGCAAGGGCTGCTTCTATAGTTATTGATAACAGAAAGAGTGAATGCGAACCACATCAGACCGGCAAGAACGGAAAAAATATCTCCTGGAAAAAATGCTATAAAATGAATTCTGATATCCCCTTGCCATCTAAGTTAAAACTCTGCTGAGGATAAAAGCACTCCAAACCCCGGCACATTTACTGCTGCAAATTCCGTGGGCTCCATGACTAAATCATAAAGGCCAGGGCAGTATTTCAATCTCCGATTGTGCTGATGCTCACAGCCTGCACGGCGCTGGCATGGCTCAGGCTGTCAGCAGAGCCCCTTGACTGAACACCATGGCAGTCACAAGATGCCTAAGAGGCAATTCCCTGTGTCTTAAAAAAGGAAGGAGCAATGACCTCAGTCCCCTCAGGAGGACTGTCTCCCTAAAGTGCTTTCATGAAGAGGGATTCTGCAGGAATCCATCACCTGGTCCCTTCAGCAGCAGGACTGTGCTTCTGTGGTTTTACTTCTAACACAGAGAGGATGGAATTAGATGTTCCAGTTATTACACAGCCACAAGAAAAAAAGTCACCTTGGTTCCCTTTTATTTGCTTCTTGGGAGAGGAGCAGGGGAACGAGCTGCAAACAACTGCCCAACTAACCAAATTGCACCACAACCACCCAGAAGAGTGAAACCTGAACAGAAAGGATTTCTTACTCTACATGACCTTTTTTTGTTGTGCTTTCCCATTAGCACTTAAGCCCTTGAACCTGATAAGCATATGGAAAGAAGATACTTGTTAAGTCTTTTACAAACATCAACTTAACTGATGGAAACAAGCAGGTATTTTTCCTTCCACTGCAGTAAGAAAATATATAAGAATAACAGAAAAAATAAAATAAAACAAAGCAGTTCTTTCCCTCCAGGGAAGATGGGTATTTGATATTTTAAGTATTTCCACAGCAAAGCTGAAGGAGAGCAAGGCACTGGCCGTGCTCTTGGGAGCACTGCCTCAAAATGTGGGGGAGAAAAAACCCCTTTTCCCTCCTCCCCAGTCCAACTGGTACAGCCATCCAGGCACCACAGTACCCACAAAATGAAAGGTTGGACCAGGATGGGACATTCTGGTTTCTACCTGGACACCCTGCACAGACACCCAACACCAAACGATGAGCCAGGACCTGCTGGATCCCAGTGAGAACACACATTCACAACACTTGGCAAAACCTCACAGGGTTTTTGGAGAGGTTCTTTACAAGTGGACAGAATTTGAGAGGAAAAGGAGTATTCCTTAGGAAGATAGCCCTGAAGGTGTCCAGCCAGGCCCAAAGGTGTCCCGCTGGTGGTTTGCTCATCAGCAAGAGCTGCAGGAGATTCAGGGACACCAAGAGCAGAAAACACCAGAAATAAACATCTCCAAGAGAAAGTTTTGTAACATCTACTATGCCTGTCACATCCAAACATTCTGTGCAGAGACAGATGGTCTAGGCTTCTATTAGCAGTGAATAATGAGATGTGAAGTGAAAGGTGTGAGATGCTATTTAACCTTGCTTCCCCCCAACATCATAAGTCCTGAACTGTACAGCATTTGATATTTTTGTGGTTATAAAACAGCAAAAGTAGAGATGATCACAAGTTAGCTACGCACCAGTTATTTCACTATCTTTAAATCCAAGTCTGTTCTTATTTTAGCCTTTTTTGAGATAGCCAAAGCTGAACCATCTGCACTAAAACCCTGCAATAGCCAGCTGCAATTCAAAGGAGGTACCTAGAGCAATCCACCATCCTGTGAGGCAAAGCCAAGCCATACCAGCCACTGCTTCTCCCCTCCCACCCAGTGATCTCCACACTGGTGCTCCCTGGAAAGACACAACCTGTGCAGAAAGAGCAAGCTCAGCAAGCTCTGGAGAGGACGTGGAGAAGGTAATGCTCTTCCAATGCCCCAGAGGAGAGGATGAGGTGCTCTTCTGCACCAGCCTCACAGCAAAAGGTTGGTGACTGTCCAGAAGAGATTGGGCATATTTGATCCTATCCCAGGCAACAATGATGGGGACCAGAATCAGAGCACAAAAGGCATCTTCCAGCCCAGCATACCCATGTGCTGTGTCACTCACAACTGGAGATTACAAATAATGTCAGGCAGGCAGTGAGTCCACCAGCTTATACACCTTCAAACCCACCAAGCCGTGTCATCTGCAGAGAAAGCCAGAGGATTTTGACAAAGCTCCAAGGAGAGTCAGAAGGCAGCTCGGCTCTCTGGCCTGCACTGGAGAGCCTGCCTGTTTGCATATTGTGCTTTCTGTATTAGCTTACACAAACAGCCTGAGTGATTCACAGTATCGAGCGACACACTCTCCAACCTGGCTCTCCAGCCCTGGCAAAGCAGCAGTGAAAGGCAGGAACAAGCTGCTGCTGAGGATGCTCCTAGCCCAGCTCTGCAGCAACACTCCAGGAGACTGACACCAGGCAGAATTACACCATCTCCACCAGCAGAGCCTCCCCTTCAGCCCATCCACCCTACACAAGCACCAGCACATCCGCCCATCTGCTGCTTGCTACATCGCAGCAACTAGGCTTTGAGATATACATCATCTAAAATGATTTAAAATGTTTTGCTCAAATTAACTGGCTGTTTCATGCAAAAGCAGGTTCCCTGGAGTCACGTGCATTATTTGCAAACTTGCCTCCATAACCAGCCTCGGCAATCTGTAGGCAAAAATTTGGCAACACCATACGTTTATCCAGGGAATATACATTGTGTCTTACTTGGATAAACCTACGTAATAGCTATTCCCCATCTTTCAGCACCTCCCTTACCAGCTGAATTGACTAATAACCACAAAGGTTTGTTACCCACCCAGAGAGGAAGGTCAGACCTGCCACATGGGAAACGGTGTTTCCTCTTTGAGGTGTGCAGAAGCTTTCAACAGCATTTCTGGGTCACCAGATACACATACAAGGCTGTAAATAGCCTGAGTTGCCTTCAAAACTCAACGATAACAAGCCTGCCCGCAGCATCCCCTCTGCACTTTTCCCGTTTGGATGACAGTAATCCATAGGCCCTGCTTGGCTTTGGCTTGTCTTTATTAAGAAGTTGAGGTTTGCAGGAGCAACTCACCTTTCTGTGGCAATCCTGAGGTTTCTGTGGATTCTATTACAACTAAGGGATTTGTGGACAAATAGTAAAAAAAACTGTGAGGAATGACACTGGTGAAAAGGCAGTGACTGTCCTGCTGAGAAGGCACCCTTCCCCACCAAGGAGTCTCCTTTTTCTGTCTGCACCATTCTAAACTACTTCATGAGCACCAAGGTGTTTTGCTTCCTTCCCAAATCAGACTGGAGATCTACGTCAGACCAGTGAAAAGAACAACTGGAAAGAAATGCAGATCAGTGGGAGACCGGGGAAGGGCCCAGGAGCCCTGCTACAGACCCAGCACCCCAGCTGTGTTTGCACTGGTGTTCTGGGACACAAACACACACCCGCATGTGCACACACACTGCTGGGCACAGCAAATCCTTCCCTGCAGGGTAAAGAAACCCTCTTGCAGGAATTAGGGTTTAAAATCCAATTTGCCACAACAAACAAAGGCACGAGATACATTGTTACCCTTGCACAGACATTTACATTCTTTGTTGTTAATTGAAAAAGGGAAACGATGTTTCTTGCCGACAGATGAAATAGAGGTCTCGGGATCCTGAAACACCTTAGAAGTGAAAGTGTTCTGCATGACAGACGCTTCCTAAACACCGCCGGCAATATTAATAGGTCTTTCGGCCTCCCAGGATTGGAAGCAAAAATTAATCCAGTTTAACAAACTCTGGGGCCACAGTGCGCTGCTATAAACTCTCCAAAGTTCATCTGAAGGTAATAAATGATTTAATGAGCCCCTTCCTACCTGCTCTGTATTGGAGGTGGCGAGAATGCCAAAGTGGGGCTTTGCTGTGGTATCTTCACTGATGTGCTGCTGCAGAAATTCCATTTCCAAGCAGCCTGACATTCAATACAGAGATGCTAAGATCTGACTTATCCTTTTCAAAGCAATCTCTGGGCTAATGCATCCCTCCCCACCAGCCTTCCCTGCGGCTGATCCCTTTCCTACAAAGTTGCTCATGATTCAAGCAGATAATTTCTGTCTTTAATCTGGACTCCAGTGGAAACTAAATTAACTTCTCAGTGCCCCAGATGGAGAGCACTGAGCCAGGGAGCTGGCCCTGGAGGGGCTGAGGCTGTGGGATTACCAACATGTCACAAAGAGGTGTTAAGGGAAGCACCTCAGCCAGGCTCCCATCCCATCCCAACACCATCCCCCAGAAACCAAAGCTGTGCAGGGAGAACATCCACACCACCACAGCCTGAAGGTGCTCCCTGGGAGGATTCTGCAATGGAAAGGAAAGGTGTCTCCTCAGCACCCACATCTCCTGCACACCTACCAGCCACACAGAACCCCCCAAGGCTGCAGGATTAGAGGCTCCTCTTTTTGCTAAAATGGTGTTTTGACAATAGCTTTTTTTTATGAGGCATTTGTCATTAACAAACTTTAGACAAGGTTAATGAAAGTTCTGTCACTTTAATGTCTAGCCTGCTTTAAATTACAGATGTCATCTGCCATGACTAAAGAAAGGGCACTGAGCACTCATACCATAAACTATCATCTCCAGGGACACACAGGTAATTGCATAGCTCATTAAAAAACTGTTTTAATTATTAATTGACCGTGTCAGAGTTGTCCTTTGAAGTCAGTTTTAATTTTTTTCCTTGCAAGTATGATGGTTCCAAGCTGACCTACACAACTTTCTCTACCACCTCCAAGAACCAGAAGGGGCTTGGGACCTGCTCACAGCTCAGTGACTGTGTCTCCACAGCAGTGTCCCACACAGCCAAGCATGCCTGAATCACACAGGGAACAGTGTTAAACAGAAAGATTTGGGTGATAAAAAAAAAAAAAACACCTTAAACATTGGCTGACCACTGAACCTGGAGAAAGGAGGAAAAACTGAATGGATGACAAGCCACAGAAAGAAAAAAAATTTTAGGAAGTGTTTTGCAAGTTCCTACTGCAGCCAAAATCATCTGATTTATCATCATCTGTGGAGAGGCAAAAAAAGACTGCGTTGAGCTGTGGAGCTGGAGCTCCAGAGGTCCCTCCCAACCTAGAGGATTCTGCCACTTGCACAGCAACAATGACCAAAATAGGGGCTGGAAAACTGGTACAGAAAAACCACTTGGTGGGATTAGAGGTTGGTTTTTTTTAGATTATATGGATGTTGCTGCCTTGGGAAATCCCCATGACCCAAAAGAACATAAGCAGGGTAGGGAACCTGAGCACAGTGCAACACAGACATTTCACAGAATGAATCACAGCTACACCAGCTATGTTCCCATTTGCCTGCACCTCGTTTACTTTTAGCCCAGTGCTGACTGAGATTAGGACTGCTAGCTGGCTTTTCATATCTATCAGAAAGAAGACAAAATACATGAACACCTGGAATAGCAACAAGAATTTAGAATGAAAATTAATTTATCTTCAATTAAAATAACCTCAAATGAATAGAAATAAAAATAGAAAATAATACTAACCTTTCCCTCCACAATAATCCCTACACCAAGGGATGCCATTAGCAGAGAAATTGTCTTCTGAGGGTGGGGAGTTTGACCAATACATTTTTGGGGTTATTTTGAAATTTTGCACATGAGGAGTAAAAGCAACAGACACAACCACTCAAAACACTGTCCTAATAACAGAAGGCCATGGTAACTCCTGGTCTCAGCAATGGTGAGTACCTTCCTCTCTCCAAATCCCAGCAACACCAGAGATTTTTGATGCATGTACAGAAGATCAAAGCACAAGCATCCCATGGTTTCCCTAATTGCCCAGCACTAGACTGGGAGGAAAAGAGCAAAGTTTCATCTACTGCAGTTACGTCAAGAGCAAGAAAGCATCTCACCAGCGAGCAGCAGCTGTAATTACTCTCCTCAACCCAGGCTGTGGGAAAGGGAGGTCACAGTGCCAGCGCTGGCAAGCTCTGCTCCCGCTCCCCCTGAACCTCATATTGTAGCAGAATACCCAGTTTCTTGTTAACATTTGTCTTAGGCACTAATTAATTTTACCAGGCAGCAATATAGCACAGCTGCTCCTCCTGCCTTCACCTTTAAAATCCCATCCTTTACGCCACGAGAGGATGACTCGGTTCTTTACTTTCACTGCTTTCTGGGCATAAGCAGCAAAACCACCCTCCCCATCCTGGTTGCATTACAGCATTTCAGCAATACACTCCTTGAGCAAATACTGAGATTATCCAAGGGTTTGGACAGGTTTCCAGCTCTCCTGATTCTGTGTACCTAAGATACAGAATGCCAACATCACCTTCAGTCACCGGTTACAGCAGCATCCCTGCTGTTGACATAATCTTGCTTTAGGGAAAGAATATTCAAAGACAAAAGAACAGGAGGAGTTTTAGCTTTAAACAGGCAGATGTTTTTGTTATTTTAGGCACTGGCAATACATGCCTTCAACCCAGACTATGGGGTGCCACCTCGGCCAGGCTCACCAGCAGAGCAAACACCAGAGGGTCCAGGGTGGGAGGTGAGCAGAGGAAGAAGGGGAAACGGATGGGACATCACCCAAAAGGCACCAGCACAGGAGCAATTCCCAACCTGAAGACATCCAAACCAAATTCTCCACTTTTGTATGAGCATTAGCTCAGTGTGTATGAGCATCAACTGTTGCATATGTATCAACACATGTGAAGTAGCATAAAAACCACTATTAAAAGTAACTTAAAGGTAAATGTTCATAACACACACCAGTCAAACAAGCAGCTTGTATGGATGTTACATGAATGAGAGGTTTTAATGAAAATAACATTTTTATCTTAAAACTATATAAACCCTCAGCCTGTATCCCCCTGCCCTGTGAGCTCCTTTTGTACCCACTTCTTGATCGAGCTATTTGCCAGAGTAATTGAATCCTTCTCCAAGAGTCTTTATATTCTGTTCTGGTTTGGGGACAATGCTGCTGCAATACATTTACCATCCATCTTTCTTAACGTGCTTAATCTAAATAGAAGACTCAAATCCAAGATTGTGCATTTGATGGATAGCTTACCCTCTTTTAGCAGTGTGCCTTAAATGTGCCCTAGCAGAGCTCCAAGAAACCCTACAGAAAACCTGCATTCACAGGGGCTTTAGCCTCTCCTTGCAAGCCAGCTATCATATATACTTATTACAGTACAGTACGATTAAAAATAGATAAGGTTAAAGGAGCTGCCACATGTAAGACAAGGATAAGTGAACATGCTTAACAGGGCCAGCACCATATCAGACTTTCATGAATTTCAGGCTGCAGAACTCAACCTGCTGCTCCCCCAGGTCACCCCTTCCCTGCTGGCAGAGGCTGCACTGCAGAGATGGACTTCAGCACACCCAGGTGTGGGGGGCTTAGGGGGCTTGGGAAGGGAACCGTTCTCTCTACTTCTCAAATCAAACAAATACAAACCTACACCCTAGACCTGCCCTGTAACAAAACACAGCACACCCCACAAAGTCCCAAGCAATTCCCAAAGCAAACTTAGGCAGGCAGGCAGGAAGGCACCAGAGGTTTTTATATTCCACATCATTTTATATATTTAGATGTGGAATGTATTTGGATAGCAAAAAGGTATTAACAGTGGAAGCAGCAAAATCCAGCGCTAATGCCACAGTGTGATACACGGAACAGAATATTGCATTAGGAAAGTAACTGGGATATTCTTGCTAAAAAGCAGGTTTTATCCCCTCTCCAAGGGGCTGAGTCTACCACAGTGGCTAAGGGAATGCAATCCTGCACTCCTCAGTGTGCAGTGCTGCACAGTCCAACACCATAAGAGGGGTTTGCAAGATAAGTTTCCAACCAAAGGCAAAGCTGCACTGATGACTTTTTCCCTAAAGCAAAGCCAGCAAGGACCATCCCTCAAAGTTCATCCTCACTTCTACAGTACAGGGAAGAAAATCTATAAGGTTAAAGTCCTGCATCAATTTTGCAGCTTCTCCTCCATCAATGAAATGGTTAATTATATTTTTTCTACTGGTTTAATTCTGATAGAAGAGTCAACCACTTGATTTAATAATTCAGATGAAACACGTCCAGAGGAGAACACACAAATTTCTCATTCAGCTTTCAAATTGAATCAATTGAAAGGGTGTCAATAATGCAGCAGCAGAAATGCAACCCCCCACAATTGACAGGAAACCAAAGTTAGTCGTTCTTTATAAATTGACTATTATCTCAAAGCCTGGGAAAGAAATCAATGTACATCACTGCCTAGAAACTATGAACCTACCTGCACTCGGCTGTAATAATGGAGAACAATTAGACAAACAGTGCAGAGAATTCATCAAAACTAACAAAAAATAAAGACATTTACTGTTTAATTGTCACTCCTTTTCAGAAGCTCACTGCCTCCACCACAGCCTCGTGTTTCAGCAAATCTTGGGTGGCATTCGGAGCCTTCATCAGCACAGGGATGATGAGGGACGGGGCAAGAAGTGGCGGATGCCCGGGCTCAGGGTTCCCAGTGCAGCTTCCCAAGGCGGACGTCGGGAACGCCATGGACACAGGCCAGCAAGCAGCTGACACAGCCCTCCTCAGAACAAGATTGGCACGTCATGATTCATCGCTGCTGTCGGCCATGGCCGGTACGTTTTCATCAGCAGAGCCTCAGGACTCCAGCCTGGACACAAATCTGCGTCAAGACACGGTTCACGAAGCCCCTTCCAGACGTGGCCACCAGCCTTCCCGCTGCTCTGAAACAAATCACCCCAGCAGCCCAGCAGAGCTTCTCCCGTCGCTGTTCTTGTACCAAATAAGTCATAACACACCGAGCTCATCACTGACCTCCTCCCACCCATCCATCTCCTGCAGCCACCGGCAGGCCCCAGTGCTCCACAGGACTAAGTCCTAGTTTGCTTGCCAGACAGACTTCAGCACAGATATTTTATCTCATCAGCAACTACTTCACCTCTGCACTTCCCAGACTTTGGAAAATATTCCAGGTCAGCTCTTTGGAGATGCTGAAGACCAGCTTCACCATGCACTCAGCAACCGTACCCCTTCCAAGCCTAAAGACACAGTATTCAACAGGGCAGTGATCTCTCCACAGAACCCACCACCATGATTTTAGACCCAGGACTTTCCTGCAAACCTCACTGCTTTGGATTGATTGTCTCCTTCAAAGGTTGCTACTGCAGACAGTGACTGCACTGTCATGTTTTTGGACAAAAGCAGGAAAGGATTAAAGTTAAAAGTAAAAATCATTGTTTCTGAGTCTGTATTTTTACACACGCCCCTCCATCTTCAGTTAGAAAAGCTGAGGAAAAGCTGAGAAATGGGCAGAGAACAGAGGACACCTCCACACTTCACCTAACTGCAAGCCTGTGTCCTCAGGCCATCTCCTGGCATGGAAATCCAAGGCATGGCCACAGCTTCAGACCTCTAATCCCAACACTACACCTGGTTCCAGCAGATCCTGGGTAGGTACCCCAACTAAAGGGGTACAGACAAAGGGTACTGGTGATGCCAGCACTCCTCTTCCTGTAAATATCCCTCTTTGGTACTAAAGGAAACCATGGACAGCAAATGCATTTTTCAATCCATCAGCCAAATATAGCGTTGCAGCAAACTCGGTCATAAATTCCCCAGGAGGCAGAGGGCTGGCTGGGGGAAGCTGCACGTACACAGCAGCAGCCAGGATGCCCTACTTCCCAAGGAAACTCTGCTGCTTGTCGGATCAGTCCCCCTACCCATAGCCCACCTGGGAAGGATGCTCAGAGCTGACACGTGCCCCGCAACAAGTAGGAAAAGTTTCCAAGCTGCAGGACCCCTCTCAGTGGGAAGCAACACCCAAATCCCTTGCAGCAAGCGTCACGGCACTGTAATTTTACAAAGCTGCCTTGTAAAGCCACGGCAGGCTCTGGTCTAACCCAAACTTACACAGCACACGCTGCAAACGGAACAAAGGAAGAGCAGAAAAACCCGAGCAGACCTACTGTGATTTTCCTTTTGAAGTCGCACATTTCTTAGGGCTAAGCATGAGACGAGATGCTCTGATAACAATACTGCGCCTTAGAGCCTCTTTTTTAAGTCTATCTCCAGAGGGAAAACGCTTGTTTGTTAAAACCTAACCATGTGAAAAGCCCTAACAAAGCAAATAAAGCAGCAGAGGTTTAAGTTGCAGGCAGAACTTTAA
Source organism: Heliangelus exortis (assembly GCF_036169615.1). NCBI lineage: Eukaryota > Metazoa > Chordata > Aves > Apodiformes > Trochilidae > Heliangelus > Heliangelus exortis. The sequence continues at coordinate 587,702 of NC_092447.1, forward strand.
CGGTTTATGGATGGCAGAAATCCCTGCTCGCTCATCCCCTCCAGTATCATTGAGTACAGGAGGAAAACGAGGCCCAAGCTCCTTACAAGTGAGAGGACAGGGAAACTGCTTGAGAGAGAAAGGGAGTGCTGGAACAGGGCAGCCAGGCCCCTCGTTTTACTCCCAGCAAATTACATTGCCCAGGTTGCAGGGTGCAGCCTGGGCCACACGAAGCCCTTGGAGCTTCACCAGCGCTCGCTGCAGCTCAAGCTGCGCAAAGACCTTATTAGTCCTACAAAGGGTTGTATTAAAAATACATGAAATACGCAGACAATCCCACTTTTTATACATGGCTTCACTGCTTTAAGCACCTGCAAAGGCAGATAACATTTGAGCAGCAGTAACGGTCTGCATGTGGTTCTCTTTTTATGATCTTGGTATTCCAGGACATGGTATTCCAGAGGGGTCAGCTCAGAGGTGATGGAATACAAGCATTTGCTCCAAGCTCCCCTCCTATGGACCATCAGCAGCACACCCTGTCCTTCCCAGCAGCACTCAGGATGAGGAGGAGAACCTCCCTTTTCCCTCTGCAGTCCTAAGGTAGGCAGATGACCAAAAGCAAACCCCAAGCCCTGGGTTTACTGCTTTCAAGGCAGAGCCAGGCCTGTCCTGATCCAGATGGCATCTTCCCTACAGCACCCAAGGGAAAGAGCATCATCAAGGGAAATTCCTCTTCTCTGGGAAAACTATTGCATCGGTCTGGTCAGCACACACAAGCAGAAAGCACCCCAGGTTGCAACATCTACTAAATGACAGCCCAGGTACACAAGAACATCCTGTTCTATCTCACTGTGACACATTATCCATCTGATGTCTCCATGACGGGTAATCAAATCTCTTTGCTACCTTTTCCCTTTACTCATCCTCCCTTAATCCTCTCTCAAATTTTAGCAGCAGCTTTCATTAACAGAAGTCTGATTTCCCCTCCCAAAAGCATCACCTCCAATCTGTTATTCCAGATCACTATGATCACACTTTCCAGAGGGGAACTCCTACAGCAACCCCACAGCTCCTGCTCTGTCCTAATCCACAAAGACACATGGCAGAGAGGAGACTTCCAAAGCCAAAAGACAAATATTTGATGTTCTACAGACGTAGTGTGACCCCCAGCTCTCAGCTCTGCTGCTCACACAACAACGTGAAGGAAAGGACCTGTCCCTCCTGTGGTGGTCCTGCCGCTGCTGCCTGACCCTGCTGGGGACCTGGGGTGTCAGGGACAACGTGAGAGCTTTGACTTGGTTTTGGGGGGCAGTGCCTGCACACCCAGCAGAGGTGAGAGGAGGAGCACGGTGACACATGAAGGTACAGCAGCAGCCAGATAAACACACCACAGCCCTGTCTCCCTTGTCTCTGTTCTGCTCCCTCTCCTAAGGCTGGAGGTTGTTTTCCTTCTTTTGATAATCATTTCTAATATCGTCTTTCAGCCCACATTCTCCTCCTTTGCCACCCCGTGGTGAGGTCATGATACATTTGTGACAAGGTTTCCATGGCAACAGACTGACGACATAAACATAAGATTAGGATTTCTCTGCAAAGCAGGAGGAGCAGAAGATGGTTTGCAAGGGAGCGGGCTGCTACTCAAACAAATCTCTTCAGCAATAGCTGTGGGAATAGAGAACATTACCGGCAAAGTAAATTGCTTTTTGTGAAAACCTTCTCTTTTTTTGAAGTTTGCCCCTGTGTGAAAGTCTCTAAGTCAGAACCTTAACATTATTTTAATGTACTATTCGGTATTTAATAATCTTCTGCTTCAGACACTAGTCTGTTACCATGGGAATGGCAGCCGCACAAATACAGGATTATGGCTATCAAGTAGAAGGAGAGGAGAAATTATGAATAAGCGAGTTATGTTCAATAATTAGCAGCTAGACAGAAAAGCTCCAAATCATGAATTTAGATGGGTGCATTTATCTCAGTGTTTGAATACAACAACGAGGGCGTCACCGCTCAAAGCCAGAATTCTAACACATCTAAAGCACGAGCGTTTTGACCTAAATGGGTCCTACTTGGAAGGGTAATTTATCTTGCTCCCTTTTTTCCCTTCTTCTCCTTAACAGACCTCTCCACACATGGCTAGCTCCTTTCCCCCTGAACAACTCGCTGAAGCTGGGGAATTGCAGCAGACAGGACACACGGAGTGCCACGCTTTCCTTTGCCATGGAGACCCTGATTAAAGGAGCTGGGTGCTTGGAACTGGAGCTGCAAAACAAATTCATTTACACAGGCACAGCCTGCACCCTCAGGAGCGAGCCTGCTGCAGAGGCTGGGGACTCTTGGCCTCATCCTCTGTCTTTCTGGTGGGAGGCTCTCCCAGCCACAGGCAGGGACCCTGATGCATCCTCACAACTCCAAGAGCTCCAGGGAGCTGATTACTCTCCCCAGTTTCCCAGGGGAAAGCCAGATTTTGTGCCTGGGCTACAAAAAGTTGCACTCTTCCACAAGCATGGAAATGACCCCTCGTTTGCCAACCTGCATTCCTTATTCAGTGGAGATGCTTTCCTCTTTGCATATCTGTTGCTATTAAAATTCCCCTTCAATTCTGTGTACTAGCTTTTCTTGTTTATTCAATTAGACAAAAAGTATTTGGAGAATCTGATCAGAGAGAACTTATTTTCTCCACGCACTCCTCTGAATTTAAGGCTAAATTAAGTGTTATTTTAAAAACACAGCCTTTCCCTGCCTCCTAATTCATGCTCCCTTCTGACAGGTAAGTGGAGAACAATTCTAAGCCAAGGAACCAAAATCACTCTGGGAAGAGCAACACTCCAAAATCTCCTGCGGGACAGCAGGCACAGAAGTCCCCAGGTGGGAGAGGTTACCCCTACCAGAGGGCTGGGAGATGAAGGCTCTGAGTCCTTCTTGCCTCACCCAGCTGGGAGAAGCCCAGAGGAACTCTGCAAGGTGCTGAAGGACCCAGGGATCTCAGTCCCCATACCGGTGGCCCAGTGTCCCCAGACTTACAGATGAAGAATCCCTCTGCTCCCCACGGCCTTTCGGTTCCCAGCGTCCGCCCGCAGAACATCACCATGCAAAGAACACGTTCACTTACCTAAAGAGAACAGGGGGAACACACAGTTAGTACAAACGAAACAACCTGGGTACAAAAACCTTCTTTAGAAGCAGACAACTGGTTAAAAACCTTGACCAAGCTTTTGCAGCAAGTTAAGCCCCTGAAGAAAAGGAGAAGGTTATAAAATAGGTTAACAAATACTGAAGGAACCTTTGAGGCCTCTTTATTTATACCTACAGACATATTAGCGTAGGGATTTGATGCATAATACTTCTCAAATCACTCCTACAAAGTTAACACTCATGAGTATTAACTTCTCTGTGCCTGAAGGAAATGGGTCAATTTTAATTCTTCAAACAATCCTTTCTGGCACAATAACTCATTCTCAAAGCTACAAAGCGTTGTGCTTTGGCAAGAGGAATCCCAGCTCAAAGATGTGGATTGGCAGAAAGGCAGCAAGAAGAGGCTGCACCCCCCAGAGAGAAGCCACCCATCCAAGGAGGCCTCACTTCCCCATCAGCCCACAGGAAAATTCACTCAAAACCACAAATAAAGGAATCACAGTGATGGGAACTCCTGAACGGGGAAAAAAGCAGATTTAAATCCATGTCTTTGCCAACACACCTTCTTATTACTCACAGTCACCTCCACCAGCTCATTTCCACACCTGCCAACATGGGAAGCCACCACTGGGACTCTGATGAACAGGAATGAACCCTTCCAAATGCTCCCAGAGCAAGACCTGGGTCTCCTCAGCATCAGTAAATGTCTCAATCCCTCACCCTTTACAAAAGCCTAATTGACCTTTTGCCAAGAGGAGAACTTCAGCAGGTACCTCCTGGCAGTTTCCTTTTGTTGGGGATTTTTTTTTTTTTTTTTTTTGAGACCATAGGCATTAGGTCCCCACTGCTCTGCAGACAGTGGGTTTATTTTAACTCTGCCAGATCCACAGCCTTCTTGACTGCTTCCTGAGCAGAGTGAGCATCTAAGCTGCCTAGGCTCCTGCAGCCCCTCATTGGTATGCTCCCAGCACACAAAGTGTTAGCCTTTGATCTGCTTCATGGTGCCCTCCTCAGGATGTACCCCCCAGGCATCCGTGTTGCCTGCCCCTGTGCTTCAATGGAAAGGAGCTCAAGCAAAATCATCCTCCCAGCATCAGAGGAAAAACAGTAAAAGGAAGTCAGATCTCCTTCTCCAGATCTCCATGAGCAACCAGCCCCCAGCCATCCGCAGAGCCTGGCACGTCCTGGGGCCACGTGGGGTTGGGTAGCCTGAAGCATCATCCTCTACAACAAAGCTCCAGGTCCTGGCTGGTCTTTAAGCAGTAGAGAAAGGCTCAGCAAAAGGCTCAGCCTGGTAGAACCCCAGCAGAGTCCCCACATCTGGGAGCAGGAGGCTCCTCCTGGCACCTCCTCCTCCCCCGGGCACCGTACTGGGGGATCCCCTGCCCATCCCCAGTGTCCCCCCATGAGCTGCACCAGGGACTCAAATCCCTGCCACAGCCTGGACCCTCACAACCCATTTTTCAAGGTGTAATTACACATAGTAATTACATATTTAATTGTTGCACATTAATATCACCTCAGCCTATAATTACAGCTTATTCATGTAAACCTAATCAAGGAAAACCACCGTATTTGCATAAAAGTCGTAATGAAAAGTATAATGATTTCACTAACAAGATGTGGATAAGAATGCATATCTGTGACAAACACTTTGTGTCAAGAAGAATAGAAAACGATTTTCTTTCCTGAAGATTATTTCAGGCCCATTTAACACAATCTGTACCACTCCGCTGATGTGCAGTATCTTACACACATCAAGTCATATCTGGATAATGTTCCTGACTTCAAATAAAATTTCATTACTATATTTAGTTATAGAACGGCTGGAAATGGTTGCATTGTTAAACTTAATAAAAATTGGAATTTGTGAGGTATTAGGCAATCCTCAGTGCCAATTTCTCTCCTTGCTGTTCGAACACTGCGACGGTTCTATCCCAGCTTCCTCGCACCACCGTTTACGTTACAGCTTAATTTTCACCCATAAAACAAGCAATTAAGAATAAGTACAACTGCTTTGGAGTTCCTGAGGCCAAAGATAAAAATAAATTGGCTTTTATAAATTTGCTTTTTTTGCAGTGGTAAACCAAAAAGCAGTGCTAATTATCAATAATTTGTCACCTCTAATTTAGGCAGGCACACTGACGGGCAGGCACATCTGGATGATTCCAAGCCCCAAGCCAGCAGGCAGCTTCACGTGGAGCAAGGCCTTGTACAGTCAAAGCAAGTGGAGCAGAAGGGCTCAGCTTTCAGCACCCTCACCACCCTGTCCTCGCAGACACGAGTGGGCAAACCCCACTCCAGCCTCGTGCTACATGCAATGGTTTCATGTAAAGCTCCAGCTCCTGAAGTTATCACCCTAAATTTCACTTCTCCATGGAAAAAAACTTATGCTGTGCTAACAGGAGAACACAACCCTACTGTGAGGGCAGTGGGGACCATCAGCCACTTCCACCTCATGGCCTCTTTTGTTTCAGAGCAGTAGGAACTGCTCCAGCACTGGTGCTTCCAAAAACCAGGTCTCCTGCTTGGCTGCTGATTTACCAAACACCCCTTTCCCCCCCAAAAAAAAGCAGCAGTTAGGTGCTCCTTGGACTTAAAAGGCTGACTGCATATTACCCATATGTAAAGCATTTTCAGGTTCTCACTTCCTAAACGTTATTTGATTTTCAATTACACCCTCAGCACATTGTGTCTCAGTGTGCCAGGTCATTACCAAACCAGGCTACTCGGAGAGCTGTGCTACCAAGGTAAGCAGAGAATTCCCTAAAAGCTCAGATAAGAGGCAGGAGAATTAGCTTGCTTTTTTGCATTCAGGTATGTCGTTTTGAAATCTATATTGCAAAGGCAACAGCTGTACACAACATCTGGAGAACTTCACTGCCTCAAAGTGCCTCTAGAACAAAGAGGAAATGTGCAGGTTCCTCCATCAGGGTGCCTGTGAGTTCAACAGGCTGCATTTGTCTCCTTGACAACAGGCAGCACGACTCAGTCATCCGGTTCCTCAGCAATTAAGAATCTCACTTTGAGCAAGAGGTCAAGACAAGGGAGGGAAAATCGTGGCCACCAGAGGAGGAGTCTGTGGTTGCCCACGAGCTGTGTTCAGGCTGCACTCCCAAGTGGAGCAGCTTTCCAGTCCGTGCTGCAGGAGCAGCCAGGTTTCATTTAGCTGCAGTGCTGAGGAAAGCCAGGGCTGGGTTCAGGCAAGCTGCAGGAGAGCATCTCTTGCCGTGAATTTCAGTTTAACGTTATCTATTGCTCCACCTGCCATTCTGTTTAAATACTCCAGCTCAGTCGTCTGCTGGGAACAGAGTCAAACAATTAGCATGCAACATCTCCACCAACAACAGAGCTCAGGAGCGCTCTCAGCTACTGAAAAGCTGTAAGTAATAGAACAGGGGAAAAAAAAAAAACAAACCACCAAACCAATCCTTTCGGAAGTCTGCATCTCTGGTCACCCCGCTGCCCATCTCCTCATTAATCCCCCTGGAACAAAGATGGCACAAAACAAAACTTTGCCTATCCAAAAATTAAACCTTGGCACAAAACTGTCTGGACAGAATGCACCACCACAAAGCAGTGTGATGCTGGCAGAAAGAAGAGCCCAACACCAACGAAGGACACTCTGAGGGGAAGGAAGTGATGGGAAGGAAACCGGTCAGGGCAGTGCCAGCATCATTTGTCCCTCTCATGGAACCAACACACAGCTCCCAGAGAAGGGTGAAGTGTGCCCTGGGGTAGGACATATCCCTGCCCTAATCCCAGTGCAGACAGCTGGCAGGACTGCTTGTGGTGAGACAGAGCCCCCCTGGTCCTCTGCTCCCGATGGGAATCACCCCTGGGGCTGCTGCAGACCAAGCACTTCCCACCCTCTACATTCATCTGGCGTGTTTGTGTTTTGCCCGCTACCTATTATGAAACAGTGCATATAATCTAACCATTAGTTGATCAAGGGAGAATTTAAACATGACATACCAGTAATTAAACTAGAGGAGAACCTGGCTAATTCACACCAATGATTAAGAGCCACTGCAGACTAGCAGATTTTACAAGCGAGTGAACACGCAATAAAAATCTTGCTCATTTATTTTGACAAGTGTCACTTCACATTAAAGGTACACTTCTCCATGAACTCCAGACTCCACCACAACTCTATTCCCAACATGGCACCTCATTAAGTCCCAGGCTCAGCAAAACATTTCACCACGTGCTCAATTTTAACTGTGAGAGACTGGAAAACACCACGAAGAGGCTGTGGGACCTCCATATACACCTGCATGCACAGAAAAACCCACCTTGTTTTCCAGGAGCACCCCATCCTTCCCACCCTGCCCAAACACAAGTCTGGGTCTGCCCAGTGTTCCCCTCCAGATCTACCTGGGAAACATGTTTTGCACTTCAGATGCTCACTAATTGCAACGGCTGCAGCAAAGAAAGAGATAATTGATCCAATCTGTTTTGTTTACAGCTTCCTACCAGAAAGATGAGTGTGTTTCTGCAGAGCATAATCAATTTCAAAACATTTCATTTTTCAGATGACACATCCCTGCTGCTCTTTATCCCTTGTCCATTTGCCTTATTAGGGTTAAAACCAGACTCAAGCCAACCAAAAAACCTTTCAGCTTATTTTACTACTTCCCAGGGAAGAAGACCCAAAATCAAGATGCAAGAATTCCACGGAATCCATCGGGATTGTTCTGTTTCTCTGAACATTGTATTCGGGCTGAAATGGCCAATCCAGAAGCCAAATGCTGGTTTCTTATTGACTAAGAGATGTCAGAGAAGCATTTGACTACCTGCTTCAAGACCAACACCTCAAGGTGTGTTTGTCCAATTCACCAGGGAGGCTGAGGGAACCTCCTCAGAGCCAGGGAGTCTCTGCAGTCTCCAGCAGGCTGGCAAGGTCACCTCCAAGGGCAGGTACACATCAGGTTCTTGCTTCTCTGATATCTAGAAATAAGGCACGCAACTTGTAAAAATATTTTTTTATATATTTAGGCACTTCCCTACACGTCTTCAGAGCTCCTCCTCCGCCAGTGGAAGTTTCCTTCATTTGGATTCTGGACCCAATTTGAGAGAGTGTGTGTAGGAAGTGACAATCTCACCAGTCCCATCGTTTCTGACTCAGCTGCAGCCTGGTAGGGATCAGCACGGCAGGATGCTGCTGCTCAGCCAAAACAAGGAGGGAACTGGGAGCCAAGAAACTCATCCGTCATGATGACAGCAGACGGGGGGCACAGACCTGTTATTAGAGCTGGCATGGAAATGTTTTCAATAACAAGGCTCACATCCCTCTACTTATTTCTTTGGTATTTTTAGGAAGGACTTTGCAGTTTCAAGACACAAGTCTGAAGCCCCACGGGACACCTGGGAGCCCGTGCTTCCCAGGAGCCTGGGGAGAGCCAAGGAGCAGCATCCTGCACCTAACCTCCTCTGGAATGGGGAGGTGAGAGCTTCAAAAAGCCCGTTTGGCTTCCACTAACCCTCCTACCCCCTCCCCATCTCTGCCTGAGCACAGTGTACACACCAAGCACTTCCCTACCAATGGGCTGGACAACTTCAGAGATCATTTAAAAAGAAAAACACTACAGGAGCCTTGCCAACCACAAAAAGGTCTGGTGACTAGAGATCAAATCTGATAGGAAAAAAAAAAAAGACTAAAGTGTTTTCATACAGACAATTTGAAGTCACAAGTTCAAAAATTAATATTTTTACATGCCTGCTCATAGGCAGATACCCCCAGGTTATTCTGGCAGCCTCTCTACCTGCAGCTATCTTCGTGTAACACTCCACCTTCATTCCAGTATGCACTCAGGCAATTAAACTCCACATTTGCTGTAGGCATTAGGTGCTTTGAAAATAAACAAAAATGTTTTCAGAGACAGGCAGGACAAAGCCAGGTAAGGAGAAGTTCACAAACACACTCAAAGGTAAACATCCTCCCTATGCTACCAATTGTGCCTTTCAATCCCCTGAGGAGGCCAGCAGAACAAGCTCCAGAAAACATCCCCCCTAGGGCAGTGTCTGATCCTCCTGGGGAGGTGTGGAAGGTGGCACCCAGCCTGGCTGTGTGTGGGTGCAGAACAAGGTGGCAATGTCACAGGTATAAAATATACATGACCTGATCCTCGACTTCAGAAGCAGCAAAGGCTGAGGCTGCAGCAAATGCCAAGGCTGTCCTCACAGATATTTATTCCAGTGCAGAGATTTTTTATGACCTCGGGAAGCATCCACTGCGAGAAGACTCTTCAGTACAGTGATTACCAAAACCTGCAGTGCACAGAAGTATTCTGACCACTACACACGCCGTGCACTCAGACAGCACCAGCAAGCTTGGTTATAGAGAACAGCACTGATGAGCTTTGACAATACATTCCTTTACGTTTTACACCAGACAATTCATCTGCCATAAAAGTGACGACAGAAGGTTTAACCTCACTATAATTTTTAACTCAAAGTTCCCTGGTCGCTGCAGAACCCCACATGAAATGAAGATTAACCAGAACCATTAAAAAAAGCAATCCTCCTAACAAGTTCACAGCACTCATGTTTCGAGGTGTCGGCTTTGCCAAAACCAGGCTTTCCATCACCAGCTACTCCAGCTCTGCTGACTGCCTGTCCCTCCTGAAAGCTGCTGGCATTCACTCCAGCAGACCCTCAGGAAAGGGGAAAGAGGTGCAGGCTCTTACACAAGGGATGGGGCTGAAAAATTTGCCTGTTCACTGTGAGATGAGGCTGCCTAACAATTCCAAGTGCTTGGTCCTAGTTCAGAGCTAAAGCCAACATCCTTTCTATCACAAAGCCCAGTCTGCCCCAGATTGCACCTTGGGTTTCTACGGTACATAGCAACGCTCAGTCTGGTAACACAGTGCAAATTACTTTCAGAGTAATGAAATGAAAATGGAGGGAGTCATCAGAAGATTGAAACACGAGATCTGACAGGGAAAACTTAAAAAAAAACAAAATTAACCTTCTTCATTGGCTATTGAAGAATACTACTAATTAAAAAAACAATCTCATTTTCATTCTTCACCCCAAGAGGAATAAAAACACACTTCTTTTACAGGATTTCTGTCACTCTGTCCACCAAAATGCAGCCTTTTCAGGGAAAAAGTCTGAAGGTAGGATCAGCAGCTCATTTTTAACAAATCCTTCCCTTAACCTCCCTCAGCACAAAGGGAAGGAGAGTGTGGAAGGCACCAGTCCTGGAGGCAGGTTTACTGTAGTGTTACTCTCCCATGATTTCTCCTGCCAAGCACGGTGAGCGAGGGGTGGGAGGAGGCTGCCAGGTGCCACAGCAGCCACAAAAAGTTTTGTCTCGCTCCAGGCTTCCCATGAATTGCAAATCTTCAGGTTGCCACAGAAACTCTCCGGGCTGACACACAGCCATCGGGAAGCATCACGGTCATCTTTTCCATCTTGTTTGCTTTGCATCAGAGCACTTTAAACTCCCTGTGGCATTGGTGCTCCGCAGAACGATTCCCTCCACGCAGTTATTCTTGTGCAGTGTCCAAGCCGCAGTGATTAATCATTCCTGCTTCCTCAGCTGACATATCGAGGTGGGGAAACGACATCCTAAATGAGCAGAGCTGATTACCTGGGAAAGCAATTCTTCAAGATAGCACAGCTAACTAATAGCTCCATCTGCCACAAAACCACTTTCCTGAGCCCCAGAAGTGGTGTCGGGATGCAGCTAACAATTCTGTTGCACCTGCCAAATTTGAAATTGTTTGTCACGAGCTGCCACAGATGTGGGGAGCTCTTGGCCATTTCTCTGGTGTTGCCCTGGGCAGCAGGCATCTCAATCAGAGGGGCTGCAGTGGCTGGTGATGGAGCTGAGGGCAAGAGCTGGGCTGAAACAACAGCAGCTCTTGTACAGCAAAGACTTTGCCAGAGCCATCGCTGATCTTGCACATCCTTCTTTCCACGCAGGTTCAGAAACCTGGAGCCACAGGTAGCAGCTGAGGTCCACCTGCCCTGAGCCCTTTCCCACTGCAACCCACATCCCATTCCCATCCCGACTGTCAGCACTGCTGCTCTGGCAGGGAGAGGCAAGGTATTTTTCAAGTCAGACTGAATTTTAATAGAGAAGAACCTTGAAAGAGCCCAGCGATGCTCATCCCTGCATCAGCAGATGGGCACCTCCAGCAAAGTGCAGCACGCCAGGAACACAGAAATGCTGAGAAACCAAGCCTAGGCCTTAAGCTAGACCTACATCAGGCAATTAAATATAGATCCAGTGCCCACAAGCTCATAATTGCAGTGCTCCAGATCAATGTCTTCACACCCAGACCAACAGCCTCCAGAAACAACTGCCAGGGAAGACAGAGACAGACCTTACAGGCTGCTGCAGGCATTCAAAAATGTGTTTGTACAAATTCTCTCCAAGAAGCAATCACTTCTTTACAGAAACAGAAAAAACTGCAGAGACATGAAAGCATCAGATGAGGAGCAGGTCCCTGTCCCCCTCTTCAGCCAGGCAGCTGGCAGCCCAGGGACAAGCCAGATGTCAATTTCCTTTTGTTTGTTTGTTTTTTAAAGGATGCTGACACTAGATCTGGCAATTCTGTTTCTACTGGGCAATTTCCCACTGGTCAGTTTCTCATCACTTCCACAGAGTGAACTCCATGGTTCAAGATCAAACCAAACGTTTTGGAAGGTTTTCCCTGGAAACCCAAAATTTGGGTTCCTTTTCCTGCTCCTGCCGAGATCTGAGCTCTAGGATAACATTCCACGGATCTAAAAGAAGCTGATGCATGGGGAATGGGAGTTGTTGGGCACCTTCAGCACCCAGCTCCAAGCCTGGCAGGGACAGCTCCATGGAAGGGGCTGCTCATTAGTGTGCCTGGATTCACCACTCTTCCTCATTCAAGGCTCTTGGGGAAACCCTTGCCCTGACTGTAGGTTTGATTATCCAACCTGGCATTCATCCTGTTACAGTTTGGTTTTATGTTTGCCTTTTTTAATGTTATTGAGAGAAGGTTTCTGCAGAAAAAGCCCAAAGATTTAAAAATGGCATCAGATCTAAGGGCAACCAGCAGGCCCTGCAAACCCAGGCTTAGAGGCTTTTCTTGGATAAAACAGTTGTGAGACAACCTTGGGTAAAGCAGGAAAGTTATTTTTATCATAAATGCTCCTGCAGAGCTGTTTGTACTTGCACACTGTCTCACCAGCTCCCATCACTGCAAACCCATCAAAACATTCAGATATTCTAATACTCCAAACCGCCTTCTTGTCCTTCCCTTCTCCTCCTCAGCTCTCTACCAATGCATCACTTTTCCTGATGGCCATGCCACACTTGCATTGCCTGCCAGCCAAGGCAGGGAGCTCTAAACTAGGGCTGTTCAAGGGCTTTGCCATGTTTTATTTATTGCATTTGTAAAATCAGCAAATTACCATGGCACCCTATTGAACAGCAGAAGTTCAATCACTTAAGAAATCAGCCCACTCAATGGAGAACCATAAGACCACAGCCTGGGATTTGCTTGGGACTGAACTTCCAGCCTGACAGAACCACCTCTGTGTGCCAGACACCGACTTTCAAACAAGAACCAAGGGGTTCTGCAAAGGGTTCTGAGCTGCTGTAATTAATACAAGAAACCCGCACGGGCAAAACCACTTTCCAAAAATTACTTTGCTTCTATCCAAACAAATCTGTCGTGTTTCCCTCTGCCTTGCAAGGAGGGAGAAAAATGCCTCCGGAGCTGAGATTTCATAATTTCATTCAAAAGTCACCCTTCATGTGTTGTGCCGTTGACAGCTAATTAAGTTCTCCCAAGGTAAAATAAATGTAACGTTTGAAAGTTGCTTCCCTGTTTTTAAAGTCTTGACTGGTATTTCACTTGCGTATTATTAATCAAGGAAAAACAATTAAACAGTGTATTTGAGTCTGCTTAAGCTAAAATCCCAGCACCTTCTGCATCCTAAAAGTAGGTCACTAATCAAGTTTGGGTTTATTTTCGCTCAATTCTGTTTCTTGGCACCGAGACCTATTGCCCAGGACACAACTACTTACTCTGCAACTTGGGTGATTAGACAGTGCATTCTGTTCTGCTTCGTAAGGACAAAAGATGGAGGAAGCTGAGCAAACGAAGCAGAAAAATGGAGCTGCAGCCCCTGCTCCTGATTTTTACCTGGGGGTTTTTCTGCCCTGTGCAGCCCCTGCCTGGAGGCACCTTGCTGCCTGTCACATAAAGCCTTCCCACACGCACCAGGGGTTTTTTTGAGCCATTATTTAAAATGAGTTTGAGAAAAAGCCACAGGACTTGTGCTGTGACGGAGGATAATTACCAAACCTTCCTGCAAAAGCTATGGCACACAAAGGGTATTTCCCAACACGAAGAGGGTGGCTGAGACGAGACAGTCATTTGGGGCTGTTTCCAGCAGACTGTGACATACATTGCACAGTCCTGACAACACAAGAGCTGTTCCCACAAGTTCACCTCAATAAACATCAACGTGGAGCGATTCAGAGTGGTTCATTTATCCCCTCATACTCCTACGACCATCACCATGCAGCTACTGGAACAGCTGATCTGCATCCCCAGCTAAATCCAAGTAGATTAAACTAAAATAATGATTGGAGCAAATCAACACTTCAAGCCAAAATTACTGAACACCTGAAGGCTGCCTGCGAAGCCCCGTTTATCGGATATATCTGGCTTGGCTGTTTTTAAAACTGTACAGAGTGAGGAGGAAAATCTATTGAGCCACATCTCAATATCAGACGGCCAAGGCATTATCACTGTGGCATGTCCTCAACAGTTATTGCAGCAAAGTGCCTTTTCTTCATCTCCTGAAAACCCATGTAGATAATATTTCAACAATAACCACACACTTTTCCCTGCGGTACCAACACATACAAAGCGCATTAGGAGCGCTGCCAGGCCCTGAAAGGCTTTTCTCACTGCTTCCATTCAGCCAGAGCCTTGCAGGTGCTGCAGCGCTTCCCCAGCCCGGCTCCAACGGGAGCTCCAAATCAATACGGCTCCTCGGCCACCATCCAGCCCCAGTAAATCACTCCAAGGGCAAGCCCTGCTGAGTTATGTGATCGTTCCTGCTCCTGTTTTGCCCGGCACAGCGCGCCATAAACCACGGCAGCTCGGGGCAGCCCAAGCTCACGGGTCAAGCGCAGCACAAAGCGAGGTGGACACACGCTACGGGTTGGCTCTGCAGAGGAACGTGTGGCCAGCAAGACAGCACCTCTCAAACCAGGAGGGTGGGGACAGCAGGAGCAGCCCACCCTGCCCTCTGTCCCTAAATCACTCTCAGGTTCACTGGATCCAAAGGCAAAGCCCATCGAGGACAGCCTGAGGTCAGCTGCCCCTGCCAGAGCGCTGTGCCGCGTAAAACCTTCTGCAAATGGACAGAAAGTTGTTTGCTTTCCCAAACCAAGGGAACTGCATGTCCTCTTTGTGGCAAGTTATTCCAAGCTGGCTTTCACACAAGCCTGCCAAAGAGAATTTGAGGTTTGTGGGTTGCATGGCAGGAGATTTTTGTGGTTGGCTGGTGAAGCGATTGGGCTGGAGAGTGGTTCTGAAGTCCTCTGATTTGCTCAGATTTCCCCTGAAGTGACCTACAAAAGCAAAGGGGAGAAAGGGAGAACTTGTGCCTATTTTCTCTAGTTTACTGCTGTCAAAGACACCTTAAAAGCTTTCAGAGGTATTTTTTCTCATCTCCTTTCTCTGTGCTGTAAATTCAGGTCATGCCTGCGTTTGAAGATTATCAAAAGGCAAAATGGAGAAAATGCCCTCTCTCCAAAAGCAACAGAGGCAACACTTTGATGTCCCAGGGGCCTCCCCAGCAGCATCCCCACAACAAGAGGCCATTGTCCCAGCTCAGCCAAAACACCAGCACCTGAGGACCTGATCTGTGCTTGGAATAGGAAAATGCACTGGGATCCCTAGCACCTACTCCAAAATCCAACTGCTGCCCATGAGGATCAGAAGTAGAAAAGACACTTGACAGGGGCTCAGCAGCCTCCTGTGTGCATGAAGTGCACAACCCTGCAGCTCTGTCATTCCCTGCATTCCAGGAGCAATCCCAGAGGACAACAGCAGTGTCCCATACTCACCAAGGTACACAAGGCTGCTTCAAGACCAGAGCAAGGAGAAAAACCTCTTAGACACCCAAACTGTGATAAACCAACTCTCTGTTCCCAACCTTCTGCCTCTCCCAGCTCTGCAACTGGTCCAGTCCTGGCTGCTGGGAATTGGGCAGCCAGGTCGCTCAATGATGAGCAGAGGACACTCCATGCCTTTCATGTTGTCTCCTGTGTGCCAGGGACAGAGGATGAGGGAATTCTTCACCCTGAAAATACTCAATTATTTTAATAGGATTACGTTTGAGATTGACAATGTTTAGAACAGTCCCTTGAATTCATTAGCTTGCCAGAGCTGCAGATAAGTAATTTGAATGCAGAGATCTCTTAAGTTTAAGTAAGTAACTGGCAAAGAGTCAATTCTCACCCTCCCTGGTTTTAGGCACACCGCTAATTTTTGGAAAGGAGTTCCTGAACTCAGCAGTAAAACACCCCCTGCAGCCTTGCACATCCACCCTTTCCATGCATTTCTCCTTACAACCTTTTGCCTCTTGTTACAGACGCAAAAACATGAGGGCAGAGCAGCTCCAAACCGCAGAATAATCTTCCCTCTTTAAACATCCCACATGAAGAGTAAACCAAGTCATAAATTAAGGGAATGGGGAGCCCAAAAAGGCACAGACGTGTAGCTCTTCTGTACAACAAATACTGTAGGGTACAGAAAAGCAGTGCTCTGAAACCCAGAACTGGCATTTCAGAGGCACACAATCCTTTCTGTGGAGTAAAAAAAAAGAAATGGCACAGCCCTGCGAGGCTCTAGCCCCTTATTTTTTATGTCTGGGGTGAAATGGCTGCATTCCCACCCAATGGCTCACCCAGGGACTGATGTTTGCCCAGGTCTGGGAATGTGTCAAGCTTCATGTAAATATCAGTGAATGTTTTACCAGCTCCCTCTGCCTCAGAGACAATCACCACCAGTGTGTGTGGCTTCCCCAGGTGCCCAGAGCATCCAAAACTTGCACAGCAGGCCTGTCCTCTTCCAGGGGTAAAGAAGGGCCTTTACCAAGCCACCCTCGAGCACGCAAAGCTTCCGAGTAATGCCAGCACTATCAAGGCTGCCAACTACCCCTGGGACCTTTTCTGAGCTTTTTCCCTTGAAATTCAAGTTCCTGGCACCCCAGGCTGTGAGATACAAGAAAGATACGGGGCAAGCACACCACCCTTCCAAAGGCTGCAACACTTCTGAAAAGGCAATTTAATGCTCGCTTTATGCTCAAGCTGGGGGAACCAAACAGAGGCAAAGAAACATGTACAGGCATTATCATGCTGGCCAGCAACCAAAAAGGTAATTAAAAACCTCCCCCTGAACAGCCGGTCAACAAAAAAACACTACTAATGCCTTTGATTGCCAAGCCAATGTCTCCTAGCACATCAGCAGTCCCAGCAGGTCCCTGGGACCTAACAGCACAGCTCTGTGCTCCAATGTCTGGCCCATAACACCCCAGGGACACAACCACAAACTGCTGAGCCCCTGGCAAACCCCTCTCAGCAGACAACAGTCTCAACTCCAAGAAAAAAACAAATCCATTGGATGAGCAGTGTCAGAGCCACTCACCAAGATAAAAGAAATGGTTACGGAGCAATAAGGGGTTTGATTTACAGTGAAGCCACTTTCATTACAATACTTGAGCCTTCAAGGACGAGGTCTATTAAGAGATTGCTTTTACCAAGGAAATTTAAGTGGAGAGACATTTTTTCTTGTTGAGGGTGGCAAATTGTCCACATAATTTTAGGTCTCTGTAGTAAACATCCTAAAAATATATACTTTTCCAGCAAATCCCATTACGTTGAACAGTGCTTGCTGAATTCTTTTGCTTCTGTGGCTGAGGTGGATGAAAGGCAAACACCCTGTGCCCAGTGCCCCTGTGCTCCAGCCGGAGCACTCGGCTTGAAATCCCATCGAGCAATTTTACAGCTGACACCTCTTCAGCAGAGAGAGATTTAAACCTAATAGCTGGAAAACTTAAAAATACAAAACCCAGCAAGGACAGCTCAGCATGTGCAGAGGCTGCCGAGGAGCACCTCAGGATCCCTGGAAATGGAGGATTTTCCAAGCTGCCTGTCCACAAATCTTGTATCTCCCTAAAGGGAACGGGCTCTGAGCAACACCTTAACCATACGCCTGAAGCCAAGGTGAAGCCCAAACCAAAGACAGGTTTTGCCAACAGCTCCCCAGGTCACCCAGCTTCCCCCACACAGCTTCCACAAACCTCACATCACCTCCAGCACTTCAGAGTGGAACTAAGCTAACAGCTCAGAATTCCTGCACCTCCAGGACTTCTGTCCCCCTGACCAGACCACGGGGCAAGAACACTTCTAACTGGAGACTGAGCTGAACAAAATAGCCACCCAAAGCCAGGATCTTTGTTGCTTTCAAAGGACAACACTAAGCTGTTGGTAAAGCTGGGTGATGCTGCAGCCTCTGGAGAGTACCTGAATGCTCCCCAAAGGGAACCAAGGCTCCACCAGCCTGATTCTCCAGCTGTGCTGCAGGAGCCACCAACGCTGCCCAACAGGGACAAGCCCAACCCAGGCTGTCTCACTCTAATCCCACCAGGAATGCAAGTGGAGCAAGGCTGTGTTGCTTTCCTTAAACTTTCACGGTTCAGAGCACAGTTTGCCTCACTTGAGGCTCAAAATGTTGTGGATGGAAGCATGAAACATCTCCCCCGCCAACTGACCTACAAACCAGGGGAACACCAGCACAGCCCCATTGCTTGCTCCACGTGCAAGAACCTGGCTCCAGATTTACTCATGCCTTCCCTAAGCGAAGTCAACAAGCAGAGAGCTCACCAGCCACCTCAGTGAAGCCTTTTGAAAAAATACCTGCGTAGAGACACACATATTAAGGCTACAGACCACTGGGTAGCTGCCAAAGATGATGGAATACAGTGTAGTTTACTTATTTCTTTTTAATGGCTGCTGCATTCCACCTGAAAAATGGGTCCTGGAGCTACATAATTGGGGATAAAAATTAAGCGACAGTTGCCATTTGTCACTGGGGAAGCTGATCACACACATTCCTCATCAAAGCACGCAGAGCACAGCTGAGCCTTGGCCTAAAACTGAGGGGAGAGGCACTGCCCAACACACCTCCTCACTGCAAGTGTAATGTAGCATCAAAGTCTTTCATTACAGACCAGGACAAATGTGTTTATTGAACAAAGTATGATGAGCTTTGAGTTCTGCTTTCCACTCGTACCACTGTTTTAACATGTTTCAGGTACAGGCTCTACCTGACCATGAGCCTACCCAGAAAAAATCAAAAATTTCTCCAGCTGAACATCATTTCACAATTTCACTGTGTCCCTCCTCCCACCCCTCTTTTCTGTGGTTAACAGGGAACAATTCCATTTTAAAACCAGACCATACTTCTCAGTCATGGCTGCTGTTATCAGTGCAGAGTGCTAAAAGGCAGAGTTTCATTTCATTCCCATACAAATATTCCAGCAAAGGCTCTCTGCTGGGAAGCTGCACCTTCAGCTTTTCATTCACTTCTGTTTGTCTTCTCAAAGGAGGTAAGGAAGTACGTTAAATAATTTTTTTTTCTTCACCAGTCACAAAGCATCCCAAAATAAACATGAGAAGGCTTTGAACCACAAAATATTCTTAAGTACGTGACACCAAGTTCCCTCTCAGAACTCCACAGATTGCACATTCACAGAAGCCTGTGATTCTTCGCACATTTTCCAGGACACATTTCCCAGAGCTTGCACAGTTTATTGCAAAATATTGTACAACATATTACAGCACCAGAATGATCAACTGGTTGGCTGGACACACCGGATTTGCTTGTTTTCTTTTCAGTTCAAGTTTCAGGTGATGTTTTGGCATGACTTTTTTTTTTGGCCAAAGCAACAATAACATCACTTCTTAAGCCTCTGTGAGAACTGGAACTGTCACCCACGTCACACTGGCCATCAACCCTAGAAAACTTGTTCTAGGAGGATCTATCAGAAAGAACTCTATTAAAAGTCAACTTAATTCTTCCAAAACCAAATATAAGAAGCCACCACTGGGAAGGGAGAAATAAACATCTGTACAATCAGAACCAGAGCTTCAAGTTTCACTCTGAGGAGCCCACTGAGGAGGTCGGGAGCTTTGTGTGCTCCCAGAACTCCTCAGGTGCCCTGCCCAGAGCCCAGCAGCAAGCCCCCAGCCAGAGGACCTTGCTAAGCCAGGAGGACAAACTGGGGTGTCCAGAGCCACAGCATCTCATGGGCAGCAGAGCCCAGGCAGAGGGCAGGGAGCTGCTGACACGGGTGACAAGTGCCATCAGAGGCTAAGCACGGGGCTGCTCCGGGTTTATGTACAGAGGTTTACTACCACCTTATAAAAGAAGGATTTCCAGAAGGCAAATGGACCGATGTCTCAAAATAGAGTGTTTACATTAATGCTTGGCAAGCAAAGCCCTGCAAACATAGATGAATAGAGATAAGCTATAAAAACACCATGGACATTTACTTGCTGGAATAGGAGCTTGTAATCCAATTTCATGTCCTTCTGCCAAGTGTTACACACAGCATCTTTGTGTATGACGACTCTTGTCCTCGTCCCCCACCGCCCCTCGGCGAAGATTAGCCAAGAAGAAGCAGCAGCAATTCAGAACCAATGCTCCATTTAAAAAGCCATTGAAATGGGAAGTTACGATCTGGATGTATCGGAACCCACTGCCCTTCCATTTGTAGGAACATTAAAAGATCAGGAAAGGGCAATAAATACTGCCTGAGCAGCAGAGGGATGCTGGAGTAGCGGTGGAAAAACAAACCTTTGCACACCTTAATGGAGAGCAAGCAGATTCCCCTCCCTCCAAGGGCACAACGGAGCCCTGCTCATGGATTTACTGCTTCCCAACCAAGCCTGCCTGCCTGGTGCAACACAAAACACAAAGAGAAAAGCTCTTGTTGCAGTGCAACAACTGGAGCTTTGCTCCCCCAGGACAAGGGAGAAGGCAGAGCCACCAGGCACAGGGACCCCAGTGTCACACTGCCCCAGGGCAAGGTGTCCCTCAAGGCCAGGAAGAATAGTGGGAGCTCTGCCTGTGACTCATTTCAGTACAAACACAAGCTGGCCTTCATCTAGAGTCTCTCCTACTTGTGAAAACTGTTTTAATAGCCTCAATTACGCCAGGGTTTGGTGGCTTCAGCACCTGCAGCTGTATTTTTAAAGGTTCCATCCAATTTCATCTGATGCACAGGAAGAGTTCTTCTTCCATTTGATTTTTCTTTGACACAACATAGGAAAGATCCATAATTCAGTTAATCACTCATCATGTAAACAAAGAAACCTCTTGAGAACCAGAGAGCAACACGTACATGTATTTGCAATGCATAAGAGGATTTTTTTTAAATGGTAACAATGCAATCTATTCAGTGTGAAGAGTCTGTGAGGCCAATTAAATACTTTGGGCTCCATAATTATAATTGCAGTAATGAATGGCAAGGAGCATTACAGCCTGCACAATGCAGTTCCTATTCAGCTCAGCGATTCAGTTCTTGTCTGCTTTCAACTAACCTTTTGTGTCTCTTCCTATCAGATCTTGCAGATTACTTTCAAAGTAGAATAAAAATACCCCCAAATATTCCAAGTAATGTAATATATTAGGTATCCTTTGGTGATGCCTACGTGCAATCTACAGAAGGGATTAGGTGCCAAATGGCTAACATCTGGATTTAGTCATTTTGGCACTAATGAAAATCAGAGGGGCTCAGGCCACCAACTGATCACACTGGAAAACCCACCATAATTTATCTTTTGCTCACTAGGTTTTGGTTTCTCAATCGTTCCTAAGGTGCCCCTAACCTTGGTGCCTGCATTTTACTGCATTTGGTATCTTTTGCAAATGAACGACTTTCCACAAATCCCTTAAACCTTGAGTATTTCCAAAGACACCTCACGTGCAATAAACACCCTACAATGTTAGACCTGTCCCTCAGGCTTTGGCATTATGGTGACACAGACTGTGCAGGGAGCACAGGAGCTTTTCAGATGGTTCCAGCTCGGTGTGAAAGCTCAGCTTGCCCTGATGAAGGAGCTACCACTTCTCCAGCCACCCACAGCACACTGCTCCTCCGGCTCCAAGATTTACAGAGTGCTGACCCAAGGCCATAGACAACCTTCTCCTTTACACTCCAATAATTAGCAAAGTCAAATGTCTTGCTCATCAGTCTCATTTCAGGAGGCTCCCTGAGCGTGTTGGGCATCTGAGAGGAGAGACACCACGGCAGAGAGGCACAACAGTGCTGGAGGAGATATTCTAAATCTGTTTTCCTGTAGAATCACCTTCACCCAGCCACAACACACTGAGCAGGACTGCATCTTCCACACACTCCCAAACAGCCACGGATCTCCTCAGAGAGAACATTATGTTAGGCCCATGATAGGTTGGGCAATGTAGGGGTGTTTGGTATGTTAGTCATGTCTCCCCAGTGTTCTTCATTCCCTAAGCTGCTGAGCAGCTCATTTTCCCCGAAAGAGAAAAGGGTTAACGCCGGGCCAGAGCTGCACATGCACTGATTTCCCCATTTGTCTTGAGGAAATGAACACAAGAGATTTAAGCAAATCCAGCTTTCTGAATTCCAAACTCGCAAGGGAGCAAAGCAACATCCTTCACAGATTCACCGAGGGAGGGAAAAGTTAAATTTACTGATAGAGGGCCCAAAAAAGGCAGATCCCAATCTGGCTGAGTAAAAAAACTCCTCCCATCTACAACAAATGAGCCCTGGAGTACTGTGGCACTACAGCAATTTATTACAAAGCTGAGGAGACAACAAACCCCACCTCCTTCCTCAGGATTACAACCAGGATGCTCTTGGACTGTCACTGCTCATCAGTATCTGCTTTGAAGATCTGATCACCTTTGCCAACCAAAGCCCTGTGTGTCGGGGCAAACTAAAAGAGCTGCCTGGCCCTCTGACAGGACAGCTGCCTCCTTTTGTCACCACTACAGATCAATATTCCATGTGCAGAGCAGCCCAGGCTGGAACACCAAGCTCCTCCAGGCTGCTCTGCCACCTTGCACCTCCTCAGAGCCTCAAGAACAGCTTCTGAAAAACCATCCAAAACCACCACCTGCCTCCAGAACTTCAAGAAACTCAATTAGGCATCGCATCCACCTGCACAAACTTCCCCAAGACCAACATTTACACCTGCCTCTATCTCTCTTTGATATTTTCCAGAAAGAGGCTGATTAAAAGCAGCCTCCCCACGCCCACCTGGTTGAGGATGGCTCATCAAAGGCCACAAGGAGCTCTGCAAGATCACCAATTACTCAGCTTTCACACTCACGCCTCCTAACAAACACAGCTCAGGGAATTTGTCATTCAGAAAGGAACAAACCTCACCCGCAGCCCCACGCAGCGGACGGTTTGCTGGTAATTAATGGGGACCCATAAAAACTCCACAGCCCTGCCACAATCTGGCCCAGGAGCGGACACACGAGTTGACATTTCCTGTTGACTGAATTAGAGCGTCTTGTAATGAGGCTCACTTCAAAATCATTTTAAATCCATTTGCTCATGTCAACATCAATGTACTCGGCATTATCTACCAATTAGTAAACCGGATAGTATTCTTTAGATAATCTAAAATCTCAGTAAAATATTCAACGTGTCATTCATTTACACAAACTGCCCTATAAAAACAAATTACTGGAACCAGCTGTCACAAAGCAACAAGTGTCTAGGGGCAGAGCTGGTAAAGCTGGGGCGTTCCATCTCGCAGCCCAGGCTTTCCTTGTGTCAACACCGATGTCACATCTCCATCCCTGGCACAACTCGGCCCCGACACACACTGCCCCTGTCCCAGGGGAGCAGGAGGAGCCATTCCAAGGGTGACACCAGCAGGACAGCGCAGATGACCCTGTCCTGGAGCACAGGAGGACATCCCACTGTCCCAGAGCTGGAAAGAGGCTGCCCCTCCAGGAGGACTCCAGCTCCAGGCAGCCAGAGGAGGAGAGGCTGGTGCCCCGAGGCACCTCCCCAGGAGTCCCACAGGGGGCATTTTGTCTCACCAGCCTCCCCAGGATCGTCCCGGCCTGGCAGATGAAGCAGTGGGAAGGTACTTTCCACCAGACCAGGTTGGCAGGCATCTTGAGCACTCTCTGCTTCCCAGCCAAAGCCGGGTAGCAGTGCCAGGGCTGGAGCTCCGGTGGGGCACACTGCCAGCCCTGCACCAGCCTGGCCAAGGACAGCTCCAGCAGGATTCCCAGCCCACAGAGCCCAGGGCCACCAAGCCCCAGTGCTGGGCAACCCATGGGTTCAGCAGGGCCACCATCACCCAGGCAGGGCATCAGCCACCAGAGCCACCCTCGCCCTCAGCAGGGCCACCAAGCACTGAGAAAAGGAGGATTCTGCAGGAGGATTCTGCCTGTCTCTTTGCAAAGCCACAGCAAAACCTTTTCACTTTTTTTTTTTCACTCACAAGAAGGTGAAAAAAAAACCCACCAAAAAAACACCACCTTGTTTCTTTCCCCAAGTTCAGCAAGAGAAGGCAGGGTGGCTGGGAGGGGGGGGCCGGGAGGGGGGTTGTTTTTTTAATCTCTGGAGCGTGGCAGAGCACTAAATCCTGTATTATGCTCTGAAGAGCATCAGGCTGGGGCTTCATTTTGGTCTCAGATCAGACTCCTGAAGCAATGAATCTCCCGTCATGGAGGCCGTTACCAGCACAGCTTTCCGTCATTCTGGATTGCTTTATCCCTGATTATCAAACTTATCTCCTGCCTTCCCTCGGATGCCAGAGGCTCAGCAGACCTACAGGCTGTTCAAATATTCATCAACCAGAGAAGCTCAGGAGCTGCTCCAGCAGGACACAGTGTACCCTGCAAGCCACCCTTCCCACTCTTTCCAGCTTTACCACTCCTCAGTACAGTTTGCCCCTTGGCTAACCCTTTCGACACAATCCTCCAGTTACAGTACTTTGAAAGCCTGAAGATCCCTTAAGAATCCCACCCCTGGATTTACCAGCACCACCCTGAAGAGGACATGATGCTGGAGCAGCAGCCCCATCCATCCCATCAGCACAAGCACCAGGCACTGGTGAAGAAGCTGCCAGGAAAGAGGACTGACTTTCCAGGAAGGAATCTCACGACATGGGTCGTGCCTCCAGAAGTCTTTGCCTTGGATTGGGGGCGATTAAGCAGCCACCACAATCTGCCACAGCAAATTAAGGCTCTGACAGCCCAAGAGTTCTGTAGTTACCAGAGGAGGGACACAGACAGGGGGCTGGAAATGAATCACAGGAGACAGGGAGAAAGCCAACCTTTCAGATCATATTAAAATCCTGCAATCCATTAGGATCTCAAATTACGCTATGCAAATTTTGGTAATTTAAAGGCATTTATAAAATTTGAGTTAAAATAGTCCATGAATATTGAAAAAAGCTTAAGTGCTAAGTTAAATGACAATTTTCAAAACACACTAAGGAAATCTGATGGTAACAAACCAGTCCCATGAAATACCGTATCTATCATCAACTTTTTAATTACCAATTGATCAACATGTAGACAGTGTAATAGCTTTCAGCTTTTAATTACTGAACTATCAAAATTCCAACCAAAAAAGGAACCTCCAGAGATGAAACTGTAATGCTTGATTATTCACTGCTACATAATGAATGATTTGTTTTTAAACAAGATGTCAAGTTCCTCATGTAATCCATCTGTATGTGTGACTCTGCAAAGCTTACACTGCCCATACTAAGTACTTGGGGTTCCTGTTCTTCTTCCTCTCCTGACCCCACAAGCAATAGGATTTTTTGGGGGGTTTTCCCCCCTTAGGACAAAACAGTCCCAAACTGAGGGGCTGAAAGGCAAAGCACTGCCAAACTGTGATGGAAGTCAGACAAGTCCTTCCAGCTCCCAGAGCAGGGAGGGGATCTGCCTGGAAGGGGACAGATATCCCTTCTCTCTCCTCCCAGGGAAGCAGCTCCAAACCTAGAGAGGCAGACAGCAGTGGGTGTGAAGTGCTGCTCCTCACATCACATGCACGATGCTGTCAAGAAAAACCCAAGCTGCAAGAACTGGGACGCAGCTCCCAGGTTTCCCTGACGTAGCCTAAGCTGCAGTGAGATAGACACAATTTAAGTGTCAGGATGAGACAGAAAAGCACTTTGGGGTGGGGAGAGGATGTTGATCCATGCCCTAAATTCTGCATCCAGTGCAGGATAAGCTGGAATCCAGTCCCTGCTCCCTGTGCAGAACCAGTCACATACATACTCCCCCTCCACGCACACCACCCACCCACTTCTCCTTCCCTGTGGGTTTTTTAATGTTATAACCATTACCACCTTAGATTACCTCAAAACCTCAAATCACCTCTACATATTTTCCTTTCCGTTGGTCAAATGCAGAGAACCAAAGATTTTCAGCAATGTGAAGACACAAGTGCCCATCACAACCCACAGCCCCTGGAGAGCAGCTGCCCAAATCCAGGCTTTTTGCATCCGGAGAGATTTCCCAGAAACAGTTGGTTGCAAACTCAAGGGAGTCAGGTAGCCATAAAAGCATTCTGGAAGCAATGCTATCAAACAGCAGTGGCCCAAACAGAGCATATTAGGCAATTAAAAAAAAAAAAGACTAGCAAAAATGCATGTTCCCTCAGCCCCAGTAGCAGTGATTGACACTGTTCATCCCAACCCTCGTGTACAACCTTACAGCTGTTTCCTATGTGCATCATTCCCAGAACAGTTATCCCACGTCGTGGCATCTGTTCCCACATACACAAAAAGGAAAGAACAACATTTTGATTTTCCCTCATTACAGCCTTGGAGCTCCAGTGGGTGCCAGCCAATGCTTCCTCAATAACTTCTCCTGCTCCAGACACACCGAGGGTTTGATTCCTGCCCGGGAAGCAGCAGCTCGGTTCCCACACTTCCCCCAGGGAGCTGCAAGCACACAGAGCTTGTGCAGAGTCTCACATAAGAAATTCAGTAATCAGTCCAGTGGCTGTAAGCACTTATGACAACAATATCTATCAACACTTTCCATATTGACAACTAAATCATGTAAATACAAGGCGGCTCTCCTCTACATGCTGATAATCCGGCCAAATGGAGGCTGAGAAAAGCCACTCCAGGAGGAGCCTGAACACACAGAATCACACCCGGTGAGAAGCAAACACCAAGAGCACTCCACAGCTGCTGAAGGCAGCGAGGAACCGGGGCTGCCCAGCCCCACACAGCAGCCTCTGAGAGCTGGGCTTCTCCTCCACAGGATCCCTGGTTTCCAGAAAAACGGGGACAAGTTGCTTCAATGCCTGCCCAGAGCTCTACACTCTCTGCCTGCCTTTTATTTCCTCATAAAGCCGAGGAAGCAATTTAAAATGAAAAGGTACCAATTGCTGAGGTGCGTTTCTCTCCCCTCGGATTTAAGAGTTTATTATTCTTATTGAGCTGGTAGAAACTACTCTTTAGCTGGTTCCTTCACATGCAATTTCTAGAGAGGTTTAGACAACCAAATTTCCTAGACTTTTACAAATCAGATGAGCAAGGAAAGTTATTCTGTGATCAATTTGGTTTTTTTGCAGCAACAAACCAAGTTATCAAAACTTCCAGGTTATTTTGGATTCTACCTTTCATGGGTAAACACTTTCTCCTCCTGCTACAACAACATCTCATTTACAGTCAAGAAAAGCTGCCTTTCGCAGGGCTTTCCCTGTGGGTTTGGTGACAGCTTGCAGCACAAGGGTTATTTGGGCAGAAGTGGGGAACAATCCCCACCAGTTTCCCCCAACACTCCCTCACCTGCACACCCACCAACAGCCCCGTTAATTCCAGCATTAAAACCTTCCATCCCTGCGAGCAGGGAAAC
Organism: Heliangelus exortis; assembly: GCF_036169615.1. Lineage (NCBI taxonomy): Eukaryota > Metazoa > Chordata > Aves > Apodiformes > Trochilidae > Heliangelus > Heliangelus exortis. Next base: position 614,719 of record NC_092447.1, read on the forward strand.
CTGCTCCATCAGCCAGTCCAGAGGCTCTGCCCAGAAAAAAAGGCAGATGACCAGGCTTAAAACAGTTTACTAATCCTGATTTATTTACTGCAAGATAATTGAAGTTACTCTCTGCTTTAGGACAGGATTTATGGGTAGCAACAGGGAGAGGATGGATCATTGGAGAGGAGACACTGAAATAGAGCCAAAGGGGAGCTCTCACTAAGGACAACCTCCTCCATCTCAGACAGGACCTGCCCCAAAAAGGAACCCCAACCAAGACAGCTGTGTCTGACACTCTGCACCCCACATGCATTGTGCTGTGTTAACACACTTCAAAAATTGGGATCCAAATTACAAAAGAGAACCTGGAGGAGAGAGCCAGCACATAGTCACGCATCTGAAATTCTCCCGGAGTGATTTAAAAGCTACAGCTTTGGTTTTGCTGTAAATCCTCTGTTTACAAGGTGCTCTCTATTCCGATAGAGCAAGAAATTATTTGCCTCCATGTATTCCCTTCTTGTCTACAAGTTTCTCCTCCTTTCCCTGAAGATGTCCAAAGGGAATGGTGTTAATCCCATATCTATCCTGCTTTAATCTTTGCTCTTACTGAGGAAAGATGTGACTGCGCCTCACAAGCTGCAGAAGCAATACCTGGCAGCTACAGACTCAGGGTGAGTTGACTGAAGATCATATGAATGATTAAGAGTGTGAGACCTTTAAACTGAAGGAGAAGCTGCTCGTGTGGACAGAGCCCAACCACCTCAGTGAGGGAGTCACTGTTTGCAGCTGCTGTCAAGCCAACCCTGGTCATCCCTGACACCATGTGAGTGCTCCCTGCATCAAGAGGGGCTTGGGCTGTGCTTCCTTGCTGCCACAGCCCCCCGGAGAGCAGACTTGCTCCCGACGCAGCCGAGCCGCCCTCTGCGAGCTCCGTTTGACAAAGCTGTCACTAGCTTGGTGACAAGCATTCAGGGCTTTGATGTTTGTCAACACAAGGCAGCCACGTCAGGCTGTCACTGGGAAGCGATAAGGGGAACAGCATCGCTGGGGATCTCCGTGCCCGGCCATCCAGCAGGATGATCCCCGAGCAAGGCAGGAGAAGGGACCCGGGCACGGAAGCTTTTCAAGGGCTGCTGATGCCTAAACAAGACAGCATCCTCTCTGCTGTAAGGAGACCTCACAGCAGCTAAAAACCAGCAGCTGGTTTTGTACAGATGGGGGAGAGCAGGGGGGCAGCTCTAGAGATCTGTACGGCTCCTGCTGAAGCCTCCTAACATTATAACCTATGTCATCACTGTGCAGTGGGGATGAAGGTATCAATGAGGGGAGTAACAAATAGCTCCATGGGGTTTGGAGCAACCTGGTCTAGTGGGAGGAGTCCCCATGGCAGGGGGTGGAATTAGATGAGTTTAAGTTGCCTCCCAACCCAAACCATTCAACAATTTGTTGTTTTGAAGCAAAATAGCTTAGAACCTGAACCCCAAATCAACTGATCTACAGCACCAGCTCCTGTGGCTCTTTTAGGTCTCCATTACAACAAACCCAGTCAGAACCAGCTGAGTAACCCCCCAGACCCACTGCACAGAGAAACTCTCAGGCTGCACAATGAAGTTTTCTTTCCATCCCCATTTTAGCACAGCCCTACCCTCCTGTCACCCCACAGCCCAACGCCAGGAATCTGTCCGGGTGCTCTGCGAGGGAAGCTGCCAGGCAGCCTCATTGCAAAACAGAACAGCAGCAACAAGCAGTTCCTCATGCTTGATCCGATTACTCTGATCTCTCTCTTGATGCTGCAGACTCCGATGTGTATTTCTATCACTGCATGGGGGGAGCAGGGGAACATCACTTTGGTGCTTAAGATTTCTTTCTTCCCTGTCACACCTCTGAGAAGGGATATAGACTGCAGAGCACTGTGAAAAAGTGGCTGAGGGCTCTGGGCTACACCCATCCATTTCCAGCATCTTCTGGGTGGGGATGTCACACAGCCTGGTGGCACCAAGAGCCCTGTCCAGCCACTGCTTGCCAAGCCCCTGTTCAGTCTCATGCAGTCCATGAAAAGTTCATATCTACAAATAGCATCACTGCTCTACCAAAAAGCTGTGCTCCTGCATCAAATGCTGAGATATTTAAGTCCCAAGCTCACAGGAGCTGTCACATTTCAGATTAGCCCTGGAGTGCCCTCTTTGTGAGTAAGGGACCACTGCCAGAGCCCACCCAGAGAAGATCAACTCATGAGACTTAGCGATGGCTTGGGGAATACAATGACATTTCCATTCTGGAAGCAGACCTTTGAAGAGATTATAAATCAGACTCAAGCGCTTGCTCACACTGCTAAAAAAGGGCACAACAAGATCAAAGAGGTTCATTCCCAGCCGTAACCTGAACCCAGGGCTTGATATACCCACCACTTGTCACTCCTAAGTAGAACTTAGGAGGCACCGGCAGCCCTGCAGGCATCCTGGGCTCCAACAGCTACAATCACATCTCCCCTGCTCTGGCAGGTAGAGATCAGCATCCTCCTGGCTTCCCTTGCTCAGCCAGAAAATGCACTGCAAACACCATGGCTCTGCCATCCCACTGCAGAGTGGAGGCAGGGATGTGCCTGCTTCGGGCAATCTTCACAGCTGGCCTTGGCAGGGAAAGCAAACCTCTAACACAACCATTTTCCACTGCCAGACACACACCTGGCTTTTTAAAAGTGTTCTTCATCACTTTGAGCCTTTATACCCACATCTTAATGGGGTTTTATACCCGCATCTTAATGGGGTTTCAAGTCCTGCAATAGCTTTGCCCTGAGAATTCAGTAAGGTCACAATGATTTTAAATACTCCAGTTTTGAAACCACAGAAGAACACAATCAATTAAAACCAAACCACAGGGTAAAAATAGTACAGTGGCCCAACCCTACAAAGGGACATCATTGATTTAAAATAACTGGGCGTGCAGGCCAATGAAAGTTTCTGGCACGACCTAGTTAAGTGTTTTAAATACAACACGAAAGCCACAGACAGCGGGCAAGCACATAGGAGGAGCTCAACTCCAACCAGGAGAACCATTGCTGCTCCTCCTGTATTTTTATCACCCACTAGAATATATTTGGCACAGGTGAACAGGACTGACCTCAAAATCACATTTCCCAGAGTCTCATACAGCCCCCGCAGTGCTCCCCAGCATCTACCTCATTGCCATACACCAACTTATGGTGAGAACCCAATGTGCAACAAGAAAAAGCAACAAGTTCAACAAGGAACGAGCACACAAGGAGGAAGAAAAACTGTAATTGTGGCAAAAAAGGCTGAGAAAAAACCAGGCTGGTACTAGTCACATGCAGGCAAGGTCAGAGGAGCCATTCTGCCCCCATGGGACTTGCAGGACTTGCAGCTGGGGCTCTCTCTGCACTTCCAAATTAAAAACTGGAATATCTAAATTCAGCCTATGGTTCAACCACAAACACCAGCTTGTCTCAGGGCAACGTGGACCAGCTACCACACACTGACACGTGCCCCAGCCAACCATCTCCTTTGCCTTACAATTGCCAAAGTTTTGATTGAAGCCTCGTGGCACTTCCCTTCAAAAAATGCCTGCCACACATGCAAAAAACATCTCCCTTTTCACCAGCACGCTCCCCTGGATGCCAAACACACCAGAGCCTCCAAGCCAGTGCTGGACGACCTTCAAAGTGATCTGTGGTGGAGCTCCTCACCAACCACAACAGCAGCTGCTAGCTGCAGCCTGCAATTACATCTCCAGGAAAACAACTGATTTATGAAACTTAAACAACTACATACCACTCGTAATTACAACATTCCACCCCGGGTCTCTCCTTCATTGCAGGCTTCCAAACAGAGTCTCTCTACTTAGTTGGGGTGAGTTTGCCCCACCAGAGAGCAGCACTTGATATTCCCCAGGGAAACAAACACTTTTTTTTTTTTTTGGTAATTTAATTTAATTCCCCCCCGCCCCCGATGTAACATCCAATTTTTCAGAAGAGATAGAGACTGCACATTCTGGTTTGCTGAGGCTCTTAAACCACTGCATAAGTATTCACTGTATTTACTGCCTGGCCACAATCCAGCTGTGGGCACACTGCAGCCTGGCAGCCCGCGCTGTGCTCGCAGCCCCCGCTCTGCCCCAACCCCTGCACGTCCCTGAGCCACAGGAGGCAACCTGTTGGACACGGGGAGCCCCTGCATTCCCAACAAGAGCACTGCCACGTGCTTGCAAAAAGAAAAAAAAAAAAAAAAAAAAGAGAAGAGACACAGGTTGTCAAAACCTCTTTTACAAGTATAGCAATAACCTCTAGAGAAACGCATGTTTAACGGAACCGTCCAGAAAAATCCGTCTATGTGCAGTACCAGGAAGGGCTTTTTTTTTGAGCAAATGCATTCCAAGGAACATTTAAATGGTTGGAATATCCTGGCTGGAATAAACATGGTATTCCGGATGGCCTCGAGCAGACGGAGGGTTGAAGAGCTGACCCATTTTCAGTCTGGCCATAGGGCAGAGCCCCAGGTCCACGTGCTGTCGCCCCACCAACGTGGCTGTAGTCCTGGCAGGGCCGGGGGAAGGCATGCCAAAGCCACCCGGGGTTACTGACTCAGAGCTGTGTGGTTGCTTGCCTGCTGTATTTACACACCCAGGAAAGACAGCACAAGACAAACAAAGAAAACAGCAACGCAGCATCAGCAAACCCGTCACTGGTAAGACAGGGGCTCCGCACTCCCGTCTCTCCAGCCGCAGCAACCACCGGTGACCAGGACCAGCCAGCACCATGGTGTCCACCCAGCTTAAGGTGCCACAACCACCCCTTCTGCCACGCAGGTCCTCTGTGGGGCAGAGCTGTCTCCTCCTTTGCCCACTGTCTGGAGTCCCGGGAGCCTCCTTGGCAGTGGTTTCCAAGACAGATTGTCATGCTTATAAACCGGTGTTCAACTCCTACACACAAGACAAATGAGCCCAAGCTGCAGCCCAGATGGACTGCCTTATTTACCAGACCCTTCCTTGCAACATTCCCCCGGCATTTGCATCCAGTGCAGAACACAACCCTGTGCTTCCCAGCGCCAGAGCTCGGCCAAGCCCCAGCGAAGCCGCTCCTGATCAGAAGACTTCTGCTCACGTACAAAAGCTCCTCACAAAAACTCCCTCTGTGTTTACAAAGGAGCCCAGCTCAGCACAGCCTCCATGGGTCCCTTCTGGCATCCGAGGCTTGTTTGCTGCCGGGGGACAGGGAGACTGCAGCTGCCACCACTTCATGTCCATCTCATCACACCTCTGCACCGCTGCCACCTCGCAGCCCGGTGCCGGCGCCGTCTCCGAGCGGCTCCCACGGCTTCAGCTGAAAAGTTATTCTGTCTCAACACCGTGCAACGCTGCTCCGTGAAACAGATGCTGCACTCCACCCCGGTGCTGGCTGCCGCTCAGCATTAGCCAAAATCATTCCTCAACTCTCTCCCGACTTCACGGGGGTGTTATGAAGTTTAATTAACTGTAAAGCAGCGAGAGCAGATGAAACAAGGTGCCACAGGAACGCACAGCTCCATCTCAAGTTACGGGCTGAGTTTAGTGCTGCCTATGGCTCTTCCCATCACCACCGCTTCCAGCCAGCAGCCAAGACATCCCGACACACTCCAGAGCCCGCTCCGGATCATGGGATGGCACCACAGCACTGGCACTGCTGTGCCTCGGGTGGACACAGTACAGGAGACACAGCGACAGCACTCGCAGCCACCACCGGCGTCACTGCCACAGCACTGCTCTGCTCTCCCAAGCCTACCCAAGCTAATAAATCAATAGCTTCAAAAGGGTGGGGGCAAGGAAAAAAAAAAAAAACCACATTAAAAATCTTAGTTCTTCAGCCTTAAGGAAATATTGTCTAAAAGGCACTAAAGGAGGAGATATAGGATTTTATCCCGCAATTCATGACCTGTGAGACAGTCGTCTTCCACTGCTGGCATCACAATCCCAGTTCCTGATGTGTGGTGCTTGTCCCCACTGCAAACCCCAACTGCACAGGTCAGGCACAAGCACCAGAGTTCAGCATCCAGCCCTGCTTTTGTTCCCCTTCAGCTGCCTCACTCTCCTGCCTAGCCTGGCTGTGCACATTAGCTGGGTGATGATTAACAGGCTCACCCTGCCAGAGCATCGCACCAGCCTTCAGCTAAAAACAGCTCTTACAGAAGAAAAAAAAAAAAAAAAAAAAAGATCGGAAAGGCGAGGCGAGGCACTAAGAGTCGAAACAAAGGGTGAAGGCAGCTATCCTGCAACGGGGCTTTTATTTTTAATTCAGGCATCCTTAGACGATGGGGTCTCCAGGGCAGAGCGCTGGGAGATCCACCATGCACCGAGCTACACCCGACATAAATCCCACATAAAAAGCACCTTGCAACAGCATATCAGGCAAACTAGAGGGAGAAGGAATTGACTACAAAAACATCTGGGTGTCTGCTTCATGGTGCAGAGCAGCCAGACCCAGGGAGACGAGCGTTTCCCCGGCGTGCTACGAGCGGAGCCGACACCGACTGCGGGTGGCTATCGAGCAGACAAATTTGGAGAAGAGAGTCACCCTTCAGGGCTCCCCAAAGCCACCGTTAGGAAACAGAGCTGCTGCCATTAGCAGAGCCGAAGCCCCCGTCCGTGTTGCAGGGACAGAAGGCTCTCATGGGGAGAGAATGAGCTGGAAATGGGGCTCCTCCTCATCCCCCACCGCCATCCTACCGAAAAGGGGAACGGGGGAAGACCGGGAAAAGCGTGTACAACACGCCCGTGAATAAAGCTCTTTGTTCAGCCGAGCTGCCCACTCCTTTATCCCCCCCCTTTTCCTATTAGCTAAATTCAACAGAGCGCTCAATGGCCCCCTTGTTCTCCCCAAAACGTCCCGGGCAAATAATGCTCGCTCCTCTGGGCGCACCAGCCAGTAAATGAAGCCTTGTGCCTCTCCGGTGACACACTGTAAATATAAAGTGGCATTAAGGAGGAATATTTTATCAAAGCCGTCAGCCACAAGTGCAAGTCCCTCCTGCGGCTCCTCGGCTCAGTGCAGGAGCGCTGGCAACCCGGCATCGAGCCCCCCGGTCCCCCGGGCGTCGGCACCCGCCGCACCCCTGACACACCGCATGGGGGGGGAGCTCGGGGAGCCCCCGATAGCCGCCTCCCCTTAACCCCTGCCTCCTCCGAAGCCGCCGAGCTGGGCGATCGCCTCCGAAGGCGGGAAGGGCGATTTCGGGAAGGCCCCCGCGGACCACCGGGGGCTGGAGGGAAGCGCCTGGCAAGTTGCACTTGCATTGCAACAGGTTCCCGCGGGCAGCGCTGCAGCAACCCCCGCTGCAGCATCCCCCCTCCGTGCAGCATCTCCCCCCGGCGCATCATCGCCCCCGGTGCAGCATCCCACCCCACGGGTCTGCATCCCCTCCCGATGCAGCATCACCGCCGCACCGGTTCAGCCGACGAAAACACCAGAGCGGGGAGCGGGAGAAGAGAAAGGGGGGGGGGTAAAGGAGGATGGGGGGAGAGAGGGGGGCGCGCACAGCAATTACTTTTTAATTGGGAGGCCGCCTGATGAGCCCACGGGCAGCGGGGAGAAGCTGCTTCCATGGCAACCGGCACCGGCTGCCCGCGCCGCCCCGACACGCGCGGCTGAGCCCGCCGCTCCCCGCCACCGGGGGTCCCTTCCCGCCACTCCACTCCGCTCCGCACCGCCCCCCGGGACGGCCCGCCGACCGGCACCGACTGGGGGCTGCTGATGGGAGGAGAAGGGAAGGCGGGTGGGTACAACCTGCGCGCCCCGACCTCCGCCGTACCCGCCCGGGGTGCGTGTGTGTGTGTGTGTGCGAAGGGTGCTCCCCCCGCCGCACCCCGCAGAGCCCCCTACCCCCCCGCAGGCCCCGGGGCGCCCTCCGGAGGGAGGGGTGCGGCCGCCTCCTACCTCTGGGGATGATGGCGGCGGCGGAGAGGAGCAGCAGGAGGAGCGGGAGGATGCGGGGGGGTCCGGCGGGGCGGCGGGGCTGGGGGTGACCCGCCATCTCGGGCACCTGCTCGCTCTGCCCGGCGCCGCCGCACCTCGCCGCCGCGCGCCAAGATAATGAGATACGCGCGTCACCGCGCCGGGGGGGCGGGGACACGATTAGACCACGCCCCCTTCCCGCAAGCCCCGCCTCCTCGCTCGCCAGGGGCCGGGGGCAAAGTGCCGAGCGCGGCGAGGGGCGCACGGGGGGACTGCGGGGGGCGGAGGGGCCCAGCCCACGGTTTTTGGGGCAGAAAAGCGCCATTTCAGGCGCGCCGACCCCACCCACCGACCGCGGGAGGGAGTCCAGGTCGCCCGCATCCGAAGCGCGGGCTGCAGCCAAAAAAATAACCACAAAACCGCCCTTTCAAGCGCCACCTTCTCCACAGTCACCTATCGCGACTCCTGGCGACAGGCGGGGAGGCTGCGGGAATCAACTCCGCGCCTTTCCCACGCCAGCATCCTCCCTCACCAGGTTCCGTCACTGCTCCCGCATACCCCTTCTCCCAGCATCCCCTCTCCCGGATACCCCTCTCTCCCAGCATCCCGGGCACTCCCATCCCCTGGTTCTGAGCCTTCCCCGGCCCCGGGAGGGCGCCGGGAACGATGGAGTCTCATTAAGCCCAGCCCGGCAAAAATCCACCTTCTGTGCTGATTCCTATCCATGCAACGGGGCTGACAGCCTTTAAATGGAGTAAATTAAGCAGAAAGCAGCATTGCCCCCCCCGCCCACCTCCCACTGCTAAGCGCTGTTTCCTAAATGGGACTTGGCCAGGCAGCCACAGCCGGGGGGGTCACGGGGAACGGGTCCGGGTCCGGGTCTCCCCCCTCCCACCCAGCACGCCAGAAATACCAAGCCCTGTGTACAAGGCCCTGGAAAGGCAGAGAGTGTCAAGCGTTTCCAACGTTATTAATTAGGTTATTCCGAGCAACCCGAGGCAGGTGAGTTGTCACTTTAACTTTATCATCCTGGCTCCTGCCAAGCCTCAGGTGCAAATCGCTCCGGGCAAGTGTTGAGTCACTCACCGGCTTGCGAAACTTGGGCTGCTTTTCCTCCACGTGGGCCATGGCTGCAGAGTTTTTGGGCCACCATAACCCTGTCACTAAGCCAGATTTATCCCCCGGTTGACAAGGGAGCATTTGTCTCTGCCTGTGACGCCAAATTCCCTTCTCTCCAGGACGTGAGTGGCTCTGCTGAGAAGCTCCTGGGTGTCATTAGGCACCAGCTATCACCCAGCTATCCCGTTTGTCTATTTTTAATTACACGGTTTAGACCCTTCTGCACAGCCTCGTACATTATGACCCACTGTGGCTCAAGCATCAAATTGAAAGACAACCCGTATTAACTAAAAAGGTTTATCATAATTTAAGTATTCATAGGGTGCAGGACAATAAGTAGTAGGAAATACAATTTGCATAATAAATATCAATATCACAACAGCTAAAACAAACCATGACAAATTATCTGCTGCTAAATGGATGGGAGATTATAGAATGCAAATTGCAAATCCTGAACTCTAGGAAATGACTTCCCTCACCTCCTCTGTCTTGTTCAGCAGACAAAAAGGGACTTGAGACGCACTGAAACTGGCGACGTTCCTGCTGGAAACATCTTAGTGCCTTCCATTATGCATCAACTTTAATTTCAAGAGGAAAGCGATTTCCTCTGTCCTGGAAGCTTAGCCTCAGATTATTTGTCACAGCGTGTTTAGCAGTTATGATATGGAAGCGCCAGCCCTGCTGGCAGTGATTGAAAGCTGTCTTAAATCAAGGCACTGGCAGGCAGGGAGGGCAGCTGGGGTCTGGGGGGCTGATGAGGGCTGCCCACCCCACAATTGCAGCTCATCTGGTGGCTGGCATTACATGACAAGGTCACACCCCAAGTGACATATCCCACTGACAGGCAGCTGCTCGCTGCCACCCCTCTTCCCCAGGGACACACAGGGTGCCAGGTCATCACACTGTCCTACAGCCTGTGGTGGCCCTTGGTGTCCATCAGGCATCCATGCTGTGGCACTAGGAGCCACCCTGGGTGCTGCTGGGGGTTTCATGCTGCAGTGCCCTGTAACCCAGCCCCCCAAGGAGCCCCAGCTGTCCCCCTGGCCGCAGGTTCAGAGGCACCCACAGAATGATCAAATTTCCACAGCTGCTGCTGCCAGGAGCAGCAGGAATGTCCCCCGAGAGCCTCCCCTGTGCCTCTTGCCCAGATCCTTCAGATGTGTCTCTCTGGCTGGCCCAGCCACTGCTCAGCACATCCCAAAGAGCAGATGGTGTTTTTGCATTTTAAACCCGATAATCAATTGTTTGTTAATTCAGCTTTTGAATCAGGAGCAGAAATGAACTTAAAAGCGAGAACTCCAATCTGTGATTTCCTTCCTGAGATGGAGCCAGTCCCATGGTTTCGAACACGCTCCGAGGCAGACATGAGGGGAATGACAAAGTCCATTTGTGCCCTGCCTCCTGTCCCACAGCATTTGCTCGGTGTGTTTCAAAGTGCCCGGGAGGTGTTTGGGAGCAGAAAGGAGCTGTGGGCATGGTGGTGGCAGCAGCTGCTGCTCAGGATCCGTCCACAGACCAAACCAGTCCCAGTCAGCACTGGTCCTGCTGCTGCCACTGCTGGGAGCTGCATGAGAGGATGCAGCAACACCTGACCCATGGCTCCTTTTGAGTGACTGGCACTGATTATACCCATTGCAGAAGAGCTTCCAACAGGAGCTACTATCAGGTGGCTTTACAAATCCAAACATCCATTCCCTTGGTCTCCTTTCAAAAAGATGGGCAGAGAGAACTCAGATCACTCACCAGCCACAGGGTCTTCCCACCCAGTCCTCCAGCTTTGCCACCTACACAAACCCAGGAAGGGAAAAGTCTCCCCAAGAGCAGCCAAGGTTTCTGCTCTAGAGGACACTAACACAGAACATGTTTCACTTCTACAGGTACCATGGGACTTGCCATTCCACCACAGCTCTTCGAGCCTTAGATTAAAACAGTGCTATCAAGACTGAGACCAAAAAGATTCCCCCACCAACGACAGCATTTACTCGCTCAACATCTTCTGTCAAGAGCAATAAAACAGTTGTCGATCTCGGGCAAAGCACCGGCTCTGAAATTCTCAAAGATTTCTGCCACGCAATCGGCACTCCAGCCAGCACGGAGCTAAACCCTGTGTAACTCTTTGAAAGTGGAGAAGTTTGTCAAAAGGAATCCGGAGAAGAGATAATCAGTTTAGAGCATTGCAGATTTATGGGTGCCTGGGTGCTCAGGGCGGGCTGCTCCCCACACAGCCCCCGCCAGCTCCTCTTACCTGGAGCGTCTGGCGCCAGCGCTGGGGGAGATCAGGTAAAAATGCAGAGACTAATTTCCAGTCTTTCATGTGCTGTGACAAAGTTGTCATTTGCCACGCTCTCCCTCTATAAATTTAGGCCTTTAGTTACAGTACAAATAGCTCCCAATATATTTTATTTATCTGCCTTCCACTGTGATGAGCAAGGAATTCGCTCAGAATGGTGGCAGCTGAGGGGAGACTGGAGAAGCATCAGGCAGAGCTGCTGCCTGTCCCCCCCACCAAGGACGGAGGGAACATGGGACCTGCCACAAGGATTCCTGGTGCCAAATTAACTACTGCAAGCAGCTCAGTGTGTGCTGTGGGACAGGCACTGCAGGCACACAGCCCGGCTGAGAGCAGTGACAGTCTTTGCAAAGCCCAAAGGCTGGGCGCCCACTGTAAATACAATATTTTCATTTGTAATGTACAAAATTCTCTCCAACACCCACTGGATATCTGTGTTTGCTTTGTCTTCCTCCTTCATGGAGCGGGGGCTGTTTGGAAATTTTCGGTTTTGTTTTGAGAGCTGGAAGATTAAATTTAATTATTTCTAAGCCACAAGTGTGACAATAAAACAAAAAAAGTCTTTTGATTTTGGAGAAATCCTATAGAGGATCTGAAGGGCTGTCATCAGTGCCACATCATTCTTCATTATCTGATTCTTTTTTCAATTGGCAGAGCTTTACAGAGAACACCGCTCTTTCAACAAAATGATAAAGGGGTATTTGAAATAAACAGAGAGAGTCCCCAGCCAGCGAATACCTTAGATTTCGGCGGACTGTGACTTAATGCTAACTCCTGCGAACTCCAGCTTTTTATCTTTTAATAAAAAAAGCCATACAGATGGGATTTTTTTGCTCGGCTAAAACCTTTGTTACAAAAAAAAAAAAAAAAAAGTAAAAAAGTAAAAAAAAAAAACCCCACCAAAACCTAAAAAACCCCCAAGGAACAACAGACACTGATAGTACAAAAGTTCTCTGTGAGCAAAGTCTTTCACATGTACTTATTCAAGACTGTCCACAAAAAAAACATAATAGAAAGAATTTCTGTGCCACTGCTGACTGACACATTGCTGCTACTGCCCTGTCCCTGAAGAGGGACTGGGATGGGATGGGATGATCCCCCAGGAAGCAGGAGCACCCACTGGGATGTTCCCCCAGCATTGACCCCTCCTCAGTGCTGCCTGTCCCCAGGGACCCCCAGCTCAGTTTGGCAGCCTCTGGTATTTGGTGCTGGGGAAGATGGGTACACAAAGCACCCACTGGTTTTCCACAAGCTCCCATAAGCACAACCAGAGAGGTGAAGCTCCCCAGTCTGATGAAACAAAATGAAATATTTTCAGATGGTTTTAAAGAAACCAGATTATTCCCTAGCGTCAGGATAAAGCATGAAAAATCAACCCAGTCTGGCTCCCCCACTGCTCTAACCTTTTTACTACGAGATAATGAGGAAGAAGCTATAATTTAGACTTTTTTTTTTTTTTAAACACAGATCCAATTGAGAAAGGAGAGCGACAAGTCATTTTAGAGTCTTGCATCATCTTTCCTGCAGATGAATCTCTAATGCACCCCCGCCATAAAACTCAGGAACTGTGCCCTCTGCATGTTGTTGTGACAAATTTCAAATCAAGAGGGTGCTTGAATTGGATTTATTACAATTGGAAGACAAGAAATTGTAATCTTTATGAGCCAATGACACGGAGCCTTATAATAAGAGAATGAAGTATCATTTTAAATGTAAAGCAAATTAGATTACTGGGGTCAAACCCTTCCACAGAGACATCATGTCTTCAGAGTGCTGCTTGCATCTGACATCCTCTTTTCAGGTTTCACATTAGCATTTAAGTGTTTTTTAAATATGTTTAATATTCTTATAGGAGAAAAGTGCCTGCAAAAGTCAAGACATGGAGATGATGGGGAGGAGAGGGAAGTGAGACATCAAAAGAGACACCAGGGAAGATGAAACAAGCTCTGCTGGGTCACCCCCACAATGCTCAAGCTCCCTGTGCTGTGGTGAGCCCAGTTTCGGCTCAGCCCATGGTCCCAGCAGGCAGGCTGGGTGCACCCAAGGCAGCTCCAGGTTTCAGGGGGTGCTTTGAGTCAGCTGGGGAAGCTGCCGGTACTGCCAGCCCAGCTCCAGACAGGCACCATGGCAAATTACTTGGGTTTTTTTGTTTGTTTGCTTTATACAAGCTGCTGGGGAAGAAAGCCCTTTTGATCCCATCAAAAGCCATATCTTGCCCACAAGAAGATGCCTGGTGGGTGTTGTCTGCCCCACCTGCATTCCCCTACACCCAGCGTGGACCCCAGTGACTGGGCTCCCAACCAGTTTAGGAAACACCCAGAGAATGCAGAGGCACCAATCACACTTTCCTGGTCACCCTACAAGGAGAGGAGTCTTGCAGAAGCCTCAGCTCCTCGTTTCCACAAAGCAAACCCCACAAGGTGACTGCTAAGGACACAGCAAATCCAGCAACTACACCCAGTATAAACACAGAACACCCTGTAAAGGACTGGCTCTCTGTGCCCTGCTTTGCTGCTCCCTTCAGCATCTCCCTTGCTAGGGACCCCTCAAGCTGCAAGAGGCAGCAAGTCCCAAAGCTGCAAGTCAGGCTGAGATGATTAAAATGCTGTGGGTAAACACCTGAGCACACAATGCAAAACTTTGCCTGTTGCTCTTATTTAAGAGACTTCATGTCTTAATCATCTGTCAACACCACATGTAACCAAGCATGGTACAGAGGAAAGGGCTCCCAGAAGGGATCCAAACATCGCACATGAAAGGAAAAGCCTAACTTAGCCTAGAGGGAATTTCAAATTAGGTACATTACTTCAGCTTTCACTGTCAAGAGTGGTTAGATTTTCATTGACTCCTTTTGCAACAGGAGGCTCGCCTTTGAAGAATCCACAAACATCTTCACCTTCAACTCCCATTTGCCAGCTCCTGCTCGCTTCTCGCACCGCCAGAAGACTTAAAAGCCTCAGCCAGGGGCCAGGACCCCAGCTGCCACAGACACACAGGAGCTCACTGCTTGCTGGCCCCCAGAACAGATTCCCAGAGCTGCACCAAACGAGAGGAAACAGACAGACTGCCCAGGAGGGGCCAAAACACACACAGAAGGGGAGGTGGCCAATGCCACCAACCCAGAGCCTGAACCACAGCCATGCAGCCCCTGGGGGTCACCCAGCCTGTGGACAAGATGCAGAACTCCCAACAATGAGACCAGCTCCTCAGCATCCCACCAGTGTCCTCGACTGCCAGTTTCAGCCACGCACCATCTCCGTGTGCTGAGCCTGCACATCCCCAGCAGGTACAAACACACGCGCGGGGTTTTAAACCTGCATCTTCTCCTCGTAATTGTGGGGCTTTTGTGAGCTTGTCTCAACTTGCCGACAGCTACAGAGCAAAACATAATTCGTTAGCTCTACTCGAGTATTAAAGAACAAAGCTGGAACTCCCATACAATTATATTTTATCTCAGAGCAAGGTGAAATCATTAGATATTAGTGAGGTGCAGTGGCATAAAAATGATGTGTTAGTGGGGGTTCATTACATTGTATTTTCAGAGCCAGGAAGATCAATGCCTTCATGCATCATGAATTAGGCTCATGCCTCCGTCTTCCCTGCTCTCCGGAAACCCAACATGATCTATCGCCAGCCATACATCATTGTTTCAGCCTTGCACAGGAATGGCAAAGCTACACTTTCCACTTGTCAAACTGACCAGCCGCATTTTTCTGCACAAGACGGAAAAATCCCGAGGAGGAGGAAGAGGGTCAATCCTGGGCCAGGCTTTGCAGTAAATTTCAGCCCTTCGAACCTCTATTTTTTCTGGAGATCCATTACTTTTATAACCTGTGCCCTAACTTGCTCTCCTTGCTTATATCCAAAGCTTGGGAGAGCTCAGGGAAATGGGAGGAAGAAACCCATTAAGTGGTTTTGCTGAGTCCCCTTCTGCTGGCGTGAAGCTTCACCTCCCTCTGACCAGGACCCATTTGGGGCTGTGCAGGGAGCAAAGGACCTCCCATCCCTTCAGGGCCAGGAGCTGCTGTCTCCACCTTCCCCTCCAGCCTGCCTTTCCTCACCCCTGGGCAAGGCAGCACCCAGTTGTTCTCTCCTGACAAACAAACTGGAGTCTTCCCTTTCCCCTCTGCTGTGTCCACCACTGCACATTGCAATCAATCGTGGAAATGCAATCCTGCCTTTGGCATCTGGGTCTCTACCATGGAAACTTTCCCTTCCCGTGACATCCTCCCCTTTCCCCCTCTCTCCTTCTCCTGTTTCTTTTCTGGGCAAAGCCTGTCACCACAGAGAAGGAGCAAGTTACTGTAGGCAATGTTGTCCTCCCCTCCTGAGCACCAGCCACCATGCCCATGGGGAAAGGGAGACGTCCTCTCCTCCACCCCACAAGGAGAGCAGAAAGCTTTCCTGATGATGTTATTATACTTAGCATATTAAAGCCAGGCTTTATTATTTTTTTCCAGCATTGATCAGCAGTGTTTGAAACATGACAACGTGCCAATACTTCCCTTGTTAGGTGACAGATGACTGCACGGATGCTGGGCTAATGCTGCTCTTGCTCCTTATTACTCACTAATGCTCACAAACCAGCTGGCAGTTGGCTGAGCTCTTTAGGGCAAATCAGTTCTTTCCCAGCCTCGGACGCTTTCAAGGTAATGATCCAGCCACAGCTCCACTGAAACCACAGTGTCAGCCCTGACCCAAAGCAGAGCCAGCAGGAGAGGGCTGCTCAGCCTTCCATGCCCCATCACCCATCCATCCATCCATCCATCCCCCCACGCCCCAAATCCATCCTACCCCTCTCCATCTTATCCAAGCCCCTCCAGCCATCCTTCCTCCCTCCATGCATCCTGCCCACCCCATCTTCCCCACCCTGTCCCCCCACACTGGCTGCCAGCAGCAGGGGCTGAGCCGAGGCTCCTGGTCTGTGGTGGGCCAGCAGTGCCCTTGCCGTGACTATTGACAGCAGTGAGCAGGGAGCCTTTCAGTGCCTCTTTGTTGGTTTTAAACAATGCCTGTTGCCAGAGCTATTTTCGCTTCCTCTCCCCCGCTTGCCAGCGCTGGGGCTTTTTTTTTTTTTTTTTTTTTATATAAATCAATGGGCTCAGATAGCATCGTCGGCAAAGTGACCTTTCAAATACCAGCCAGAGCCAGGTCATCACAAATTGTGCTCTCCACCCCCGCAGAACATGAAAGCCTTTACAGTGCTGTCTGAAGGGCTGGGGAAGAGCAGGGCTGTGTTTGGAGGACGACATCCACTTCCAGCCTGGTCCTGCCACAAACAATAACCAGTGGCTTTGTGCCCCGAGCAGCAGCAACCCGATGGCAGCGGCAGCGTTTGCTGCTGCATCCCAACTTTTTGGCCACCCCGGCTTTTTTTTTTTTTTGTACTTTGAACAGCAGCCAGAAGATCCAGCTGAAACCCCAACATCTGAAAGGCAGCACGGCTGTGTGTGGAAACCCAGAGCAGCCTGAAACCAGAGCAGGGGGAGGCGAGAGACCCCAGCACATGCCTGTCGGGAGAGACACAGCTTTGAAAATCTAGAAGCCTTTGTGGGGCCCATCACCAGGCAGGTATTTTGTGTCCCGGGAAACCAGAAACCTCAAATCCTTGCCTTCCCATCTGTAATTCTCACACACACCATGAAATCCCTCCATCTGCCACCGGGGCAGCTTTGCAGAGTAGTGCACAAGCCCCGGGGCTGCACAGCCCCCAGTTCAAGGAGCAGCAGAGCTCATTCTGTGACAGGCAGCAAAATTCAAACAGAAAGATTTTTTTTTTGATTTTTTTTTTTCCAGTGCAACCCACCAGGAAGGGTCCTGAGCAGCTCACGCAGCTCTTATGTTTCCTAAAACCTCTTTCCAGGTGGACTTTGCCCAGTGCAGGGGGACTCACTGCAACACCAACATCCCTTCAAACTACCCTCTGGTAGGGGGTCACAGCCAGCCCCGATTGAGCAAACCCAACTACAAACATGTCCCTGAACAGCCACTGCACAGAGGGATCACATTCTCATGTTGTTGTTTCTAACAGCTTCAAGCAGACACTGGATGCATCACAACTCTCAGCAACACCTCAGTCCTCTCCAGACTCTAAATGCTACATCAGGCCAGCTCGTTTGTGCTCCAAAATTAATCCACAGGCCAGGCAGCAATGGAAAACATGCCACACTCTATCAATGCAGTTGGGAAAAAGCTGTTTGCCCTCTGCAGTAAGCATCCTGCTCTTCCAGTGGAAGAAATCCATCTCCCACTATGCCCAGAGTGATTTTCTTTTTTTTTTAATTCTACTATAAAAGATGCTTAGTCTAGCATGTTTATTCAAAAGTCCAGATCTCCTTGCCTTTTCATCTGCAGAGCTTAAATGAGTAGCTTGCTAATTATTTATTTGACCATTTAGGCTTATAATATCTGCAAACAGGTTTCAATTTTCTCAGATTTTCTCATTATTGGGAATTATTCAGAGAGACACTGTGTCACTACAAAAAAATCAATGGCTTTGATCATATTTCCTTTGCAACTGTTCGATGCTTACAATTTAAGCTGTATTAAATTACAATTGGCTTCAAAGGTCTGGGTCTTATCTGGGTTTATTTGCTTGGAGAATTGAGGGATCGCAGAGTTAAACCCAAGACTTGTCGGACTTGATAGCAACTGGCTACTGATAAAGCAAGCTAACAGTTTAAAGATAGAGAAAGGGGAGAATAAAGCTTTTTCTTGGCAGGATGGGTGAGTTGTGAGAAGGTACCCAGAGCTGGGCATGTCTCTGTGGGGCAGAGCTGGTGGGTGATGCTGATGCTCCTCTCTGAGATGCTCTGGGAGCAGATGGTGAAGGCACCTTGGGAGGTGAGAACTCCTCAAGGTCAGGCTCTGAAGTAGCATCTCACAGAAGATGCAAAACCTGCTCGGGATGTTTTTTCCCCACTCCAAAACCCCAGGGGACACAGGCTGTAGCACAAGGCGCTGCGGCACTCCATAAATATTTAAGAGAACAAAAATCAGTCTTAATTCTGGAGGGGGGGGAGCTGGCTCTACTTGGGACTCAGCCCTCATCCTCTGCTTTGCCTGGCCACCCTGCATACTTTAAATCTCTGCACGTGTCTTGCCTGCCTCCCTGGCAGCACCCTGCCTTCAAGAATGACTCGCTGCAGGCCACCAGGCAAGGACAAGCTTCTGCCTTTGCATTTCAAGGAACCTCTCCAGGTTTTGTAGGTGATTTTGCTCCCACTGCTGCACACCGTGTAAGCACCTGGGCCCAGCTTTCCTTCAGAGATCTTTCCCAGCACTGTTTTTGACTGAAGTTGGAAGCAACAAATTCTTTTTTCCTCGGGCATTGTGTTAAAAATACCTTCACCTCTGCACGGAGCAGCTGCCTGCTCTTTGCTGGCATCCTTCTCTTTTAGACCCTCAGCGTTGCTAGTTAAAAAGGAACAAAAGGGGTGAGCAAAAATTGAAGGGACAGATCTGCAAACGAGCTAAATATAAGTGCCCTGAGAGCAGCTTTTCCCAAACCAGGAGTTGTTTGCTGCCCCTGACAAAGGGTCCCTTTCAGAATCCTCCAAAAAAGCGCCAAGGAGCCCTGGGACTGTCCGGTCAAAGGGGACGAGACAAGGACTGTGATGCGCAATTGCTTTTCTCCCAAGTGCCTAAAAAAAGCCTCATTTCACTGCCCAGGCCTGGGAAGGCTGCTCCAGAGCCCTAATGAGGCTTAATGGTGGGTGGCTGCCCCTAAAGCACCCGGAGCCATACAGAACCAAGCCACCAAAGAGGCAGCTCCGGGGATCCTGAGTGCTGTAAACTGCGCCTTTTGTTTGGGTCAAGATATATCTGGGAGATCTATTACCCCTGTCAGGTGAGGCTGGGCTTGCAAAGGAAGAGTTAAGTGATGCCCAGTGACACTTGCTGCCATCAGATTTTCACGTTGCTTGAGCAGACACAGCTCCCGAGCTCCCCAGCTGTCCTACCTCATAAGCACACACGTCTCCCAACACCGCGGCTGCAGAGCCCAAGCAGACCCAGGAGGGCCCTGGGGATGAGGCAAAGGCTGGAATGGCAAACTGGGGTCAGCAGAGCTGCTCCCCGACCCCAGAGCATCAGCATCCCTCATCCATTCTATCAGGGAGGGCACAGCAGCTCCGAGCAAAGCCAGGGGATGCTCGCCCTGATGCAGGCAACTGTGCCCATCTGAGGCCACTCAGACAGCACATCTCTGTGGGATCTGCTGCCCTGACACCTTCCCAAAGTCAGCAATTTATAAAAACTCTAAAATCCCTAAGTCATACACAGGTTCCTGCTTTTTTTTCCCCCTCCCTCTCTCCTGGACAAAGAGCTGGCAGTTCATCCCTGCTGTTGGTGCAATAAAGTACACAAGCCCTTATTTTTCTTAATTATTCCTGATATTTCACCTGTCATGTTGTCAGCTTCCTCTGAGAGCAACGATAAATAGTGCTTCTCATCTCACATCCTTAGGGAAAGCTTGCTATTTATTCCTGTGATGGGCAAGACATCATGACTAATTAGGAAAAATGGTCGCCCGCTTGCACCCCAGCAGAAGGGTGCCATCAGTTTCTGCTCCTGGGGAGACAGGCACTTCTCTCCACGGACACACAGCAGCTGCTCCCCAGGCAGTTGTTTGCTGCAGCCTGGGAGAGGGAAGGGCTGGAGAAGGGGCTCCTTCCTCCCTCCCTCCCCTAGGGCTGTGTCCCCCCAGGTCTTCATGGTGGAGACCAGAACGCTTCCAGGCTTCCATCAGGGAAGTGATCACAAGTACAGGGACAGCCTGGCCAAGAGACAACCTGGGATACAGAGGTTGCCCAAAAGACAACCTGGTGTGTGCCAGGAGGCAGGAGGGGCAGGGAAAGAGGTGTCTGTGCCCCCACAGAGTCCCAGGCATGGCTGCAAAGCACCCACGTCTCTTCCCGTTGATGTGCAGCGAGGGATTGTTGGAGACTTTCTGTTGGGAAAACTAATGAGGACAAAACTCCTATTGTCACTGTCACATCAGCCAGCATCGCCCAAGATCTTTGCTGTCTCTTGTGCACTGTCACGTTGGGTAAAAGTTATTTGTTTGCAAATTCTCCCTCTGGCACCAGCCCCCTCTAAACAAGCTGTCAGCCCAAACCGAGGCAGCTAACAAAATAAAAGAGGTGTGTGTATGTGTGGTGGGGGTAACCTCCTCAGAAATTGATGTAAAATAAGAAATCTCAGCTGGCAAATCTCATAAGGGGAAGCACAAAGCTTCCTGTGGAGCACAGGCACACCAGAGCAGGGCTCCAGTCCTGTGAGTCAGCCAGGGAGCACACACAGCACTGGGATAACTGGGAGAGCTGGCTCTGGGGAGCCATCTCAGGCTTGGGTGGGAAGGTCCATCCCATGGATCTGGGCACCATCCCAGACACAGGATCCCTGCTGGCTGCACAACTGCTCACACCCTCGCCCACTTTCCTCCCCGGGGTTTCCTGTGTGCCACTGACATTTCCCATTTACAAAATTCCTCACCCACACCACATCTCTCTGGAAACACCGTTTGCTCACACAGCCAAGTGCCCAGCCTGGCCTGCCCAGCCTTCTCCAGGAAGAGGGAAGCCTCCTGGAGCGGTGAGAAAACATGGAGCTAGAGGTGGCCTCTGCAGGAACAGGGGTTGGCAGAGGCAGGAGATGCTCTCCTCTGGTCCCTCATCTCAGAACAAGGGATCCACCTGCTTGGGACCTTCCATCACTCAGGGTCAGAGCAGCAATTTATCACCCTGGGCAGCAAACCCCTGACCTGTGCTCCAGCTTCCTGCAAGCAAAGCTCTAACAGTGTCTGGAAGGCAAGGAAACAGTTACATCCTTTGCAAAGGAGGGGGAAAAGGAGGAAAGAAAATGGGAAGATCTGAGCATCCAGCATCTACAGACACTTCTCAGCTCAGCAGAGACTGATGGAATTCCTGCTTGCAGATACAGTTTCTTACATTAGCCCTGTAAATTAAATTAAAGCTACTTACTCTGTATTTACAGCCTTACAAATAAATCTCAGAAAACATTTTACAGAAAGGCAGGGAGATGAGGAGAGAAAAAAAAAAGCATTTTCTGGGCCAAATATAATAAACAAGGCCACAAACCTCCTCATGATTACTTATTAGCTAGGGGAAAAGGGAGCTGAGGGCTGGTACACTTGGAATAATGCTACACAGAGCAGAGAAGAGCAGCATTTCGATCTCATTTGCAGGTAACAAGAAAGAAAAAAGCAAAATGCTCTTTTTTATGTAAGGAAAGAGCTCTCCTGAGCCTGCATCTCTGGCCTGTGTTTGCACTGCTACCTTCATTTTAGCAGAGTGCTATGGGTCAATGGGAACCCTTTCAAGCCATAACTGCATGATCTGCCCAGCCTGTTATGGGAGGCTGGTGGGTTTTGTTTGATTTTTTGTTTGTTTGTTTGTTTTTTGTTTTGTTTTTTGTTTAAGTGGCTGATTGAGTTCTCTTTGTTTCGTTTGGTGTGTGGTGCATTAGTCAGGAAAATCAATAGCCACTTGGAAGGGGAAGTTTAGAGGCGAGGCTGGGGACTGAGCTGAGAGGCACGGGAGAGGAGGAGGAGGGGCAGGAGGAAGGAGAAGACTGCAGGGGAAGACACAGGGCAGACCCTCTCCCCATACCCTCCCTGGGACTCTGGCTGCCTCAGGAACACCAAACACAGGCCATGCAGGAGGCACCCAAAGGCACACATCCCCACACCCCTACACTCAAACCCAAAACTGTACCAGTTGGGAGTAAATTCTGTGCCTTCGAAGCACGAGTCTGGACACAAGCACCCATCTGCAGTTATTTTAAGCTGAGTTTAAGGCTTTAGGCTTCTCCTGAGTCAGACCTGAAAGCTTTGCCAAGGTTTCTATTCATTTACACCCTTTTCCTGGGGGACAAAGACTGAGCCACCTGCATCCTCCCATAGCTGGGACACACTGCACATTCTCAGGGCATGAAGTAAGGAACTGTGAGCAACACGACCAAACTGATAGCTTAGTAAATTATTAGCCCTGGCCTAACAAGGCCAGGCTTTGAGGTGATGCATTAACCAGGCAGCTCCTGTCCTGCCTGTCTGTCTGCCTGCAGACCCCTCCTTGCTCTCACATCCCCAGGCTGCCCAGATGAAAGCCCACAATTCAGAGCCACCTTCACAGACCTTGCCTGCAGTTGGGTGACCCCACGGTCACGCCATGCCTCACATCTCAATACTGTGCTTTTCCTCTCCCTCTCCTGCTTCAGCAGCCAGACCAGGGTGTCCCACACAGCAGCAATGTCCATCCCATCTCTAGCAGCCACTTCACCAGTACCAGTACTGGCAAGAAACCACCCAAACCTCTGCTGCGAGTTGTGTCCCAAAAACACTCCCCCTTCCTCCCCCCTGCTCGTTCCCCCCCACGATTTTTTTGTCTGAGCACAAACTTGGAGATAAATCAATCAATTCTCAGCTCTCTGTACCGTGCCCTGCTTTCCTTTGAACCTTCCCTTCTCTGCGAAAAAAAAAAGGAGTCGGATTAATCTATAAAAATATTTTGGATGCTGTGTTTGGCAGCCCTGGATTTCTGCTCTTTTCTTGTCCTCCCCGATTGACACACGTGTCTAAGAATAGTTTCCACCTGATCCTGGTGTCATTAATAAGGATGCATCAGGCACTGCCTGCGCGGGGAGACACGGTCTCACTGCACCTGTTATCCACTCCCCATCATGGAGAAAATAAAATCCCAGGAGGGCTTGGGTTGGAAGGGACCTTAAAGATCACTGAATCCCAACCCCCCTGAATGGGCAGGGACACCTCCCACTGGACCAGGTTTCTCCAAGCCCCAAACAACACGCTGTCATCACAGGCAGTATTTGCCACATGAGTGCAGGTGGGACAGACCCCCAGCCTGCACACATCAGGAAGAGGCACCCACCCATGCCCTGCCACCCAGGCATTTCCAGCAGAGACACCTCGAGCAGGAGGACAGAAGCAACAAAGGTTTCTGCACAGGAGACAGCAAGGGACTGGGGATCTCCACCAGCTCTGGCTCTTTGCTGGGTGCAGAATGCAACCAGTGAGATGCAGAGGGTGCTGTACCCAGGGGACCTGGGGGCATAATCCAGGCTCGGGAGGAGGGGGGGAGGTAATCCAGGCTCAGGGACAAACAGCTGGTGGCTGAACAGCAGATGGGGAGGTGGGGAAAAGGGACAGATTTCTTCCCCCTTCCTGGCTTTTAATCTCTTTCCCTTTGCGAGGCAGAGTGCAGCAGGAAAGGGAAAACCCCAAACATACACTCCAAAACCAGGGAAGGTTTGAATTGGCACAGATGTGAGGGAACGCCGGAGCATTGCCAACTAAGTGTTACAGCCTGTGGGGAAAACATGTGCTTCACAGAAAACTCTTCCTTTCCATTTCCCAAATGGCTGAGAAAGACCAGGGAACCCCAAAACCATAAATTCTCACAAGCCAAGGTACAAAGCCCCACAAGGATGTTCTGCTCCAGGGAGACCAAGTATTTCAGCCCTGATGCCTCATCCTTCAACATATTTTTGGCTTCCAGAAGAGCAGAGAAACCCCTTCCTCACTCTCAGACCCACTGATCTACAGTAAATACCAATGCTTTGGTGAGGAAAAAAGGCTGAAATTCTGGGAGAAGCAAGAAACCTTAAAGTGAAAGCCGGGTACTCCTCCCCTCCACACCGCCCTCCTCGAGACATCTCCCTTCTGGGCTGTGCAAGAACAGGGAAGAAGAAAGGCAGTGGTTTCAGTTTGGGGTTTTCTCCCTTCCCTGTAAAAGGAGGCCTCCCGCGCAAATGAACACTATAATGAAGTATGCAAGAGAGGCTTCTCTTTGGAAATGGGAGATTAAAGGCGAGGGATCACAGGAACACATGCAGAAAGCCAGGCTGCTGCTGCTCCCCCAATTATTGTGCACTCTGCTCTATTTTGTTGACCTCGCACATTTCAATCAGGCTGCAGCACATTCTGCCTTCACCTGCTAGGAATCAAAACCTGGAGGGCTCAGATCTCCCTGCAAAGAATCCCTTTGATAAGCTTGTTAGGGATGCCAGGCAGCCGGGGCTGCGGGGGAGCCGCTGCAGAATGCCACAGCAAATTCCTGGCGTCACCCCTGGAAGTTGGGGGTTTGCTGGGCAGGGAGGGAGCAGCACGGCTGCATCCTGGGGCAACGAAGGGGGAGAGAGGAGAGAGCTGCTCGGCAGGCACGGGAAGAGCTGCCCAAGTCTGGTACGAAAAAAATAAATCAAAACACGGAGGGGCACTCTGCAGAGGGGCAGAGCCAGAAACATATGGCATTTCCACCACATTTGGGTTGTCAGGCAGCCAAGGATTGCTGCTGCTGCTGCTGCTGCTTACTCTTGCAGGCTTTAAAGAAACACTCGTCCATATGCAGGGCACTCAGCAGGAGCACGCTTTGCTGCCCACAACCCCAACCCACCTGTGCTCCCAGGAGCATCCCACAGCCCACCAGCCCCAAACTCAGTCTGCAACCCCAGGACCCGCTGCCCCAGCAGAGCAGAGACCCTCCTGCTGCTGCCCGCAGTGGAAAGCACCAAGGAAATCAAACACAAACCCCTCCAGAAGGAGGAAAATCCACTTTGGTGTCAACACAAGGTAAGGTGCCCACCCAGCTCCCTGGAGAGGGGTTGTGTGCTGAGCATCCCACCCATTTCTGCCCCACATCCCTGGGATCCACCCCATGCCTCTCGCCTTCCCTCTGCTCCTGCCTACCAAGGGTCAGAGTTTATTTTTATGCTGAAAGACAAAGATGGATTTTCTGTTTTTACATGACTGTGGATGTTGGCTGCCAGACTCCATCCACAGCAGTGAGGAAAGTCAGACCCTCCGGCACTGGGTGGAATAACCCAGAGTATGCAAACTCCACGCAGTAATTGGAAACATTTGCTGCTGCCGCTCTGTGGAGGCACCGGGGCACCGGGAATGTTTTCCCTCTCCCTCAGGGGTGTTTCATGAAGCTCCAGAACTGGAGGCTGGAAGAATTTAGCAGAGTTCACGACCTCCACAGCCTAGCAAACTGAGCAGCTCGGGCATTTTTGTGTACTGAATCACTTCTTACCTGACAGAACTCACACCTCTCAACCCTTTGATCAAAGAACTGCTAAATTCTTAATTTAGCTGAAACACAGGTTCCCCAGACTGAGCAGTCAGGCATCCCTGGACTCATTTGGAGCAATTTGCTCTGATGATGAACCCAAACATCGTGTGCATGCTTGGATGCTCCGGACAGAGCCTGCCCCCAACACCCTGCACATAGTTTCCACGGCCTGCTTTTGGGCTGAATTCAATCTCAACCTGGCAGGATGACCCCCAGCAGCCACCACCACGCTGCTCCTCCCCATCCTCCCATCACATTCACAGCTCCCAGTGCCAGGAGACAATCCCCTCATTCCCCAGAGCAGAGAGAAGGGCAAGAGCAACACCAGACACCATGTCCATTAAAGCTGATGGGCAGCACGAGGTTATTTTCTGCAGCAAGAGGCTATTTTCTGCATCGGGAGAAGGTGCTGGCAGGTTTGGAGCCTGGCAGGCATCCTGGGGCGGGATGCTCTGACCTGCTGCGCCAGAGAGGCGGCGGCACCGCGCCGGCGCTCTGCAATATGGAACCCCCCACGCAAACACAAATATTTAGCTGGAGGGTGGGTGGGTGTTTTCCAGGCACAGCCTCTGCTCTGCAGCCCTGCCAGGCTGAGCACCAGGCACCTTGGGGCACGGGCACGGCAGAGGGGTGGGAGCAGAGAGCCCGGCAGCCTTCCCCAGCACTGGGAACGTGAACAAAGCAAAAGGTTGTTCTGCTTCTCAGCCTCTGAGACCATATGGAGCTGAGGCATGATTGCATTATTTCTGCTGTACTGCAGCAGAACGAAACAGAAAGCTGTAATAAACTACTCACAGAGCGTCCCAGTGCACAGAGCAGGAAAAAGGCAGCTCGACAAATGCATGCCCAGGGAAGCTCCTGGGGGTGAATGGAGCCAGGGCTGGGGGATGAAATTTCTGTGTGTTTGCTTCTCTCTCCTCCCTTCCCTTCCGGGATAATTAGATTTGTGTCTGGCCAGTTACTGAGCACGATGGGTTTAGCATGGGCTGGCACTGGGAAGCTATAAATACAGAACACAAAGTGAATTTCTTTGGGATCCATGTACCCAGGGCCCACCAGCACGGCCAGATCCTGCCACAGATGACGCAAGTGCTGTTCTTCCCTCCCCGGTGCCACGGGTCTCACTGCTGGGTGACTTTTAGCTTGCACCTTAGGTATTTACACAGCCTTAGGAAAAGAGCAGAAGAATCGTGGACTCCTCTAATTTCCTGCTGTCTGCTCCTATAGTGTCCAGGACTCACGTAAAGATGGATAATTCATCTATTACTTCACTCTTGCCCCTGTCGAATGGGCAATGTCAGACAACAGATGCAATTAAAATCCTGAGACAGACAGAAAGTCACTGACAATTACATCTAACTTCAATGTAACTTTGCTTCAACCACAAACACCCGAGCCAAATGCCAGCATAAGCCTTAAGCTCGCAGATGGCCCTGTATGAAACGGCTTTAAGCTCAGCTTTCCCCCTCCTCTCCACCAAAAACCCAGCCCAATGATGAGCAAAGGCAGTGCCAGAGCCAGTCAGAGGAAGGGATGCCTCAGCGAGCGGGATGCAGGAGCCAGCTGATGGTTCCAAGTCCTCCTCTGAGAAAGCAAGCTGCTTGCAAACAGATTTGCAAGGAGTAAAGGAAGGGGGGCGGAAATCTGTCAGTTACTCATCCAGGAGACATTGAAAACAGCCAAGTACAAATCTCTCTGCACTCAGGAACACAATGCAAAAATCTTCTGATATTTCATCTAAGGTGGGATGCAGCAGGACTGTGAGGGGGCCTGAGGAGGCAACTTTGTTAGGCTGTGGCTCACACCAGTTTTTAACACTCTGTGTTAAATTTATTGTCACTCTCCCACCTCATTAAATGCTCAGATAGACCTGACAGGACAGAAAAATGGGAGTTTTGTAGGAAATAAATAAATAAACAAACAAACAAAGAGAACAGGAAGGAAAGCAGTGTTTGCATGCTTTGAGTCAGCTCTACTGCATGAGCCTGAGCAGAAGGCACAGCTCATGTCCCCAGCCCAGAAATCCCTGGACCAAAAAGGGAAGAGGAGGCATCAGGATCTGTGCTGTTTAACCCAGCTTAGGGTGAGCCCAGCTCTCCCGCTCTACACAGGTGAAACACTGCACTTAATTTTGATTTAGTGGGGCAGCTCCAGCGTGATGGCTGCGGGAGACCATTATCCTGTGACAATGTTCTGTTCCACTGTTATTGCTTCATTAATTAAGTACCAATTGACTATTAATTGCTGGAGATATTCAGTACTGGAGTGAATCTGTTACCGAGCAGGTAAAGGTCAATGAGAGGTGCAGCTCCTGGGTTGGCATTTACACACACTCTACACCTGCACGCAGTGCTGGGGGAAGCATCATCCCCCAGGGAGGAGTGACAGGACCCTTGGGCACTGCCTGTCCCCAGCCTGGCACAGACATATGAGTGGGAAATGCCATGTTTGGCTTCAGCAAGGCCCCTGGGATGGGCAGAGACCAAACATCTCCCAGTTTAAGTGACAAGCCATGCAAATTCCCACTAATTGATGCCAGGGTCGCGCTTCACACTCTGTAGTTTGCTCTCTGCCTTTAAAACATACTTTAAAGCAACTCCAGGCTAACGTGCTTGGAACCTGAAAGGAGCTGGGGCTGAGAAGAGGCTGCTCTTCCCTCAGCAAGGCTCAGCTCCTGCAATGACGGGGAGATTAGCTAAAGAGACCTTCGCTCTCATTTAACAAATTAAATGAGTAGATTTTCAGGAGTTCAGCATCTGAAGTACCAGGCTGTTTTTGAAAAATCTGACTGTAAATGTCATCACGCTGAGCCCTTTAGAAAAATCTGAGTGCAATAATGGCTGGGAACTTCTAAAACCCAAACCTGGTGCACTGTTGAAGCACTGACCCTAAATCAAACCTATTCAGGAGCGGACACCCATCCTTGGATGTGAAATTACTCTTTGCCTTCATTTCTATATAAAGTGAAGGCATTACAAAAGGAAGAAAAAAACTCATAGGGCCGAGCACCCCTTCCCTCTTCACATCCAAACCAAGAACACCAAGTAGACTGCACGCGGCCAGCCCCACACCCCCAGTCCACCTTCTCCTTGTCCAGGGTTCTGGTCTCACCCCCAGCAGCACCCATCTGCTGCAGGTCAGCTCCAAGGGCACCTCCCCAGGGCTGGTTTATATAATTTATTAACACCAGCATCACCCCTGCATGAATTAAGCACACAGAACCCAGAAGGTGCCCTTCAGTGCAGCTGAAGTAATGCCCTGTCCTCTCTGTTCCCTAAGAATGGGCTAAAGAATTTCATACAAGCTTTTTTTTCCCCTTCCTTTTTCAAAGTAAGGTGAAGGTGAGACTGCAAGGGAAAGAAGACACCTTGCTGTAGCTCATCTCTGGCTACACGTGCACCCCTGGAGCTCTGTGTTCAGCCAGCTGACAAGAACAAGCCATTAGAGCTCTGTGGAGGAAATGCAGCTGCCGAGGGGAGAGCAGGAGCCTTCTGCACCCTGCAGAACACAGACCCCACAGGAACACATGGATTAATGCTGCACCAGTGCAGGAATGGGGCTTGCAGGAAGCACAGAGGCCAGAAGCAAAGCAAACCAACCCAAACCTCACAAACTGCAGGACAAAAGCAGAAGAGGCTGAGATTTCAGCTTGACTGTGTTGTCTCCCTTCAAGTTTCACATTTGCTGCAAAGGCAAAATTTTGGGGCAGGGACACTCTGGTCCTGCCTGTGCTGTGTGCTTCTTCCTTCCCAAGTCCCAGGCAGGCTGTGAGCTGCCTGTCCATGGCAGAGAGCAGGAGGCATCAGCTGTCCCGACACCCCCAGCAGTTTCCTCCTTTGTTTCACTACAGCTGCTGAGCTTCCCCTTCCAGCCAGCCCAGGCTTGGATTGTTCACTTCTGCCTTCTTGGAGTTTACTATTATTATCTCTGTGGTTTGCAAACATCTCACATGCCTCCAGCCCAGCCCCAGGAAGCAGCTGAACAAGGCAGCTGATGAGAGGGGTACAAAGCAAACATGGTTATTTTGGTGATCAGAGCCCTCGCATCTGCTCATGGGGCCTGTGCTAGCCCCATGCATCACCTTGGGAGAGCCACGTTCCCCTTGGTGCTTCACCTTTCTTGGTAAAGAACCACATGAAAAAAGAGAATACCAAAAAAATCAGCAGCACGACAGCCTCATAAGTGCCCTCAGACATCAAGGATGCCACAAGTCTCCAGCCCAGTGTTTCAGTCGTGGCAAGATGGGCCCTTCCCTGTCTGTGCTCCCAAACCCACAAACCTGCCCCTACAAGAGCACATGATGCCAAAAATCACACCCAAGCACTCAAACCCTCCTTGAAAATTGTCTGTTTAATATGCAGAGAGTGAGTTCCTTAAAAAGTGCCCTAAAAAGCAGCTGAACGCTGCAGGAAAAAGGGGTGTTTCGCTTATCGAACAATAATAGCAAGATATTATCAATGCAGGGCTCTGATTGTGCCATATAAAAAATAAAATACACACTGGTTAATCAAAGAACTACAGACACTTTTAAGTAATCCCAGCTCTGGCTTTGCATAACTCCATATACTGCCAGCAGCACTCCTGCCGACCACAAGAGACCATCATATACATCAAAAATTCTCCTTTAAATTTATTATCTGTAAAGATTGGTCTTTTGAACTGCAGTGGTGGAAGCTTAAGGGTACAAAAGTCTGCCTTTTTTTGCCTCTCCCTCTTGCGGAGGATGCTGATCTGTGGGGAAAGTGCTGCCACAAGCTTCTGCGCCTTGTCTAGACACCCGTCCTCTTCATGGATCGCTTCTCTTATCAGCCACTTGATTAAGACATTAAAAGAAAGAAGGTGAAGGAAGGTTGTGTGAGAAAGAGGCTTCCTCCTACTACTACTCCTTGAAGGCTACAGAACAACTGCCTGCTTTCCTCCGAGGAGTCCTGCCTTGGGGGATCCCTACATTCCTGCTTGGAGGGTCCCTGTGATGAGCTGCTCCAGGACAGCCCCCAGCTCCCTGCCTGGGGGTGGGGGTACCCTTGGGAATGTCCCATCCCAGAATATTGCTCTGGCAGCTGCCAAAAGCAGAACTGCAACAGAATTAACAGCTAGGATAAGGAAGCAGTCCCTGCTGCACTAGAACGTGGAAAGGGGCTTTATGGATATATTGGCTAAAAACCTCAAAAATCTTTCTGGCCTTCAGGCACCAGCACAGTCAGCTGGAAGCCCGGGGGGCTGGTGGGCTCCAAGCTCAGATGTGGGAACTCTCTCCAAGATGAAAGTGGGCCAGCACTGCCTCAACTTCCCTGAAACTCTGCTTTACATGCAGCACTCTTTACATTGTCAAAGAACTTCATAAAAGTTAAATTAAGGCCTTACACTACCCCTGTGAGGCATCAAAGCCACTGCTCACACAAGTGGGGAAACCAGAGGCGAGACCAGAATCCAGAGGTGTGTTTCAGGATGTGCCCCAGTGTGTGCTCATGATAAACATCTGGGGGAGCAGAGGCTTTAAAGAGCCAATTAAAGAGGCATTCTACAGCAACAAAACAAAAACATAATACATGTTTTAAATTTTTGTGCAGAGAATGCTCAGTCTAGACCACAAGCTGAAGCCATTTTCCATTCACAGCAGCCAGGGGCCTCAAGGACAGAGTGCAGAGGTATCAGCTCTTCCCTCTGCTCAGTGCTGCCCCAGCACCCGGGGGGGAAACAAACCAGTGGGGAAAGCAGCAGCAACTGTGCCCAGGAAAATCCTTTCTACGAACATCCCATGCCAAGGCAGGCTGTGGGGCAGGGTGGCAATCAGGCAGTGCCCCCAGAAGCACCCAGAAGTCTGGAGCAGGTCCAGAGGGGGGGGGATGAAGCCGGCAGCACTCCCCAGGGCTCCAGCTCCCGCTGGCAGAGGTGGGTGGAGATGAAGAAGTGGGCTCAGTTTATTAAAATCTCAGCTGTGACTCCCAGCAGATGACCCAGACTCCCCAGCATACACAGTGCATTCGGGGGGGCAGAAAGCACATCCCAGCAAACACATTTACTGCCGTTAATAATTCATCCCAGCACAGGCAGCCCAGCCACAGCTCACGTCTTGGTCCCAGGCTCCAGCCAGCCCCTCCTCCCCACATCCATCCACCCGCCGAAAACTAATAGCTCCAGCTGGCACTCGTTGAAAAGTCACTTAATATTTCACAATGCAGGGGCTCGGTTTAATGGGACACGTTGTTTTTCCCTAAGCAGTTGGAAAACCCCTTGACATCATATTAATAATGTCAAGTTTTATCGGCGCTCTGATTTGAAATGATATTAAACTTTTCAGGCTGTCTCGGCTGGAGTAGGAAGCGGTTACGATGTGGACGGTTTGGATAACTGGAGAAATAATGGGTCTTGTCAGCCTGCAGGGAATGATGTGGAGGTGGGGAGGGGGGCACTCATCTTCTGTGCCAGCTGGAGAGGGGACGTGCTTGCTGCTCTGCGTGGTGGGTGCTGTGCCCAACCTCTGGCCAGGGCAATTCACATCCCTGCTGCAGCAGTGGCTGCGTAGTGAGGAACCTTTGCTTTCCAGCCCTACAGCTGACAGTACATCAACTGAGGAGTTAGTTATGCACAGGAGCAGCTGGACAAGGTTGGCAGTGCCACCAAGCACTGGCAGCACCTTTGACGCACGCTTGCACCACTCAATGTCCTTCCACACGCCCTGCCTGCCAGCACCTCCTTTCTGCAGCCTCCATCCCTAAAACAGGGCTATTGCTGTACTGCCTTCTGGGGTAAGTATCTGCATGTGAAACAAACAAGTCAGCTAAAGGCATGATAAACTAGAAACTCATGTATTATTCTCATATACACGCTTCCAGCTTGCCTGCTGTCAAATGACTCCTCATTACCAGTTTATTCTGGACCGCTGGCTTCTAGAAATCCAGTTTTGACAACCAAATGCTGTTCAGTGCACCCAAAGGATGGTATTTCAAATTGCACCTTTTGTTTTGCATGACATGAAATGGGGATACTGTGCTGGGGTTTATCGGGAGGATGGAGCAGCCCCTCCCCAGGTCCAGTCTCCAGCTGATGGAATTGACTTTGCTCCATTAAGACAGCACCCAACCTGCTCTGGCTGCTGCACAGCAAACAGTGAGCAGGCTGCGTGTCTGCCCGGGAGTTGGGGCAGGGGACAACTTGTCCTCAGTCCACCTAGGCCAGCATGGTCCCCACAGCAGCCCTGCTGTCCTCCACTCCCCTGTGCCAGGAGCCACCACCCTCCCCCCCCAGCCCACTCCTGTGGCCACCTCTCTGCTTCACTCCCTGCTCTGGCACAGCAGCCTCTACACTCTGATCATTTCCTACAGCCATGCCGTAAATCTCATTTCAATCATGGGTTTCCACATTAAGAGGTGAATAGACCTATTCTTGCTGACAGAACAGGCAAGGAGGACAGGCGAGCTCCGGCTGGGTAATTTACAGGACAGGCTTTGCTGCCCTCATGCAGATCCAGACCTTCACTGTGTCAGATTTTATCAATTAGCAATTAGCAGTATAATGGACATGACTTAAAAACCCTCTTCCCAGTGATGTCTGTTTAAAAACTCGGGGCAGTTTTCTTGCTGATGTGCTAAACCTGCTACCTTTCCCAGGGCAATGTCACCTCCTTGCTCCTCTCCTCTGCCCACCAGTACTGGTCACCATTTCCACCACAGACCCAACCTGGTGTCCCACATGACACATAGGGTGGGGAAAAGACTCAGATTTCAGAGCCAGTGGTGAGGAGCCCAGGGGGAACCACCTAAGCACATTGAGTAGCATAGAAATGCAACAGACAACAAGAACCAGTGGCATTAGAGATTTTGTGAAGGAGCATGGGCCTGATGGACCAGGAGCACCACATGGGCACCCAGATTACCCAAGGGACACCATCCATCAGGCATCATCCCATTAACTGGGGTGCACCAAGGCCCACAGCCTCTCCAGGTTTAAATATAGGCACAGGCACTATTGTTAGCAGGCTCACACTGCCTCCTGCACTGCTCCAGAAAATTAAACAAACTCACGCTCAGTGGGAGAGTTATAAATAAGCAACTCGCCCACTCAAGAGGCTGATCCTGCTCCTCTTTCAAGCAGCAGACATGGGGAACTCCCCCAGCTCTTCCCATGCAGAATCTCAGCTGAGGATCCCGCTGATGGGGACAGCAGATGGGTATAACTGCCAGGGTTATCTGAAGCTGTTGGTGGGTGACCTTAAAGCCAGCCCAGTCCCATCCCAAAGTCAGCCCTCAGTTTCTCCAGGGGGCACAAAGCCTCCCAACCCACAGGTGGGGCCCTATCAAACCCACAGAGCAGCCACACATATGGCATCTGCACCAAACCCATCACCAGGGCAGCTCAGTATATTGGGGCCAGGGCAGAGAGAAATGTTAAGAGTCTGAGAGCAAGAGAAATTACTGTTATTTGGTTTATTTAAAGCCTATTACACATTGTTTATCATGGCAAAAGTCAAAAAGTTCATATCAGGTTGGAACAGCAATGCCAGAGGAGCAGCAAGGATTTTTGCAAGTAGTTCAACACCCGGGTGAAAGCACTTCCAGCAGGGTTTGCAGAAAGCAGTCAGCACACAGCAGCCTGCAAAGGTCAGCCTGTGCTCAAGCAGCTTTGTTTTGGACATCAGACTTGGTGTCGCTGATCTGCTTGGAAAATCTTGACCTGGAGCTTCAAACACATCGTTTGGCCTGACCTCCCCATCTGTGATTACCAGCACATTCAAACCCACCCATTTGTTGCATTCATCCAGGCAGACAAGCTGTGTAGTTACATACATGAGGTTTGATGCCTGCCAATAACCACAGGTACGAAGCCACATATGCAAAGTGGGAAAATAGATCTATGAAAGTGTCACCTGAAATTAAACTAAGTGCAAATGGAAAGGATTTTGCAAGTGCTCTACTAAGTGCATGAAAATGCAATAGGGCCCAGGGCTGTTTGGCTAAAGAACTTAATAAAAATGCTTGACTTGCTGAATATCATTCTGCATGTGCAAGGGGGATAAAAACACACCTCTAGGAAGTTCTCACTGAGGATATGGCTTCTTTTCCCCACAGAAACATTAGGAAGTGCTCCAGATTATAATCCTAAACATCAGCATCTTCATTGGAGCCCTGCATGCCACCAGCAGAAGGACTGCAAGAGAGAAAGTGCCTGAGCAGATGCTCCCAGCCTAACTCTGCTGAACCAGGCTGGGGTGGCACTGTCCCAGGATGTCCCCATCCAGCAGCATCCCAGCCCCCAGGACCCTCCTGTGCAACAGCGTCAGTTTCAAGAGCCCCCGACCTTTAATAATCATTTCTGCTGTTATCTGAACACTTCCTAATTCATCCCCTTCTGTCCCTGAAAATCTAAATCCTATTTAAGTTAATGCCCTTCATTTTCATTTATAAAGACAGATACAAAATAATTATTTCCTATCTCTGCTGTTTCCTTATCTTCTGTCCTAATAATTCCTCGCTGTCTCTCTTTCATCATCTGTCTGCAGTACAAGAAACTTTTCTGTTAGTTAAAATATTCTGTGTGTTCATTTTCCTCCTCTTTCATATCTCGCTGCTGCTCTCCCCCCAGCTGCCCTCACTCCCCCCTCCCCAGCCCTGCCACTGCTTTTTATCCTCACCCTTCAGACTGATCTTCACATCTTCCCAGTGTTTGGATTTCAGCGTGCAATTTCATATGCAAATTCCAGCAGGCCACCTCTTCAGTCTCTGCCTTTGATATCCGAGTGACCCTGCCTGGCTGAAGTGGTTTGCAGAATCATGGCTGGCTGGCAAAGCCAGCTCCAGCCTTGCCCACCGAGTGACAGTGCCAAGGTGAGCAGAAGCAGATGTGGCTCCTGGTGACAATTTAATTACAAGAAAATAAAGGTGGGAGAGCAGCCCTGCACATGTCAGAAGAGACCTCATCCCCCCGCAGCAAGGGTGTGGGTTGGGCTCTGGGGCTGGTGGCCACCAGCAGGTCCTGCTGCCCTCCAAATCCAGTGTAGGTGTCTGGACATCCCAGTGCACTGGGGCTCCTCTTGGGGCTCAGCCAAACCACTCTCACAAACCACTTGCCATGCCCAAGCATCCTCTGTACTGTTGCATTCCTTTTATCCAGGGTGGATGATGACACCTGGGAGCCCTTTCCCCAAGCCCTGTCCACCTGCAGAGCCTGGGGACAAAAATCTTGGCCCTGGTAAAGTCACATCACAGCTGCCAACAGCTCCAGTCCTGCAGAGTCTCTAGATCAACACAGTAGCACTTCAGAGCCTGCTTGTGGGAGATGGCTTACAAGCTACAGCCCTAAGATGTTTGTATTGGCTGAATCCCCTCCCGTGCTGACACCAATAAAGCCCGTCGGGCGTGTGTGTGTCTTTATACATTTATTAAATCCACTCCCCCCACACCCGTTCATGTTGTCAGCCCTTAGTCTGGTCTGCCAGCTCTTGTCTCTGCCAAGCAAGTTATTCTTACATTAGCTGAAGAGCATTTCTGTGTTTGCAATCAGAAGAAATAGGATTGTAAGTGCTCAAAAACTGACAGCAGAGCCCTGAGCACCCGAGATTCCCAAAATGCATTTCTAAAGGCATTTCCTGAGAGCGGCTTAAGCTTTGCTTATTCCTGCAGACAACGGGAAACATTGCATGCTTGGCATCCTACATGCCCTTGTCCTGGACTCCTCCAGCTTCCCAAAGATGTTACAATTGACTCAAAATCGTTTAATGGTGGGCAGAACTTCAGAGCCCTGGTAATTGTTCACAGTAACCACCTGGCTCTGGCAGGCAAAGAATGAGCTCTGAAATAAGATGCTTAACACTGAGCCCTCACTTCTGATAAATAATTTTGACTAGTGACTCACCAGCAGCCTATGCAGGCAGTATATATTTAAACCTGCTCAGCTTAAACAATTGTTAAAGATGTCAGTTTATCATGCAGACAGCTTTTATTGAAAGAAGAAGGAAAAATATCATTTTTTAAATTAATGAGAGCAGACCTTATCTCAGCTGCTTTTACTACTCTCTATTTTGCAAAATATTCTTTCATTGTTCACAATTGCTTCTCTTTGTTGGACCCACACGCCAACAGCCACATTTCAAAAGACTTCATAAACACTAAGCAACAAAACCCCAGCGCTGGGAACTGCAAAAGCAACAAATGCACAAAGATGAATTCGCTTGCCCAAAGTTATATTCAATCAAGCCAAACTCCTGAGAAGAATTCGGGTCCCTGTAACTCCTGCCCCAGTCCAGCCAGACCCAGCTAACCCAGCTCCCATCACCCTGCTGTGGACGTGGTTGTCACCAGGGCATGTCCCCCCGGTCAGCAGGGAGCATTTTTCCAGCACATTTTACCCAGCAACTGCATTATCTTTTTAGGTTTTTTTTTAACCTCTGTTGTCAGCTCCAGGGTCAAAGCTGGCAGCTTCCCCTTGCCTTCAAACTCCTAAATCACTCAAGACTGTTAGATGGAGGATCTTGAAAACCCATATGTGCTCAGAGTGTCCGATTACAGGCTTTGATGCGCTTTATTACCCCGGAAAGCGGCGAGAATGGCAACACCATGTGGGCAGGACAGCTGCTGCCTGCGCCGGGCCCGGGGAGAGCCGGGGCTTCGGGAGCAGCCGACACTCAGGTAAGGAGGAAACGAGACGCCAAATGTGGATTCCTCTCCACGCAGGGCACAAGCTGGGAGGGAAGAGCCACCTCTTCCACCATATGGGATTTTAAATTAATCCTGTCAGCTCAGCTAAAGGGGCTGCCAGCCTTACAGACAGCTCGCTGAAAGCTCCTGCTCAGCGGTGAAGGGTGGGAAGAGTCCTGCTGCAGCCTCCCACATCCCACCCCAACACGGGCATACAAGGCACAGCAGACCCCACGGGAGGATGGGAAGGTCCTGGGCAACTCTAAAATGATGACAGGTTTAAAACAAAAAGAAGGGAGTCTGCCTTTGGGACAGCAGCTGCTAAGAGGAGGCAGTAAAAAGATGAAGGATGATCCGTAAGAGGTAGATTGGGACTTCACCATCTCATAAGACAGGAAAACTGGGGCTTGCTATGAAGTCAGACAGTAGGGAAGTCCAAGCTGATAAAAAGAAACAGTTTTCAAGCACAGTAATTAAGTTGCTGAAGTTATTGCCACAGGAAATAAGGACAACAGCTTAGCAGGACTCCAGACGGGACTGCATGCTCACACAGCTACCCGGAGCATCCAGGCTTGTTGAAACACACAGTGAAATATTTCTGAGGAGGCTTTTAAACCTCATCTTTCATGCTGAAGAGCACCTTGAAGCCTCGCAGGTGGGGCAGATAATGACAGGTTCATTAGCTTGGCCTCAAGTTCCCCAGCAGAGCTGAAACACCCACTAGGACACAGCACAGACCTGCTGGGAACAGCTCGCACTATTCCAGGAGGGGGAGGGAGAAGGGGCTCAGCAGGTCTTGGCCCCCCAGCCCTGCAGAAGGGGGAGATGCTTCTTCACAGCCCCCAAGCTTCCCCTCCCCAAAAGCGGCCGCATCAGCCCTAATGGACCGGCACGGCGCTGCTGCTGATGGCAATCCTGAAACTGAAAGAGCTGAGAGCTCTTCAGGCAGGACCCCGCTGGGCTCTTTTCAGGAGAATGAGGTCCTTTTAGCTCCCTGCTATCCCCAGGCCAGCGCCCTGATTTAAATGGTAACACACTCCCCGGATCCAGGGAGCGGGCACCGAGTGACCCCGGCAGCAGCCGCAGCTTTGGAGGGAGGGTGGGATCCGGGGGTCCCTGAGCAAGGCAGAGCAGCCCGGAGGAAGTAGACACTTCAAAAAATAAATAATATTGCCAGTTGGCTGTAAATCCGGAGGATATTTACTAAATACATATTACCGACTGCAACACGGAGGGAAAACAAAGGCAGCTGGGAGGAAAAAGCCACTCTGGAAACGCAGTCAGGAGCAGCGTTTGGGGAATGGACGTAGAGATTTGAGAAAGCTTAAACCTGGGACACAAATCCCTGTTCTTTGTCCTCAACAATAGAGGATAAAGCCTGATGCGGTTTGCCGGGCTGTGCCGGAGGGATCTCACTGCTTATGACCAGCTGAAAAGATATGATCTGGCTGCCGATTACCTGGGGTTGTGTCCTCGGTAGCAATTGCACAGCAGCCTCAGCTCCCGTGGCAGCCAAGGGGCAAGGGAAAGCCCCCGCACAACGCGAGCCAGGTGCTGCCTTGAGGGGACAAGAGTAACCGGAGCTTCCAGCCCCAGAGGAGGGATCGGGGGATGACACCAAAGGGCAATTCCCAGGCGCAGGCACCGCACGGGGAGGTCAGAGGCAGCACTTGCTCCACGGAGCTACTGGGAGGCAAACACAGCCAGACACGAAGAAGCCCCTGCCCTGGGAAGGGCATCCCACTGACGTGGAGATGGGATGTGTGCAGACTTATTCCCCAGCTGCCTCCTACGGCCATGCTCCTGCCCCACAGCAAGCTGGCAGGGAGGCACAGCACCCTCTTCCCCCCGCCAGACCCTGCTCCCAGGGTAGGGGAAGAAATGAGAAGGGACGACACTATCTGGAGCTCTGCAGCCTCCTCTCCATGCAAGATCTCCCCTTCTCTTCCTTGCTGGTGTCTGCAGGAGCTCGAAAAGGCTCAGAACAGGACTCCCTCTAATCCCTCAGAGGTGCCACTGCCCATTCATGCTCCGCGGGAGCTCTGCCTCTCCGCTAAATCCCTCAAGCCATCTCCAAATCACCTAATCTCCATCTCCACCACCTCCCTTCTTTTCAGTGACCTTCTCCCTCACATACAGTATCTGCAGCCTTCCAGATAACTCTCTTGCATCCTTATCTGCAAGAGTATTTTAGCTCCTGTCCTGGCGCTGTGTTCAAGCAGCAGTGAAGACATGCGAGGAAAGCACCCGGAGCGTTCGGGGGGGGAGGTGGAGACGACGGCAGCTTTCCAGCTGCTCACCTCAAACCTCTCCAGCACCTTGGGCTGCGCAGGAGGAACAACGTGCATCGCATCAAAAGCCCATCTGCCAAACCCTCTCAGCAGACCCAGCTGCATCGATCAGTCAAACCAGAGAAATGAGTGTTAGGAGTAGGAGGAGAAGAGACAGGGGTGGGGATGGAAGCTCAACAGTGAAGCTGAGAAGGCCACCCCAAAATGTCCCGGGGTACATACCACACCTGATGGGTCCCCACATAGACCTCCCACTAATGGCCAGCGAGGTGTCCCTGGCAGCCGTGCAGGCTACAAGGGCCTCGTCTGTTACACACTGGAAAGATGTGCAGTTTGTAAGCAGCGCGGAATTCCCAGGCCTCTTGTAACCCTGCTTTTATTTTTAACAATACAGAGCTTCTCCCAGAAGTTTCCCAGTGTAAGCAGACCCTGTAAAGGAGATAGATGTGGACTCTGCCGCGCTAACGAGGAACACCAGCATTACACCGAGCAGCGGGGGCAGAG
Organism: Heliangelus exortis; assembly: GCF_036169615.1. Classification (NCBI taxonomy): domain Eukaryota; kingdom Metazoa; phylum Chordata; class Aves; order Apodiformes; family Trochilidae; genus Heliangelus; species Heliangelus exortis. The sequence continues at coordinate 654,588 of NC_092447.1, forward strand.
GTGAGGACTTACTGCTCCACGGAGAGGGGATGGCGGGGGGGGCAGAGGCACGGCTTTGGCTGCGAGGTTACACAGAGGTTGCACAGAGCCTCTGCTCGGTGCCTCGGCCCTGCCGCTCTCTGCGGCTAATGAATGTTAGAGAAAAGGGAGGAGGCAGAGGCTAGAGGGAAATGGAGCAGAAATGCAGAGCTGCCATCTCAGATAGCGTCTGCCTGGCTCCAGACAGGCTCACGCGGGCACAGCAGCACCCGCAGCACGGGTTGAAGGAAGAACCGGCTGGAGGGGGCATGGAACTTGTCCCAGGTTGCACCCCAAAACGCTGCTGCTGGCAAAAGGTCACGCTTCAAACTGGAAAAGGGAGGGTGATGCTGGCTCTGCCTCTCTGCTTTGCGTTCATCCTCTGCTGAGGAGGAAGAAACAAACCCAGCTCTGGCCCTGGCTCTGCCTGTGCCACCCCAGCCGGGAGCAGCTCCCCATGGTGCTGGGGGTGTGAGAGGGTGCAGCAGAGACTCTCCCTGCCCTCAGCACTTGCCAACATCGAGCAACAAATTGCCACAGCTTGGATGTGCAGCTAAAGGAGGTAAAACCACGATCTGAGGATTGGAGAGGGCACCTGTAAGCTGCCAAAGCCCCCCACCTGGGGCTGATGCCTGTGTCTGCCACAGTCCTGCTCTGTGGGCATGGCTTTCCGACAAGCAATCACATCTTAGAGACTCTGGCATTTTCTTAGAACACCTCAAATTGCTTTTTTTACACCTCACTGCTCAGTGCCAACCCCAATTCATGTTATTTGTGCATTTGCTTAGAGGACATTATCTGATCAGTCACCTTGTGAGAGACTCGGGAAGAGGCTCCAGCTCCTCCCTGTCACCACAGCAGCTCGGGCACCAGGGAACCCATGAAAATGTGGGCGTGGGCACTGTGTGTCCTGAGCACAGGATGGCACGGGCTAGGACAAGGTGCAGCCAGTCCAAGGGGTAACACCAGGGTGCAGAGCACCTGCCCCCCCCCCCCTCGCCGGGCAGGGTCCTCTTCAGGGAAGCACACAGAGGAGACAAGAGCGAGTGGCACATCTGTGAATATCCCCTCTGCTGGCAGAAGCTGGAAAAGGCAACACCCAAAAAGCTTCTTGAAGATGCTGGGACTGGTGAAACGCCAGAGAGCCGGTCTGTGGGTGCATGCCAGCAACACAGCCCCAGAAACACAGCCCCCAGCCTGGCTCCTGCTCCCCAGGGGAGAAGCCAGAGCCTCGGCCACAAAGCCTCGAAAGCTCCATCCCCTTAGAAGTGACAGAAGAGCTCATGTGGATCAGCAGCACCCAGGGAGCCTCCCTCTGCCTTCATGCTGGACACGTCCAACCACCACCTCTTGCAACAGGCACCCAGAGACCCCGTTTGGGGGAAGGTGCAGAAATCACTCCAATTAATAATTTTTATATTAGCCCATCCTTCCAAGCTGTTCTTTCCTAACCATCTGCATGTCCCAAAATGCAAGTTTAGTCATAAATGCCAGGCTTCCTTTTGGAAATGTATAAGCTGCTTTGCTTCCACTACCTGAACAGCTTCCAGCTACTACATCCAGGCATTCCAGTTCTCTGAAATCCACCATAAAAGAGCCCAACAGACTTCACAACACCCAGGCTCCTGTGCCACAGATGCCGACTACTCCCCAGTTGCAAAAGATTCTCTCCTTCCTCTGGCAGAAGGCAACCCCGGTCCAGGATCCCATCTGGAGCTTTGGGGCTGTGCTCATGCAAGGTGACACATTTCAGGTCCCATATTGCAGCCACAACCCTTGATGCACTATCAATTAAGAGCAGCAATAATTACAAATGGAAAACTGCAAGACCTCGGAGCAGATAATGTGTTTCTATTAGATTAAGTAGTCATAGAAATCAAAAATAAAACCTATACTTGGGCTAATTAAGCCCACTCACCATCTGATTAAGATGTGTTGTGATACCACAGCACAGCACCAAAGAGCTATTGTAAGTAAACCAACCTGCCTGGGTATTAATACTGTATTCCTTGTCAGGAGGGATAATTGATCTGCACAGAGGTTAACAGCGATAATTGCTGGGAGTTGACGACACTGTCAAGACTGAACCTCTTGCTCCACACAGCACCAGCAGGGTTAAAAAAAAAAAAAAAAAGCTACAAAGCACCCAGACAGTCCTGGGTTGGGACATCATCCTCACATTCACCTGACTTTAAATAAAGGCACTAGGGGTGGGTTGATCTTCTCACCCATCCCCAAATCTTTATTTTGACTCACAGTCCTGCTCAAGAAAAGCTGATTTGGGGCTCTAAAGCTCCTTTAATTGGGGGAGTTTGGGGCCAGAGTTTTACAATAGCATCTACCAGCAGTTTGCTGAGCATTTCAGGATTGGCTTCTGGGAGTGGAGCTCCAGGTACAAAAACACATAATTCAGGCTCTTACCAGAGAACGCACTGATGTCATGGGATAAATTATAGTATGTGAAGAGCACTCATTAATGGTCTGCTGTCCAGCCCAAAGGATGTACTTGCCTGGGATGCTGCTGGGCTCTGAGGTCTGGCACTACTCAGTATTCCAATTCATGACCAGAATGACAGAATAAAAAGAATTGAGATTTGCAGATGATACTTCACTAGCAGCAGACAAGTTTAGGATTGAGAGTGATCCTGAAACTGGAAGTATGATTGTAAAACCCCAGGTATTGCTGGAAGTACAAGGGCTCAAAAGGAGCCCAGGATGCCTGGGACATGAACTGCCCAGGACTGGACAGCACCAGGATGTGAGCAGCACCCTGGGGGCTGCACCTGATTCTGGGCATCACCTTTGAGGGGGCTGTTTCACCATTGCCTTTAACATCCCTGTTCCAATTAAATCTGTTACAGAAGGTTGACAGAATACAGAGATAAAAATGGGTGTGACAGTGATTTTAATTAAATATTGCAAGATTGGTTTTGGCATTATTTACTCAGCCAGGACTCCAAGCTTTGGGTTCCAGGTCTTGTTGTTACTGTGGAAACCAGTGCAATGTGGATGTATAAAAAGCAAGGGCTCACCAATTAAATAATTTAACAAGTGAAATGAAACCTCGGGGAACACAACATGACAGCTTGCTCCCTCTGTTTAGGGTTCTGAGTTCCAATGCTTTGCTCCGAGGCAGCTGGGACACTGGGTAGCCTGCCAACCCATCTCTGGGGCACTGCTGGCCTCCAGGTAACCCCCCCAGAGTGCTGAGGAGCAGCAGCTCCCAAGCCCTGCCCTTAGGACAGCATGTTTCCCAAAACCTGGTTAACAGCAATGCCAATCCTCACCCCATATCTACAGTAATACTTGCAAAGGTCTTGGAAACCTCCCAGTGCAAAGAGATGTAAATGGTGAAAAGCAGAATTCACACAAACACCCTGCCCCTGTCTGCTGGGCAATGGTGCTGCTGCTGTATAAAAAATGTGAGGTAAGAGCAAGATTTACTCCTCACCAGCAATGACATCTTGGGGGGACAAAGGAAAAACAGTGAGCAAGAATCACCAAAACCTTTTAACCCCCCCATGCAGCTTGATCCCAGAAGTCAGGGACATCACAGCTGGCAGCAGGGCCCCTGCACATCTGTCCCTCTGTGAGCAGCTTAACCAAGTGTCAGTGTCCCTATTTTTAGAGGGGAGCACAGAGGGGATTAAGAGGCCCACAGCAAGTCACAGGGTGATGTGACAGCTGGGACACCAATACCCATCTCTGCAATGAGAGTTCAGGACCTCAGCAGCTGCTCAGGGCCCATCTGCCCTGGCCTACCCCCAGTTCCCAACAGGAGTTCTGGAAACTCCATTTGCTTCAGCATCTGATGTCATGGGAGGAGTGGGAAGGAGGGGACTGGACATGCAGGCAGAGGTTATTTGTCTCACCTTGCAGAAGAAACGAGATCAACGATGTGCTCAGAGGAGCTAAGGGCATGTTTGACAGCATCCATAAGGCTTTCTGTCACACTATCCAAAGGATATTTCTTTGCTGCCCAAACACCACTGTCATTATTTACCCAGGGCCAGAAGATGGATTTGTGTTTTGTTTCCTCCTGTTGCACTCACTGTCCTCACCCATCACACACCCGTCAGCCCCTCGCTGTGCTGCCGACAAGTCCAAGCCTCTGGGACAGACTTTCCCCATCCATCAGAGCAGGGTCAGGGTAAGATCTATATCCCCACCACGACCAGCAGTTAAACCTGACCCTAAACAGCAGCAGTGGGGACAGAGCCAACAGGTGACAGCAGCAGCAGCAGGTGAGGACCCCACACCCCAGCTCCACAGGCAGCTCAGCTCAAGCCCACCCAAACCTCTTCATCAGAGGAAGACGAGGCATGGATGACCCAGCATTCCCCACCCAACCCCTCCTGGGAAGGGGGACAAGCCCTCGGCCCCCAGCCCCCCCCCAGCAGCACCCAGGGACACGCACACAGCAGACCTTCCCTCCAGCCAGCATTGGGAGAAGAGGAACTGGCAGCCAGTGCTTTTAATTGAGTAATTTAAACATCATTGATTTTTCCTACTAGCTGGCAACGAGGCCCACAGCCCAGGCAGACCAAAAAATGATTAAAAAGTAGTCTCTCCTCAGACAACTGAGATACTGTGCTCCTCCCATGTGGAAGAGGCAGATGGAAAGCCACACGAGCTGCTGGGTCAGCTTTGTTCCCAGCAAGAGGACAGCAGGACCAGAGCATCCTCACCTGCCTGCTCCAGCATCCCCTTAAAGGAAGATGGAGAAGGCTCCTAGAGAAAGGTGAGTGGTGTTCCATCCCCAAAGCCAATAACACCCTGAGCATCTCCTGCCAAGCAGCTTCTGTTCAGGCACCAAATACCCTTTGCATCGTCAGATTACAAATCCTGACTGGGAAAGGGCAGCAAAGTGCTAAAGGGCTGCAGCCCAAGCCAGGACCTGCCAATCCAGCTTGCTCCCTGTAAGCGTGACAGGCTCAGCAGATCTCAAAGAGGAACATGAAGGAGGGCAGCCAAGGGCTTTTCATGCCCCTGTGTAAGAGAGTCATGCCTTAGAATATGCTTGCAAATGCATAAGTCCCCATGAGCAAAGGGAGTCTAAGCAGGTTATGCATGCTTTGGCACTGCTTGTGCCCAAGTGAAGCCGGGTTTTGACACATGAGCAAGCTGCAGCCTGCCAGCTCCTCCTTCATATTGGAAATCTGCAGCCACAGAGCTATTCTACTCCAAAAATCTCTCTAACCTCCCTTCTCCCTGCTAAGGGATCAACCAGCTCATGGGCAGCCTCCAGGAGAGGGGACAGTGAAGTATTTCCCTCTGCTAGAAGAGATGAACTTGTTATAAAACAGTTGCCAATGCAGTGATGAACACAGCAGCAGCACGCACAGAAATTGAAGATGCACTTTAATGGCTTTGCTATTGATCTGAAGATGGTGATTTTGCCTTTGACATTGGAGCAGGCAATGGGCAAAGGCAGAAGGCAGCTTGCAGACTGCTCCCGAGGGTGAGGCTGCTGCCTACAGTGCCCATCAGCTCCTGTTCGTGTGTGCAGGGGTGTCATGACAACACAGAATTGACTCGAGCCCTGCCCAATGTCTGACTGCACCCCTGAAACTGTCCCAAGTGCAAACCCCCAGCTGTGGCACCAAGGCTGCCCAGCAAGTACCCCAGAATGATCCCAGGAGCAAAGGCACCTAAGCAGCTCAAACCACTCCCAGCTGAGGCTCTTTCTCCAAGTAGAGAAAGAACAAATTGGCAGAGCTGAAACCCAGTTCCACATCAGAACAGTCTCCAAACTTCATGATACTCCAGCTCCAACGGAGGGGATTTTACAGTCCCTTATCTCCCCCAATAACCTGGAGCTTCAAGATAATGTTCTCTTTTCAATTCCTGCAGCCTCCCTAAAGAGAACAAGCATGCAAAAGGGACAAGTGTATCAGGAAATCTTGATGCATTTAAATAAGGAAGCAATCAAACACTTTAATAAGGTGAGGGGGGCAGGGGGCAGGCAGGAAGCTATTAAAGTAATTTCAGCATGACCTTAACACCTTCCACTACTGTAGCTGAGAACATCAACTGCATTCTCTGCAAGCACAGTGGACACATCTCCTTCCCCACAGACACTCATCCCAGCTTTTTCCTCCTGGCTGCTTCTGGAGGCTCCTCAGCTGTCACTTGGCAACAGCAGAACACAAGCCAGAGCCCCAGCGGGCTGGGCTGCAGCCTCACCCACTCGAGACCCGAGGGTCCCAGCACCCAGCCGGTGGCAGAGCTCAGCAGGAGCCCAGCAGCTGCCTGCTAGCCACCCACCTCACGTCACCACCACGATAAATGACTTGCACTTCCACGGTGCTTTTAACAAGAGGACTTCAAAGCCCTTGTCGATGCAGAAGGCCCTGTGACACCCTTAACAAGTACATTTTTAGTCTCAGTTTTATGGATGAGGAAATCGAGGCTAGCGAGGTAGAATAATTTGCCCGTATGACAGAGGAAAGGACGACAAGCAGCAGCTACCAAGGAAAACAATCCGAGATCTGTCTCTCAGCTCCCCAAGAGGAGCCTCGAGGGAGCAGCATCCCTGCCAGGGCCAGGCACAAAGCAGCCGGTCCCTGCCCCACAGAGCCCTGACCCACCCATGACCCCCAGCACCCCCTGGGGGCTGCAGACTCCGCGAACCAGGGGGCACTTAGCAGCAATTACACGGGAGGAGGGCTGCACAGAACAAGTACTGCTCAAGGGTTCGTGTCTCCTGCGGCAGCCCGGCACCAGCTCCTGCTGGCAGCTTAACCAAGGGAGAGGCAGCTGCAGAAGGACCCTGAAACACAGCACCCACCGGCTCCTCCTGGCTGCAGCCAGGGCGGCACGGGGGGCAGGAATAAATATTTTCATAGAAAAGCTGGGGAAGGGGAAGGCAGGCCCGGGAGGGTGCCTGCCAGCATCTCGGGCTGTGTGGGGCAGAGCATCCCCGGCCCCCCACTTGAGCAGGCTCACTGACGAGCCTTGTCAGCCTTCCTCAAGACTAATTTTTTTAAATTGCAAAATCTTACAAAGCTATTAACCTCAAAAGAGTTTAACATATGGCAGCGCGAGTCTCCCTCTTACCCTAATTATAAGGCTTGCAGTAATGGGGCTGTCTTTTAAGTTACAGCTGCTATGCTTTTGGCTTTTCGCTAACATTACACCCTATTAAGGAGCTACATTTAATGCATGCAAATTGCCAGCACACAGAGTGCTCCGGACCGGCGCAGGGCTGCATTTGAGCAACAGCAGCGATATCCCAGGGTCAGGCTCACCCTGCTGAGCGCTCCCCGTGACCCATCAATCACGCTCCACTCATTAATTAACTAATTCATTAAATATCTTTATAGATGAAGGCTCATCAAGGCGGAACACTGTGTTGACAGCGACGTCCTGTCAGCACTTAGCAGTACAAGCTCCCCACCAGCCCAGCCACCCCCCCTCCGGCCGCTCTGTACTCACCGCGGCTCCTGCAGCCTTCCCTCCTCCTCCTCAGCTCCTGGGGCAAAGACTGTGCCCCCACCAGCCCACCCCCTTTTATAGCCCCTCCCGGCTGCCCTCCAGCTGCCCCCCATTCCTATCAGGCAGCCCTGCCCACCCAATCACCAGCCTAATTTGCCCCATCTGCCCCAGCACTGCTCCTGCACATCCCCCCAGCCCAGCACCCTGGGAAGTCCCCGCACAGCAACAACACAACTCGTTTTTTATGAGAACAAATAATAAAGTTTACAAAGAAACACAAAAAACAACAAAACAAAAAGGTTCTTAAATAAATAATAATAAAGGCTGAGGGAGTTTTGGGGGGCTCATGGGGCTGGGAGACAGGGTGGGCTAGGGAGAGGAATGGAAGAAGTCCAGTGTAGCATCAGGCTCCCCAGCTCAGCAGTGAAAGGTTCAGCCACGGTGGTTTTTTCTGCCAGACACAGGTCTGATCTGTGGTGGGTGTTACTGTAAGGATAGCATCTCTGAAATGGGCCAGGTTCTGTCCAGTAAGGCTTCCCAGGGGGTGTTGGGGAGAGCCCACCTTAGCATTTTACAAATAAAACTGTCCTAGAGGCATGGCAAGTGCCTCTAGGCACTTCTCTCCTCTAGGCACACCACCCACCTCACTCAGACCATGGGGTTCAGGGTGCTGCCCATGTCCCCTGGGGCCCCCTCTGCCTGGCACCAGGTCCCATATTCACTCTGAGCAGCCTGGAGCCCATCCTGGTGCCCAAGCCTGGTGCAGGAGCCACTACCAGCACACTGGGTCTACCCAGGATGCTCTAGCCCAGAGCATCATCCCAGTGCTCCCAGGGCCGATGGATCCTGGTGGCCAAGACCCCCCCTCCCCTTCCTGCTGGCCTCCCACCCCGCAGCAGCCAGAGGAGAGACTGCAGAAAGAGCAGTAATGGTCACCTCTGCAGCAATTCTTGCTCCCTGAAGGAAAGCCTCCTGGCTGCGGTTCTACAAGCTGTAATACTGAAAATGGCTGTAAATTGGGGAAATTGGCACATTGCAGTCCAGCAGGACAGGTCTGAATTGCTCCGTGCAACTGTGTGGTTTTGGGGGCTATGCTGCCTGCATCCTAACCTGGGAGGTGGAGCATCTTGGCAGCTGAAAAGCACAGTCTTTTTTTTGAGTTTCCTCCCTGCCTCTCCAGAGCCTGCCTGCTGCTTGCTGGAGAAGCTGCCTGCTGCTTCCCAGAATCCCAGCCTGGTTTTGGGGAGAATGGAGGCAAATGTACCAGGCAGAGGAACACCCGATCCCATAGTCTCCAGGCTTAAGGGTTCTGCATTCCTGCAGCATTATAAGGCCTTTCTGCTCCTGTGCTTTGAAGAAAGAGATGAGATTCTGGAATAAGGAAATTGTGGCAAGATGAGAAAGTAAAAGAAAAAAACCAAGGGTGTCTGGTTTGTGCTAGGAGGGTGACAAAAAACAAACCCTGGCTTAGCCAGCTGTAATGAAGGCCTTCAGACAGCAGTTCTGCTGGAGAAAGAGTGAGGAGGGTTTGTGGGTAATATCTGGAAGCCAAGCACTGCTCAGGAGCCAGCTTTTACTGTTGTGTGGTTCTTCTGGGAAGCCAACAAGACTGGCTCATTAAATTTTAGTATTATCTCTGTAGCCTTCTGCATTGGTTGATTAAAGTTTAATCACTTGTTTGGTGTTTTTTCCTGCCCATCGTGGAGCTTTTCCCCCTCCCAACACCAGCTCAGGGATCACAGGGGCTGTGCAGGTGCTTTTGGGGACTTTGGGTGCAGAGGTGACCAGGTTTGCGGAGCTTTTGGGAATGCCCAGGTCTGCTGCCTTTCTCCAGGATGCTCTTCTGCCTGTTCTGCCAGGGCTGGCTCCCTTGGGAAGCATCCTGCTCCTTGTCTTGCCCAAACACGTTCCAGCTCCACAGGGACCCTTGGTGTGGCTTGGGCCATGGTATCTGGAAGTCCCAGTCCTACCTGCAGAGCCCTTCCCTCTCTGAGTGGCCATGGACCCCCCATTCCTTCCCTGTGCCCCCAGAGCTTTCACACTTCCACAACAAACACCCACAGGTGCCAGACTGCACCAGCATGACAGTGCCCAGCGGTGCAGAAATGCTCTCTGCAAAATTAAACATTAACTCTGAGGGAGCAGACACGTTCTGAGGTGTTTGCCTGTGCACTGAGATGCATAACAGCCTGGAGCTGTTTGTCTTAAGAATTTAATGAAAACGCTTTGTTGATGGAGGTGGGAGGGATGTGTGAATGATGGGTACACAGGGCACCCAGCAAAGGGATTGCCTTGCCATGGGTGAGCAGTGACAGGAGCCAGGTCACCAAAGCTGATCCTCGGGACTGTGAGACCTCCTTCCAGCTGTTCCTGCAGGACCAGAGCACCCTGGTGCATCCCTTGGAATAAGCAGAGCTCAGGAGTTGTGCATCCACGCACAACCTCCTCTGCCTTGCCATCTGCCTCACTGGGGCACGAGGTGGCTTGCCATGGTTCGAGGGCTCAGATGAACAGGAATGAGCTGGGAGGGAGAGTGCTACCACAGAGCTCCCTGTCCCGGGGAGGTGCCAAGCCCTGTGCACAGCCTGCAGCACAGCACAGCCCCGCGGACAATGCATAAAGAGCCATCGCTTACCCGGCAAAGTTTCTCTTGACCCCCTTTCTGTGAAACTTCAATGCACCTTTCTTCTCTTTAAACCCCCCACGTCCCCCCCTACCCCCCTTTTTTTTTTTTTCTTTTTTTTCTTTTTTTTTTTTTTTTTCCACAGGAGTCTGAAGCCATTTTCAGCATTACAGCTTTTGCTGCATAAACCTGGGATTTTCTTCAGGGAGCGAAAAATTGATTCCGAGGTTTCCATTAAGTCACATTAGCGCAGCACGGCCACTTTGAAGGGCTGAGCTTGGCAGCCGGTGCATTGTAAAGAGAAATGGGGCGTTTTCAATGCCCAGCTTTAGCCGAGTTAAGCTGGAACAGCCCCATTAGGCTGCTTTTACTGTGGGGCGTGGGAGCTGGCCTCTGCAGAGCCTGGAGAACATCAGCCAGTCCCTGGGACACTGCTCCCCCAACAAGCCAGCAGCTCTTTCTCTCTGAGTCTCCATGGAAAGGAAGGACCAGGGAGATGGGGGCTGGCTGTAGCGTGCCCCGCAAAGAGGAGGAGAGCAGCCACCCAGCACTGCCTCTATCCTCAGTGCTGCCCTGTAGCCTCTCCTCACCATGCCAGCACTGACCTGCCAGGGCTGCCAGCTCGCTCGGGGGAGCAGAGGTTGAAGACAGCACTCAAGGGGGTGCAGAGGTGGCGATCCCCTTGCTCCAGCTGGACAGCACTCGCTGACATTGTGGCACTCTCCCAGTCTCTCCAGCATCCCCCTCCCGCAGCCCCTGGCCCTCCCAGCCCCCCTGCAGGTGACAGAGCCCCCGCAGTGGCAGCTCCCTGGGCAGAAGCTGCGTGATTGATGCTGCGATTACGCTCTTGCACCTTGGCACGGCAGTAATTGTGCTAGAGAGAGCTGTGGAAATACCACCAGACAGAGTATTACTCACATGAAAATGAGGCCTTAAATGTCATTATTTGTGTCATTATTAATAGCCCCTAATTGTGTTCTCTAATCATCATGAAATTATGTTAATATTAATATTCACATCAAAACTGCCTAGGGAACAAGGAGAACTACTTCTTTAAAAAAAAAACAGCCTGCCATATGTCAGTCCCCATTAACGCCAAACATTTGCCTCGTGCATCCAAGAGATGGAATGCAGGAAGGCAAGACACGTGTGGATTTTGCTGCACCTCCAGGCCCTGCACCATGAGGGTCTAGAGACCCTTTTAGCACATCTCAAAGAAATCATGCCCAGAAACCATATCACTGCTTCCTTTTATTTCTTACAGGAGTGCTTCAAAAAAGTCTGTAAGAGGCAGCAAAGCTGGATTCTCTATTTACACATGGAAATCTCAGATGATTCAGGAATATCACAATGTTTTGTAGCATTACTAGCCTTTTGTACTTACTTTCCTCTATCAAGCATAAGCCCTGAAAGAAACGTCTGGAAAAAAACACTTCTGAAGGCATTAACTGTGATCGTTGTTGCTCCAGAGCTGAACTCTTTGGATATTCAGGACACTTGGCATCCTGTGCAATCATTATAATTATTGTAAGGGGCCAACCTGAGCACAGAACTTAATGCTTCTTGCAGCAGCAATGTGCCCGCAGGCAAGGGGCAGCAGGCTTGGCCTCCACCAGCTTCCAGTCCAGCAGATGAGATGTCGTGGATGAAGGGGGCAACAGACAGGCAGTGTGGGAAAAAAAGAAAAGAAATCTGAAAAACAATACTAATGAAAACAAATCTGTTCCTCCGCAATTTTCTGCAGTTCAATTTTCCAACCAGCTCCCCTTGCACGTCCCCAAACGCCTTGTGAACAAACCAGGGCAGTTTCCAAGTGCCCTAAACCTGTTCCGCCTCCAGGTAAATATAATCCAGAGCATGAAAATAACCGGCTGAGGCCAGCGCATCCTTCCCAGGCTGCTGCGGGACGGGGCTGCTCCCTGGACCCGGCACCGCTGCAAGGGGAGGCTCAGCCGGAGCCAGCGGTGCGGGGAGGTGATGGGGATGTCCGACCAGCCCCCGCTGCCTGGGGCACTGCAAAGCGGGTTTCCCCCCGAGGATGTGGGGGGAGGAGGTTTGCGAAGGTATTTAACACTTTCCTGTGAGGGATTTTCCCATAAAATATTAATGCCCTATATATAATCTAATTGATTCCTTAGGGCAATAACCTCTGACAAAGCGGACCTGATTAGGAGATAATTGAGTGTGTTGAATTGCGTCCTGAGAGAGCTTTATGTTGACAAGGTCCATTATCTGGTGATAATGACCCGCTTTCTTCAGGTGCCCGGGCCATTAGGGGAGACTTGGGGGGGGATAAATCCTTCTTGAGCTCTTTTGTCCAATTACCCGGGTCGCTTTGCAGATCACAGCCCGTGTTTGCAGCCCGGGGGGGGGGGCTGGTGGGAGGAAGGGACCACGATGCTGCACCCGCACCCTCACCCGACTTCCTGCTAAGGAAGATCCCGCTTAATTTCCGGGGGAAGGAGAGCGCTTAATTCGGATCACACTCCAGCAGTACAAAGCTCCGATTCCAAAACACACGGTTGCTTGGACCCTCTCTGCCTGATTCTTACAGTCCCGCTGCCTGGCTCAGAATGAGGGGTCGGAAAGGAAAGGTCCTCCCCCTATAAGGCTCCCCGGGAAGTCCCTATGAGCGATACCCACAGCACCCTTCTGTCCGGGTTCAAGTTTCCCCATCCTCGCTCCTCCCGTGCAGTCTGAGGGCCATTCAAAAGCTCTTGTTGCAATGTAGGGTAATTGGAGATTGCATATCCACTGGGAGGATGCAAGGGGAACTGAGAGATGGGGTGGGAAGACCAGGAGCTGGTCCTGGGTGCTGTGGATGGATGTTTCTCCCCCATGCTCTGGGCCAGGCATACACACCCACAGACGTTCAGGAAAGCAGCAACGTAAACTGCCATTGATTTCAATTTCTGTTAATAGACTGAGCAGTGACCTGAGGTGGCCGATTCCCCGTTCTCATCAGGCTGCACTGCGCTGGGTAAATCACATCCCTTGCTTTGCCCTACTTTAATTATAAGCAAATTGTAAGTGAATTAAGATAAATCGAATTAGAACCACTCTAATACTGAATAAAAGCACCCACGAAGGAGTCTGCAAAGGTTTAACTAATCCACTTGGAGAGGTAATTGGGATGCATGGGCCTGTGCATCCCTGCCCAGAAAGGCGCTGGGGCTGGAGCAGGGCAGGAGCACGGTCACGGTGTGGGGCACAGGGACCCATCAGGGAAGATGGGGACAGCAGTCAGAGCATCCCCAGGGAGGCTGGAAGTGGGGAGGAAGAGGAGCTGGAGCAGCCTGCTGAGGCACAAATTGGAAGCTGGGGTGGGTCTGTCTTCTTTTATCCCTCCCGGGAGAGTGTCATTTGTACAAATTGCCCATCCGTGCCAGCTCGGGAAAGACCTCACAAGGGAAACCTGGAGCCTTCCCTGCTTTTCATGTGAGCGGATGCCCCTTTTATTTCTGAGCAAGGAGTAAGTGGAGAAGAAAGGAGTCCCTGGCAGCCTCCGGGAGACAAATTGCTTCCTGCAGCCCGAGGTGGCTCAGCTCTAACAACCAGCCACTCCCGGAGGTGAGCCAAGGTGCCCCCGAGCCCCCCAGCCTCCCTCCCCGACAACTGCCGCCTTTTAAATCGAGCCCCAGATAAGTAACTAACCAGCCTTTTCATTTTTATCTGGCCAGGATGATTTACTGTGTGAGGGTGCGCGGGACTCGGCTGCTCAGACAGCGGAAAATCCTGGGCTGCCTAAACGAAGTGACCCCGCCACTGCCCGGGGTTAAGCAGAGATGCGCTGCTCTTGTTTGCTGCCTCCCCGACATCTGAGGGGCTGTTATCTCCCCGAGCTCTCCCCTCTGCCGCGGGGGTGGGCAGCGGGGGCCGGATCGCAAGCCGTGAAGTTATTAAACCAGCGGAGGAGACCAAGCGGGGAGGCTCCCTGCTGCTCTGACATTTCCGAGGGTGAGAGGCAGGAGCTTGTGCTGTACAGACTACGCAGGCCGGGGATTTCGGGTTCTGCTGCAGCTCTCCAAAGCAACTAATTAAACGGGAGGGACAAATCCACAGAGCAAACTGCCAGCCGGCAAATAAAAGCCTGGCCCTGCTGAGGGGGTGGGGAGGACACCAGCTTTGCTCACAGAACCTCCTGTTCCTGGGGAATGGGACTGAAGGCACCAAACACCTCCATTTATATCCCTAATAATTCCCCCTCAGTTTCAAACACCAAAGATAGGACCAATCCCCCAGCCAGGAACCATCCTCTGGGAATGGCCGTGGGCTCCTGCTCGCTATGAAGTGGCTTTCCCAGCACCCCCAGTTCCCCTGGCCCTGCCTCACGCTGTCCCTTCTCTCCATTCCGCATGTTGCAACTCTGGCCTGATGTCACATCTCCTTCTGGATTGGGTGCTTAATTAAAATCATAATTAAAATTGATCTCCTCATTAGCATGCACCTGCTCTACTGTGCATGGCCTGGCACTTAATTAGAGGCTGGAGATGTCAGGTCTGACAGGCGAGAACAAGACCCCAGCCAGAAAAAAGGGGAGGCCAAAAGGAGGTGGGAGGCCACTCTGCTGCACTCTGCTTACCTCTTGTTGTTTTTTAATGACATCTCCACAGTGGCTTCGGGTTCCTGCACTGTGCTTGCTCTGCCCCCCACGTGTGACAGACACACGACATTTTTGGGGCCATTCTCCATGAGGAGTTCTATTCCCCTGCACTTTGCCAGTCTCTCACTGATGAGTGGAGGTTTGGTGGGATGCAAGAGATGACAGCCAGCACCAAGCATGCTCCAGCTGCAAAGCTCCTGGGGTGGCTCCTCAAGAGCCACAAGACTTGACCATACTCAGGGGGCTTGGGTCTCCCAGGGCTTCCCAGCTGCCGATCCCCAGTTTCACCACACTGAGCTATGCCAGTGAAATGAAAGGGCCTCTAAGGAAGAGCAAAGAGGGGCAGAGCTTTATACCTTCCAAACTGCTGCTGGTTACAGCTTCTCATCACTCATCCCAACCAGAGTTGGGTCATGGCAGCAGCAATGTTCCCTTCTGCATCTGGGGGAGTGGATGAGAAACAGCACCTGGAGGGGTTGTTGCCCTTAAGTTTTTATGGCTACTTACAAGGCTGAGGCCATCAAATGCCAGATATTGAGACCTTTATGTAGTGAGAAGCATTCTGAGGCTGAGGCTTTACAGCATCCAGGCTCCTCACACACCAGAGCTCTTTGGGAACCTTCTGTGTGTCAGAGGAAGGAACACCTGGAGGATGCAGCCTCCCAGGAGCAGAGGCACCTCTGCAGGAATAATCTGCAACATCTGGGCAGAAATAGAAGAACAGACACATTGGCTTTGTGGAGACCTTTATCAGTGACAACCCCTTCAATTTAAAAAGAGGTAATAACCCCCTCCTCTGAATGCAGCCAGTAATGGCCACTGGAGTACCCCTCAGCCAGACAGTGGGTACCATCCATCACAAACAAGGCATCAGAACATCATGAGGAACAATAGAGAGGCATTAATAGGCTGACACCAGCCCAGCCCCCCTTTAGGGAAGGTGATTTATGAGCCTCTCCTATTACCAGCCCTGCTGGGAGCAATCCTATTGCGGGAAGGGAGCGGCAGGAGGGATGGAGCTGGGCGAGTCACTGCCAGCCAGCAGTGTGCTTCATCCCTGCCAATTCTCAGGGATTTTTAATGACATTTTGCATTCATCAGCCTCATGTACAGGCTGGGGAGAAACAAGGTCTGGGCATGTGCAAGGGTGACATGGCACAGGGCCACCTGCTCCAGGGCACCAGGCAAGCAGGAACAACCCAGAGGGATGATGGGCTGCTCTAGGGACAGGGTGAAGTGAAGGCAGGAGTGGAAAATTCATCCTGCATAAACATTTGTTGTTTGATTTCTAATTACACAATTACGCAAGTGTATATTAGTAGTCAAGAGCCCGGAGTTTTCAGTAAAGAGTCCCTTAAGTAAGTAAACATTTTCAAGCAATTACATTATCAGGTCGAGATTTAAAGAAATCAAGTGTTAAGAGTTGTGCAGGATTGCACAGGGGAAAACGAAAGCAAAGCAGAAAAAGTGAGACCAGGGAGGTGGCAGGTTCTGCAGGGAGGTGTGCATGGCTCCAGGTGACAGGCACTGCACCTCAAAGGCTTGTGGGCTCCTCTCCAGCCCCTTGGTGCCACCTGGGGTTCTCAGGGTCTCTGCAAGGGATACTTCTCCCTGCTTTCTGGAGGACTCAGCACCCTCCTGGGTGATGGGGACCAGCTCCCAGTTGGCTGCAGTTCAGGCAGGCAGTGAGGACAGCTGCCCTGCTTCATGGCTGCCTGGCAAGGAACTAAATATTCATCGAGTAATTAGTCAGTGCAGATTAGTGGTATGAAAAGACAATTCTGTCTATTTATAAGCGGTATCAGCTTGAAGATGCCACACAAGGATGTCAGTTTCAATGGAAGTACAGAATATTAATAAACATATATGTGTAAAGGCAAACGAAAGCCTATCAAAACAACTGAGAACAAAACTCAATCCCTGCATTACATTTGATAATTAAATATTTATCAGGGCAGAGGAAGTAAAATCCATTTACTGTTTTGGGCTAGTTACAATCTTTCTTTTAAAAATCCTTTGCAATTAGGTTCTTCCTTCCTGGGAGATGAGAATGCTGAAATAGCGTTCAAGTCCATCTTGAACAAATTGCAGAATATTTTCCCCTCTCTCCTCTGATTGGTGTGTTCGTGCCTAAGTGTTTCAAGGAACTTTCTTCAGCTTAGATCTTCCTGCTGAGTGTCCTTAATGACGGGTTGCTATGGGTTCTGCGAGCTGGAGGAATCATGTTGCTAATGCTCACCATTAACCCAGGGATTACTGACTTACGGCTTCCTAGATTCCCTTTATCCTTGGTAAGGGCTGCAGACATCTGCATCTGAGCAAGGCAACATCATCTAAGCTCCTCCTAGGCAGTTTTGGGGCCGGGGGACACCTTCTCTGCTCACCTGCTGCCACCTGCTTTCAGGAACCCTTATTCTGGACACGTCTGGGCTGACCCCTGTGGCAGTAACCATCACTTCAGGGCCATGGCAACAGCTGGAAGAGCTGAGAGCATCTCGGGCCCCAAATCTTGGGGGCAATCTGGCCCAAGAGGAGGGGGAGTGGGGGGCAGCTGTCCAATCCAGCCCAAATTGCCCCCTCCCCCTGCGCTCTAACAACCAGGAGGAAAAGCACTCTTTGGAAATTTCACATTTGAGATAATTGCATTAAGGTAATTGCCACTACAGCATTATTTCCCATTCCTCGGAGAGGATGAGAGGAAGGCTGAGTGCATTGTGTCTGCGTTAGCAGATTAATAATTACAGCCCTCCGGAGCAGCACAGCTCTGCACAGGCTCACAGCTGCTGGGTCACACCAAGGCAAACTGGAAATCACCCTACAGGAGCCCTGCATGGTATGCTGCTCCCTTTCTTCCTTCTGCTGATCCCTTTCTTCCTTCTGCTGATCCCTTTCTTCCTTCTGCTGCTCCCTTTCTTCCTTCTGCTGATCCCTTTCTTCCTTCTGCTGATCCCTTTCTTCCTTCTGCTGCTCGCTCCTGCCTTTTCTACTCTTCCACGCCATCCACAGCTTCTTAGAAATAGAAAACACTTTCTACCTGAAGAAAGAAAAGAGATAGAACTGCACAAAAGGGCAGAGAACCTTTTGGGGATTACCTGGCTCATGGTTTGGGCAGGAGAAGTTCAGTCCATCCATACTGTGGCCACTGCTCCTCCCTGGGAGGCTCCAGTTGCCTCACAGCACTTGTGATGGAGAGGACATCTGTGAGCTCTTCCTCTGCTGTCCAGGAGCAACCACCACCAAATCCTAGAGGAGAGGGAGCAGAGGGGTCCCATCAGCTACTGAAAAAGGTGAATAAGTTAGGGATGAAAGGACCAGGGCAGGTTAACTCCACACCACTGAAAAGGTAACACAAACTCCAGTGAACCCTTTGCACGAGGGAACATCAGTGCTGGACCTTACCTAGCAGAGCACAACAAGCCATGATCACAGAGAGCATAGCATGAATTCACAGCAAACCAGGAGGACATGGACCATGGGCAGAGGAAACCACTCCTCTTTAGCTCTGCTGCCTGATTAGAGCGAGCTGGAAAATAAAAGCATAAATTGCGAGGAGAAAATTAGATTGATAAATTGATTTCAATTTTCACAATCTGGGATGTAACATGGCAAAGGGTTCATTTGGAAGTGAAGAACTCTGTCTTCCCTAATGGTGTCTGTTTCATCTATTGATTAATGTCTATATAAAGCATACCACCTAATTTAGGACACAGTAAAACAATATTACATCTCTCCTGCAAAGCACCGTAAGGGATTTAACACAGACTTTCAGTGAAAGGCAAGTACCTGTTATCCACAGGCACTGCAGCTGGCAGGGGCTGAGAAAAGGCACCAGAGCTTCCTGAGGGATGATCAGGGGGTCCCTGAGGAGCAGCAGCCCCCCTGCCCGGCTCCAGCACACAGCCTGGGGTCAGCCATCCTCATGGGGGATGCTGGCTCCAGCTCTGAGCTGGCTCTGTCCTGTCAGAGCCTCACAGCCTGACCTCTGCGCTGTGGAAATTATATTCCAATCTCTCTACAAGCCCCAGTGGAGTACCAGGAGTGAACACCTCCCAGCACTCCACCAGGGCAGGAGGATGACAGCTACATCTGTAATACCCAGCAGAGGAGAAGAGACCACTTTCTCTCGCTACCTTTTTTTTTTTTTTTTTCTTCTTTTTTACAAATGCAATTATAGTGCTGAGCATTATTTGGCTTTGCCTCGGCAGCTGCGGCTGTCCTGCAGCGTGCTCCAACCAAATTACATTTCAGAAATGACATTTCTACTCACAGAAGCACAGCCCAGCTCCCCTCTGCACGGGAAGGAAAGGGACGTAATGGCTTTAGCATTTGTTCTTCCAAACAAGAAGGATTTGTACTCCTGGAGACAAGACCAAGGCAGGAGGTGGAGGGCTGGCGGGCTCTGCCTTGCTGTCGAGGATGCTGGGCTGGCTCAGCATCCCCCTGCCACAGGACAGCTCACCTGGCCCTTCAATCCACTAATTCCACTCAGGCTTCTGTCTCCTTTCCTATCCATCATGGCTAATTAAACCAAGCTCATTATCTGAGCATCCGATGCCCTCTCCCCACGCTCACGGTGTCACCAGGATGCTCCCCAGCCCCCCCGGGTGGGCTGCAGTGGCACTGTGCTCACCCACCAGCAGAACTGCTCCTGGGGGAACCTGGCTCACCTCTTATTTAAGCAAAACTGTGTTGTCAAAGATGATTTTACAAATTATCATCTTCCAAAGAGCTGTGCAGCACCAGGGCATGTCTAGCGAGGTCTTTGCCATGCTCACCACTAAATTACCTTTCCCTGCTGCCTGCTGATTGCTAACCCTGGGCAGAGACAGCAATGCTATTGTTTCTTCCTTGCTGTCAAAACAAAAATATAGTAGAGATGTTGAGATGGAGCTGAAGATGCCCCCACAGATCATTTCAGCTCAGGGCCTTCACCCTGCCTCTCCTCTTGCCCCTCCTTTCCATGGATGCTCTCTGGTCCTTCTGGGTTGGCAGTGCCCAGCCAGGCTCTGTCCATCCCAGGAGAATGTGGACAGGAGTTTCTCCAGGGCTCCTTCTGCCCTGGGCCACTTCTGCTGCCCAGGTACTGCAGGGAACCCACCTGCAGGGGATGTCTTGGAACAGGAGGAAGACATGTTTTGTTTTTATAGCTCATTGTATCCTTCAGCTGCACCAGCACCAATAAAAAAGAAAAAAATATATATTTATATATACATACATAAGAGGATGCTGTAAATTGCTGGCTGTATTGCAGCATAATGAAGGATTATGTTTCCCTGCTTGCTGCATTTCATTGTACAGAATCAGGAAAGGGAATTGGCCCCACACAAGCTCCTGCTTTACTCCAAGTGCTGTGGAAATGAGAGTAGAATCACAAACCTGTTCTTTCCAGGCTAGTGGTTTGGACCTGGGAGCTCAGATTGTGCCCAAGTTACTGGAAAAACTTGAGAGGAGTTTGATAGGAGGTAGAGAAACAGCATTATTGTTACCATTACATCTAAACATAGGCCCATTTGGTAAAATATGTGGGCTTTGAGTCCCCTCCCTAAGGAGGGAAGGAACCAGGTGAGCAGCTCCAGCCCTGGGCTCCCTGCAATCCCCACATCCCCAGCACACTTTCCTCCTGCAGGGAGCTGGAGAGGAAATGTCATACCAGCCAGAGCATCCCTGAATCACCCCTGATGAAATGCTCTTTATAAATCCTGAAACCGCCTGAAGCTGTTCGCCTGAAAGAAAAAGAAAAAATAAAAGTGTAATATTCTTCCTAGGAAGCCAGCAATTAGCAATACAATTAGTTTTCTAAGAGGCAGTGATAAATAATTGAATTCTTTCCTTCCTGGGGAGGAAGGGGATGCCAGTTCTTAGTTCCCAGTCTGGAAGCAAAGGAAGCAGCCCCTGAATGGATCCTCTGGGGGAATGTGGACCCCTGCAGGATCAGCACCCTGCACAGGAGCAGCAAGGCTCAGGGCTGCTGGGGCTCCTGGGCCTCACCCGGTGATGGCTTCCACCCCTCCCTGCCCTCTTCAGAACAGGAGAGTGAAGAAAAATACATATTTTCCCCCCTTAACTACTTTCATCTGAAATTAGAGTGCACCTTGGCTGACCCTGCTATGGCTGAACCTCAGCAGTTTCTGTATTGAATATTTCCTGTAAAATTTATTATATGGTGCAGCATTACCCTCATCAAAATGCAATAAATGGCCCTGTTTGCACTATTCCCCATAATGACTCTAACCTAGTGGCATTCTTAGAAAGGCCTCCTAGAAGCAAAGGGGAGAAAGGAACCTAACAGAAACCTTTGGATAATTAGATTGCCGGAGTGCAGGAACCTTTAAAATAATTTTAAATCAAAGGGAACCCTGACACTAAATCAAAGGTTAACAGCACTGGGTGCAGTTGCAGAACTCGACAGCCTTGCAATGTTGCAGCAGCTTGTGTGGGCTACGGATGTCCAGAGAATGGTTGCCATGACTTTCCCTGGGTTTGCCCCCTCACATGCATCTCCTCCCATGTTCCTGAGGTGGAGGGATGCTCTGGCAGGGTGGGCTGACACTGCTGGTAGGACCTGAACACAGCTTACCCCTCCAAAAAGCACCACAGGGTTTTGCAGGCAAGGCCCAGGGCTGGCCATGTCAGAGATGCTGGGTTTATTTCTCTTTGCTGAGCCAGAGTTTGCCCGGCGCCTCCTGAAATTTAGTGGCAGGAAAAGACAGTATATTTTTCTCCTGCCTGCATTATGCGTGCTATAAAATGTTTGTCATGCTGATTTAAAAAGAGATGTTGCATTACTTACAAAATATTTAGCCCTGTGTGAAAGGAGTCAAAAAATTTACTGCATCTGAGATCAGTGGTGTAGTGCAGGATATTCTGCCAGGGGTGGACTGGCTTCCAACCTCTTTATCTTCTCCTAAATGATGGCATCAACAGCAGAGCAGGGCTGGAGGGCATCTCTGCCCCATGTGGGTGCAAGGGCTGGTCTGGCACTCCTGGGCACCATGCTCTGCTTTTTACCTGACCTGGTAGCCACAGGCTGCTCCTTCAGCTGCTTGCTTCTAAACATTATGGCTTAATTATGGCTCAGGAAAACAGCACTTGAGCAATCCAGAGCTTGCTGCTTCCGTCAGGATGTGCATTTACTCAGCCCTCAGCCCTTTGCTGGCTAAAGCAATTTTATCTCCACTTGACTTCGTGGAGCCAGCTTACAAAGTGAGAGGTAAAGCCACAGGGGAGGAGGGGTAAAGCACAGCAGGACAAGGGAGAGGAGAAGGACCTTGCTCCAGAGGCTGCCACTGAGCACCTATGGCAGAGAACATGTGCACTGAGCTTCTGTCAGCTCTCAGCCCCTTCACTGCATGAGGAGGGAGCACCTGGCAGAGGGGATGTTGGGGATGATGGGTCCGTTTGGTCCCTGCTCACCCCCTGAGTACAGCCCAGCCTTGAGCCCTGCAAGGCAAGGACTGCCTGAGAAAAGCCAGCCTAAAAACACAGCTCCATCCCTGGGTCCTCCCTGACTTCCCTGGGGCAGTGTCCTGGGGAGCACTGTCCCTGCAGGGGAGCAGCAGCTCCCTGCTCTGCACAGCCAGTGATGGCAGACTCCTGACAGCCAGCAGAAAGGCAATGTTCATGGCAAACACTCAGAGTAAAGGCATTCCATGTGCAGAGGATGGCCATAGGCTGACAAACACAAATGTTGCCTTAGCTACAGAGGGAGGGAGCGTGGCAACGCAGCTCTCCTGGCCAGGAGCAGCCCTGATTCCTGCTGCTCCCCTTTCCTACCCAGATACCTCGAGAGTTGGGATGAGGGCAGCCCAAGGCAATGGAGCCCAGACCCCTCGGCCACCTCCAGCACCAGGGATAAGCATTTGCCCCACAACCAACACAGTGTCCACGAGCACAGGGAGATCATCACTGCTGCACACCAAGGAGATACACCACAAGAACCTCCTGTTCAACTTCTGGGGTTGGGATGGCAGGTAGAGGATCATGACTTTAGAATAATACCCAGAGATAGCACAGAAACACAAACTGCTGAGGCCAACCTCCCTCCCAGCCACCCAGCCCAACCCTTGGTCTCTCTCCTCTTTTCCAGAGATACAGGTGATGCTTTGGGAAATTCCCAAATGCTTTTCTTCTCCCCCCTGTTTTTTCCTCAGGCTTGCTGCACTCCAAAAGCGGGCAATTTTCACACTTCCTGGGTTTCACTTCAAGCATTCCTTCAAGCTCCATCTGTGAGCCTTAATTAGTGAATTTACTGACAGAAACTTTATTAACGCAGCATTTAGCTCTGCTGGCAGCATCTCGCACCCCTCGGAGCATCCTGCTCAGCAAAATGTGGCTCAGGGGGAGCTGGGCCCCTGTGTGGGCAGCAGTGCTGGGCAGAGCCACCACAGGGGATTTTCCTACTCTTATTTTGCCTGCTCAGGGCCCTGGAGCACCAGCCCCTGCCCTGTTTGGGGGGGTGGTGGCAGTCACTCAGGTGAGGACAGCAGGGAGCTGGGTCCTGCCCAGGGTGAGCCAGGAAGAGCAGATGGCAGATGTCCCTGAAACAGCCCTCACAGGAGGCAGAAACCTGGGGTTCCACTGAATCTGCATCTTCCTTTTTCTTTCTATTTTTTGTCTCCTTCTAGTTTTTTTGGGGTTTTTTGTTGTTTTTTTTTTTTAAGACATTAACCAGAAAGAAAAGTTAAACACGAAGTTGAAACAATAAAGCACAGAAATAGGAGAAATAACTTAATTAAGTTTTTAAAGATTTCCATGCTTGAATAAATTAGCTTTTCCTGCAAATGTCACAACAGACAAAAATGTGTAATCAATGGAGCACGATGTTACATTGCTCTTGCTGTAACTTCAAGCTCCAGTGGTGTTTCTCCTGCCACTTCCCCAAGCCTCCCACTCCTCCATCAAACATCAGATTTTCCCTGGGTGGGCAGAGAGCTGGGGAGCTTTGGTTTGCTCCACAGCTTTCCCAGCACTGGGCAAGAGGCAGAGCCAGCAGGATGAAGGGCATTTTCCTTGGAATACCCAAAGCTTCCTGGTTCTGCTCAGGCCCCTGCCTGCAGAAGGATGCTCCTCCTGGAGGTGGGAATCCACTAGGGAAGGTTGAGGGGGATCAACCAGAGAGTGGAAAATGGCTGATACATGATAAATGTGGAGGATGTTTTGGTTTGCTTATTCTAGAGAAGCAAGACGAGGAGCGACGCGTAAAGAGGCTTCAAACATTTAAAGGAAAGCTCTGAAAAGGAAGGGAATAAACAGGTTTTCATGTTCACTCTGAGGATGACAAGACAAACACAAACTGCAGCAAGGAACGCTCGTGTTCGACAGCCGGAACGCGCATCACCACCGCGGGGAGTGGGGTGAGGGGAGGCCCCGTCCTTGTGTTTCACACAGGGTGTGGTATTCCAGGAGAGATGCTCCTGGTGACTCCGGAGGGTCAGGTCTGACCCCTGAAACCTGCCACAGCCGAGCTCAGGCCCCGAGCAGGGTGACATGTGCTCAGTCTGCTTCCCCTCCTCTTGGATAATGACCCGGAAACCAGGTCCTGGGATGGGAGTGCAGCCCCCTGTGAGCTGCAGCCTGATGTGTGCTTTCTAATAAAGGGAACCAGGCATGCAAGGTATTGGAAATTCTTCCAAGACCGTTTTGATTGTCCTCGAGGAATCGGTGGCCAATACCAGAATCCTGGGAGGACAAAAGCGGCTGCCAGATTAAAGTAAAGAGAAAGGATTTCTCTTCTGTGAATCAGCAGCCAATTAAATTTCCAGCACAATAAAAGTGAAGGGCAAACTGTTCACTAATGGCTGATCCCATTACCAGTGGTGCTGGGCTGGGCTCCCATCCTGCCAGGGCTCCAGGGGGGATGCCAGAGGGGCTGCAGCAAGACCCAGCAGAGCCAGGGAAGGGGCTGAACCAGAGGCAGAGAGCAGCCCCACCTGGTTATTGATGCACAGCCCTTCAGACCTCCTGCCCCACAGCCTGGACACCCCCTCCCCATGGCCTTGGCACTGCCGAGCTCTCTGCTCACCCCAGCACCCCACTGGGGAACCCAAAGGCAGAAAGGAGCAGTGAGGATCAATGCAGTGCATGGCAGGCAGGGCAAAAAGTCCTATGGACTAAAGAGGTTTTAATTTATGGCTCTAGATTCTTTGCTGAGCTTAAAGCTTCACAATGACAGAACATTTCTTTCCATCTCTGCCCTTCGCCCCCTTCAAGGCTACTGAAATGTATATGACATCAAGAGAGAAGATAGATCTCCCACGTCCTCACAGGTTGTTTACCAGAAAGACAAAAGCCTGGAAAGTTCTGTGTGTTAATTGAAGATAAATCTTCCCTCCCCTTGCAAAATTTGGGACGATTGTTACTAATGACCTCTTTGGATCCATGCCCAGGATGCAGAGATATCATCTTCCTGTCCCAGTAATGAGGTTGCAACTGATCCTGAACAAATGGCAAAGTTATTTAATAATTATTTCAGAAGGTCTGCTCACGACCTTTCAGCTCGTCAGGATAAGTGGTGCCAATTTATCACCAGTGCCATGTGAAGGGGCTTGATTATTCGAGATGTTTTTCCTGGCAGGAACTTGTTTTTTCCTCCCCGTTTTCTGCACGTTCCAAGGCACCCACCCTCTGTGAATACAAATAAGACTCCTGCCCAGCTGCACGTGGCCATGGATGCTGGCCTGGGGACAAGGTGTCCCACCAAGGGCATCCAGGGCAAACTCCCACCGGAGATGTCTCAGAAACAAGGATTCACCACAGCACATGAGCTGCTGGACCCTGCTGGAAGCTGAGCCAGCTGTGCCTGTGCTCAGAGAGCCTGGTCAGTGCCCCCAGAGCCCAGGCTGTCTGTTTTTATCATGATAAAACCTGTGCAATGGCCACAGACCCAATGGGGGATGGACTTCTCCAGCCAGCCCTGGGTCCCCTGCTCTCAGCTTCCCAACGCCCGCTCTGCCCGGCATCGCTTCCCACGGAGCCTCTGGGGAGAGCTGCCCAAAGCCTGGTACAAACCCGCCTGGAAGCAGCCCCTGGCTCTCCTGTTTGTATAGCCCTTCACAGGCAGCCTTGCCTTTCATTTCCTTAATCTTAAATTGCATCAAAAAGGCAGAGATTAGAGGTAAAACCTCAATAAAAGACGGAACAAAAGCCTCTGCCCACATTGGATTCTCATAACTGGCTTTGCTGTGGCTTTTCCTCCTCCTGTCTGACAGGCTGAGTAGCTGAACCTTAAAAAACTGGGGAAAAAAATAATCTTAAGATTAAAACACTATTTAGAAAAGGCCATGCCAGTCTGAAATCACCTGTGGTTCATACATTAAACATCAAATGTACATTAACTCTGAATTATGGTCATGAAAAGCAAATCCTTTAATACCATTTTCTGTGTTCCACGGGCTGGGGCTTAGCATTAATAGTCCTGTTTTTTCACAGCCCTGCCAGTGCAGCACGGCTCTCCTGCCTGGGATCCCTCCTCTGCCCTTGGAGGTGTTCAAACCTTCCCGCCCTGGGAAGACACAGACACAAGGGAGCAGCCAGCAGGCACAGAACATCTCTGAGCTGATGGAGCCAGGGCTGGGGAGCAATTCCCTTTTGATGGCATATCACCTTTGCATTGTGTTTGCAACACATCTCCTCAACAAAGAATTGGGTTTATGCTTAACAGCTTGAGAGAACTGCCTGATAGGAACGGAGCAATAAATAATAAATGCCCCAAACACACTCGGCTCCTAAAATAACACAACAATTAGGGGAGAGAAGAGCAGTGGTGACAATGAACAGGAATAAATCCAGGCGTCAATACAGGTTACTCAGGCAGATGTCCTCTGGGGTGACAGTGTTTTCCAGAAAGAAAACAGTGCCTTCAAGCAGTACCTGGAAAGGAGGGAGAGCAACCCCCTGCACTGCATGGGCACAATTATCAGCTGGGGACAGCCAGGAGCTGGCTCCTGCCTTCTTTTCAGGCTGCTATTGAAAGTGTCTGAACTTGTCCTGCTTTTCTCTTATTATTATTAACGTGTAAATAAAGTGCCCCAGCAGTGTTACGAGCACACAGAGCCTAATCCTGGGAGATTAATTTTTGAGTGCAGAATAGGATGAAACGAGTTGGCAGCTCCTGCAAATTGCTGCCAGGTACAGGCAAGCACGTCTGCTATGGAGTGGGCAAGGGTTGGAAACAGGACAGGCAGGGATCAGGACAGAACCAGGCACCAGGCTTGGGATTCCCAAATGCCAGCATTCCTGAGCACCCCCAGGCTCTGGGGAAGGCCCTCTGGGTTATCCCATTTTTCCTCCAGAACAAGGACCAGGACTATGGCCCATTTGCTCCTGCTCCAGTAAAAAAAAACAAAACAAAAAGACCTTTCCTGGACCCAGGGTATAGCATGGATGCCTCCCCAGCAGCAAGGCTCCTGAGCTCACCTGCTCCTCTACTAAACCACACCTCCCCTTTACCCTGATTTATTTTTTGTCTTCTAAACATTTATTTTCTCATGTATAAATATTGCGCTGGGTGGAGGCTGGAGCAAAATCACAATGACAGCAGCACCACACTGATAATGCTGCTCTTAAACACAAGCTTTAAGAATTACGAGGCTTGCAAATCTTTTTTTTCTCAAAGTCTAAGTCCTTTTTTCACTTTTAAGGGACATAAAAAAAAATTGTTGCCTCCAAGTTCACTGACTATTTCCCTGTCACTCCCTCGGAACAACAGCTTCTGCCTTTGCAAGAGATGCTGTGGGCTGGCCTGGTCTCACAGCATCCCTGCTCTCCCCTTTCCAAGGCAACAAGCCCTGTCAGAGCTGGTGCAGGAAGTGAAGCATCCCTGAGGCAGGATGGTGCCCTGGGTCTTGCCCTAATGAGCAGGGTTATTAATTACCACCCGCCTGCCCTCCAAGCGATTCACCGTGAATTTCACCTCCAGCCTGTTGCATTCCAGGATATCCAATGCTTTGTAATTGCTGCTCATAAAGGCAGCCGACTGAATTGCCAAGGAAAATAACTCCAAGCTGTAAATCTTAATAACAAAAATCAGCAGACCTTTGCTTTTCTATTTGGACATGATGCCCTAGAGAAAGGAGCACAATGTTGGAGCCTCCCCTGGCCTTGCAGGCAGGAAAGTGTTTGGATCAATCCTTCCTGCAAATACACCCCTCGGGGAAATTCCTGTTGGGACACCCCAAACCACCCCACCCAGATCTGCTGTGTTCTTCCCAAATGACAGGCTGGAAGCTCCAGCTGCCACCTAACTGCTCCGTGTCTGCCCTCGGGCAGTCATGCCCCAGCACCTTTAGCACCAGATGCCTGGTTCCTGGCTGCCAAGAAATGGAAGGAAACTCTCCACAAAAGCAGATTCTCTAGCATTACCAGCAGAGTGTGCAGAGATACATACACATATATATCACCTATAGAAAGACATGGTTACTGGGTTTTGGAAAAAGGCCCAGTCCTCCTCCTCACAACTCACCCAACAGGTGAGATACCTCTTTGGATAACATTTAATATGGCTTAAATATAAGGATGTCACTTTGGCAATAGCTTTTCTGGAAAAAAACCCAAACAACCCCCAAAAAGCCAAACAGCATCCCCAAGGCAAGCGCTGGAATCAGCCTTTCTGAATTTTTGTGTTGCTCTGCTCCTAATGAACTGCTAATGATATGACCATTAGCTATGCAAATGAAGAGCGTGGATTCAGAGGGTGTTTTTTACCTGGAGAGAGAGGCTGCTCCCTGAGCATGGGAGATGATAAATCACACCAGTGTTTCCATCACACTGCAGCTCCGGCGGGACCGGCTCGACACAAATCCCCACCCTGAGTTGCTACAGTGCCATCAACACCAACCCCAACAGAGAGCTGGGCAGGCAGCAGCCACAGCTGCTTCTCTTCCAACAGGACAAACCCATACAACGTGAGCACCAAATGCCAGGGAAGCACTGACTCACCCCAATGGCCATGGCAGCATCCCTCACCTCTGCAGCACGGGATGCCGGGGCATGGTGCTGCCATGGGATGCTTTTCTGCATTGTCCCCACCACCAGCACCATGGTGCTTCCATCCTTGGGTGTCTCTGTGTCATACACGGGCAGGCAGATGATGCCCAGGCACCCCTGAGTGGTTGCAGGAAGGTTAAATCACAATGTTCCTGTGTCTCACAGCCTGACTAGCCTGTAGGAATGTATCTCGACAGTACTCATCCCTCCTTTTCTTTTCAATGGCTTTAATTAAATATCTCTTTGTTTGAAGGCAGCTGCTGATGCCTATGAGCCCTCCTGTGTTTTATAAGCGACGGCAAGGAGATAACTGTCCAGAATCTTGCCTGACCTTTCCTCAGCTCACAAGAAGCAGCACTCGGTGGTTTCATTCTTCTGTTCTTTTGCATTATCTGCTGCTTTTTCTACTCTCCACCACATGCTAAGGTTTCTGATAGCGACCGGCAAGTTGTTATCAGAAACATTAAGAAAAGAACCTAAAATATCCCTGGCAGCTTCACAGCCTCAAAAGCACAAGGGCTTCTCTCTCTCTCACCATCATAAGCAGTTGCCAAGAGCAGAGGAGGTCGGACTTTAAAGAACTGGTGAGAATTAAACAGAAGAAATGAAACTGAAAGGTGCCCTGGTGGCCTGAACCCAGTTTGAAGCAACTGACCTTTGGAAACAATAAAACAGTTTTGTTTCTTAAATGCTCAGGGGTTGTTTTTTATTTCCCCCTCTACAGCCTGATGCTTTTAGGGGTGAATGGATGTGCTGACCAGGCCACTGGTGTGTAAGGAGCTGGGGATGGGAATGACACCCTAGTCCTTTCCCTGCTCCCCAGGCAGCTGAGCCAAAACATTCTCCAGACACCATGCCAGCCATGTCCCTGCACACACAGACTCCCCCTCAAGATTCTCCTCTGCCTTTCATAGGCCAAACAAAGAAATGAAAAAAAATAAATACCAAAAATAAATACCAAAATAAAAAATACCAAGGCTGGTTTCTTGACAGGGACAATAAGGGCAGGGAAGCAAAGCTGGTAAAACACAAACTTCCACTGAAAATCCTGCTCAGCGTGACCTCCGTCAGCAGCAGCACTGGGGATAAATCCATTTACCTGGAATTACACTTTTCAGCTCCCAACTTAATCGAGCTTTGCCCTGCAACTCAGCACAAGGGTGCCTCTCCTCAATGACCCCATGCAGGCTGCAGAGTGCTTTGCTTCTCCTTCCACCCCCCCTTGCATCTTGGGGATAACAGAGCCCCCTGTGACTCTTCGAGGAGCTCCCAGCCCACCTCCAAAGCTAGGAAGACCTCACACCAGCTCATCCTCAGATGCAAAAGTTGCCCAGACTGACAAGTTTCTTCCTCAAAGGCAATACCACATGCTCCCAGGGGCCATCAAAGACCAAGGAAGCCTGTCCAGCTACTTAACAAGTCACTGAGGATATGTAGTTTAATTAACTTACGCAAAATTCCTCCTTTCCCTCTCCCATTTCTACTATTAATATTTTTCTCTATCTGATAACAGCGGAGCTAATTCTTTCTGGCATTATAATGGACAATACCACCATGAAGAAAGGTTACTGGTGCTTCAGGCAGCTTTTCATTATCCAGCTGAGCAGGTAAAAGCAATTTACCCCCTGCTTCCCCCCTTCACATACACCTTAGGTGACAACAGGCAGGATGGTCCCTCTGCCTTGCTGCTGCCCACCAAGGTGATGGGCAGGGGAGGAGGAGAATGGACAGACTGCCCCTTGCTACAGCACAGACAAGACATGGGGATGTAAAGCAACCTTTTCCCCCCCCCCCCCCCCCCCCCCCCCCCCAAAAAAAAACCCCTTTTCCCATCTCAGGCTGCATGGGGAAACATGTGCCTGTGCCACCAAGGACAGTGCACACCAATAAATCCAATATTTACAAGGCTGTGTGTACCCAGCAGCACAGCCGTAAATCAGAAGCAACTCAGAGCAAAACTTTTTGTTGGGTGTAAATAAATCACTATTTTTTACAGAATAAATTAGGTGCCCGGAATACTCATTGATCAGCAGGGCGGGTAAACCAGCACCAGCAGCAGAGGGGCAGGGAAAATACATCCATACCCCAGCCCTTCCCCACACCAAGGGCCGGGTGTGGGGCAGCTTTACTCATCCTTAGGAGCAGGACCTCAAAGAGGATCCCTACCCCACACCCACCAGCATCGTGCAGGTGGGGAAACTGAGGCACGGGTAGCCCAGCCCTCCTACCTGCAGCCCCCTCCTGCCAGCCTGCCCCAGCTCCTGGGCAGCTCTTGGCCCAGGCAGGCAGGGATATTTGTTCTCCTGCTGTAAGTCCTGAATGGAAATGTCACGCGGACAATCACCATGGTGACATTTCAACAGCTCCATATAGAGCTATGCAGGAAATGAATTTTAAAAATCCCTATTAAAAATGGAAGGGCAAAACCAATTTTCTGCTGGAAATTTGTCTGAAGGAGCTTATGGATTTCTTTTTTTTTTTTTTTTTTTAAAAAAGAGAAAGGTCTCCAGCAAAGAAGTTGGAAGTGTCCTGGGTTTCAGGGTTTTGTTCCTTAATGAAAGAACAGACCTTTCTGAGAAGGGATTTTTTTTTTTGTCCATTTTTGTACAGAAATTAAACTTTGTCAAAACCCCATTTACCAAACCTTTCTGTCAGAAGCATTTCAGATCTGGCTGCGATGTAAGGCCATGGGATACAATGGAAACACTTCCAGCATGGAGAAACAAACAAAGCTGATATATTCGTGCCAGCAGTTCAGCTGGACATGGGTGCTGCTCTCGGGGTTGATCCCAGCCCTGGGTTTGCTCCCCACGCCTGTGCTAAGCCTGGCAAGGCCAGGAGAGAGGTGGGTGATTACTTCAGCCCCTCATTCCTCTGCCTGGCTTGTGCAGCACAAAAGAATGCTAATGCTCATGTCTTTATGAAAGCACTCGAGTTCATCAGCTCTGCAAAGAGGAGAAATTAAATCAAGATTTAATTGGGATATGCATGTTTTATTCATGGTACTATCCACAGGAGAAGCCAGACAGCTGAAGGTAAGGAGGAGGGAAAAAAAAAAAATCTTTTGAAAAGTTGTTTCTCTCTGATTAAATAGAGATAGTTTCCCACTTCAAAGGGTGGGCTCCTTTAATGTATTTTAAATGCTCCCATGTGCCTTTCCAATGGCTCCGTGCAGCAGGCTGGCAAGGGCAGCCACAGCAGCCAAAAGGCCGGAGAGAGGCACCTTCTCCATCAGCAGAGCTCCTGGCACCCAGACTGAGCCCATGGCTTTGGCACCAGATGGGTTTTCCCTCCCTGCATCCCTGGCACTGACCACACTGGTGCTGGGCACTGCCCATCACCCCACATCCCACCTGCAGTCCAGCCGGGACCAGGGGTCACAACCCGGGCTGCACGGCACCAGAACAGGGAAATTGGGTGGCTGAGAAGAGAAACCCAGCCCAAGGCTTCAGATCCCCCTGGCAGCTGAGAAAAGAGGCATCTCTGCCTGGTCTGCGAGCGTATCAGGAAGAGAGGAGAGATTTCTGTCCGTGGGTCTGCGTGCTCAGGGCACTGAAAGGTTCCCTCTGGGCACAGGAGTAGCTGGGGAAGCTCTGGCAGGAGCTTTGCCAGCTGCCTTTGGGGTCAGGCACCAGTGAACATCCCAAATCTGCCTGGGGTGCTTTCTGCCCTCCAAGGCTTCACTCTACTGACTGGCTTTATGGTTCCTGTTACTCTCTTGGAGGGGAGGACAAGGCCAGCAGCATGGTGGGACGGGGCAGGAGGCTTGGGTGCAGCTGGGGGTGCAAGGAGGAGAGAGCCCCAGGGAGGGTGGGAAAGGTGACACAGGAGCCACCCAAGCAAGGCTTTAAGGACACAGGGAACTCATGGCTCACTTTTTAGACTGAAACGTGCAGGCAAGGCACTGCCAGATAGCAGTGGCACGGGAGGAGGGGACGCTCGTGGTGCTCCTGGTGGGAATTTTCTATAAAGGATGGATTGTTCAGCAGCGGTGCCTGACAGAAATACAATTGAAAAAGTGGAGAGAGAAAAAAAAAAAAAAAAAGCAGGAAGAAAAGAAAATCTTCTCTGTAAGTTGTGCCCTTCAGAAGCTGCCCCTGTCGTGCTAGGAGCCTGGTGGAGCTGCCACTGCCTTGGGAGCCTCAGGTCTTTGTTAAGAAAAGGACACGAAGAGAAACACAAGTTCTCCCGAAGGCTCATTATTCAAACTGCTCCAGACCCCACGTCACAACTGCCGGTGACTTTGGAAGATGAACAATCTTATCTCCTGGGTGAAAAGGACCATTTGTTGTTTATTGTCCGAGGGAGAAAGCTCGCAGAAGGCGACAGAGGAAACTGGGAGAACTGGGCAAACCTTGCTGGGTGGTGGAAGCGATGCTGCTGCCCAGTGTGGGGGCTCCTGGGGGGGGGCAAATGGCTGCCCAGGGTGGGCAGAGGGAGGGGAATGGGCAGCATGGACATCTGCCAGGGCAGAAAAACCTCACAGAGAACCCATGAGCCATTTCCACTGAGCAAGTGATGGGCAGGTCCTGACATTGCAAGGACTTGTGAGCCTTTCTGTCCCCAGAGAGCCACCCACACCTGCCTGGGCACCAGCCATGGGACAGTTCATCCACAGTCAGCTCCTGCCTTCATCCCTGCCCTATCCCACCTGGAGCCTCCTCCTGCAGTGAAGCAGGTCTCCAGAGCTCCAGCGAGCCTCAAAATTTCCAGCTTTGTGCTTGTAATAAAGTCAAAACAAGAGCGCACTGTTATTCCTTGTTTCATCAAGAATTATGCACATATAAATGTGCACATGGAGTGAAAATATATCACACATGGAGTGAAACAGAATCTATTCTAGCAGCTACATGAACCGCTCCTTGGAGGAAATGGCCCTGAACAGCACATCCAGGAGCCCAGGAAAACCTCAGGGCAGGGACAGAGGGAGGGCTGGGAAGCAGGTGGAAGAGACAAGATGAGATGGGATGGTTTCATAGCTCCAAGCAGGGAGATGCACCCCAGGCTCTTATCCTGTCTTCTGGGGACAAGGAAGGGAGAATTTACATAAAGAGCAGATTTTCCATGCACAGGTTGCTGCCCCCCTGCCTGCCAGGGTACGGTGGGAGCAGGAGCATCCTCCCCACAGGGAGATGGTGATGGGGGAGAGGCACCCGGGCAGCAGAGAGGCTCATCCTGGCACAGGTCTCCTCAGGAGAGGCTTCCCACCCTTCTCCCCCTCCTGATGACATCTCCTAATGCTAACAGCCCGGCGGTTTGTAATTACCAGTTTGACAAGTTCAGAAGTTCTCTGTTAATTATTATAATTAGATCTCACTCGGCAAGAATGCAGGAGTTTAACAACAATATTAACAATGGGAGGACTATTATTGAGAATTAACTGTGAAGGGCTCCTCCTGCCTGCCAGCACCCAGGGAGAGCTCCGCTCTCCATCCTCCCCCAGCTCAGCCCCAGCTCCAGCCTTGCTCAGAGGGCTGAAGGCAGAGGTTGTGTCTGCAAACTTGAGATTCCACCCACAGAAGGACAGGGGGACAGGGAACCACAGGCAGGGCAGCATCCCTGAACGGGGCAGGTGGGAGCCCAGGAGCTCCTGTGGCCACCAGGGCTGCTCCACGGCTGCTGAGCCAGTGATTAAATTCCCGTGGAAGCCTCACCTCCTGGGAGTACACAGCACGAGACACCAGCCTAAGCAAATATTAGAAAAATAGTGTTTCTTGGCACCCCTAATTTACTGAAGATGAACGGATTGACTTCTCAAACATGGCGAGGTACCGAGCAGAGCGGCGCAGCTTGCTTCCTAATTCCCGAGTTCAAATGTATACAAAATGTTTGTCTGAAGTGCAGAAGGGCTTAGAGAGCCAAGCTGTGCAAATAATTAGTTATCTTAAGCGCCTTCACACCTGAAACAGAAGGTTGGAGGATTTTTGGTTTGATGCTTTTGGTTTTTTTTTTTTTTTTCCTATTTTATTTAAATTGAATTGCACCTTTGTGAAGCAGAAGCAACAACTGAGAACTTTTATGCACCAGTACCACCAGCAGAAAATGCCTCTTGACTGTCACATACACCCCCCTGGGACCAGAGACCCTTCCTGCAGCCCAAGCCTGAGGAATACCAAGACCCTGGAGCCACAACCTGGCTCAGCCCCCACAACAAACCCTGCTGGGCCCTGCCAAAGCCTCTTTTAGACCAGGAAAGGAGCGTGGCCCAGCCCCAGCAGAAATTCATGCACAAAAAGAGACACCCAGACTTCCTCCGGGGCTGCTTGCCTCCCCCTGGTCCTGCCCCGAGCCAAGGAAGCTCTGAGTTTCTTCCCTTTGATGGAAAACTTAATTTGCTTTTCAGACAAGAAGAGTTTCTACACACTTAGGCTGCTGCAAGAAATACTCCATTTCAAATACACACACAATTTCAAATACATACACTTTTTTTTTTTTTTTTAACTGTAAACAGGTTTTGAAGAAAAGATCAAAATCTCAGTGAAATATTTTGAAGCTGCTGGGATGAAGGGCTTTGCCGTACATGATATGAATTTCCTTGGGGTAATTTCTATTTGAGGGACTTGAATTTGCTTTTACATCCCAAAAAACAGAATGGGGAGAGGAAAAAAAAATAAAAAGAGGAAAAGACTGAACCCACAAAGAGTTCCTTAGGAGGGAGCAGCTTTTTCCCACCTGCACAAAGATTTGGGTCCTGAAGCCTCCCCAAGGCCAAGGCCATCCCTCCACTCCCTGCTCCTCCATTACCATCCTTTACTTATTCCTGCCATTCCCCAGGGAAAAAGTTCTTGCTAGCCCCTCCACAGGGCAGGCAGAGATGAGCAACAGGCCCCAGAGGAGTCAGAAAACATTTTGCAAGAGGAAATGCAGAGACACAGAGGGGCGGGCGGCACAGGGGGGTTTGTGTCCCTGTGGGAAAAGGATCCTTTCTCTTCCCGGGGAAGAATTACAGGTATGGCACCTGGGAGCAAAGAGTTTTAAGTGAAGGAATCCCCTTGGCTTTGCCCTCACAGACAAATGTCTGGTTAGCAGGAGCAGCTGCTGGGTTACTTGGCTCGCTCAGCCTTCTGGGAAGCTCCTTTGAACACTGACAACATCAGAGCCTCAAACCCGATTTGTCAGACAAGCTTGACTTTATTATTTTTTTAAAGGGGTATATTATCTTCTGCCTCCAAAGGAAAGGGGAAGAGGAGAAAGCCACTGATACAGAGGGGGGTAGAGGCAGGCGCAGAACCTCATTATTAAACAAAATAAATAAAATATACTAGCAGAAAATGTGTCTTGGCATTATTACTATATTCTGTCCTCTAAATATTTCATTCCCAACTAATGCAAAAGCCAAATGGAAAATTTCAAGCAAAACTGTGCTACTTAGAGTACACTTAATTATTGATTCAGCCAGGAGAGAAAAGGGAAAAAACCAAAAAAAACCAGAGGTGAAGAAAAGGCACAGAGCCACTGTCAAGTTCTCTGTCTTGGAGCTGCTGTTTCCAGCCCGTGCAGTTCCCAGCCTGCCTCCCAGGGGAGAGAGCTGCCAGCAGCCCAGCTCATCCCCAGGCACCCTCCACATTTCCCCAGCCTCCCCCAGCACCACCACAACACTGACAGGATTGTGCCCTTGTCCCATCTCCATCTCTGCCCACCCAGGGATCGCCTCAGCCAGGCTTCAGTTTTTGCAACCAGAAATTCATCCTTAGGGGCTAAAAGCTGCACAGCACATTGGGATGCAGAGTCCTGGCACTTCCTGGCGTCCCTCCTGGTACAGATCCCATGCCAGCCACCTCCAAGGGTCAAACACAGCTGCCAGAAGCCCCTGATGGGCACCCGACCCTTGCTGAGGGACGACCAAGGGTCCCTGTCCTTCCCAGGAATGCAGAGCAAAGTCACCCAGGAACATCAGCAGCATGGAGGAGAACATCCCATCACCACCAGCAGAGCCACAAGACCAGGACTGACTCACCCCACGTGTCCCCATCGCTGTCCTGGAGAGCAGTAGCAGCAGCCAAGGTCTCAGTGGAGCTGAAGGGAGCTGCTGTTCCACAGCCAGATTTTATCCCAGAACAGGAGCAGCTGGGGGCTGTCCTGATGGGCTGACCCAGCACACCTGCAGCCTGAGGAAATTTTTTTGTTAAAATCCTGTAGTCAGAAGTAAAGGCTAAAAACGTGGTCTCAGGTACACAGCCAAGAGTTTTTCTAACTCATGACAGAACATCCCCCCCAAGAAAACTATTTGGAGTCTAATTCCTGTCTCTGTCCTCCATGCCCTGCTCTGGGAAACCACACACCTTTACCCATAACCAAATCCCTTCTCATAAACTACTTTTATTACAGGCCCAGCAGCCAGGTTAACCCTGACAGTAGCCTTGGCTGGAGTTTCCCTGCTGCCCTCTCCCTCCAGTCATACCTGGACTCCTGGGCACCCCTGCAGACCCCCTCTGCCCAGGCTCTTGGCACACCCACCACACCCACTGCCCACTCAACTAGGAATTTCATTGGAATTTCAAATTCTGGCTGGTTTGGGGGTTTTTTTGTTGTTTGGTTTAGTTTTTTAGGTGACAGAATTATGCTATGTTGCAGCAACAGTGACAGGTAATTTGGGATACTGAGGATTTCTCGGGCTCTCTGGTTAATGGGGAGTTTAGCACCAATTCCTCTGTAATTTGCACTTCTGAGAAGCAGCGTTATTATAAAGTCAGAAATCTAGAGCACTTTCAACCTGGGGATCTGCCAGGCTGTCAGTTGACCAGGCACTGAGAAGGCCCCCATCCACAGGTCACCCATTTCAATATCTGAGGCCAGGTGCCTTCCAAAAATGTCCCCTCCAACGGCGGAGCCGAAAATTGGAGGTGACATTCAGAAGTCTCTGAAAATTATAACCCTGACTTCCTCCTTGAAAAGCTTATCTGAATCCTGGCTTATCCTTTGATGAGGTTACTGAAAAAGCATTCTGCTCCCAGTACTTGAAAGATAACAGGCAATATATGTGAGCTGCTCCCCGGGGGGAAAACACTATCGAACACGCCAAGCATGGGACACTAATTAAATGGCCTGAATTATGCTGGACAGGAAGGTCCTGGGGTGCCTTGGCTTTAACTCCTTCTCCCCCTCATGCAAATGCTCATCCATGAGGATGCAGCTACTCCTGCCCCCTGGCAAAGAAGTGGCAACAATTGCAATTTTGCTTAAGTTCAAGCAAATGTTTGGGTTTCCTGGATGCTGAACCCACCCTGAGGAGCAAGTGTCTACCTGAGCTTTGGGGATGAAGGAAAAGGAGATGGAAACATCAGTGAGAAATGGTGAATTCAGTAATGCTTAATGGGTTGGCAAAGGGGCTGGGAAAATTGACCCAGCTCTATTGGAGAGGCAAAATAATGGGGCTGCCTTTCGAACCTGGAGCAGCAATCAGACAGAGCTCAGAGGGTGGAGAGGAGGGAAGATAATGCACTAAAATAGAAGGTGTTACAACAAAATCAGTATTAATTACAGGGAAGGCAAAGTTCTGCCCTGGGCAGAGTTTTTTCCCCGGGAACATCCATGTTCCCAGGGAAAGGCAATTCAGCTTTTCAATAACAGCAAATTACACTCTGTGCAGAGCCTCCCTGTAAAGCTCCAACAGACCTGCAAGGTGTGGGATCCCCACATCACATCCTTTTTTGTTCCTCCTCTTCTTCCAGCCATAACCCCAACTCTTCTAATTTCTGGTAGGCAGAGGATGCTGCTCTTCTCTGGTGAGCCTGTAGCCCAAAGAATAGGGAAAAAGAACAAAAGCACTTTAATGGCATAATTTCTGTTAAAATTAGCTGTTTCTCAGTGCTGCCCCAGCCCCCAAAACACCAACAATTGTTGTCTGGTTCCCTGCTGTATCCCCAGCCAGCGCCTTCAGTGCTTCAGGCTCTGCTGTGTGAGATTAGTGGGGAAATGTTTTGAGTTCCTTACATCAAAGGGATTGAAAAACTATAAATTTAACTGAAAGTATTATGCAGGTGAGGAGAAAAAAGCACAAGCTCCGTTAAAAAGGACAGCTCAATTCTCCAAGTTCTGGGGCAAGGCTTCAGGCAGCTAATATATCCCCAGGGGGAAAAAAAAATCCTATTTAAATGGACTCTAGCCCAAAAAAAGCATAAAGGCCAACAGGTGGGAGATGCTCCAAGGTTCAGTGCACGTGGAGAAGATCAGTTGGTCCAAGGAGGTGGTGGGAAGCCTCAGGTGGCCAGCACAGGGTTAGGGCAGCAACGAGGGTCCTGGTGCACCCCTGGATCTTCCCATTGGGTTCCTTCAGGGTACTGTATTAAAAAAAAAAAAAAAGAAGAGAGAAGGGAAGAGAAGAAATGAGGAGGAAAAGGTGAAGCTAGCAGGATCGAAGGTCAGGGAAATGTTCTGGGAGTTGCTGGTGGTATCTCCCATCATCCACCATCTCCCATCATCACCACACCCCTGTCCAGTGGCCAAGCAGACTGGGGCCAGCTGGACAACAAAGACCCACAGTGCCAGGGGAAAACTCTTCAAAAGTCCCTTGCCTTGAAGATGCTGAGCATTGTTTCCATGGGCCTTTAAACAGCATAATTCATTAGTCAGCTCAGAACAATCGATATCACACACTGACAATTTATACACCGACCCTGTTTACCCAGCAGACCCTCTTTGATAATATTATTTATGATTCTAAATAACTCCATCGGTGTTCAATAGCGCTGGGAGGTACCTGGGGGACTGGGGCACAATCAAATTATGAAGACATATGGCTTACTCACTGCTGGAAATGTTCAACTGCATTTCATCGCCGTTAGCCCTGCCCCAGCCCCCCCCTGGTTGCCCCCTCCCCAGAAGCAGGGGCCAGGAGGGATGCTGTGGGGAGAGGGGTTGATTCCAGCAGCTCTGCTTCTGGAGGAAGCATTGTTGGGGTTGTTTCTGCACCTCGATGCATCCCAGGCCACCACAGCAATCAAACCCCAGCACTGCTGGGAGCAGGCAGGAGCAGCAGCTCCAGCCCAGGCACTGCCCCATCTGTATGCAGCAGAGCACACTCCCCTCTCTCGGCTGTATTTATGTTCAATGCATACACTGTGTACGTTTTAATAAAGCGCTTGTGATATCCCCACGAAGCAGCCAAGTGCTGAGTCATTATTATCGACAGAACATCGCATAAGTACTCTGCTGAGCTTCCTCTGGGCTTTCAGGGTGTATAAAGCTCACACTCATGCTATATGGCACTATAAACTCCTGGTCTCCCTGCAGGGAGGCAATAATTAATCAGACGATGCATGATATGTAACAAATTAAAAAGATAAAACTTCCCAGCAAAAGTTATGGGGCTAGAGAGACAGGGCTGTGCTCGGCAGGGAGCTGTGCCCAGCATCCCCCTTCCCTCACCCTGCTGGGCTGGACCTGCAGCCCCAGCCCTGCCTCACACATGTCCTGGAAACTCTCCTTGACACTGGTTCTGCTCCTGTCCTGCTGGCAAACAGGCAAGGCTAGCAAATAAAGTGATAGCTGTTATCCCTATGG
Source organism: Heliangelus exortis (assembly GCF_036169615.1). Classification (NCBI taxonomy): domain Eukaryota; kingdom Metazoa; phylum Chordata; class Aves; order Apodiformes; family Trochilidae; genus Heliangelus; species Heliangelus exortis. Next base: position 694,754 of record NC_092447.1, read on the forward strand.
AAACATAACCTGTAAGAAAATCCCAGAGTAATAATTAAAGCAGATACTGAAGAGTCTGACAACCCTGGGTTTCTTGGTGGGTTCCAGCTCTCCCTGCTATGTGATTCCTGTTTGAAACACCAGCATCTCCTTTCCACGGAAAGCCCAGAGATTTCGGGCCTGTTTTTGTTCCCCTAGAAGGAGAATGGAGAAGTAAACCATGATGCTTCCTGTGGAACAGAAAGAAAAAACATTTTCAACAGAGACTCTCACTTCCTCGCTTTCTTTCCTCCTTGGCATTTATGAATTTTAGATGTCTTTCACTCCAGGCATTCAAAGGGCACTATGGCCCCTGCACTGCTCTACATCCCCCTGGGTCTCTGTGCCTCCTCCTGCAGAAAAGTTTTAATTCTGGGGGGGCAAAGCAGGGATGAGCTGACAGGGTACCACAGGCAGCAAAGGAGAAGCACTCGCCTGCTTGGCTGTTCACCCAGGCTGGAGCTGTCACCTCCTTGGGTGTCCTTTAATTAACAGCAGCTCACTGGGCAGCGGGCAGGGACTTCTTCATCCCCAGAAGAGGACTGGGGAAGCTGCTTGGCAGGCAGACCCCAGCAGCAGGGATGACATCTCCCATCACATGGAGCCTTCACCAGGAGGCACAATTGCTCATCAGGAGCTTTTTCTCAGTGGATGGAGCAAATTAGCTAATGAAGATGACATCAGGAAGGTTTTCAGGAGTGCTCCAGCTCCTTCCCCAGCAGTGCTGGGAAGGCAAACCCTGCTCACCCCCCTGTCTGCTGACAACCATTCTGATGCTGTCCAGATAACCCATCCCCACTAACCAACACTTAGTACCCACTAGCACGTGGTACCCACCAGACATCCCCCTCTGAGAAATCCAGCTCCTGGTGGAAAGGTGGGAGAGCCACATGGAGGATTCATTGATTTGTTTCTCCAGATCTCTTCCCAGAACAAACTGGACATGCGAGATGGAGGGGGGAAAAAACCAACAAAAAAACAGAGAATGCCCCTGTGAGGTCTGTTCCAAAAGACTGATGGACTCATTGCCCAGCTCTAAATCAACCTCAGCTATGCCTTACTTACCCCTTACTAATGCTTATTTCTAAAGCAGCCAGGATAGTTCTGGCATTAAACAAAAACTGTGCCACTACTCAAACACTTCATCACTGTCCTAAGCATCCACCCAGAGTTGCAGGAAGGAGGAAATGGCAGCTGCTGGTGAGGGTCCCCAGACCCTCAGCCTCCCAGTCTCTCCACCTCCATCTGCTGGCTCAGACTGGAGCTTCCAGAGGCTTCACTTCCCCTGAAGCCCCCAGCCTTGCTCCTGGAACCCTCCAGCCCAAGGGCTCCTGGGAATTTCCTTTGCCAAGTGACCTGGCTTTTCTTTTTCCCAGCAAAGCTGCAGTCAGCAACCACGACCAGCCTGATCCTGTGCTGGGAGAACAATCCTTGTCTTATCCCTGACTTGCAGCAACATCAAGACCCTCAAGACAGACCATCAGCTGTGCATGCAGTCAGCAGCCGGGGCTGGAAAGCATCATCCAGGCTGCCAGGGGGGAGGTCTGGGTCCAGCTCATGGTTTGGGGTGGGCTGGTCCCCCCAGGCAGCACCATTCACTGCGGCAGCTTTGGACAGCAGGCTGCGTGGCGGGGAGTGCAACGGGAGATGGACGAGCCTGTCCTGGATGTTTTTCAAGTGGAGATTAACCACTGAGTAGGTTCTTTTTATTTAAGATGCCATATGTCTCTTCCCTCTAAATATCTCTTCCATCAGATACCGCTGTGATTCCCAGCCTGCCTTCCAAGCCTGCCTTGGAGACACTATTGCCAACACTTCATAAAACCGTGTTAAATTGGAGAAGGAAAACACTTTGAAGGCTCCTTCTGTCCGCTCCCCCGTGTACGCCCTTGCTCTGCCCGCAGTCTGGAAGCCTCAGCCTGCCCAGGAGCTGTCCCTACCTGGAGCCAGAAATCCCTCTGGGCCGTGGACATGTTCCTGGCTGGTTTGGCTCCTGCGACTCATTCGATTACTCTGCAAATTCTCTTCTCCTCCTGCAAAACGGGGATAGCGACGCTCTCCTTTTCCCCTGCTGTGAGCTTCAATATATCAAGGCTTGCAAGGCACTTAATGCTATGTAAATGGGAGACATATCAGCTGTGCCTCAGATAAATGAATTTCACTTAGATTGATGGGTGTGAAGCACTTCCAAAATTAGGCCTATTCTTCTTAAATCAAACACTTTCCCCAAGCCAGTTCAGCTCCATTGATGTAGAGGAAGTCATCAAGGCCCAATTCATCACCAGGCTCAGCCACAGACCTTGGGTGGTGCTGACCCACCAGGCAGGGAGCTGTACCTGAGGGAGCAGGACCCTGTGGCTGCCCATGCTGCAGCCCAGCCTTGCTCTGCACGGCCAGCACATGGTCTTGGTGGGACTGAAACCCTGTCAGGTGCCATACAAGAAACCTAGAGAATCATCAGCCCATCTAAGGTCATCTTCAAGGGGGATTCCAGCTACAGAACAGCCTTCTCCCCCAGTATCTGCCTGGCTGTCCTTGCCCTCACAGAATAAGCAACAAATAATAAAAACGCCGGTGTTTCTAAGCCCCAGCCTGGCTCCTGGAGGTCTCTGCCACCCTGCTGCCATCTCTGTGGCAGGACAGGCCCTATTTCAGGGGATCAGGGCTGGAAAAGCAGCACGCAGCAACCCCAGTGCTCGCTCTGATGCTTACACTGAACTGTATTTATGCTGTGAAATGCTCCATAACAAACACACAGCACCATGAACCTCACTCCGTGCCATTAGCAAGCAGTAAACCCCTGTGACACGTGGCAGCATCCCCACCCACAGCAGCTGCTGTGGAACACTGTAGTAAACCCAACCCAGCTGCTCCCTGCAGCTCAGTGCTGGGGTGAGGACCCGTCCCCAGCTGCCCCTGGTGCTGCTCCCACTGCCACCTCCTCCCGGGTGACAGCTCTGGAATGAAACTTTTCATTAACAGGTCCTCCAAGGTGGGAGCTGACCTGTTTGTAAGAAGAATGCTGCACCGATGCCTGACTGTAAATCATTCCCCTGGCTCAGCACTAATATCTTGATTTTTGCCAGCACTGGGGTGATCCAGTGGCTGTCACTCCAGGGATGCCCTCCATCCCCCTTCTTTATCTCCTCAACGTTGTGATCTTGTCGGCTGCAGGGAGAGCTACGGCTCTTCCAGCTAATGTGCCTACCAAGAAAAATGTTGATTTTCTTTCCTCCACCTGCCCTCAGATATCTGATTAATTCAATGCAAGGAGCAAGGAATTAAGCTTTTATATATATACATATATACATATATATATATATTTTTTTTTAAGCTGAATACAGAAACACTGGTGTAGAAAAATACTGCAGCTGTTAGAGCTGTGTTGTGGCAGAGGCAGCTTTAGAATGTATTTTAGCCTGACTTGGCATGCTGGCTTTTAAGAGCTAAATGGAGAAGTGAACTAATCCCAGGGCTTAATGAATAATGTTCAAATCCAACTTTCATTTTCAAACGCATCCATACACTGGCGAATGAGTCACAAGGTGTTTGTTGTGTGGTGGAAGAATAGGCAAGCTGGGAAGGGCAGTTTTCTGTATTTGTACATCATTGTATATGATATTTTCCTCCACTGTGCCTCTCGGTCCGAGCAGTTTTCCGCAGCGAAATCCATTCAGCTGTGCTGGAAATGTAGGCACTTTATAGAAAATCTTTAATAGCACAAGCACAAATGGATGGCTCTGGTTTCCTTTCCACAAAGTGGCGATTTGCAAAACCACTGCTAACAAACAACACCCTGGGCCCTCCCCAGGCTGCTAGCACTGACCAAGGGGGATGCCTGGAGCACTGGGCAGGCAGAGCTGCCCCTGCACTCTGCTCCTTTTTCTCCAGGGTCCCCCTCCCTGCTGGCACAGAGAGCCCATCCCTGGCAGCCTGGGAGGGGATGACACTGGACAACCAGGGCTGGAGGAGCCCCTGGGTTGCAGGGCACCTGATTACTGCTCATGAAAACACTTCTGAGGTGCCTGCCTTGGGAAAAGGGCAGATTGCCTCAAATGTCAAGTGTCAGCAAAGCCTTTCTGCAGCCCCAGCCCCACTCCCCTCTCCAGCTTCAAATGACACAAAAGGCCCCAGAACTCTCTATTCAGACAGGATGCCACCTCCCACCTCTGCTGTTGAGCAGAGCTTGCCCTGAAAAGAGACACAGCAACTTCTTTCCTGAGCGTTCTAACTGTTCCTTTTTCTCCCAGGATATAAATTTTTAGATTGTGCTTATTCTTCCTTGTCACCTTTGAAACGGATTTGCGTCCCTGTTGAAAGTCCAAGACAGAAGAAGAACACTTAAAAGTTTTCCATTTTCAGACCCCGGAAAACCCTATCGCTTCTGACATAAACAAACAAAGCCCAAACATGTTTAATGAAACAGTTTTGGTTCTCAAAATGAACAGCTTTGTTTTGATCAAAAAGCTATTTGTAGCTCCAACCCCGAAGACGTTTTCCCAAAACCCATTTAATTCAGATCTAAAAATCTCTTTGCACAGAGAGGTGCAAGGGAGGCTCATTTGCCAGCCTGGATTTGCTGCCCCTCATCAGAGCTGCCAGGAGCCAGACCTGGGCTTGGGGGGAACAGGAGCTGCCCAGGAGCTCAGGAGAGAGTCCTTGGGTACAAGGACATGAGCAAAGCCTGACCAATGGCATCAAGCAAACAATAATGTGCATTTCCCTCTGGTTGTTGGGGAGCAAAACTTCATTATTTTCTCCCGTGTGTGTCCCCGTCACGGCGTGACCGACCCCACAGTCCTGGCACATCTGCTGCCAGCCATGGGATGACAGCCCTTGGCTCTATCAGCTAAAAATTAATTTCTAGCAGACACCAAGTTCAAAACTGCTGTCCAGGCACTGACTCCTGCCAGCAAACTCGTTAGCAGAGGTAGTCACCAAGAATGAATGTACAGGAAAAATCATGCTGGACCATGGCCACCACCCAGGACACCAAAGCAAAGGAGCCTGTGGAGGTTCTGCACCTCCAACCCACAAGGAGGAACAAAGGGACCTGGGGGACAGGCCTGTAAATAGGGAAGGGGCAGAGGGGAGATGTGGGGAGCAGGAGAGAGCTAGGCAAATGATAGCAACAATAAAACCAGTGTTATTTATACATTGCTCATTTACAGGCTCAGAGGGACCCAAGCAGACAATTAAAGCACAATAATAATAAACAATAATAATTAAAGCCTCGTAAAACACATCAGAGGAAAAGGAAGCAAAATATTCTAAAGCTCATGAAAACCTGCAGAAGACATAAAAAAAAGAAACAGGCAAGGGGGAAAACTTATCTGAGGCTGACTGAAAACTCATCACAGGCAGTAATGGGTTTCTGCTGGGGCCACAGAGCTGGAGAGCAGAGCAGGGGCTCTAGGAGGTCCTGGGGGGGGGACGACACGACCCTGCAGCAGCACTCCATGTCCAGATGGTTTGTGTTTCAGGCAGGACACAGTATCTGAGGCTGAAAGGGGACATGGGGAATGCAGAGCAAGGGGGGATCTCTCCACTATTGGCCGTGTACTGCATGTTGGAAAAAGTGCCAGGGATTTCTGCACAGTGCAGTAATGAGTGTGCCCGGTAATAGGCAGCTCCAGGGAAGGAGACAAAGCTGCAGTTACCTCACCTGTGGTTTAATAGTTGGAGAATTGTGATCTTAGAAAACCAGTTTGCCCTAAAGACATAATCCCTACAGCCAAAGCCTCTTGGCGCACTTAAGCCAGCAGTGGGGGATGTTTGCAGCCAGGAGACTCAGAAAGGAGACGCTTGCTGAGAGCCAGAAGGTCACCCAGAATGACCTTCTGAGGCACTGAAATCTCCCTGCAGCTCCGTGTTATCAGCCGAGCATCAGGGACAGCCAAGAAAACCCTTTTGTGGGGAGCCTGAGCCCAGGGAGAACATCCCCTGTCCTCTCCTGTCACCTCCCTGCCAGCCGGGTGGGTGGCACCTTGGTGTGGCAGCAGCCGGTGTCCCCTGCTGCAGAGGTGAAGTTGTGGCCATGCACAGAGGCACCAGAGAAACCTCCCTGACCTCCAAGACCCCCAACTCAGCAGCCCCTCTCTCTCTCTAAGCCCAGCTCCACTGAACTCCTGGGCAAACCCCAGGGAGAGCCCGGGCTGGGAGCAGAGCAGGATGAAGGTGTCAGCAGAGGTGTGGATGTGCTGGATGAACCCAGTGCTCCCAAGGGACACGAAGTGGTCGCTGGGGAGGGTTTTTCATTTCCTCCACCACGGAGCAGCCCGGAGCCTTTCATACCAACAGCCTTTAAAGACTTTGGGAAGCAATTCCAATGGTTTCTATAGGCCTGGGGAGATAATTGAAAGCTTTCAAAGAGCGCTCGATGGCAGGGAAAGTTCAATTTTTGAAGCATGGTGTATCCTGCATTCACTGAGTTTTGTGCTTTGGCATCACCCCCCCCTCCCCTCACCTTTTGATTTCCTCGAAGCTGAATTACTCTCGTCTCTTACCTGTGGCTTCTCTCTAATGAAGCACTTAGGGGTGAAAAGCAAACAACAGACTAAAAGTCAACCCAAGCCCTTGCCATGAGCCAAGCAAACAAGCACACAGGGAGCAGGGATGCTCTGGCACCCACTCCACACCCCGCACCAATGGGCAGCAAGGCTCCACAGAGGTATTTTTAGTTCAAACACTGCAGAACAAGAAGCAGCTCCAGGCAATTCTCTTTTTCTTCCCCAGCCCACTTTTCAGATGAAGCAGCAGGTGTAAGTGTTCAGGTGAAGGTTACCAGCGACTGGAATTCACAAGCAGCCAAGGCCCAAGCACAACGTTTCCCTCTCCAAGCTGCCCCTGGCTGGGGAGGGGCAGTGGGGACACAGGAGCTGTACTGAGGAATTTGCCTTCCACGCAGGATCCGTGCCAGCTAATTGATCCAGCTTATCTCTGGTCCAAGTCTAGACTGATTCAAGTCCTTCTCTGCCTGGCAGTGGCATTGCTTATGCACAGCCCACACCTCCTGCCCAGGCTTTGCACTGCCCTCTGAAGCTGCAGAGAGGCTTCGGCATGAAGCAGGGCTACACAAAAAATAAATGGTATTTATTTAAATATTCCTTAGGTCATTTTAATGTATTTAAGTCTTAATTCATCTTCTCAGAGTTCCTTTTCAGCACACTAATGTGACATATTTGACAGAAAGATGAACGACATTATTAAAGAGTCTCTCTGGCAAATTTCAGTAATAAAATCTCCCTTTTTTTTTCCCCCTGCTTCTCTCCTTTTCCAGACACACATTCACTAGCAACATCCTCACAGATGACTCCTGGCTTTCTGGAAGGGGCTCCAGGACACTCCCCAGCCCCTTCCCATGCTGATAAATGAACCGTGTGTGACTGCACCACGATGCCACGGGGACAACCTGAGCAGCACCCGGGGCCTCGTATTCTGGGCACGTGGGGGATTTTGCTTGCCAGGCTTTTTCCTTTGCAAGTTTTGCCCTTTGCCCTGAACAGGAGGAATTTTACTAACTTTATCTTCTAAATCCCAGCAGGCAGAAGCCAAGAAAATAAAGAGGTGTCATGACCTCACCTGCCTGACCTCCAGCAGCAGCAGCAGAGCCTGCAGCTTGCGATGCTCCCAGAATTTTTTCCCAGCTGAGATGGAGGTTGGGAACAGCAGCACATCCAGGGGGCCTGCACTGTCCCCATTGGTTGGGGAGGATTGCAGAGCTGCACCAGCAGCAGGTGGGCAGGGGAGGGCATGGGGTACAGGCAGAAGGTCTACAGCATCTTGCTGTAAGGTAAGAGCATCTTGCTTGCAACCAGGATGAGATCTCCTGCTCTCTGCCTGTTTAAACTCTCCAAAGCTTCGGTGATCTTCCTCAGATTAGGTCTCAAGAAGCTGAATTTCTGTTCCAGATAGTGCAGCTGCTCCTCACTGAATAAAACATGCCCTTCATGCTGCTGCACCCTGAAGACGAGCTCCAGAAATGCTTTTATTTATTTTTCTATTCATGCACGTGCTTATTCTTCTGGCAAATACCTGCAAAGAGTGATGCTGACTTGCTGCTCCTCTCAGGTTGCTTCCTGCAGGGATGCTGCTACTATTTTCATCACCCTCCCACTATTTTCCAGGGAGATTTTGGGTGCTGGACTCTGGCACCCACACAGTGAATAAACCCTGAGCACCCAGAGCTACCAGTGGCTGCTGCTCTGCTCCAAGGGGGGATTCCCACAGGATGTCCTATTCCAATTGCTGCCCAGTGCTTGGGCTGAGCTAAAGCAAAGCCAAGGCCAGGCTGCAGGTTTGTTTGCTGCATGTGGCTCCATTTATTCTCCAGCTGAGTTGCAAACTACTCAGTGGGGACGTTTGTACAGCTTCAGACCCTTTAAACCACTGCTCATTTCCATGACCAGTGTTTACCATTTCAGACTTCTCTGCCAGGTAGCTGGAGGTATTTTTCTGCCCATTCTATTTTCTCCAAGCTGTCTGCTCAATGTCCTGACCCACTGCTTCCATTTACTCAGGGGAAGGAGGGCAAGAATGGATTGTTTCTGCTCTGTGCTCAAGCTTTTAAGTAATAGGAAAAGGCCAATCAAGTAATGACAGTGATAGTGCAACTGTAATTAAGTGACCAGACCATGCAGTGGCTGCCTGGAAGGGGTGTTTGTGCCAGCAGAGCAGCACGGGAGCATCTCCCAGCCCTGTCTGCACAGGCAAACCCCCTGGGCAACCATCACCCCCTCCTCAGGGCTCTCCACAGAGCCCCAGGAGCTCTCAGCAGTGCTGCAGCAGACAAGAGCCTTTTTAGAAACACGGAGAGACCCGAGTGTGGCGGCTGCTCCCCTAATGAGACAGCAGACAAGTACAACTTGTGACATCCCGCTGCACACAGGGAGCTGTGACACCCTGCCACTTAGCAAGGTGCTGGATCAAGTGCTCAGGTGGTTTGCATGAACCAAGAGATAGCAGCTCACAGGTCCAGGTTCCCTTTTTGTTATTTTTTTTGGTGGTGGTGGTTTTTTTCCTCCAGTTTAGCTTGCTTCCCTCTCCTTCCCTTCTGGTTGACATGGTTACAGGATCCCAAGGATGGGTAACAGGACACCAGAGGCATCTGAGCAGACCCAGGAACCCACCCGATGCCTCTTGGAAGGGCACAAAGAACATGTGGTCTGGAAAAACTCAGCCACTTTGCCTCCTTGCACATCTCTCCCTTTTTCTTGTTCCCAGCAAGGTAATTGCACACACCCATCACTTTCTTTCCTAGATCTCTGCCCACTGCTGCTCCTTCCCCACCCAAATTCTCCCTGTGTTCTCCTCTCACTCCAGAGTGGCTTCTGCAGCATCCTGCTGCCAAGGCAGAGTGGATCCAGCGGCAGGAGCAAGTGCTTATGATCCAGAGATGGATGGAGGCCACCTTCTTCCTAAATTGAATGTTTTTCACAGCTCTTCCAAGCAGTCTCAGCAGTACTTTAAGATTATTCTCTCCCGGGGGGCCTCGTAAAAGCTGTAAATACTGGGAATAGCTTTCAAGGCTAGCCTGATGACAGTTCAGTTCTCAAGAAAATATATGCTAATGTGCCTCACCATCATTAGCCAGGAGACCTCACCGTGCAGAGGCTTTTGTGTCTGCGAAGAAAAGATTTCAGATTGCTGGTGTTTTGCTAAAAGTTAAATACTCCCAGGCTTTGAAACTCTCCGGAGGCATTTTGAAGCAGCAGATTCCCAGTAGCTGTTCCCATCTGCCATATCCCAGCTCTGGGATTTGCTGAAAGACAACGGATCAAGTTTTCCCAGAGCTCTAAGTCCCGCAGGAGGGGGTGGGAATGGGATGCGGTGCCACTTCCCTCTGGCAGCAAAGAGTCCACATGTTGCTGTGACTTGTGCCCCACGAACACTTCCCAGGCCCCCTGCAGGTGCCTCAAAACATCATGCCCAAGTGCCAAGATCAAGGGGACCAGGGCTGTAACATGGGCATTCCCTGAGCAGGTGTCCTGGTTGAGGGCACAGGACGGGAAGGAAGGAATGAAGGGGCTGTGGGGATGGAGGTGGCAGAACCCGGGCAGAAGGATCATGCCCGCTCTGTCACGAGGTTGTTGGAGGTGGCCCAATGCAGGCTGGCATCAGAGGAGCCATCCATGGGTCATCTTCACATCTGGGCTCCTGGCTGAAGGACGGAACAACAGCAGATCCCAAGGGATGGCCTGGGGAGAAACAGAACTTGGCCAGGACAGGAGCCCGAGGCTGGGCCATCCTCCCTTCTGAGATGGGTTTGCAGCTCCCCTTGGTGGAGGGAAGTGGGGGGACAAGGGACAGTTTGTACAGGACTCAGAGAAGGACTTTTGAGGTCCTGTGAGAAGAGAGGCCCTTGCTGCCCCAAAAAGGCTCCCCAGAAGCAACTGCACTGATGCAGAATTCTGCAGGGTTTGGGAATACTCATATCAGTCCTGAGCGTGGGGTGTCATTTGCAGCTGTCTTGGTACAAAGCGATCTGCACTCATCAAATTCTCTCATCCCAGGGGAACACATTGGTGCTGAACCTCCACAGAACAGCAGTTCCTCCAGAAAGCTCTGTTGGGGGTCACCACCCTGCTCCATGGGAACTGGGTCCCACCAGGTCTGCATCACCCTCAGAACACCTCTCCCATTCTTCCAAAGACTCCTTCACCTTCCAGCTGTGTTTTTGGTGCTCACTGGACACCTGACAGCACGATGCTCACAGGCAGCACAGCTCCACTGGGGCGCGATGTTCTTCCTGTGAACACATCCACCACAGCTGCCTGGAATTAACAGGCCCACATTGATTTTTCTTTAACTTCCCATTTATTACCATGCTGTGGATAGAGATTAACTCGCGGCGCTTGGTATTTATTATTGTTTCACCTGCCTTCAAATGGAAACCGAAGGCGCTTTGATAAATGAGCTGAGAGCTCTGCCTGGCTCTGCTGTGGCTCCCAGGACATGGTCAGAATCCCCAGGGCCCTCCCAAACTGCCCAAGCCGTGGGCATCGCCTGGACCATGCCAGCACCTCCTCCCCAGGCAGGAGCTGATGTGCATTTGTGAGGCACCCCCAGTCAGTGGCAGGGGGTGCTGCCTCTGATTGATTTGAGATGCATCAGCTGAGCCTCACGGGCTCTGCTGGGCCTGGATGCAGTAAGTGCAACGTGCTGGAAAGAGGGGAATTACTCTTGACACCAGGATTATATCTCTGCCAACAGCATCAATATTCTATTAAAGATGTGTGATAATATAACACTAATTACCAATTGAGGGGCCATTAAAGGCAACCTACAAACAGCGGTTCGATCTCACCTTTCGGATTAAAAACACCACAATGATTTCCTGTTCCTTGTACTTTATTTCTGGGGTTTCTGCCCATGCATAATGTAGCCATGCAAATTGACAGAGAATGCCTAGAAGATTGCTGCCTTCACCTGCCCCCCAAAGGTAAAGCCCACAGCAAGCAAAGAAGGAGATAAGTCATATCTACAAACCAAAAACAGGACTGAGAAAGAGTCCTCTCCCATTTCCATTCGGCCGCACGCCTTGGGGGAACATCAGGAGTGGCTGTGACCAAGCAAGAGGGAAAACACAAGTGGCGTGGGATGAACAGGACCCCGCAGCCCCCTCTGCCAGCCCTGCAGAAAAAACAGTTTTTTCTTTCCATGCCCCTACTCTGCTGCCAGCAAAGCATCCCCACCAGCACCTATGCACAGTGGCCAAACTTCCTTTCAGAGGACAGCATCCCAGAGCACACTGTAAATTAATGTCTGCTACAGAAGCAGCCAAACAACAGCAGGGGGTGAGGAGGGAGCAGCAACATCACCCACGCTGCAACCACCTCTCCACAAGCCGGGGCAGCCTCAGCACAGGGAATTCCTGGAGCATTCGTTTCCCCGAGTGCAGCAGTGCCTGCCAGCCATGCATTATTTTAATGAGACACGATAATATTCTATCAGTTCTACAAGCCATAGATTGAAGCCACAAAGAGAAATCATCTGAACCCCCATACGATCACTCTTGTCAAAACACGCTCGTCTAATCCCTTACAAATGAAAGGAAGATGTGTTTAAAATGTCATCGTTGGGGTCTGGGTGCCAGGTTCCTATAAATCAGTCAGCCCAGGTAAACAGTGTTATTTCGGGGCAATTTGACAGCAGACAGGCCAAAAACGCTCTGGAGCTGTGCACACAAAGCTTATATCATCTCAGGACTAAAAATTATACATGTTTTTGTTTTGTTTTCCTTTACCTTCCTGTGACTAACAGCCCACCCTGCAGAGGGACACCAGGGAGATGACAGATCAGGGGTCACCCAGGGACACACACAGCTCATGGGCAAGCAAACACATGGGTCAGCCCTGGGACTCATCAGCTCACGGATCTGTCAAGAAGGTTACCCTGTCCCCAGGAGCAATGCCTGAGGAAAACACGGACAGCAAGTTCACCACTCTCCAGCAGCAAATACAGAAGAAAATCAGCAATCAGGGACCATTTTCTGTAACATCTCCAGGAAGGACAGATCTCGTGGACCAGCCATGGAGCTGGGCCAAGCAGAAGCAGCAGTTTTCTTTGTATCCCTGTCTGAAGCACATCACCTCCTGAATCTTGTCCAGTTTATGGACTTAACCACCTTTGCCCTTGCCAGAGGGATGCTGAGGCATCCCCTGACATCCCAGACAGCTCAGGTGTCCCACATCCCACAAGTACCCCCAGCTCCCAGACTTTCCCCTGGGGACAGATTGGCCTTTTTTGGGTGAACACCCACATGCCTGCTTAAACACAAAAGATGCTTGACAGATATGGCACCAGACAGGGATCAGTTGGGTTCTTTATTGGTTTTGAAGGTGCTTATATTTAAAACAATTTGTTAGGCTCCCCATGATTTACTGCTACGCTGGAAAATGGGGCTGACTATTGATTCTTTGCCTTTTCTATTGCAAATGGGTGTAATGTTTTATAGCATGTCAGAATAATAGCAGTGGGCACTTTATCAATGTCAAATGTTAAAAATGATCAGCTATTGTGATGTAGGAGATTAAATATGAAAGCTTGATAGGTATATAAAAGCAAAATGGCAATAATAAAGGGATTTTTATGTTTGACTCATTGCTCTCCCAAATCTACCTGGGGAGCTGTTAGAACCAATTGTGCTGATCAGTGACACGACACCACGGGTTAAAGGACACGGGACAGGAGAGCACTGGGCTTCATTCTCCAGGGGTCTTTACGGACTGCTCAGCTGCTATGGGGTCTGGAAGCTGCTCCCTGCCAGGCCCCTTTGCAGAGCTTCACACCCCTCTGAGCTGTGTGGAGCTGCTAAACCCCAGCATGGAGATGAGGATGGCAGATCCAGGCAGCCTCCTGCAGCCCTTCTCTCCCCAGAGGGGATGAGCCACACAGGGAGGATTCCAACCTGGGATTTTGTGCTCAGTCTGGGTCCAGACTGCAGAGCCAGGGGAGCTCAGGGCTGCTCGGCCTGGGCAAACAGACCTCTCCCTGCAATTAGCCTGAACCAGAGCCGGAAACCCTGTTACTCATTGTTCCCACATTTCTATAACTCAGACAAGCAAATTAATTGCAGAGTCTCTTAAGGCATCGATCGGGCAGGATGAGCTGCAGCAAACAATGCCAAGCACTCAGCCCAGCCTCGGGACCTGCCCAATTCAGCCTTGCAGCTAAGAAGTATTTACAAGATGAGAAGTCCACCCGTGTGTGTCTGCTAAACTCAAAAAACGAAGCCCTTTCCATGAGGGTATCTGCAAGCCTTAACCACTCCTTAAATATTTAACATCTGAAGCACAAGCATCTTGTCCAACAGCTCTGTTTCTCCACCGAGCTGAAGCCCCACGTATTGAGCTGCTTTCAGCTGGCTGCTAAAATAGCTGCGTGAGAGCCGGCGGCTGGAGAGACTTTTTTCAAGAGCAGAGAAGAGCAAGTGCAAAGCGGAAACCCTGAGAGTACCCTGGAGCCCCCCGCCTGCGTGCCCAGCACACTGCTCACCTCCTGGCCTCGCTCCCTACATCGCCTCGTCTGGAAAAAGCCCGAGGGTTCCGACAGCTCCGCAGCCACCGCCTCTCTGCAGCCCTGGTAGCAAGCGCTGCCAAACCCATCCTTCCTCCCTGGGCACTGGGAGCTCTCCTTGCCCCAGCACCAGCCCTTTTATAGCCTTGATTGTGATTGCAAAGGCTGCTCACAACACCCAGCTGAGCACCCCCCCAGCCAGGGCCACCTTAACCCCTTCCCTCCTGCACTGGGACCGTCATGCTGGGGGACACAGTGCTGGTTTGTGGGGACAGTGGCCAGGCCAGGTTCCTGCCTCCCGAGCTGCTCCCTGCGCATCCTTCCCTGCACCACCTCCCCGCGTGGGAAACCCAGACAGGAGGAGCAGGGAAAGCTTCTGAGATCCCTCAGCAGGGACGGCTTCCTCCAGGAATCAGGAGCGGTCCCATGGGTTCTTTACTGCAAAGGAGTACAACAATAATAATAAATAAAGTCCGATAGTTCTTGAAGGCTGGATGCCAATTAATTTTTTTCTTTTTTTTTTTTTTTTTTTTTTGAGTTGTCATAAGCAAGAGGGGAAAAAAAAAAAAAGCTTAGGCAGGACAAATGTTCCCCTAATTACCTAAACACTTTATTAACCAGCGCTAATTAAAGCATTTCTTGGAGTTTGACAAATGTCGGGAGTTGCTCAATTTAGAAGTTAGTTTTGACTCTGGTAATTTATACAGCGTTGGAAAGTTACGGGGGGGGGGGGGCTGCAATATCTTTCAACTAATGTTTTTTTATTAAAGCTGACAGCAATAATTAGTTATTTGCTACTAATGGGTCGGCCCCTGGAGGGAAATTTGCCGAGATGGATGGCTTGGGCTGATGCCAGCAGTAATTGGTCTGAGCCTGGTCAGACGCTGGCAGGTTGTCCCGGCTGGCTCCATCCCGGGGATGAGCCCTTGGGTCTCAGCCGAGCAAAGAGCTGCAGAACCTCGAGCTGGGCAGCAAGGGGAGAAAGCAATTGCAGCTCTTCCCAAAAACAGGTTTCCAGCATCCACAGGCACGGGGAAAGACCCAAACACAGGGAGGTTATGAGCTCTGGAGATCCAGAGATGGGAATGCACAGAAAAAAGGACCCAGATTCTCTTTTTATCTTGGCTTTTTGTTGTTGTTGTTGGGTTGGGGTTTTGGTTTTGGTTTTTTGTTGGGTTTTTTTTGGGGGGGGGGCTTTGTTTGTTTATTGTTTTAGGGGGTTTGATTGGTTTGGTTTTTTTTTAGCTTGACACATAAGTCTGGATGTTTGCTCTGTTGATACCTTTTATTTCTCATCCTTCCTATAAACTGCAAATGATCCAATTACAGAGCAAAAGGAAGAGGGGAGAGGACAAAAAATGGAATAATCAGTAGGGGAAAGGAAGGAGCTGAGACAGAAAGCTAATGAAACAAATGCAGCACCCCACAGAGAAATTAAAGGTCATTTGGCATTGGACATGGCTGGGAGGCCAAGGGTGAAACCGTGGTCTCATCCTTGCCCTCCCACATTTCTGTATGGTCCACATCCTCCTGCCAGGCTGGTGCCCATGAGGGATGGTGGGCAACACAAAGGAGAGTGCCCCAAGCCCCCCCTGCCCACCAGCCCTTCAGTACTGACCACCATGGCTCTGTGCCCCAGGGAAACAGTTCCATGGGTTCAACAGATCCAACACCCTGCAAACCCCTCCATGTGCCACCACCAGCTGCCCACAACAGTCCTCAGTTCCTGCAGAGCCCTGGAAACACCAGAAAGGCAGCTTAGGAGTGGTAAAAAACCCTTCATTTGAAAGCTTTTAAGGGAATATTGAGGAGAACAGAAAGGGGTTTTGATCTTTCTCTTTTCCTAAACTGAAAAAAAAAAAAAAAAAAAAAAAAAGCTTTTAAAATAAATAGGTGACAATGTCTCTTATTTCAGTAATTCTTTGCCAGCAATAAATGTGTCACTCTAAAGTGCTTTATTTAGAAATAAAGAAATGTTTTCCTTTGTGGAATACTCCACATTACATCAAGCTAAAGGCTGGAAGCAGAATTCTCCTCCTCTTGCTACATCTGCCTCCCTGTGTGATACATTCATATATTCTCCTATATTCTGATCTAGGTTATAAAAATATAAAATAAGATAAAAACTAGAGAGACATCTGGCTCTCCCACACATCTGACATTTCCCTTTATGCCTGGTTTAACTTTTTTATGAGTGCCTGGGTTTGCTTCATTGGAGAATTTCTCCCTTCAAATGAGTTTCCTGGTTTATGTCGGAAATTTTCTTTTAGACAAACCCGGTAATTTTTCAAGTTAAAATGTGTACGTTTTAAGTACTTTGTAAGTTTAAGGCTGTGACTGATGGGAACATAAATCTGGGTTTATTCACGCTGGAGTCCCTGTGTCTAACAGATCCTTTTTAAAAAAGGAGAGAGAGGCAAGCAAGAGCCTGGCATATTTTTCCCTTGTTTTACAGTAGAACCCCCCCTCCCCAGCTGTCAGTTGGGTGAGGGATTCCCTGGTGTCTGCTCCCACTCGGAGCCTCCAGTGCTGGTGCTTTCCCCAGCACATACTCATTCGAGGTACAAGGAAGAGAGGACGACACAGTCCCCTCCTTAGAGGCTCTTTTGGAGCCACCTTTGAATCAAGTATGACTTTCAATCAGGGTCATGTCATGAGCAACAAACAGCAGGACAAGTCCTATTGCTTGGAAACACGGAGGAGGAAAAACAACGATCCAAAAAGGCAGAGACTTGAAAGACTGACATTATTTCTGAACCAGGGAAGAGAAAAACAAAACAAAACAACAATCAATCCCCGACACACCTTCTCGCGGCGGGGAGCAGGCTGTGTGACAGCGGGTGACATTGCCAGCGAAGCCTCCCCCGGGCCGGCAGCAGCGCAGGAGCATCACTCAGCTGTGTCACTGCAGAGCCGGGAAGGATGCCACCCGGGCTGGGGTGGGTTTTCTGTAAAGACAACATCCCCAGCGTCAGCCCTTGGCAGACAGACACAGCTCATTTTGGGAAGACGGGGGGGAAAGGGAAGCTGGAGGGAGGAGCAGCGACCTGGGGCTGCAGAGATCTCTGCCTCCTCCTGGCCTGAGCCTGCTGCCCGGGTTGGGTAGCAGCTCCTGGAGCTTGGTCCCCAAGCCAGCACCCAGCAGCCTCCCCCCAGCTCTCTGCCCACCTGGGCCAGCCTGTCCCCCCTCTCCTCACCGTGGCTGAAAAAGAGGAAACATCCCCTTGCCTTTGTGCTGCAGCTGAGCAGAGATGCTGCCAGCCCCTACCCTACAGCTCATTCTGTGGATTGCTTGGGGGAAAGCAGCTGGGGAGAGGCTGGTGCTGCCTAATACACTCCCGTTCTCAGCCCAGCCCCTCCTCGGGGAGCCAGCGATGTGTGCTGGTTGGCTACGTGCTCCCCCAGCACCCTCCGAGCAATACCGGGGGGCTCCTGTCCCCCCCAGCCCTCTGCAAAGCAGAGCGGGGCCGGGGGACCGGGGCTGGTGCCCACTCGTCCCGGCTGAAGATCCGTCCAAGCGCCTCATTAAATTTTCAGCGAGCGAAATGCTGGGGATCCGACACAAATAGTTGCAGGAGCCAGAGGGGAGGCAGGGAAAGGATGGAGCCTGGGGGGGTGAAGAAGGGAGAAAGCTAAAATAAATAAATTAATTAAACAAATAAATAGGGAGAGGCAGAACAGAGGGAAAATGAACGCAAAGCAGCGGCAGCCCCGGCTGCCCGGGCGCTCATTAGCAGCGGGAGAGGAGGGGAGGGAAGAGTCTCGGTGTCTGGGGCTGTCATCCTTCATCCTGACGAGCACTTAAAGAGTCGCGACCCCTTTCAGCATCTCCATGCAGACAATCAGCCCCGCGCATCGGTCACTGCCGCGCTCCCCGCCGCGCCCGGGGAGAGGCCGGGAGAGGGATATGATCTGCAGGAGAAGGGGGGGAGATTTCCCCCTCCCCCCCCCCTCCTTGCTGCCCGCCCGTGTCAAGGATGGGCAGGGAGGGGCAGGCAGGAGAGGCGAGAGGGGCTGAGCCCCCCCGGGGGATGCCCGCAGCCCTCGGGGTGCCCCCTGTCCACCCAGGGGAGCAGCACGGCTATTTTCGCACACACCCCCGCGGCGCTGAGGCCGAACTGTCAGAAAACGGTGGTTTCAACTGGGTTTAAAGGGCAAAAAAACAGAAAAAAAAAACCAACCAAAAAAAAAAAAACCCAGCGTCAGCCGCGGAGAAGGAGCCCGGGAGCAGCTGGTGGAGGGGCCGAGAGCTGGGGCAGGGGAGGTGGCGGTCATCAAGGGGGACGAGCGGACCCCCGGGGGGTCACGGGGCAGAACAGGGCTCCGGTGGCCCCCCCGGTGCCCCGAGCACAGAGAGATGTCTCTGGGCTCTCTCTGCAAACAGCTCGGTGCCGGGAACTCGCCGGACTGTTTGCTCCGTGTCAACATCGAGGAAATTTGGCCGGGTGCTCCAGCACCTCGCGAGCAAACATCGAGGAGTTATTTAAACAAAAAAAAGCAAACATCTCTGGCTGAAATGCAGGCTACGCCCCCCTTTTGAGGAGCTCCAGCCCCTGGGGGTCCCAGCCAGCGGGCAGTGTCACCCCAGGGCCCCCCTGGCTCTGGAGCCACTGCTGCTACAGGTTGGGCTTTTAATCTTTATTTATTTCCCTCATTTTCCTTATCAGCCATTGAATCTCCTCTCCAATTTCTCTGGACTCCATCAAGGGGCATCCCTTACACTGTCAGCCCAATTCATTCTTTTCTGTCTATTCATTAACTCCCTGTTAGTCGCTGCATTATTTAATGGCACTGACGATGTGCTTAAGATACAGGCAGACATTAACCTGAACAGTCGGGGAGGTTTAGCATCCTCCTCTGCTCTGTCCCTGCTGTTACACAGCGGCTCATTCCCTTGCAGGGACTGAAGCTGCCTGCGAACCACACACCCAGCACAGTCCTGAGTGCAATATCAACACCCTTCAGCATCCCCCCAGGATTGCAGTTCTGCTTTCTCTGCTTTGCTCCCCATCATCTGCCCCTCTGATTCAGAACGCGGGTTCCTTGACAGTGTTTGTTTTTTAATGCAGGAATCCCCAAGCTGAGAATGAATCCCGTTTCACAGAGCTCCAGCCCAGCTTTGAGCCAGAGGCACAAGCTTCAGGTTTCATAACCTGGCAATAATTATCTCGTGTTAGTGTTGGGGACTGGAACAAGAGAAGAAATTTGGGACAGTTTGCCAGTTAGTCCCAGCCACACAGGAGGGGAGCTGTGTTATCATCACTAAAAGTGCATCAGCTCCATGAGCATCTCTGAAGCACACACTCAACCCTCTTTTCCCTGCACCCTGGGACCCTCTTCCAGAGCAACAGGAGCCAGGACAAGGCCAATAGTCCTGCTCAGGAGCTCTGTCCTCTACAGAAATCCTCTCTTCTCCCCAGAATCAACATTGCCCTGGACCCTCCACTCCTTATCCCCTGACAGAAGGAAACGTAAACCACCACCAGCAGCAGAAGCATTCCCACCTCACCCCTTGGGTAAAACAAAGGCAGAGCCATGGGGGTTCCAGCCTCCCTGGGCCTGGGGGCACCACCCCCTTGTCCCCCTGAGGTGAGCAGGAATCCCCCCCGCTCTCCCCCAGTCAAGGAATACTTGCCTGGTGAAGTTTCCCAGCACCAGGAGGACCAAGCTGGGCCTTTGCAAGCCAGGGAGGAGATGTCCATCTATCAGAGAGACTGGAGCAGAGAGCAGGGGTGTGGGGCCATGGGCACCCCCAGGGTGGGCAGCAGCAGCTTCTGCCCCCCTCCTGTGCTCAACCTGAGCCCCCAAGGGCTGGGAGGAGGGAGAGGAGGCTGCAAGGGCAGCTGCCATCACCTGCAGGGATTGCTTCCAGGGTACCTTATCCACCCAGAGATAGCAAGATCTGATCATACAGTAATTAGCAGACCTAGATTTGCACTAATTGGCTCCAGAGTAAAGTTACCTCCTGCCTGTGAGTTTTGGGTGCTCAGCAGGAGGTGATTTACAGCCCAATGGCCTCAGTGGGCTGATCAGAGGAAGATGAGCTGCAGCTATCACCAAGGGTCCAAGGTCCACCCCTGGTTCCTGCCAGAGGTGTGAGTACAAGCCCTCCAGGAGGGCAGCACTTCTGAGGAAAAACATGGGTTTGGGGAGAAACACTGACACTGCACACTGATAACCCAGATCTGGTACCAGAAACCTGCTCAGCTCCAGCAGCACAGAGCAATACTCCAGCCAGGCTCTGCCCTTCCTCTGTCATTACCATCTCTTTGGCATTGATTTCAAGTGACATTTAGCAGGTTGAGGCTTGGGACCACTGCACAGCCCCGGGAGAAGGGCCTGGAACTGCTGGTGGAGCCCCTCAGCACCCAGTTCCACCACCACTCCTGTGGCAATCTAACAGCCAACCAGCAGACCTTGATCTCACTGACTTCAACTGATCTCTTCCCATCTGTCCTCAGTGTCCTTGGAGTGGCCAATTGCCACCTTCCTCTGTCCTATTTCTAAAATAGCCCAGTTTGGAGGACAGGTACCTCAGGAGCCCCCAAAAGGTCAACTTCTCCAGCCTGCTCTGCAGCTGTGTCCCCTCAGCCTGGACAAGGTCACCTTTCCAAGGCTGCCTGCAAAAACACTGCTGCTGCCTGCGAGAAACACCCTGGCTCCATTTCCCCCCTCTGCCAGAGCAGCAGGAGCCACAAACTGTCCCAGCAGCTGCATTTTGGGCTCAAACCCCAACAGACACCAAGGCCAGGAGCTGCAGGGGTGGGTGCTGTCCCTCTGTGACCCGAGGGCACACCAAGCACCATTCTCTGCCCCACTGGAAGTGCAGAGGTTAAGCACAGAAAATTCTGGGTTTTTTTTCTCTTTTCTTTAGCTGCAATAAAACAGTGTAAGAGAGAGAATATCACACAGAGAAGCTACGTTAGGGATGGGTTGAAAAAAATCTGTTTTCTTTACTGAAATTAGAACACCACAGAAAACCAGAGCCTCGTCAGCTGGGTGGCAACGACGCAGAGAGGGGCCCTTCCCTGGGGCTCACTTTTTAATAACTTCCCTATGCTGGCAGGCTGTAAGCCAAGCTCAGCTGGAAGAGGTTTGTTTTGTTTTTTTCACCCAGATGGATCTTGCTGTCTCCTTACATCATTAACGCACCAAGATAATTTTTGAAGAGGGGTTTGCTTGATTTCCTTCCTGATGAACCTTTCAGGTAAATCTCTTTCTGAAGCTAAGTCTGCCCTGTGACAATCCCTTGTTCCTGCTGTGGGCCCTGGGAATGCTGCAGCTCCTCATTCCCTGGATCCTCTGCCACCTCCGCAGCATGGCTGCTGGTCCTGCTCCTTCCCTTGTGCCTCCATTGACAGATTTGGGGTTGAGAGGAAATTCTTCTTTCAGCTCACATTAACAGCAGTCACAGGAGTCAGTCTTTTTTCTTTACATCTGAAGCAATCCCTCACTCTCACAGGGCCCAGGGTCAATGCCTCCCTTTCTCCTGCTCCCACTGCCGCACATCTGCTCCGCTTCCCCTTTTTCTATAGATCTGAAGTTTACAAGAGGCTCTGCGAGATGTTTCCTGGCCTCTGGTAAATGAAGGTTTTCTGTAAACTCCTCTGAACCAGCATGTGAATGCCTGAGATAATGGAGGGCTTTATCCTGCCTCCTCTGCACAGGGAGGGTGCTCTCTGCTGCATGGATAACAGCTTGGGGTGGTTTTTGTTTTTTTGAACCTTCATCTGAGGACTCAGGATTTGATTATGCTTTTTTTGGTTTTGGTTTTTTTTTTTCCCTTTAATATTTAGTTTCAAGAGCCAAGCATGTGGAAATCCACCTAACAAACAAGACCTGCAATTTTGGGACCCTCTGGGCACACATCTATCCCCTGAATGCAGGGAATCTGACCAGCTTCTGGCCTCACAGAACACTCCCACAAGTAACACCTGCTCAGGCTGTGATCCCTTCCCAAATCAGTGCTGAAAAAGGCCCCTACAACCACGAGTCTCCCAGGTAACCTACCTGCTGTGCTTGCATCACTATTAAATGAGTTGCCCTGGAATTCTAGCAGGACTTCACTTGGTCTTGTGGCACAGAGAAGGACAAATACCGTTCCTGCTACAAGAAGCAAGGGGGTTTTGACAGAAAAAAAAGGGGGGGGGAAGATGGGGTGGCTGGGGGCTGCTGGGTATGGCAGTGGTGGTCAGGGAAGGGGGGGTCCTGCTGAGGCTGCTCCTGTCCTGCCTCGTGGCTCGTGGACTGCTTGGTGCAGGTGGGAGTCACACCCGTCCCCATCACCTCTTCCCTCTGATGTCTTCTGCTGCTAATGAAATAATGTCAGAGACATCATTTTCCATTACTTCCCCCTGCCAGCAGTCCCCCCCTTTGCCACTGCAACAAACCTCTGCTGAAAAGAAAAGCCATTAATAATAATTACCCACAAAAAAAAAAAAACCTCTCTCTTTTAATGAGCTCTGAAAAAAAAAAATAAATACCAGTTTCTTAATTGAAAAGCTCTTTACTTGGGAGAGAGAGCAGCACCACTTCAGAGAAGTCCAGGCAGTTCCAGCAAGTGAAGATGAAATGAGGGAACGCGTCAGACGGAGCCTCGCAGGGGAGCAGGAGAGAGACCTCAGCATCAGGGTCACACAAACACCATCACTGCCATTCCAGGACCGATCAACGAGGCACTAATTGGATTGAAAGGAGGCAGCAGATGGAGAGAAACAAAGCAGGAGAACAGCTTTGGAACAAACATCATTAGAAAGAGAAGTTGTGGCAAGGGAAAAGCTCAAGTCCTGGGCATGGGGGATGAGCAGAGCGTGGCTGTGCTGGGCATTCCCTGGTGCAGCACCCATCTCCATGGCCAGGAGGAGCTGTCAGGATGGTTCAGCCCCCGGCCCATGGCCAGTGGGGACACTCATAGCTCCACAAGCAGGACCTCCCTCTCCAGAGTCAGTGGCCATAATTCAATTCCAAACAAAGCTCAAGGAGGGCAGGGAGTAATCTTCTCTCAGCTGGAAAGGGATGGAGGATTTATGAACCCACCTGTCTGCTGTAAAGTGTCCTCTTGGTCAATGGTTTCATGAGTGCTTGCTCACCAGCCAGGGCTGTTCAAAGACAGGGAGCATCCCCCCAGCACTGTGGAGCAGGCAAGAAGTAGGGGAAGAAAACAGGGATGACAGCAGGGACATTAGTGGGGACACAGAGCCTGGTCTGATGCTTGCTTTCCCTTCCATGGCTGGGACTGGGTCCTCAAGGAGAACAAGGCACCCCAGGAGGATTCATCTGAACTGTTGCTGCAGAGCAGGAGGGCTGGAAGCCACGAGCCATCAGTACAGCCCACGTTCCACGCAGGATTTTTGCCTCTCCAGATTCCACCCTGGCTTGCACTGTGTCTCTCCTGTTCTTGTAGCTTTACCCACCCATTCCAGAGGCAGCAACAGATCCTCACAGCTCTTCCACTCCCTTTGGCTGCCAGGGCCTGGCTCTGCTGCTCCAGGAGCCCTCGCAAGGTGAGAGCTGCTCCAGCTGCACCCAGCCAGGTGTTGTGCCTGCCGATGCTCTGGTTGTACAGCATAATTATGGTGTGGTGCATCTGTAATTACCAGGAGCCAGAAGTATCTGTTTCATTATTTTTCTGCCGGCAAATTTCCTCATCATACGCCCCAGCTCAGCTGGCCCGCCCTCGCTGCCCTGTTGCTTGAAGCAGCTCTGCAAATTGGACCTTAATATCCTTCAGATAAATGGTTGAAGGAAGAAAATGGATACAACAGGCTGTCACCTAGTTGATGTTGGGCTCTACCTCCCAAATTGCCTGGGAGAAATTAGCAGGAAGGAAGGAAGGATCAGACAAAATAATAAACCTGCTTACCTGCTCATTAATTTAATCTCTTCCTTTTTCTCCCCCTCTTCCAGCCTTGTGGTTTCAATAACTGTAGCATAGCTAGAGAACAGCAAAGTCCTAGATGAAAGGGAGAAGAGGTCTGCAAGCACAAAGATTAAAGGAGAGGTCTTAGGATTAGTCTTTGATTATTATTTTTTTTATCTTGGGTCTACAGTGATCATTCCTGCTCCTCTCCCAACAATCCTTCTGGGTGTATCCACAGGAGCATGCTGGCTTTCCATCAACTTCTGAGTGTTTATCCAAGAACATTTCTGGGACTGAGTGTCCTTACCTCAGCCCAGCAGGGATGCAGCCTCCTCTGGGGCCACAGCCCAAGCCCTTCCCTTTCCCCTTTCCCCTTTCCACCTGGCTGTGAGGATCTGCAGGGGTTTCATGGAGGTTTAATGCCCCCAGCACTGCTCCTTCCCTACCCCACTAGGAAGGTCCAGATGCTCACCTAGAGGAGGAGAAGAAGCTGCTTTAGATAAATTCCTGCTATGCATACACAGGTGGGACTTTATTGGGAAGTTCTTTTTTCCAAGGAACTGGGCTCTGGGTTTGGAGATGAAGAAACAAAAGGGGCTGATGATGGGGGTGGTCCCAGCAGGAGGTGAAGGGGGAGAGGCTCCTACCCCAGCTGCACAGGCAGGGCAGTGGTGGGCAAAGCCACACACACCACCAGTTAATTGGTTTTTATTTAGCCAACATCCTTGGAGCATTTCCAAAGCCAGAGCCAAAACAAATAAATAAAGCAGCAAACCCAAGTGAATTTCCTTGCTAAAAAAATAAACACTTTCCTTGCTAAGAGCAACAAACTGCTGCCTTGCTAAGGAAAACAAGCAAAGGACAAGCTGGGGACCCTGGAGCTTTGCCTGCCCTGGCTGAGGCCAGGCACAGCTCAGCTCCCCCTCCCTCCTTAAGGAGGAGGGGGAAGAGCCTGAGCAGACACTGTTTTTAAATTAACCAAATGGTGCCCTTTATGTTTTACATAATAATGTAAAGCTTTACTCAAGACAACAACCTCCTACATCAAAGATCCAGCGCTCCCATCCTGAACTTTTGAGCCTTTCTCCTTGCAATTACAGCAGACACATCTCCCTGAAGCAGCCTGCAGAGGATGGCTCAGGGAGTGCAGAGGATGGCTCAGGGAGTGCAGAGGATGGCTCAGGGAGTGCAGAGGATGGCTCAGGGAGGCAGGCAGGACCGTGGTGGTGGCTCTGCTTGGGGACACACTCTGAGGTGGCTTGGGCACGCATGGGAAGGGAAACCAAACGCTGAGGGGAACGTGGCTGCACTCACTGTGAATTCCAGCTCAGGCTGTGGAACAACGCTGCCTAAGCAAGGCTTGGGAAGCAGGGGGTGTTTAAATAATAATGAGTACCCACTGCTGTTTATTACAGAACAGAAATGTAATAAAAGGCAAAGCTGGGGCTGTGTTTCCCACTCCCTACTGGGATGCCTGGCACAAGGCTGGTGGCAGAGCAAGGATCCCGGGGCACAGACACGTGGGTGAGTGCAGGAGGAGGTGCTCACCAGCACTTCTGTGTTTGCACGGGTCAGTCCTGGTCATCCAAAGAATATAAAATATTTATCTGCTCCTAATTAGCCATAATTGCCACTTGACCCGGCAGAGGGCTGGTTGCAGTGATGCAGGCAGCTCCATGAATTCACTGCTGAACATGCTGTGCTGCAGCAATCTGCCAAGAACCTGAAAGACTAAAAATAATAAAATTTGTCTCAAACTGGAAAAAAAAAAAAGAAAAAAAAGATTCAGACAAACAACAGTGAAGAAGCAAAAAAAGGGAAGTAGCCAAATGCAAATATATTTTCTCTCCAAAATGTTAGAAGTGGTTTGTAGCTGCATTCCAAGTCTTTTGCTCCCTTACAATGAACTGACTGCCCTTGCATAACAGGAACTCTTCTGACACGGTACTGGGAAACCGTGGTTTTAGCCCACAGCAGGACTGCTCAGGTGCTCAGCCACACATCACAGCCCCTCCCTAACCGCTCATTTCAGGAAGGACCGAGCAGCATTCTCTCAAAAGCAAGCTGTAGCTGAAGGATGCCCCCCTGCCACTTCCTTTTCTACCCACACTCCCCCCCTTCTCCAGGAGAACACCATCAGGCACCCAACGGAGTTTCAAGAACTTAAACATGTTTGGGCAGAGCCCTTGGAAAAACACTCATTTAGACGGGCAGGCTGAGGGAAAATGCTGTTTTCTCACCGCAGCACTGAGCTTCCAGCACTGTGTGGAGAGACTTGGGGGTGCAGCCCCCCACATCGTGTCCTGTCCCCCAGGTCTGCTGGGGCAGGGGAGGCAGAAGCCACCTCGGTCCCTCTTCCCAGGAAGCCCCAGCACTGCTCACCCAGCAATGGGGACAGTTCCTCCCGGCCCTTTCCTGCAGGTCCAGCTGCTGCAGCCAGACAAAGGTTTGCAAACCTTGCTGCCCCCCAGGAGCAGCTGCTCCTCCCCGCTGCCCACCATCCATCACAGTGACAGCCTTCCCCCCACAGCCAGCACCGGGCTGCTCACCTTCATTTCTTAGAAGGGCTTTTTCAGCGGCTGCAGGCTCCCAAACGCTGCTCTGCAAGCCCAGGTAGGGCTCATGATGGATGGCTGCTTCACAGACATGCCAAAGGCTTTGACCTAATTGTCACCCAAATACTTCCTGATTAACTAATAGATAAAAGCCAATTAAAACTTCTGTTCTTCCCCGAGACCCTGCTGTCTACTTTTTCCTCCCCTTCTCAAACTCTTGATTGACATGAGGGGCAGGTGAGCTGGACCTGCTGTGGCCAGAGGAGGATGCTCTGCCCAACACCCTCCCTGCAGCCCCGGGGGCTCCTCGTGGCATTTGAGGTGCAGGAAGAGGCTCTGGGAAGGTCCCCGGGGTTTCACAAGGTGACATAAGTGCACAGGGAGACACAATACCCAGCTCTGCCTTCCATTTTTCCCTGGTTCTTCCCCCCTGCCCTGCTTCTCTTGAAATAATCTCTAGGTAATGCATTCAGTCCTGCTGGGCTGCTTTATATCACTCACCGTGTTTGCCAGTTGACTCTCTCCCGCTGAGATCAAGTCTCTTATCAGGGATTAAGGCTGTAGCTCAGAGCGTGGCCATCAAATGTGTTGCCTGAATGGGTGGTTGGGACCAGCCAGACCAGGAGAAGCCACCAAGGCACCAGCCAGAGCCCAACAGAAGCAGAGCAGGTCTGAGAACACCACATATGATGGGGGTTGCCTGAACCGAAGCCAGTGGGGAGGCTGCTGGAGCATCCTGGGGAGGCAAAGCAGAGATGATGGGGTCTGTCTGAGGTTCCAGGAACCCTCCTACTAACTGCTGAGGGGCAGCACGCCATAGCCCACCCTGCTCTCAGCCTCACACAAAGCCACCTTCGGAAACAAACAGCCATTTCATTCCGAGAACTGCTCTGAAAAATTTCAGGAGCATAGATCTGGTTCACCTGGAGCCAGAGGATGGAGCAGCAAGTGCCCCAGCTCAGCTCCACAGGCAGGACACCAAGCCACCGTGTTGTTCCCAACTCCCTGCTCCTGAGGCAGCTCCGCAGGCAGGATCAGCCTTAGCAGGCTCATCGCAGCCCTTGTAACCCCCCCAGAGCTGCAGAGAGGATGGGGAGGCTGGGAGGGAGCGGGGATGCAGCTGTCCAGGGGGACCACGCCAGCCTCGGTGACCTTCCCGGGTGGGGCACAGGAGG
Organism: Heliangelus exortis; assembly: GCF_036169615.1. Classification (NCBI taxonomy): domain Eukaryota; kingdom Metazoa; phylum Chordata; class Aves; order Apodiformes; family Trochilidae; genus Heliangelus; species Heliangelus exortis. Next base: position 722,377 of record NC_092447.1, read on the forward strand.
TCCGAGCCTTGTCCTAGGTGAGAAATGAGCTGTGGTTCCCCAGCAAGCCCCTCGCCCGAGGCTCTTCCCCATTGCCCTCGAGCAGCCAGCTGGCCCCGCCGCTGCCCCAGCAGCCGCGGCAGAAGGGGCCATCAAAGCTGTTTGCCGCTTTACACAGGCTATCATGTGCTGCGGCACAGCGGGGGACGGTAAATGACTTTATAGTTATTGTTCCTCAAATTGGACACCCCCTTGGAGCTTAGATAATACGAGATGAAACAGCCGGCGGGAGGTTGCAGTCAAGTGGAACAGTGATGGAGGCTTTTTTCCCCCCCCTTCCTGAGAAGAACCACTCCACCTATTTACTTCTCCTCCTCCCCATCTCCGTGCCGAGCAGAACCACACCTGGCAGGGCCAAGGGCGAGTGGGCAAGAGCCACGAGTTGCCTGCAGGTGTCTGAGCACAGGCAGCCTCCCGGCAGAGGGAAGGGCTCGGCTTCCAGCACCTCCCCAGCCCTTCGGAGGCCCCGGGAGGGTTTGGAGAGGGCTGGCAGCCCCCAGGGAAACCCCCCGGCCCCCCGTCTCCTGTTTGCCTTTCTCCCCAGCAGAGCTGATCATTTAAACTAGGTCTCGATTCTTGTTTAAATTATAGTTTACTGTTCTGCGCCCTGCTCAGAAGTGAATTACCTTAAGCAGCAGTATTAATAACACGGTTATAATTAAGCTTCATTACTGTAGGCAGTTTGCTGAAACAAATTGCTTCTTCATTATTATTATGGCACCTTTGGTAAAAAGACATTTCCCCAGAATGCGACCTTGATGCTTTATATAGCAAAAGCTGGGAGATGATAGAGATGTGAGGATGAATTAGCATCTTTTACCTTCTACATCAAGCTCATTAAAAGGAAAGCAACTCCAGTCAAAACCAAGCAGCCTTGATGGAAATTTTAATCGGAGCGAAATGGATAATGAATAGGTTTGAACTTTTCCTGACATTTTTATGGTGGTGCTTTATTTATATTATGCTTCAGCTAAAACATAAATAAATAAAGCCGGGGCAGGGTCGAGGCTGGGCTGCCAGGAGAGCTGCTGGCAGCCCTGGGGTGGCCGCAGAGCAGGGCTGTGCAGGAAATGCTTGTTTTGCAGCGGCTGCCGTGCTCCTGGTACCCTGCAGCACCCCGCGGCCTCCAGCCCAACCTCTCCCCCCCAGCAGACCTCGCTCTGCACGTCCCTGAGGCTATAAAACCCGAGCCAGACATTAATTTCTGCAGTGTAAGTGCTCAACAACTGCAGCCGGACATAATGGAGGGGATGCAAATAGATATTTAGAGCCTGGAAAGATAAAGGCAAAGCAGTTTTACAGAAGATGAGATTTTAAAAGCGTACGGAGAAAGGAAAAAAGGAGCAACATCAGCGGGATCGTTCCAGGTGGGAGAGGGGAACACGGCCCGAGCAGAAACACTTGCCCAGCACATTCGGAGTTGAGCGATCTGCTCAGTTCAGCCAAACCGGCAGAGAACAAGATGAACTGAAAGAAATAAGCGCGCCCTCTCTCTTCCTGCCCCTAGAAGAGGCCCCGAGCATCATCCCCTCTCTGGCCTGGGCCATCCGGCAGCTCCCATTGCCGCCACAGACAGACAGACGGACAGACGGACAGACGGACGGACGGACGGACGGACGGACGGACGGACGGACGGACGGACGGACGCCCCGGAGCACCCCTCTCCGAAGCCAACCCTGGGACGACGGGGGAGGGAGGGAGGAACTGCCTTGGCTTCTCCTTCTGTGCTACCCTAGTGCCTGGCCGGCCCTTCACCAGCAGCAGCAGCAACTCATTAACCTGCAATTATCGCCATGAGCACTTCCACCCACCCCTTCTGTCAGGGTGGCCGGCAGGGGACACGGGATGTGTCACCCTCTGCCCCAAGCACCAGCGGCTGAACCCCTGTCCTGCAGAGCCCTCGTCCCGTGACAGGACACGGGGGTGCTCTGGGAGGGGAGTGCTGGCACCTTCTCCTTCCCCGAGGGCTTGAGAGTTGCACAAACACGAGAAGCAGCAGAGGAACAAGTCACAGACCCTCGCATACACCACACAAAAAGAGAGAAAACACTGCACGTACCTTGCAGCAGCCTCCCGGTTTGCAAACAGGCCCTGAGAGCACCCCCAGACCCCTCTATCCCCGGGAAGCAGCAGGACAGCGTGCACCCCCCCACCCCAGCTCCAGCAGGAGCATCTCCTCCTCCCCCCCCGCCCATTTAAAGGCTGCCGGGACCGGGGTTGCAGCTGCCCCCAGCCCCAGGTGTGTGCCTGCCCTCCGGCCCCCGCGGAGCCCCCCGCCCCCTGCGCTGGCACATTCCTTGCTGCCGGTGCGCAATCCGCAGCTCGGGGAGAAGTTCTGTTCCCCCCATCCCTCCTGGCTGCCCCCTGCTCCGCACAGGCTCGTTAGCCACACGCCAGCCATCAATGTTTCCCGGTGCTTCTTCTGATAATAGCTATATTTATCATTTAGCATCTCTGGGTGCAGTGCAAGTCTGAAATCTATTTATGGGCCTATTAATAACTGCGTTTGATTTTGAAATGCAATTAAAAGAAAATAAAAAAGATCGAGATTGTTGGTTTTTTTTTTAAAGCCCTTTCCTGGGCTCTGAATCTATCTCTGTCACGGTCACACTGGGTGACCTTGGACAGGTCACTCATTCTCTCCACGCTGTAGCTGCGATGAGTAAAATGGCAATAATCACAGGATCTGCTTCCCGGGGTGCTTTGGAGGCCTTAATCGATGCTTCCAGGGCCCTCTCACCCCCCCCCAGAGGGAAGGGCTGAGCTCTCCTCAGTGTTCAGCTGGACCTGCTCCACACACACCCCCAGGAGAAGGCAAAACATCCAAATTGATAACTCAGTAACTACTCTTACTTTATTATTAAAAACAATCCTCTTCTCTCGGGGGTGCCCGGCCCGCTGCCCCCAGACCGTGCGGTCCAGCGCCCTTGCACCCTCCCACTGCCCGATGGACAAACAATTTGCATAACTTAATTAAATTTACAGTAATCTCCACCGGAGCCAGCCTGTGAGGGATGGTGGTACACAGTCCTAAAGCAAATCACCGCCAGTGATGAAAGAGCCTATTTCAGTTAAGCAAATTATGAGGAGGCGGGTGATGTCCTCGGTATAATAATTCCCTGTGAATTATTTATACGGAATCTGCAATTACACCCAGCAAAACAGTGTTGTGTGCATAAAGCACACTTCATTATCCAGGCACCTGGCATGAGCACAGCAAGGACAGCAGCCCCCACGGGCTACCCCAGGAGCAGCACCCTGTGGGACAGGAGTGGGCTGAGGAGAGGGCCCCGGAGCTGGCAGGGAGGGGGCAGACCCCAGCCCCAGAGAGCCTGCACAGACAGGGATTCCTCCAGTGGTCCGGGCAAGTTGCCATTTCAGAGCAACTGAAAATGTTTGTTTCCACCCTGAGAAAGTCCCTATTCAGTTTTTAATGTGTTGGGTTTTTTTATTAAGTTACTGTCCCCCACCCCCCAGTCCCTCCCTTTCACAGAGGTTTTCTGGGTGATAACTCAAGTGCTGTGGTTGAGTCTTTTACCTGGCAGAGCATGTGCTTTGGCCCATCAAAGGATGCAGCAGCCCTGAATGTTTCATGGAGTGGGTTTTTTCTTTAAAGATTTACCATGTATAAATGTACAAGAGTATTAAAGACAACAATTAACTTTATGGAAACTTTACATTCTCCAGCCTCATTAGAACTGCCAACAAGATCTATTATTAGTATTACTATGCAGATAATGTAATAAAAAGGGTATTTAAAGTGGATAGGTTCACTCTGAAATAAAATAGCTTTTCTTTCCCCCCCTTCTTTCTACCTCTCCCCCTTTTGCCCCGTTGCTGCATTGCATCTGGGACCAAGCCCAAGCCCTGAGTATCTCTCATCCTGTGCTCCACACCCAGCTCACTGCCCCTTGGCCTTTTGAGGGGAGAAAAGGACAAATTTCATCTGTTTAATTAATTAACCCCCCTGCCTTTTGCAGCAAGAAGTGCCCTGGGAACAACTTTTTCCTCTTTTGTAAGAGTCTGACAGCTCTCACCCATGACATCTGCCCCCCTGGGGGGCTTCCAGCCTCAGCCTTGGCACCCTAAAGCATCTTTTCCCCCAGCCACTGGTGAACAGTGATGCTCCAGCTGGCACCAGGCCAGAGGCACTGCTGCACAGAGCAAGAGGTGTTCAGGGACCTGGGACATGGACTCTATCATCATAAAAAAGAATCTGTTTAATTTGTGGGTTTAAAGTTTAAATAACTCTTGGAGCAGAGCTGCTCTCAGCTCTCGACCCAGCACTCTGCTGCACTGTGTTCACATTCTGCCTTGGCACAAGGCCCCAAAGGGATCCCACTGCCATTTCAGTGAGCTCATTTCTTCTCCCTTTCTTAATATTTCTCCAGTACAGGGCAGGGGCAGGACAGCTCTGTCTCAGACTTCCATCCATCCCCACCATGCCCCTCAGGGATGTCTGCTGCATCCTTCATGCCTGCAGGACCAAGTCTGGGATGCACCTGGGGGCCAGGACAGTGCAATATGGGGCAGCAAACCCTGGTCCAGCAGAGCCAGGATGAGCCTTTGGGCTCCTTGGTGCTCAGAGCCAGGGCTGACCACAGCAGGGATGGTTTCCCACACCAGGCACTCTCCATCACTGTTATTACACCCTGCAGTCTAATTAAGAGAGAGGAGTCAAAGGACCTGAAAGCAATGGTTGTCATAAATAATCACTGGGTGACCGCCGAGTTAATGTTCCACCAGGGTCTACTCCTGGTCTCCAGAAGAAAATGGAGGGAAGAGAAATGAAGCCTTGCGGCACATGCAGAGAGCTGCCACAGCTCCCTGCCTCTTCCCGCTTCACCTCCTCCCCAGAAAACTTTAAAGCAATCACAAGAAGCCCTGCTGGGGTGCTGGGAGCACCCCCTGCTCCCTATGAGGTCCGGAGGCTGCCCCAGGATGACACTTTGGGATGTTGCACATACCCCCACACAATTATCTGTGGAGAGCTTGGCAGTGCTGATAATTTGTCAGCACCGCACATATCTCTACTAATTATAAGTCTCAGCTGAGATTTGCATTTTTATGAAATGCTTGTGCTAGAAATCTTTATAAAAAGCCTGTACATATTAATTCAATCTAATCTTGGTCATTTCAGGTTCCATAAGAAAGCGTTTCCACAAAGCTACAGAGCCAACACAGATAACTTTTCCATAGCAGTAGAAAGCACACCTCCTCCTGAAGTTACACGTTTGTCTTTGAGATGGTGCTTCTGATGAGACCAGAGAGCCCTCCCAGCCTGGCACCACGGGCCAGCCAACAACTCCAGCCTCAGTCCTGTCCCTGCCAGCAGTCCTGTCACCTCACAGGGGGGCTGCACCTCCTGAAACGCTGGAGCTGAAAGCCAAGGGACCAGCAGCCCCTGGGGACTTGCTGCAGGCCAGGAGGAGCCCTGGGGGTGGGAGCTTGTCAGCTTCCCCAGCAGGGAGAAGCTCCCATGCCCCACACCTTTCCGATGGAGATAAACAAAGACCAAATCCCAGGGGATGAAGTCGCAATGGGAAGCAGGGCAGGCCAAGGAATGACACAGGTGAGCCAGCAAAAGGCAAGAGAGGAGCGTCTGGAGGGCGAGTTCAAGGAAAGGTCAAGAGTTTTGTTTATCACCTTGAACAATTTATTAAATGTCCATCTTCAAAGGCGCTGGTGTTGAGTGAGGAAACAGAAATAGAGGGGTATGGGAATGGGGCAGTGGGAGCTGAAGGGTACAGGCTGTGTGGGTATTGGGAGAGCATCCTCTGAAAACCTTCTGGATCCGGCAGCCTCAGCATCTCCAATCTGCCCACGACTGCAACAGATGCCATTAAGTTCCTGGCCATTAGCTACTAATAAGAAACTAATTAGCTCATTAGCCAATATTTGATCCTTTGGCCTGGCTTCTGCTGGTGTCTGCAGGTCTGGGCTGGAGGCACAACCCAGACTCCAGAGCAGGCACTCTTGGCGTGGCACCCATCCCCCTGCCCACGTGCTGGCTGCCTGGGTGACAGGATTTGGCCACAACACTCTTGGTGCCATGTCCTGGGACTCGGGGGGTCTGGCAGCCTCCAGGCCAGGGGGGAGCCACAGCCCACCCAACTCTGCATGCACCTGATGGATGGAAAAACTGAAGAACAGCGAGCAAAGTTTCCCAGCTCATCCAGAGCACTCATCCGGTCCCCGCGAGGTTTGTCCTTCGATGGAAATTGGAGACGAGGCATCCGCCCCGGCTGGAGCTGGCTCGCCGCGATCTCCTGCCCCACTGGGAGAGGGGGGGATGCTCTGGGAACAGCAAGGCTGGCTCCTGAAAGGAGGGGAGAAATTAAGGTTGACTTTGGCACAGGAAAACAAGCAACCCGAGGATGACAACGTGCCACAGGAGCTTAAAATAAGCAGCAGCTAATTCAAACAAAAACAAATCTGCATTGAAAACAGACTCTTCCCCAGACCACATCCCCGCTTTAAAAGTGCCTTTGAGCTCTCCCCGGCGCATTTCCAACATGTTCTCCCTTCGCAGCCTCCCTCTCCCTTTGTTTTGCTGTTTGCTAGCAGGCAAATGGGAGCTGAAGTCTGAGACGATGTTTCCTTATTAGCAGGCGTGCAAATGCTAATGAAGAGCTCTGCCGGCTGCTCCTTGGACTCTGCCCCGGCTCTGCGGGCAGGCGAGCGGGGCAAGAGCAAATGGGCAAGAAAATACCTATTTCTGCATATTTTTTTCCCCCCTAACAGAAAAAAAAAAAAAACAAAAAAACAAAAAAACCACCACAAACCAAAGAGCTTAGCTGAGGGGCACAAGCCGGGCAGGGCAGCTCCTCAGTCCATCTTCTCCTACTGCGAGGGGCTCCCGGGAGAAGTGGCTTCCCCAGCAGGCAGGCAGGAGGGTGCTGCTGCTGCTCCTCCCTCACTGACGGCTTTGGGGCAGATTATGAATTGTTTGGTATGGAATTTCAAATGATCACTTGAGTAGCTAATTATCTTGTACCAACTCGGAGCAACCTGGGTGTAGTGTGTATTTAAGTGTTTAATGCCTTCTTTTTTTCCCCTCTTCCTTTCTAATTGGCATTTAATTAAAAGAATAAATAATAAAGAAAAAAGAAAGAAAGAAAAAAACCCAGCTTTGCCTAGGCTGCTAGGGTTTAAATATTAAAGGCCTTGCTTCTCCTGAAGAAATGCTGCAGCCCAGCTCTGCAGCAGCAGCAAGACCATGGGGATGGTCCAGGTCATGCCTGGGTGCAGGTGTTTCCCAGATCCAGGACAGAGCCTTCCCCTCTCTCTTCTCCTACCCTCCTTGCATGTTTTCCAGCAGATGCCAGCCCTTGGCCAGGCTCCTCTCAACCTCCCCTGGCCATAAACCCCCAGAAGACCCCCGGGGAGCCTGGCAGGGGCTGCCAGGAGAGGGAAGGTCCCCTGTCCTCGAGGTGTCCCAGAGCCCCTCTTCGAAACATCTCGAAAAAAAACCCCAGCTGCCTGTCACAGCGGGTGACCAAGCCCTCGGATGTGCTGATGTCCAGAAATTTCACTGCCTGCCTGTAGGTGGGAATTTGGGCGGGTTTGCTGCAAAATCTCACCAAGGCGCATGCCTGCGAGTACCCAGCGTGCTAATAGGTTAAAGTAAATCTAAAGTAACATTTGAAAGCCGCGAGATGAAAGTAGATGACAGGGCAAAGATCAAACAATCCAGCCCCACTTCCAAGCCTTTTAGTGCTGCGGATTATTAGCATTTGAAAGTGAAGAGCATTAGTGAGAGGAGAGGATGGGGGGGCTCGAGGAGGAAGTTCTGTTGTGCAGTTACAAAGTGAAATAAGTGACAGGAGGAGGAATGAGCATCAGCCGGCTCGTGTGGTGCCTCCGGAGCTGTGGACAGGCGGCTGTGAGCACCCCGACCGGGAGCCACCATCTTCTGCACGAAGCCTTCCTCCTCTTCGGACAGGCTGCCAAAATTCCTGCTAATGGAAGTGCTGGGGGAGCCCGTTAATTAATGTTTGCCAAAGGTTCCTGTGCTCTTGCCCACTGGTTGTGGGCTCGCTACCCAGGCACCAGTAGAAAAGCTGCCACAGGGAAGGTCTTCACTGACCCTCAAATTCCTCAGTGAGTTTTGGGCAGGGAGAAGAGGGCAGCAGGAATCCCAGGCAGGGGATTTGGGGGGGGTACTGACACCCCTGGTACCTCCCCACGGCAGGTGCTGGGACTGTGGCATTTCCAGTGAGGGGGGCAGCAGGCTCTGTACCCATTGTGTGCAGCCTGGGCTGTAATGAACAGCGAAGCTGCTCCCAGGGGGACTTGCTAATACAGGAGATTGATTCACTGCAGTATAACCCCCCAAGGGCTTTACACACAACTCTGGCTAAACTTCCTATAAAATCAATCCAGCCTTTTCACCACTTTTGACAGGGTGTTCTAATATTAATCTACTCCCCTTGTCAGTCAGCTCCACTAACAAAGGCTCTAATGATCTTTAACCAGGCACAAGAAATACGACGCAGGCAGGTGGAGGATTCCTGGATCCCTCCAGAAGTAAAAAAAAAGCATCTTTTGCAGAGGGGAAGGCCTGCCATTGCTGCTAAAATGAGCATATCTCTTAATTACAATAGTCATGAGGATGCAACGGGCTGGCAAGGTGAGGCAGGGCCCGGGCCATGAACCAATTTCCCCCCTCACCTGCCCCAGTAAGGAGCCTGCAGAGCCAGGACTTGCCTGGGAAAGATGTTGCTGAGGAGGAGGCAGAGGACATGGTGGAGTGGATCTACGGTGACAGTGCCCGGAGGGCACAGAGCCTGATGAACACCCTCCTCACCACCCAGCCTGCTCCTTGCCTGGAGCACCCACAGGAAAGAGCCTTGATGAAACGTGAAGTTCCCGGCCCCTCTGATCCAGCCCAGATCATTGCCCTTCTCTCTGGCAGCCATTCCTCCACTCTGACTCCGGGTGAACTCATCCTCCCTGACAGGCAGGAGCCACCTCGGCCCCATCCCACTCTCACCAGCAGCTCCAGTGGTGTGGAGGTGGCTGGGACCATCCCTGGGACCACCAGAGGGACTGAGCACCCACCGTCCCCTGGCCACAGTCACCACCAGGGACCCTGTACTGGCCACCTGGGTGCCTCCACACCCTCTGCATAACTCTGGGCACCAGAGAACTTCCATGGATCCCCCCAGTCTGGGAGAGGTGCAGCCCCACAGGGGATGCTGCCAGACCTTCCTCAGGGGTGTCCAGCAGGCTGGTTTGCTGTTGACTGTGGCTGTGCTCTTTCCAGGCAGAAAGAGGTGTTTTCTGGTGCTTGTTCTCACCCTGGGTGGCAGTGCCCCCCAGCACCCCAAGGCTCACGCCAAAGCATCGCTGGCTTCAGCCCTAGTCAGGATTTCTTTCCTGGCTTTGGCAGGAGCCAGAGCTATGCTTTTTTTATTGAGATAGCAGGCAGGTACCATGCATGCAGCTTGTCAGCACGCTCGCTGCTGCCACCGACACCTCGGATGAGGAGGTGGCTGCCTGGGGCTGCAGTAAATTACTCATCCTCTCCCTCCCTGCTTCGTGGTTTTGCTAATATTTTGATGACTGGGCTGGGTTGTCGGGTGCCTTCAGCTCTGCTGACTCAGCCCCAGAGCTGGGGACATCAGAGGCATCTGCTGCTTCCCTGGATGCTCCACTGAGATGGATATTCAGCCTCTCAAGGCTTGTGCCACCAGCCAGTCCCTGGGCCAGGGGTGAGGAAGCCAGCTCACTATGCTGTTTACAAGCCAGAGCCAAAGCTTGGGAGAGAGAAGCTGCTCAGGGCCAGCTCCCCATGAGCATCCTCCTTCGCTCAGCCTGGTGAACCACCTCGAACAGGCACCCACCTCTTGAGGATCATCTTCACACCTCTTGTGCCTGAGAAGGAGACCCTGACCGGGTGTCTCACTGGCCAGAAGGCTGCAAAACAAGCCTCATGTCTTGCTTGGCTCCCCCCCTTGCCAGAACTCTTAATTATGGATCTTGCAAATGCGCCTGTAGAAAGGATTAGCAGCACCAGCTGCTCCCTACGGCAGCAGAGCCTTTTCCAAGGCATCTGCAGAGGCTCCAAAGCCTCATCCCCTCTCCCTGCCCTGCAGCAGGGATTGCTTTGCAGCCATCCTCTGCACCAGCTTCCCAGGATGCTCAGCAGGGAGCTGCCTGCCCAGAGCCCTCATGGGCAGCACAGGGATGGAGAGGCAAGTGACTGGTGCTCACCACCCACGTGGCACCAGCAAGGGGATGAAACCACCCCAGAGCTGCTTTGTTTGGCAGTCAGGGATGAAATAATAAACTTGCTCCAATTAGCCCTCTTTGAAGAAGAGGGGAGCCCTCCAACATCAACTGCATTTCATGTTCCAAGCCCGCTCAAGTCTCTTTGGTGCATCATATGGTTAAGTGAAAATGTGGAAGGTCAATTTGCTATGTAAATTTTTGCAAATTTGGCTAAACTGAGACAATTACTCTAATGTCTATGCAAATTAGCTTAATTGATAATGACTTGTCTCCGTTTCTTTAACGAAGGGGAAGGGGGGGAATTATGCCAATTGTGACAATCCTCTAAAGCATTTCTTTGCCCAAGAAAGAAATGGTATCTTGACAAATTAAAGAGAAAATAATGAAATCAGATTAATTAATGCTAAGACCAATTAGCCCATGCAAAGAGAGAGAGGGAGAGATTTACAGAAGCAAAATTCACAAGAGGAGAGCATGGGAATTCATCACCTTTCATAAAGACATTTACATACCTTTGTTTTCTTTGGAGTACCCTGGAGCTCACTGCTGATAGGAGTGGTTCAGTTCACCAGTGGAGAGTTTGGTCAACTCCTTGGGGAAGGAACAAGCCAGGAGGTGATGGCAAGGTCTTGAGGGTCTTGGGTCTGCCCAAGAAGCAGGAGCTGCCCACGGCAGAGCCCCATCCCAGAGCATCCCTGCCGGGAACATTAATTATAGGGAATTAGGGAAGCAGCAACTCAAGACTCTCTCTGCTCCCACTATAAAACTCACATGAAGTAATAAAAATAATTACCAGCAACACCGTGTGCAATACCCTTCTGCATCATCTCTCTCCTGTTGGCAATAAAGCTCCTGAACAAATGAAGGGTGAGGGAGGGCCCTCTTATTTACCTTGTAATCAGCCCCTGCTGGGAAACATCTGATAGGAACTGTGGTGGGAAGAGGCCAAGGAGCCCCAGTGTTCGGGGGGGGGGGGGGCTCTGCAAAGCCCACAGTGGATGTGGGGACCCCGGTGTACATTTCCCGGTGTACTGCCATCATTTTTGCACCATGTCTCCCAGGCTGTGGGTACCTTCAGGGCTGCTCCAGCTGGGGCAGGACAGGAGTAAGCATGCTGCTCAGCTAAGCACCCCAAACAGGTTCTTTCCACCCTCTTTTCTCTTTCTGTTTTTTTTTTTTTTTTTTTTTTTTTTTGCATTTTGTTGCCTTCAAAGGCAAGCAGCAAGGAGGAGAGAAAAGCTGTGCCTGTAGATCATCATCAGAAATCTCACTCCATTTTCTGGGCAATTTGTTAAACTGCAAAACATTAAAAGCAGGACAGGAGCAGGGGGAGATGTGTTTTTTCGACTTTCTCATTTGTTAATTGTGCTCATCAGCAAAAATCATTCATGGCAGAGACAGGGGAGCAAAAACACACAAGGAAGGAGCTGATCATATGCAGGGGAAATAACTCAGATGTGAAAATACTTCAGACTGGGAGATTGCACTATTTATTCACACAAGTGTCCTGCTGTGCTTCAGAAATGCAGTGATTTAATGAGCTGCTGCAAAGGTGTTTGCTATTAAGGATTCCTGTCTCTGTTTTTTCTTCCCCGTGCATGAGGACAGAGCACGGCAGAAGTTCTGACTTGGCGCCTTATTAAAGATTTAGAGGCTCTTCCCTCCTGACTTCCAAGTGCCTTTTGAATCCGTTCCAGAATTAAACACCGTGCAAGCCGAGTGGGGCCTTGTTCAACGCAGATGCTGAGTGAGAGTTAAGAAGAAATTAGAAAGGCATTTGTCTTAACAGATGTTCCTCCTCTCTGCCTTGAATCAGCAGCAAGGGCAGAGGAGGGGCTGGTGGCCCCTGCCCAAGCCCTGCTGGGTGCCTGTGGAAGGGATGGGGCTGAGGATGCCCCCGGGTTGTCCCCAACATCCCCACACACCACAGAGCCCTGCATGAGGATGCACATCCCCACCAATGGCTCTCTGGGATTAAGAGGTCAAGTGAGCTCTGCTCACCTGAAAGAAATTAAAAACAACCCCTGAGAGCAAAGTCCTGTTGGCAAAACCATGAAGAAGGACATCCTCTACCTGTGCACACTGACACCCCCCAGCTCGCTCCTTGGCACCCACAGGGAGTCAATGCTGGGGGCCAGGGGACCACCTCCCCATCCTGAGCCTCCTGGCCAGGGACCCTTCCTCCATCCACCCCTCGGAAACATCAGCAGGGTGCAACCTCTACATCCACCCAGTCCAGACCACTTGAATGGGTCACCAAAGCCACCGGTGCTTTGGGACCCAGGCCACACAGCCCGTCTGCTCTGGCAGCAGGGCTGGAGCTCAGCCCTCCTCCTTTCCAGTGGCTGGAGGGGGGTGCTGCTGGGAGGCTAAGCAGCACTAATGGAGAACGCCTTCCAAGTTTCATTTTCCTCTGTAATGAAAAATAGGAGAGCGAGATTTCAGTCTGTGAGCACTCCTCTGAAAAAAAAACAAATATCTTTATTGGCACTGGACAGCCTGCCAATCAGGCACAAAATTGCTGGCTCCTCTTTCTCCCCTCAAGGAATGCCTCTGCATACAAAGATACCGGAAAAACTTCAGGGCCTTCAGGATAAAAGGCCCTTCTCTGCCTTTCAGTGGGTGATTTGCAATGCATTGCTTCAGCATAATTTCCCATCTCCACCGCGCACAAAGGAAGCTCTGTTGCTATCTGTGAGTTTAATAATTTCTCTTCCCTACCCCTCGCATTCATAATGCATCTTTCAACACCTCGGCTCCTGCTCTCCAACTGGGCTGAGGCTCTGCCTCAGCTCTCTCCCTGCTTTAGAGCTGAAGTGGGAATAAAAACAGAGCCCTCACATTCCAGAGACATCTTGAGCCAGGGCGAGGGCAGGATGCTGGGCTGGAGGAGGAAAGCAGGAGGTGGCACGGGTGGCTTGGGGACAGCACCGGGCAGGTCTGCACCATCCCCAGAGAAACTGCCAGAGGCTTGTCACCACCTGCTTTCGAACTCCAGGATTTGCAGGGGTTATTCTCCAAGCCTTCGGTCCCCTGGGATGTATTCTTGATTCATTTAGCCGGGAATGCAACTATTCAGAGTCTGCAGACATGCAGCATTTGCAAATTTATTGTATGAGGCTCCAAATAATCCACAAATCCACCTGTTGCACGTGCCACAGCTGATTGTCTCTTCTCCCAGGATTCTCTCCTGGAACTTTTTTCCTTTCCAAGGAGAAAAGCTGCAGCTCCTCCAGCAACAGGGAACGGTTCCTCCATTCACACCTCCCTCACACCTCACAGGCAGACAAAAGTGGGAGGAGGAGCTGACAGTGCCCCCCACACAGACCCTCTCGGTGATGGTGAGAAGGGTCCCAAGGGGACCCCACACCCAAACCTGCTGCAGTTCATCTGGGTGCAGCCCGTCAGGAAGCACCACCCTACACACAGCAGTCATTCAGGCCACTAAAGAGGGCAGCAAAAGCCACATTCCTTGGATTAGTATTCCCATCCCTTAAAAGCTGCTGGAGCATCCCCCAGGGCGGAGCATCCCACCCCGCCCGAGGCCGCTCCTCGCTCCCTCCTGCTCCTGGGGCCTCTCCTGCAGTCCTTGACATTTTCCTTCTCGAGGGGCAAGTCCCTGGTGCATCCTCACAGCGTAATTGTGAAATTATTATGGTTGGTGATTTTAATTTAAATTGGATGGAGAAATGTTGTACTGCGCCTGACTCATTTGCTATGGATTTTCACTTAACCAAATTGATTAGTCAACCAACTAGACTTAACTTGAAAGTTGTAATCATTCATTATTAGATCTAATTTTCATGTCGCTCCCAGACTACGTTGGGAAATTGAACTGCGAAGCCTCTAACGAAGTTAGGGCCCAGGGTCTGAGGCACGGGTGCCACCACCAGCAGCCCCTTCCCAGGCTGCTGGGGAATGACCATGAAGTGCAGCACCACACACCTCCCTCCCACAGCTCATAATGCCAATTAAGCACTGAAAGGCGGGGGAATTTCTGGGAAATTGTGTGTCTCAAACAAAAACACACCACCCAGCAGCACAGGTCCCTGCTGGCAGCAGCTCTGGCTCGCTGCCTGCACTCACCCGGGTGCTTCCAAACCTGCCTTGGTGCAGAGAAGAGCCAGGAGGAGATCCTGGGGATGGTGGGGCAGGCTCCACCCCAGCCCCTGTCCTCCTGGGCATGGGCACACAGGTCCCTTGTGATGCTCTGCTCACCCACACCCAGGTTTGGGAACAGCTCCAAGTTGTTCTGATTGCCACCAGGCACCGCAGAGGCTGTCACCTCCTTAAGTCAGCAGGCTGCTCGCCAATTAATACCTTTAATTAACAGTAAGAACTTGCTGGAGGGACCAGGACTTGCTCTCCCAGATGGCCTCCCTGCCTATGGATCTAAAAGTCGAGGTTCTGCCAGGACCTGCTTCCGAGTCACCCCCCACTCCCTGCCAACCAGTGACTGGGGGGAAGGACAGACAGACAGCAAGGGACAGCCCCAGGATGGGCCTCGGCAGCCTGCCCACACCTCCCCATCCCCAAACCTGCCCAGCAGCGGATGCAGGGAGATCTGGAGGGAAATCTTCCCTGGCAGCAAGGTGTGCTAATGGCCACAGAATCATGTCCCAGGGGCCATTATCCCAACCCGGGGAATCGATGCGCTTTAATTCCCTCTGAGCTGTCTGTTTGGCTCAGCTTCTGTTCTTCAAAGGCACGAGCTGCCTTTAACAAAACAAGGGAGGCCAGCAAGAGCCTTCTCCCTCCCAAAGGCCTGGCAGCTGGCGTTCAAAGGCGGGCAGTTTCCTGGGGATCGATGCACATCAGCCCCAATCAATACTCACTTTGCACAGACGGGCTCAGACGCCCAAGTGATCGCGCTCGATGGCGTCGGGCCCCAAACCTACGTGGGTTTTACACAAGTCAATGCCCTTAAGCAGCTGCTACTGTCTTCTTCACCTAAAAATAATCCCTTGGTGGATCAGAGGGTGCCCGTGTGTACAGCTCAGTGACACCCCCGGGCTTTGGGGACCACAGCTCCCCACCCAGGGCTGGCAGCACAGCACAGAACCCCAGGAGAGACTCAGAGGTTGGCAAAGCTGAGGTGGCACTAGCTCATCCCTTGTGGCTTCTCCCACCCTGTCCTCATGCCACCCATGGAAACAGGGGTGCAGGGACAGAGCCAGCAGCACTGGAATGGAGCAGCACCCCAGGCACCGCATCGCTGCCCCCACAACTCGTTCAGGTTCATAAATTCTCATTTGCTCACTACCACTGGATTTCTGAGTGTCTCCCAGACACTTGCTCACTTTACTGCAATTGATGGGATCATGTGTAATTTGTAAATGATATTAAGTGAGGTAATAACACTCTGGGAACTGAGTGAAAATCATAAATTATTAAGAATTACTGCGCTGAGATGTTACTGCTTTGCTTTTGTACCTGACGGATGGCTCACAGGCTGCCTCCCCTGCCCCCGAGACCTTCAGACCCACTTTTCTCCATCCATTATACCCACACGGAAACCCGGCAGGGGAAGCATGGGGTGAGCCAGAGGAGCAGCTTAGCCAGCACTTTCCTCCTGAACTTGGAGAATGGAGCTGGAAAAATCTCCTGCCTGCAGTCCCTGCCAGCTGTGGGCAGCGCAGGGCTGGGGGCTGGAAATGCTCTTGCTCAGGTTCTGACCTACTTTGAGTTGCAGCAGCAGCCTCTGCCATTAACAAAAGAAGTCTAAATAGCAAAATACAACCCAGCAGGCTGCCAGAATGCAGAGCCGGTGGTTCTGCACAGCGATTTGGGAACAAAACTGCATTTAAGCATCACACACTCTGGCTCCCACCACCCTGCTCCATCAGGGCTGGGCAGGGAGCACCCACAGCACCCAGCACGGGGCTCCCTGCCCTGGGCTGCTGCAGGTTTGCATCTTACCTGCTGTCAGCTGAGGCTGTCAGAGCAGTGCAACAGCTCGTAAGCTGTCAGAGAGCATTTTCAGAAGGCAAATTGCTTTCATAATTAATTTAATTATTATTACAGTGCTGAGTTTTTGTATTGGCTTAATAAGTGTAATCAGGTTTGGCCCTCAGTCTCCTTCCTTGCTCCTTCTACTGCCTTTCATGAGTCGGGCAAGTTGGAAAGGGGGAAAAAAAACCCAGGCACAGGCTTCATAATTAAAGTTGCAGTTGTTGTCTGTCATTCCTTAAACAGTACACGTGTTAATTACCCTGCAAGCCTGCCCAAGCATCGAGGAGGAGAAAACCACCCCCAGATCCCAACACCAGCAGAAGGGCTCCGCACCAGGGCTGCTCCCACCTCCCCACACCAGGAATTCTGCATTGCCATGGAAACCAGCCGATGGGGCACAGCTCCCCACCCTGCTGCTGACACTGGGGTGGGAAGAGCTTTGAAGATGGGCCCCAGGGGTGCCTGGGCACCCAAATACCACCAGTGAGCCCTCCACCGAGGTGGGCTCAGTCCCTGGGGATGACAGGTTCCCCCTTGGCACCTTGAGAAGGATGCACTTGTGCTGGCAGCCAAGAGACCCTGGGGACCCTGTGCCATGAACCCATTGCTGAGCAGCTCTGGGGGTCCCCAGGCCAAGTCAGGGTGAAGGGCAGCAGATTCAGCAGGGAAAGTTCCATACTGGAGTGAGACCCAATGCTGACCCCACTTCTGATCCCACCAGTGGCTGCTGCCCCCGAAGTTCTGGGGCACCCCCCAGCCACCTCCCTGGTGCTGCAGCAACGTGATTACCTTCATCAGGCAAACTCATAATCTAATCAAAAAGATAGCAGCTTCGTTTGACAAGAGCTGTTTTCCATGCACCCGTGTTGATTGGCATTTATTATATTACCTCCTTTAATTTTTTATTAATGAGGTCCCGTATCAGCTCTTCCATTATTTTGTCCAGAATTGATGTCAGCCTGACAGGCCTGTAATTACCCACATTATCCCATGGACTTGTCAGAGATGCTGGCACAGCATTGAGGGCCCTGCAGCCCCCAGAGCCTCTCCATCTGGGGCACCCCAGGAGCTTCCAGGACCACCCAGCCCACCAGCGTGTCCCCTGCCAGCAGTTTCCCACCAAACACAGCCAGCAAGACTCTCTGTCCTGTCATCTTATTAATTCCTAATTTCTAATTTGCAGGAGGAGAGAACCTTAGCCCTCCATCACGCTAGCCCAGCAATCACAGCGATGAGCCAAGTATCTCTGGACAGTCTTTAATTTATTTCCCGGCGCACATGGACACTGCTGAGAGACTTGATGGCACCAGCTTAAACATAATAAATTACTCAAGTACCAGAGATTAGTTAATAAAGTGTCAAGCGACGGTAAAGTGCTGCTTTGTCAAAGATACAAAATATTCCTCTGTTTCCCCCAAGATAAATAGCTCCCATTGCAGGAGGAGCTCCCCAGCTCCCGCAGCACTCCCTGCAGGCACCGTCCCTGCCCCAGGACCACGCCACTCCACGCCATCCAGGCCCAAAAGTCCCCAGCATGGTGGGAAACCTTCTGCTACCTCCAGGACGAAGCCAAATCACCACTCAGGCTGAAAATTCGTCCTGCCTGGACGCTGCTTGGAGGAAGTTCCAGGAAAACAGAGCATGACCTGGGCCAGCGGGATCAGATGCCAGCGCGGATCCTTGCTGGGTGCTTCTGCACTTGTGCTGCTTGATTTAATTACCAGACCGTGAAAAAGGCAGCTAGAGAAGAGTAATTACAGGCAAGGTAGGATTGTGTGGGGTGGAAAGTCTAAAATACTCTCCTCCTTCTCCCTATCTCCTTCCCAGAGGAACAGTGCTGGATTCCCTTTCTCTGAGCTGCTCCATTTATCCCATCAGTGCCTGTCGCAACATCACCACCGACTCATTCACTCTGCTGCTATAAAATAACAAACAAGACAAGGAGGTTCGAGGTTCATTTCCTCTACGCGCTGGGGTCAGCTCCCAAATCCGCATCCCTCCGCCACAGAGGTTTTCCCATAGGTCTGGTGGAAGGCACTGGGAGTGGGGGCAGATCCCCATCCGTCTGGCTTCCCACGGGGCTCCATTCCCACCCACCCCTGTACACCTCTCACAGAATATCAACTGGAAACACTGAACGGAGCCGTGCGTGGTGTCCCTCCTCCAGCTGCTGCCCGGTGTTGCTAAGCAATGGGCAGAGCAAGCCCAGCAACTCCTGCCCTGCAGATACAAATCCCATCAGGATGACACGTGGAGCCTCAGCCTGGGGTCTACGGGGTCCTGGGGACCCCTGGCCATCAGGAATGGACCCATTCCTGAGCCAGCAGGCAGGGAGCTGGCTTGCCCCTGGCTGCACAGCCCACCCCGTTTCCTCCTGTGCTTTGAAATCCCACGATCAGATCAGTTGTAGCACAGACACAGCCACGCTGCAAATCCAAACTGCCAGCCCTGCTCACCCGGAGTGGGATGCTGAGTCAATAACCCATGTAAGGGAAGATCTGATATATTTGCTGCCTTCAAACCTTTGGGGACAGGGGAACCACCAGGGCTTGACAAAATCAACCCATTTGCAACAGGATTTCCCTAGTTAAGGCTTGGCACAATTCAACAAGTCATCTTCCTGCTGGTGTCAGCTGCCTTGCACAGTGGCTGAGCAGGACAGGGGGCAGGGGACACCCTGGGAGGGAGTCATGTCTGTGGAAGGGGACAGCTGAGGACAGGCAGGGACAGGCAGGACCACTGTCATCCCACAGTGGGAGTAAACTACTCTGGAGCCTCAGCCCTGAGCAGAGCTGAGCATCCATCCCTCCCGGTGCCATTTCCAGAGAAAATCTCTGTGTTTGCAGGCACTTCCGAGCAGGGGCAGGCCCCTGGGAAATGCTACATTAGGATTGCTTCTTACAGCACTAATCCCCATCAGATGAACGGCCCCCCGGATCAGAGCAGCACCAAGACAGCCTGTCCTCAAACCAGGGAATTTCAATCGCATGTTTGAGTAAACTCCAACCAGTTACACAGGGATCTGTAATTCCCTCGTGTACATCTTCGCATGCTTCAGTTGAGTTTGTGGAGTCTATTTACCACATCCAAACCCAATTTCCTTCCTTTCAGTTGCTTTGAAGATAATTGAAGGGCCTGGCATTGTCTGCTTTCCAATGTAAAAGCCGTCTAATGCCGAAATCGATGCTTCCCCGTCCCTGCTGCCTCCCGGGCGGCATCGAGCGCTCTGTAACACCGCCCCGGGGCGACGGGCTCAGCACAACCCCCCCAGCCCTACCCCCGGCCCCGCACGGTCAGTCAGACAGCACCAGCACTATTGAGCTGTTAGCTCCGATATAAATATTTACCGGGGAGCTCTGGGTGGTGCCGTAGTGCGGGGCCATCTCTTCGGGAGACCCCCTGGCACTGCCAGCCCTCACCAAGGTGAGAGCCGATGGCCCCCAGGATGCAGCAGGGAGCAGCTGGGTGCTGCAGCACCCACAGCCTCCCACCCACCAGAGCAGACTCAGATTTTCCCGAACCTGGGGAGAATTTCAAGTGAAGGGTTGGGTTTTTGGTCTGGAGGCACAAGAAGCAGCTTGCCTTCCTTCCCAGACAATAAAGATATAGATCAAACTTTGTTACTGTGGGTATCATTGGAGCTTGGAGGCCGACAGCAGCCGTGCTGGGCATTGCAAGAAAACAGAAATCCTTGGGGGGGCTGAGGTGGCACGGGGAGAAGCAGCCCCGGCCTTTGAGGAGCTGAGTGGCCCAGGAAAAAAGCTTTGAGGGAGGAGGGAGCAGAAGTGTCAGGCTGGGAACGGAGTGGTTTGTGCCCTAGACACTGAGTGACCCTTGTGCAGAGCTGGGGGGGGGGGGGGGGTATTTAATTCTCTCTCCCCTCCTGGGATCTGGCCAGATCACATCAAGCCCTCCCTCCTTGCACCCACCCCAGAAACGCTGCTCAGTGCCTGTCACCACCGTTCTCCTGATGCTGGGAGCCCAAAGCCACCCCACACACCTCCCCCTCGCTGCTCTCCTTGTGCTGGCGGGCACGGGCGCAAAGCTTCATTTTTTTATAACTTCCATAAAGTTTATTGCGCGGCAATGAAAACTCATTATTTCACCTGAGTCCGCTGGATCGTAACGATCCGTCGGGCACTTTTATGAGGCGACGTGGCCGGGCAGACCCTTTTATCGAGTTGCTGGCTGGTGGAATGAAGCCACAGCCACCACCCAGCACCCACTCCAGGGGGCTGGGGAGGAGGTTAGGGTTGGGCTGAGCCCCTCACCACCTTCCCTGGGGGAAATCTGCGGCTCTGGAGCAGCACGGAGGCGTCTCCAGCCCGGCACAGTGAGGGTATTTGCCACAGCACGTACAGGAACGCGCTCAAACGCAGGGCATGCAATTTTAATTATGACCAAACCTGACCCAGGTCCTCTCGCATATGTACGTACCTGTTCCCAGCACTAACACCCTTGTTCTTGTACGACTAAATTAAAAGGTTCGGAAAGTACAAAAGCGGCACGGAAGGTAATTGTATTCCTAAAAGACACTTAGAATAAGAAGAGGAGTTCAGCTCCGTTTTAATTATGCAGAAGAACCCGCCGGAGCTGCTGCAGCTACCTGGAAGCTGTTAATGTTTTAGCAGCAGCCAGAGGTAGAGCAGGCAGCAGGGCTGGAATGCCCAGCGTCCCGGGAAGGGCTGCCGGAGCCCTGCCAGGGTGAGGAAAGGGCACTGCAGGAGGCTGACAGAGGGGTGGGCACAGCCCAGCCTTGGGGACAGCTTTCCATCTCCTCAAAACCCTCAGCCAAGGAGGCTCATGCCACCCATGTGGGATCAGCTACCTTTCTGTAGGCCTCCAGAAGCATTTTAACCTCCATCTTCTGCTCCTCGGCCCAGCGAACAGCTGTTTAACAAAATGGATCTGTGCAGAGCAAGAATTCTGCTGCATGACTTAATATAGCTCCCAGCTACGGACATAATTGAGTTGGTTAACTGATCAATCTCCCTGTAAGCACAGAGTTCGTTTTGGTGCCCATTTGCAAGAAAAAGTAATAAATATAGAAAGTGATAGTGGTGGGGGCTGGGGATGCTGGAGTCAACACAGCAAACCTTTCCTGGAAATATTTACTCCAAAAGATTGAAGGGGTGGGATGCGTGTCTGGGCAGGCAGCTGCAGCCATTGCCATGGTACCTCCAATGGGTTTTCAAGTGGAAGTACAGGAGGGATGATCCTGGGCACAGCTGGTGGGTGAGATCCTCTGAGCTGGCTCTATCCTCACAGTTCCCTTTTTCTGGGATGCTCACCTCCCAGGCTGGGAAGGGCTGAGGGAGCAGGAGAGCCAAACGTGCTCCCCAAAGCCCCAGGGAGCCCCCAGACAGGTTGCCAGCCCCACGAGTCTGAGCATTCCCTTCCAAGGGCCCCAGAGACAGCCCTTGCCAGGACCTCCTCAGTGGCCAAAGCACAAGGACTGGGTGCTCCTAACCCTGATCCAGTGGATCTGTCAGCACCAGCCCTGCCAGAACTGATGCTAAAAGCTTCCAAAAATAACCCCCTTAGGCATCTCTGACTCAAGCCACCTAATTCAGGCTCAGGATTGATCCTCCTCCAACTATTGTTTCACGGTGTTAAAAGCAAGATTGATTGTAAATTTATGTTGTAAAAGTGCATCATTATTTCAGCGCATTAATGCAGCGCCTTTCTGTGCAAATTGATGTTATTTTTATGATGTTGTTTATGGGCTTGAATAATCAGATTGATTCTTAATTTCTAAGGCACTGTTGGGAGCACAAGAGGAGATTCCAAAGCCAGGCTCCAGCATCTCCAGGCAGAGACAGGGGAATGACCTGAAGAGGGAAAGGCAGCACCTTTTGACCACGGTCCCCCCTCAATGTAGGGAGGGAGCAGGGACCCTAAACCAGGCACCCGTGGCCCCGTGGCTGCCTCTGCAGGGAGCTGGGATCCCTCCCCATCCTCACCCCTCCCCCTGGCACGGCACTGGGGCTCTCACCCCTCTGTCAGCAGCACCAGGGATGCGGGGCTGTGGGAGCTGTTGCCATGGAGAGCCCGGTGCTCGGGGCCAAAATACAGATGCTGGAGGGGCGGGGGCTGCGCAGCATCCTGCTCCTGCCTCCCCTTTGGGCAACCTCGGCTGCCTTCGGCCAGAACTGGGTCGGAATTGCTCCTGGGGGGGCTCGGCGGCCATGGGAGAGTGGAGCAGCAAAGAGCTGGAGAAAGCAACGGCTTCAAACGGCGCAGAGTGAGCATCTGCCTGCAGCCAGGAATCCCTGCCTGCCCTCACCAGAGCCATCCCCTCCTCGGCCTGCATTTCCACCTGTACAGCAACCCTGGCCGGCCCGGAGCCACCCCTTGGCACCTCCCTGTGCTCAGCCTTCCCCGCCGGGGGGTGGTCCCCCCATCTCCCACCCCCCTTCCCCTCTGCTTCTGCCAGCCCAGATGTGACAGAGGGCGAGGAGCGGCGGCTGCTACAGAACTTTGTTATGAGGCCAT
Source organism: Heliangelus exortis (assembly GCF_036169615.1). Classification (NCBI taxonomy): domain Eukaryota; kingdom Metazoa; phylum Chordata; class Aves; order Apodiformes; family Trochilidae; genus Heliangelus; species Heliangelus exortis. The sequence goes on from NC_092447.1 coordinate 745,099, forward strand.
TTAAATCATTCTAATTACTCCAGAAACACACCATTAACTTTTCCAATGAGGTCTGCAAAGGGGAGAAAAGGGGAAAAACGTATATATATACACATATATATAAGTACATCTGGTGTATTGTGCGCAGCTTACAGGAACAGCACAGAGGAATCAGACAAGGGCAGAGAGAAAATAAACTGGAATGTAATGTCCTGACATTAGGAATTCAGAATTCATTAGAAAAGCATTGATTGCCATGGACTGATTTAGCACAGAGCGTGATTCTCGGGAATACAGTAGAGCCCACAGAACTGCATTGTAATTCAAAATTACTTAAAAAAAATTAAATAAATACATAACAAGAAATAGCAGTATGGCAAGGAGGCATCTGGAGTCTTGCTCCTGCTCTTTTCTCCAGCCTGCCAGGGTTAAGCCCCTCTTGGAGGTGTGAGCTCAGTTGCAGACGATGGCTACTTCTTGGCAGGTGCCAGAGGAGCTGCCATAGCTCACTGAAACCCAGCTTCTGTTTCTCTGGATCAGCCCAGAGCCCGCATTGTCTCAGGGAAAGGTCCCTCTGGGACCCACCTCACTTTACTGCCTCGAAACAAGATTTCAGCTGCTCTTCATTTTCCATCTGTGCAATATTTGTGCAGAACTAAAATAAAAATGGAACGGCCTACTCAGTCAGTGATTTTCCTGGGATTTTAGTTCAGGCAGCCCCTGTGAGGGTCATTATTTCCCTCGAATGCCCCCGGCACCTAGAGGTAGCTCCAGGCTGTGCCCACAGCATCAGGCAGCAGATGAGGCTGAGCAGGGGACTCTGGCTTCACCACTGCTCTTACCCACAGTCCTGACCAGCTGCCAGGTGGTGATCCAGCAGATCATGGACTTCCCTATAGGTGTAAACACAAGTTGCCTTCTGGAAACCCCCATCAGAGAACAGCCCCTTCCCTGTCCCCTGCAGGTCCCTCCCCAGCACAGCACCATCAGGTGACCGACTATGGCAGTGCCAAACCATTCCTCACTTCTTGCCATCCCCTTGACCAGGATGGTGGGGTGTGCTAATGAGCATCATTTTTCTCTCCATTCCCCATCCCTTAATGACTCCCCTCCTGCTTTCAGCCTTCCACCAGTAATTAATGTTCTGCTTTGCACCAGCACAGCCCCGCAGCTGGCACAGCCCACCCCCCGGCAGCCCCCCCGGCACATCCTGACTTTTTGGGGGGTCAGGAAGGGAAGATGACTCAGCCCTGATGCCAAACCTGGACATTCCAAGGTCCCTGGCCAGGGAACACCCTGAGCATGGGGCAGTAGGGTCCTGTTTGCTCAGCTTGCCCCCCAGTGCACCCATAGCAGCCACCCCTCCAACCTGCCCCTTCAAGGTCAAAACGGACGGTTTTGAGACACCCAGCACAAAAGTAATTATGTAATTAGCATGAAACGTGTTGCTCCTGTAATTAATTACGTGACTTTAATCAAGAAAAAAAAAGAAAGATAAACCACCAGGGTTTTAAAAAGTGATATAAAACCGGAGCTGTTAAAATAATATTTTTTTTCTTCCACAAAATCTATTCCTTTTTAATGAGAGCAGAACTGAGCCCCAGTTTTGGAGTTTGGGTGAAGACGGAGGGTCTGGGGATGGGCAGTACAGTGATGCCCACGGTCAACAGAGCAGGGAAAATCCCTGGGACAAGATGCTGGGGGATTCACCCCTTGGAATGGTGCAGAAGATCCCGACCAGGGCACCCAACCTTGGGTCTCTGCTCCCAGCCCTCCCCTCCTGCCCAGCAGCACCTGGGATCAGGGTGGAGAAGCCAAGCTCTTGCTCAGTGGAAAACCAGGAGATCCTGGATGTGAAGAGACACTTATTTATCCTTTTACCAGACGGTCTAATGAATAATTTCATGTTTGCAAAGGCTCATTTTGAAATTTGAAGACAAGAGATATATTGCCAAGGCGGCTGGGAGACTGCGACATTAATTTTGTGCTGAAAGATTTACTTAAAAATTAGATTTTACAATTTTAATGCCTCCATTCTTTTCTTTAAATAAGCTGTGAAATGCAGTTAATTAGACTTAAACCCTAGAAGCTTAGACATTTGGGCTGCAGCGTAAGCTACAAAAGAAAACGATCTTTTTCACTTGCAAATTAAATCCAGATTCAGTCGGAGGCTCAACCTCCCTTCACAAGTAGGCGAGGCCAAACTCTGCAGGGCTGGAGGCACTGGGAGCAGGGCAGGGGGTGCAGAACCCAGGGGGTGCCCCCAGATGTGGGCATCAAAGGGGAAAAGGGAGGAGGAGGAAAGAAGCATTGGGCTGTTCGAACGATGTTTTGTGTATTTTTACATGGAAAAATTCTAACGAATTGAAAAAGAAACACCTAGGTTAGCTGACACCATCTCATTTCAAAGCTATGACAGATAACACCAAACCTCTTCAGTCCCAACAGAGCCCCAGCAGCTGCACCCACTCCCCATCCCACAGCAGGTACCCACACTCCCCACCACACAGTCCTCCTGCTCCCCCAGGAACGTGTCTTCTGCCCTGCATCCCTGTCTGCTGTGGCTTCCCAGCTCCTCGAGGCTGCAGAGAGGACCTTGCCGAGCAGCAGCAGCCACCAGGGCAGCAGATTCAGACCCCAGGATCAGCCCTTGGGACTGGGCAGCAGGCACAGAGAACAGCCTCAGATAAAGAAGCCAATTGTGAGGCCCTGTGGGAGGCTGGTTAACACACACGATTATGGAAGGTGTGAAGACAAAGAAAAGCTTCTGTTTAGATGCTGAATTTACAGAAAATGTCAAGGTCTCCCTGGGGCTCCTGCTGCATTTATCATTTGACCACAAGGCAATGCCTGCATCCAAGGGGCTTTCACTGGACCTACAAGCGGAGGCTGGTGAAGCCCTGAGGGCCCCAAAGAGCAACTCCATCAAACCCTGCCTCGAACAGCAGACCCCGCAGTCCACCACCTCCTACCCACACAACACCCTTCTCTCTGCCCTGCTGTCACCACCATGCCAGTGATGACAAGACACTGCCCGGCCCCCGTGTCAGCATCGCTGTGACAAGGCTGCCAGGAGGATCTCAAGATAACAGGAGCCTCTTCATCTTCAGCAGAGCTGGACCATGCCTGTGCCTTGCCCCTGAAACCATCCCCACAGCCACCTCGGGGGGAGGCCCTACAAAGCACCCACACAGCCCACGCACTGGGATGGGAGACCAATTAATTAACAGTTCTGGTGAGGAGCCAGATAGCAACCGGTTAATTACTGCGCTGCTGCCGCCACCTTAGGAGGCAAGCACGGGGTTATATGCCATCTGTCTCCCAAACCCAAATGGTTAACCAGGAATATTCATTTGGTTCCTATTAAGTATAATTACCCACTAATCTGTGGGAGCCTTTTATTTCTGTATAATTACAGGATATTTAACAAATAAGGCAGAGATGGGTGGGCTGGGCGGGGGGGATGGGGCTGGGTGCTGCCTTGAGGGTGTTTGTGCTGATGGGAGAGGCTGTGGGTGGCATGGGGACCCCCGTGCCTGTCAGTAAGGAGCACAGCCGTGCAGAGGAGGCTGTCTTGGCACTCCCGAGCCCCGAGTTACCCACAGAAAGAGCAGAGGAGGCACTTTCCATGCAGGCTCAGCCTGGCAGCAGAGCCAGCAACAGCTCCCTGCCTGCACCACAGTTATTCACCACACGGCTGAAGCACCTTTGGCCAGTTGGTATTTTAAGGAAGAAAATCATGGGGATAATTGCTTAGGTTAAAGTGATTTATTCCATTAAGTAACTCCTACCATGGGCCTTTTTTAGATGTTGGAGTGTATTTTTCATTAGTGCTGCATAATAACATAATTGAAGACAGGGGATGGAATTGATCGTTTTTCCAGAAAATGGAACCACGTGTGTTCCTGCCCCACCCGTCCTCACTCTGCCACCAGCCAGAGGGCACCTGGAGGTGACAAGGGACATATCCCAGGCTCCCTGTGGGACAGGGACCACCCTCTTCCCTGGGGAGGGCCTCCTTTGTCCCCAGCTGTGCTGACCAGTGGATCCTCTGCCTGGCAACAAGGACGGGGGTGCGGGCACAGGGATGTGGCACGACCGTGGGTGACAGGTGTGTGTGTCACCTGGGATGCAGGAGGTGGCTTGGGCACGGGAAAGGGCTGCGGGGCAGAGGGAGGAGGAGGACCGGGATGAGGATGGGGATGCTGCTGCCGGATCCGGTGTCCCCATCTCTGCCGTCCCGGTGAGCAGCGGCAATGGCCGAGCTCCCCCTCATGGCCCCGGCGCGCAGCGCTTCCCCCAGCACCCCTGATCCTGCCCGCTGCGGGTGACCAAACGCCGGGAAAAATGTTCCCGTTCCCGCTCCTGCCCGCTGCCACCATCTGCCTGCCAGAGCACAGCTCGTCCCTGTCCCTGGAACAAGCTGCAGCTCCTGAGCTGGAGCTGGGCATCCCAGCGGGAAACCCGGCGGCTCTGCTTGCTGGGGTGAAGGTGGAGGAGCAGGCAGGTGCTCCATGGAGACAGCAGGCATGGAATGTTACAGAGCTGTTTGTTTCCCAGGGACAACCTGTGCCAGCATCGGGAGGCACTGGAGGGACTGGTGCTGAGCCTGACAAGCAAATCTCTCCTTTCCTGCCAGCCCCGTGCTCCTTTCCAGGAGCTGACCAGGGGAAAGGAGCAACAGCAGCAGACACGGAGCAGTGTTCGGCAGGCAGGAAACATCCCGGGCAGGGCTGCCGAGGAAACCCAAGACATTGGCTCCTGTCATAAGAAAGGAGCAGTCCCCCCACATCCCCTTTGGCTCCCTCGGTCATCGCTGTCGTGTCTGGAGTGGGTTTGTATTTAATCACCAATTTATTTCCAATTTGGAAATAAATCTCGGGCTGGAGCATCCTGCATCCCCTCACTGGAGACGCACGGGGGTTGAGCAGAGTCGAGCGGCGCCAGGTAACAGAACCCCCCAGCAAAGTACAGGAGGCAAGAAACATGCTGGAAGCCACCCTGATCTGCAAGCAGCCACAGTGACATCCCTCCTCCCTCTCCTGTCCACCACTGGGCCTTTGGAAAGCTTTAGCTCCATACATTTGCCCCATCTCACCTTGGGAAGGAAACAAAAGCTTTCAGGGACAGTTTACAGGGAGCTGGTGCAGAGAAGCTGGGCACAGTGAGGATATTGGGGTGCAGGTCCCAGCTGTGTTCCCCCACCCTGGCTGCTAAGGTCATGCTGCAGCTGTAGATGTACTCTGGAACAACAATTACTCTGGATAAGAAAAATCTAACTGGATAAAGGGACAGCTAATCAGAAGACTACAAGCCTACGAATTGCTCACAGAATCCATATTGATCTGAACAAGATATCAAATGTAAAATAAAGGATTTTGCTAACTCCACAGGCTGCTTCAGCCCCTGCAGCCTGGCACCAGACCAGCAAACAGAAAGAGGAGCTGGCAGCCTCAGCTCCTCTCACAGCAGATAAAGCCTCATCTGCCAGCACCCACTGGGGACAAGAGGAGCTGATGGACCCCCCCCACTCCCCAAAATGCATCCTCAAAGTCCCATTCTAACAGAGGCAAACCCCTGAATCTTTGTGCGGCTGCAGTTCCCCTCAGCAGGCACATCCTGCAGAGACTTTGCTTCTGAACTGCTGTCCTGCTCTGAGCCAGAGTAGAACCAGTTTTCACTACCCAGTGACAACTGTTCTAATGGAAAGCAGACCCCGGTGTCCCTCTATCCCACTCCCTGTCTCCTGGAGCTCTGGTCACCTCCTTGCTGTTCTCATCTCACTCTCTACCTTGAATCATGAGCACAAGGATGGGTGGATGGATGGATGGGCGGAGAGCTTTTCATTTCCCACTTTCAAAAATTCCCCCATACACACTGACAAAATATGAGGTTGTAATTCCCCTCCCACCACCAAGCCACAGCAGATATATTTCCTCCCGCAAGAGCATCCATTCCCCCTCCCCAGACTGGGGTAGAGATGTGTGCAGGGCTGGGCTGGCAGGAGTCAGGCTGACATCAATACATGATCACCAACACCAGCAAGAGGAAACCTGAGCCTTAACCCCACAATTGCTGCACTGCCAGAGCCCCCCAGGCTGGCTGGAGCAGAGCTGCTGCTTTTGGCTGGCAGCCCTGCAGGAGGCTGATGCTTTCAGCTCACCCCCTGCCCTGCAGCCCCATCAGAACCCCCAGGGGTCCCTGCTGGTTTTGGGGGGCTGCACCACCTGCACACTGGCAGGGATGCATCCATGACACACATTTCTTCAGGGATTCTTCAGGGAGTGGTGCTGAGCCCATGCTCCCTGGAAGCAGCACATGAAGCCACCAACTACAGTGACCCATGGCTTGAGCCAGTGAAGAAAATCTGGCGTTTTCTTTTCCTTGCACTGTTGGCACCCAGTGAGGTGGCAAGGGAAGGCAGTGGCCTGAGAGAGATGGGACTGAGCACCACAGATCTGACCAACATTTCCTCAGCAAGACTGGACTGGGTGGTGCCTGGGACTGCTCTTTCCTCACCATTCCAACCTGCTTCCCACCCTTCCCACCTCTGCTCAGCCTCTGCCTTGTCCTGGTGGGGCTGGAGGGGCTGCAGAAGCCCCTGGGTGGGCAGCTGCCCCCTGGGCCCACAGGAGAGCATCTCTTTCCTGCTTGTGTTGGGATGTTGCTATGGTGATTGCTGAGCGATAAATCTTGATTATTATTGCCCAGCGCTCTCAGCCACCAGCCAAGGCAACCTCTCCCCAGCCTTTGTTTCCACTCCCCACTGCTCCCAGCTCTTCTCTGCAAATGCCCCCTTGCCCAGGCACACACCCTGGGCAGGTCACTCTGCAGAGGGGCCAGTGGCCACCCCAGCTTGGCAGGGAGCAAGCTCCCAGTATGGGCAAATCCACCCCTGGATCCAGAGGAGCCTCCCCAGCTCCTGCCTGGCCTGTCCCTCCTGGACAGATGCCATTTGCAATGGATATTCCGGGCTCTGCTTTCATCTCTGTCCCTTTCGTATTTTGCCAGAATATTTCTGTGTGTAATTTCACCCGGGGGGAAACACTCGTCTGAAATTCTGCTTTTAAAATTCCTTTTCCTCTGCCTCCCCAGCTCTCTCCTGGGCTGGCTGCGCGCTCGGTGCCGGCACAGCCGCACCTGGCAGTAAATCCATGAGCCAGCTCCCCTCCCTTTGAAGCACAACCCACCCTACTTGGAGTCCCTGACTTCTTTCTCCTTTTATCGTCTCTCCTGTTTCACTTGTAGATGTTCAGACTAACACATTACATTTGTCTTCCAAAACTGCTTTCTCAGTTGGTAGCTCCTTCCTCAGCTTGATCTGAGGGGGTTTGTTCAGCCACTCCTGAAAGCCTTTCCTGTTCCTGATGACTCCATGCTCCAATGTTGCCAGGCCCCCAGGCACCCTGGAGGCCCCCACCCCAATGCTGTGCCCCCACCACTGAGCTGGGGGATGCCCCAAGAACCACTCGCCATCTTTTTGCCTTGCTGCAGGGAGCTTTTGGAGAAATTCAGTCAAAGGAACCAGGACAGATCCGTCCCTGGTCCTAAACATCAGAAGATAATCAGCACTCTGCACCACTTCTGGGAAGTAGAGGCTGTGACAGATGATGCTTGCCACCACCTGTGTGCCCCCTCACCCCACCAACTCCCTTTTCTCACCCTCAGAGGACACAGGACAGTTCACCCCCTGCTCCATGGCAGAGTCAGGGACCCCATCCCTCACCCCCTGGCATGGGGCTGGCTTTGCTGGGTCGGGCTGCCCTGAGCAGCCACGGTGACAACCAGCCCAGCCTTCCCAGCCATTTGTCACAGCTCCAGCAGTTCCTCTCTCAGGGTGAGCAAAACAATAAAACACATTGAGCATAGAAAGCAGCACCCAGAACACTGTATTAAATGCAGGGGAAAAAATAAAGTAGAGACCTGTTGGCTCATGCCATCCCTCCTTCTATATCAAATGCCTCGGTCCCAGACTAATGGTGTTAGGTAGACTGTTATATTGGCTCTTTGCTTTACAGCACTGTACATCCACCCCTAATGCTGGAGATTTATTCTCCACTGCTCAGCGATTTCTTGCCTTATTGTCCTCAAATGCCACTCACTGCATCGCTGCTGTTCTGGGGCTCACTGTGCCCCTGCACCAACACTGGTGATGCCAGAGCTGCTGGGAGAGGCAGGAACAGCTCTTGCTGCCACCAGCTCCTGGAGTCACCTCGGGCAAATAGCTTCCTGCCTCGTCCCTCCTCCCCTGGGGTGTAAAATCCTGCTTTGCAGAGCCATAGCAGCAGGGAGAAGAGCCAGGCAAGAGCCAGGTGCTGCCCTGCCTGGGGGTCCCAGCCTTGAGAAGGAATTTACAAAGCAACATCACAGGATGACTTCCTGGAAGAGCAGGGAAGATTCCCTCAACTAAGAATGCAAATATTTCCAGGAAATCGAATAAATATTACGTTCAGTTCCAGGAGATATGTTTACTATAATGAGTATCTATTAGTACAATATAAGTCATGTCATGCAATAAAAGGCAAGTGTTAGAAGGTTGTTTCAGCAACCCAATTTTACAGTATCACCCCAGCCCCAGGGAGGACGTGAGGCTGAGAGCTGGCACTCCCTGGGAGCCAGCCAAGTGCAAAACATCCCGACAGACAGGCATGGGGAGATGGGTAGAAAAGGTAGAAGAATCTTCAAAAAAATGAAGCCTTCCTTCCTCCTCCCTCTGTGTCACTCACTCAAGATTGTGCAGACCAGTCCCTGAGGAAAGACACTGGGAGCAGGGACATTGCTGCCAATCCCCCCTTCATTTGATTCCACTCTTCCCACTTGGGCTGAGTTGAAGAAGGGAAACACTGGGCAGAGAACAACCCAGGAGCTTTCTCAGTGCTGCCGAGCACGTTTATTACCCAGAGACAGGTATTTATTTATTTAAGCTTGTGACAACCTGAGTCAGCCTTATCTGACCACAACACTTTGTTGATCAGACTGAGAAATGGATCCCGGGCAGCACAGCCACCTCAGCATGGAGGAGACACGCCAGCGGGTCCAGTGTGGTGTTTGGAGACAAGACATCACCTTGGAGTTCAAAGGCTGGGGAAGGAGATAGTCACCTTGGAAACCAGAGCAGAGACACAGCTGAGCCCAAGCCGGTGGGCCCTGCCAGCCCGGGAGGATGCTGGTCCTGCCCAGAAGAACTCATACAACTGACTCTGCAAGACCACCACCACCTATTCCAACCACAAACTGCCCTGTCTGGGTATTTTGCTCACCTGCTCATAGCTCTGGCAGGGTTTTGCAGCCCTCTTCTACCTGCAGCTGAGAGCTGCGGGGACAATAAACATATCAGAGAGACCTGGGCCGGGTGACAACCCAGCAGGTCGCTAATGAAAGCCTGGAGCCGTTTCCCCCAGCTACCCACTGACATTTTGCCGGGGCAACTTTGAGCCGTAACATTAAAAGTTCTCTCTCTTTCCCGCGGTAAGAGAAAGCGCAACGCGGAGATTAAAGTATTTACAAGCCCAGCAGAACTCGCCTGGGGTGCCTTTTTGCAAAGTGTTGCCGGCGGCCGAGGAGCAACACCACGTCCCTGAAAGCCCTGGCAGCCCTGCCACGCCACACGGCTCCCGGCATCGCCACCACACCACAGGCGAGATCAAAGTTGTCCCTTCGAGCTGGGTGGCTTTTGCTTTCTGCCCGACCAGCCCGCAGGAATCACCTGCCAGCACGGAGCCTGAACGCTGCTGATGCCTTTGCTACGTACACACACACACACACACACACACACACACACACACACACAGATATATTTATAAAAAACCCAAGTGAGAAGTGATGCTGCCTGGCACAGAGCAGTTTGTCACCTGTGCTTTTATGATTACAGCAACTAAGGGGAAAAAGATGTCTTTTCAGATAAACACTGAAAGGGGGGAAAAAAGCGGAGTTTTCAAAGGGTCTTTGTTCTCTTGAAGTGCTCCGTGGATTCCTCTGGGGAAGGGGAGGAGGTGGGATTGAAAAAAAAACCCCAAAATGCGTCCTCATTTTCAAACTGTTTCAGATCAGCAGCCATCAATTATGGAATTTGCCTTGACTAACGTTCCAGGCCACTATATCACCATCGATGTTTATAATTGGATCCTAAAATAGGATTAATTCTCAAGGAAAAGGTTCTGCGCTAAACAGGTGATTCCCCCTCTGGAGCTCCAACAACGTCCTCATTACTAAAATTATTGTTTGCTGTTTAACACTGAGATTAAAGACCTTGAGACCCCTCTGGGGGTGTGTGGGGCCAGGATGGGCATGAGGTCAGGACCTAGGATGCCCCTGCGGCTGCTTCCCTCCTTGTGGTGGGACTCTTGTGGTGACTAGACAGTGAGGAATTGTTATTATTTATTAAACAGTCAGGGTGTTTCTTAATAGAAATTTCATTAGGAGCGCTAGGTATAGATAGTCACCGGCCCAGAACCTACAAGTAATTATGTTTAATTATTATGCCTGTACGTTTGGAATAACGAAAGCTCCTGAGCACTGAGATTAAGGAGCAGAGTCAATTGGAACAGCAGCCTTTTTTTTTTTTTCTTAGCAGTTCCCCTCCCTTCCTAATTGGTTTTCACATTTCTCAGCTATTGGTAAGAGACACGGTGCCACATCCAGACCCAGCAGTTCCCTGTCCTGGGCCATTTGCTCTGCAAGTGCCCCCCACACCCTCCCTCTGCCCTGGGGAAGGGAATTCTGAGCCAGGGCAGGCGGCAGCATCTCCCGACACGGCCCCTCCGGCCCCTGCCAAGGGCACCCTCCTTCCCACCCGGGAGCCGGCAGGAATTAAGAGTGTTCAGGAAGGAAAACAGAGCTAGAGAGAGACACTGTTGAATGTAAATACCAGTTAAATATGCATCACCATATGCCTGCGCCTCGGCGGGCTGCTGGGAGCCAATGCCAGCCGCAGAAGATGCCGGAGAGAAGAGCCGGGGGCTCAGCCGAGCCCGCTCTTTCCCTGCCAGACGCAGCCAGCGCTCCGGAAAATCAGCAGCTGCCTGTGGGAACAGGGCTTGCGGGACAGCAGGCAAACAGGAGGGGTCTGGGCACCCATCACCCCTCCCACAGGCCAGGGCTAAAGGGGAGAAAAGAGCCCAAACTGATCCTTGGCCAGTCCAAACCCTCTGACACCAACCGAATGCTTCCAGCCCACGGAAACGCCACACGCGGTGTCTGAGGGTGACAAACCCCTTCCCCTGCCACCCACCCTGTGGCACAGCTCTCCAGCCAGGCAGGGGGGAGCCCAGGGAGCTGGTGGAGTGGAGGGAATGGGAAGGAGGACCAGTGTCCCTAGCCCACCCTGCAGGGTTTATATCATCAGAGATCCAAAGTGTTGGATCAGGGGCAGCATCGCTCAGGCCTTTCGTCCCATTCTGGGCACCCGAAGCCTTCCCAGGGGGGGCCCAACCCCCCAAAGTGGAGTCCCCAGCAAGGGTTTTGGAGGGTTTGGGAGGTTTTAAGAGGGATGGTCCAGGGAGCATCCTCCCGAGCATCCACCTCCGCAGAACGAGATAATGGCTGCTTACATGCACAGTCAGTTAATTATGAGCATCTGCTATTAATCTCGCTATCGGACTGCTAATTGCGGATTCTTCTCCACAAAGAAGTGCTCTGGGGGGTCCTCGAGCCCCGGTTCCTTCCCCAGGGCAGGTCGGAGCTCAGGAACCCCCCCTGCTCGGGAAGCAGTCCTGGGGAGGGGGCTGGAGCGGGAGAGCCCGGGGAGGGCACAGGCTCTGGCACAGACCAGTGTGGGGGGACGGGTGGCATCCCCACCCACGCACCCCCCGTCCCCACCAGGAGCCCTGAAACATTTCCGTGGAGATGCCAGGTGAAGAGTTTGACATCTGTGCTTAACGAGGGAAGAAAACGCTCCAGGAGCACTGGAGGAAGGTGACAGCAGACCAGAAAAGCTTCCTCCTCCCACAGATGGATTTTGCCAAGCCATCGCTCCGGGCAGCGGGGCTGTCAGCTCAGGATGAGGAACCCGGGCCCTTGATCCAAAGGGTGCGGAGCAATTGCTGCAGATTCAGTGCCAGCGCCTGCCCAAGGGGAGAGGGGCAGCGCACCCTAATTAGCTGCCCAGCGACTGCCGGGATCTCTCATTAAGGGTCTGCTCGCCTGCACACAGCACAGCAATGCCCCGCTCCGGCAGGGCAGGAGCTATGGGGCTCCCCAAAAGGGAGCACTGACCCTCGTCCCGGATTTGGGGGTTGGGCAGGGAGGCAGACGGAGCCACTTTTCGCTTTTGCAAAGCTTTTCCTGGCTGAGGAGGGGGGTTGGGGAAAGCTCAAATAACAGTTGCTGTTAAGGGATGCTGAGGACCTCATCAACATGTGAATGAAAGGGAGATTAAATCTGATTCCTGAATATTCACCAGCCAATGTAGGAAATGTTGGCTCCCATATTCTGAAAAGCCTGGGAGGAAAAACAAACCCCAAACAGTTCCCTTCTCTTTGTCTCTGCTCCAGGATGGGCGCCCTGCTGTCTCCAGCGCTGGAGCTCAGTAAAACTTAACAGTTCCCTCCCGCAGGGAAGCAAAATTCATGCTTCAGGCTGCGATCTGATCCCCGTAAAGCCCAGGGGAGACTTTCCAGTCTCTGCAAACCAGTATGGCACCTCCCCTTTTACCAAGCACTGCCGGGTCTGTGGGGTCCCCAAGTCCTCTCCAGCCAAGGCTCGCAAGGCGTCTTCAGGGAGCAGCGGGTCAGGAGCCCTGGTCCATCCCTCCCCTTCCATCAGCTCTGCAACCCCTGCACCCCACTCCCTCCGCCCCGAGGCCTGCAGCCCGGTGCCCCTTCCATGGCAGAGCTCCACTGGAGCTCGCAAGCAGCACCACCAAGGAGAGCTGGGGAATATAGGATATTTTAAGACACTGGGAAACCTTCTGCATCGATTTCCCCTGCCCAGTAATTAGACGTAGCGATTAGAGCATCCGCTCCACTACACGGCGGGGCTGCTTTGAGCCGAGCTGAGGGGCGGTGTTTACATGGGGGACGCCGAGGCAACTTCATCCACATGCACAGCAAACCCCCCGGCTGGATGACCGGAGAAGCCTCCCCGGGAACCCGGCAGCAGGATGCGATATACATAATATATAACAAGCGTATTTATCAGACGATAACACATCGCAGCTGCTGTTAAATCAGCGCGCCAGCCTTGAACTGCACAGAAACTTCATGTATTATTTAAAATACTTTCCCATGAAGCCTGTCAAATCAAAACCAGCTGCCGTGCCCGTCAGGACGGTGCTCAGGTACCACAGCAGTGCTGGTGGCCCTGCGGGTGGGACGCTGGCCCCTCGGCAAGGGGATGGGGGGGCACTGGTGTGTCCACGACGGGACGGGCTCCCGATGGGACAGGAGAGGTCTTGGGGTCGGCAGCCGGCGGGGCATCCCTCCAAAAAATGAGGGTTCAGCAGCAGCTCCTCCCCGGGAGCCGCAGCCGAGCACGGTTAGAACAGCAATTTGCCCTGATAGTCGCACCAGGACGGGAAAGACTCTGCCAGGGAGGGAGGCAGCTGGACGGGAAGCATGCCTGCTGCCGGGCAGCCCTTCCCTCTCATCTTTCCCCAGCCTGTGCCGGGTTTCTCTCCAGCTTTTCTGGCTGGCGCTGCCCTCTACACCCGAGCTCAGCAGGGGAGCAAATGGTTTAGTATGCGCTAAAACCAGGCTCCATCTTCAACACTGTTTTTCTCTTTTTCCTTCTCAATTTTCCATAGCACCCCAGATAAGAATGAATGCAACACTGTTCTTTAAAAATTCCTCTATATTATATGCAGAGGTCGATGTGGTTTGCCCTGCTATCTGCATTTTTAAAGGTTTTTCAAATACAGGCTCTCTTTTCCACAGGGAAAACAGAATAGACCTGTTCACCAAGCAGGAATAATCCATCCTCAGCTGCGAGACGGCTGTTGCTGCCAGGGACGGGAGGAGGGAGGATCTCTGCACCTCACAGCTCCCCGCTTTTGCTTTCCCACCCACCGGCCGGGGCGACTGATGCTTCCCCAGGAGCCGGAGGCTCCATCCCTCCCCATTGCTCATTGTTCCTGCATTGCCCCCAGCAGTCAGGGGCTGTCAGCGGGGTGGCATCTCATTCGGCTGCCCCCAGGACCCTCATTCCCTACTCAGCCATCTGCAGGCAGCCTGGGAGAGGCAGCCGAGGGGCTTTTCTTCTTGTTTGGGAAAAGAAAAACTGCCATAAATGTATTTACTTAAAGGATTTCTCACCAGAAAACAGCCCCTGGAGACACTCATTTTCCGAGAGTGAATCTCTCACCTAATCACAAAGTGCTGCTATTTACTGTATCTGCTATCAAGGCAGGCAGTCTCTGTCCCGCCTTCCCTAACATCTATTTACCAAATCCATTTGCAAGTCTAAAATTTAATCAGCCCGGTTTCATCCTAGAGGCATTAACATTCAAATGGAACTCACTCCTGGAGCTGGAGCCGAGCAGGGATTCAGGGGGAGCTGCACTCGGATCCCAGGCAGCTCTGGCTCCCGGGTGAGAGTGTGTTGGGACCAGTTCCTAGGTTTGTCACCAGGGACTTTTCAGCACCTGGAGCCAGGCGAGGGGGGTGATGTGGCAGGACCACCACGTCCTGGTGTGAGACCCAGCGAGGGTGACACCAGCTCATCCCCAGGCTCCTGCACGAGGAACCTCAGCAAGATGTAGAGAACGGAAGCAACGGTCCACACAAGACCTTCACTCCCACCTATTGCTTTGTAACCCCCCAAAACCATCAAGGAACTCCCCTCCAGGGGGATGGAAACCACTGCTCCCCCAGCCACCTGGCTGCAGGGCGCTGCCTCTGGGGAGGGATTCATTAGCTGGTGCTCATAAAGTTTGGTTTATGGCCTGCCCTGCTCCTGGAGACGGATGGGAGGGCAGCACTTGACCTCGGTGGGGAGAGGAGAAGACAGTGGATGACAGGAGCCAACAGTATTTTACAGGACTTAGATTAACAGCAGCCGGGCTGCCTGCGGGAGGCTGGGAGGAGCTGAAGGGGAGCGAGGTTCAGCAGCTCCATCAGAACAGGGAGGACAGGGATGGGGGGATCCCAGGGGAGCTGAGCAGGAGGGCAGCTGCCCCACAGCAGCCCCAGCCAGGCAGGGAGCGATGGCCCTGGGAGGCTGAGCATGAAGAGGTGACTCGACAGCCCAGGGGTGGGCTGAGAAGGAGAGCACGTGCCCGGGCATGGGAGCTGGGGTGCTCCCCCCTGCCCAGCTGGTGCCAGCTCTCCTCCAGAAATAACCTTTGCTGGGCTTTATTACCAGCCATAAAAAGAAAGAGAGGGAGTGTGAGTGAAGAAAGGAGAGAGACATTATGTGTCTCGCTCTGAGAGCCTGCGATGTCTTCGACTCCAATAAATAAATAAAGGTAGAAATATTCCCCCGGGTCCCTCTGACATCTCTAATTGATATCACCAGGGTTCTTCCATGAAGCAAACAGGAATCTAATCTATCGCCTCGTACAGCCAAATGGAAGCAGCAGGGTGGCTGCCACAGAGCCTCCAGCTCCTGACAGGGACGAACCTAATGGCAGGGGAAGACGATTATGGGCAGCCCCAGATCCAAACAACAAACAGGGCCTGAGAGCCCCTGCCTGCACCTCCCCAGGAGGGCAGCTCCGCTCCTCTCCCCCCGGTGGGAGAGAGCAGCAGCACCCACAGCCCTGGGGAATATAACCAGAGATTCCCTGGGAGAGAGGAAAGAGGAGCAGGGGCTGTAGAGGAGGTGGGAAGGCACTGGAATTTTGTGGCTGCTCTCTAAAGCACCAGCACCAACAGGTTTGCCCATCCGGAGCAGGAACCAGTGCTGAGCAGGAACTGTGCTTCTGTGGAGATGCCCTCAGCCACATCGGCTGCTGCCTCCCACCTTCCTTGTTTAATTAACTCCCTCCTGATGTAGGTAATGGAGCTGTGGAGCTCTTAAACAAAGATTTAATCAGCTCAGGCTCTGCACTCGCAGCAACCAGCTCCTTTTGTTGGATTGGTGTGAAATCCGGGGCAGGGCTTGCCTGTGACAACAGCCACACCGTTAATAGCTGCCAGCATCCCCCCTGTCCCTGGAGAGTCCAGCACAGAGTCCTCTCAACTCCTCTCCCTGCACCCCAGAGCCACCCAGGTCACCGATTTTGAGCACCATGCAAATGGAGCCAGCAGGGAGCTGGCAGCTCCAGTGCATGATTATTATTATTATTTAGGATGGATAAACTCTTATCCCGAGTTTGCAGAACCTCGCCGAGGCCAGGGGAAGGTCTCTGATTTATCGTGATTGTTTTTTGTCCTGCAGAGGAGCAGCAGCAGCAAGCAGAAGGGAGGGGAAGTGGGCAAAACCACTTCCATCACTGGGAAGCTTCCCTGCACCGAGCTGGGGCTGTGCCCCCTCCACAGGGCAGAGCTGGTGACCTCCATCAGCAGCTTTGCAGGGAGATGGGCACCAGGGGATGGGCTGGAAATGAGAGGGAGGGTGACAGACAGCCTGGCAACCACCCTGTCCTCACACCCCAACACCAGCCCTGCCACACGGGCTGCACGAACCTGGGAACCCCCTGGGAACCCACCCAGCCCTCTCCTTTGGTGATGGGCAATGAATGAGACAGTGATAGGCAGCCAGAAGACACCCGCAGCCACCCCACAGCCCTCTCCCAGCCTGGCCCACTCTGCCCCCCGGCCGATTGCAGATAGATTGGCTCCCGGGAAACCACAATAGCTTTGCAGAATGCCATCTTAATAAGTGCATCTCCCAGCCAGGGGTGAGGAGCAGCAGCTGAAGCGCTGGTGTGGATGTCAAGTTACAAATGAGACATCCGACTGCTTCATTTATTAGAGGGAATCAATTCAACTTCTCATATTCAGCAGGAGTTGCAGGCAGGAAGGACCCCATCAGCAGCCAGCACGCAACCCCTCACTCCTTGGCTTGTTGCAGCACGTGGGGGGAAAAAGGGAATAAAAAATCTCTGGCTGCAGAGTGTTGTTGCTGAAGAACACCAGTGCTGTTCTCCAGGCTGGGGGACATGGATAGTGGGCTGAATGTGCTGGTCAAAGGGGGTGAGGGGACAGTGGGAACCCTGCTGGCTCCCACTCTGCATTTACCCAAAGTGAACAGGTTGTGCAGGCTGTAATTGCCACTGTACAAAAATATTACAGGTCACTAGAAGCAAGTTAATGATAATAAAAACTGGAGGGGGGGGGAACAGGAAATAAAGCAGCTGCCAGCCTTGATTTTCAGGCTTCTTTATCATGCAAAAAAAAAAAAAACTTCTGTTCATTTCCCCACAGACAATTAACTTATCTGCAACTGCGACACAAAGCCCCCATCCTCCTGCCTGCTCCCAGCACTCTGGAGCTGTGGACAAAACACACAGAGACCTCCAAAACCCACCCAGCACAGAGCTGCCACAGCACTGGGAGAGAAGGGATAAAGCCAGGGCTCCTGGGCAGCCACGAGGGTGGCCCAATGTCCCGTGGCCACCAGCACTGCCAAGTGGCACCCAGAAAGGTCACCCAACCAACACATGGGACATTAGAATGCTGTCCTGTCCTGCCCAGATGTTTGTAATGAGAAAGGGGAAGGAGAAAACACAGAGCTAAATTAATTCTGATGACAAAGATAATAATGAGAGCAGGAAAGGGCACAAAATGAATCTGGAATAATCACAGCAGCAGCAGTATCAGCCCTGAGGTCTTCCTGGGGGGGGGTATGAGCTGGTGGGTGCTCAGCTGGGTCAGAGCTGGTAGAAGACCCCTCCTCTGCCAGCCAGGCCATGGCCATTCCTGTGGGGAAAGGGGTTTTTACAGCACCCAGCAAGCTCCTGACACAGCATCTGCCTCCCCTCTGCCAGACCTTGTTCCTCAAACTCTTCCAGCACATCCCACACCCAAACCCTGCCCAGCCTGGGGCCCAGACCACACAAAGGAGTCTGGGGATCACTGGTGGGTTTCCCAGTGAGGGCAGCACATGCCTGTGGTGTGACACATGTGCCTGCCAAAGGACTCCCTGACAACACTGGGCAATCCTTCACCTCTTCTCAGTCTCTTCAAGCACTAATTAATCTTTGCAAATCAGAGCTTGAACAGCTCTTTGCTGTGACCAGTTTACCCAGT
Source organism: Heliangelus exortis (assembly GCF_036169615.1). NCBI lineage: Eukaryota > Metazoa > Chordata > Aves > Apodiformes > Trochilidae > Heliangelus > Heliangelus exortis. The sequence goes on from NC_092447.1 coordinate 763,206, forward strand.
GTGCATGGCCCTCTGCTTGGGTAACTGCAATTGGAGAAATTTTAGTGGTTGCTGTTGTTCCTCACAATTACTCAGTGAACCTCTCCCTGAACTTACTGCCATCTCTGGGCTGCTCCAAGCTATTTGCTCCTTTTTCTGGTGTCCTTTGCTATTCCTGGTTAACAGCCCCAGGGTTGGGTCCTCTAGCATCCCACTGGTCCCTCACAGGCCCGGTGCCACGCAGGCAACTGTCAGAGCTGGGCAGTGGTGACACTGTTATTATACATGGCCTCAAAGCCCATTCAAGGCACTGGAAGATGAATTATGTTTCATTTATATCAAAGAAGCAATCTCAGAGCCCATTTGTGATCAAATTTGCTGTCAGAGAAACTTTGCTTTATCTCATTACATCTGATATCTCTTGGCTTCTTGTCCTTGAGACTATTAAAGTTTAATGTCAAATTCGAGATGAAATGGAATCGTTGCTGTATCATCTCATCAGGACCCCGTGCGCCCCGTCCATCCTCACCACCCTGACAACTCATTACCTTGGGGCAGCTGGGGGGGGAGGAGGACAAGGGGAGGAAGCCTTCCTCCCACTATGGACCAGAACCCACACAGGAGGGCTCCAGGCAGCCCCCCGAGGAGGTTTGCCCCTGTGAGGGCTCTGGGGGGGCCCTGTCATACTGGGATAGCGGGTAAACTGGTCCCAAAACCACCAAACACAGTGGCCCTTGAGCCCTGCGAGACCACACCAGCCCCACAGCAGGGCCAGGATCTTGCCACTGGGAACCAAGCTGGAAAGCAGCCCCCTCTGGGGGGGAAAACATCCTTTCCAGATCATTTGGTCTTGCCACAATCCTGCTCCTGCACAGACTGAATCCCTCTGATGCTCAGCTCTGGTGGGGGTAAGCTCCTAGTCCAGAAGCAAGCAGCAATTCCCCCTCTGCCCCTTCATGCATCCCACTGCTCAGGGGCGATGCAGAGATGAGCCAGCCTGTCCCTGGAAGTCTGCCTCTGAGAAGGAGTTATTATCTGTCACAGGAGAAAAAAGGGAAAAAGCACGAACAGAAACTTTCCGACAGAGTCACCAGCACAACCCCCACGCAATGTCAAAGCCCTCTGTGAAGGGGGGGGAGCAGAGAGATGGATCAGGGCGAGCTCTCCAGATCCCCCCTCGTCTCCAGGTGCCCAACCTCCAGCTCTCTGGCTGGGATGTTCAAAGCAGCCAAGGGACACAGAGGCACAATTCCTGCCAATTGCCAAAGTCTCAAGGAGTTCAGTCTCTCCAGATTAACAAAGAGAAGGTGATGAGGTGACTTGATCAAAGTCTTTAAATACCTACACAGAGAACAAAAAAAAATTATAATAGAGGGCTCTTGAGTCAAACAACAAAGATGGAAAAAGAAAAAAAAAAAAAGAAAAAAACCCAGTGCTGGCAGGGAGAGGCAGCCAAGCACAGACCCAGCAAGCACAGCCCAGCTGCTGGGCTGGAGGCAGGGCAATTACACCAAGGAAACTGGCAGAGGGAGTCTGGGCACCCGGCAAACCCCAACCCCCCTGGGGTGCCAAATACTCCCTACTCGAGGAAAGGGACCTTCTCCAGGCTGCACTACACGAGATGTGTAAGCAGAGCTGGAGCTCCCTGGCTGCACAATCAATGGGCAAAACTGTTTCTTTCTTCCTTCTAAAGGAAGGGAAGCTGGCAGCCTGGATCCCCTGGGTAAGGAACACAGACACCTCTGTCCACACAGCTCCAGGTGCTGGTGGAAGCCAAGCTCACAGCCCAGGTAGGTAGGGGGTAGGGAGGGAGCCAAGGCCAGGAATCAGCCCCACACACCCCTGAGTTCCCCAGCCTTTGCACAGGGCTTCCTGCAGACACCAGCTCCTCTGATTTGTCATTTGGGGCTCAAATAATTCATATTTTAGGAGTCAGATCCTATAGGCTCTCAGCCCAGTAAGCCCAGTCCCAACAGCTGGACTTGCTGAGCCCCCGCTGTCACTCAGTCCCTACTGGAATTAGTGCAGGGAAAAAACTGCCAGGGATAAACACAAGTTCCTTTCTTCACAGCATCAAAGGGCTTTTCCAGACACAGTTCCATCACCAACAACCACTAAACACATCATCATCATCATCACCACCCACCCCAACAGGATCAGCAGCAGCAGGGCAGGGGCTCCAAGCCTGCGCCTGTTCCGAACGAGTTGGTTATGGCACTTCCAAAATGAATGAACTCCCAGCCCCAATACCCCCAGCTCAATTGTCAGTTATTGCTGGCAGTTTATCAGCATTAACTGATTACGCTCAGGATGATGGATTCCCCTGCCTGCCACAGGGGCGCGGCAGAGGAAAAACGTCCTGTCCCCGGGTCTGCACTGCCAGCCCTCAGTCACTGCCACCCCTAATCCTCCCCCAGCAGCAGCAGCTTTTGTTTTCATCCTCCCGCAACCACAGAGAAATAATAATAATAAAACTCGAACGAGAGGGGAGCTGAGCCCCAGCAGAATTTAATTGATGATCATTACACATTTGGAATCTAAACTCTTTTCATTTCATTGTGTTTCACGGAGATGAATTATGAAATTAAGGCTGGCCAACTACAGACCCTGCCTTTGCTGTGTGCACCTTTCTTTTCCCCCTTCCCCACAAGCACCCCGCTCCTTCCTTTGGGTGAGGGATTGACAGACAAGGGGAAACACTGCCCTTCCTTTACTGTCCTGGGAATAACTCTCACCCATCAGGGAAAGGCAGTGGGGGGAGTGGGAAAGGGGAAGTTGGGGACTTTAATCCACTGGTTCCCAGCAGTACTGTGGGATTGTGGCTCCCACAGCATCCCTTGCCCGGGGCATCTGCAGTGGGGGACTCCTTGCTGCCACCCCGGGATGCCCAAGGACACTGTCTACAGCCTCTGCTTCCCCAGGTGGAACAGGAAGGGGCCACCAGGTATGGGGATGTAGGGAACTATGGCACCATCCAACTGCAAGACCACAAGAGCCCACACAGCCCGACTGCAGAGCCCCAGGGCTGGGACATCGGGGTCTGAGCACCCTGGCCCCCACCACCAGGAGCTGCCTGCACCCAGACAGGCTGGGAACCCATTCTCCACAGCAGATGGAAGGTACATCGTTCCTGCAATCTCATTAAGGGAAACTTTCAGGCAGCCTGTTCCTCGGGGCTCTAATAAAGGTTTCATGCATTAAATTCCTCCTTGTTTTCTTTCATTTGCTGTGAGGATTTTACTACAAGTGGAGCTTTGCCTGCCGGGAAGGGGAGAGATTTAAAGACTTCTACGATGCTGCACACTGACTTGCAGCTCTCTCCCATGCTTGCTCCTCCACTTGGGAGCAGCTGGGCAGAACCAGGGATCCCAGGTCCTTCACCCCCTGCCTGGATTCCCCACCTCCCCACAGAGCTATAGCTCAAGGCAGGCAAACTCATCCCCCTCACACCCCCAGCTCTGTACGTAAAACACTCCCCCCATCCTGAGTTTGGTGCAACCTAACAGCTGATTTAGCAATTAAAGCAAACAGGTTGTTTAGTTGCTGGTTAGTTTTTTATTTGGGGTTTTGTTTGATTGGTTGTTTTTTTTTTTTTTTCCCTTCCTAGGGCTGAATGGGAAAATGAAGCCTCACTTGAAGAAAACGACACGCCACCCCCAGAGCCGGGCAAAATAAATAATTAAGTGAAAAGTGATATATTTAGGCTGTCTTGAAAAGACAGACCAGCACTGCTTATCAGTCCCGATGTGACCAGATAGCCACTGCGGAGAACAGACACCGGGCTCTCCGTAATAAATGAAAGCAATAAAGCCCAAGTGCCTCCTCTGAGCTAGAATTAAGCACTGGTGGCAGCTGCTCCCCTGCCGAGGGGGCTGCGGTGGTGGGTGCCTCCTGGGGAGGGTGCAGGGGGCTGTGTCTCCGGGGGGCTCACACAGAGGATGCTGCTGCTCCACTGACGACCCCCGGAGCCAACCCCGCCTGCTCCTGCCCCCACCGAGACCCCGAGGAGGAGCTGCCCAGGGCAATGTGCCCCCTCCCCCGGAGCAACTTCACCTTCGAGAGGTGCCTGCTTAACACCATTTCCATCACAAGCAGCTGCTTTGCATTTCTCCTGGCTTTATTAAAACTGATTTTCTATTTGCACCATACAAGCTGATCTGATTGCATTTCCATTTTCCCCCTGAACAGAAGGTTCTCGCTCTCCCAAGACAAAATGGAGGAGGTGAGGCTTGCCCCCCACCCCTCACTCAAGGGCTCTTCTGCCAGGGGGCCGGGGACGAGGCCCAGCTCAGAGCTGGAGCTGCGAGGAGCTCTGCTCTGCAGCATCCTGCAGCAGTTTCCATGGGGACGGAGAGGCAGCGACTCAGCAGGCCTGATCCTGCTGGTGCCTCTAGAAATATCCACCAGGAGCCATTTCAGCAGAGCAACAGGAGCCAGTGAAGCTGAGCCTGCTGGGAGCCCTGCAGCACCCTGTGGGTGCCCAGCCTGGCACGTTCCCTATAGGGACCAGAGCATCACTGCACCCAAAGGCTGCTCCACTCCAGGACAGCTTCTGTGTGTCCCAGCGTGGGACCCAGGTCTGGTGTCAGCAGGCAAAAGTGCTCCAGATGCTGTTGCTGAGGAACACGTGGGCAGTTCCTCCATGGCAGCTCTTTCTCAGGCTTGGCAGAGCTGCCCAGCAGATGAGAAATGGGGCCAAACACACGGGTCCTCCTGCTTTTCATTTTGGATAAGGAATGTGCTTAATTAGCAAGCATCCAGCAGCATCCCTGCCCTCTACAAGGCTTGGTGCTTTCTCCCCATCTTTCCTTCTCCACTCCATCGCCAACTTTGTGGGAAGCCATTACCAGGAAGACGCTTTAAAGTGCCAACTTCATGAAGATTGATTCCTCCTGCCTCCAGTTTTGACAAGTCCAAAGCAAACACGCAGGGCCAGGGGGAGATTTGGTAATAATTACCATCTTTAATTACTACTAAAACATCAATTGCTCTTGTTCAATTAGTATCAGAGATCCAGGCATGGCAAATTCCGCAGCACAAAATAAGCTGAAAATTGATTTCTGAGCTCTTAGCACAGATCCCAAATTACTAACCCGATAAGGGGCGATGGCAGTGGGGGGCTCAGCGCCGGGGAGGGACCAGGAGACGAGCAACGTGTGGGCTGGCAGCTTGCTCATCAGGGGGAGGGACAGGACGGCGACAGAGCGGCGACAGGGGAGAAGTGATGGGGGAAGCATCAGCGGCACAGACACCATGGTGCCACCCCCCGTGGTCACCCACACTCCCACCAAGCACCTTCGGGGAGGCAGCTGATGGCTGCCACGGGTGTGGGCAGCAGCATTTACATAATTAAGTATCAAACGCTTAGCTCAGGTATTCTTGAGAGGGTTCATCCCTAATTCTGTGGAGTTGAAGAAGGGCACGCCACTCAAACTCTGATGGTCCTTTATAAAAATGTTTCAGCTGGGGCCAGGGGGAGCTGTCTCCAGGCCTAAGTGGCTTCTTACCACCCACCCTGAACACTAATGGGGACATCAGAAGGGCAGAGGACAGGCTCCGAGCTGCCCTTCCCACGCACGGTTCCCCACACAAACACCTCTGCCAGCAGCAGTTTGCTCTCTGCAGCCTCCCCAGCACAAGGTCTGCTATGGAAACATCAAATACGAGATTTCAGCTGCCCGCAGAAGCTCCAGGACAGGCAGCTTCTGCAAAACGCTTTAAGCAAAGGTTCTCAGGGGCTCTGCATGCAACAACAGACCAGCATCTCCCCAAAATCTGCACATGACCCAGTATCTCCCAGCACCCCAGAGACCAGGTTTACTCTCCGAGAGACAAACAATAGGCAAACAGCTGGAAAGACCCAAAGAGGGAGCAGTTCCCTATTTGCTCAGCACATTTTCTCCTCCCTTCCACCCGCTTTCCCTTCTATGTTCCCTCCCACCCCTACCCACAGCTTGAAAGGAGAACCTCAGCTCAAGTGCTGAAAGTCAGAACATTCCAGGGAAACCTGGTCCGCATCTCCCACACAACGCAGCCCTTCCTTGTCCTCGGGAGCTGGTGGAGCGCCCCAGCCCATGCCCAGGGCTCTGCTCCCCCACAGCCAAAGCACACAATCATCTTTTTCTACAACCCCCCAAGCACCGTGACACCACTTGCCTGGAGCTTCCAGGGCTGAAGAGCTTCTCCTCCCAAGGAGCCAGTCCCCCCAGAGTGCTACAGCCACGAGATGGGGACCTCCCCCCTCTATTTGAAGGCTCTGGGTGCACTCAATTAGTAGGGGGGTAACAAGCAGGATGCAGCTCAGGTGGGCATCAGAGCCCATGAGAGCTTCTCCTGGCACAGCACTCCTGGCTGAGCTGATTAAACCAGCAGGCTCGGGGCCCTCAAGTTGGAGAGAGGGCACCAAACTAATTAGCACATGCATGGCCACTCACGACTGTTATGACGGCGACATTATTAATTTCTCCAGCTCTCATCTGTGTCTTTTCAGTCACTTCATTTCAATCTGCTGCAGCATCGGGAGGTGGAAATGAAGTCCAAGCGTTTATCCTGGAGTCACGCTGCCCCCTCCCCCCTCCTCCTGCTCCATCTCCCCCAGTCCCCATGTCCCCTCATGGGTGGGCTGGCAGCCCCCATCACCCGGGGCCTCACTGACCCCTCCACACCCCCGGGGAGGTGTCCCCCCTGCTCCATGGGGGGCAGCAGCAGAGCGGGGAGGAAGGACAGGGCGGCTGCGATGGATTTGTTGGGAGTCATTAGCTGCTGGCTCCCATCAATCCATTACCATAAACTTAAGCTTCCATATTCTTTCATTTTAAATGAATTCTCACATCGTGTCTCCAAATGAGCTCTGCCTCCAGTCAGCTCCCATCTATCTCATAACACTATGCAAATATTTTGTTATATTTCAATGAAATGTGTCGAAAACTATTACCCAGTGCATTATGTCAGTCCCAGCAGGGAGGCTGCTGTCCCTGCCACTGCCGGGCTGTCACTCAGCATGCCCCATGTCACCAACACCCACTGTGAAGGTCACCAGGACCCCAAACACCTGCACAGGGTAGGGATGCTAAGCTTCTCCATCTGGAGAAACACAGCCGGCTCCTGCCATTCCCAGGACTGGGACACCTGTAGGAATAACCTGCCTCTGGTTCCTTCTCCCTTCTGTTCTTACTGCCAACAGACACCATGTGCCACTCCCAACCTGATCCCAAACCAAACGGATTTTATTGTCCCCCAGCACATTTTTTAGAGCACCACTTCCCCCAGCATGGCAGCAGGAGCTGCTGTGTGCCTTGCAGACGGGGCAGTGCTCCCCTGCACTGGCCCCAAACTGAACAGCATTCCCCCCTCCTTTTATTTGCCACCTGATAGTAGCTCACAGCAAACACAGCCAGGTTTGACATCCTTGGGCCCACCCTCATGTCCCTTGGGACTCACACATCAGCCCATATCTCAGCAAAGGCTTGGCAAGGTGGGGGGTAGAGGGGCAGAGACCTGCAGGGCCAAAATTCCCTATTAGTAATGTGGGAATTAGTGGGACCTTTGCTTGGGCTGAATGCATGGGCGCTCAGAGGAGGTGGAGGGGCAGCAGCAGCAGCTCTAGCTGTGGATTTCCTCGTGCCTGTTCCCTTTCAGCCCTTAATGCCAGCTCTATCCATCCACTGGTTGCTGCATCCCTCACTGGGGATGGTGGGGGCTTAGGAGGTATCAAAACTCCCATTGATTATTTTGCTCCGTGTTCAAAGAATGGAAGTGGCAGATCTGTACCACCGAGTCAGGGAGCAGAACAATGAGGGCTGACTCGATGAGCTCAGCACAAAATGTTTTTTTGACACCAAGGGCAGAGGGCAGCCTGCACGGGGCTATGGAAGGAACCACAGGCCCTTGGTAGCTGAGCCAAAACCTTCAATGTTTAACCCAAACTGCAGTTCCTCCTGCCCTGCCCTGCCAGGCACTGGGTTTGGAGGTTTTGTGCTGAAACGTGGGTGGTGGGAAGGCAGAGGCCTGATGCCCATTAATATTCTGCAGGAGCAGGGGGATTAATGTCTGCGAGGTGTCTGAAGGGATTTGCCAGGGAGTTATTCCTGGTGGGTACAAGCAAGCACTCCTCTAGCTGGCATCCTGCGTTCTCCAAACAAGGCACCGAGCTCCGGAAGTGAAGGCAGTAATGCTGCTCTAAATTAAATTCATCAGCGCCTTAATTAAGATCTATATTCAGGTCTTAATGAAGGGGAGTGGAGGTGGGGGGTGAGATGCTGCACGGGGACGATCCTGAGCGGCTCCGAGGGCCGGCGGAGCAGCTTCCCACGGTGCCCCTGGGAAGTCTGGAAGGGAAAAGTTAACTCTGCCCCACGGGGAACACGAAGCAGGCGAGGACACAGCTCTGCCCGCCCCCTCCCTGCCCGCCCCCGTTTTCCGGCTTTGATCCCAGGAACCAAACCACGCCTGATGGGCTGCTTGGTCTTCTGCTAATCCGGGTTGATGGAGCCGGGATAATTACACTTCATCCAGGTTTCCCGGGAGCCGCCAATACATATTGATGCCCAGCTGTCCCCTCCCTTGGGTGGAGATGGGGCAGAGCTCGTCCCCAGCTCCGGAGCTGCCACGCTGGGATGGTGACAGAGGGCAGCAGGGGACACCGGTCCCCAGCAAGGGTCAGCCTGAGCCCTGGCAGGCAAGGAGGGGCTGCGAGGCAAGAAGCTACTCGAATTATACTTTCCAACGCAGCGTTTGTAAGGCGTGCGCGTTCCTCAATTTTAATTAAAAATCTGAGCAGCTCCTGCCGGCTCGATAATCAGCACTGGAGTGTGGCTGAACCCCCCACTAACCCGGGGAGCCCCTAGCAGAGGGGACAAGGACACCAAGGGTGGCATGGCTGGGTCCTAATGGCCCAGCCTGAGCGGACACCTCCAGCAGCCCCCCAGAACCTCCCTCTGGCTGCCCACGTTTGCAAACAAACCCCATTTCCCTGGGCTGCCCAGGGCGGGCAGGCAGAGCCGGGTCTGGGCTGGGCAGCATCCCCACTGCCGGGCTGACCTCGATGGAAAAGGGGATGAGAAGGGAGAAAGGAGAGAGGCTCTGCCTCCTCCCAGCAGCCGGGGGGCTTGTTTCTGCTGCCTCCTGTGGATTTTGGATGTTCTCCAGGGCTTCGTGCTCCGCCAGCCCCTCCCCAGCGAGAGCTGCGCACTTCCCAGCCCGCCCCCCCGGCAGCCTGTATGCACAAAAATAAATATATATAAATATATATACACGCATGCAACAGGCAGGCTGCAGCGTAAACATAAATAAACACGAAGCTGCTCGGCGTCTCGCAAGCAGAGGCAGCGCTCCCTGCCTGCCTGCACCCTGCCAGAGGGCAGAGCTGGGGCAGCCAGGGTTTGCCAGACACTGCTGCTGGGAACTGGTTTAACTGGGAGATGCCATTGGGAAGGGCTGCTCTGACGTGGTGCTTGTGCTCACCAGCCCCCCAAGCCGAGGGGGGGGGATGATTTGCTACCATCTTTGCCTCTGGTCACAATAGAAAAAAAAATTTAGAAGGAAGTAAGGGGGGAGAAAAATCCCTATGAACATGAGTAATGGCCCAGGAATGAGCAACCCGAGATAAAACTGAATAATAACATGTCAAAAACTACACGATGTGGGTTTTTATTCCCCAGCGGAGTTTCCTTCCTGCTAATCCATCACTGTAGAAGATGCAAGATTACTGCTTTCAGAAAAAACTCCGGGAGATAAATGTGAGTAAATTAGGGTTTATTATATTCTTTAGGACAATATAATTTCAACCATTCCTTTATTAAATTATTTATGCCCTCGGTGGTGGCTCAGCTGGGCAGCCACCCTCCCCAGGAGCATCCCCCCCTCACCCAGGTGACAGTGGTGACAGTGTCATTAAGCCACCACGTCCCATCAGCGGGGATGCCATCCCGGATGGATACAGGGGGTCTGCATCGTTCCCAACTGCCAGGCTGCTGCCCCCCCGAGAGGCAGCATCCTGTGGCTGGGAGATTCATCCCACTCCCCTCCCCTCCGTCACTTAAACAAGGGGGCGGGCACTTTGCTCTAAATGGCAGCAAAATTGCTGTCACATCACACGCCAGGCTTTGTCCCCTGGGGGAGGCTGGCAGGCACTGGCTGTCCTGCTGGACACCCAGTGCCCAGGACACCGATGCCCCCCGGGACCCCCGTGGTCCCCCTGAGCTGGGCGATGTCTCAGCACTACCAGCAACAGGAGATGTGGGTCTGGGGGAACTTTGTTCAGGAGCTGAATGAGTCCCCACCAGGTCCATGCTCTGCTGGCAGGAGTGGAACCAGGCCTGAGGCTACTGCGGCAGCGTCCCTGCCACCTCCCAGGAGAGCACCAGGTCCCCGCCCCCTCCAGTATCGTTCCCACAACTGTGTCCCCACCCCGGCACATCCCCGGCATCCCCCCTCGTTATCTCCCGGAGCTGACAGGGGAGGATCCCCCGCTCCCGGGGAGCCGCCGTGATTGTGTTTACTCCCAAACCTGGCCCGATTGGGTTGTCGGTGCGCATCATTAATCTTCTTCTACAATCCCTTCCCCATCTGCTCCCACTTTTTAATGAACTGCCACTTGCCACACTCAATTACATCAGCGCAGCGAGGGGGGTGAAGGTGGGGGGGTGGGAGAAACAAGAGAGGGCGAGGAGGAGACGCACTTGGCTTTGGGATTACTCGTCTCATCTGCACGAGAGAACCCATCCCGACCCCCCCTTCCCGAGCTTCTTTGGGCTTCTTGCCCCCGAGCCAGCTACTAACAACCACATCAGAACCAGCCTCGCAGCCCAAAATGTCAGCCCGGGTTTGATCCCGGCTCCGCTGCTCCACACAATTATTTTCAGCGCATGAATACTGCGGGCGGCTCCGACGCTGGAGTTTTCCAGCTCGCTGGCAGCTCTGGGGATTCATCCGACATCAGGCTATTGCCTTCTGATTACTTTCCTTGGCAGCCAACCCGCTCGGAGCTGGCAAATAAACAATAGGGGAGAGTGTGATGGGGAGCTTAGCTTTCAAATTACACTTTTCAATCACTTGTCACACCAAAGGTATAATGAGTGTTTAATACAGAACTCAAAAGACGGCGGGGCCGGGGGGGAGCTTTATTTACGGGGAAGATGCTGAGTTTGGGCGGAATTTGGAATCTCCATCCCCGTTTCTCTGTTGGGAATCGCGGCCAGCCCAACCGGGAAGGACCTTCTGGAAAAGTCCCCTTCCCGGGAGGGGCGCTGGGAAAGAAGAGCCCACCCCCCAGTCCCTGCAGGGCGGGACACGGTGTCTGCCATCCCGTGGGGACATCCCCGGCGATGGGCGGGATCGCAGAGACACCCACACTAACCCTGAAGCGTTTGTTGCCTTCGCACTCCCCCTGATCAGACTCTTACCCGAATGCGAGGCTAATCCAGGTGACCCCAGAGTCCTTCCCCCGGGGATCTCACTGCTGTCTCGGCCCGGAGACACACACAACCAAAAACACCCCAAAAAGGGAGAAAAAAACACTTCTATCGAGATGATCTTTCCCTGGAACAGGTCCTGTTGCTTTGCAGCAACTGTGTTTGAGATACGGGAATCAGTTCTGGCTCAACTCTCCTCTGCTCCAAACTCCCCCCTTCGAAAGCGCTTTTTTTTTTAAAAAGAAACCAGAAAAGCCTCGAGACAGAGAAGTCCCTGCTGCTGGCTGCCCTCTGCTCACACGAGATGCCCGCCCGCCTTGCGGGACCCCCGGCAGCCCCGGGGTCTTGATTAGAAACAATTAATGACTGCGGGGCCCCGCACTGGTGCAGCACTGCCACCTCCCGTCCGCACCGCCGCGGGGACAGCTCACCCGGGACAGCCCACGCACCCCGTGGCCAGGGGCCCCCAGGGCTCCGCTGCCCCTCCGTGGCCGCTGCAGCATCCCGGGGGTCCCTCCAGCACGGGGGGGCTGCCCACAGAGCCAGTGATTGCTCCCCCCACCCCCCATGGAAAGGGGCAATCAGGACGCCGTTCTCAGTTAGAAAAATAAACTCCAGAAAAGTAAATTCTTCTTCAAAAAGCAAGAATTTACTTCGGAAAATAACCAAAAATAATAAACAAAACGGCATATGACCTATAACCATCTGCTCCTGCTCCTCTCCAGTTCTTGCAGGGAGAAGCCAGAGAAATGTCAGGCTTCTCATACATCTGCGAAAGGCTTTTAGGTTCGTGTTGGGTTTTTTGGCTTTTTTCCCTCCTCCCCAATCACTTTTCAGGCTGATAAGAATCGGACGGCCTCACGGAAAGGGTGCGAGCATTAAATCCTGATCTCCAGGCACTACCCATGGCCTTGCAGTGGGAAGGGTTAGTGTGGGGCTTGGGGACAGCCCCACGCCCCCTCCCAGCATCTTCCCCACCACGCAGCCACCCCAGGCTCTGCGAGGGGCATCGCGGGTAACACAGGGCATCAAGCAGCCCGCAATGAGCTCTTGATATTAATTACCCATGAGCTCATCAACTTAACCTCATTAGCTTGCAGAGCTCAACTGCCTGTCCCTTTTTCTTAAACAATGCGCTGCGTGAGCCTGTTGTCTCCCTTCTGATCGTGGCACGCGCACCTGCCACCGTGTCCCCGTATCCCCAGGGTTGGGGACAGTCACCGCCAGGAGTCCCGGGAAGCCCCCGCTGGCGCTGCCATCGCCCCCTGCCCCCCGCGGGCCCTGCCCTCGTCCCCTCCCGAGCAGGGATCAATGAGATCCCCTCAGAGCTCATCACCGGGCGGTAATTATGAGCAGCATCAATTACCGGCGTTCCAGGAATGCCACTGATTTGCATAGCGATCGATTCCGGCGGGTGCTCCCCGGGCCCCGAGGGGGGTGGATGAGGACGTTGTTCTGCGCACCATTGATTTTACAATGTAAGAAACAAAGCGCGCTCCCCACCACCACCCCCCAGTTCAGAGCGGCTCATTCAGCCACATTAACTTTCAGATCATTTATTTTTGTACGTCTTTCAACCCTGTTTGTTGCTATCAGACGAATGCAGAGCCTGACACGGTGGAGAATAATTGAATCAATACAGCCACGGCACTCGGGGGCTCCGAGGTTCGCAGGAGCCCGCGCAGCCCAGGAGGGTTTGGTTGTTTTTTTTTTTTAAGTTTTCCAGTTATTAAAACCCTCGTCTGACGACGTATTAACCTCCTCTTTGGCGCGGATGTTACTTGTTTCTCACAGTGCGAAGGGCAGCGGGTGCTTCCAGCATCCCCATGTCCGCAGTGGGGCAATCTGGGGGCTGCAACCCCCCCCATCCCCGCCCGGCAAGAAGCCCCTCCAGCTGGAAAGGCGCCCCATAAAGAAAGAATCCTCCTCTTTCAGGTTGAAACGGCTCTGAAAAGAGCCGGGGGTTTAATTCCACTTCCCCTCCCACCGGGATATTAGCCAGCTAAAGAGCAGAACGCCTGTTTCCTTCAGATAACCGGCTCCCCGAGAGCCCCCCGATTGTCCCCGGCCCCGCGCTGCCACCGCACCGAGCGGGTCGGTCACCGCCGCCCAGCGCAAATCCATTTGCCGAGGAGAAATTTCTATTCTTATCGGGGCTCTGCAAGAGGGCTGCGAGCGGCCCCTGTTAATTGAAGCTTTGACGGCTCTTGGAGGAGGCCTCTGATCAGGGAGACGGCACCGCGGTGCCGGGATGGCTGTGCTGGGATGGAAGGGAGTCCAAATGACTGCACAGAGGTGCCCTGGGGACGAGGGGACAGGAGCCGAGGTGCCCCGGGGGCATCTGCTCTCCCCAACCTGTGCCCCAGGCTCTTCCCAACCACTTCAGCACTCTGGCTCCTCTTCTGCAATATCCTCCAGCAAATCAAGCATCCACCCCCCTCCTCCCCCCCCCTTCTCGGGATGTTTTCAATCTGTTTTATGTTGATTTTAATTAAAGAATTTGAAACTGAACAAACAGTTCGTAGCAGGTGGCCATACAAGTGTGAAATAAGCAAACTGCTTTATCTGCAGCAAACCCCGCCAGTAAATTCCTCCAAATTAATCCCAGCCTCTGAGAGGATGCTGATGCTGGCTGCCAGGCAGGCTCTGACAGGCTCTAAATGTTAGGGGCTAGGATGAGGTATGGGGGGGAGCAGGGGTGTCCAAGGGGGCTCACACCACGTCCCACCCCTGCAGCTCCTGAGACCTCATGGTGCCACCAGCATCTACCATTAGCAAGGAGGGACCCATCCTCATCCTCCTCCAGGGCAGCAAATCCCACCCCAGCATCCCTGCTCTGCCTGGGGACCATCCTTGACCCCCTGCCAGAACCTACACAGCTCCAGGGATCTGCCCAGGATCCAGGCAGGGGGATGGATGGGGATTTTTCCCACTAAATGCCAGGCTCAGGTGCCTGGGAAGTCAAAACACTCCTAGCAAAGGCACGGGGCAGGGTTGGGTATTTTGCAGAAAATGAGGCAGCACTGGGCCCAGAGCCTTGGAGGAGGTGGAGAGGTCAAAGAGGTCTGACAGAGTCTCGTGAGCATGGCTGGGGTGCTGCACCCCAAACCCATCCTCCTGGCCTGCACAGGGCCTGCTCCCCTCCACAGACTGATCACCCAGGCACAAAATCCATTTCAAAAATCCACCTCAACTTCCACACACTCAGACCCTGTCAGTGGCTCATGTCCGAGCTGCTCAGCAACTGCTGCTGCGAGGCTCCTGCTAGATCCCATTTCATGGGATAATACCACGGCTTAACCTGGCTTAGTAACTCCAACACTGAAGGTGCAGGAGGGGAGCACTTGAAGCCCCACACCCCACTCTGAGAACCCTGGGGGGCTGTGGGTGATGCTGCACTGCAGGCAGATGGCCCCCAGCTCCCCCAGCTCCTGGCCATGAAATTTAACTTCCAGCAATGAGCTGGAGGTGAGGCCGGCACCGTGTGAGCTGCAGGAGAGGCTCTGGTTACCCCTGGAGCCACACAGCCCCCCAGCCCCGTCCCCCTGCTCTCCCCCTGCCTGGCTGCAGGAGCAGAGGGTGAGTTTCGGCAGGGCTGGATGCACTCACATTCTGATAAGGAAGAATAATAACTTGTCAGAGATATGTATGATATGTGTTTTCTTTCCAGACAGAATATATATTGGGATAATTCATCAACTCGCCCAGCACTGGCCAGAAGAGAGAAAGAAAATAAAAAGAAGCAGAGTAAAAAAGAAGCCAAATGCACAAAAACTCCTTGGCACTGCATGCTGGCTCCTCTGCTCCGAGCTGCTCCTGGCAGGGGAGCTCCTTCGCGGCTTTCTGGATTTTGGGATGTTCACAGCCCCTCTCTGCTGCTCCGGGAAAGCTGGGAGAGGGCAGAGCCATCCCTCAGCAGACACCTGCACACCCTCGCTGGGTGGGGGCAGCCGAGGGCCCCAAACTGGCCAGATATCCCCCCACCCCCACGACAGCGAGGGGATTAGAAACAAAGCTGCTCGCCAATTAATTAGCAATTTCTTTGCTTGAGACAGAAACGTGCCGGTAAATACGAGTCACTGCAAGGCGGGGTAAGAGGAGGCTGTGGCTCCAACACCCCTCGGCTGTCACCCATGGGGTGCTGGTGTGAACCCCATCCCCGAGGTGTCCCCTCCCTTCCCTGTCCCCTCTCTGACTCTTTGCCAGTGGAGGGTCCCCTTGCTCTGCCTAGGGTTGCAAGCCAAGCACCCGCTTCTGAAACAACAACAAGCAGGGATCAATGTTCTGGGCAATTTTATGATGCAGAAATATGCAGCATAATTCAATTTTCAGCCAGGGAAACAAATGAACCTCTGCTTGCTCCCCTCCCATTTCCCCCCCTCCGCCTCCTTCCCACCCTCATTTGATACCGCTCCATGTGGCAACATCAAACGATCTTTGAATATTTTAGCTCCTGTAAAATATTTATATTCCAAGGCAGGGAAGGAAATTGGTGGCTTCCAAGCCGTGTAAACATGCACCTCCCAACAGCTGGAGCCCTGGCAGCGCTCGCTGGGTGAGGAGGCGGCCGCTGGGATCCCAGGGATCCCAAAAACAGAGCTGGGAGGATGGGAGATGGTCCAGCAATGGCAGCTGCCCACAGAAGGGTGGGCAAAGGGGACATAGGGGGCTGCCCCCCACCCGGGCCAGGCCCAGGCTGCCCCCAGCCACCTGCAGATTAATTGAGGACTGCCATTAAAATGTCACCGAGAAAATTATTAAGTTAAGGTAAACCACTTCCACGCATCAAAAGCAAAGGCAATCAGGCCCAGGCATGTCCCCCTAGGAAATTATGTGGAGTAATTAATCAAAAAGCTAATGAGAAATGTGTTTTCTTTCCCAGCCTAACACCACATCACATTCTTATTAGCCGAGGTTATTACAATAGTAATCATCCACGCTCCCAGTTTAAATTGCATTTTGTTTTTTTTCTTTTTTGCTCCACTGCCACTAATTTGGGAAGCTGCTAATGGGGAAGATAACCCCCGACACACACCCCTGCTCCTGCTATCTGGCACCGAGTGGGTGTCAATGGCCACATGCGACCTGTGACAGCCACTGACACGTGGTGGATGTCCCCAAAGTGCCAGGGTGGGGGCTACCGGCTCCCCCGGCCTCTCCTGCTCTGAGGGGCCCTTCCAGCCCCTCCAGGGGATGGGGAGAAAGGCTCCAAACCCCCCAAATTTTCTGGCGGCGCCGGGTGCTCCCTGCTCAGCATCTCTGCCTCTCAACTCAAAGACTTGAGTGGGTTTTTTGGGATTATTTTTCCAACCTTTGCAGCCCAAGACTGCCCACTCAGCAGCCTGCCGAAGGGGAAACGTCTCTGCTTGATGGGCAGCCTTAAATAATTAATAAATAAATAAATACAGTCCCGTGCAGAAAGGCGGGAGAGAAGAACGACTCCAACACCAGCAGCCCCACCCCGGCCCTGCCCTCCCGGCTGGGGAGGTGACCCAGGCTCACCTGGAGAAAGGGCCCTGGTGTCCCCGTGTCCTCTGGGATGGCTCCTCCTGGGCTGGAAACTTCCCACGGAGCAGGAGGAGGATGAGCCGAGAGCCTCCGAGCCCCCCTGATTTGTGGGGGGGGTTCTCCTCATCCAGTGCCCCCTCCCCAGGGCTCAGCGCAGCCCCCAGCCGAGCTCCTCAACAGAAAGGGGAACCTGGGGGTGCCCGGGGGGGGGGGAAGGACTCCCTTTGCCCACCACCCAAAATTCCACAGCTGCCTTCTTCCCAAGAGGACGAGCAACCACCCTCCGGGAGGTGGGGGCTGCCCCCGAGATGCCCCTCCCTGCATGGAACACAGCGCTGTCCGGGGGCTGTGGGGAAACTGAGGCACGGGACACTTCCCACGCCCCGCGGTGCCTCGCCCTAACAGCCAGATAACACATCTAAAATGTGTTTATTTCCATCCAGGCTGCTTTTTAATTTGATTATTTATCTCCCGTTTAGCCTCTGACAGATCAAAGGCTCAGCAGAGGGGAAGCGGAGCTGGGCCGCGCATGAAAATGAGCCTTGATACATAATTAATTAACGTAAAACAGTTGCATTAGGAGGTGCCGTCGCGTGGCTCTTTGCCTTAAAAACCGGAGTTGTGTAAAGAGCAGAGGGGATCCAGGGAAACACCTCCCCCTGCCCCGACCCCCTCCACCCAAACTGCAGGCACCGCCTCCGACCCTTGATTATCAATCTGCTTTTAATTCTATTAAGAGGTGGCCAGGAGAAAGCGTATCAATTTTAGATTAACAAGGTTATTAGCACTTAATTATGTGAGGTGTCTTTGTAATTGAAAAGGAAAAAAGAGGAAGCGCCATAAATATCCCCAGCCTCCGAGCTCCTGGGGGTTGGCGGGTGGCTCCTTATTCACCGGGCTGTGGAGCCATAAATATTAAATATCTTTGAAAAAAATTACAAGGCAGAGAGAGGATGCCCTCTGGATATTCCGGCACAGAATGTTCTTGCATTTACAAATATTCATTAACTGGGATCTGCAAAGTTATTTCCACCAAGACTTGGTGAATGAGCAAGCGAGAGAGAGAGAGGTTATTGGGGAAAAAAAAAAAAAAAAAAAAAAAAAAAAAAAAAAAAAAGAGTCTAGAGTAAATATTATTAGTAATTTTTATCTCTGCGTGTCCCTAATTATGGAATAATTAGGGAAAGTGCACATCTGCATATACAATCACTAACCTGTCAGTCGCGGGGATTTTCCTTCCTGGCCCTGCTGAGGGATGGAGCTGCCGGGGAAAGTTTTTTTTTCCCAAAAAAAAGTAGTGTTTTTTTTCTCCCAAACCGCAGCGGGGGACTCTGGGGACCCGCATGACACCGTCCCTCGGCACTCCCCGCCGAAAGCCCCAAACACTGAACACAGCCACGGGCTCTACCGAGGACTTGGAGCTAGAGAAAAATGTAAATGACAAACTCGGGCTCTTTTAATTAAAAAAATTCGGCAGAAAAGCGCTTCAGCGACACGTCACGGGCCAAACCCCTTTGCTGGGGGCTTTAAAAAAAAAAATAAATCCAAGGGCCAGGTATCGGGGAGAGGCCAGGTCTGTCCCCAGGGGCCACAGGAGGGGTGGTGGCAGAGCGAGTGTCCCCCCGTGTCCCCCTCCCTGTGTCACCTCCCCGGGCAGGGCTGCAGGGGCAGGCGGGGCCCCTCACCGGGGATCGGGCTGTTAATCTGAGCTAAACACATTACCGACGAGCTCATCAACAACAATCTAATTATTATGTGTGAGGCCAAGCTTAATTGCTTGTCCTTGACATGAGTAATGCACCCCCTAAGCCTATTAGCCAGTGTAAGCCTATTATTGTTATTATCGTGCTCACTGTCAAAAGTATAAAAGTAAAACAGTAGAACGGGGGGGTGGGGGGGAAATAATGTTGTGCAATTAGTAGCAAAAATACCCGACAAATCAGCTCGTTAATTGTTGGAGGAAGAGCCAGCTCCGCGCAGGATTGACAAGTGCCCGCTTTTTTTTAGGGTGGGAGCAGGGGGCTGCTCAGGGGTGATGCCTGCTGGGACACCCGGAGGGACAGACGGACAGACGGACAGACAGACAGACAGACGGACGGACAGGCAGCAGGAGCCACTGGCAGTCCCGCAGCCACCTCCAAGGATAAGGAAAGGGGCCCCAAAGCCATTTCTCCGCCAAGTCCTGGAGCTGGGAGCTGGGCTCCCAGTTGACCCTCGGGCCAGGTGATACCCAGGGACATCCCCCTGTCCCCCGAGCGCTGCCGGGGTTGTTAATTAGCGGCCGCTAATGAGGAGCGGAGGCTGGGGGAGTGGCTGAGCCGCGCTGCCTCCCGCGCTCCTCCCCGACTTTATCACCACTCGCAGGATGTTGACAATAATTTTTAATTTGCGCAATTATTAATCATTTTTTTCTATCTGCCTCATTTGCATAATAATTACTCCGCTCGGTGTTTGCCACGACTGTGAATGACAGTGTTTTAAATTAAATTAAGATTTTAATATTAATTTTTTTATTTGGGTTCAGGCTAATCAAAGCCTTGCTGGGGGCAGGGCCGGGGCTGCTGCCCTTCCCGAGACACCGAGGAAGAGCTCTGCTCCCTCACCCCTCTGCTCAAAGCTGACGCTGGTGTCAAAAACAGAGCTCAGGACCAGCACGGGGAGGGTTTTGACTCCCGAAGCAGCAGCTTTTTATCCCCCCGTTTCCAGGCTGGCTGCTCCTGCCCTGTACAGGATCACCCAGGCAGGGTGGGCAGGGGGGTCCAAGCCCAGCAGCAGCTCTGCAGGGGAAGGGCAGCTCAGCAGTTCCACTCTGTTTTCTACCCCTGTGCAGCTGCAGAAGCACCTGAGAGCAAAAAATGAGGATCTGTCAAGTGCAGCTCCACTCCTGAAGGCTGCAGCTGCCTGAAGTTCCGGGGAAAAAAAACCCCAAAACAAAAAACCCCAGGATGTTGCTGTCAGAAGGGGGAAGGAGCTGTCCCAAACCCCAGCTCACTCCCCAAGACCCCCAATTATTCACCCTCTTCCTCCCTGCCTTGGAACAAACACCAGCACACGGAGTCAGGTACAAAAAGAGCTTTTATTGACACAGGGGCTGGGGGGAGGTGACACAGTGAGTGACAATCCCGGGATGGAAGCCCCGGGGCTCTCCCGCTCCCGAGGAGACTTTGCTGTTCCTCTTCTCTCCTCCAGAATCCCCTCCCAGAGCAGCTCCGGCCCCTGTTTGCCCAGAAGAGCAGGCATCTCCATGGCAACCACTGCCTCGGCTCCCCGGGACTCCAAGAACCAGGGAATTTATTTCCACGCGTGGATCCTGGCAGGGCGGGGCTGAGGGATCCTCCCAGCCCACCCTCCAAGCACAACGAATCCCTCAGGTACACAGGGTCAGGCCTGGAGCCACAGCCCCCCCCCTGGGTGACACCAGAGAGGCCTCAGGGGACAAAGCTGCCACCAAACAATGGTGAAGGGAGGGTCCCAGAGCAGGGCGAGGGGACAGCTGCTCCCCAGAAGAGCTGGAACACAACTGAAGGAACAGAGAGAGCTCTGGGGGGAGGTGAGCCCTGCAGCACCCAGCGTTCACACCACGCTTTCACCATGAGGGAAAACCTGAGATTTAGGACACCCAAAGGCTCCTGAACTGCCCTCAAAAGCATTTGGCATAAAACAACGAAGCACAAATTTCCTACAGGCTGTGAGAAAACAAAACAGAGCAGAGCCTGCAGCAGTTGGTGTGGGAGCAGGGGAGAGCTGAGACTCCCAGGGGCAGTGGCCACCTCTGCTCCAGGTGGCACCAGGGCTCTGCTCCTGTCCTGCCCTGTCTGGAGGGACAGCCCTGGGCAGCTCCTCTCTACACCCATCCCCTGGGGAGAGGGGCTGCTGAGCACCCAGGAGGGGGCTTGGTCCCAGTCCAGTGAGCTGTGGCAGGGGGTGAGCTCCCCGTTGTGCTGCTTGGGGTGGTTCCTCACCCTCCTACATGTCCTCCACACTCCACTTGTAGGCCATCTCCTGCACTGCCTTCTTGTTGGCCATCCTGGCAAAGCGCTGCTGCTCGAACCCGTTGGACCTGCAGGGGACACCCCGGAGCCCCTGAGCCCAGCAGGAGCTGTGCTGGAGCCAGGAACCTTCCCAGAGCCAGCAGGAGCCCTGGCTGCTTCCCCTCCACCTGTAGCTGACAACTCTTGGTGTCTCTAAGTGAGAGCCCCCCACCCCTGCCTGCCCCTCTCCTACCTGTCCACACCATCCCAGCGATGCCCGGGCCAGATGTTGAACCTGTTGAGGGGAGGGGCTGGTCCCTTGTACCGGGGTTTTTCTAGGAATAAAAACAACAAAACTGCTGCAGCCCAACTGCCTGGCCCCCTCCTCACTCCCCAGGGAAGCTGTGGCACTCGGGGGTCACTCGACCTCCAAACCTTTCTTTTCTCTGCTCTCTTTGGCTTTCCTTTTCTTGATGAACTCAGCCATGGGGTCTCCTTCTCTCTCCTGTTCCCTCAGCATCTGATCCAGGTCCTGGTCATCAATGTACCTGGCCAGGGGCTTCTGCATCTCCTTCAGGGCCTCCTCCAGGTTCTGCTGCTGCTGCTTGCCCTGTGCCAGCCTGGAAACACACACAGCCTGACATCACACACAGCCTGACATCACACACACACAGCCTGACATCACACACACACAGCCTGACATCACACACACACAGCCTGACATCACACACACACAGCCTGACATCACACACACACAGCCTGACATCACACACACAGCCTGACATCACACACACAGCCTGACATCACACACACACAGCCTGACATCACACACACACAGCCTGACATCACACACACAGCCTGACATCACACACACACAGCCTGACATCACACACACACAGCCTGACATCACACACACACAGCCTGACATCACACACACACAGCCTGACATCACACACACACAGCCTGACATCACACACACAGCCTGACATCACACACACACAGCCTGACATCACACACACACAGCCTGACATCACACACACAGCCTGACATCACACACACACAGCCTGACATCACACACACACAGCCTGACATCACACACACAGCCTGACATCACACACACACAGCCTGACATCACACACACACAGCCTGACATCACACACACAGCCTGACATCACACACACACAGCCTGACATCACACACACAGCCTGACATCACACACACACAGCCTGACATCACACACACACAGCCTGACATCACACACACACACACACACACACACACACACACACACACACACACACACAGACAATCTGAACACTTACCCCTTGCCCCACTTGGCATACTGCTCATCCCTCTGGGAATTTTTCTCCTCTCTCTGCCTCTGCTCCAGCTGCTCCCGGGCCAGGTCCCGCTTCCGGCCCGACTTGTCCCGGAACACGGTCTGGGAATGCCTGGATTCCTCTGGAAGGAGCAGAGGCCTCGTGTCAGGGACTCCTCCACATTCCTGTCCCCTTCCCCTCAATCCATCCCCCAGCAGAGCCAGACAGGATCCCAGCTCCTGCCCTCCGAGCTCTCTGCTTGTGACTGGAGCAGAGGGAATTCCTCCTGCCCTCCCCGTGGCTTCCCTGACATTGCCTTGAATCCACCCTTTATAAACCTCTTATTCCCTGGGAAATGTGACCCATCCCAGGAAGCCTCCATCCTGCCTGGATGCTGCCCCACAGCTGATCCCACAGCCCCACCTTCCAAGTGCCTGGTGCTCCTCTCCAGCCTCCGGAGCTCCTCCTGCTCCCTCCTCAGCACCTCAGCTGACACCAGCCCGGCTTTCATCCCAGGAACCACCACATTCTCCTGAAAAACAAACCAAAAAAAACCCCAAAATCACAACTCTGCTGCCTGCCCAGTGAGGCAGGGGTGTGACAGCCCAGGGGAGGAGAGAGGTGACAGCAGGGACACAGAGGTGACAGAGCTGCCAGCCTGGTCACCAGCTGCCCCAGGGCAGAGGTCCCCACGCCCACCCCCCCACGGGAGATTCCTGCCCCACAGCTTCCAGGGAGGAAGCATCAGCAGGAGGGGGCAGGGGACACGCTCACCTTCTTGGGAGACCCCCCAGGAAGGAGCTCAGGGGGGCTCCTGGAGCGTTGCTGCTGCTCCCTGAGGGGGGGCAGAGCCCGTCGGGGGGGGGATAAATCTGAGTCTGAGGAGCTGCTGGGGGGAGGAGGCTGCAGGGGAGCCCCTGAGCCCCCCCGGGGTGGGGAGGGGGAGCTGGAGTCCTGTCTCAGGCCCCTCTGTGGTGGGGACATCGGCCTCGGCCTCCTGGTGGCTGGGGAAGCACCTGTGGGAAGGGATTTTAGAGGTGAAAAAATCAAGGAATCAGACAAAGAATCTCATGCAAGGAGTGAGAGACCCCGGGGCTGCAGCCAGGGGAGCACAGACAGAGGGACAGAGGGACAGAGGGACAGAGGGGCAGAGGGGCAGAGGGGCAGAGGGGCAGAGGGGCAGAGGGGCAGAGGGGCAGAGGGGCAGAGGGGCAGAGGGGCAGAGGGGCAGAGGGGCAGAGGGGCAGAGGGACAGACAGAGGGACAGACAGAGGGACAGACAGAGGGACAGACAGAGGGACAGACAGAGGGACAGACAGAGGGACAGACAGAGGGACAGACAGAGGGACAGACAGAGGGACAGACAGACCCACCTTTGGTTCTGCTGGGCCTGGTCCCTCCCCCGGGTGACCCAGTCCTCTTCCTGCGGGGTGGGGACAGCTCTGGGTCAGAACCAGGGCGCTTCCTGCGTGGGGGGGAGAGGTCTGGGGTTGGGGGGCGCCTGGGGGGCTTCTTGGGGGGGCCTGGATGGGGCTGCTCTCCCCGGGACCCCCCTGCCTGCAGCTTGCTGGGGGGTCTGCAGCCCCTCCCCCCACCCCTGGAGGGGGAGGGGTCTGGGGAGTCGTGACGGTGGCGCCGAGGGGGGGAGGGGTCTGAGGAGCCTTCGAGCTTCCTCCTGGGGGGTGACAGATCTGGGGAGTCGTGTCGGGGTCTCCTGGGGGGTGACATATCCGGGGAGTCGTGTCGGGGTCTCCTGGGGGGTGAGGGGTCCGTGGAGCCCCGGTGGTGCTGCCGGGCTGGCCGGGGGTTCTGGGAGCTGCTTCTCTCTCTCCTGGGGGGTGACAGATCTGGGGAGTCGTGTCGGGGTCTCCTGGGGGGTGACAGATCTGGGGAGTCGTGTCGGGGTCTCCTGGGGGGTGACAGATCCGGGGAGTCGTGTCGGGGTCTCCTGGGGGGTGAGGGGTCCGTGGAGCCCCGGTGGTGCTGCCGGGCTGGCCGGGGGTTCTGGGAGCTGCTTCTCTCTCTCCTGGGGGGTGACAGATCCGGGGAGTCATGCCGGGGTCTCCGGGGGGGTGACAGATCCAGGGAGCTGTGTGGCAGCCCCTCCCCAGGGGAGCTGTCAGGGGAGTCGTGGCGCTGCCGCCTGGGAGGGGAGAAAAAGGTAAAAATTAAACCAGAATTTGTTTTGTTTTGGCAGAGCCAGAGCAGAACCAAGCACCAAGCAGGAGCTCTGAAGCCAGCTCAGAGCTTCCTACAGGCAGAGTGGTGACTCCCTGGCTCGTGGGGAGCTGCCCAAGGACCTGCAGCCCCAGGATGTGTCAGGGCAGGACAGGGAGCAAAGGGAAAGAACCTGGAGCACCACACCTGGAGGCTGATGGAGCAGGACCCGAGGTGTCTGAACTCTGTGAGTCTTCATTCTGGTCTGGAACAAAACACAGTTGCCATGGTTACAGCTCTTCACAGTCTCTGAGCTTTCCAGCACTGCAAGGGTTGTTTTCTCCCTGGGCTGCTGTGTCCCTGCTCAGAGCAGTGAGGGGCTCAGCAGAGGGGGAGGGGAGCTCTGCTCTCACCTCCTAACAGCTTCCACTTGGCGTTTGTCCGGAATTCCTCCATGAGCTTCACCTCATCGGGACGCTCATCGATGAATTCTGCCACCTGCAGATGACCCCGGGCAAACACCTCAGCTCCCGAGGAGGGGAACGAGAGGCAGCCCGTTCCCCACACCCACAGCTCCCACTGACCGGGTTCCCCCCCTCAAACGCTCACCACGGGCATGTCCCCTTCGTCCTCCTCCTCCTCCTTCTCCTGGGCCGCAGCGATGCTGCTCCAGCTGACATCGTCATCCACGATCCGCATCCTGGCAGCGGGGAGAGGGCCCCGCCCGTCAGGGGAGGAACCGCCCCGAGCGTGCGGGCTGGGCCGGGGAGGGGACAGGACCGGGGCGGGGGGGGATTTGTCTCCCGGGAGAGGGGAGATTCCTGGCCCGGTGAGCAC
Source organism: Heliangelus exortis (assembly GCF_036169615.1). NCBI lineage: Eukaryota > Metazoa > Chordata > Aves > Apodiformes > Trochilidae > Heliangelus > Heliangelus exortis. The sequence goes on from NC_092447.1 coordinate 788,388, forward strand.
GGGAAGTTCTGACCCGGGGGAGCGGGGGAGGGATTTCTGCCCGGGAGGAGAAGGGAAGGAGATTCCTGGCCTGGAGGGGACACAGGGCCCGGGGGACAAGACCGAGGGGCTGGGAGAGGGGTCCCGGCGGGAGCTGCCAGGCCGGGCCCAGAGCGGGGAGCAGGGAACAGCCCGGACTGGGAGGGGGCGGCGATCCCGGGCCCCGCACTCACCCGTTCCGGCCCGCACCGCCCGGGGGTTTCTTCTTGCGGCGGCGGCGGGGCTGTGCGGGCTCGGGGCCGGGAGGGCCGCTCAGGTACCGCCGCAGGTACTCGGCTTTCGACAGCCCCGCCGCCGCCATGCTGCCCGCCTGTCGCCCGGAACTGACGTCACAAACCAGCGACGCGGAGCCAGGGACACGATGGGCGGGGCACAGACTGCCCGATGGGCGTGGCCAACCCGCTCCGGGGGCGTGGCTTGCGCGGCGGTGGGCGGGGCCACGAGCAGGCGGTTCACACGGTGGCTCCATTCACACTTTTATTGAAGGGGAAAAAGCCCCCCAGACCCCCCAGACAGGACCCCCCGGCAGAACAGGGACCCCCCCGCTCCCCCGCAGCCCTGGTCCCTGGGGAGGGGGGAGGCTGGGCTGGGGGCTGTGGTCCGGGTGGGCCTGGGGGGTGAGGGGGGGCAGGGGGAGGGTCCGGGCTAGCGGGCGGGGGTCTCGTAGCCCTCGGTTCTCATGTCGTTCAGCCCCAGCTCCTCGTTCTGGTCAAAGCTCCGCTCGTAGCGTTCCACTCGCAGCTCCGGGTCCTCCTCCGGGGCGTAGACATTCTGGGGGTGAGGGGAGGCCTCGGTCACACCCCACAGGGAAGGGTGGGGTCCCATCACCCCCTCCCCCAACAGCCAGACCCCCCCCCCCATCGCCAGCCCCTCTCCCTCCCCACAGGCCCAGCAGCTGTTCCCTTGCCCCGGACACAGCCCTGCAGGGAGCTCTGCCCACCCACAGACAGGAGGGAAAGGGAGAAAATCCACCCCAAACACCCCACGGAGCCCCCCAGCCCCTGCCCCAGGCCCCACCTGGAGGTAGCTGTTGCCTGCAGGGTCATCCATGATGAAGTGAACGTTCCTCCTCCCCTCGATGATCTGCAGAGAACACACCCTCAGGGCATGGGGGCTGCATCCCCCAGCCCCCCACCTCCTGCAGCTGCATCCCCCAGCCCCCCACCTCCTGCAGCTGCACCCCAGCCCCTCACCTCCTGCAGCTGCATCCCCCAGCCCCCCACCTCCTGCAGCTGCATCCCCCAGCCCCCCACCTCCTGCAGCTGCACCCCAGCCCCCCACCTCCTGCAGCTGCATCCCCCAGCCCCCCACCTCCTGCAGCTGCATCCCCCAGCCCCCCACCTCCTGCAGCTGCATCCCCCAGCCCCCCACCTCCTGCAGCTGCACCCCAGCCCCTCACCTCCTGCAGCTTCCCCACAAACTCCTGCAGCTTCTCAGCTTTGCTGGGGGCAGAGCTGTCCCCCAGGGTGAAGGGGTTCCTCTCCACCTGCAAGAGCAGAGCTGCCACTTCAGCCCACCCCGAGGGGTGAGGAGGGGGTCCCAGCCCCCCCCCTGAAGCAGCAGCACGGGGCCACTCACCAGCTCCCTGATGTCCTTCAGCAGCCCCTCCAGTGTGGTGAATTTCCCCCCCAGTGCTCCCATCCCCAGCTCAAACTCCAGCTCAGGGATCTCCACGCTGCAGGTTTCTGACTGCAAGGGTGAGACCCCCCCCTCATCAGCCCCCAGGCACCCCCAGGGGCAGGGAGAGACCCCCCGGGTGCCCCCAGCACCTTCAGGATGTCCCGGGTCATGTCAGAGGGGTCTGTGATCCGCAGGGTGATCCTGGTGCCCTGGGGCTCGATGGCTCCTCCAGACTTCACCTGGGAACAGCAAATCAAGGAGCTTTGCCCCAAAACCACCCCAAACTCCAGGGTTCTGCCTGCACCAGGCCCGAGCTCCTCAGGGGCAAATTCTCCCCTTTGTGTGCAGCTCAGAGACCCCTCCCCAGCCCCCCAGCCCCAGGGTCAGCACCTCCCCACCTCGTTGGTTCTGTGCCCACAGGTGTCACAGGCAGTGGCCATGATGATCACCTCCTTGAAGTGGGGGATTTCTGAAGCAAAGCAGTCAAGGGAAACTCGACAGAAGGAGGTCCCCAAAACAGGCTCAGGCTCTCCCAGGCCCTGCCAGGCTCTGGGGGGCAGCAGAGGATACGAACTAACTTCATGTTGGTGCTGGCTGGAGCGTTGCACTCGGGGCAGTTGGTGTTGAACTGCAGCACCTGGGAGGGGGCAGGGGGGGAAAAGGGGATGAGAACAGCACAGGGAGCCCCCCCCTGAGTGCCCTGCAGTCACCCACCTCGTTCCTCAGGTCCTCTGCAGGATCTGCTGCTTTCTCAGCCACCTCCTCACCCTGCCAGGGGGGACACCAGAGCCACTGTCACCTCCTGGCCCTGACGAGCCCCCCCCTCACCCCCCCAGCAGCAGGGACAGCCCCCCCCTCACCTCCAGCCCCAGCATGGCTGCCTGCTGGGGGCTCCTCCTGTAGTGAGTGACCACCAGGGCCTCGTCCTTCCGTGGGGCGTGGGGGTTCTCCACAAAGCTGTTCCCTGAGGGGTCGTCCAAGATCTGCAGGAGGAGGAAAAATGCTCAGGGAGTGACCCTGAGCCACCCCTGGGCAAGAGGGAGCTGAGCTCCTGCCCCCACTCACAAAGGTGAAGGGGGAATGCACTTCCTTGAGCTGCCTCAGCCTCCTGATGAACTCCTCGATCTTCCTGGCCACCTCCTCATCAGTTTCCTGCAGGAGAGGAAACACTGGAGGGATCCCAGGGCAGAGCTGAGGGCAAAGATGGGAGTGCCAGCAGAGAGGGGAGGAGCAGCAGGAGGAGGAGGAGGAGGAGCAGGAGGAGGAGGAGGAGCAGGAGGAGGAGGAGGAGCAGGAGGAGGAGGAGGAGGAGGTTTCCCTGTGGCAGAACTCACCCTGCGGAGGGGCTGGTCCTGCTCCAGCCCAGCCAGGGCTCTGTCAATGATCCCCTCAATGGTGGTCAGGACTGGGCAGGACACAGCAGTCACAGCACAGTTAGGCACAGCCCAGAGGGGTTAATCCCCCCCTGCCAGCCCACAGCACAGAGACTGGAGCCCACGGGTGGGGGCCACACGCCCACCCAGGCACCCACCTCCCTTCTGGGTGAAGGCAGGGATCTCAAAGTCCAGCTCAGGGATCCGAGCCGTGGCACTGTCGGTCTTCACCACCTCCCTGTTCATGTCCTGCAGGGATGGGCAGGGAGCAGCCTGAGGGACACGCTGGGCTGGCAGCCTCCCCCTTCCCAGCAGGAGCAGGAACAGCCTGGACATTCAGTGCTTGCACCCTGACAACCACCACTGCTCCTCACGCAGGGTAAAGGCTGCCCCAAGCAGCCCAGCCCCTGGGGACAGGGACAGGGGGTCCCTGCTCACCTGCCGGGAGGTGACAGCCAGGCTGTAGCACACCCCCTGCTCCTGGATCCTCCCAGCAGACTGGATCTCAGTGTTGGACCAGGAGCAGCTGTCGCAGGCAAAGGAGCTGACGATGATCTCTTTGAAGAAGGGGATCCTGGTGAGCAGGAGCCGTGTCACCCCCTGCGGCGGCAGCAGCAGCAGTGAGGGGCCTCGTGGGAACCCGGGGGCGAGGGACACCATCACCCCCAGTGCCCCTGCTCCTGCCCGAGGGCAGCTCCCTGTCCCCAGGCTCTGCCATCCCCCAGCACACCCCCGGGCAGCCATTCCAGCCGCCCCCTGCCCTCCGCACCCCACTGCCCCCCGGCAGGTCCCTGTACCCAGACCGACCCCCGAAAGCTGCTGAGGCCCCGGCTCTCCGGGCAGATCCCCCCTGACCCCCGGTGCCGGTGCCCGTCCCCTCCCCAGCAGCCTCCCCGTGCCCGGCACCTGAACCCCACAGCTCCCACCCCGTCCCCCCGCACCCACCCGCGGCCTCCTCACCCCACAGCCTCCGGGGCTGAGCCCCCCAGCAGCCCCGTCCCTGCCCCCCGCAGGCCGCTGCCCCCCGCTCACGTTGCGGTAACAGTTCATGCACAGGGACTCGATCTCCGCGGGCCGCTGCTCCCCGTCCTCGGCGCTCAGGGGACGGAACAGCGCGGCCCCCCCGGCCCCGCCCGCCGCCTCCAGCGCTCCCAGCGCCGACATCTTCCCGGCGATGCCCGCCGGCGCCCGGAAGTGACGCGCGGAGGGCGCGACGGCCCACGTGACGCGCGACAGTCACGTGACGAAAGGGAGCGACACAACCCCGCCCCAGCGCTGCGGCGCCTTTTATTGACGTCAGCCCCGCCCCTGCGCCCCCTGCCGGGCTACCCGGGTCCCCACGCCACTGTCACCCCCCAGAGACCCAATGCCCCCAGTGCCCCCCCAGTGCCCCCAGTGACACCCCTGCCCTGCCCTCCCCTTGTGTCCCCAGATGTCCCCAGTGTCCCCTGATGTCCCCTGATGTCCCCAGATGTCCCCCCGCCACCCGCAGTGTTCACCAATGTCCTCCTGCCTCTGCCACCCCCAGTGTCCCCCGGTGTCCCTCATGTGGCCAGGCTGCGGGCCAGCTCCCTCCAGGAGCCGGGCCTGCAGGTCCTGGCGTCGGGGCGGCCCCTCGGCTGTGTCCCCGGGTGTGTCCCCAGGTGTGTCCCTGGGTGTGTCCCCGGGTGTGTCCCCGGGTGTGTCCCCGGGTGTGTCCCCAGGTGTGTCCCCAGGTGTGTCCCCGGGTGTGTCCCCGGCTCTGTCCCTGGCTGTGTCCTTGGGTGTATCCCCGGGTGTCTCCCTGGGTGTGTCCCCAGCTGTGTCCCCTGCTGTGTCCCCGGGTGTCCCCCCGGGTGTGTCCCCGTGACCGGTGTCTGACAGCCTGCTCCCCATGTCCTCCGCCTCCTGGTGCAGGGCACAGCTGAAGTCCCTCACCCTCAGCTTGGTGTCCCCGTGGAATTCCTCCACGCTCTGCTGCACCTCCCGGGACAGCTCCTGGGCACGGCCCGGACGCTCTCCCGGGCTCAGCTGAGCCTGCAGCTGCTCCAGGTTCTTCTGGATCTTCCTGTGCATCTCCTGGAGGTGCTGGCCGAGCCGCTGCGGGGTGTCGGGGCTGTGCGGGAGGAGGTGCCACGGGATCTCTGTCACCATCCGCGGGGCGTGGGGCTGGGAGGTGTCCCCCAGCTGCTCGGGGGGGGAGGTGACCTGGGCGTGGGGGGACATGAACCTCTGGACCTCACCAGCACCCCCAGGAGCTCGGCTGTCACCAGGTGCCACCGCAGGGACACTGATCCAGCAGCTCCCGGGTGAGGGGACGCAGGCGGTGCCGGAGATCCCGCAGGTGCCTCCCCACCTCCCGCTGGGCTTCGTCCAGGTGCGGGGACAGCTTCACCCGCAGGTTCTCCAGCTCCCTCCTCAGCACCTTCCGCAGGCTGTCCGTGTCCTGGGGGTCCCTCTCCAGGGGTCTCACCTTCTCCAGGAGGTTCCCCACGGAGCCCACCCCATCCTGGACGCTTCCCTTCGGTTTCCTGCGGGACGGAGCAGACCCTCACCCCAGTGTCCCCCCAGCGCGACCCCAATAAAGCTGTTGGCAACTGAGATAATTGCTGTCCCCGGGAAGGAGAAGAGGGGTCCCGAGGAGCTTTGGTGGGGAGGGGGGGGGAGCTCGCCCAGTACCCACCCCACGTTCCTGCCCAGCTTGGAGCCGCCCTTGTCTCCGGTCAGCTGGATGAGCTCGGTCCAGAAGCCGCTCCGCCCCGGTCCGGCCGGTGCCACTGGGGGTGGGAGGGCAGCGGTCAGCAGGGGAGGGGGCCCTGGTGCTGCCCACCCTCCCCCGGCCCAGCTCGCCCCGCTCGGAACCCACCCGGGAAGGTGGCCAGGAGGGCGAGGAGAAGCGCAACCCCGAGAGCCATGGTGCGCCCGGTTCCGAGGGGTTCTCGGGGGTCCCGGGGAGCACACGGGACGGGCCCGGTTCCTCCGGACCGGCTCCGCTGCCTGCCGGGTCCCTCCCGCTGCCTTTATAGCCGGGGGCCCGGCGGCGATCAGGCGCATCCGCAGGGGTCGGCTCTTTGGACCGGACTCGGTGCAAACACAACGTGGAGGTTCCCCCCGGAGAGGTGACGCGGGGACCGCTCCCCGGCTGCCCCTTCACCCCGGTCCTACCGCTCCCACCGCCCCCCCCGAGCATCTCCCAGCCCGAACCCCCCGCCCGCGTTCTCCCCGCGGTGCGGAGGAGCCCTGGGGACGGGGCTGACCCTGCCCGCTGACCTTCGCCCCCGGGGAGCTGCCGGAGGGGACAGGGACAGGGACAGGGACACAGCTGCAGAGCTTGCAGCTCCTCCGGCGGGGGCTCGCAGCCCAAACCGGGGGGAAAGGGAGCCCGGACCCCCGAGATGGGGCCAGGGTGGGTGTGGGAGAGTGAGCCCGGCTCTGGCCGTACCGGGGGACGGCGACACAGGCGCAGCGGCCGCGTCTGCAGCCCCCGGTCCCAACCCGCCCCCAGCACAGCCCCGCTCCCCCCCCGGGACACCAACACCCCCCCTCCCTGTCCTCCCTTTGCCGCTTGCCCTTCCCTGGGCTGAGCCGCCCACGGCTGCAGCGGACGAGACCCCGGGACCCCCACCCGCCTGCCCCCCGCTTCCCTTCCCCCTCCCTGGGGTCCGGGCTCGGGGGTTGCTCCCCCCTGGGAGCAGCAGGACCAGGACCAGGTTTCCCACCCCGTGGCGGTGGGAGAAGGGGGTGAAGGAGGGACACGGAGCATCGTGTGCATGGGGAGGGGACAGTTTATTTCTGCCAGGGGCAGCGGGTGTGGACACTGCCGGGGCGAGGGGACGCGCGGAGACCCCCGCAGCGTGGGAGGGGCGCTCAGTGTTCGGCAGGCTCGGTGGAGCCGAGGAAGGCGGCCACCTTCTCCCGCACCTCCTTCTCCAGCAGCTCCATGTGATCCTCCACGCCCGCGGCACCCGTGTCCAGCTTTCCCTGCAGCTCCTGCAGCCTCTGCACCAGCTGCTGCCCCAGGGCCTCTCCGAAGGGGGCTGCCCGCTGCCGGAACGCCTCCAGGCTCTGCTCCACACGCTGCTCCAGCTGCTGGGCCAGGGGGGACAAGCGCTGCTGCAGGTCCTCGCCGTGGCCGCCGGCCACTTGCCGCAGCTCCTGGACCAGCGGGCTGAGCTGGGCTCGCAGCTCCTCGGAGCTGGTAGCCAGGCGGGCTCGCAGCTCCTCGGTCACCCGCTGCATCTGTGCCGTCAGGCTCTCCAGCTGCCGGTTGAGCTTGTCCTGCACGACCTGGGCGTAGGGGCTGAGCCCTTTCTGCAGCTCCGCCACGCTCTGGTCCACCTGGGCCTTCAGCTGGTCGGCCACGGGGCTCAGCCGCTCCTTCAGGCTCTCCACCCCGCCGTCGATCTGCTGCTGGAGTTGGTCGGCGTAGGGGCTGAGGGACGCCTGGACGCTCTCGGCGTTGTCCTGCAGCCTCTCCCGCAGCCGGGCCGCCTGCTGCTCCAGCGCCTGACGCAGCTCCCCGGCCCCCTGGTCCACCTGGGAGCGCAGCTCCTCGGCGAAGGGGCTCATCTTGGCCTGCAGTTGGTGGATGTTGGTGCTGATCTGCTGGTGGACCTCGTCGGCGTAGGGCGCCAGCTTGGCCTGAAGCTCCGACAGCTCCTGCCGGATCTGCTCCTTCAGCCGCTGCGAGTCCTGCGCCAGCCGCGCCTGCAGCTCCTTGGCGAAGGGCACCAGCTGCCCCTGCAGGTACTCGGCGTAGGAGTTGACGGTCTGCAGGTTGCTCTTCAGCAGGGTGCTGTGGACATGGGGCACCTCAGCTCTCTGGTGTGGCCAGAGCCCCCTTCACCCCCCCCGGCCATCCCCCCCTGCCCCAGGCCCCCTGCTCCGCTCACCTGAGCTGCTTGGTGATCTCGGATTGCTGCAGGGTGTCCACTGACTCCTTGGCATTGCTGCCCAGATCGGTGAAGTACTTCACCAGCACGCTGGCCACCTCGTCTGGCTTGACATCAGCCTGTGCACCTGTGAGCAGACACGGGGGTCAGCACCAGCACAACCCGAGACCACCCACTCCCCCCCCTGGCAGTGGGGACCTGCGCTCCACCTCACCTGAGAGTGCCAGGAGCACCAGGACAAGGGAAGCCACCTTCAAACCCATCCTGAGGGTGCCTGCGGGACACAGAGAGGTGGTGAGGGGAGCCCTGGATGCCAGCAGCTCCAGCTCTCCTGCCCCACCATGCAGCCCTTACCTGCTGTGCTGCCTCTGGGTGCCTCTGGTGCCGGGGCTGCCTGGCTGCTATTTATGGAGCTCGGGAGCCCTTGGCGGGTTCCACACATTCCTGTGACACCAGCTTGGACTTTAGCAAGGTTGCAACGTGGAAGTGCCTGAAGCATACCCAGCCCTGACATCACCCCCAGCCCTGACACCACCCCCAGCACTGACATCATCCCCAGCCCTGGCATTACCCATGTGGGGGGCCCAGGGCTCAGAGAGGATGGGGTACACACCAGCTGTGCCCACACGGTGCTGGTGCCACTGGATCTGAGACCCCAGTGCATACCCAGCCATGGGAGTTGGGGTCTGGGCACATGCCCCTGGGTCACAGCCCACCCCGGGATGTGTCACCCCGGGCTGAAGGGCATGGCTGGAAGGGAGAGGGATCGGCCAATCTTACGCTCTGCCCCGAGTAAGGCCAGCCCCGTGGCACCGTGCCGGGGTCGGTGCCCCCTGGATGTCACCCTTGTCCTGTGTGTGCCCAGGCCAACCCCAGGCCTGTCCCCACGGCTGCCACCACCGCGGGGTGGGCAGTGCCCTTGCAGTGGGCACCGGGCTGGCTGCACGCCCGCCAGCAAACACACAGGGACACACAGGGACACGCAGGGACACGCAGGGACACACAGGACAGAGCCCTCGGGAGCCCCGATCCCCCAGGATTTCCCAACTCCTGGCCCGAGGCAACCCCCTCGCAGCGAGGCTGGCAGTGGGGACAATGCCGGCAGCCGCCCCCTCCCCGCCAGCCCCACCGACCCTGACCTTTGCACGATCCCCCCCGGCTGGCTGGGGAAGGGTATAAAGGGGGAACCGGGGCCGCCCCGAGGAGCAGAGCCCGGCACAGGTGAGTGAGGAAGCCCCCGGAGGGGGTCGTGATGGGAAGGGGTCGGGGACGGGGATGGGGCTGGGACCCCCGTGCCACCTCCTCTGCTGTCTCCCCAGCCATGAAGTTGTCGCTCCTGTTCGCACTCACCTGCACGGCTGTCCTGGCAGTGGGAGCAAGTAAGGGGGGGTGAGGGCTGTGGGTCCTGGGGGCACCCAGGAGGGGTGCGCAGCCTCCCGGCTCCATCTCCCCGCTCCCACCGGGGTTGTGCTCGCAGGGGCCGAGGGGCCCAAGGAGCCGGAGGCGCTGAAGTCGGTGCAGGAATACACCCAGAAAGCCACCGCCATGGCCAAGGAAACCTTCACCGCCCTGCGGGACTCGGAGGCGGTTCAGCAGGCCAGGTGCCCCCTATCTCCCCCCCACCAGCCCGGCCCCCCGGCCCGCCCCCCGCGCTGAGCCCCCTCCTCTTGCAGGCGCTGGCTCTCGGAGACGTCGGCGCTGGCCAAGGAGAAGCTGGCCTGGCTGAAGGAGCACTTCGCCGACCTCTGGAAGAAGACACCGTCCCCATAGCCCCGCAGGGGGGTGGCCGGGTAGGGGCCGGCCTGGGGTCTCCCCAGCCCCCCCTCCATCATCGTGGTTGTTGAAATAAAGCGGCGCTGAAGCAGACGTGGTGGTGGCCTCACTGGAGGGGTGGGGAGTTGTGACGAGGGGGCTGCACGGTGGGGAGGGTCTGTACCGGGCTGCACCCTAGCAATGGGGTGAGGGTGTGGGCAGTGGGGTGCTGCTCCTGGGGGGGATCCCCTGCTGTGGAACCAGCCCCCACCGTGGTCCAGCAGAGCTCTGTGCCGGCAGAGCCATCCACAGAGCTGTCAGTGAGGACAACCCAGAGGACCCTCCTTGCCAGCTCCCTGTCCCCTCCCCCCCTCCCGTCGAGACCCCCGGGAGTGCCCCTCGGCCGCGGCTGCTGCCCCCCGCCAGCATCCACTGCAAAGACTGAGCGAGCTCCAATAACTTAAGTCACGTTTATTTGACAAAATGAGGGCAAAGCTGAGAGCAACGCCGGTTCGGGGAGGGGAGGCGGCGGGAGGGGAGACGGGGGGTCCCCAGGGAGGACTGGCCTGGCCTGGGGCTCCCGCAGCCCGTCCCCAGAGCACCCCCAGGGGGAAGCCCCCCAGGCAGGGTGGGGAGCGGGGCTGGGGTCAGTTCCTGGTTCAGGCCACGTTCTTCTGGAGGTCGTCCAGGAGGGTGATGAAGCGGTTCTTGAGGGTCTCGGTGTAGGGGGTGAGGCGCTCCTTGAAGTCCTGCAGCAGGGGCGTCACCTTCTCACGCAGGTTGCTGAGCTGCTCCACCAGCTTGGCCTGGTACTCGGTGGCCTGGGGGATGCCCTTCTCCCGGATTTCCTCCAGCTTTTGGCTCAGCTTCTGGCGCAGCTCGTCGCTGTAGGGGGCCAGGTTCTTGCGCAGCTCCTCCACGTGCCCGCGCAGGCGGTCCCGAGCCTCCTCAGCCACCGGGGTCAGTTTCTCCTGCAGCAGCTCTATCTTCTGCTTGGTCAGCTCCTTCAGGTCCTGGGCCACGGGTGCCAGGCGCTGGCGGTACTGCTCCAGATCCTCCGTCCACTTGGCTGAGAACTGGTCCAGGAAGGGCCGGATCTTTGCCTTCACCTCCTCCAGGTCCTTGGTCAGCTCCTGGCGCAGGGACTCCGTGTCCTTCAGCCACATCTCCCGCACCTCCTTGTAGTAGGGGGCCATGTCCTCCCGCAGCTTGGTGGCGGCTGCACCCAGCGTGTCCAGGCTGTCGGTCAACTTCAGGCTGCGGGGAGGGGCAGGGGGGTCACACAAGGGCGCCCGGGAAACCCCCCCCCCCGCCAGCCCCTGCCACACTCCCCACAGCACTTACTCCAGCTGTTTGCCCACGGCAGAGGACTCGAACTGGGAGACGACATCCTTGCCGCTGGCCTTCAGCGTCTCCAGGTACACTTCCACCATGTCCTTGAGGCGATCCAGGGGTGCCTGGGGCTCATCCTGCTGCCAGAAGGAGCGGGCCTGGATGCCTGCGGGGAGAGCGCGGGGTGCTCAGGACGGGCTTCCCGGCGGGAGGGCTCCATCCCTGCCCGGCTCGGGAGTGGAGCTGGGAGCTGCCCGTCTGCAGCCCGGATCCTTGGAAGCTGCGGTGCTTCCCTCAGTGCCCTGCCGCCCTCTGCCCCGGCCCCCCGGGACCTACCAGTCAGGCAGAGAAGGGCGAGGGCCACCACCACGGCTCTCATCTTGGCGCTGAACCTGGGGGCAGAGCGAAAGAGTTGAGCGCAGGGCGAGGTGGTCGCTCGGTCCCCCCAGCCCGACGTGAGATGGGGTCCCCGTCCCACCGCACCGCGGCACTTGGAGGGACGGGGGTCCCCGGGAGCCGCCCGGGGCTGGGGGTCCCCGGCAGCCGCCGGGCTCTTACCGGCTGTGTCCCGCTGCCGTGCTGCCGGTCGTCCCGTCTGCTCCGGTCGCTTCCCGGCGCCGCTATTTATGGAGGAGGAGGCGGCCGGCGATAAGCCAACGCCGCGGCCCCGCAGCCGCTCCCGGCCCGGCCATGTGGCCCCGGGTTCAAGGATCGTGGCGGGGCCAGCACCGCGGAGCGCCGGCTTGGCAAGGGCCGCCCGGCCCCGGGGGCTGCCCCAGGGCGATGGGGCCGGCCAAGGAGCCTGTTTACGCTCCCGGTGACCCAGATTCCTGCTGGCTGCTGCGGGGGCCCCTCGGCAGCCCCCGGGGGTTGGCCGCCGGCCCGGGGACAAGGTTTATACCCGCGGGGATTTGGCCTGCTGTACCCAGACCCCTCGTCCCCCTGCTCGCTACCGCGCTGGGGCTCTGACACCTTCCCCGGGATGGTAGGACCCGAGCTGCTCCATCAGCCCCTCTCCTCGGGGTGTCCCGGGAGCTGTGACCCCCTGTGAGCTCACACCAGCCCTCCCCGGGGATCTGGGCACACAAGCAAAGGCACTCGGACACCGGCCTGGCTACAGCACCCCGGCAGAGCCACCCCAAACCTCCCCACAGCTCCACCCCAATGCCACCAGCCTGGGGACACAGGGCTGAGCCCAGGGTAAGACTCTTGGTGTGAGGGGATAGGGGAGAAAGGGGACACAGCCCCCCGACTGTGCTGCTGGGGAGCGTGCTGGCAGCTGGGAGGCAGCTGCTGCATCCCCTGGGAATGTTGGAGGCTCAGCTCCCTTCCCCAACCCCGTGTGTCCCTCCCTAGAGCTCCTGGACAGCCCGGCTGTGGAAGGACGTGCTGGACAAGCTGGGCTTGAGCTGCAAGGCAGCTCCTGCCCACAGCAGGACAGGGAAGGGCACAGCTGGTTCAACACTTCATCCTCCCGAAGGGATGGAGAGGGAGGTAGGGAGGAGCTGGGGGAAGCTGCACAAGGCCTGGCTGTGTCTCAGGTGGGGGGGAAGCACGGGAGAAAGGCTCTGGCATCCCGAGGTTGTGTCCCTGGGCAAAGCTGGGAGCAGCAGTGGAGGAGGTGAGAGCTCTGGACACTGGGTGGCTGGGGAGGGAGTGTGGCTGCACCTTGAGCTTTCACCCCCGGAGCTGTCCCCGCCTCCACAGCAGGCGTTGAGCAACAAGGCAAACAGGAGACCAGAGAAGATCATCATCATGGTTTTATTTGTCATGATCCCACTGTCCAACTAATTGACTAGTTGCAAGTGACCCACAAAAAAAATGGACTGAGGGGTTACTGAAACTTTTTTTTTGTTTTTTTTTTGGTTTTTTTTTTAGTCCAACATAAATGAGGAAGAAAAAAAAATACTTCTGACATTTCCAAAAAACAGAAATAATAGCAAAGTATATTAATATACATTCAACATATACTGCGCGTATTGATTACTACAATACAAAGCAATGATAAAAAAAGTGTGATACTGCGAAATGGCACGGGTCAGCGAGTCCCTGCTGCTTCAGATGCTTGCTGGAGGGTGGCCATTGGCTCTCCCAGAAATACAGTGTCATGTAAACAAAAGGAACACAAACCAAAGGTACAGAGCAAAGGCTTCACCCATGTCCTGCTCCGGCCTGGACCCCCAGCACCGGGTGTGAGACCATGGGGGGCTGGGGGTGCCCCAGCCAGGCTGCTGGGCAGCTGCAGAGTTTGTCTCCTCTCTGTTCCTGGGGGGCAGAGCCTGGCAGTGCTGCCTGCCCAGGGCTGGGGAGAAGGGGGAGGTGGGGTGTGGGTAAGGATAGCAAAGTCACCTCTGCCGTGCTGGTTTCACACTTCCTTCTGTGCAAATTCAGGAGGGCTGGGTCAGGGTTTTTTTTTTTTCCTTTTTTTTTAAAAAAAAAAATATTCCAGAAAAGTGTCAGTAAGAAGAATGTGAGCTGTAGGCTTGTAAAGTCCCAAAGGCAATGATGACACCAAGTGCTCCCGAGCCCCAGCTAGGGGGGCGGCTTCGTGCTCTATCTGCCGAGGAAAGGATGGAAAGGAGGACAAAGAGGAGATCTACACACGCCTGAACTGTATAAAGGAGAACACCACTGCTGCCACTGGCACGAGAGAGAAAACCAGTCACAAGTACAATGTCATCAGAAGAAATAAAATACTTTGAACAAAAGGTGCAAGTCACAATTCATATAGAACAGAATCTAGTTAAAAATTTCTCTCAAACAGAAATTCCTTTCGCCTTTTATTAATAACAATAATAATAAAACAACATTTACCAAAAAACAATTCCTACATGATCAGGAGGAGGAGAAGCCAAGAAAACAAAGGGAAAAAAAAAAAATCTGTTTTCCCTACATTAAGCCAGGAAAAAGAAAATAAAAACAAAACAAAACAAAACCCAAGTTGTTTGCAGATCAAAACAGAAGAGGTTGGTGGGGGCTGGGGGGAAGAGGGGATCCTTTCAGCACACCGACAGACGGAGAGAAGGAACAGAGCAGACAAAGGTGAGACAAGAAGCGTATTGCACCAGGGGTGGCTGCTCCCCGCCGGAGCCCTGGGGTGGGGGGTGGGATCTCTGGCACCCTCCTCACCCAACAGTGCTGCCAGGACAAGGGCGAGGGAGCTGCAGGACAGCATGGCCTGGGGATCCCATGGGACCCCCCTCCCTGCCCCACCGGGCACGCTGCAGGCATCAGTCCCCTCCATGGGCTGTGCCCAGGGCTGGGGCAGCCCCCAGGACCCACTCAGCCTGGGTCAGGACAACCCCCCCAGCTGTGAATCCTCTGCTGCTGCCTCCAGGTAGGACTCAGGATGTCTGGTGATTTCGGTGACAGCTGGAGTTACAGGCAAACATGGCAAAAATTAAAGAAACCAAAGGAACAACACGCTGGATGAAGTGATTATGAGGAAAGGGGCCATGGTATTCCAGTTAGTCAGAAATACTACGGCAATTTGGCGCGATGCTGCTAGATACTGTTGGTTTAAAATGGACCTTTTCATTTCAAAGCTGTACATAAAACCTGTGAGAGAGAGAGAGAGAGAGAAAAAAAAAAAAAAAGCAGAGATATTAGGAGACAGCAGAGAACAGCTCTGCTTCCACAGCCCTCCACCTCCTTCCCAACCCAGCCCCACCAGCTGCACCTCTGGAGCAAGACCCCAGAGCTGCGAGGGGAAGGGGAGGATACTCAATCAGTACTCACTCCCTCCTGGTTACACCCCTGCCTGCTCCATCCCAAAGGGCACCTCCGGGTGCTTGTAGCTCAGCAGGATGTCTGTGATACACGTCGATGGGTAACAGGAGGTGTTTAGATGCTGGTTGCCGTCGCCAAGGTTGGGATGCTCTTGACCTTCCAAACTCTCCCCGCATTCTGCAAGGGTGAGAACAACATCAAAGCTTGCAGGAGGAGGGCTGAGGAGATACAGCTGCAGGCCAGCAGGATGTCCACGGCCCCAGGGGTCACAGCACAGGCAGGGCAGCCCCACGGCTTCTCCAGGCAGCTTCCACCACCCAGGCTCTGACCGACAGTGACACCCAGGAGTTGTCCTCCACCAGCACACACCCCTACTCCCTGCAGGCTTGGAGGAGAGCTGGCTTCACAACACAGCAAGCTGCTCCTCTCTGCTCCAGATCAGACCCCACAGAGCCCCCCACACCCTCCCTGCCAGGTCCTCACCCTCGCTGTCCCTGTCACGCAGCTGCTGGCTGGCCATGAGTGAGGACTGGCTGAGGACAGCATCAGACATCCGAGCTGAGCTTAGTGCTTTTCCTGCCATGAGACTCATTCCAGGCAAGTTATCTAACTGCACCTGTGGAGACAGCAGCACACAGTCAATGGGGGCTGGGGATGAGGGACCTGCTGCACCCCCAGCACTCTGCCAGGCTGCCTGGGCTGGGAGCTCCTGCCAGCCTCCAGCCAGGGCTTCCAAGTACCAGTCAGGGGCTGGAGAGCCCAACTCCCTTCCAGACCTCCCCTGAGCTAACTGGGGAAGAGCATTTCTCACGTACAGCAGAAGGGAGCTGTAGCAAAAACCCATCAAGATATAGGCAGGACAGTTCCCAGCAGCCCCAAACACAGGGGAACCAGAACAATTGCTCTCTGCACTCGGACAAGGTCTGGACCAGGCTCAGAACCAAAGGTGGGCTTGGTGTGCCCACAGAGCCTTTCCTCCAGGGTGACCCCCACCCCCAGCGGGCACGTACGTAGGCATCATCACTGTTCTGTATGGTGTGATGTCTCTGCAGGGTCCTGGGCCGTGGGTGCTCACTGGAGGAAGGTCGCACGGGGTAGCCCAGCCCGTTGTGGTCAGGCACCTGCATGGCTTGGCCGGGGGAACTCCTGTCCATGCAGTTCCCCACGATGGACTCTTGAAAATGAGACAGGACAGAAAAGGGGCAGGTTAGTACCAGGCACCTGCAGCTCTGGGTGACACGTGCCACCACAGAACGGTGGCTCTGAGGTGGGGTGAGGACGTGCTCCTCACTAGTGGAGCAGTGAGGTGCTGGCTAGGGGGGAGGGACCCCTGGCTCCTCTTGTTAAAGTGACACAGCACCAGGCTCTCCCCAAGATGGCCCTTGGGCAGGCTTCTCCCTCCAGCACTGCGATCCCAAAGATCCAGCTGCCTCCGACCAGGTCTATAGAAGCAGCTCCAAGATGGAGGGAGAGGGGCAGCAGAGGACAGGAGCCAGCCCCTTTCTGCCTGCTGGCACTGCTGCTGAGCCCCCAGCTCACCCCCTCCCTGCTCTCTTCCTTGCCCACATCGTTACACAAGAGCAGAGGGAGAAGCCTCTCCCCAGCCTCCAACACGGGATGTTCTAGCAGGGCCCTTCGGCAACTGCAAGCAACACAATCTCGCTGGAAGAGTTGGCCAGGATCTTCACCTTTATCAGATGACTTCTCCCTGCCCCCCTACAATCTGGCTGCAGGAGACACGAGCATTCTGCCTGGCAAAGTCCATCTGCACCGCAAGCTCTTGAGAGCGAGGGTAAAGGCTACATTCCTATCAAGCAAAACCTCCCGTCATCAAGTACAAGATGTTTGGAATAAAGTCCTGAGCTATGGTGGAGCCCGGGCCCGGGCCCGGTGCACACAAACAGCTCCCTCTCTGCCAGCAGCCCCGTGGAGCACAAACATGTGGACGTGGCCACGAGCACCGGGGAGCTGCCCCGAGGTGACACAGCTGCAGGTAGATCCCACAGCCCGAGCTCTTGGCTTCAGCAGGGCTCTGGCCAGCAGGCAGCCATCTCCTGCCGTGCCGGGACACCACACCTCCTGGCTGCAGCTGCGCGGTGCCGGGAAGATGCTCCCCAAAGACTCATCCGTCAAGTCACCTGCATCCCACCCAAACTCCATCCTGGCCATGTTCTGCCCACCCCCGAGCCCTCCACGCAGCCCAGCACCCCACTCCCCGTGGCGTTTCCCCCCGGAGCCAGGGCAGCAGGCAGGAACTCCCTCCCGGGGTGGGCTCCCCCCTGCCTTTGCCCCGGCGCGGGGTTACGTGCGGTTAACAGTCAGCTTTCCCGGAAAAGCCAGAAGGAAAACATGAGGTAACAGATGTTGGCGGAGCTGTGCCACCCACGCGCGGCTCGGGACGCCGCTCCAACTGTGGGAATGGTTGCTGGGGCCGGCAGACTGCCCCCCCCCCAACCCCACAAACAGCCCCGGGGCTCCCCCCCCACTGCAGGGAATAAGGGGGGGGAGGGAAAACAATTCCCCCGACCTGGAGTAGCCCTGACCCAAAAGCTGAGCCTGGGCTGCCAGCACAGCCCCTCGGGGATGCAGCTCATGCCGGCCTGAATTCCTGCGCCTTTCCCTGCTCTGCTCCAGCAGCAGAAAGCCTTTCATCCCCACATCCACGGGGGACGGGGCTCCTTTGTGTGGGGATGGCATGTGACACTGGCAGGGACACTGGCCCAGCTCTGCTCCTTCAGCGCCCAGGTTTCCCATGGGCAGCACTCCCAGCTCTGTGATGGCCAAGGCTGGAGTGAAACTGGAGCGAAACCGGAGCAGAGCCGCTCAGAGGTGGTTTGGTCACAGCCTGACCACGGATTTGGTGGATGCTGTCACGGTCTCTGGCTGCCATGGCCAGCAGATGCTCAGCACACAAGGCAGGGCCTTGAGCTGAGCTGTGTGCAAGCAAGTGCTGAGTTTTGGTGGGGTTTACGTGTAGGTGGGGGTACTCAGGGTGGTGTCAACCCTGCCTGGAACCAAAGTGGCACAGGCCTGGTTCCAAGTGGGTTACTGAAGGAAGGAGGAAAGCGGCTGCATCTTAGGACTCAGCTCACTGGAGGAGTCCTCCTCACAGCCCTGTCAGAGGGGTTTACACAACACTATTTGTAAACATTTACTTGCTTCTACTCATTTACAAAGCCTTACAGTCTAAAGTCCTTCTCCCTTGTGTAACTGGCTCCAGCCCCACCAGCAGAAGGGCAGAAATAGAGCCTCTGACTTCATCAGATCTTGTTGTTCATCTAACGTCCTGCAGAACGACCACGCCAACTCGTGACTCGGTACAAAATGCCCCTCAGGAGCTTCCAACCTCCCCCTCACTCGGGGCAATCCTCCCCTCCCACGCTTCAAGAACCACAGGGAAACTGAGGTCCAAGAGCAAACACATTGGTAATCCAAAATTCAAGACAACTTCAGGAAAGCTGTGCCTTGTCTCTACCCCAGGGCCTGGCAGGCCGGCTCTGCCCTCCCAGCCAGCCTGTTCCAACCCAAAACTTTCCCAACAAACCCGTGCTGTGTCCCCAAACAAAGCCAGGCCCCCCGTGTCCTGGACACTGCTCCTCCGCAACAGGGGCCCCCGTGCCAAGGGCGAGCCCTGCAGTGAATACTGATCCCCCCCAGCCCAGCCTCTCCTCAAAACCCTCAGAGCAAGGAGCTGGGATGGTGTTTGTCACACAGAGCAACCCTGCAATTACAGCTGGGGCAGGAACTTCTCTTACAGCACATGGCTGCCAAACCAGCCACCAAGGAGCACAGGAGCAGCTGAATCCAACCCGCAGGAAAGGTCTCTGCAAGCTTAAACTCCCTTCCTCCAGAACCAACCCCTTCCAGTTCCAGCAGGGCTGGAGTTTTGTTGCTGCTGCTTCCCAGAAGGCCACAGGAGCTGCTGCGAGGCAGCGAGGTGTTTATCCCTGCTCCCACTGCCATGTTTGGGGAAGCTTCAGTGACGCCAGGATTCAGGGGTCTCTCCTTCAGGGAATGAACACCCTGCTACAGCTCGGGGTAGGCTGGTCACCTCCCTGTCCCTAGCCCAGTGTCCCCACAGGATGGGGAATGTCCCACAGACGCTGGCAGTGCTCGGGGACCTGTCCTTTACCTGCCTGCAGAAGTAGGTCAGCCTCCCCTGAGAAGCAGCTGGTTTGGTCCCCTCCTTATTTACCAGGGTTTATTCCAGAGCCAATGCCTGCAGTCACTGACAGCCACAAAAGCCAAGAAGAATCTCGGCAGTGCTGTGCTATGCAAAGCACGTCAGGAAGCCCCTGCCCTGCTGGGCAGAGGGTGTCCTCAGGCAGGCAAGTGGCCAGGAGGGCAGAGCCTGTGGCCCACGCGAGCAGCAGGGAGCCTTACCTCTGCTGGGCACCTTGTTCCGACCGAAGGTGGCCGCGGGCTGGTGTCTGTAGGGCTGTGTCCCCAGCTCCTGGGGCTGACTGCCAGTTCCCAGCAAAGATTCGGGGTCCCCGTGCCCTCCTGCGTTTACAAGCAGAGGGGTCTCGTGGCAACCTTTGGTCAATGTGTTTGAACTCTTACTGTCTGGAAAGCTGTCCCTGGCAGCCTCGCAGGCGCAGTCCTCCTCCATGCTCTCCGAGTGGAACAGGGCTGGCTGGTGTACGTATCCGTGCGGCGGCACCGCCCCGGGGACCTGCTGGCTACATTCCTGTGCCCTGATTTTTAAGAGGTGCTGGGGGCTGCTCTGGGGGTGGTAGGAGTCGGCACTCTGGTAAGGCAAAGACAAGGACTGGCGCTCCGAGAGGCTCTGTCCCACGCTGGCGCCCATGTTCCCGGCATCCCCTTGACTCATGTGCCTGAACAACTCTTGGAATTCTTGCTGCTGCTGCTGCTGCTGCTGCCGTCGCTTGATGAGCTGTGCAAATTCTGCCTGGGGCAGCCTCATGTCCGTGTGCCCCGTGAGCGAGTGCCGGGGGGAAAGCAGTCCCTGGAGGATGTGTGGTACCTGCTGGTGGCGGCTGTAGTCGGGGGGTGTTGGGGACAGCAGTGCCTGCTGTAGTGCCGAGGCCGTGTAGTGCTGCTGCTGCTGCTGCTGCTGATGTGCATTCTGAGGGAAACTGGGATACTGGTCGAGTTGTGGGACCTTCAGAGCTTGCTGAGCCGGAGGAAACCCAACTCCTCCCGAGGGGCTGTAGCTGCTGGGGGAGACGCGAGGCTGCTCTGGGAACAGGTGGGGGTGTAAGTGCACCTGGTCGTAGTTGGCGGGGGGGTACCTGTTCACGTTCAGACTGCAGAAGAGAGAAAAGAAGGAGTGACTGCACTGCACTCTGTGCCAGGCTGCCTTCTCTGGGCAGGAGGAGCTCCCTGCACCACGCAGCCTCCCACAGCCCTGACCCAGCTCACTGCCCAGGGGCAGGGAGGCAGCTCGCTCCCCAAAACCCAAAACCAGCGCAGCCCTGGTCTCACCCCGAGTCCCCTGTCCCTGTTTTTCCTCCCCCCTGAGAGCTCGGGGGGGCTGTGCAGCAGCAGCCTCACCTGTGGGACTCGGCGCTGTCGGCACTGAGCTGCTTGGAGAGCTGTCGGTGGCCGTAGGTGAGGGAGGCCATCAGGCTGGCCCGCTGCTGCAGCTGCAGCTGGTTGGCACTGGGGCTGAGGGACATGCCCCGTGTGTGGGAGGACATGGCCTGCCCGGCCACCAGGTTGTTGCTGACCATGTCGCCGGGCTCCTGCACTTGGATGGTGACCTGCTGAGGCTGCGACTGCTGCTGCAGACCCAGGCACGTCAGCCCCATGGCGGGAGGAGGGGAACAGTTACCGGACTGCGGGAAGATGGTGCTGTGGGACGGCATCCCTTGGAACTGGGACTGGGAGGTGGCACCTAGGAGGAACAGAGATCCTCAGGACCAGCGGGCTGGCCAGCCAGAGCTGCTGCTGCTGCTGCTGCTCCTCTGGGCCAGGCTGGGAGTCCCAGCAGGTGCCTGGGGGTGAGGAGAAGCACTGCTCCCGCCCGCTCCATCACCCTGCACCAGCGTGGAAAGGTCACAGCCAGAGCCCCTTGTGCAGAAAGAGAAACACAGCAGAGTTGACAGCGATTTGCATAAACCTCAGAGTATCAGCCCTTCCTCCCCACCCCCGGGAGTGATAAGTAAGGATCTTATGACAAGAAACCAAACAGCACGTTCCAGCTGGCAGCTCCTCACAAGCTCTCGGTAACACCAGCCCTTGCTGCCAGATAGAGAATCTTTGACATCGGTGGCAAACCACGCAAGGCCTGGGACACAAGGGGCACTGAAGCCCCCAGCACCCCTGCCCGTGGCTGTCCTGGGGGTCAGGAAGGACCACGCGGTCCCCGAGGGGCGCAGACGGCTCAGCCAGCACTCACCGTGGGGCTGCAGCACGCTGCTGCTCACAGGAGGTGGGCTGCTGTTGGGCTGCCTGAAGAGATGGTTATTGGGGTGGTTCGGGGGCGGGCTGGATGGCTGGATCCGTAACCTAGGCAGGGAAACAAGCACCATGCCTTCTCATCACGCCTGCTCCTCATTAAGATGCCTCTTCTGCTGCAAGAGCTGATGCCAAAGGCTGCGCTTCTCATGGTTTCAACAGCCACCATAAAGCCCTCATTTGGGATTCTGAGCTCTTTGCAGCTCAGCTTCTCTCCTGGGAGCCACCCGACCCTCCCAAGCAGCACAGGGAGTGAGCACAACCCCATAGCTGCCAGAGAAACCTGGGGACAAGGACACTGCAGGCTCGCCTCCTGACTGTGGCTGGTGAGAGACCTTCCTTCCTCCATCCCCATAACTCAGCTGCCTCATCTACAACTCAGGGTGCTGAACCAAGGACTCTCACCCCATCAAAAGCCCAGAGAGGCACGAGGCATCCAGCAGCAGCTCTCAGCAGAGAGCAGAGAGAAAGCGGCTGCTGAAGGTAACGCACTTCCAAGAGGGTCAGGAGGCAGAACTGAAACATCTGTTCAAAGCAGTTTGTGCCTTTGAATCCTGCTCCTTTGCTTCTAAAAAGTCCTTCAGACAGAAACTAGCTAAAAGGACCAGGCACATTCCCCTGGGAAATGGCTATGCCATTCTCACTCTAAAATTCCAACACAGCCCTGGCCTCTGCTAACTGTGTTAGCTCATCCCTGGCCTTGAGAGCAAGTGAAACCCATTCCCCAGAGCCTTCCCAGAGCCATGTCTTTACCTCTGAAGCTGGTGAGTGAGCAGAGCTGGCTGGTTTTCACATGGAGCTTGCAGGGGTGGAGATGGCTGAGGTGGACGGATACAGTCCTGAACCAGGCACCAGGAGGAAACAAGAAGTGTTTTTCATCAATGATGTCCCAACTAGTACATCTAGAAAACACTGACTGGTGAAACAGGATGTTCCCATCCTCTCCAAACACCCAACCCCTGACTGCAGCTGTGGCAACAGGTATGCAATCCTCACTGCTCAAGTCCTTCAGGCTCACTTGTCACGACAGCAAGCCCAGCAACCTGTCCCACTCAGCCCCACCAGGATCTGCTTGGCAGCTGCAGCAGTGCAGGAAAACACAGCTAAGGCTTCAGGAGGTCTGACCCAAGCTCCAATACCTGGATCTGCTGATGAAGAATCTGATGGTGCTGCTCCTGCTGGTACAACATGTGCTGCTGCTGGGTCTTCTCCAGCGTCCTCTCATCCATGTGCCCACCATACATCTTCTGAAGCTGCTCACACTCCTGTCAGGAAGCCAACACCCCCTCTCAGAGACACCTCTGTGTGCATGGCACACTTGCTGTGCACGAAGGCGCTCTCTGCAGCCTCTCCCTCTGGAAAAGCTAGCAAGGAAAGCCTGCTCCATTTCACTGAACAGAATGGGGTGTGCAATACCATGGCCAGCTCAGGACTGAGACAACAGAACAGGATGCACGTGACACTGTGGGACCCACAGTGCATGTGGGACCCACGAGGGCAGGCAGAACAGCCCAGCTGTGGGCACAGCACAAGGTTTGCTCCCCAAAACAGAGGGGTGTAAGCCCCCAGGGTTCCCAGCCTGCTGGTAATCAGCAGAAAGGTTTAGAGGACACTTGGTGGGGTTGCTGCAGGTGCATTCCTCGTCTGGAAAGCCACTGCTGCGTGTCCTCAAGCATCAGCAATGAAGATTTCACCTTCTGCTTCCTGAAGCAGCGAGACTGAGACAACAAAAGCCCTCACAGAGGCTCTTTGGAGACAAATCCCCCTCTTTTACCTGCTGAAGCTGTTTGATGCTGCTGTTATTGCCCATCTTCTCCAGGTGGGCTTTGAAAGCCTGGATGCTGGCAGCACCGTCAGAGAAGCGCCGGACCGGGGAGAAGCGCTCGGTGGGGAGGTGCAGAGTGTTTGAGTCCTTGTAAATAGAACTGAACACATGGGGAAGTGGGTTAGTGGTGCCAGCTAAAAAAATAAACTCCAGCACAGAGACATTTCATCTACACCAGCCGTGCCAAGTTTTACCTGCCCACTCACCCAGAATAAACCATGGTTTAGATCAAGAAATGAAGTGCCACCACCACTGTGAGCAGGAACCAGCACAACCCAATATCCTCAGTGCCCAGGCAGACAAATGTGGGGTAGGGCTAGAGATGGCTCAGCCACAAACCAGCTTCCAGGTGGGCAGCAACTCATTGTCCATCCACACAGATTCATCCATCTCTTGGGGGAAAGAGGGTCCCAGAACCCATTCAGCATGTTACAAATCTAAAACTGTCCTTTTTTGTAGCTCCCTCCTGACCCCACCAGCTCCCCAGGAGCCTTGCCTGCCCCCTATACCCCTGAAAAACAGGAAGAGCACATGGAGAAAGGAACCTGATGTATCCTGCAGCCTCTGAGGAGGAAGAAGGGCTGGCATCCACATTTAGAGGTGCACTGAGTTAAAAATGAGGGCAGGAACATAACTCTGCCAAGTGGGGGAAGTCCTTCTAGTGCAGTAACCAAGCCATCACACTCCCTTCACCATGAAGTTCCTTCTTCACCATCAGAGGGAGCCAGATTTTTTTCAGGAGCTGTTTTCTGCCAGAGCTGGGGCTCCCCATTATCAAAATCGAGCACTAAGCTGCTGCCCTGCCACGAGGTGCAGCCTGTGCCACCCTTACCAGGGCTGACTGCCACCCACATGGCACAGTGGGCCCTACAAACAACACAACCAGGTTTCTGTGCAAATTCCATCACCAAAACCCAGCAAAATCCCATAAAAATGGCCTCTGCCTGTGAGAAGGTCGTGGGGATGTGGTGTTTACAGCATATCTGACATCCTGGCACTCAACCCCAGAGGAGCCCATGCTGGTTGCTCCCCAGCCACCCCAGTGCAGGTGGTGGTGCCCTGGCTGCCCTGAGCATGGCTCCTGCCTGAAGCCCATTCCACACCAAATGGAATGGATTGTCCCACAGAGGCTCTTCCTTATCAGGAGGTGATGCTGGGCCACTTCCAGGACACTGAGTTCTTGGCTCTGGCTCTGCTGTAGTGGGATGTGCTTTTCTATTGATTTCTATTGATTACACACACAACTGTCTCCCAAGGCTAGAGCTGCACCCCTGCCTCCTGATGCCACCCCAGCCCCTCTCCTGGTCCACTGCATCTCCTGTTGTACTGAGGAAAAGCAGAAGCTACAGACACAACTATGCTGAGGTTGCCAAACTCGTGTGGCCAAGGCAGAATAACCATAATGCCCTGGACAATTGTTGTATTTCAATTCTGCCTTCAGATGGTAAGTTCTTGTGTCCCAAACCAGGTGTTGCACGAGAAGACAGTTTACAAAATGTGAAGAGGTAAAATAAAACTGCCCTGGCATGCAACAGCTGAGCTGTTTATGTGAGTACACGGGATTGGTAATGGTCCCTGTGCCATGTCTGCCTCAGGCACAGGCTGGGGCAGTGGGATTTAGGCCATGGTCAGATGAAGTTTCCCTGGTTTCACAGGTGAAATGTCAGGCAGGCAAACCTGAGGCAGGCTGACAGCACTCAACAACACTGAGGGTGGGGAATCAGCAGATACCACCCTGCTCATGATGCAACACAGCAGCCCTGGGGCGCCAGAGCCACGAGGCAGGGATGACACCAACTTATTTACAGGGTATGTGCATTTTAACACTCTTGTAAAAAGTAATTTCCTGCAGTGCGGGAGTGACCCAGCTTACCTGTACAGCTGGGAGCAATCCTCAAAGCTGGACCCAGCACATTCTGCTTGTTTTGCAAGCTCCTCTTCCTATCAAGCTTCTCCGTGACCCCAGAAACCTTTCCCCTCCTGCTCTCCCCATCCCTGAGCACCTCTTGCAGGGCAGAGCTGTGCTTATCTCAGCTCTCCGTGGTTCCAGCGTGGCACTAGCCTTGTATCAGTCTGCTCAGAGTTCACCTGTCTCTGCTGATTACATCAGTGCTCAGCTCAGCAGGTATCTGGCGACAATAAAAAGCCCTTTGTGGAGCTTGCCAGTGCGAGCTGGCTGCGAGGCTGAGCAGGAGCACCAGTCCTGCCTGGAGACCAGCAGGCAGCAAACTCTGCAGCTGCCGTGGGCTCCTGAGGTTCCCAGCACGGGCTTTCAGCTCCCTCTGGGGCATTAGTGTCTCCCCTTTGCTGCTGTGCCAAGGACTCCGTGTCAAATCCACACCACTCACCATCAGGAGGGCCCCACCCACACACCCTGAGTGTGTTTAGGTCCAACCTGTGCCAGTTCCCCCCATCCCAGACAGTGATTGTTTTCCCACCCCCCCTTCCTATCCCCACAGCTTTCCCATCAGGGGTTCAGATCAGAAATGTTCTGGAATGACTCTTGAGAAGCTTTGCAAAGAGACTTTGCAGTCAGAACACACAACTCTGGTGCAGAACAGTGAGGTTTTTAAGCTCTGGTGTAGATGACTCTTGGTGCAGCCTTTTGCCTGCACCTGCCTCCAAAAATGTGGCCGGACACCCTCTGCTCTCTGGGTCTGCTCTTTGTCCTCCTTCCTTCTCCTCACCCCTCCCTGCCAAGCAGGATGTCCTCAGTGCTCCATTCCAGGTGACATTGAGCAGGTTTCCTGGCGCAAAGCTGCCCGAACGGCCGGTGCCATTACTCACCGGTGCTGATCGGGGACCAGGTGTGGAGCCCAAGCCCGGGGTCGGAAGGACTGCTGTCCTAGCTGCCTCTGCAAGTCTGGAGGGATTTCAGCTGTAGGGTTGGTCATTGCCAGAGTGTGCCTTTTTGACCTATTTGCCAAGTATCTGCAACAAGCAGGAGCACATTTTATAAGAGACTGATGGGAGTACTCCAAAAACGGAGTGTTAGATAATCCAGAGCCAGCAGGAAGGAAGAGTGTTTGCTGCCCTGCTCAGAACCAGCCGGGGAGAAGCCCCCCACGGCCACGCTGCCCATGCCCCTTGCATTGCTGGCTCTGCAGTGCTCAGGGGACACGTGTCCTCTGAGCCACCCGTGTGCTACTGCCAGCCTTGGAAGGCAAGAGCAGCCATTTGCTCTTCCCAGCAGGAAAGCCCCGTTTGTCCTCCAGGGGAACACTGGGATGTCCCTCTGGGAATACCCAGGTGACCACCTGCCCTCACCATGGTGAGTCACTCCACTGCAGCAGGTTTGCCTCCTGCTCCCAGGGCCCTGCTGAGCAGCCACGGGGACGTCTGCTGTGTGCGTGGAGCCAAGAAGAGCCACAGACAACCCTATCAAGAGCTGGCCAGAGAACAGGCACTGAGCAGAGCTGCTGCTCAGGATGATGCCCTCTGCACTTCAGACCTCCCTCTGGGAAGCCCTGGGGCTGGCCAGGAGCAGTTGGTCCCACCAGGGAAGGTGGCACCAGGACGACCCCAGGAGAGATGAGGGGTGGCTACCGAGGAGCTGGGGTTGTGTGTAGGGTAAAACCCAGAGCTTCTGCCTGGGTCAGGATGAGCTGAAGGGCCCTGCAGCTCTGCCAGGCACTGCCTGGCCTGGCTGGTCACTGCCCACAGCACTGCAGGAGCAGCTGGGGCATGGGGCCAGCACTGGAACACCTGGAGCACCAACCCTGGGTGTCCTGGGAGCTGAGGAGCCCGGGGGCCCACGCTCGCCCACCCAGTGCCAGGTGGGATGAATGCCCACCTAAGAACCCAACTGCTTCTATTCCCATGAACCAGCACACGGAGGCAGCTGGGGTAACTGTGACAAAGATCACCTGGCCAGTGACACCGGGGACACTCACAGGGAGTTCTCAGCCTCACTCTGCTCCCCTGCTCATGCTGTCACTGCAACTTCAACGGGTGAAGCAGAGAAGAGCAGCAAGCAAGAAAGCTGTTGCCTCCTCCAAGCCCAGCCACTCTCTGCCAGCTACTGAAGCCACTTAAGCAGAAGACAGCAAGTTAACAGAATGAGTGCTTAGTGTTGTGGTAACTTGCCAGAGCCTGTGCCATTAGCTGATTAAGAATCATTTGATGCAGACGGGGAAAGTTTCCCAAAGAGCTTTAGAGTTGTGGTTTGCTCAGATCATTTTATTTCAGACCTCCAGGGAACAATCAAATCATGAGCTATAACAGCCTTATAGGTGGAAGGAAGTTTCCCAAAGCTCAAAGGAGATGTGACTGTTCCCCAGAGAAGAGCAAAGACTGTGCTCTCCTCTCAAGGTCAGATCAAGGAGGGCAAAAACTGCTCACTGGTGGCTGCATACAGCCTGTTCAGAGCAGTGTTCTGAGAAGCTAAATATTTGCATCTGTCCCTGATGTTAATGCTGTATTTACCCTTCTCCTCTGGTGACTACTGACATGTTGCAACATTAGGGGGTGGAAAGCAAGTTAACACACAACCTGGACAAGGCTTTTTCTGGGCCATCTGGTGGAAGAACAACATGGTAGGAAAGGACTAAGGGCAGCACTGTCAAGAGCAGCAAGTGACCTGTGGGTCCAAGGAGATGTGTTTTTGGTGGGACCTGAACATCTCGGTGGTTTGCAACCTACAAATCCTGCATGAGGGTTTCAAAAGGCTTCTGGCTGAGCTAATGCTTTGTACTTAAAGATTTAGAAATCTCAGGTTTTAGAATAGGAGAGGTGAAAATCTGCCCAGGTAAGAAGTCCAGGCAATCCCTTGCCAAGAATCAGATTAATCCAATTCCCACAGTCAGAAAGACTGCCTGCCCCCTCAAGTGTTGTTGCTGGACACCCTGGGCCCTAAGTTACAACTTTCAGTAGCCACCTTGGCCACCCAGCTGTGTACAGAGCCTGTGGCCCTGAGCCCCACAAGGGAGGACAGTGCACAGTTAGGGTACTACAGCTCCACAGGGCTGAGCACAAAGATGAGGCTGGTAAAGAACTGCAATTTAAGGCTCCACAGAGAACATGAGGTGTGCTCTGTGTCACCCCTAAGGCAGGGCTGGAAGTGAGTTCTTTCACGTGCACCAGCAGTCCTTTCTCCTAAGCTGGTAGGCACAAGAGCCTGAGCACACACTCTGCACAGTCTGCCACTGCACACACCCACTGCTCAAATCCCCCCTTGGCTCTGGAGCACTGGAAGGAGAAGAGCTGGAAAAAGCTCTGGAGGACAGCACCCACCCACCTCGGGGCTCCTCTGCCTGCACCCAACCCCAGTGTGAACCCTGAGCACAGCCCTGAGGAAACACCCCCGAGCTCGAGGTGGTGGCCTCTACAAACTGGGGGGCATCCAGGAACCTTCTCAAGTTTGAGGCAAGGAAGAGGAGCACTCCATCACCACACCAAGTGCACCAGCTGGTTAGCAGAGAGGGAGCTATGCAAAAGCTGCTATGAAAATGTTAGCAAGGACATGGTTAGTATTTTCATGGCTTGAGGAAGTACAAGCATGTCCTACCCGCTTCCTGGTACATGTTTGGAGCAGACAGAGAACACAAGTTTCCAGCTTGTTACCTACTAATCTTTTCCTTCTTGGAGCAAACTATTTTAAGGCTTACTGTTAAAACTAGAAGCTAGAGGTACCCCTATTTCCAGCAAGCTCACTTTGTTGAAGGCATCAGAGTTGGATGTTTACTGCGTGTCTTGAAACCAAAGCTCCATGGCTCCCAGGGCCGTGGGGGGAGCCCTGCCCCTGTGCACTGGCTCTGCAGGTTAGTGTGGACTGTGTGCAAAGGAATTCAGCAGTTTCAGACCTTCTGGAGAGCCTGCTGCTCAATTATCTCACCCTTTCAGGGGGAACCCAGCTTGGTAATCACCCAGTAGTGACAGAGAAGTGCCTACAGCAATCAATGCCCACATGAACAAGAGACACCTTGAACCTTGGCTGCCACTGACACTGTAGCCTGTGCTGAGGTTGCTCGTGCATTAATTCAGCTGTGGAGCACCCCAGGGTGAGCCTCTTGGAGGCAGTAGGGGCAAACATTAACAGACTGGGAGTTACCTCTGCACAGCCTCCTGGTCTGGCTCCCCGTCCGAGCTCTCCTCGTCCACAGGGGTGACTGCTGGGACAGCCTGCAGAGACAAGAGCAGCCATGGGCCCCAGGAAGCAGCTGGTGCTGTCCCCTGACCTCCCAGCAAGCTCTCCCAGGGATGAGGCAGCTCTGCAGCACCAAGGACACTTGGCCAAGAGCTCCCTCCAACATTCCCTCCCTGAGCCAGACCAGCCTGTACAAGGCTGCTGCTTCTTTTGGTGCTGGCAGAGACACGGATGCACTGAGGAAGAACAAACATGTACTAACACCCAAGATGGACATTTCTAAGCATGCCACCAGCCCTCCTCTTTTCTTTTGCTACTTACTGGTGTCATGGTGACGAGTGGAGAGGGACCCCGAGGTCTCTTGAGCAGCTGCTGTGCATGCAGCTGGATGTTGGCTCCCCCGTCGGACGCCCGCCGGCCCAGGGGGCCCATGCCATTCAGCAGCTGCAGGGTGGGGGGCTGCAGCAGGGACTGCTCCTGCCAAGCACAAAGACAAGAGGAGGAACTTCTTTACTTTGAGGGTAGCAGAGCACTGGCACAGGCTGCACAGAGAGGTGGTGGAGTCCCCGTCTCTGGAGACATTCCAAGCCCACCTGGACACCATCCTGTGCAACCTGCTCTGGGTAAGCCTGCCCCCTGGCAGATGATCTCCAGAGGTCCCTTCCAACCCCTGGCATTCTGTGATTCTGGTTTTAAGTAACTACATGGAATAAACCCTAAAGAGACAACAAAAGCTTGAACCTCAGAGAGTCCAAGGAGCTGGCAAATAAAGAGAAGACAGAGCACCCCCTCACCCCCCACTCTGGTGGGGCACAGGCTGCAGCAGGGAGCATGTGTGTGGGTCAGTACCTTGTACTCCAGCTGCCCCGTGGGCTGCAGGTTCTGCCTGGGCAGCACATTGTGCATGAAGTTCACATTGGGGGTCACCTGCAGGAAGGGAGCCTGAGGAGTGACACGAGGGAAGCCAGGCAGGAGCTTCTGCAGATCTTCCATGACTTCCGTCCTGTGCAATCACATTTATGGACAGGTTAATCAGCAATGATGTGAACAGAACTACCCACTAGTGAACTCACCTTCAGGTCCCCTCTGTCAGGAAGCTGAAGTCCAGTACTCACCGTGGGTCAGCTACTCCAACTGTGTGCCTCCTCATGGAGAGGTAACGGACCAGAGCTTCAGGTGATGGCTCTTCCCCTTCATCACTGTCTAAGTTCATTGTTCCATCAGTCTAGGCAGGCAAAACATTGGAGATGTTGCAATCCATGGTGAGTTTCAAGAAAAAAGGCTTCAATATGAGCCCAGGAAAAAAAATGGTGGGGGTTCTCAAGGGGTGTACACCTCACCTCCACAATTTGGTTCTCAGGGTTGATGAGCTGGACTTGTGGCACGTTGATGCTCATGGTATTGCCTGTCTGTTCTGTCTGCTGAGCAGAGAGAGAAAATCAGAAGTGGCATCTCTTGCAATCCCTTTACCAACACTGCTGCATTAACACTAGTGCACAGAATGAAGCACTGGGGAACAGGGAGGTCACCCTGGAGCCAGGGGAGATGTGTTTATTCTTAATTCTCACGGGGTTGCCTCATTTCCCCTTCTCCCTTCTGTTCAGGCAGGGTCAGCATCTCTCCTGCTTCCCTTATGACCTGGCCCCTCTAAAAGCAAACATCCACTGCTTGGGCAGCAGCACAAAATGAGGAAGAAGCATTGTGCAGCAGCCCTGGCCTGTATAAACCACAGCTCCCAACCAACAGCCCTCACACTTTCTTCTCTGTCTTGACCTAACACCAGACTTGCTCTGCAGGGTATCCACTAACACCCAGCCCAGGAGCAAACTGTTCCTAACCACAGCATCCCATCACCCTCAACACTCATGAAATTCTTGGATGAGAAATGTTTTGACACTCCTGCCAGGATGAGGATACCCAGAAGCCACTCAAGAGTTCATCAGGTATGGGACTGTCTGACCCTCCAGGGCTGGAAGAGCACTCTGCAAGCTGGATCTACCTGGATATTGGGGGAGGTGGGGAAGGTCATGGTCCGTGGTATACTGGGGGACGCTGCAATGCGCAGATTCTTGTGTCTCTTCAGACGGTCGCAGAGCAGGCTGTAGATTGCACTGTAGTGATCGTAAGCATCAGCTCTCAATGACTAAAAGAGGAAAAGGAAAACGTGGTCAGTCCCTTTTCTCAAGCAATAAACCACACCCCAGGCTGTGTTGAGGCTGCTCAGTTCCCAGGGGTGTCAGGCAGCACAGGGCCCTGTCTCACCTGAACGGTGCGCTCCTTGTCCAGCCCCATGTCTGCCATGGCCAGCAGCACGTCCTCGTTCAGTGGCTCCATCTGCCTCTCTGTCTTCAGATGCTGGCACTCAGCGATCAGCTGGGGGAGCACAGACACAGCCTCAGCCCCATGCTCCCCCCTGCACGCCACTGAGTCACCGCGCAGCCCATCCGCGGGGCTGGGGCTGCCAGCAGCTCTGCGGGCTGAGGGAACCCACACGGACCCAAACCCGAGGGCTTTAGGCTCTCGAGGCCATGGGGGAAAGATCCACGAGCACTGCAGCAGTGCCCAGAACCCGTCTGCAGCCCAGCAGGCACCCGGCAGACCCTGCTCCTCACCCTGTCAAACTCGGCGTCGGCCTCCCCGAGCTTCATCCACTTGTGTTTGCAGATCTGCTCCATGGAGAGCCTCTTGCTGGGGTCCAGGACCAGCATGTGGCGGATCAGATGTTCACATTCTGCCAGGGAAGAGAGAGGGTGGGTGAGCCCCAAGGAGGGAGCCTCCAGCTGCAGGGGACAGAGAGCTTTCTCCTCTTCTCCCCAGGAAGCCACAGGCAGCACAAACGTTGCTTCTCCTCCTGTGCTTCACATCCCTTCAGTCCCCGAGGTGCCACTTGGCTGCAGACACTTGGTTTCCCCATGCTGGGAAGGGAGGCAGCCAACCCTAGGTGGCACACAGTCCCCCTGTCCCTGCCTCGCCAGAGTCCACCGGGGACACCAGTGGCTTTGGGGGTTGAAGGACCATGTATCCTCTGAACATTCCCCACTCAGCAGCCACTCCCTGTGAATGATTTCTCCAGCATGTGACGTGTGTGCTGTCACCGTGAGGTTCTCCCACATTTCAAGTTGGACCTGAGCTGGCTTTTAAAGCACCAGGGGTTTGAGGAAGCACAACGAGACCCCAAGGAAGGCAGCAGGCAAGGAAGCTTTTGGGTGGGAAACTCCACCCATCAAATTATTCCTTAACCTGACAGCAGGCAATCCAGAACCTCCATATGACTCACTCTTAAGTCTTAATTTGTGTTTTAACCTGAGAATTAATTACGCTTTCCTGACCCCAGACAGCCCAGGGCCCCTCACCTGTGGACATGAAGAAGGGGATGCGGAACTTCCCGCTCAGCACCCTGGCCCGCAGGTTCTGCAGAGTGCTCCCATCAAAGGGCAGAGCTCCACAGACCAGCACGTACAGCACCACGCCGAGGCTCTGCAGCCAGAACAGAGGGAGAGACTACACTTAACAGCAGAAAATGGTGTTTCAACAGAATAAAACTGTGAGAAAGAAGAAAAAAAGCAACCGAGGCAGCGCTGAAAGGCAGGGCTGCCAGGCAAAGCAGGTTTTGGGCCTGCTGGTGCCATGAAAGAGACTGTCCCACACATTTTGTGCCCTCTCAGGAGCTTTTCCCCCCAAGACATGTACTAGGTGTTCAATCAGAGTGAAAGTGAGATCAAAAAAGAGGTTTGTGGCGTACCCAAATGTCAACCTTTGGCCCATCATACTCCTTCCCTTCGAAGAGCTCTGGAGCTGCATAGGGAGGGCTCCCACACCAGGTTTTAAGCAGCTGACCAGGTGTGAAGATGTTACTGAACCCAAAATCTGCAAGAACACAGAGAACTGATGAGACGACAGAACACAGAATGGGAAATTTTGGGTTTTCAGAAAGCACAAGGTGAGCTGGAAACTTCGGCCGTGCTACAAACCAAACCACTCATCAACAGCAGACAATAAATCCTGGAAGAGAAATTAAAAGAAAAGTCTTAAACTTGTGGGCAGTCACCCATCAGCTGATGTGGCTGCTAATGGTGTTTTCTGCTAATTAACCTGCCAGCCCTGGCACACGGCTGGGGCTTGCACTGGGAAGGGTAAAGAAAGCAAAGCCTGGACTCAGGAGGTTCTCTGCAACCTGCTGTGCTGCCTTTCTGCTACAAGTGTGTCAGCAGGAGGGTGAGTGACATTAATGCTCACGGACAGGGACCCACAGCCACAAGGACATTTTTCATGGCATTTGCACCAGCAGCAGATCCTCACAGCAGGCTCGTCAGAGAAATGCTGGGAAAAAAACAAGGAGGGCCAGAAATACTCAGTTTGCAAATTCTAACTGATTAAACTGAAAAACATTGCAGCAAAAATACACAGTGCAGCTGTAGAAAGTAGAAATATCTTAGAAAAGAGCTTCATTTTGACTCCATCACTGGTCAGAACTGCTGTGTATCTGGGCTGATGCACAGCTGACTGTCTACCTGCCAGGGAAACAAAAAATCCAAACACTGTGCAAGGAGAACTTGACTGAAAAATGTGTTTTGCAACACACATATACGAGTGGTGGAGAATATTTGATATCCAAAACCACAAAAGGTTTTTTCCCACTTCTTGACATTAAAATACGTTCATCTTGAAAATCTGTCTTTGCTTTTGCCTGCTTATTTCTCCCTACAGTACATGGTGTAAATGATAAGGACTTTGGGATGCATTCTTTAGCCATCAAGACAGGTTGGTTTCCCTAAATCATCTCAAACCACAGGTTTGCCATAACACATTCAATATTGCCCTGCTGAAAGGAAAATGGTTCCCATCTTTTAGACAGAAGCATGGCAGTACCAAAACAAGGCACTTAAACACCCCCTGGGTTTTTAGTGATGGAAACAAAGTCATCTGAACTTCCAAACCAGCAGCACAGTTGGGCTGTGGAGGAGGCTTCAGGGAAAGAGCAAGCAGCTGCACAATTGTCTGTGCCACCTTTGCAAGATCCTGAGCTGTTCCATCTCACCTCTGAAGCAGGATGCCTGAATCACAGCTACCAGAGCCAGCAACAGCAACCACAGCATTAAGTGCATTTCCATCTCCTAAAAGCAGAGTGTTTGCAGTCCACTTGAGGTGCAAACTCTTCTTGACTGGGCAAGAATAAGCTGAAATTTTGGTCCTTCACATATTCTGAGCAAACTATTCTGGTTTTGCCATTTTTCTTCATCGTTGTATGTACTCAGGTGGGCTTTGCAGCACTTTGGCACCAGAGCAGTGAATATCACCCTGTGCAGCTCCAGAGGAAGGGCTTGCTCCTGGCCCATGGCAGGGAGGGCAGAGCTGTGCCATGTCAGAGCTGTGCCATGTCAGAGCTGTGCCATGCCAGAGCTGTGCCATGCCAGAGCTGTGCCATGCCAGAGCTGTGCCATGCCAGCTGCCAGCCTAACAGACACACAGCAGCTGCCTCCTGCAGCCTCCTCTGCATCCCAGGAGATTGGCTGTCTGTGAAACCTTACCCCTCTTCCACATGGGGATGAAATTAGCTCACGGGCTGACAGCTCGTTTGGAGAGTGGAGGGGAGGAGGGCAGAGACTGGTGAAAACTGCATGTTCTTTAAAAGACCCCCAAAAAGTTAAGGGAGGGGGGGATTTGAAAACCCCAAAGCAACAGACAACACAAATCTGAAAAAAAACAAAACCAAAAGAACACCACAAAACCTACAACTTGAAACTTTCTTAAAAATGATGACAAGTCATCTCAGTCCACAGAGCCATACAAATCTAAATCCCCAGGGAGCAGCCAGGTGTCATTGCACAAAGAGGTGGAGAGGGAAAGGGCATTTTTAAAGAACAGGAAAGGCAAATGTTGCAGGGATGTGATACAGAACAAACATTTAAAAGAAACCTCTCTGTGCTACAGAAGTGGGCCCAGTCACTCCTGTTTCCTCAGGGCTTCAGGGAGCAACTTTTCTCATCAGAGGGAGAAAGAGCAAGCAGGCTGCTCAAATGAATGCAAAGCAATGCATAGATCAGATTCCTCTCTGAAACCATTCCCTGGGCTGGGCTGGGCTCTCAGCAATCAGCTCAGCTCCTGGCTGGAGCACTGTGTCTGCACTGCTGCTCCTTGGCAGATAAGAAGCCACCAGACCTACCAAGCAGAGCCTTCAGAAGACACTCAGGGTGCACCCACAGCTTCCAGCAGCTGAAAATTCCTGCAGGGGGTTGAGTTAAGAGCTGGTTGATGGGTTTGGGAGCACAGGTTTGGCTGATCCTCCACTCTGTGTGACTCTGCAGTGTGTGTTCTGGGAGCTCTGGTGTGAAAGGGATCAGTTGCTGTCACTTCTCTTTTGGCTCTCGGAACGGAAGAACTGGTGTCAAGTTGCAATTTATAAGTTATAGGGACAAAACCTAATACTTGGAAAATCCTATACCATAAATCAGCTTTTCCAGGCTACTTTTCAAATCACTACTACACCTTCCTGCCAAGTAAAACACTGCCACCACCAGGGTGGGAACTATCTCCTGCAGTCCATTCTGGGAGCAAAGATTTGGAAGGAAAATAGTTTCCAACTTCCTTAGATTTAAAAAAAGAAAAAAAAAAAAGTTTCCAGAGTTTTCAGATGTGGGCAGAGCTTGCCAGCATGCTCCTGTCTGTGGACAGTTCTTCAGGACACTTTCCCCTTTCTACCTGGGTTAGTTTTTAACTTCTTTATTCCTTTGGCTTTGCAAGGCACCCTCCCATGGCACATGGATTTTACCCCATGAACACAAGATGGCCTCAAATCCTCAGTGCAGCAGTTTGCACAAAGAGAGTGAAGAGGATCTGCTGAAGACCTGAGCCACCAACCCCTTCCAGCACCCCTGCAGCAGGTTCAAAGAGGAGCAGGAGGATCACACCCATCTGGAGGAAGAGAATCTGACCTGGAAAACCAAGCCCTTTGCCCACACTGAGAATGTGTTTCTCTGACAGGAGAGGACGAGGATGAGAGAAACCTAAGAAATTACTAAAAATTTTACTACAAACCAAATGTTAAACACCAGCCTAACGCCTACAGATGGTTCACAAGAGAACTGCAGCACGAGGAACAAGACTGCTGCCTTGCTCCAAGATGGCACTGAGCTAAAAGACTATTCCCCAAGCCCCAGTATTAAAGTTGCTCACAGAAGAAGGTTTGTAGCCCTAAGCACTCTTTTTTTAGGTTCAAGTTTCAAACCCTTGTAAAAGCCGATGAACTCTCCAAGGAAGTCTGTTAATAGAGGGGGCAACAAAGTGCTTTCCAAAAATGCTCTGCTGTGCATTCAGCCCCAGGAGAATGACATGGTCAGCACAGGCTCTTCCAACGCAAAAGCCACGGCAAGCAAAGACCAGAGCTGAACTAAATCCTCTTGTTCCAGTTGGTTGCTACATAATCCCACAAAGCTAAATAAAGTCGAGTGCAGTCAGTGCATCACAGAGCACAGCAGCCAAGGCTCAATCTCAGGGACAAGAGGATCACAGACACGCAAGGGCTGTGTTAGAAGCTGTCTAGAAACTGCTTGAGGTGCAAGCTCTCTGGAAGAGCAGTTCTAGCAAATAACCCACTGCCCAGCAAAACCCTCACCAGACACTAAGGGCCTGTTTATTCAGAACTTCACATTCTCTGCCTGTCATGAATAAAACACCCAAAGCACCAGGGCTAATTCTTTTGCTGTCAGACAGCACAGCAAAGTGATTCCAGGAGTGCTGTTTCCCCTCCACCACCCTGCCACAGACATTGTCATCCTTACTTTCCATTCTTTCCCTTTCACCCAGTCTGACCCGCTTCCAGGAAGTCCTAAACCAGCAGCAGGTCTCAAAACAAGGTCAGTTTTTTAATACCAATCTCAGCCACGGCCCAGTGCACTGCAACACTGCAGTATCTGGAGCCGCAGCTCTGCCCACTGAGCCAAACTAGCTTTTTTTTTTTCCTTCTTCTTCAAGGGAGATATAAATCTCCTGGCTACAAGCTGGCAGTTTCAGCTCTGGGCAGCAGGCCACACAGAAATCCAAAGCTTCCTTTAGCCTCACTGTGCTTCCTTCTTTCTGAATACCTGGAAGCCGCCAGTGCCTGCATTTATTAACTTCTGCGAGCAGCTGCCTTCCTCCCCCCCACAGCTCACCTGCTATTTTGATGTTGAGGTTTGCATCCAGAAGCAGATTTTCTGCTTTCAGATCTCGGTGGACAATATTCCGACAGTGACAGAAGTTGACAGCAGCCACTATCTGCTTGAACTTTCTCCGGGCTTCCTTCTCAGCCATGCGTCCATGGGCCACCAGGTGATCTGCAAGGGAGGGAGCGAAGAACAAAGTGGTTTTTAAATCTTTTTCTACACTAAAATAAAGCTTTTTCAACCCTTTCCTGCGGTCAAATACCAAATCTCAAGTGTGCTGCTCT
This sequence comes from Heliangelus exortis, assembly GCF_036169615.1. Lineage (NCBI taxonomy): Eukaryota > Metazoa > Chordata > Aves > Apodiformes > Trochilidae > Heliangelus > Heliangelus exortis. The sequence continues at coordinate 825,862 of NC_092447.1, forward strand.
GACAGAGAGAGGTGCAGGTTGGTGGCCACCTGCCAGCCCTCTGTCCCCCCAGTTTTTTGCAGGAAACATCCTTGAAAGATTCACCAATGCCTGAAGCTTCAGCAGAACAGGCAACAAAACTCCACCAAGAAAAGTGCAGAAGTCCAAGTGAGCAGCAAATGAATTCTGAAATACAAGTGTTGCCTTTTCTTGATACCTCTTCACCCTATAAGCAAGTCTTGCTCAAAGTGATGTGGCACAGTGAGAGACAGAGGGAGGAACAGCAGTTTGCAGAGTTATGGAGCTGAGGACAGTGCTACAAAAAAACTCAGCCAAGCCATGGAGGAGGCCTCAGAAGAGTTCTGGCCAGAAAAAGGCCAGATTAATTTTGCTCCAAGAACTCCATTAAACTAGAGGTCTTGACAGAGATATCTGTTCTTGAAAATATTAAAAATAAATCACTTCTGAAGGCTTCTCATCAGGCGGCTGCATTTTTCCCAGTCACCCATTAATTAAAATACCTGCGACATAATTGCCTTGCAGTAAATACTAATTACCAAGATCCATCAAAGCAGGTCTGCTGGCTTCTGACTGCACAGCAACCCACTTCTCCACGCTCCACTACTCATGTTGTGCAACAGAGTGAAGTTGTTTTTCAGAGAACTTGTCAATTACGTTTTATTCACCGGATAAACTAACTCCGTGAGCAAATCTGAACCAGTCTCTTTGGGCTAGGTGTGAAATTTCCCTTTTCCTGAAGAAATTCAAGTGGAGCCCAGTCCCCAAGCTCTGCACGTAGGCGCAGCACTCAGGGACCACTGACATTTCTGCACCAGCTCCAGAGGGAGGACAGGAACAATGAAGCTACAGAATACTCCACATACCACCAAGGGCAACTGGATGCCAAAATTAACCATCGTGAGCTTAGTCTGCATAAACCTCTCGTGCAAGGGAGGTTACAGGGATGACCTAGATGTTCAGCTGGGAGCCAGCACAGGGCTCTGGAGTGCAGCAGGGGCAGCAGCATCCTGGCTGCTGGGTGGCACAGATGCTGCTGTGCTCAGCAGGAGCCAGGGGTGTATGAGTGCTTTCCAGAGAGCAGGGAATTGCATGGTTTCATTTCACAGCCCCTAAGAACATCAGTTGCTCTTCTCTGTACTTCCATGAAGCACCTGACACTGCTCTCTGCATTCAAACAAGTGGTGAAACCCTACATGAAGAACAAGCATCCTCTGGCTGAGGGGCAGGGCTGATGCAGGAGTTGCCCCTGGCAGGTTCCTTGTGCTTTCGGTTGCTTTCTGTCCCCGGATCTCCTCCTTGTGGTGGATTAAGTTAAACTTCCAGTGTATTTGGTAAACTGGTGATCTCTGAAGCAGCCTGAGCCTGGAACCATGCCTGGTACCTAGAGCCTGGTACCACGCTGCTTACCCTGTCCAAGCTCAAAAAGCTTGGAATGAGCAGGAGGGGACTGAGAGAAGGGGCAGAGACAGCAGAGGTGCTAACCACACCACCCAGACAGTGCTGTCCACCTTTCTGAGAATTTTTGTTGATCAACTGAAGCACTTGTACTCTCAGCCATGAGGCCTGCAGCTTATTCACAGAATTCATAGTAAACAGCTGAAATCAAAACAGACTTTCAGATCTTACTCTGTTTGACCTCACAAACAGGGCACTCGTGGGACCTGGAACAAAGAGCACCCTCTGTTTAAAAGGAGACGTTCATTTGTTCCTCACGTCAAACCAGCAACCCAACCACACACAAAACATCCACAGGGACAAACCCAACAATTTACATTTTGCTGCTTAAGCCCACAGGAACAGCAAGTCTTCTCCCTGATCCCCACGCACCGCTACGCAAACAAAGTGAATTATCACCACACTTCCAGTAACAGATGAATCAAAGACACTCCGGGCACAGCTCGGCCACCAAAGGAGCTATCAGTCCCTTTACTGGAAATTCAGATAAACAGGTTGGAAAGCTCCCCTAGGTGCTTGCCCAGGACAGCCTGCAGAGAGCAGATCAACAAGGGACAAAAAAAGGCAAGCATCCAACGCCGACTGACTGAAACCATGGCCATTTAGAGAAACCACCATCCTTCAGCTAAAAATTCCACCCTCTGTGACTGCCTGGGTAATATCTACAGCTGTATGGTACAATTTAAACCTTCAAAAGTCTTTTTAAAGCAGCGAGGGAAACACTTCAGATTTCTTTCTAACAAAACCTTGCAGCTGGCAGAAGAGTGAAGCTGTATTTCAGATGACAGGAGCTCCTGAGAGTGCTCCAAATGGGGCCACAGCCTCCCAGCTTCACTCTGCAAGAGGACGTAGCTGGCTGCTCCCAGCTAGCAAGGAGGATGAAACACTGGGCAGTGGAATGGGAATTAGCCATGCTAATGAGCTGGATTTACTGCAGCATAAAATATTTCAGAGAGCAATTAGATTTTCACTTTGACTCATGTAGAAGGCTATTTCTGTCACTGAGAGGATCCATTCCAAGTTTGTATATGAGCCTGCACATAGTTCGGGATTTAAAAAAAGATGAGTCCGTCTCTGCCAAATCCAACAGAAGAGGGAGAAAAAGTAAAAAGTGATTTATACTTTTCTGTGGTGCTCCACACACGCAAATTCACATGCCAGAGATTTTGCTGCCCGAGGTACGGGGACTCACACAAGCCTGGAAACTGCTGGGCACCCAGCACCACGAGGTGCTTGTCTGAGGAAACAAGTGGAAGATTCAGCTGGACAAAGTCAGGTTTTTCACCTGGCAACCCATGCTCTCCAGAGATAAGCTGCCACTTGCTTCTCCCTTCAGCTGTCACCTTCTTGGAGAAGAAGAAATCCAAAGGATAGGGACAGTGATGAGAAGAAAGCATGGCAACCATCTACAGAGGCACTGAGGAACTGCTGGGTTATAATCACTGGAACCAGTATTTTTCAGATCAAGTTGTCACGTTTCCCTTAATTCAGGACTTCTCTTGCATCCCTAAAAGCTTTGATTAAAACTCACCCTCTGGTCCAGCAGAATGAGGGGCTCCAACATTAAAAGTTAATCTTCTGCACTGACTCAAGAGGACAAAAGGAGAGTGTTTCCACTCAGCTGACAGGCTGTATGTGACTGTCCTCACAAGGACACTGCCTGGAAGCAGATTTCAGCCAGCTCACTTCAAGCATGAAGGATTTTCCCTCTTTTCTGAGCCTCACTTAGGCTAAGCTACTAAAGACCAATCTTGCAAAATTCTGACCCTGTCATCTAGCACAAAATTCCAGTGTGTCAGTAAACCCCTGTTTCTACAAACTGTCTTATTGGTCACAGCAATAAAACAAGCAAGTAACTAACTCAGTCAACAGTGCTCGTGCTGCCCAGAGAGCTTTTGTCCTTTAAAGCATTGCTTCTGCAGCCAAGGAAGCTCAGCCAAAACATTGTTAGCAGACAATGGAGTTTGAAATGGATGTAACTAATACATGCTAAGATAACATCAGATATCAGAAAGATAAGAAAATACATGGCTTTGAGAACAAAATGCTGCAGAAGGGCAGGACAGAGGGTTTCTTTGAAAGCTCCTAACAAACACCAACATTTCCGCTATCGTCAACGAGTTTCCTGCAACTTCCTGGGAAGCAAAGCATTCAGCAGCACTTCCAAATGCAACACCATTACTATTTCCAACATCTTTAATCCCAAAGTCAGCACAAGAGAGGGGCAGCACCACCTGTCAATGAAACCCAAAGAAGAAACCGAGGTTATGGAAGTTATTTTTCCAGCAAGTTGGTATGATTTATTTCCTCCCCCCTCCTGTCACTGGAAAGTTCTCTGAAGGGCATCTCAACTGAAAGAAGAGAGTGTAGCAGCTATTTTCAGTTTACTGTAGTTGACCAAGTGCATTATGTGATTAAAGAAGGCAATAAATGTACTTACCAAATATTTCCCCTCCGCTAGCATACTCAGTCACCAGATAAATCATCCTCTCTGTCTCCATAACCTGGATGCAAGAGGACAGAAAGGTGACAGGTAAGGAGGCTGCAATGTGCATCAAAAAATGCAGCTTAAAAAGTTCTTTATTCACTGAGTCAGAGACTGACTTTGAAATGACTTGGACCTACTAGAAACAAAGCAGAGCTCGGGATTTGCTTGAGGGAGTCTGCCCCTTGCAGCCAGGTAGCACCCCATTTTTAACACATTTTTAAGAGACTTTTGGGATTCGGGGGCTGCAGCAGGACCGTGCACCAGGGCCAGCAATTCATGAGGTGGCCTTGCTTTAAAGGACCAGGGACTGTGCCCACAGGGGCAGTGAGGGTGGCTCCAAGGGCTGTTTGGTGACCAGGTTATGTTTTGTGACCTGTCTTTGGGCAGGCACACACTTGGAGTGTTTTTCCAAACTCGATGCTATTTATTTAACAAGCTCCCCAGCTTTGTCAACAGAAAAACACCCCCTGTTTCACACCCAGGAGCCAGCACTGGCCTTCCAAAGCCAGGCACCACAATTTCAATACCCTGGGTGTTTAGCAAAGGCCTGGGAACATCTTGGTTTTGTTTTGGCTTTTGTCTGTTTCAAATCCAAGTCAAAGTTGAGCTCTTGTCACAAAATGGACTATTATCCCAAATACAGAAGCGAGATACTCGGAGCCCTACACTGCTTGTTCTGACTAAGAATTCAGACTCAAACACAGAGAGTTTTCATATTTTAAAGGATTCACACCTGATCCAGACAGCAGCAGGATCACTATCATCCTGAACGTTAAAACAAATATAATAAAGATGAACCTCAGTTCTGCTCAAGTGTCATGGGGCATGACATCCTGCTTACTCGTGACACTCCATGGCCAGAAATCCCTTAGGCAGAGATTTTTAAAGTGTATTTCTCTTTCCAGACAAACAGAATCTCCTCTGTTACACTCTACTTTCATTACAGACACTTCCTCCTTTTTCAATTGTACCTTTTAAGTTTCATAAGCTCAAGGAAACATGATTTTTAAACTCAGATTCCTGATGAAAAGCTTGTGAAAGACTCTGAATTCCAAACGCCAAGTTTTAGTAGTTTTTATCTAAAAATAAGTGCCACTGAAAGTACCCAGAAAGAACAGCCAGATGAAACATGCTCCACATTTGGTACTCTTTTCTCACCTTAGCCAAGCCAAGCCACAAGTGTCACTTGTTCAGCATCATATCAAAGGCTTTAGATGGAATAAAACAGGTTGAAAAACAGGTTTTTGACTCAAGAAAAAAAAAAAAAAAAAAAATCTGTAAGAAGTCAGTTTGCAGAGAAGTATTCCCTGAATAAAGGCCACAGCTCTGGAGTGCCAGCTGCAAGCATCTCACACTTGTCTGTTTGGCCAGAATAGCTAAACATTAACCTCTGTCACCTCTACTCAGTTTTAACTCTTTGGAGCCCAAATGATGACTCTGGGATGAGGAGCAGGGCTTGAACAGGCAAGAGCTGGTTCCAGGGAAAGGCAACTAGTGTGGAAGGCAACCATACCTTCTGCCCCCAAAATGCAGCCAGGGACAGGACACTGCCACATCCCCAGCTTCCCAGAACTGAGTCTGGAAGGCAGAGAGCAGAGGGGCAGAGGCAAGGGGGTGGGTGAAAGGCAGCACACGTGGAGCCCGACCCCGCTGGGTCTGTTTGCAGAGCAGAGAGGCCAAAGGAGCCAGAGGAAAAGTCTGCAAACAAGACTCCAAAGCCAGTCTGACACTGCTATTGATTGACTTCCAGGAAAGGCCAGGGCAGCTCAGCATGTCCCCAGGGCAGGGGGCAGGTGGAGGTGGGTCCTGCAAGTGGGTCAGCCAGGCTCTCCTCTCCCTGAAAAAGGAGCAGGGGAGCCCACATCCGCCCACAGCTGGGAGGCTGAGCAGCACACAATGGCCAGAAAAAAATGGCAAGAGGCCAGCCTGCAGAGGAAGCATGAGCTCCCAGAAAGGAGAAGGATTAGCCACACTTTCCCTCCCTCTAATCAATGTAGTCTTGGACCTTGAAAACGTGAAGGACTTTCCTGGTAATTCACCCAGGAGAAACAGAGAGAAAGCACTACTACACATTGTAAACCTGTGTGGAGAGGGATGGAAAGCCTGCTGCAGAGTGCCCCTACCTGGTATAACCTGATGATATGTGGGTGGCAAAGCATCTTCATGATCTGAACTTCTCTAAATATCTTCTTCAGGTTCTCTTCATCCAGCTGTGTCTTATCAATTATCTTTATAGCGACCTAGCAGAAGGGGAAACAAAAAGGTTATTGAGACAACCAACTGTGAGGAAAAGCATTTTTAAAAGCAAATACTGCACAGAAGCCCCTGCTGTGCTTTGGTCCTGTACAAACACAGGAGAGGTGTCCCTGCCTCAGAGGGCCTGGGATCTCAGGGCCCAGCTGGCTTGCCATAAAGTGAGTAGGAAGCAGCTTTGTGTCCTAACTCATGGTGTGAGGGTACCTTGTTAGGAGAGCAGTGCTGCAGGAGAGGCAGGGGGGTTCTAGCAATCAAGAAATTTATTTATTAACTTTGATCTCCAGCACACGTCTGTGCTAAGAAGTCCACGCACAGGTAATGAGGAACAGAATCTTTTCCAGAAGGCCAGGTTTAGTGGGGGAGAGAAGGGAACAGCCAGGCTGACACCCTGCTGGAGCAAAGAGGCTGCTCTGACCAGCACAGGAACCTCTGTGATGCTGCTGCTGCTGCTCCTAAGTCAGGAGTTAGCCTGGAGTTACTGAGTGCTGTGCTCCCCACCAAGGAGCACCAGTGTCAGTGAGCAGCTCCAGTGTGCCAGCCTGGCTGGAGCTTGGTGGGCTGGATTCACATCCACTGGCAGGTTTTCTCACTTGGAGATGGCACTTCCCCTGGGAAAAGAACCACTGTTCCCAATCCTCTCCTGGTTGCTCTGCAGGCCCGTGCAGAGAGGCGGGGAAGGGCGTGCAAAGCGGCGCTGCGGTGAAAAGCGCTGATGGTGCACGAGAAGGAAGATCTGACACGGGAGCCCAAAGCCCAATTACAGAAATGCTGAGCTAGTAACAGGCCCCGGTGTCTGCCAGGGACGAGGACAAATGCTCTCTGCCCTGTGGAGGGCCACAAGAGAGCACCCCAGCCCAAACACACGTCCTGCTCTGCTGCCAAACCCCAGGCGCAGCGCTGAACGATGCTCTCTGGTGTGCTGCTGTTGGGAGAAACACAAGGACACAGAAGGATCTTTAAGGGAATGATCTGAAGCACATGAAAATTATTAAGCTTCATCTTTCCTGATAAAATCCTTGCCAGGGGAATAACTGCCCCGCATGGAAGCGGCACACAGCAGAGTCCTGAGAAGGCACCAAGTACAATAAGCAGTTTCTTTCATTTGAAACCTTTAGTTCAGAGTACAGGAACGGGTCCAGACTTCCAAGTCACTGAGCTTGCTTCCTACAGCAAGAAAAGGAGCTGACAGGCAGCCAGGTCTGGCACTCAGCACTGGGAGCTGCTGGCAGCAGTGGGGTTAGAGTCGAGGCACGAGGTGAAACGGCAGAATCAGCCCCTGCTCCCTGAAGCTGCCAAGCACTAACAGGCAGTGATTAACAGGGTGATGAGCCACTGCTGCCCTGTTCTAGGCTGGCAGGGCTCTGGGCTGCAGCTCATCCTCTGCTGGACTGTCCTGAGCTCCAGCAGATCCACACTGTGTAGCTGGAGGAAGCACGTTCAGGAGCAGACTGAGAAAATGAGGGAGCCAAGAGTGGGCTTAGGGAGCACTCACCACACACTTTACACCAAGGATCAGCCCTACTAGAATGAGCTTTGGTAAAGCTTAAACCGAATACATTATATATACTACATGAAAGTTAAGAGAAGCTTCCTCAAAGAGTGAAGCCAAGATGTCTACCAAGAGACATGAGTCATTTTCAGGCACAAATATATAAACAAAAATCCACAGATCTGGAGTCTTCCTAAGCTCCCTGCTCATTCCCCCGCTCTGAATTTGTTCTAAGGAAATGTCATTTCCCAGCTTAATTTTACAGTTTGAGTTGACACTCTTGGCCAAGTTCAAGGTATGCAGAGCACTTGATTGAGCAGAGCTTCATCAGTAGGGCCAGATAACACAGAAGGACTGAATTACTCCTCTTCTCTGATAAGAGGGGGCAGGGAGAATGGGGCTGCTATCTCTCCTGCCCCACATTTGTCACCTTGCTACACGCTGAGCCTTACGTGTGGTGCCCTGCAGCCTGCACCCACAGGACACACAGCACCTGCATGGGCAGCAAAGGGACACAGACACCAGACAGAAGATGTCTTCTTGCCAAGGATCTTACTGAGGGTTCGGCCAAACGGGTGGCCCTTGAGCAAACCTAAACCCATCTTCACAAGCTGCAAGGAGGAGAAGGGACCTGGCGTTTCTGAAGAGGTTTCTTCAAAATAATTTCATTCCGTTCAACTGCCTCAAGCAGCTGGTGTAATATAAAAGGTAAAAGTCTCCTGAAAAAGCCTGAGGAAAGCACCTTGGGCTCCAGTTTCAGGAAATGCAGAGCTTCCGTAGGAGCACGCGAGGGTGGAAGTAGGAAATCCCCTCCCTGCTGCCCACAGAGGGGAAGCACAGGGAATTTCAGGGGTGGGCCTGAGTTTCACCCAGGACTCAGCTGGGTTGGCTTCAGAGGACTGTTTTTTTCCCCCAGAGGGAAGGAGTGGGTGAAAGCCTTCCCAGAAGACACCATTCCTGCTCACATTCTCCCCCCCTTGACACAGGATTTGGGGTTTCAACAGCAAAAGGTCTGAGTTGTGCTCCACAGTGCTGGTGCAGGTCACACCCACCCATCTGCAGCTCTGCCACCACCACCAAACTGTCCCACCCCAGGAGAAAGCATCAAAAAAACACAACCAAGCTTCCTTCTCCCAGCACTGGGAGCACTAACACTGATGGCACCACTAGAACTGCTGATTACTGGAACTCCAATATTATTTATGCAAAAAGAACCATTTCCAGGTAGTCCCACGAAACACAAAAAACCCCAAATCCCCAATCAAGAGCATCCCTACATGCTCACGAGTGCTACATAAAACTGAGAGAGTGAGACTAAACATCATTAAGTAAAGCACAAATTCGTCAACAAGTGGAAGTGGAAGAAAACCATGATCTAGTTTCTTAAACAATGAAACACTATAAAAAAAGGAGACTGAAAAATTAACTATTCTTTTATCAAAAGTTAATGATGCTTACAGGCAGTAGGACAAATGCCAAGTCTGGAGCATACATGCTGCTACCAATTAACAAAATGTTCCCTCCATTTCTACACACTTAATTTTCTTTCCTTCTTTGATCCAAACAAAATTTGCACCAGTAATTTGAGAATTAAATTGTTATTTGGAAGAGACATTAAGCTGGTAAAAAAACAGTCAGTAGGGAGCAGGCAAGGTGTTCAAACTGACACCTGCACATCACCACAAAGGTCTTGCTCTTGGGACACAGAAGGCTTGACCATTTCATTTCCAGATTCTCCTTCTGCTTGTGCACTTCAGCCCAGCACTGCTCTGTATTTTTCTGTGTATTTTAAAGCATGTGTGCATGCCAGGCAGCAGCCTTGTGAGAAGTGGTAGAAATTCCAGCCACAGATTAGCATGAAAGCAAAAGGGGGAGCTAAGGAACTAAAGGAGAGGTTCAGGAACTCTGTAAGGCCAAAAGAGCACAAGGAGTTATCACTGATACCAACACATCCCCCTGCACTGCATGGGAAGTCCAGAGGGACAGAAACCACATTTCAGGTCAAAACAGCAAGTTGCTCTCACTGCATCCCAAAAATTCCAAGTTCCTATTTGGTTCTGAGAGACCAGATTTTAAACACTGGTAGCTGCTAGAGCTAGAAGATGATGCCAAGGGTGAGAGTCTCCTGAGGAGGCACCAGTCTTGGTACAGGAGAGAACACTGACTTGCAGGAATAAAAATTTATATGGACATCCTGTTTATCAGCTAAGTGTGGTAACATTCATACAGACTTCCTTGATTCAGTCCTGCCCTGCCAGCCAGAAGGGCAATAAACTGCTGGGTGTCCAGGTGGATGGGCAGGGGCACAGAGAGGACAGCTACTGTGCACTGACTGCCCCAGCTTCTTGGAAAGGGTGTATGGGGGAAAAAAAGGAGCAAATTATTTGTTTTCAGTGGAGAGAAGCCATGAAACAGTGAATATTTCCTTTTTCTCCTGTGCAGTGAACAAAGGACAAAGCTAAAGACCCTGTCACAGGCTAACATCTATTACTTCATGCCTCACATTTGCTCAGGTCTAATTGTAACTATAATTAAACTCTAATTAAAATATCTTGCATGGATATAATTTCACAAAGAAACCACCTTTTCCTTTTCAGTTCAGTTGTTTCTCCAGTGGTGTAAGTTAAAATCCAGAGAAAAACCACTTCTTTGGGAATGTGGCCACGTGATCACTCTAATCAGTAATAGTCAGAAAAGCATAATTATGCCAGTAAGTGTTCCCAGAAGTCAGCAACTGATCTCCTCAATGTAACAACAGCCAACAGATGGCACCGACAAGTTGACTGCACTGACAAAAATCAACACATTTATTTAGCAGAAACACATTTCCTAGAATTGTTCTGAGGAGTCCTCCAGCTCCAAATTCCTCCTGGAAAACCCTCAAAAAGCCTTTACTGGATGGGTTTATGCTGGAAAAGAAGAAGTCACTCGAGGAAGCAGGCGCTGAAGCTGCACGGGACCTTCAGGAGAACTCCAGCAGCGGAGAGTGGAGTTCAGGGGTGAAAAGGAATGAAAGAAACCCAAGAGGAGGTCTGAGCAGGGCTGAGCCACCAGCACACATCAGCTGCGTGCAGAGGCACTTCACTGCCATGTGGACGTATGGCTGTGATAAAAACAGAACCTGAACTCCAGGCTGCTGCAGGTCGTGTCCCTTTGCAGGAGCTGGGTTTGATAGATGTCACTCCGCAGCCACGCCGCGTTTCCCTGCGGACAGGCGGGTGGCAGAGGCACATGTTCTTCAGGCAAGCTGTCACCACAGCTCTGCTTGTGGTGTCTTTAGGGTCACCAAAAGCGATCTCGCTGGATGCAAATAGGCAATTTGTACAGTTTTCAGCCATAAGAAAGTGCTCAAGCAAAAAGATGCCCTCTAACTGACATTCTATAACCATCCTATAACTGGACCCGTGAGACTTCTCTTGACAAGCTCATGGGCAAAACAGAGGCATCTCCTCCTCGGCATTAATCAGCCAGCAGGAATCCACCTAACAAAGTGATGCAGCAGATAAAACTAGGCCATTCTGCAGCAGAATTGGTGGCTTTTGGAGGTGGCACAAATGCAAGCACTGGCAGCCACTAAAAGCAGGAAACTGTGGACCAAGATGCGCACAGAAAAGCTGCATTTGCTCAGGAAGGAAGTTATCACCTCATCCACATCCCACTGCAGAATCAATGCAGCAACCTGTGTCTTGCACAAGGTGAAGGAAACACTGATGGTGCTTTGAGAAAAGTCAATACAGCCAAATCCTCTTGGCCTGCTGCAGTGCTAATGCCCTGCACTCTGCTGTGACCTTTCCTTCGCCACGGGGGAACAGAACAGAGATTTTGATGACAGAAGCACAAAACCCACAGCTCCACATACCTGCAAAACCTAGTTAAGAAAAATCTCATCATTTCAGTGCAAGAACAGCCTACCAATATGGTTGGAACCATCACAGCCAGAGGAGCTCCTCCACAACACCCCCAGGGAGCCCATGCTGACCAGAACACCCGTTCCTTCTCTTCCAGTCTTGCATTACCACACCAGCAGCTGCAGCTTCTCTCCAAACAGAAACCATCCAACCCATACGAGAGGTGGATGCCCCTGCCCAAAACACACTGCTCCACTGCAGGAGCCTCAAATGGTGACTCAATCCCCAGTGCAAGATCTTGCTGTTCTGGAAGATGCCAGGGATGACAGGTACATATCGTGCATGCTCAGCCACAGCAAGTGAGAAATAAAGTTCTGCAAGCAACAAGCAAGCTTCACCATATTGCTAAAACTGGCTTCCAGGAGTTCTCCACCCATCACAGCTACCTTGCAGGTAGCAGGACAGCAGTGGTGCTGTCCTGGGGAGCTTTTCCCAATTATTTTATCACAGGGGCAGTAGCAGGGAACACCAGAGTGACTTGCAGGTCTCTGGCTGCTGACCGTGCCAAAACACAACAGCACAAAACTTGAGGGCTGCTCAGTGAGTGACCTGGGCTTCAGGCTGACCAGACTGTGACCATGTCAGCCATCCACAGCTTAAGCACAGGAATCCCCTAAGCTACACCACATCTACCTCCACTCTTTATCCCTCTTAGAGGCAAGATTTCCAGAAGCTCTTCCAAGTCTTGGTCAGATGCTGAATCTCCTGGTCCCAGCCCCTGCTGCCTTTTTCTCCTCAGCTGCAGCGAGAGCCTGTGCTGGGTGGCAGGGCAGGCAGAGCAAGGCTCAGCAAGGCAGACACAATTCCTGCCTCTTCAAAACCCCACCAGGGTGACACAGTACTGTGTTTACATTGCAGCTGACCTCTTCAGTCTTGTTATTTAGCACTCTGTTACAAGAGGAGGAAAACTCTACAGCTCCACAGCTTCAGCTGCCATTTCTGCCAGCGATTTGTTTTTACTTCAGAAGCCTTAGAAAATGAGTGTAATGCTTAACAGATGCAAGCTGAAGAACTTCACAGGAGTCAGAACCATGAATTAGAGGTGGTACGGAAAATTATTTATTTCTCCTAGTCAAGGAAAAACAGCAAACCACACCCAGAGCTGTCAGCCTGCAGTGGTGGCCTGTACCACTACAGTCAAAGATGTCCATGTGTTCACCCTCTGACAGAAGGCACCAAAAACTGAACGCCTGGGAAGGTGACTTCACTGAACTCCTTCACATCTTGACTATAAACGCAGAATATCTAAGAACTGGCAGAAAAGTCAGCTGGAGCTTAGGGCCAGAAAGCCCATGATTGTGCCAGGGGATCCACTGAGGTGATGCAAGTGCTTGGGTGGGTTTTGTGAAGAGAAAGGAAGGGCAATTCCACCTTGAAGACTGCTGTGGATCTGCTGATGGGCTGCAGCACTACCTCCACTGCTCCTATGCAAATCATAAGCAGTGCTGGCACTTGCTACACAAAGACTGCACTTGCTAATTAAAACCGGTTTTTGAATGAGCTTGAACTAGTGCAGAACCTTACGGAGCTGCATTTGAATGGAAGGAAACCGGTTAATTAGTCAAATAGGAGGTGAAGAAGCAGATCCTGGTCACGTAAGCATGACCTGCTCTGTGGAGGAGCTCTGGCCAGCAGATGAGATGGCAGCATTGCTGCTCAGGCCTGACCCACTCCTAAAGATGCTGCAGCTTGGCCCCCCGGCAGCCTGCACACCAGAGAAGCCAAGGAATGAACCAAAATCTGGGAGCTGACCTCCCTGTGGATCAGGGGAGAGGAGGAAGGCTCTGGGAAAAGGAGAGGACCCCACAGGATGTTCTTGCCTTTCTCTGCTGCCTTCCCCACCCAGGCAGAGCAGTGCACGTCGCTGCACGTGGGAGGAGAGCACAAAGCAGCTCCCGAGAGCTCAGCTCTGCACCTCGGGAGCCATGGGAAGAGGAGAGGAGGGGAGAGCTGCAGGACGTGATGGGCAGGGTCCTGCGGGAGGCCGGGTTGCCTGGAGACAGCAAGAAAAGGAAGAAAAGACATCCTGGAGAAGAAAGTCAAAACGCCTTCCAAAGCCGAGTCCAATCCTCTGCCCTGGCACAAGGTCACCAAGAGGAGCTCCATGAGAATGGGCACTGTCACCACCCAGCACAGGCACGGCTGTTTCAGGTTTCCTCTGAAACTGCACTTGTGACTCTGCCAAAGTGTTTCCCATTGTCATTTGTATTTTACCTGAGGTTTTTACCAAGCTCAAATGTACACGGGGTTTCCCCCCTCTTCACATTCCATACCTTCTAACAACCTCAAGAAGTCCTGGTGCTTCATTACAGCTTAGCACCCAGCAGACTGCCCTGCACCATTGGGAAATGCCCGGCAGCAACCAGGTGAGGCCAAACCACCTCCACCAAACCACCATTTATGCACCAGCTTTACCAGATCAGTGTCAAGGTCGTGCCCACTGCTCAGACACCCGGCTCCTGCCACCTCCTGAGGCTGCCATTTGACTGCACCTGACAAACCCACGCACACCAACCTGAGAGCATCTTACAGGAGCACACGCACAAACTTTTGAGCTGCAACTGATTTACTGTTGCTTTGCCCAGAGCCAAGCAGCAGCTGCAGCAGCACACACTGCAGCTACTGCACCCAGGTCCTGGAAGCAGCCACCCCCATCACCTGGATGAGGGAGCTTCTGACATGGCCAAGGCTCTGGCCTGCAGCCATCCCAGGCAGTTCCTGCCCTAGTGCAGCACTCGGCTCCCAGTCAGAGTTGCTTAGCAGCAGAGTTTTGGAAATGTAGTTGCATGCAGGAAGAAATCTACCATGGCCTGTGGGTGCTGAGCTGGGCTGGGCTGGGCTGACACACAGGGACCTCAGGGGACAGCAGGGGAGGAGCGAGACACTCTCTGCCCTCCAGGTTTGTTAGGGAAAGACCCATCTCAAACACCAGTAGGGAGCCCTGACAAAACCCCGGGGATGTTAGGGCAAGCAGGTTTTTATTGGAAGTTATCCCCCGGGATTACCATTCTGCTCTCATCCAGCCATGACCTAACAATGCAGGGGACAACAAGCACACTGCAGGCACACAGCTGAAAATCAGGTCTGAATGCAAGTAGGGCATTTATTAAAAAGCAGGCTTTATTAAAAGGCCAAAGCTCAGCAGTAAAGAAAGTTAGTAGATGGCGTGCATGAAGTGAAACATTAAGAAACATGATGTACTTTGGGGTCTGAATATTTTTAAGCAATAGTTATAATGCATGGATCACTACTTGGATGGAGAGGTCTCCAATGAGAAGAAGGAATGCCTTAACCCTGCCTTAACCCTGCTCGTGTTGGAAGCATGTCCTGAGCAGCCAGCACTGCTGCACCATGACAGGTCTCACAACTTCTTCAGAGCAGCAATACACAGGCAGCCAGGGCAGCTCTGCTCTGGCTGACCAGCCTTCCATCTGACACCAGAAATCCTCTTGCCAGTGCAACCCCAGATCTGCAATCAGGGAATGTAACTGGCACCGCACCAGGATGTGCAGCAGAGCCACAGGGAGCCTCTGCACCGCTTCCCACTTCTTTCCTGAGGCTCCTCAAGGGTTAAAGCAGAGGACTTCTGGAAGATATTAAGCACTGATGTCTTGGCTTCCCTTCTGCAAACAGCAACAATCTCCAGAGGAATCTGTCATCCCATATAACAATCCCTTTCACTCAGCCTCCCCGGCCGTTCCCTTTGCCTGGCCGCAGCCTCGGCAGCGGCGGCTCCGTGCTGAGCGATTACACTGAATTCTGCCCACGTCCCAGGGAGGAGGCCAGGCCCTGCTGCCCCACCAGCACTCCTCAGATGCAGTGACAGTCTGTGCAGTCCTATTTGGAGGCACCACAGCTTCTGGTTAAAAAAGAAGGCTGTAAGAACACTAAATACCACACTGGGATGACAACGATATCAGAGAAAATCTAAAGCTGCAGATAAAATGGAACAAATCCCTATTCAACTTCGTGTGCCACTGAGGCCATGTGGGAACGTGGTATTCTGGGCTCTGAGACACAAACTTGCACAGATATTTTCCTAAGCCTCTAAGTGTTTGGTCTTCTCTATACCCAGGTGAATGCACTTGAATATTCACAATGAACCAGCAGCAACAGCCAGTGCCACAGTGTGGGCTTGCAGAAGAGGGGGTTGTGCAGAGGTCTCTTCCAACCCTGTCAATGCTGTGATTCTGTGATTAGAAGCTGACAGTACTGCATTTATTTCTGCAGCTATTTTCCAAGGTGCCACATGCACCAGTGCTTTGGGATGTGGAGTGTATAGAGCAGGAAGGGACCAAGACTTTGAGAGGGAAGCAAAGGATGAAGCACAATGCCAGATCTAGATGATGTATTCAGAAATTTTTAGACACTGCACTTCCAGCAGCAGCCTTTATACGTTTGCCATGATTAGATGGCAGTTTCTATGGGAACAAATAAGCAGTGGCCCCGTCACAAGATGTCTTGATGTCTTGTAAATGGCACTTTCCTATGGCTGAGCATTAAACACACCATCCACCTGGACCATCTAGAGATGCAGCTCCAGGGCTCCTCAGCGTGATCACCTTTGAAATGCTGAAGGGAGCGTCCATGGGCATTTCTGATGAACATCCACTGCTCTGCAAGGCTGTGCTGCTGCCAGGATTAATGCATACTCTGTGGCAGCCAACCCCTTCCACATCTGATTTCACTTGGGCAACTTCTCCAGCCCATGTGCATGTTCACCTTGGGAGGGGTCCTTTGCTTTGCAAACAGCGTGGGCAGTGGTGCAGAGGCAGTGGCACCATCCAGCCCAGAGGAGCTGCCCACCCCTGGGAAAGGCACAGCAGGCTGAAGGCTGCACCCACAGTGAAGGCTGGGCACTCCTGACCTGCTCTGCCACATCCTACCTCTCTGTTTTCCTCCAAACCACTCATCCTGACAACATCCCTGCTGCAAATCCACTTACTCATCAGTTCAACCACTGCCTGCTCGGAACAGGTTTTGAAAGGCTGTAGTTTATTTCTCAAAGACATCTCCATCCATAATGTCTACTACGTGCCTGCAAAACCTGGAAGTTTTAGTCTGTGTTTGGCTTAGACAGGAACAATCGAAGCAGTGCAACACAAATCTTTAGCCCTGAAATGTCAGAATTTTCGTTGCAGTCTCACGAACACAGAAGAAATCAATTTTCTTCTCAAAAACATTGCCTCTACTTACTAGCTCCATTCCTTTGGTTAATTTAAACCCCCTCAATTAGCAGATTCAGGGAGGGTTAATGGTACTGCCAGGAAGCTCTGTTCCATGCTGCCCTGATCCTGAAAGCAGCTGTGGCAGCCTCCATCCCCCGTATCACACAACAGGACATACTCAGGCTCAGCAAGGTTCCAGAGTATCACCACCCCTCACTCCAAAACTGTTATGAAACAAAGTGGAAGTTTTCAGGAAGAGAAGCCAGAAGTGAAACTGTCAGGAATGTGGCCTGCAACACATTAACCCTCAGCAACCGAGGTAAAAACCCCAAGCACCTGGCAAGCCCCTTCCTTGCCCTGGTCTTGCAGGAGCTCTGCAGCAGCAACAAAGCAAACCCTGCAGTGTTGGTGCCCCAGATGTGAGGCCACAGCTGCCTCCCCCTGCCCCAGATATTTCTCATGATTTGCACGGACTCCAAGACCTTTATTGGACAGGTTAAAACCAGTGACCTTAGCCCAGTGGCACAGCTGCCCATTAACCAGTTGGCAACTGATGTTCAATCACAGAGGTTGGCTGAAAATAAACCAGTGTTGTGAAGCTGTGTTTCCACCAAAGAGTGAGGGGGAAATATCTCAGTAAAGTCAGAAATTTCCTTGCTCATAACAAGTGAGAAGCTTGCAGCCTGCTGAGGCCAACACCACCCTTGTGGTTATTTCCAGTGTCAGAACACTGCTCCTGCCTCTTGTAGCTTTGGGAAGCTTGCTGCTCTCCCCCAAAACACAAAGGTTAGCTTAAAATTTAAACTGTTCTCATAACAAAGTGAGCCTGACAGAAGAACTTTGCACAGCAGCAACTGCACAGCCCATGTTTTTAAAGAGTCACCTTCCACTTTGGTGCAGAACTGAATTACAGCACTAGAGAAGCCTACAAGCCACTTACAACAATAGTATCTGATTTCCCTTATCAGTAGAAAGGACTTGAACTGCAGATAAGACACTCAGGAGCTGAAGACCTACATCAAAGCTAAACCATGACACATCTTCTCAGGGAAGTGTGGTCCAGCAGAAGGGCACCCAGAGGGACAAGTGCTATGCAAGGAGCACAGGAGAGAACCCTGATCCAGGGGTATCATAGGGGACAAGGTGCTGTTTTATCTCCAGCTTTGTTGTCAAACCTGTGGCAACATCATCACCCAAGAGAGAACCAAACCTTCACAGCAAGTGGGAAGTCAGATCCCATGCTCATGAATCACCTTTCTGAGCAAGCTGCCATGGAGCTCACCCAGGTAAGGAGAGGACAAGTCCAGAGCTCCTCACCTAAGGCCCCAGCAGCTCACAGCTTTCCAAGCACCATGCACAGCCACTAACCCCAGCTTGGTGACAGCACGTGGAGAAGGGCCAAAAATCCCAACCAGCGATGGGCATCGTGGTCTCACTGCTGCTGCTCCATCTCTGCAGATGAAACACCTTCTTCTGCTGCAACCCGTGAGGAGCTCAGCCTGGAAAAGCCTGGAAAAGGCTCAAAAAGGCTGAGGTTCTGAGGGTGTTTCTGCCCTGTTCCCAAGTAGCAAGACAGCAGCCACCAGACGAGCGTGGGCATTGCACAACTGGGCTTCTACAAGAGCCTGGTGTGAAGAATAATGTTCTTAAAAGATTTAATTTCTAGGGAATGTTTAAATACTGAAGAGTAAACACTGAGTCAGAGACGTGCACTAAATACAGGTAACTGCAACAGGGGCACGTGGAAGCAAAGCCACAGCCTGGAATTCACTCAATGCCTCTCCTTGTACGTGTGAAATTCAGGTCCTGGGAGAGGACAAAGCCTCTTTCATATGTGCAGAAACTGCAAGAAAACAAAAAGCAAACAAATAAAGCCAATCTACCGATCCTTTCGGGGGTCTTAAAACAAGTCTGCACCACACCAGTCTGCATGGCTGCATGGGTATTTCAGTTTTTCCTGATGCAGACAGCACGTCCTGCAGCCCCAGGGATCACCCAGCACAACAGCAGCTTGGGAGAAAGTGGAGTGAGGATCACTGCAACTGCCTGGGAAACCACTCTGCATCTTTGGGGAGGGGACTCTGCTGGAAATGCTGCTCCCTTCCATGCCTTAGGTGTAACTATCTAAATACAGCCTGGCTTTCCCCTTCCCACTGTATTTCTTACAGCAAACAGGTCACTGGTAATCACACTGGGAAACTGACAACACGTTTTCATTTCACTTTCAGCAGACTGAAAATATTTACTTTTTCAAGGACAAACTGTTGCAGCCATGGAATTGTTTTTCCTCTCCCAGATCTCAGAGTACAGCAAGAGGCACGCAAAAGCAAAAGATCTACACATTGAGGTAAATCCAGAGGTCAAACAGCCACCAGACACAGAGGTGTGGGTATTTTCCATAAATTCTTGCTGGCACAAGGGCTAGCAGGACTTTTCTGGTGTCCAGCTCCCCTTCCTGGACGGCAGCACCAGGAAACTACGCTGTGTCTGCCAACAGCCAAGCGCCAACCAGCAGCACCAAGCTTTGCAGAACACACCCCAGCACGTCATGGCACTTGTTAACACCCTTCCACAGCTAAACCACTGTTTTAAAAACACACTCCTCAAGCTGTGATGGAAGGGGAAGGCAGAGCTGGAGGCTCACACCATCCCTGCAGCTCTGGGGACACGGGTGGAGGGGTGAGCTCAGCACAGCCACTGGGATGGGGCTGCCCAGAGGAGCCACAGCCCTGTGTCCCTGTCCCCCCTTCCTGGCCCAAAGTTCAGGACACTCTGGGCCATGGGATCGTCGCCTCCTCCCAAGAGGAAAGGGAGCACAGAGTTCTCTGCCAACTTGGCAGACCACGTGGGAACCGATACAGCCAGGGTGGGCAAGCTGGAGCCAGGAGAAGAGTTTTGGCTCCTAAAGTAGAAGCCTGAAAAATTGGAAGTGGCACTCCATTTGTTTAAATTACCTTCTGAAACCATGCTCCATATGTGGGAATAAACAGTCACTCTGGTAGCCCTAAACACAACCAGGAGTAAATTGTTCCAAGATGCACATCTGCATCTACCAAAGATTAGGCAGATAGGCTGCCAAGTCAGGATCTGATTTTCCTTACAAGATTTCTTTTTTTTTAAAGAACTCTTGACTGAAAATGGCAGCACAGAAAGGTACTATATATGGAACAGCAGCAGATCCCATCACCCCTGCCTCCTTCAAATACAGGTCTCTGCCTGTCCTGCTGCTTGTGCAAGCAGAGACCACCAAACAGAGCCCATCCTGTCTGTCTCTCTCACCATAACACACTGACATGGCCCAGGAACCCCAGAGAAGACAACCTCTCCCTCACCAGTCTGCAGAATGAGTGGCTTCAGGAACTGACTTGCACATCTGACACATCATGCTACTTGGGCATTATTCTGAGGAGAAGAGAAAACGAAACAACTCGAGCCTTGAACCTGTGAGGCAGCAGAGGCTGCACAGCCCCCCGGGGGCAGCAGTTTGGTCATACTCCTGCACAGCCATAAAACATCAGAATTCAGAGCAAAGCTGCAAGCTTTCAAGAGATTCTTCTTTATCGTGAGGCTTGCTAAAGTCCTGGCTTGAGGGCTAGCTCTCCATTCTGGAGCAAGCCCCCTCCTCCTGTCCCAGAACCCTGGCAGTTCTTCCCAGTCCCTCAGCTCCAAGGCTGGAAAGCCCTCGGGGCTGTACAGTGGGAGGGGATTTCAGCCAGGAGCTCATACTGTACAGCTATCAAATGACCTCCCCAGTAAAACAAGCCCCTTGCCTTCTAAACCTGGAGGGTCACAAGACCAGGACAGAAATGTCAGGGACTGCAGGGCCCGAGGATGTGCTCACCAAGCAGCTGCGTGTGCAGCAGAGGACCTGCTCCTCACCACCAGCTGCTGGGGTCATGAATTAGATCTGGATTTATTTACAAGCCCATATCCAATGGCCAAGCACCACACTTCTGCACCAAGTCTCTTAGTTTTGTCATTTTGCTTATTTTGCAACACAGATGTTGGCCAAGGTGTCTCCAGAAAGCATCACTGTTCCCCAAGTGCACGACCAAAAGAGGGAGGAAGTGGATTTAACAGGAAATTTACCAGTCTTGGGCAAAGTATTTAATGGCAGCCCTACAAGAAAGCGTGGAAAAAGCACAGCAATCCAAACACAGCTATTCACACTTCCTATCAACATTTTACCCAAATATTGACTACTTGGCCTCAAGTAGCTCATTTGCAAGTTAACTGCATCCTCCTGCTCTTTACCTTTTTTAACCCAGCACACACTACGAGCCCGAGATGCCGTAACACCAGAGAAAACGGTGATATTGAAGGCAAATAAGAGAAACCTAGAGCTGCACGGAGCTTGCTTGAGACAAAACCTTTCTGTGTGTCTGAAGTCTCCCGTCAGGGCCGTGCAGCTCTGCTGGGCACAGCCTGATCCAGTTCCAGAGGCGCCTGGGCAGCCCCACAGAACCTCGGGAGCTATCACGTTAGAGGTCCTTATGTAAGGGCAGTGACGTCAATGCCGTCTCCCCTGACACACGGAGGGTGCCAGCTGAGCGAGCCTGCAGGAATTTCAGATCACATTTCCCATCCCCACCATTCATTCATTTGTATGCTCTGCGATGACCTTGCTCTCCAGGGACGCACATTGCCAGGAGCAGATAAATGAAATTTCTATTAACTTAAACTATACCGGCGAGAAAGCAGAGGCACCGTCTCACAAGCTTGATTATTATTTTCTCTCTTTAAAAAGCAGACAAAAAAAACCCCTTATTTACCAACTGTAAGACTGGTAACACTAACAATCATCGCTGCCCTCAGTGCCAGAAACCAGATAACCCAGAGAGTTTGCATTTCAGCTGCAATCTCTCTTCTTGGGAAGACAGAGAACACCCTAAGGAACACCCAGGCTAGTGCAGAAGCCTCCAAGGCAACGTGCTATTCCTCCCTCCACCCCCAAATCCTCCCCCTCTGCCCCCAACCTCCACAAATCACAACATATTTATTTCCACACAGCCTACTTAATCTCTTATCCTCTAGACGTGTCCAAGTGAAGTGAAACCCACACATCAGAATCCTGTCCAGCTAAGACCAAACCCCAGTGCTGAAATAGACCTTGGGCTTTCAGTTCAATCCCAGCACCATGCAGCCCAGCAGCAGGATGCAGGAAGGTGGCAGCCTCGGAAAGAATGAGGAGGACAACCTGCACACCTAAATACTACTTTTAAGCTTGTTTCAGAGCGTGCACCAGGAGCACGTGCATGCAGAGTCTTGTCTGTGCTCTGGCCAAGCAGGTGTGGGGTGCTGCTCCTGTCTCTGCCATCAGCTTTCCAGGAAAATCTCTTTCAACACAGACATTCTTCCCCAGCGTCTGCCTCCTGGATGGGAGAGCATGCAAAGCTGATGGGTGTTTCAAACATTCAGCAGAAACACAACTTCTCCTTCCCCACCAAGGGAAGGGTTTTCTCTCAAAAGCCCAGGGTTTAGCTATGTCACTTTCAGGGGATTATTGGTGCTTTTAGAAGGGCTTGGAGTATGTAAAGGGGAATCTCCCTTCCTTGCCAAAAGTCATTCCTTCTCCACCAAGGCCAAAGGGACTTAGGAGCAGCCATGAAGAACTCAAGAAACCTTTTCCAAGCGTGGTCACCCAACCACACTGCTACTGAAGGGCAGAGCAGCCCAGCAGCACACAGCCCACCACCCACTTTGCTTCCAGCTCCCAGCACACAAACCAGATCCACCAGCAAACACTAACCACCTTCCCATCAGTCAGCAGAATCACCTACACCACTGTCCTGTGAGAAAGGCACCTCACAGCACTGCCTGTGAGCAGGCAGAAAGCCTCTGACTTTCCCCCCAGTGCGGAGACAGCCAAATCCCCCTGAATCTCACTGGAAGGGGCTCTCCCCATCTGCCAGTCCCAGTTCTGTTTGGGTAGCAAAGAGAGGAGAGAGCCAAGCAGAGCTGGCAGTGCCACAGAGGTCTGGGTGCTGCAGGAGAACTTTGTCTCTCCAGAAACAAGTTCCAGCAGCATGAGCTTGACTTTCAGGTACAAAATGAAAATGGGTTTCTATCCTAGCACATACCAAAAATTCCTTAAATACAACAGCTGCCTCAGGGAAAACAAGAACTTTTCCCTGGTTATGGAATGTGGTAGAGTCTTAGAGAATAAATAACAGTGACATTTGAGATAACTCTAATGGGCTAGGGCCAGTACATGCACCTTCTAAAGAAACCACAAGTCTGCTAGGAGTAAGTCCCTCCCATCAGCCAGGCTCTACAAAAACCTGTTTCTTACAAGCTGCAGCTTCCCCTCCTTACACATCACATTCTTCTTCTCATTCCCAGACACAACCATCAGGCTGGGAGGTGGAACTGTACAACTGTACAACCTGACCATGAAGTCATCAGCTGCACCATCCATCACACCAACGGCCCCGAGAGCCACCAAAGCAAGACCTGTTGCTCCAGCAGGATTAACAACCTGGAAACGTGTAGTTTAAAATCAATCAATAGATAAATATCACACCAAGAGGAGTTGAAGTTGAAATAACCCAGTTTCACACCCTGGCACAGCCTCAGGAGCAGCCATCAGGAGCGATGGAGCCATGGTGCCCAAGCGCTGCAGCTGTGGCAGTGCCTGGAGCCTGGGAGGTGACAGCATCACATGTCATCACATGTCATCACATGTCATCACATGCCACTGGCAGGTCAGGGGCCACGCTCACCACTGCCTGCACAACACTCACTACAGGCAAGGTGGGAGGAGCAGCCTGGAATTGTCTTCCAGGGGACAATACCCACCCTGGCACCAGCACTGAGCTGTGCAGAGCTGCAGCAGAGCTCCCATTCCTGGGGAGCACGTTTTGCAAGCTGCAAAAAAGCCCAAAGAACAGCTGCCAAGGGACAAGACCAAGCTGCAACACATGGTACTCAGCCACAAAATCAGAAATGCAAACCCAGCAGCCCCTGTGTTCAGCACAGCCCATGGAAACCTAGGGAGAACTGATGGAAGAGCTGTGGAAGCCAAAGGAGTGGCAGCACAGCACCCGGTAAGGTGAGGATGGAACCAGAGCTTCTCCTCACGTTCACCTCCCTGCCCTGGGAAGTCTTGATCCTGCCTGTCCGAGGGGAAGCTGGCCAGCTGAGGGTAAACAGTTCTGCTCAGTCCCTCTGGGGAAAAAGCAAGAAAAAAGCTTTCCAACGTCACCGAAATGGAATGTGAGGGAACAAAGTGCGCTTGGTAGGGGGAGAAAAAGGACAGCCTCACACTCCAGCCTGTTTGTACACAGCACTCAGCTGTGCAAAACACAAACACAGCGTTTGACAAGGCATCGGGGCTTGTGCTTAAGATCCCTCCTCCTGCTCTGAGGGTCTGAAGATATTTTGGTTGGTAGAAAAGTTATGTTAATGAAATGAATCATTTGACAGGAATGTACAGTCATCCCAATGCCATGGAAAATCTAGAGATTAAAATGTTGGAGCTACGCATCCAGCATAAAAGGTTAGAGTAACACTTCTTTAAAAAGCATTACTCATCCCTGCTTCAGCTGCACATCACTGCAGAGGTGTGGAGACAGGAGGGTGAGCAGCACCAATGGCTTATCAGCTGCGGTACAAAACAACGGGGTAAGAGTCATAAAAAGCACAAAGCAAGACCTAAATCACATGGACGGCAAAGTCTTTGTGCAGGAGTCACTCCCAGTCACTCAATTTTGAGGTGGGTGATATCTGAGGCAGCTCTACCCCACTCGTGCTGTATCCAAAGACATGCACATGATGGTGGTACTGGCATGGGAACATGGCAAGAAACTCTCTTGTCTCAAAGAGCTGACAGAGGGTTTGCTGGAGTGCTGTAGCTATTTACCTAAGGGGAAAAAAAGAAAACAGTGCAAATTCTGGCTGAAAATAGTATGAACTTGACATCACAGGCCAGCTTTCCTGGGTTTCTGAAGCTCCACTCATGAAATGCAGATCCACAGCTACAGGCCAGAATTCTTGCAGCAGCTGCTCAAGGAAATTAATTTACAAATATTAACCACCAGAGCAATCCTACACATGGCCCGTTCCTAGGGGTTACATTATGAGCTACCCATTCCAACTTAATTTGATGATGCTGTAACATTTTATGATCTCAAAGGCAGCACGCACCAGCAGATCACTTTCTTGCACAGAGCAAGCTCCTGAAGAAAGGCAACGTGGAGAAGTTTGGAGAACAGGCAGTGAGTTCATCTGCCAGGAGGTGAGCTGGAACCTCTCCTGTGCCCCACACCCTCCTGAAACCCCTCCTCAACTGCACGTCGGTCTGTTGAGAACCAACCCAAGAAAGCAAGCATATGGGTAGATCCAAAGATACTCTGCTTCATTCCTGAGTGCCAGCAGACATACTGCTGTAATTAGCCTCTAGCTCAGGCACAGAATTTGCTTCTGAGAAGCTTTGTAGCCAACAGATCTGGTTATGTCAAGCTCAGACCCTTCCTCTTTCACACGAGCTGTGAGTCCTCCCCATGGGTGACTTGTGTGTGCCAGGAAAACGTTCAGCCCTACACAGATGAGGACGATGCCATGGATCAAAACAACTTCTCAACAGCCTGCTGGTGGCCTGGCCAAAGCTGGCACTGCCAGAGGATGCCCAGCACAGGACAGCCTTTCCAGAGAAGAGGTCTTGCTGAGCAGCCAGCCCCAGGACCAAGAGTGCTGCACCCTGGGTTCCACGCCCAGCCCATGGCTCCAGGCAGGACCACCTCTCAGAAACCAAGCTCCTTCACCACAAACACGTTCCCTCCCCATGGTAGATCCCACCAGGGCATCACATCCTCCCTTGCCTCAGTGCATCTCACCTCGGGAATGGGCCCACCAGAAAAGGCTCCTGAAGCTGCCCAGCACTTTTGGATAACTGCGGGTTGCTGCTGAATGCTCTTTGGGTCTTTTATCTAAACAAGATGTTACAGGACTAGGCTTGTTCCATGCAACAACGCCCTTGTAGCTTCTACTCCTGATAGCAAGCAAGCAGCTGGGTCTGTACACCTCCAAGTGCTCACTGCCTCACACTTCCTCACCTTTTACAAACCAGTCCCTGAAAAAATGGAGATATTCTGTCTCCTGAGCTGTGCCTCCCCATTTTGGTTTCTTTACTAACAAATAGACAGCAGGATCCCTGCCCCTAAGATTCTGATAAACTTCTTGTGGTTTAAGCTTTACTGGAAACCATGCTTCCTACCTTGCTGTTTTTTCATATTATTCTCTTTCTCTCATCAAGCAATTTAGCTACCTAAGTAGTAATTTAGATGTGAAAGGATGGTTCTTAATCATAAGGCCTAAATAAAGCTGGTCCTTTGTCAGCTTGTAGCTCCCAATAAGCTACCTCATCTTCTGGGAGAAGTTGTCTGGCACACTTCCTGATCTTTACACCTTTGGTTATTTGAAGGAGACCTAACAAACACATGCATTCCTTGCAGAAGACCAGCAGTATTCCTGCTCCTGGTTAATACTTGCAGTGGAGATCCATTAATTCACTGAGCTATAGTAACTCAGGAGCTTGCAGTCATCTGTAAATAACCAGGTCCCTGTCCTGAAAACAATAGTCTGAGGAGACAAGTGAGGTGCAGCAAGCCCCAGTGGTGAGGAAACACAAAGCCACCTCAGCACAGTTACTCCTCAGAAACTCACTGGCTTCTCAGTGAGTCTGCAGCCTGGGATGGCTCCATCCAACACTTCTCCACACAAAATACATAAACAGTCCCTGGAGCACAGATGGAAACTGATGCCTATCCCCTCCCAGGGGAGTTCCCTCATCACCAGGCTACAAAATCATGTTCCCTCTTGTTTTCAGTCTTTGATGATACAAATCTTCCATTCCTTCCTACACAGCACCCCAGTTTGAACATGAGAGGCAGAGCATCCCCTCCCTCATTGCCTGCAGCTCAGAGGTGAGGGCACTCTCAGCACCCGGAGTCACGGCTGCCTCCAGGCTGCAGGAGATGGCAGGGAATGCAACTTCCCATCTGCCTTCCATTCCCCTACTGGGTACCAGTGCTCACCTGTGACTGGTGACCCTGGTGGCAGCCCAGGAGCCCCCGAGGCACTCCAGGAGCACTCACCTGCCCTGCCTCAAGATTTGCTCTTCCTGTGTTGCAGCAAAGGGCCAAGCTGTTTGAGAGCAGAAGTAATTCAGTTTTTCTCCTTATAGCAAATCAATGCCACACAACAGCATTTTGCTTAACAAGGATTGAGAGAGGAGCAGCTACAGACTCAAAGTTGTTTCCACTTACAACACACATTCTCAACACCGAATATCTGCAAAACAGAACTGCCACCATTCCAGACCTTTGAAACAGAGTTTGACACCACCCAAGGGATCCCAACTCTTTAAAGGAAAATGACAAATTTTCATCTTTCGAAGATGAAAATGAAGCAGTGCTATAAGGAAAGGTTAGCAGCTTAAAGCCCCAAAATACATAGGTTTTGGAATTAATTGAGGTTTGAGCATTTTCACTATCATACTTCATCACCAAAGGTTGGGAAGGAAAGAAAGGTGATCAAAGAGGAAAGGAATATTTTGTGAATGAAGTTCATATGAAGAAGCAGTAATGCAACATAGCTCTGCAGTTCTGGACCTTGCTGGATGGCAATTCCAAAAGCCACAGACAATCAAAACCACTGCAGAGACCCAGCCACCCTCTAAACCTGCCCCAGAAGCTACAGCAGGACCCACAGCCAAGCCCAGCTCCTAGCTGCTACCTGTGCAAAAAGATGTTCCCTGTGATCTTGGCTGCTGACCCATCCTTTCTATTTTATACAATAATGATTCACTGGAGAATATGTTCCACAGACACGTGAAGTGAAGGACAAGTTCACCCAAACTGTGTTAGTGGTTTTGGAGTATTTCCCCAATGACACCTAATTAGACTTCTGGCTTCTAATTTGCTTTTTATCAAACGTGAATCTAGGGTGCATCACAGCTGCACACAGCAGCTTGCTGAAAGATGAAATTCCAGCCTACGTGAACTTATAAGCACGTGTAGCACAGCTGCAGAGTGAGCAAAGGCTTACAGGAACTCTGGCTATAATTCTTACTAAAAGGATATCTTAGGCTCTAAATGTGTCCTGTGGCTGCACATGCAGCCCTAGACAGCCAGAAACAGTGGAGCAGGAAGGGACACGTGGGCAGTCTGACTCCAAAGACACCCTGGAGCATCCCTCGAGGAGCCAGGGAATCACAGGCTGACTCGTGTCCACGCCAACGAGTTCACTCTCACATTAGGCAACTTCTCCTAAAGAGTTACTCAAAAGCTGGCAGGTAACCACCTCCTAGAAAACAAACTGCTGACGTCTGAGGTTATCTTGCTGGTCGTTCCTGCTCACACTAACACCACCAGAGCCTCCAACGTTCTCCTGCTCCACCAGACAGAATTAAAAACAATGATCCTGATCCTCACCCTGCTCCACAGCCCAGGGTCCTATGAGCAAGGAGAGGGAATCCCTGCTCCGAGTGCAAGGGAAGTGCAGGCAGTTCACCTGCCCCAGGTTGCAGGAGCAGCAGCTTCAGTACCCTGAATTACACTTTTTAACAAATCAAACAGAAACGCAAGCTCTACAGCAGCCTTGAGCTGCAATCTCACGCAGCCCTTCAGCCGTTTGCTCTCTCCAGGGAAGGCAGACAGGTTGCCAACCAAGAAGTGCACTGTGGGATTAGCCAATGTTTATGAAGTGCTTCAGAGATTACAACTATCACCTATGTGCTAAATACTTCTCCTGCACTATCAGCCTGAGCAGCCACCGAGCACCTCGTATCAGCTCCTGCTGATCTCCAGCTGGTTGCCAAAGGCATCAGTCACCCCGACTTCCAGGCACTGTCTCTGGCACCAGTTCCAGGGGTGCTGTGAGCCACGGGGCAGCATGGGACCAAATCAGGGGAGGACTGACACTGAAAAAAACTTCTGAAAACCACGAGCAGAGTCATGACAGAAACATTACCAGGAGAGGCTTAGGGCTTTATTTTGTTAAACTGTTCTCCTGCACGTGCAGGTGACTGGAATGGAGCCATGGGAAGAGAGGCCCTCACCCTCACTCATCCCAAAAGAACTGCCTTGGCAATGCTGGAAAAAGGGACTCTGTACACAGCAGCTTGACAGGAGCTAAATGTGTCCCAAAGTCCTCCATTCGCCCCCCCAAAAAAAAGGTTTTTGCAACATCCAAAGTACGAAACCAAGACACAGAGCCTCACCAGCAAGAATTTATTTTCACCTCTGTGTTTGAGGGGAGCAGAAACCTCTTCCCAGCATGGGGACAGGTCCTGTGGCTGCATCCCACCAGACCTCCAGCTTTTGGATTGGCTCCTGACTGCGAGGTCCAGTCCTGCTGGCCAGAGGTGACAGGGACAGCCCCAGCCAGGTGTCCCCCAGTCTGCCTGGAGCAGGGGCTGGGATGTGGGCAGGTCAGGGGGCTGACAACTGCCCCTGTATCAAGTGACTGACTGGAATCACACACTGCTCTTACTCAGGCCAGGAATTAGTAGTGCAGGAGGAGCTCTGAAGTCATGGCTGGGTATAAATAAGCCTCCCAACAACACACGTCCCTCCTGCAGAGCCACTTGCACCCTTTTCTGTGCAAAGCCAACTAACACCAAAGGATCAAATCCAAGAGAAGACAGGAACTGCTCTTCCAGAACTTGAAACATATTTAATAGAAGGTGAAAGCCTAGCAAAAAATAAACTATTGAGAGTTGATCTTCCCAGTCTCACAAACAACCCTAGGCACTGAATGTCACCATTCTAACAACTCGGAGGCACAGCTGAGGTTTCCACCCATGAGAAGGCACCACAGGAGACTCTGCAGAGCAGCCTTTGTGCTGGGACCCAGCAGGGACCATGTCCCCTCAGCACAATCACTTTTCCTCCCAGCTTGCTAGGACCTGGATTTGGAGGGCAGGAAGCAAGCTTTGATCCAGGGAGCAGGAAGGTTGGTCTCATCACACAGATAAGTGCAAGTTTTCAACTCTGGAGACCTACATGTAGCAGAAGAGTTTTGCTGTTTACCTCAGAGACATGTAACTCACTTTAAAACAGCTGCTGGGGTGCCTCTGCAGAGCTCCTCTTGTTTGGACAAGCACGTTTGCTCTGGTGACTATTTGAATGATGACTCACTGGAACAAGCCAGGGCACCCTACCACACAAAACCCCAAACTGCTGACTTAGGGCTTGGGATGCAAATCCACCCGGAAGCCACGGCTCCCCAGAGAGGTGCCTGGACCTGGACACTGCCCCATCTCCCACCAGGACACCTGGACACTGCTCCACCTGCAGCTCCAAGGCAGAAGAAGTGTTTGACCAAGTGCGTGTAAATAATTTATTAAATGGGACTACCAACAATGTTTGGGGTAAAAGTGGTATTGACAATGAAATATTTTAATTTTAATGCTATGAGACTAAAAAGCAGAAAACGTAGAGCACACTGGTAAAATGCAGCACTGTAAGGAGAAAAACCCTACTTCAGCTGCAGCTCTTGCCTTCAGGACAAACCCAAAGAGAAGACAACAAGAATAAGCAAATTTTATACACTGTTCTTGCTCTTGTAGCACTTCTAAAGTTGCTTTTGTTTCTTTCTCTATCTGTGCTCTGCAAAAGGGACCCCCTGACTGCCATGCCTTTGTCTGCCCTCCGAAGGTGCCAGCCCCTGCTCCTGGCTGGGCTCAGGCTGGTGGCACTCCTCCAGCCAGGTCCACTTGTGTCTCACGAGGCATGTGAGAGTCACAAACCCGTGACGAGCCGGGCAGTAATTGCCGTATCAATTTCGATGCAACGCCTGTAACTGTAAACCATAAACCTTTTAATATCCTGCTCAATTATGAGGAAAATAACTTGTGAGCAGCAGTGTCGTCGGGAGCCCACTGCCATTCATCCAGCTGGGGCCTGGCCAGGGATGGACAAACCAGAGGAGGAGAAGCCTTGAGAGACACTGTCAGGGGTAGGGAAACGGGCAGCTCCTCCACGTGTGACCGATGGCCTCGGTGCTGCTCAGTTCTTGGTGACCTCACGGGAAGGCACTGAACGAGAAGACATGAATAAGCTGATGGTCTGCCATCAGAAAGGGATTTGGTGCTAGCACAACCCCTGGACTGTTTACAAATCCAAGAGAAAGAGCTTAAGAATTAAGCAACTGAATTGGGCAGTGTGACACCAAGTAGCCTTACAACCCTGCTCTGTTATTTACAAACAATTCTCAAGGAAAGGTAAACAATCCGAAGGACTGTTCCCAGTTTAGAAAACATTCCCAGCCACCGGAGCCTTTCAGAAGCAAGGCAGATGCTTTGACATGGGCAGAACTCCCTTCCAGTCCTGCAGTTTGCCCCCTCTCCAGCCCTTTCTGGCCAGGGAAGGATGGGGAGCAGTGCAGCCTCCAGCCTGACCCGCTTTTGTCTCACCGTGCTGTGAGCTGGGGCTCGTTGCCATGGTGAAAGCTCTGACACAATTAGTTTTCCCACTAATTTCCTGCTGAACTACAAACTACCAATGCTCTGCACCTCAGTGCTTATCAGCACCACGGCAAGGAGCCCCAGGGCCACCCGCAGGAGAAGGGACTCTGCTGCCCCTGCCCTCCCTCTGCCAGCAGCGTTTTGGGGACACTTTAGTTACACCTCAGCTGAGATCTCTGCCTCACCGTTATCAGGATGGCTTAGGTACTCCCCTCCTGTCTTCTCAGGACGTGCAAGATGTGATCTACCTCTGAAGAGTTTATCTTGTATCCTAAAACCCTCTCTGCCTTTAAATTAAGCACTACAAGAAAGTTCAAGAAATTTGACCATTGTCCAAAAATGCTGCTCTAGAAGAAAAATGTGCAAGCCCCTCCTGATTTCAACTTATGATAATCCCATTCTTAGGACAACCTGCCTGCCAGACTCGGAGCACCAGGTCACTGCTGCCACACACACTGTCACAGTCTCTTGCAAGTCACCCACTAACCTGGTGTCCTGAGAACAAACAAGCAGTGTTTGCACACAAGGGATGATTAGTTCCTGGATGCTCTCGAGCTCTGGAGCATCTAGAAGATGCAAGCTACACAATCCCCAGACAAAGCTTTCCCAAAGATAACACTTGGTACAAACCTGATGTTCCACAGGCTCTACCAGAATATTTTCAGCAACATTTTTTCAGAACTTCTTGCCTTGCTGTCATCAGATTTGGAGCAGAGCACACAAGAGTGACCACTGGCAGCCAAAGAGATGGACTACAGGGTGAAACTCCCTGCTGGGGACCATGCATGGCTTTCCTAGCTCTCTGAAAACCTACTGAAAGGAACTAGACAACTGAATCACCCTCATAATTAAAGACTGCATCTCACCCTTGTCTTAAAAAAAGCTGACAAGTCTCAAATCCCACTCCTGAACCACCATTATCTTCCTTTGAGCTTGTGAGAAGGAACTAAATTCACACCCGAGTGTCTCAGTGGTCAATGGTAAGTGAGAGCAATGATCTGTTCCTTTTTGTGGTATCCAACAGCACACACAAACCCCAGCAAGGAGAGAGAAAGGCTCAAATTGTCCAGCAAGTGACTCAGGAACTGCAGAAGCACCTACCAAGTGGAAAATACCTGTAGCCAGTCTTCACTTATCTTTTTACTGTGTAATGGGAGTCTCAGCTTGGCTGAAAAAGCACAATATTAGAGTTCTGACTAAGCACAGGTTTTCCCCAGCCCCTCAGCTGCAGGGAGGGTGCATCCCCAGCAGCTCTGCCAGGGCAGTGAGCACAACACCCACAGCACAGCAAACTTGTGGAGGGAACCACGATTTCCTTCTCCACCAGCTCTGTATTTTGTTTCCACTGACATAAAACTGCTGAACACACCAGCAGAAAGGAAAAGTCTCTTTTGTTTTTTATCTTACACTTCCCAAAACAGCTCAGGTGAAAAGCAACCTCCGCAGAAGCCCGGTATTGAAATCCTCGTGCACAGAATGAATCAGAATGATATTTTATTGATTTCCAGCAAGATTGGGCTTGAAAACAAACAGTTGCTGTGGAACTGACAACTGTCCCACTGTGTCAAAATGCCTGAGATGCAATGCAGGAGCATAGATGGGCTTTGTACAGCTCAAACCCTTCTCCTTAACGGCGCCTGGGTAACGATTCTGCTCCTTTACTGGCACGTTTACACATACAAAAAAACAGCAGTACAAGCAAAACTATGGAGTAATCACTCTCTTTCTAGGGGGGGAGCAGTGGGGAAGCTACGACCTCAAAGACTGCTGAAGCCAGCTACAGCTGCTCCCATCCTCAGGGATGCAGAAGACTCCAGAAACAAAAGAAGCTTCCCACAAAAGGCTGCTGCTGTGTCCTGGCCACCTGGCAAGGAGAAAACCTGCCATAAATCAAGGTACACGTTATCCTTGCCATGTTCCTAGGCAGGGGAGAGGGCAGGATGATTCCTTGCAGCAGGCCACAGGGCTGCAGCATCAGCCCAGGACCTGGAGGTGGGAGGTGTGGTGCCAGCAATGTGTCCTCAGCCCCACTCCAGCCCTGCTGATAACCCCAACAGAGCCACTTCCAAGATTAGAGCCTGAGGATTTCCTACAAGCACATCTGGAGAGGAGAGACCAAGTACAAAGACTAACACGTTTCATCTTCAGTAGCTGCCAGCTTACAGTAGCATTTAGGAAGCACAGAAACACGGTCACACTGTGACAGTAACTGGCCAAAAGGCAAACATTTGTCTACAGCTCTAATTATTTCTGTGCAAAGGTAACCCCAGACAAGGCTGGAAGCCTTCAGACACACAGATGATGAGAGGCATTGCTTCCTCCAATTTCTTCACTCCCATTATGACAGTCCATACCCCAGATACCTGAACAGCTAATCTTACCCCCCTTGGACACAGGTGAGGGTCAGCCTGCTCAGCCTTCCTGAGCAGATCCAACAGTCCAAGTCCTTCCACCCCACAAATGGGGACTGGCTCCAGGCTGCCATCACCACTGCAATTTGGTGTGTTACCTGACCAGACTTCACACACAACTGCACACTGCTTGTCAGCCTGAGCCTTCCATTAAAATGACCTGGATGCTGTTAAACACTGCAGCTTTCAGGTGAAGCATCAGCAGCTCCAGCTCAGCTGCCTTTATCTGTCAGGAAGAAGCCTTAGGGCTCTGAAGACACTGTCCCCCAAGAGAGACCAGAAACACACCTGGAACCACCTGATGAGCCTGAATACAGGAGAAAATTCAGACCATTTCAGGCTAAATGACCACAGATCCCTGAGCAATAAAAGACCCCTATGCACAGTGGCCGTGGTTCTTTCACACACCTGTCACTGTCAGACCTCTGTACATGTTACACACCTATTTCTGCACATAACACCCTAGGCATGGGAAGAACCTCTGCAGGAAGCAAAACAGCCAGAGTCCAGGTCAGCCAAAGAGCCAGCACAAGCTGGGAGAGATTTGTTTAGGAAAGGAAAACCCATAAGAAACCTTGCCTGTTTGCTACTGCAGAAACCCACTTTCTCATCCCTGAAAGCACTGCACTGGGTCTGCCTCACTCCAGACTACTTCCAACAGCACTAACCATATTTTAAAAGTTATTGGTAGGAGACATGAAACATCCATCTGTTTGCTGAAAGGCAGCAGACACAGGCAGCCTCCAAATCCAGACTTTAATTGACACACTTTAATCTGCTGCCGCAGCCCCACATTCTCTTTTATTCCCAGTAGCACCAGGGCGTGTGTTCCCCTAATGGAGCTCTGACAGTCGTCCTGGGCCTGGCTCTCTGTCAAACCACTCTAGCCTCCAGCTCTGGGCCCACAGTTGCAGGCTGATACCCTACAGAGACTCCTTTTCTTCTAAACGATGCTCAAAACGCGATAATTAATGTGCTCTAACTGCAGCAGATACTCCAAGAAGTTGAAGGCAGAGCTTCCCGGTGCCAAACCAGCCACCAAAGTGGCAAACGCTGAGCAGATACTGAACTGGAACGAAAACATTCAATAGGACTGTCAAGAACACTGTCACCCTCTGCCTTACACAATATCAAGATTTGGGCCAGCCATTTGGTCCATCTGCACACCCAGACACCAACTCACTGCACGTGGATGGCTTCTGCCAGCTGGGACTTGGCTGCCTTGCTCTGGGATGCATGGCACACACCAGGCTCCCTCTCCTTTCCTGGAAATGAATGGGCAGCTCCACACCACGGCTCAGTTGAGTATTTTGGGTGCACCAAACCACCACCTCCTCCCACCAGCCAAGCCCAAGGCATGAGCATTGAGTGCCTTCATGTCTGGGGGCAGCAACCCAACGCCTGCCCCTTCCATTTCATCTCAAACCTTTCCTGACCCAAGCACTTTCAGGAAAGGCATCGTCCCTCCCAGCACCTGCATCCCATTGGGGTGGGGGGCAGCTGCTGGGACTGCCCTGGGATCTCCTGCCCACCCCGTGCACGGCACAGAGCAGAGCTCCCCCCGCACTCCTGGTGAGCACTGTGCTATTTTTGAGCACAACGTGTCAGTTCCACTGGGTGTGGGAGTTTGTTTGTGTGGGTTAGCGTGATTCGACTACTTTGAAACTTGGCTGAAGCCACATAATTCCCTTTTTATGGAACCTCTTTGATGGCCATTTAACAGAGAGGGTGAGGTTTAGCCTCAACTATAGAGGCTTGGGGTCAGAGCAACTAGAAGAGCCCTAATGACTTAACAGTGAATCAGCCTTTGGAGGTTTCTTCATTTGAGTGTTAACGCAGCATATTACACCCCTGGCCTGGGATCAGCAGAAAGGGCCTGTCTGTAATAACAAGTACAATGGCATCACTAGAGGATTTCCAAATTGCTCTGCCTAAACCCAGGGAAGCTGCAGAGGGAGATGTTTGAGTCAGGTTGACCCAGGCTCACACACATCCACTGAAGGCAGCACCCTGCTCCTGCAGGGCAGACCCATCACGCTCACGAGGGGGAGTCACGATTCACACGAGGATCTCTTGGGACAGGGAGAGCTTCCACCACAAACTGCCACTTCTACCCAGCTGGCAACACAGGAGCAACTTCCTACAGCTTGACTTTGGTGGGGAAAAACACCCAGTTACCAGCCACTGCTCTTGCCAAGGGCAAGGAGTGGCGAGCTGCTGGGGTAGCAGATTTCTACAGTGCCTGCACAAGGCTGACACACGACCTGGGGAGAGGACGTGGGGAAAAGCAGTTCAGCTGCTGCTTCCCTGTGAAAAGATCTAATACCAAGGAGCCCAGTCTCCCAGCAACATGCTATTTCCTTATTTCCATCTAACGCAATCCCTCCTCCAAGCACCAATGAGAGCACAGGCTCCAGGAACCCTCATTAGGGCTCCACAGCATGCACAAAACCTTTGCAAGGCACCAAGAAATGAGACTCTACCCCTTTTTGTGGCACAGCTCCCATCAGCAGCAACTGCTTCTCCTCCCAGGGGCATCTCCTGTGCCTGCCCAAGCCCTCACCACCTTGCCAACCTTTGTTTTGCTCCTGCAGCTTCATCCTGTCTCCTGCCATGGCAGCCCCAAAGCTCCAGCATGGCACAAACTCTGGGAGTGAGGGACAGGGGGTAGGAGGCAGCCAGGCTGAAGAGGTACAAGATATGTACCCACCCCACCCTCAGCTAACCTAATAACACAGCTGAGAGGGGGGTACTAATTACCTGGGCTCTTTCACACCAGTCCTCCTGCCTGCAAAGGCTCAAGGCAGGACAAGTGCCTCGGGCCATCTCACCCCCCTTGCCCTGCAGGGACATGACCACTCTCAGCTGCCTCTCTGCCCCCTTTCTACCTGTTTGCACTGATAGACTCATCCAGAAGCAGCTGCTCTCAAGTGTAATCGTCCTCCCACATTAATCCCTTGGTAATCACATATTTGCTACAGCAAGAAAAGTGTTGTAATGAAACATCCAATGTCACCACCTCAGCCTGCCCTGGATGCGGTTACCGCCTCTGTGGGGTTTAAGACATATCCCCTCTTATCCCCACTGTGGTAACCACACTCAGACAAAGCTCACTGCTAGCTTTTAGGCTTTCACTAAATCTCCTCACCAAATGTGAAGTAAAGTCCAGCTCCTTTGCAGCACAGCCAGATGAGAACAAAGCCCCCGTGAGCTGCAGTGTTTGAGGTGCCTGAGGAATTACCCATCCACAACTCTCAGCCTTTCCTACAGCCAAGAGAGGTAAGGAACAGGACAGATGAAGCACCAACACACACTGAAAAGCAAAAAGAGAAGGGTTTTTAAAAGGTGAGGAGAGAGAGATCCAGACAAATCACTGTGGCTTCTTGACCTCCCTCATGTGACAACCAAAGCACACCAGAATGAGCCCCTTTTTTCCCAGAGCTGCAAAGCCTCATCAGCCTACCAGCTGGATTATTATCCTGGTTTTAAGTGCCCACCTCCAAGAATCCCTGTGTAAAATTTGTCCAGCTCCTGACTCCAACTCTCCCAAGGACAAATTATAAAAACTGAACCATTTCTCTCGGAGATGGGAACATACCCCTCCAAGCACAGGCAGAGACACCTCCTGCTCCTCAGGAAAGGCTCAGCTCCTTAAAAACCCAGGGGAAAAATCAGCTCAATTCCAGCCTTTCCCCAGTAGTGCTTGTAATGGTAGAAGGGCAATGTTCTGCCAAGGATTAAAAGCATCAAAGGGTTGGGTTACTGTCCAAGAAAACAACTCCAGGTAGCCCTTCAAACAGGATGCCACAGCAAACAATCAGTCAGATTCCTTCCTAGCTTTGCCCAGTGCCTACTTGGTGTTTAAAATGCTTGGGAACTCCTGGCCTAGGAGAAGTTAAGACAGGCTAAGACAGGCGTAAGACAGACTTCTTCCAGCCTGGAAGAAGTTAAGACAGCAGAGCAGGGAGATCCCTGGGCTCAGGAGGTAGCAGTGTTCTCCCAGGACTCTCAACTCTTCTCTCCAAGAGAAAAATGGAGGCAGAAATCAATCCTCCTCTCCCAGAGTCTCACTCAGCAAGTGCAGCCCAAGGGTGTTAACTCAACGAGAAGGTTGAATGTTTGCAGCAAGGTAACAGCACTGGAGAGGCAGCTCTGCCATGGCAGGGATGTTCTGCAGCCTGGCTGGGTCTGCAGGCACACTGTTGTAATCAAGAGAGGAACAAGAAGAGAAGGGGAAGCTTTCAGCATTGCACAGCAGCCATGGCAGTCCCTCTCCTCCCAACAGCTCCTGAAGGCTGAGATGCAACGTCCAAAGAAGACAGGAACATAAGGTACACACTCCACATGAATCCTCTGGTAGCATTCACTGAGTGACCCTTATGCAAAAATGTGGCATTAAAAACAACTCCAGTGTCTGAACAGAGCTGGAATTCTAATGAAGTCACTTGGATGACTTATAAATGGAAATTGTGTGGAAAACAATTCATTCAGTAGGTCACTTGGAAGATTTTTTAGAACAGGAACAAGAAAGAGTTTCTTGTGGAAGATGAGGAGACAACAGAAAGAGGGACAGCAGGCAGGAAACAGAGGAGGAGAGAAGCAGCAACATCTCCTGCAGGTGCCCAATTAATCCTGGTCAGAGCAGCAGCTCCAGTTCCTGCCCGGCCATCAGAACAGCTCCCTCACAGAGCACAAGGTTCCAACTCTGCACAACCAGGCGCTGAATGTAAATTGCTGGCTTGGTTAATACATAAATTGTCAACTGTTCCCTTCTATTTCGCCGGTTCCAGCCCAGACAATTATGAATACAGGCCTCCTGCCCTTTAGGATGATTAACATTCCCTTTCGTTAGCGTCCCCAGCACTGCTGACCCACATCCAACTTGTGAAATTCAGTTCCATGTGCAGGGCAGCGTTCCGTGTCAGCAGCAGTGCCAGCCCGGCAGAGCCTCCCTCCCCTCTGTAAATAAACCCAGGCCTGGGCTTCAGAAGGGCCAGGGAGATCCCGCTCCTTTCACCCCAGAAGGGGCACTCAGCTATTCCCTGCTTGTCTTTTTTTTTTCCTTAGGGAAAAGGGGAGGCAAGACGGGAGCACTCAGGTTGCCCACAGATGTCACACCTGACCTGGGAATGTCCGTAGGGAAGGGAAGGGGGCTGCAGCCCCCCAGGGACAGCCCACCTCTAAATGCAGCAGCGAGCCCGGGCACTGGGCAATTTCACCTTCTTGAAAAGCTCTAAAAAGGGCATCAGGGCACACTGACTGCTCAGGGCTGCACAGATGTTGGCACTGAATTCCTTTTGGGACCTCAGACGAGCAGGGTTCCCAAGGAGGGGCCATGACCAGCAAGCCAGCTTCTCTCCCAGAGCCTGTGAGACGGGGTCAGGCTGGTGCAGGGATTTGGTGGCTATATTTGAACGCTGCCTGACTCTCCTCTGCTGCAGCCACTGCGGGGAGAGATCACCTCTGGCAGGGGCAGGCTCAGCAACGGGGCCGCGTTCGCCTTTCGTGATCAAAGAATTCTTTCAGATCACTGAATGGGACCATTTTCCAAGGCTTTGCTTTCTGCTAAGGCGCTTCCACGGAGTCAAACTGCTGCAAGGATTACCGTGAGGAAAACAAGCCCTGGGTAGCATCATCCTGTGCCTTCCCACTGCCGTACACTAAAGCCTCCCCGTGCAGACTGCCCCTTCCCAGCGTGTTTCACACCAACACCTCCCCTCAAGCCCCCCTCCCCAACCAGCAGCCCCCTCTCTGCTCCCCCACTCCTCTCCCAGAGCCAGGGACACAGCAGCACTCAGGGTTTGCAGGCAAAACCCCAAGCCCTTGCTCGCACTCCTCTCCAGGGGCTGGGATTTGAAAGGAAACCTGACCTCAGCGTTGAGAAAGCTTCCAGGTCAAGTTTCAGCTCCAAGCTGTTCCAGCTCAGCCGGAGGGGTGGCTCCAGCACAGGTATTTCCCTGATCTCCAAGAGCACTGGGAGCTCAGAGGGATCGCATCTCCTCCTCCTCCTCTCTGCAGCAGTGTGAGACCCACTCCAAAGAAACCCTGGCCCGGGGAGGGAGTTTGAGAGCAGGAACACAAGCTGCACCTACAGGAGCCACCTCTATCTACTCGGGGGGATCTGTCTCCTCCACCTGAAGCACCTGAATTTACCTCCCCTGCTTCTGCCAGCCAGGGTCAGCTTTATAACGGGGGACTCTGTGGCCAAGCCCTGCACGGAGCAGCAGCTGCTGAGGAGTGGGTTGGGTTAGAGAATGTGGCACAAAACCTGACATCAGTTTATACCAGAGAGGCAAACACACAACTCTGACATGAGCTGTCCAGGGGGTGTTAAGTAACTGGTTTTTAAATAGCCCCTGAAATTAATTTTACTTGGTTACCTGGGCAAAAAGCCAGTTTTCACCAAAGGAAAGTAACTTTCAGTGAACACTAACACTCCAGTCGAATGTAACTTGGAAATTGACAAGAGGAGGTGGGCAGCAGCCAGGCCGGGACCCCCCCCCCTTTTTTCCCGGCCCCCAACTCCCCGGGAGCACCGGGGGGGGAGCCCGGGCCTGGCCGCTCCCCCCGGCCCCAGCGCTGCCTCCATCACCATTTTCACACCGTTCCTGGCGGAGACCCCGGCACCGTCACCAGCAGCAATACCAACCCTCACGACAGCACAGGCAGAATCGCGACTATCGCGGCCACAGCTCTGCTGCCCTATTCCCCGGTGTGTCGGGGGGCCGGGGGCCGCCGGCCCGGGAACCCAGCCCGCACCTGGGGACACCTGCGCGGCAGCCGGGGCCAACCCCTTCCCTCGCCCGATTCCTGGAAGGCTCCGGGAGAACAAACCCGCCCGGCTGCGGGGGCTGCGGGGCCGTCAGGGGACACCCCCAAAGCCGCCCCCTCCCCCGTGCCCCCACCCCGGGGACAGCCCGGCAGCCGCAGACCCCCCCGCAACACCCCCCGGCTGCGGGCCCTGCCCGCGGGGAAGGGCCGGTGACAGCCGCCCCGCACCCAGCACGCCGCAAAAACCCCTGCCCGGCTGCCGCCCGGCCGCGGGGGGTGCAGCCCCGGGCAGGCCGGGTGGGGCAGCCCCTTCCCCCGGTCCCCGGGGCGGACGAGGCCTCGGCGGGGCCCCCTCACCTTGGCGCGGGTCACCAGGTGCGTGGCCAGCTTGACGACGGCGAAGTTGCCCTTGCCGATGGTCCGCTCGATCTCGTAGTAGCCGATGCGGGCGGGCCCGGGGGGCCGGGGGGGCGGCGGGGCCGGGGGCAGCCGCGGGGCCGGGGGGGGCCCCCCCGCGCCGCTCGCCGCCGCCGCTGCAGCCGCCGCCGCCATCTTGTCTGGAGGAGCAAACCCCCCCTCGGGGCTGCGGCACCGCGTGAGCTCACCGGGGGGGCGGGGGGCGGGCGGCTGCCATGGCAACGGGGGCGGGCGGTGACGCCAGCGCCGCCGTGACGCGACGCGCAGGGAGCGGGAGGGGGATGGAGGGGAAGGGGGGGGGGGGGAGCAGAGGGCGCCCCCGCCTGGAGGCAGCGCCCGGCGAGGAGGACTGGGGGGGGGGAGGTGCCGTTTTACGTCATCGCTGACGCCATGCAAGTGAAATGACGTCACAGCGCGCGGACACACACAGAGCACCCCGCACCCCTCGCGGAGGTGGCGGAGCAGCCCCGAGGTTCCCCCCCTTCCAGCTCCCCCCCCCCTCCCGCATACACACACAGGGCCACGCCTCACCTTGATGGCGGGAGGGTGACGTCACGGCCGGCAGGGTGACGTCACGGCGAGCCACAGGGTCCGGAGCGCGCGGGCGGGACTTCCGGGCGCGGCTGAGCCGCGATTGGCTGCTGGCGGCGGAGGAAGCGGAAGCGGCGTGGGCGCAGGCGCGGTGGGAGCCCGGGCCGAGGGGAGGGAGGCGCCCGCCATGGAGTCGCGGGGGGAGCCGAAGCCGCCGTGAGTCCGCGGGGATGGGGACAGCGCCCGGCCCGGCCCGCCGCACCCAACACTCCGCCGCCGAGCCCCCGGAGCGGGGAGGCCCGGGCCTCGCCCCGCCGCTGGGCCTTGGGGGGTTCCGAGGGCCTCTCCGTCCCAGCGCTGGGAGGGCCGGGGGGAGGCGGTCGGGTCGGGTCGCTTCGGGCGGCGGGGAGGAACCCCCCGGAGCGGTAACGGCGGCAAAAGGAGGAGGATGAGGAGGGGCTGGCGGGGTGGGGAGCCGCCCTTATAAACCCTGCCCCTCCGTGATGGCCGCCGGGGCGCAGGTGTTGCTGCGGGGGGCGGGGGCCGGGGGCCGGGGCTCGGCCGCTGTCACCGCGCTTCCCGGTGCACCTGGGGCCGGATCGCCTGATCTCTCGCTTCCCCGCCGCCCCTCCCTGCTGCGGGGCTGGGCTGGCCCCAGGGGAAGGGCCGTAGCTGGGAGCATCTTCCTGGCCGAGATCCTTGGGGATCAGCGCGGCTGCGAGGCACCAGCCCCGGGAGAATCCCGGGAGAATCCACCTGAGCCTAGCGCTCGGGCACTGTGAGCATCGATCCTCTCACTGAGAGGGGCTCATCCCCAGGTGAGCAGCATCCATTGCTCTGTTGGTGAAGCCTGGCAGGGCTGCTGCAGGGCGCCCTCCAAAACCTCTGCAGCCTCACCGTGTGCCTGGACCTCTGCTGGCTCCATGGCTTTGGGGGGGACCATCCAGAGC
This sequence comes from Heliangelus exortis, assembly GCF_036169615.1. Classification (NCBI taxonomy): domain Eukaryota; kingdom Metazoa; phylum Chordata; class Aves; order Apodiformes; family Trochilidae; genus Heliangelus; species Heliangelus exortis. The sequence goes on from NC_092447.1 coordinate 868,173, forward strand.
CCTTCTGGGATGAAGCATCGGGAATGTCAGGCAGTGCAGTGGTTCCTGGCCAGCCCATCCCCAGCTGCCAGGCTCCTCTGGAAGGAGCTGATCTGAAAATGTTCTTCCCACAGGAACAGGATGAACCAGGGCAATGCCAACCCCGCTGCCGTTCCCCACGCCGCCGAGGACATCCAGGGGGATGACAGGTGGATGTCACAGGTAGGGCTGGTGCAGGGGCTGAGTCCTCCTTGCTGGGGGGCTCTCGGGGTGCCCCAGAATGCACCAAGCTGTCAGTCCTGCCTTGGGGAAGCAAGGCAGACACAATGCTGCCCCTGGCCCAGCAGCTGGGACACTGCTGAGGAGCTGTGGGTTGGTGCTCACCCTGCTGCTCTCTGCCCACAGCACAATCGCTTCCTCTCGGACTGCAAAGACAAGGAGCCCGACGTGCTCTTCGTGGGAGACTCCATGGTGCAGCTGCTGCAGCAGTATGAGGTATTGCTCACCAATCCAGCTGGAAGTGCCCAGTTGCTCTCTCAGCCCTTTCTGAAGCTGTGCCTGGCTGGCTCCATTTTGACACACACCCCTCCCCAGTTCCTCGATTCTCAGGCCCCAGACTCCCCAGGGACTCTTTGTGGGTGCATCTCCTGTGGCCAAAAGCACCTTTCACCCTCCAGGTGCTCCTCTGGGTGCCCATGAAGCCATGGCATGGCCGTGGGGTGTCTGTCTGTCTGTCTGTCTGTCTGTCTGACACAGCCAACTCCTTTCTGGTTGCAGATCTGGCGGGAGCTCTTCTCGCCGCTTCACGCCTTGAACTTTGGGATTGGAGGAGACACCACGGGACATGTCCTGTGGAGGCTGAAGAACGGAGAACTGGAGAACATTAAACCCAAGGTAAGAGCAGGAAACAGAACCAAGGCTGGCTTAGGAGAGGTGGGGTGGGCTCAGAGATCTCCTGGGCTGTGCCTCAGCAGTGCCAGTTCTTCACCCACCCCGAGGACCACAGGAGAAGCTCTCCAGGAACCAGCAGAACTCCTCAGCCTGACCCCACCAGCAGCTCACTGGTGGAGGACGATGTATAACGTGGGGTTTGTGACCTGTTCTGACCCAGCCACCAACATCTCCCCTCCCTGCCAGGTCATCGTCGTTTGGGTCGGCACAAACAACCACGACAACACAGCAGAGGAGGTGGCGGGAGGCATCGAGGCCATCGTGCGCCTGATCAACACCCAGCAGCCACAGGCCAAAGTCATCGTGCTGGTAGGTCCTGCAGAAAACAGTTGGGTTTGAGGGAGCCCCGTGGTCTCTCTGATGCTGGGACCTCCTGGGGGAGGGCAGGGGCTTTGTCCCTCTGCTGCCCCGTCCTTGCCTCCCCACACTGCCTTGGCTCTGCAGAACCCTCCTGCCCGCCCCTCAGGGACAGGGGTCACCGTTTCAGTGGTGGGGTCACTGTCCCACCTGGAGATGTTGTTGATAAAATGCTGTGAGGGGAAACCAGGGGCAGAGCTGGCACTGGGAGGAGCCCCTGTGCTGGTGCTCATCCCACCTCATCCGGCACCTCTCCCATTGAGGAGCTGGGGGCTGGCAGAGACCCACAGAGGTCACCTCCTCCTCCTCCTCCTGCCAGGGCCTGCTACCTCGTGGGGAGAAGCCCAACCCTCTGCGGCAGAAGAACGCCCAGGTGAACCACCTGCTGAAGGCCTCCCTGCCCAAGCTGCCCAACGTCCAGCTGCTGGATGTGGACGCCGGGTTCGTGCACTCGGACGGCACCATCTCGTACCACGACATGTTCGACTTCCTGCACCTCACCGGGGGGGGCTACGCAAAGATCTGCAAACCCCTCCACGAACTCATCATGCAGCTGCTGGAGGAGACCCCCGAGGAGAAGAGAGCTGCCCTGGCCTGAGCTGCCGGCGTCACCCAGCCCATCAGATCAGTTCTGTCACTGGCACTACAGAATCCTTCTTTCTTAAAGCACTTTCCATTGTAGAGTGTTCCCGGATGGTGGTCCCTAGTGTTTTGAGGGGGAAGGCTGATGTCTAACTGGTCTTGTACCTACCAGGGCCAGCTCGGTTGGTTTTATTGCAGGAGGGAATTAGCTGAAGAAGAGTTTTACTTTTAAACCATTCCTCATTGAAAGCAAGAACAGGACTGTCACTCACCCCGTGCCCCTCTCCTCTCGTGTTGCTCTGTGGTTTGTCCTAGCACCCCGTAGTCTCCCAGGGCTGCACCTCCCCGGCGGGAGGGATCGTGCTCCACGTGTTAGCCTCTCAACAAGAGTCACATTCCACTGGCAGAAGCCACAACAGATGCATTTTTCCAGACTCGGTCCCACCTTTTAAATCTCATTTTTGGTTGGTTTGGTTTTTTTGTTTTCCTGGGGAGGGTTTCAGTGTTGCTTTCTCACTCCTTCTTTCCGAAGCAGCGTGAAACTGGAATTGAGACATGAAAAGAAACAAGTGGTTACCCAGACCAGTGGAACTCTGTTCCTGTGCTCCTTTCACCATGCCCACTGGCCAGGGCACCTTTCCTCTTTCCCTGCCTCCCATGTAGCTTTCCCAGAGGCAGTTTTGTCCCCGTGGCTGTCCTGTTCTCTGCTCCTGTCCCTGCAGGGTGTCGCTGGCTTTTAGCAGTTGCTCAGTTCAGGGTTTTAATTGCTCAGCCAGCACGGCACGAGGCCGTCGCTCCCTGGCTGCCATTCCCGTGCTACGGGGCTCTCTGCACTGCTCCTCCTTTTTGTTTTTGTTTTTTTTTTTTTTTAATTATGACTGTTACATCCTTTTTTTTCTAAAGGAAACCCACACAAGCAGCTCCTGCCTGCAAAGCCTGAATCACTCTGAAGCTTTACAGATGCCAAGGTGTATATTTCCTTATCGCTTCTCTTTTACTTGTGTAAACATTTTTTTTGAGCTACTCCAGCCTCTTTCACTATGAAGCCAAGTCAAGGTGCAGCCTTTCCTGCCCTGGCTGCTGCTCCTTGCCTCTAGCTAAAGGAGACAGAGGGTCAGGTGCCCTCCTGGGATTTGTTTGTTTTTGTGGCCGGTTGTAGTCTGCTAATGATCATACAAAGACAGCATTTTTGTTTAGAAGTGAAAGTTTCTCTTTTTTCTTTTTTCAGACAGAAACTGGTTGGGACCTGAAAGGCAGAGCCCTTGGTGAATAGATACACTTGCAAATAAAACCCTCTCAAACCAAGTCTGTTCCTCCCTGGCTTACCTGCTGCGGGGTGGTGGAGCCCGGTGGTGCCACTCGGACCTGACCCACTCCTGGGCAGGTAAATCCCAGAGGAACAGATGGGTTTCCCACCCACCGAGGGGTTCTCGGGTTGCTTGCAGTGAAGTCCATAGGTACTGTACGTAGTCTGTCAGCCCTCAGTGACCAGCAGGAGGGTGCTGGTGTTTTAGGCAGGCAGTCACCTCACGCTGAGGGGTTCCGTCACGTCCCCGTTCCTGTCCCCGCTCCCGTAGGTGTGACCATAGCAGGGTCTTGGCCTGGATTGCATGTGTAGGCTGTGTTTTGTTGCCAGTGTATGTGATCTACACACAGAGGAAGGAAGGAAGGAAGGATGAGGAATTCTGCTTACCAGGATCAGAAGTAGAAAGCTGGGGAGGGAGGCAGCAGAGGAGGGGTTGCAGTCCTGACCAGGGATGCGTTGCTCGCTCTGCTGCTGAGCTGCTCGCTGGAGGAGTTGGGGCCAGGGGGAGTGCAAGACCAACTGTTAAAAATAATGCTGTGGGGGAGGATTCCTGGGAAAAGGCCTGATCCCCCCCAGCACCCATCGGGGAGGCAGCAGGAAGGGCTCCTCTCCACCCTGGCTCCAGCTCTGCTGGCAGCCAGAACCCATCCTGCTCACAACTGCAGGGCTTGGTGGAGCAGTGGGGAAGGATTCTCCCCCCTCACTCACCTGCTGCTAAAATCCAGCACTGCGTGTCCAGACGTGTAGAAAAAGCTTTGGTTGCAGGCCTGGGCAGCCAGTGTCAGTGAAGAGCCTGGTTCCATGGGGCAGCTCTGTCTGCCATCTATGTGTGTGGGCGCTGCCAGCTTCGTGTTTATTGCAGCAGAGAAAAAAAAAAAAAAAAAAAAAAAAAAAAAGTGTGAAAGGACAGAAAGTCTCTCCTAACTTGCTGGGAACAATGACCGCAGGGTGGGAGCTGCCAGGAGAAGAGCCCCTCCCCTGTGTGAAACGGGGTCACAGTCCCCCTTCCCTACGCTGCACTCTCACTGCCCCAAACCTTCCCCGGGCCGAAAAATCATGAATATTCTGCTTTGGCAAAAATGCATCGGCTGGTAGAGCTCACTCTGTTAGTGCATATCGCGATATAAATGTCGATGTTTCACCCCACTGTGTGTGTGTGTGCCTGGGCACCTGCCTATCTCCTTCCCTCTGTGTTGCTGACTCGTTTTGTTTCCCCGGGGGCTGCTGTCCCCCCCCTGTCCCCACCCCCCACACGGGCTCTCAGGGTCCTCGCTCCCCTCTTAACATCTCACCCCGGCTCTGCTGGGGATTCTGCTGCTTTCCCCTGCAGAGCTCAGCACCCCGTGTTCTCCAGGGGGGGGTACCCCGTGTGTTGGCCCTCGACCTACCCCCAGCTCATGTTTGGTAACGCAGAGGTCGGGTTTTGACAGCCCTGAGGCAGAGGGGATGGACACCACCTCCACGCAAGTCCAACCTACCCTCGTGAAGAGCAGCTGAGGAATCGCTTGGGCTTTTGCTTCCCACTCCTGCACGGGTGTCCTGCTGTCCCCCAGCAAGTGTCCCACCTGCTGCCAGCCTCACCGCCCCCAGGCTGGCTGAGAAGTGCTTGGGGCTCCTCGGGGAGAGGACCCCCAGCAATAAAGTGCACAACAGCAGCAGCGCTCTGGTCTCTGGACGTTTTTCCCCGCAGGGAGCAGGGGGGAGGTGGTGATGGTCGTGGAGGTCTTGGGTGTCATCAGAGCCCCAGAAAAGCGGTTCCTGACCCCATGAGGTGGGGCTGAGCTGCCACGGCGGGGGATTTAAAACCAAAATCCCTGTGCTGCTGCACGTGGGGAGGGACACGGTGCTGGGCTGGGGGGGACTTCGGTTCCTGGTCTTGTCCCAGGGGTTGGACAGTGTCTGTGCAACCCAGAGAGCTGCTTGGGGCAGGGGCAGCTGTCCCTGCCTGGCCCCTGAAGGTGGGAGCTCCCTGTGGGGCTGGGGCTTTCCCTATGGGGTCCTATATGGGTCAGGTGCTCCCCCTACAGAGCAGAAACTTCCCCCATGGGGTCGTATATGGGGCAGAGGCTCCCCTATGGAGCAAAGGCTTCCCTTATGGGGTGCTGTATGGTGCAGGCGTTCCTCTATGGGGTCCCATATGGGGCAGGGACTCCCTTATGGAGCTGGGGGTTCCCTTATGGGGAGAGCTTCCCCTGTGGGGTTCTGTATGGGTCAGGCTCCCCCTCTATGGAGCAGAAAGCTCCCCTGTGGGGCAGGGGCTGCCCTATGGAGCTGGATCTTCCCTATGGAGCAGAGGCTTCCCTTATGGGGTCCCAGGTAGGGCAGGGGCTCCCTTATGGGACAAAGCCTCCCCTATGTGGTCCTACCTGGGGCAGGCTCCCCCTCTATGGAGCAGAAACTTCCCCTATGGGATCCTATATAGGGCAGGAGCTCTCCCACAGGGTCCCATCCCGGGCAGGGGCTCCCCTAGAGGACCGAGCCTCCCTTCTGGGGTCCTATGTGGGGCGGGGGCTCCCCTATGGGGCAGGCGCGTCCGACAGGGGCAGAGATGCCCCGTAGGACACGGGTTCCCCGGCGGGTCCCGCTCCTCCCGGTCCGGAGCCGCCCGGTGCCGGCACCGCCCGCTGTCGCGTCACTTCCCCGGATGGGCCTTTCAGGTGTGACGCCGCGTGACGTCACCGCCGGCCCGTGTTTACAGCTGCCGCAGCCGTGGGGGTTCGAAACACCATCACCGAACCGGGCACCGTCACCCACACCGGCAGCCAGCACCGGGCACCGGCTGCGGGACCGGGATCGGGATTGCGACCGGAATCGGGATCCCGATCGGGATCGGAAAAGAGACCAGGATCAGGATCGGCACCGGGATCGCGATCGGGGTCGGGACCGGGATCGGGATTCGGACCGGGACAGGGATCGTGCACCGGGCAGCGGGATCGGGACCGGCCATGGGTCGGGGCACCCGGGCACGCCCCGGCTGACCGCCCCGGCCGGTTCCGTCCCGTCCCGTCTCGTCCCGTCCCGCCCCGGCGGACCTTGGCCGGCCAGGAGCGGCCGGGGATGCTGGCGGGATGCCGGGCCCTGGGGCGGCCGCGCTGGCCCGGGCGCTGCTGGCCTGGGTGCTGCTGGCCCCCGCGCCCACCCTGCCGCAGACCCCGGCCCCCGGGCAGCGGAAGGTGCGGGAGAAGGAAGCCAGCTTCAACACCACCTACGCCGACTGGGTGGACTCCGAGCTGCTCAACATCTACGCCTTCAACCACAGCGTCCAGAGGAACATGGTGAGCCGGCGGGGCGGCCCCGGGGTCGGCGGGGGGGAGGCGGTGGCAGCCGGCGGTGGGGACACGTCCGCTGCCACCCGGGCGAAGTCCGCCCCGCGCGGCCGACACCTGGCGTCCCGCAGACGGAGGGGGTGCGAGTGTCGGTCAACGTCCTGTCCGACCACAACGACCTGCCCGTCCTCTTCGTGGTGAGGCAGAAGGAGGCCGTGGTCTCCTTCCAGGTGCCGCTCATCCTCCGGGGGCTGTGAGTAGTGGCGGGGCTGGGGGGGGGTCCCGGGGGGCTGGCGGGGGTCCCGGTGGGCACAACACGGTTCTGGCTGCCCAGGTACCAGCGGAAGTACGCGTACCAGGAGGTGAGCCGCACGCTCTGCCAGCCCCAGACCAAGGGGGAGGTGGAGACCCAACACTTCTACGTGGATGTCTCCACGCTCTCCGTCAACACCTCCTACCAGCTGCGGGTCACCCGCGTGGAGAACTTCCTCCTGAAGTGAGTGGAACCCCAAACCCCAGCCCTGCCCTCCCACCCCCCTCCCCAGCCCTCACCCTTCCCTGTGCTCTCTGCAGGACCAACACAAGGTTCAGCTTCAACGCCACAGCCGCCCAGCCCCAGGTGAGGAGGGGTCTGGACAGTGTGGGAGGAGGTCTGCATCTGGGGCCAGCCTGGGGAGGAGTGCCTGGGGCCACCCTGGCAGTGATGTGCCTGTTCCCTCCCTCCCAGTATTTCAAGTATGTGTTCTCCGACGGAGTGGACTCGGTGATTGTGAAGGTGACCTCGGCCATGGCCTTCCCCTGCTCCGTCATCTCCATCCAGGACATCCTGGTAGGTTTGGTGGCAGGGGCCCCTGTCTGGGTGAGCCATGATGCCTGGTGGGGCTGACAGGACCCCTGTCCCCACAGTGCCCTGTCTATGATCTGGACAACAATGTGGCCTTCATTGGGATGTACCAGACCATGACCAAGAAGGCAGCCATCACCGTGCAGGTGGGCACAGGGCAGTTCCCCTCCCTGCCCCTTCTTTGCAGGGGTTGTCGCGCTGGGGTGGCCCCTGGGGAGCTCCATCTGAGGAGTGGTGTGGGACACCCCTGCCTGGGCTCTTCTGACCGCCCCCTCTGTGCTGCAGAAAAAGGATTTCCCCAGCAACAGCTTCTACGTCGTGGTAGTGGTGAAGACAGAGGATGAGGCATGTGGGGGGGCTCTGCCCTACTATCCCGTCGCCAAAAACAGTTCCCCAGGTATGCTTGAGGGGTAATGGGGGAGTGGCACTGAGCCCTCAGCTCAGGCAGGGGGGTGGGGAAGGACAGCAGCGTCCCTCTGTCCCTTCTTCCAGACACACCTGTAGATCAGCACGACCGGCAGAAGATGCTGGAGGTGATGGTGTCACCAGCCATAACCTGTAAGCCCTTGGAGGGGGGGTGTCTGGGGAGTACCAGGCTCCATAGGGGCCCTGGGACAGGTCCTGGGGGCTGCCACTCACCCTGAGGGCTTGTCCTGGCTCTGCACAGCGGAGGCCTATGTGAGCAGTGTGCTCTTCTGCCTCGGCATCTTCCTCTCCTTCTATGTCCTGACGCTGCTCATCGCCTGCTGGGAGAGCTGCCGGTGAGCCCCTGGGCATTGCTGCCCTCCCCACTCCTGCTCTGTCCCCATCCCTGCCCCTGTCCCCATACCTCTGTCCCTGTGGGGACCCCAGCGTGCAGTGTCTGATGGCCGTGTCCCTCTGCAGGCAGAACAAGAGGAAGGGGCTCCTGGCAGCCATGGACTCGCCCAGCCTGGACACGGGTGAGGGGCTGGAGGCAGCACCTGGGGTGGTGGCACATGTGGGGGGTCTGCCGGGGGGTTCCCCATTATTCCACCCTCTCCAGCCCACGGCAAAGCCCTCGGTCCTGTGGGACTTCCCCTCTTGACTCCCAGCTCCTGGGGGACAAACCCCGGTGTGGGGAACATGGGGGACACCCTGGCTTTGGTGGGGCTGTGTGGGGGCTGGGGGTGTCTCACCAAGTCTCTCTCTTTCTGCTGCTTCCTGGGGCCTCCAGCATCTCTACTGGGTAGGTGACAGCCCCAGCTCTGTCCTTGGCTGCTGGGTGCCAGGGGGGCTGCTGGTGGCTGACGAGGACCCCCCTGTCTCTCAGGGCACGCCCGCAGCATCCCTGACGTCTTCCTGGGCCACTCTCCCTACGACAGCTACGGTTACGGCTCCTTTGGTGAGTACCACGAGTTGTCCCTTGTCCCATCCCCGCCTATCCCTGCCCACCCCGGCTGTGCCCACCCTCTGTGGGTCCCACCCTCTGTCCTGGCAGGGAACGGCTCCTCCAGCAGTGCCGAGGGCCTCACTGACAGCCTGGCCTCCTCTGAAGTGCCCTACAGCTACGTGGGTGAGTGCCAGAGCGGTGGCCGCCACGGTGTCCTTGGGTGGTACCAGGCTGCCCCGACGGTGCCGGCAGCGCCCCGGCTCTGCCCCTCGTCATCTCCTGGGACCCTCCCTGCAGCGGGGTCTCCATCGACGGTCACATGCCGGGACCATCCCCCCCCCCCGGGCTTGGCACCGCTCCTGCCCCGATAACTCTGTCTTTCCTTTGAAGGGCAGGAGCAGTTCAAGCGGCGCACGCCCTCCACCCTGATGAGGCCGCTGAGCATTGCCATGGGTAGATGTTGGTACCGGGCAGGGACGGGGCCAATCAACCCAAAATCTGCCCTGCCCCACACTTGCCCCTGGGGTGCTGAGCTGACCCCCACCCTCCCCTGCTGCCCCTGCAGGGCCCTGGGGGTCCAGGGCTCAGGGCAGTTCCCTGGTGTCAGTTGGAGAGGAGGTGGCCGAGCGGTTAATTGGGGGTGATTGGGGGGCTGAGGGTGGTTGGGTGCCTTGGGGGCCGGGCTGGGGGGCACGCTGACCCCCCCTGGCTCCCCCAGGGGAGCGGTCGCTGGAGAACGTGGCCGGCCGGCCCCGCCTGGACTCGCTCAGCTCTGTGGAGGAGGATGACTACGACACGCTGGCTGACATTGACTATGACAAGAATGTCATCCGCACCAAGGTGCGTCTCCCCCGCGCCCCCCGTGTCCCCCCAGGCTGCTCCCTGCTGGCTGAGCTGAGCCCCCACCTCCCTCTCCTCCCAGCAATACCTCTGTGTGGCCGACCTGGCCCGCAAGGACAAGCGGGTGCTGCGGAAGAAGTATCAGATCTACTTCTGGTGAGTGGGGGGTGGCGGGGGGCACGGACTGGGGTCCCCATCAGCGGTGGGCAGCAGGGACCCCCTGACCCCCTCCCCGCCTCTCCCAGGAACATCGCCACCATCGCTGTCTTCTACGCCCTCCCGGTCATCCAGCTGGTCATCACCTACCAGACAGTAAGTGTGCCACTGGTGGTCCCTGGCCACGGTGGGGACCTGCCTGTGCCTCAGGGGTCCTCCTGTGTCCCCACGTCCTGTTACCTGCTCTCCTCCTGTCCCTGCAGGTGGTGAACGTCACCGGCAACCAGGACATCTGCTACTACAACTTCCTGTGCGCTCACCCGCTGGGGAACCTCAGGTGGGTTGAGCTGGGGGCTGGGGATCTTGCAGGGGGAGAAGGAGGGGCATCCATGGCACCCGTGTCCTGACTGTCCCCTCGCAGCGCCTTCAACAACATCCTCAGCAACCTGGGCTACGTCCTGCTGGGCCTCCTCTTCCTCCTCATCATCCTCCAGAGAGAGATCAACTACAACCGGGCGCTCATGCGCAACGATACCCACGCTCTGGTAAGGGAGGGGTGGCCCTCGGGGGGGGGTGTCTCAGCTGCCCAGAACCTCCAACTGCCCCTCCTTCCACTCCCACCCCCCAGGAGTGTGGCATCCCCAAGCACTTTGGGCTTTTCTACGCCATGGGCACAGCGCTGATGATGGAGGGGCTGCTCAGCGCCTGCTACCACGTCTGCCCCAACTATACCAACTTCCAGTTTGGTGAGTGCCTCCCGGCCCCCCCACCGCCCCTGCTGGGGCCACCCCCACTCCACTTACCACTGTCCTCCCCCACAGACACCTCCTTCATGTACATGATAGCAGGGCTCTGCATGCTGAAGCTCTACCAGAAGCGTCACCCGGACATCAACGCCAGCGCCTACAGCGCCTACGCCTGCCTGGCCCTCGTCATCTTCTTCTCCGTCGTCGGGGTGGTGAGAAGGGTGGGGGCTGGTGGTGGGGGGGACACGGCCGGCCACCCCCACCGCCCCTCACTCCACTGGCCCCACAGGTCTTTGGCAAGGGGAACACAGCCTTCTGGATCGTCTTCTCCGTCATCCACATCGTGGCCACCCTGCTGCTCAGCACCCAGCTCTACTACATGGGGCGCTGGAAGCTGGGTGAGGCGGAGGGGCACTGGTGGGGTGAGCTGGGGGGTGGTGGGGCGGACCCCTGGCAACACCTCCCCTCCTGTCCTCTCCTGTCCCCACAGACTCGGGCATCCCACGCCGGATCCTGCACGTGCTGTACACGGACTGCGTGCGGCAGTGCAGCGGGCCCATGTACGTGGTGAGTGCAGGCGCCACCGCGCCGGGGACACCTCCTCTGCCTTTCCCCCCCCCCCAACAGTGCTCCTCACAGCACCCCCCTCGGTCCCTTCGCAGGACCGGATGGTGCTCTTGGTCATGGGAAACATCATCAACTGGTCGCTGTAAGTGCAGAGGCCCCGCGCCCCTTCTGGGGGTCCCCATCTCCCCTGCTGCCCTCCTGCTGTCCCCCAGCTGAGGCTGGGCTGAATACTACCAGCTCGTGACAGCTGTGAACTGAGCCTGGCAGGCCTCCTGCAGCCCTGGTGTCCCCACACCCTGTCCTGGGGGGACATTAGGGAGTGTGGGGATGGCGGGGGGGATCCCCAGGCTGTGCTGACCCCACTGCCTCTCCCTGCCTGCCCAGTGCTGCCTACGGCCTCATCGTCCGCCCCAATGACTTTGCTTCCTACCTGCTGGCCATTGGCATCTGCAACCTCCTCCTCTACTTTGCCTTCTACATCATCATGAAGGTGCAGGACAAGCCCCCAGCCCTGCGGGGGGGTGGGAAGGGTCAGGCACCCCTGCCTGCTCCTGCCTGCACCTGACCTTGCACCTTCCCGCAGCTCCGCAGTGGCGAGCGCATCAAACTCATCCCCTTGCTCTGCATCATCAGCACCTCGGTGGTCTGGGGCTTCGCCCTCTTCTTCTTCTTCCAGGGGCTCAGCACTTGGCAGGTGAGTGGGAGGGGGGCACGGTGGGGTGGCTGGGGTGGCCACCAGCTGGCGTGGTGGCAGCTGGCCCTGTCCCCAACAGAAAACGCCGGCTGAGTCCCGGGAGCACAACCGCGACTGCATCCTGCTGGACTTCTTTGATGACCATGACATCTGGCACTTCCTCTCCTCCATCGCCATGTTTGGCTCCTTCCTGGTGGGTGCTGGCTGTCCTGGCTGTCCCCTGCTGTCCCCTGCTGTCCCCACAGCCCCGCCGGCTCACCATGGCTCCCCTTACCCCCAGGTGCTGCTGACGCTGGACGATGACCTGGACTGTGTCCAGCGGGACAAGATCTACGTCTTCTAGGAGCTGGTGGCTGCCCACTGCCTGGGCCTGTGCCAAACCCCGGCCTCAGCCCCTGGGGGAGAGATGCTGGGGCTGGGAGGGTCCCACCGGCTGCTCCATCCCCCTCTCCGCACAGCCCGGGGGTTCTGCTGTGCCTCCTTCCTGGCACTGCCTGCCTGTACCCGGGCAAGCCATAGCCAAAAGGGGGCTGGGGGCTGCCGGAGCAGCCCCCCGAATGGCAGTGGACACTGGAAAAGGTGCTGCTGCTGCCGCGCCGGGGTGGGGCTGGGGGGCCGGGGCCAGCGCCCTGCCCGCAGCCCCCTGACCCACCCGAGCGGGTGCGGGTCTCTGTTCAGTGCCTGAGTCCTATGGGTGGGAGGTGGGGTGCGTGTCCGCGGGGGCGGTGGTGGGACAGGTCCTGCTCGTGTTTCCTGAACCGTCCCGGGGGCTCTGGGTCGCCGCCGGGTGCCCCCCGCGCCGCCCCCCGCCCTGCTGGGAAGGGACTCGCATTAAAGTCTCTGCACTTTGCCAGCGCCTGCCGCCTCCTGTCTGGGCAGCGGGGGGTCCTGGGAGCTCGGATGAGGGGTTTCTGAGGGGTGCGGGGGGCTGGAGGGGCGAGGCCAGGGTGAGGGATGCGCGGAGAGGTCGGTTCCCGGCGGCAGAGGGAATCCCGGGGGGGTTGCGGGATGCCCAGGGCCGTGCCCGCCCCCCCGGCAATGAGCACACGGGGAAACCAGCCGGGAGGTCAGGGGGGGCCGCGGCCGGGCGAGCGCTTGGCTATAAAAGGAGTTGGGTCCCCGGCCCCCCGCCTCTTCCTGCCGGCCCCCCACCCCCGGGGCAGGCACGCGGGGAATGCTCGGGCACGGGCCGGACTCGCCGCTTTTCGGAGTCTTTCCCCAAATATGGTGTCGGGGCCGCAGCCCTGGAGCGCGGCAGGGGCTGGCCTGGCTCGGGGGGGGGACGACTGGGAGGCTGGCCCCCCGGCCGGGCTGACATCACTGTCCCGACGCCGGCCTTTTAGCACAGGGCTGGCCCCCCCGACCCGCAGAGCTCCGGAGAGCATCGCCCCGCGCAGCTGCTTGTGCGTGAGTCCTGCGGCGGGGGCGGGGGGGCAGCAGGGTGGGGGCAGCAGGGGTGCTACTCCCCGGCATGGGGACCCTCTGCCTGGGGGGATGATGCCGCTCCCGGGCCCGCGATCCTGACACCGGGGCGGGGATCCTGCTCCTGGGGTGAGGGTCCCGCTCCCGGGATGGGGGTCCTGCCCCCGGGCCGGGATGCGGGGCGGCCTCCCCGGGAGCTGCTGCCCGAGCTGAGGACCGTCCCGCTGGGCTGGGGACCTGCCGGGGCTCGGTGCCACCCCCGCTCCTCGGGATGGCCGGGATCAGCCTCCCCTGTCCCGTCCGCCCGGGTGGGTAAGGGGCTGGCAGGTCCGCGGGCACCGCCTTGTGGACACGGGAGGCATGACAGGGAGGCTGGGGGCTGCCTGGGACCCCCGTGCCCCCCTGGCAGCCTGCGGGGTCACGGACACGGCTGCCACCGCCTCCCACCTGGCACCAGGACCTGCCACACGCCAAGGCCACCCATGGCATCGTGGACACCAGCTCTGCCGTGGCAACCCTGCCACCTGGACCCTCTTGGGGACATGAAAGCTGGTCCAGATGGAGGGAACAGCCATGCCAGGGACACTCGTGGCAGCCCAGAGCTGTCGAGTGGCTGAGGGGACAGGGATAGGTCAGAGGACAGGGATGGAACTGCTCTCCTGTGCACCCTGAGCCAGGAGCAGGGATGAGGCAGCTCTGCCGGGACAGAAGCCACCTGTCTGGGCCATGCGAGGGGTCACAGCCACACACTCACCTCCAAACATACCCAGATGGAGCCCAAGAGCCGCTGAGTGGCATGGGGTGCACCCAGATGGTGCCTGTGGAGTCCCTGGTCAGGGAGGGGGACGGTGTGATGTCCCACCAGCAGTCTGATGGTCCCCTCCCTTCCTACCACTAGGTCTCCCACCCATCGCAGACATGGCGAACAAGGGCCCAGCCTATGGCATGAGCAGGGATGTCCAGGCCAAGATCGAGAAGAAGTACGATGAGGAGCTGGAGGACCGGCTGGTGGAGTGGATCGTGGCGCAGTGCGGGGCAGGTGTGGGGCGCCCGGAGCGGGGCCGCCTGGGCTTCCAGGTCTGGCTGAAGAACGGCATCGTAAGTGGGGGCCCGGGTGTCCTGGTGGGGCTGGTGTTGGGGGGAGCCCCTCAGCGTGTGCGTGGTGGTGACCCCAGCCTCTCCTGTGCCGCAGGTCCTCAGTCAGCTGGTGAACAGCCTCTACCCCAGCGGCTCCAAGCCCGTCAAGATCCCCGACACCCCCCCCACCATGGTCTTCAAGCAGATGGAGCAGATCGCTCAGTTCCTCAAGGCTGCCGAGGACTACGGCGTGGTCAAGACCGACGTGTTCCAGACCGTCGACCTCTTTGAAGGTGCGGGCAGGGGTCGCCGGGGTTTGGGGGGGCTGGGGCTGCCGCGCTGTGCCCGTCCTCACACCCCTCTGTCCCTTGGCAGCCAAGGACATGGCAGCAGTGCAGAGGACACTGATGGCCCTGGGGAGCCTGGCAGTCACCAAGAACGACGGCAACTACCACGGGGACCCCAACTGGTTCATGAAGTAAGTGGGGGCGTGTGGTACCCCCCCTGTGCCCTGGGGTGAGCTCCTCCCACATGGCCACCCAAAGCTCAGCCTGGGAAGTGAGGGTGGTTGGGGACCTCCTGAGGGGCTGCTGGGGCACTCCCTGGGGAAACGGGGACTGCTGAGGGCCCTGGGGACGGGGAGGAGGGCGCGGGGGGACGTGGCATGGCCTCTCCTCCACCCCCCAGGAAAGCGCAGGAGCACAAGCGGGAGTTCACCGAGAGCCAGCTGAAGGAGGGCAAGAACGTCATCGGCCTACAGATGGGGAGCAACAAGGGAGCGTCACAGGCGGGGATGAGCTACGGCCGACCCCGGCAGATCATCAGCTAGACACCCCCCCACTGCCCTTGGGAGAGCAGCCCCTGCCGGGACCCCCGCCTCGGCTCCCCCCTCACCAAATGGTATTTATTGGAAACGAAACGCCATCCAGCCCCGGAGACCCCCGCGCATCCGCCCACCCGGCCTGGGTGACACCGCGGTGGCCCCGCCACCCTCGCGCAGTGCCCCGGGCAGCCTCTCCCCTCTGGCCTCGCACCCCCCGCGGTACCCCGCGTACCCCCCCTTCCTTCCCCCTGCGATGGGGGCCGTGGATGGGAAAGGCCTGTGCCTTCCCCTCCTCCCTTCCTCCCCCTCCCCCCGGAGCCACCTGGCAGCCCCGCACCAGCCCCGCGCCACCGCCGCAGAGATCCTTGAGCAACGGGGAGGCGAGTAAATGGGCCTCGGTTTTGTACTTGTTTTTTTGTCAAAATTAAAAGGTTCTTCATCTAGCGCCCTCTCGGCAGGTTTCCTCCCCACTCCAGGAATGCTGCTCAGGGCTCCCGAGCCATATCTGCTCCTGCTTCCGGCTCAGAACCCGGGAGAACCAGAGCTGAGGATCAGGGGGCTGGGTTGTTGGAGCCCCCCAGTTATCCCAGGGGGGCTGTGAGGATCCAGGAGCAGATCCTGCACCCTGGGGCTGGGTGACTCTGGGGCTGGGTGACTCCTGATTCTGCAGCATGAGGAGGGCAGAGGAGTGAGGGGTGGTGGTGGGAGAAGAGGGTTTTTAAGACTTTATTTGGAAAGCTACACAAAAGGGCTTTGCTGATTAAAAAAAACAAACCCCAGCTTTAAAAAAATAACCCAAACGCACCCAAGGACGCATGAGCAAGCCCGCCCCTTAGCCACTGCCAGCCCAACTCAGCCTCCCCTGCCCGGCCTGAGCAGCCACTGCCTGTGGCCTCAGCCCTCCCAGCACCGGGCGGGCAGACCTGGGGCCACCATCTGTGCCCCTGCCACAGGGACAGCCCCTGCTGCCCCCCCCAGCAAGGGGTCAAAGCGCTGCAGCCACCCCCTGCCCGGCTGCAGGACACAGGAGGAGGTGGCGGGGTCAGAGTGCAGGGGACAGGGAGCAAGCGCTGGTTGGAGATGGGCAAAAGGAGTCCCTGCTGCCCAACTGGGCGGGACCGGGGGCCCGGGCCAGCTCCTGACCCTCAGGACAGGCAGGTGACAGTGACAGTGCTGCAGCAGGCACCCGGCAGGCACCGCTGCGGGCTCCATGCAGCCGGCAGGACGGGCTCTGTGAGGAGGGGATTAAGGCTTGCGTTGTGTTCCAGAGGCAGGGAAGGGGAAGGTCCCCTCCTGCTGCCAGCACTCCTCCTGCTTCTGAGCCACCTCCAAGGAGGTGGCAGGGGTCCCGGTGGCTCGGGAGGTCTCTGCTGCACGTACCTAGAGGGGGGACACAGCCCCACCCCCAGCCCCAGCTAGCAGGGCTGGTGCTCCCTGTCCTCCTCCCGGCCACGGTACCCTGCTACGACCGGGGGGGCCTCCTGGAAGCTGCTGCTGGGGAGCTTGGGGTGGGTGGAAGTCCAGGACCCCTCCTCCCTCTCGTCCTGCTGGGCAGGCTGCAGGTGCTCACACTCAATCTCGACATCCTCAATGTCCTTCTCCCGGTAGAGTGGCACTGACTCCATCTCCAGGCCGTTCTCCAGGGTGCTGCTGTGCTTCCCTCCCTGCTGGTACCACCTGCAGCTGGTGGAGCCGTTGCAGGTCACGTCCAGCCCCACGCTGTTCCTGGTCAGGCAAACCTCCAGCATGTAGTAGAAAGTCCAGAACACGGCAAAGCATCCCAGCAGCAGGAGGGTCTGCGGAGGAGACGAGGAGATCCTTAGAGAAGCAAAGCCCTCAGCCACCCGGGAGCCCCGGTGTCATCCAGCAGAGGGCACAGCTCCAGGAGGGTCACTCCTCCAGGAGGGTCAATCCTCCAGCAGGCTCACCTTGAGGGTGTTGGCTGTGATGGTGTGGGGCTGCTCCTCGGGGATCTCCAGCCCTGGTGGGCAGGGCAGGGAGAAGTCACTGCTCAGGTACCGGCCGCTCATGGCTTCCTCCAGCAGCCTGGGGGGCAGAGGTGCCCCGTGAGGGTCCCGCAGGCTGGACTGCCCCAGGGAGGGTCCCCCACCCAGACAGGGCTCTGGTGTCCTACCTCTGACGCTCCTTCATCTCTGCTGGGGACCAGGAGGAGCCGTACAGAGTCAGCTGCCACTGCTTCAAGGTGCCAGGCCTCAGGCTTTCATCTCCTGGGGATTGGATCAATGAGGAACTCCCTGTCCCACCTGGCTGGATGGCTCCACATGGAGCTGACCCGAGGCCAACCCAGTGCAGAGCTGGCAGCTCCCCAGGAGCCACCACAGCCCCAGGCAGGAGCCCTGGAAGGCAGAACTCACCAATGTCCCTGACCACCAGCCTGTACGTGCCCTGTGCCTCCTCACCCCAGCACCGGACAGTGGAGAAGGTCCAGTCAGCAAAGCCATTGGGGTCCCTGCCAAAGGGGGAGGAGATGCAACCCGTGAGAGGGGGGCACAGCCTGGGGCAGGGGGCTGGATGTGGGCCCCAGCTCTCCTGCTGGGTGTCCTGCCCAGCAGTGGGGACCTCCTGCCCTCCTTGGTGCTTACGAGTCCATGCTCCTGGTGGTCCCTATCAGGGACATCATTCCACTGGGGCAGAAGAGCCTGATCTCCAGGTTGCCACGGCGAGGGTGGGTTATGGTGATGGTGACTGCCACGTGCTCCAGGGTTCTCATGCCAGAGAGCTCCAGGTCGGTGGTGGTGACTGGGAAAGGGAGGCAGGGTTTGGCAGGGCTGGGATGGAGCCCCCACTTCCACACGGCCCAAGGGGCTGCTGTGACAGGGAGCAGGACACACACACACTTGTCACCACCCAGCACAGTCCCTGAGGCCACGGGGAACAGGTTAACTCAGTCACCAAAGGCACCAAACTCAGGCACCAAAGGGTGCTTTTTCTGCCTCTCCGGGCAGAAGGAGCTGCTTGACCCCCAACCCATGCCTTGGAGGCAGAGGGGGTTAACCCCCCCCTGGCAGCCTGAGGTCTCACCCCTCTGCCCCTCTGTGGTGCTGGCACCTGCTGCAGAGCTGGACCAGCCCAGTCAGAGGAAAGGGAAAACCTGTGCCCAGCCCCAGAGGCAGGGGACAGCTCTCCTTCCCACTGGTAGCTGCCGGAGCAGTGCTGTGTTTGTGTGGACAGAGAGCAGCCAAGTCAGGAGCTGAAGCATTTCCTAAAATGGTCAAAGCCAGAGGAGCAGCAGTGGCTGCTGCCCAGCCTGGCCCAGCTCCTAACGCCGGGCTGGCTCCCCACAGCCCTCACCCCAGGGGATGGAGTTATGGGGAGGGGACCAGAGCCACAGGCACCCTGGGGAGCAGCAGGGACACGAGAGAGGGCAAAGCCCATGCAGACCAACACTTAACCCCTCTGTGGCCTGGCCTGGCCCTGCCCAGCAGTGCCCCAGCTCCCCGGCGTGCAGCAGCACGTGCTCCCACGTGGCACACCTGCTCTTACCATTCCAGGTGACCTCCAGCTCCTGTGGGAGCAGGGGGATGCTCCTGCCCTCCCTCAGCACGGGGCTCATGTAGGAGGCGAGGTAGGGGACAGACTCCCACACCTGCCAGGGGAAAGGAGTCAGCACGAGGTTGTGTCCTCCCTGCACATCCCCCTCTCCATCTCCCACCACCCCTGGGAGCTGCTCGGGGCTGCAGCACCCCTCATGTGGGGGATGTGCTGGAGAACCCAAAGCCCTCTGACAAGAGGGGACAATGCTGGCACAGGATGTGCTCTGCTCTCCACACCACCAGAGGCAGAGGGGGGGACAGAAGGGGGGACAGAGGGGGTTCCCCCTGCCTGCCCTGAGCACATCCCCCCCTTGGCAGCCCCTGGGACACGGAGCCTGGAGCTGACAGCTGAGAACCTCCCCGATTCCCAGGGACACGAGGCCCTCCTCAGAGCAGGAGCTCCCCAGCCATGAATCAGAGCTGTCCCCCCCCCAGCCCAGGCTCTGGCCCATGGCTATATATAGTGCTGCCAGAGTGGGGGAAGAAGCTCCAGGCCCTGGTGACTTCATACCCAAAGCAGCCTGACAGCCAGGGCCGGCCAATGCGCTGGCCCCCAGTGTCAGCAGTGTCCCCCCAGGGCGTTGTCCCTGTCCCCCCAGAGCACTGTCCCTGTCCCCCTGTCCCTGGGAGGGCCCCACCTTGGCAGCATTGACCAGGCGCCAGGCGTTGAGGAGCCCGAAGCCGTGCTGGTGGCTGTGGCTGAAGCCTGCCTGGTTCCTGTCCCACTTGGCACGACGATCCTCGTACTGAAACCAGACACAGGGCACTGCCCTCACACCTGGGGACACCAGCAGACCCAGACAAAAGGGAACCAGAGGGAGGGAGGGAGAGAGGGACAGAGAAGGGAGGGGCACTGACCTTGGTGGCAGTGAAGACAATGATGTGCTGGACATCTCTCCAGGTGAGGCAGGGCCTCACCTGCAGCATCAGGGCAATCATCCCTGCAGCCAGGGGAGCAGCAGCCGAGGTCCCCGTGTGCCCCTCCGTGCAGCCCGTGCCCTTCTGCAGGTCCCAGTCTGTTGTCACCTGCCAAGAGAGAGTGGGGGGACACCTCCTGTCAGGCCACTGCTCAGCAGGGGGAGAGGGTCTGGGATGAGGGGCTGAAAAGCCTGGAAACATTTCCCAGGCAGTCCCTGGCCAGGACATGGGCACCCAGCAGAGAGAAGGACAAGGTGGGAAGGTCACCACTTCTGCTTCTCAACTAAGAAAGACCCTGGGACAATGCACCCCAGTGGAGAAGCTGTGAATGCAGACAGTTCTTTTGGAGAGACAGAGGCACTGAGCCTGAACTGAGCCACTCCAGGGAAAACTCAGGGTCACTGGAGTGTGGGACCTTCCTCATTTCCATTCCAGCCCACTCGGGGCTGTGCAGAGCACACAGAGCCTCTAAAGAGACATTGGGAGGTTCCCAAAATCTGCCCCTTGACTGCAAACCCAACGTGTTTGTCTCCCTGTGCCTGCACTGCCAAAAGCTGTGGGGTTTGTTGCCTTCTATGTTTGACTCCAGAGCATTCTGCCAGCTGGTGACAGCTCCAGCTCACACTCAGAGGCCACACATCCTGCAGAGAACACCCTGAGCAGCACAAACTGTCAGTAGGAAACGTGGTGGGTGCCAGAAGCTGTATTAAATTCTTCCTGTTAAGGAAACCACACAACATTTACAGTCTGGAGATAGCAAGGAGCCCAGGAGGAGGCTGCTGAGCACTTAACTCTGCCACCCCTGAAGCAGAACTGGAGGGCAGGAGCTCTGATCTCTCCTCTTGGCTCCCTGGTGGAGCTCCTGTGGCCATTGCTCAAAATGGGGTCTCAAAATCTGAGACCTGCCAAGTGCCCTCACCAGCAGCAGGCTTGGGGGAAGCCTGGACTTAAACCCAAACCTCTGTAACTCCCAAAGGAAGAGCAGCACAGCCCTGGCTTGGCTGCTGTTCCCTTTTTTCCTAGCCTCAGGAGTTTCCAACCCAGCCTGGGACAAATGAAGTTATTCCTGGAAGGAAAAATTAACTCTGGGTTTTACTTTCTCTGCTGCAGGAGCCCTGGCACTGCTCTGGGCAGCTGTGGCTGGGCACAGAGTGTCTGTACTGAGAGGAAATGCTCCCCGTGCCTGCCAGGCCAGGGGCAGCTCACCCCAAAAGAGTCAGGAGCCAGGCACATTCCCCCCAAGCTGCCCCAGGGTGGTTTGGGCTCTGCAGTGCCCACAGGACAGGAACAGGTCGAAGCCATGTGGCCCCCTGTATCCTGAGTGCCATGAGTGATCCAGCACCCAAAGTTGATACAAATATTCAAAAAAATTCACTGTGAGCAGCACATGTGCCAGGACAGAGAAAGAGCTGGGGCCAAGGAGGTTAAAGAGCCCAGTGCTGCTCCCAGCTCACCCTGCACCCCTTTGGAGCAGGACCCAGGGGCCTGGCTGGGGACAGGAACCTCCCACTCGGAGCACAGACCTAAATGAGGAGCATTCCCTGCCTGGCAGAGGTGTCAGGGGAAGGGAGGGGGCAGGGCACTCACGATGCTCCTCATCATCTTGTCCCCACCACTGAAGGTGACAGCCAGCATGGATGCACACTCCTCGGCGTAGAACGGCATGGAGCCCGTCTCATCCACTGCACCTGGGGAAAAGCCAAGGCCTGGGCTCCAGGGAGCTGCTTCCCCTTCAGCTGCTGCAGCTGGAGGGCTGAGGAGCCCCCACAGGACCCCTCCTGCTCGCTGTGCCCTGCCACAGGTTGGGAAACCCACGGGAAAGGCGGCCACAAGAAATAAATCCATCTCCTCCTGCTGCGACCAGTGCTGCTCAGAGCTTCCACCCCCCAGGCAGCTCCTGGGAAAAGGGGAGCAGAAATTCCCTGCCTAACACACAGGGTGGGGAACTGCACCCATGGAGCTGGCAGGGAATCTGTCCTAGCCCCAGAGGTCTGAGGACAGCCAGGAATTTCTCTGGCCTCCTCCTGCATCCTCAGCCAAGAGTTGTGGCAAGATGAGGGGCAATGGGCACAAGGTGCCTCTGGGGAGTTTCCTGTTGAAAATTTTTCCCCATGAGGACAGTCAGACACTGGAATGGCCTCTTGGGGGAAGTGATGGATTCCCCCACGTTGTAAAGCTTTAAGTCTCAGCTTGATGTGATGCTGGGACACTGCACATAAACAGTAACATCAGAAGGGTTGGACCAGAAGATCCTTGAGGTCCCTTCCAACTCTGTGATTTTATGTCAAACCTCCACCCACTGCCGGACTCACTCCCAGAGCCTCTCCAGACTCACTCCTCTGGGGGGCGGTGACTTCCCTTTCCCGGGAGCCACTCACCGATGGTGACGGTGTAGATGGAGTTGGCGTAGCCGTCGTAGTTGCAGTTGTCGTTGTGCTGGCCCCCGTTGCCACTGGCCACCACGAAGATGCTGCCGAAGCCCCGGCGCCCCGCCATGACCCCGTGCTGCAGGGCAGCCTGCGGAGAGGGAACCCTCGGCTTGGCCTTCGCCGGGAAACACCCGCACCAGCCCGGCTCGGGGGCTCAGGTCCGGGCCAGAGCCCCGCACGGAGTTGATCCCCGCCTGCAGGAAGGGGAGGGGTGAGGCTCAGCTCTGCCCCCCGCCCCTCAGCGCCTCACGGGGCGTGCAGGGAGGGAAAAGGAATCCAGCGCAGGGCTGGGAGCTGCTGCCCCGTGGCGAGGGGAGCGCAGCGAATGCCCAGGAAGGGGGAAAAGGGAGGGGAAAGGGGTGGGTGACTCTCTTGGGGCCCCCCCGGGTGGTCCCCGGCTGTGACCAGCGGGAAGGGTCAGCCCCAGGGGTTATGAAGGAAAGCACGGATTGTGAAAAGCCTTTTCCTGCCAGGCTCAGCCTCTCCTTGGAAGGCTCATCCAGGGCTGTCCCCCTGCAGCAGTGCCACTGCCACCCCCACACACACCCCCTGCAGCACCTCTGCTGGAAACCGGGGTGCCCCGGGCTGCTGGGGGGGTCCTCACCTTCCCCAGCTGGTGGGGGCCATCCACAGTCTTCCCATCATCATCTGGACCCCAGCTGCAAAGAGAGACCCTGTGAGGTGGTGACAGCAGCTCTGCCACCAGCAGCCACCAGTGCCACAACTGGGAAGGGGGTGGTGCTTTCCCACCCCCTCGGTCCCTGCGTGCCCTGTGACCCCCGGGACTGTTTCCAGTGGGCAAAATGTTTGTTTTTTCTTTCCCCAGCAGGGCAGGGTGCCCTGGGCTGCCCTCACCTGCAGCTGTAGATGTCGTTGATCTGATAGTGCTTGTTGAAGGCAATGGCCTCCATGCTGTCTGTGAGGGGCCCGTCCAGCACACGGATGCCTGAGGGACACAAGGAGGGGACAAACTGCAAACCAACCCCCGGGTGGGATCAGAGTGGGGACCCCGTGTGCCTGAGGGACACCAGGGTGTGCATCCCCACCTCCCCCGCACCGACTCCTCCAGAGCCACCTCGGTGACAAGGACAGCACAAACAAACCCCCTCCCGAGGGGGCTTCACGTCCCCCTGGCCGGGGTGGAGGGCACAGCCCCTCCCAAGGGCAGGGAGCCCCCCGGGGTACCTGCGATGCGGCTGCCATAGGCCACCCCCACGGTGCAGAAGCTGTTGTTGGGCACCGCCGCGATCTCCCCGGCGCAGCGCGTCCCGTGGTGGTTCCCGTTCTCCTCGTCGGGGTGAGGCATGGGGTCGGGGTCGTTGGAGTTCAAGTCGTAGCTGCCTTCAGGGCTCTGAGGAGAGAGAGGGGCAGGGTGAGGCCCTTTGGGATCAGCAGGGAGCCTGTCCCCAGACAAGGGACCCCCGGGGCTGCTGCACGACGCTGCCGCCCGGAGGAGCCCAACTGAGGCCGCTCCGGTACCTCCTGAGCGCTGACACCCGAGCCCCAGCGTCCCCCCCGGGCAGGGTCAGTCCCATCCCCCCAGGCAGGGTCAGTCCCGTCCCCCCGGGCAGGGTCAGTCCCATCCCCCCCGGGCAGGATCAGTCCCGTCCCCCCCGGGCAGGGCCAGTCCCTTCCCCCCCGGGCAGGATCAGTCCCGTCCCCCCCCGGGCAGGGTCAGTCCCGTCCCCCCGGGCAGGGTCAATCCCATCCCCCCGGGCAGGGTCAGTCCCGTCCCCCCCCCGGGCAGGGTCAGTCCCGTCCCCCCGGGCAGGGTCAATCCCATCCCCCCGGGCAGGGTCAGTCCCGTCCCCCCGGGGCAGGGTCAGTCCCATCCCCCCGGGCAGGGTCAGTCCCGTCCCCCCGGGCAGGGTCAGTCCCGTCCCCCCGGGCAGGGTCAGTCCCATCCCCCCGGGCAGGATCAGTCCCGTCCCCCCGGGCAGGGTCAGTCCCGTCCCCCCGTGCCCACTCACGTAGTTGGGCTGGATGTCCTTCACAGTGTGCTCCACGCCATCATCCACCACCACCACCGTCACGCCGCGCCCCGTCACGTCGCGCTCCCAGACCCCGGTGACGTTGATGTCCCTGCCGGGGCTCCTGCGGTTGTTCTGGTGAAAGGGGAGGGGGGGTCACAGCGGGGGGTTCGCGGGCCTTACCGGGGGGGGGGTAGGGGCGGGTGTGAGGGCGTCCCCCCCGCCACTCACCAGGTGCCACTGCTGGGGGTATTTGGGGTCGTTAAAGTGCAGGCTGCGCTTGGAGCGCTTCAGCAGCTTCTGCTCCGAGTGCCACCGCACGCTGTCGTGCTGTGCGAACAGAGTCTCCACCGACCTCCGGATGGCTTCGGGCGGGGCGGCCGCGGCGGAGCGGCCGCGGGGAGGCGGCCAAGAGAGGAGGTAATGGCCCCGCAGCTCCCCGACCCGGCCCATGTTCACCAGCCCCGCCGCCCGGGCCAGCTCCTCCGCCCGCTGCTCCACCTCCTCGTCGGGAGCCTCCAGGCTGACGGCCCAGCTCAGACCCCCGGCACGGGGCTCAGCCCCGCCGCCCGCCAGGCCCCGCGGGGCGGCCGTGGGGAGCCAGGCGGCCCCCAGCCACAGGCAGGTGTGGATGCAGAGCGCGGCCTCCATCCCGGAGCTCCATCGCGGCTCCCGCATCAGACCGGCGGCTGCGGGACGGGGCAGCGGTGAGCGGCACGGGGGGAGGGACACAGAGCACCCCGAGCGGGCACCGAGTCCCGGGCAGAGCACCGGACCCGCTCCTCCCGGCCCGCCCTGCCCTCCGGTACCGCCGGGGATGGGTTTCCCCGGCTCTAAGCGCCCATCGCGGCTCAGCTCCCCCGGAGAGCGCCCGCAGCCCCCGGCGGAACGCGCGGAGCCCGGAACCCGGAGGACAAAGCTCAGGGACGGGCGGGACGCTCCCCCTCGCTGCACCCCCCCCCCCCCCCCCCCGCCCCTGCCCCCGGGGCCGCCGCGCACTCACCGGGCCCGGGCCGGCGCCGCTGCCGGAAGCCCGCGGCGGCTGACAGCTACGTCACATCCGGCGGCGGCGGCGGGCCCTCCCCTCCGCTAGGGGGCGCTGGCAGCGGCGCACCGGCGGAAGTAGCGGGTCCCGGTCGGTGGGGTTAGGGCGGGACTTCCGGTCCCCGCTCCGCCGCGGCCCCGCGCCCGCCCGCCCGCCCCGCCGGGCCCCCCCGCCCCGCACCGGCCCCATGGCGCTGGAGCAGCCCCAGGCAGAGGGCCCCGCAGCGACCCCCGCACCGCCGCGACTCTGCGAGCCCGGCCCCGCCGGCAGGTAGGTAGGATCGGTGGATCGGGGCCTGCGGCGGCACCGGGAGCGGGGGCGGGGAGCGGTCGGTGATGGAGCGGGTGATGGAGCGGTTTGTTTCACACAGCGGCACCGCTCTCTCCGCCCCGGACAGCCCCAGCGAGGCGGTGCCCGCCGGCCCTGGCGGAGAGGCGGAGCCCGGCCCGGCCCCGGCGCTGCCCGGCGGTGAGGGGGAGCCCGGGCCCGGGGGCTCGGAGGAGGAGGAGGAGGAGGAGGGGGAGGCCGGCGGGCAGAACGGAGGGGCGGCCGAGGAGCCCGAGGCGGAGGCGATCCCCGCCAGGCCCTCGCAGAACATCGCGGTGCAGGTGGGTGCCCGATCCCAGCCGGGGCTCGGGGGGGCTGCTGAGGCCCTGGGGGTGTCGGGGGGGAAGGGAGGAGGGGGTGCGGGTTCCCTTGGTGCGGGGGGGTGGGACCGACTGCCCCCGTGTGTGTCTCCCCCCGCAGACCGACTTCAAGACAGCAGACACGGTGGTGAACACGGACCAGGACATCGAGAAGAACCTGGTGGGTGCAGGAGCCCTGAGCTCAGCTCTGCCCCGGGGGAAGGGTCTGGAGGGGGGGGATGTTCCCATCCCTGAACTCCCCTTCTCCCCTCCCCGTGTCAGGACAAGATGATGTCTGAGAGGGCTCTGCTGAAGGAGAGGTACCAGGAGGTGCTGGACAAGCAGAGGCAGGTGGAGAACCAGCTCCAGGTGCAGCTGAAGCAGCTCCAGCAGCGCAGGGAGGAGGAGATGAAGAACCACCAGGTACCTGGGCACGTCCTTGGTGTGTCCCCTGCCCCGTGAAGGACCCTTCCCCTGGGCTGTGACACTTTGGCAGCATTCAGGACAAGCCCCTGCCCAAATCGGGGTCCTGAGCAGCTCAGAACCCATCCCTGACATCCTGTCCCCCTGGTCACTGCTCTGCTCTTGTCTGGATCTGCTCAAAGGGTTTTGATGATGCCTGGAATCCCATAATCTCCCCTCAATTGATCTACAATAACAATGGCTTTGGGAACAAAAAGCTCTCCTTGGGGGGGTTGCTCCCTGGCTGCATGGTCCCTGTTTCACCCCAGGAGATCCTCAAAGCCATCCAGGACGTCACAATCAAGAGAGAGGAGACAAAGAAGAAGATGGAGAAAGAGAAGAAGGAGTTCCTGCAGAAGGAGCAGGATCTGAAAGCAGAGATTGAGAAGCTCTGTGAGAAAGGCAGAAGGTCAGGACCTGGGAAAGAAAGGATTTATTTCTCTGTGTGGGGGAGAAGGGAGCCTGGGGGCAGGGTCCTGACACAGCACAGTGCCCAGGGGGGGGGCGTTGCTGTCAAGCATCTGGGGAGCCCCTCAGCCACCAGGCTGTGGTGTGGGAAGGTGGCACTGCCAGAGGTGACCCCCCTGCCCTGTGCCCCCCGTGCAGGTTGCTGAAGGAGCAGGAGGAGAAGGAGAACAAGATTGCATCTCTGATCGCTGAGCAGTCTGATGAGAAGTGAGGCTCTGCTCCTGGGGAAGGCTCCTCTTGGTGGGGGGGACCCAAAGCCTCTGGTGGGGTGGGATGGGTGCTCTGCCAGTGCTGCCCCAGGGTTTATCTCCTCTCCCAGCAGCCTGGTGTCCCTCTGGATTAAATCCTCTTTGATCCAGGTCACAAGCAGGCTCCTAGATCCTTGTGACATGAAGGTCCCATCAGATGAGGCTTCGTGCTCACTGCCTGGGCTTAGAGCTGCCCCCTCTGATGGAATTCCAGATTCCCAGGTGGAGGCAAAGCTGCTGCTCTCTGTGTCCCTCCCTGCTCCCAGGCTCGGGGGCTGCTGAGCCTTTAGGGTTCTAGAGTGAGGTTGGGAGGGAAATGGGGGGTCTGGGGTCTGTCAGCTCTCCTGCCCCACACCTTGTGGTGCCTGAGCCTCAGCAGGGGTGCCCCATGTCTGTGACAGGCAGCTCTGGGAGATGGAGCTGGATAAGCTGAAGAACCAACACAATGAGATCAACAGGAACATCCTGGAGGAGACAGAGAGGGCCTGGAAAGCAGAGGTGAGGGGGCAGGGGCTGAGCTGCAGCCTCCTGGGGTCCCAGAGGGTCTGGGAAGGGGGGTGTGGAGCTGAGGGTGGGTCAGGAGGAGGGGCACACAGGGAATGAGGGACAGGGACACAGCATCTGCCTCACCTGGAGCCTCCCCCCCAGATCCTCTCCCTGGAGAGCCGCAAGGAGCTGCTGGTGCTGAAGCTGGAGGAAGCAGAGAAGGAAGCAGAGCTGCACCTCACCTACCTCAAGTAAGTCTGGGTGCTCTCAGAAGTGGCAGGGTGGCTCTGTGACCACAGCTCCTCTTCCTCTCCTTACACTGAAGTGTTCCAAGCTTCCCCATGGATTCCCTGCTGGAATGTGGTGGTGGCACTGTGTGCTCTGCTCTGGGGGGGTTCCCTCTCCTGGGGTGTCAGCTGCTCCCATGGTGCTGCAAGTGGGACAGTGCAGCTGTGCTTGCAGGTCTGCACCACCCACACTGGAGACCATGAGGCCAAAGCAGGAGTGGGAGATGAGGCTCAACAGGATACGGATGACCAAGGAGAACGTCCGAGTGAGTCCCTTGCTGCTTTGTTCCAACCCCTTTTCATCCTCTGACTCCTTTTTCATCCTGTGGAAACAAACTCTGTCCCCTTCAGGCCCTGCAACTATTTCAGTGCTGAGAAGGGAAACTTTCTCCCAGGCTTTGATGAACCCCTCTGCTTTCTTTGCTCTCTGCCAGGATCAGTTCAACGACCACATTCAGATGGTGAGGAACGGGACGAAGCTGAGCAGCCTCCCACAGATCCCAACCCCAACACTGCCCCCTCCACCCTCAGAAGTGAGTTCCTCCTCTCCAGCTCCCTGCAGCAGCTTTGGGAGGGGATGTGGGCAGCCCAGGCTGGGTGGGATTGCTTCCCTGGAGTCCCTGCCTGTCCCGGGGAGGAGGGGAAGGGGCTCCTTCCCATGCCAGGAGCAGGGCAGCCAGCTGTGCTGATTCTAACCATCCTCTTCCTCCTCTTCCTCTCCCCGTTTTTCTTCCTCAGACAGATTTCATGCTGACGGCCTTCCAGCCCAACCCCTCCCTCACTCCCAGGCTCCCCTTCCCCATCGGCCCTGTCCCTGTCCCCATGGTCATGCCCAGTGCTGACCCCCGGGCCCTCTCCTTCCCCCTCCTCAACCCCTCCATCTCCCGGCCTGCCCAGCCCTCCCCACCACTCCCGGCCTCCCAGGGGAGGAGCAGCCCGGGTGTGGCCTCTCTCCTGGGCTCCCACATCCCCCCTGCTGCTTCCATCCCTCCTCCGCCCGGCCTGGGAGGAGGAGGAGGGGGAGGGGGGGGAGGAGGAGGTGGAGGGGGAGGAGGAGTCAGCGTCGCTCCCGAGTTCCAGAGGCAGCAGCCAGCGGATAAACTGGAGAAGCTCCTGGAGAAGCTGCTGACTCGGTTTCCACAGTGCAACAAGTGGGTGCCCTGCCCCTGGGGGGGAAGGATTGGGGATGGGGTGGGGGCTGAGGTGAGGGGGGGAACCCCCTGTGTGTGTGGGGGGGGTCTGGGAGCTCTCAGCAGCTGCTGTGCCTCCCCCTGCCCAGGGCCCAGCTCACCAACATCCTGCAGCAGATCAAGAACGCCCGGAGGACCATGGCAGGGCTGACCATGGAGGAGCTGAACCAGCTGGTGGCAGCCAAGCTGGCTGAGCAGCAGGAGCGGGCAGGGGCACAGGTGGGAGAGAGCTTGACCCCGGGGGGGACAGGGGACAACTGGGGGTGTCCTTCCCCCCCACAGGGCTGGGCTGACTGATCCCCCCCCCCCGTGCCTCCCTGCAGCCTCTCAGCCGGATCCGGGCCCCCCTCTTCTCAGCTCCACTGCCTCAGATCAGCACCCCCATGTTCCTGCCCCCTGCCCAGGTGGCTTATCACAGCACGGCCTCACACGTAAGGCTCAGAGCACCCCCCCAGCCCCAGGGAAAGCTGCCTGGGGAGGGAGCACCTGGAGAAACAGCCCAAAGGCTGAGCCTGTGAAGCTGGGACCTCTCAGAGCAGGGGAGCACGGGGGGCATAGCTCCTTCCTGACCCACGCCAGAGGGGAGGCAGAGGGAGGAGTTGGGCAAACCATGTCTGCAGCTGGAAGGTGGAGCAGGTGAGCAGAGCTGGAGTGTCTGACTCCTCTTCCTGTCTCCTTTCTGTCCCCTCACCCCAGAGCCCTGCTGCCTGTAAGCTGTGTCTCATGTGCCAGCAGCTGGTGCAGCCCAGTGACCTCCACCCCATGGCCTGCTCCCACGTGCTGCACAAGGAGGTGAGTGTGGCTTCCCCAGCTGCTCCCAGCTCCCTGGGAATGCTTCCTCATCCTGGGGCCCTGCTGTGCCCAGAGCTTGTCAGGGGAAGGGTGTGATCAAGAAATAACTCAGCAGCCTCCACCATCCCCCCTTTCCTTACCAGGCCACCCCGAGGACCCACTTGGGGGTGGCTTTAAGGCCAGGCTGCCCTTATTCCAGCCCCTGGTGGTGTTGGCAGCTCCTGATTCCTTCTCTCTTTTCCAGTGCATCAAATTCTGGGCACAGACCAACACGAATGACACTTGTCCCTTTTGTCCAAGTCTCAAATGACAGCTACTGGAACAAAATGGTCCCACCTGAGGAGTTGCTGTGAATAGACAGGATCAGTTCTGAGATTTCTACAGTTCTATATTTATACGACCATGTATACACATGTACATTTTTATTATATAGGCAATGTGTGTATAGAAAGTCTGTATACATACCAGTTCATAAATAAAGTGTGTATATTATGCCGGGACTCGGTGCTGCTCCTGGTTTTTCACCTCGCAGCCTCGCTGGTGGCCTTTGGGGGGAGCGCTGGGACTCGGCGGCTGCCGGTACCGCCCCTTCCCGCCCGGTTCCGACAGCTCCGGGCTCCCCCAGCTCCCCGCAGCCCCTGGCAGGACAGCCCCCACCCCTTGCCCAGGTGCCACCAATGTCACCTGCACACCCCCCCTTAGCAACTGGCAGATGCAGAGTGGGTTTTGTGGGTTTTTTTGGTTTTTTTTTTAATGTAATAATAATTTACCGTGTTAACATTCATTGTTCTTACATAGACATAAGGTTACAAGAGTACTGGAGGCTACAGCCAGAGCCTGGGCCCCGAGCTCCCTGCTGGGCCCGGGATCACCAACCTGCTGCAGTTCCTGCTTTCCCCTCTCCTCCACTCGCTCCTGAATCCGGGCTGAGGCACCAACCCCCTTCTCTCCATGGATCTCGGTGGGATGAGGAGGTGCTCAGCACCACTTGAAAATCTTCCACTTAATCCGTAGACTTTTGTTGGGTTGCTATTTCCAGTTTGCAACAATAATTTGGGCACGGGGCTGGGGGGAGCAAGCAGCACAAGCCCCCCCCCATCCATCTGTCTGGGTGTGGGTTAAGGCAGTGGCCCACAACAGCATCCTGGGGGTCCTGGGGCAGGCACGAGGAGGTCTGCGTGGCCCTCTGGCAGAGTGGGTGCGTGCAGGGTTGGAGTAGGGCAGCAGAGCAGGGCACTACTCGCAGTAGTAGTGAGGTGGGAAGGTCTGGGGGGGCTGCTGTGGGGGCTGCCTGGCCGAGGCTGCAGGTTGGCTCCTCCCTCGTGGCGGTGCCAAAGAAATGTTCCCCAAAAAACTCAGGGTTTGGGTAAGGAGCCCTGTGCCTGGGGATGGCTGCAGCACTGCCCTGCTCCTGTGTCACTGTCACCTCCTCTGACACCAGCCCAGAACACCTCAGATCCACAAAGTCCTTACAAACCCAGCACCTCCTGGCCTCGGGTTGCGGCCGAGGCGCTGGTCGTGAGCAGAGGGCTACAAATATTTAAAAAAAACCCAGAAAACCCCCAAAACAAAACGGGACCAAACCCCCTAATGTTGGGTTTGGAACAGTGGCTTTCAGCGCTAGAATTAAAAATATAGATATATGTATATATTGTACAGGTGAGGGGGGATCACTGCCCTCCCCCAGGCAGGGGCTGGGACCTGTGGGGTCAGGGTCTGACTGCACGGCCAGGACTGGCAGCACAAACCAGAATCACAAAATAAATACAACCACGGCTTTAAAAAAAAAGAAGAAATGCTGCTGCAGTCCCCACCACCCGTCCCCCAAGTTGTTGGGGTGGGGTCTCTGGCCCTGGGGCAAGGACAGACAGATTGGGGTGAGCAGAGGGGGCTGTGGGGGGCAGGGAAGGAGCCGGCCCAGCCCGGCCCCAGCTCCCCTATGGCTTTCCAACGGGGGGTGGGTGCAGGGGACACCGGTGGCAGGAGGGGCACAACTTGAGGTGGGGGCAGGGAAAACACCACGGGAAATGTTAGAGCCAGCTGGGTGGGAGGGAAAGATCTGCCCTGGGCTGGCTCCAAAAAGCTGGGGACAGGAGGCTTGGGAGGGGTGACCCTAGGGAGAAGTGACCCCAGGGAGAGGTGACCCCAGGGAGAGGCTGGGCTGGGGGCTGCAGGGGGGGCAGGGGTAAAAGGGGACAGACAGAGGATGGCTCATGGGTGGCTGGAGCTCAGGACAACCCCTCCCATCCCAGTGCCAGAGCAGAGGAGCTGCCCCCAGCCCTGGGACGGGGTCACCCCCACTCCCCAGCTGCCACGTTCTTTCTGTAGGTCCCACGGCTGCTCCCGGCCCTCTGGGGCACCACGTCCCCCCGGGGCAGAGGGTCTGAGCTGCCCACGCTGTCGCCCCCCAGGAAGGACCCACAGGACCCACCTGTCCCTGCCCTGGGGCTGCTCCTGCCCTCACTTCAGCAGGGAGATGTCGTCGGCGAAGTCGTCGTGGTCGCGGCGCAGGCAGTGGAAGCAGCGCCACTGGAACACCATGAGGCAGAGGGGCAGCATGAAGAGGGCGCAGATGGCGGCCATGACGTAGGCGATGGTCATCAGGGTGGACTCGTCCGTCTGGGGGATGTTGTAGCCGCAGTCCTCCATGTTGGGGTGCAGGTAGGGCCCCTCCACCGCCGCCGTACGGAACTCATCGTGCACTGGGGGCGGGAGGAGGCAGAGCTCTGGCTGCCCCGTGTCCACCTCTCCCCCTCCCACCCCCCCAGCCTCCCCCTGCCCCCAGCCCTCACCATGGCAGGCACTGACAGCAAAGCCGATCCGCTTGCGGGCGCGGTCGAAGACGACGTAGAAGCCCTCCATGATGACGGCGCCCATGACGGTGCCGGTGGAGGACTGGGAGATGGCAAACTTGTAGCAGTCGTCCTGAGAGGTGGCCACGTCCTCCACGGGGCGCAAATATTGCTGCAGGAAGAGAGGAGGAGTCAGGAACAGAGGGAACAGGGAGCTGTGGACGCCCGGCACCGTCCTGACTGTGCCACCGGTACCAGATGGTTCTCCAGCTCAGCACCGGGCAGGGACCAACACTGACCTGGGGCAGGATGGTGATCCGGAAGGACTGGTTGGTGGCCTCCCCCATCAGGTAGAGGGACAGGACAGGGAAGATGTGCCAGGGGGTGGTGCCGACCTGCCAGCAAACCAGCTGCTCCCCCAGCCAGAAGCCATCTGGGAATTTCTCCGTCTGCCAGAGGCAAGGGGGTGGTGAGGGGACCCTGCCAGGCAGCCAGGCTGCCCACAGCCCTGGGGAGGGGCTCCACTGACCGAAGAGGCCGTTTTGATGGATTTCACCGCAGCCTCAAACACCTTCTTTGGCAGCCTGAGGTTGGTGGTCCCACTGTCCACGATACTCTTGTCATAGTTGTACTGAGGACAGAAGAGGAGGAGTGACCCCAGCCCCGCTGTCCTCCCAGCCCCTGCAGAGGGCAGGTCACCTGCTGTCCCCTCACCTCTTTGCAGTCCATGTTGAGGTCCTGCCCGTTGATTTCCAGCTTGACGATGATGACCTCATAGTACCACTCCTTGCGGATGGGTGTGTACCAGATGTCACCCACGTACAGCGAGCGGTCGATGCCACCAATGATCTGCAGCAGAAGCAGAAAGGCACTGCCACCTCTGCACTGGGGGGTCAGGTCCCCGTGGCAGCCCCCCCAAACCCTCCTCTGACCACAGGGTGCTCACCATGCTGCCCCCCACGGCTGCCAGGGCCTCTGTCTCGTTGGGTGAGAAGCCTGCCCCGCAAAGCTGGAGGGAGAAGATGTTGGGCACCCGGGTCTGCTTCACCAGAGAGTCAAAGAAGGGCTCCAGGCTGTCATCAGGCTGGGGGGAGGAGAAAGCAGAGGCAGGACAGGGCCATGTCAGCATTGTCCCTTCTCCGGGCTCCATGCCATGCCCCAGGGACCCAGGCTCTGTGCGCAGGTGGAGCAGAGCTCAAGGTCACCAGCAGAGCTGTGACTCAGGGAAGGGGAGAGGTGATCCCATGGGACAGGGCTCACCCGGGCGATCTCAGCGTAGGCCAGCCCCAGGATCCCCTCCCAGTTGGAGCCATTGATGAAGAACTTGTCTGACTCGGTGATGGCGGCGATGTTGGCTCTGACGGTGACGTTGGGGCCGTGGGGGATGGTGACGAGGTCGGTGCCCAGCTCCCCCTCCCACTTGCCCTGGGTGTAGGGCACGTACACACCTTTCCGCAGGTCACGGTAGGTGCTGGACCTGCAAGGGCACCACAGAGGCAGAGTCAGAGCCTGGGACACCATCATGCAGGGACAGCGTGGCCTCTGCCTGTCCCCTGCACACTCACAGCTGCCGCTGGTAGTATCTCCTGAGGAAGGGGTGAGGTGCAGCTCCCACAGCGAAGTTGCTGCTCCCTGTGTCCACCAGGATGTTCAGCTGGAGAAGGAAGAGAGGCAGGGAGGCTCAGGAGGGCAGCAGGACTGTGCTGTGCCTGGCTGAGCGTGTTAGGGCACAGGGGGAGCAGCAGCCAGAGCAGTGCCCGGGCTCCCCTGGCAAGGAACTGAATTTGCTGGTGGGAAGGATGGGTGGGACAGGGGTGGTTGGGGCTGGGGCTGCTGCTTGGCTCTGCTCCTGGCTCATGTCTGCCTACACCCAGGATTATCGGCTCACCGGCAGTGCCTGGCAACCATCCCACCACGTCCTGCCCTCAGATGAACCCTGCCAGGAACAGGGGGAAACAGGGGGGCTCCCCGGGCTGCAGGGTCAGCACCTACCCCCCAACCAGGAGCACCCCCCAGCAGCCCTTCACCTCTGGAGTCAGAGGAGGATAAAGCTGCGTCTGCCCGACTTTCCCCTGGCAACCCAGCACCTGGGCCCTCCCCAGGGGGGTTCTGCAGGGTCTGCTCCACACAGCTGAGCCCCGGGGCTCCCAGGAGAAAGCTCTGCTGGGCTGATGCTGCCTGTGCAAGCAGCAGCGGGACACGGGTGGGCTCCATCCTCCCTCCCACGGGGGATTTCTGTGGAGAGGAGCCACGTCCCTGGGACTCCCCCCTTCACGCACACCCCCACGGATGAACCCTCTGCCTGGCACGGCCGCAGCCACGCTCTTCCATACAAATCTTTTAATTCCATTACAAGGCCCGGAGGGATTGTGCTGGGGCACGCACACCCGGCACCACGTTCCTGCTTGGAAGGAATCCAGGGCTGGGAGATGCTGCCCAAAAAGGGGTGACTGGCTCAGAAACCCCCCAGCACCCGGGGACAGGTGGCTCGCAGGGAGAGGGTCTGCCAGCTATGACACGTGGCAAAAGATGATGAAATCACATTTAAAACTAGATTTAATTTTTTTTTTTTTTTTTTTTTTTTTTTAAAGCATAATCTCCTCCCTTTTTCGCCGGGAGCAGAGAGTGGATCCCAGTCACACGGGGACAACACGGCACGTCTCCCATGGCTGGGGTGGAGGTGTGACTCCCACATCTCCATCACTTCCATCCCTCCAGAGCCGTGCCAGGCACCCAGGATGGAGCCAGCGAGGAGGGAACGGAGCCACCCTGCCCCACGGGGGCGTTTGGGAGCTGCTGCAGCCTCTGTGGTGGGTGCGTGGGAGCCCGGCCCTGCGCTGACCCTCGAGCACCGAGCCCCGTGGGCTGATGATGGTGCAAGATGTGGATGCCTGAGCGCTCCAAACCCTTGGAAAAGGCGCCCAGAGCAGCAGCACCAAGATGGGGGGAAGGAACCGAGAGCGGCCATGTGCTTCCTTCACACCCCCCCCACCCGGGGCAGCGCCCACCCCCTGCTCGCCCCCGCCAGCATCCCTGGGCTCGGGGACCCTTCCCCAGCCGTACAACAGACGGGTCGGCACCCCCAGAGCCGATGCCGGTCCTGCTGAAGGGTGAGCAGCGCTCTCCCGAGCCCCCCGCACCCCCAGTCCCCTCCCCTCGGGAAGCCCCCGCCTGGAGCGGGAGCGCAGCCCTTGCCCGAGGGGTCCCCCCCCCCGGGGCCCCCTTACCTTCTGCGGGGGGCTGCCCACCGTCATCTCCACGTAATAGCCCTGCCCGGACTTGCCCCGCAGGTTGTCGATCATCTCCACGAAGCTGCCGCCCCGCTCGGCCTCCTCCGGTGCCCGGCGAGCGCGGGGAGCGGGCGGCAGGGCCGAGCCCCCCCGCAGGGGCAGACGGATGCGCGGCGGGGCCGGGTGGGCGCGCAGGGAGGCCGCCCCCAGCCACAGCAGCAGCCAGGGCCAGGCGGCAGCCATCGCGGGGGAACCTCCTCCTCCTCTTCCCCGGGGGACGCTGCCTAACGCGCCCGCAGCGCCCCGCGCCTCGGCCGGGCGGCCGCGCCGGGGCCGAGCGGGGCGGCGGGCATGGCGGCGAGACGCTCCCCGCCCCGGAAAGCCCGCCCGCCGGCGGAAGCGCTTGCGGCCGCGCTCCAGCGGGGCCCGGTCCGGCCCGCCGTAGATGCCCCCTCTCGCCCCCCAACCCCGGCTTCGGGCCGGCCCGGGGGGAAGGAGGTGGGGGGCAGAGGGCCGGGTCAGGCCGATGCGTCGCCATGGCAACTGGCGGCACCCCGAGCCCCGCCGGGACTACAGCTCCCAGCAGACACCGCGGTACCCAAGCATCACGCAGATCAACCAATCGGAGGCTCGGCTGTGTCGCGCTGTCCAATGGCGGCGAGGGGAGGGCGGGCCCTGCGGTTGCCAGGGCAGCCGGAATCCGGAAGCGGCGGCGCGGCCCCGGGCAACCCGCGTGCGTCCATGGAGGCGGCGGCGGAGGCGGCAGCGCGGCCCTGAGCGGGCCCGACCGGGGTGAGGCCGGGGAGTGGGCCCGGGGGGCAGTGGGGTGAGCCTGGGAGGGGGCATCAGCCGCTCCCGCAGCGGTTGGAATCGGTGCGGTGCCCGCGCTTCGCGCCTCGAGCCGTCGGTGCTCCCGTTGTGACCCGGGGGGAAGCGGTTTGCTTCTTCCTCCTTTCGCCTCCGTTTCTCCTCCTCGCCAGCCCCCCCCCGGCTCCTCTGGCGTGGGCTGGGGTCTGCGGCGCCCCGGGAGTGCGGGTGCCGGGATTAGCAGCCGGTGCTGAGCCGGGCTGTGCTTAAGGGAGATAAACGTGGGGCTGAGCAGGAGGTGACCAGGACAGGGACGGCTCAGCCCCCGGAGGTGCTGGTCCTGATCCAGGCGGTCATCGCGACCGTGTTAACGCTGCTCGGCACCTTCCTGGTGCTGCCGGGACCCGAGCAGCACCACAGCCCCCAGGAGAGCCCCATGCGCTAAGGATTTGCAGTGTTTGAGGGTAAAAAGCAAGTCTGACCTTGTCCTTGTCCTTAGTTCATGCAGCTCACCTGTGTGAGTGAGGAGTGGAGCCTGTTGTGGCCACACGGAGACACAGCTGGGGATGGTTGGGGCAGAGAAATTAACTTGCAAAGCTGCGCAGAGCAGGCCCTGAGGGTCCAGCAGTGATGGGACAGGATCGGTGCCTTCAGTCCCAGCTGGGCAGCAAAGCAATCCTGCCTGCTGGAGCTTCCAAACGTCCTCTGGGCAGTGCTCTCAAAAAGCTTTCCTCTTCTCTCAGGAACCAGATTTCTTTGCATTTTCTTTTTTTTTTTTTTTTTTTTCCTTCTCGTCTTGGCTTCATTTTCACCTGGTTAAAAGGTCCCTGAAGGAAGGGTTCATCTCTCCTGTCAAAGGTCAAAAGCCTGGGGGGTCTGATTGTCACCCCTGTCACTTTGCTTTGCTCCCTTCATGCTGTAGGTCCAGGCAGCCATGGCCAGGGTTCTGACCCGCATCGGGGACCAGCTGGTTCTGGAAGACAACGATGATGAGACCTATATCCCCAGTGAGCAAGGTAACAGGGGCCTGTCCCTGCAGGAGTGGGGGTTGCAGCCCCAGGTTCCAGGTCACACCTTGGGATGTTAATGACAAAGGAATCCCGGGTGGGATAACTGGGATTTTATCGAAGGCAGAGCTGAAAAATGAGGGTGGGGTTTTTTTGTTTGTTTTTGGTCGCAAAGGTAACTGGCATTTTGGAGGCTGTGTTGTAGTGCCTGCTGGAGACTGTCTCCACAGATCCCTCTTCTGTTGTCCTAGAAATCCAGGATTTTGCACGGGAGATCGGGATTGACCCCGAGAAGGAGCCGGAGCTGATCTGGTTGGCCAGGGAAGGCATTGTGGCTCCTCTGCCACCCAACTGGAGGGCCTGGTGAGAGCTGCTGTCCTGGGAGACCCCAATCCCTGGTGCCAGAGCAGGGCCCCAGCTTCCTGGGGGGACAGCACCATGAGAGAGGTGCTGCTTGTGTCCAGGGAGGCCCCATCCTCAGTCCTCATCCCCTTTTTGCCACGCAGCCAGGATATCACTGGTGACATCTACTACTTCAACTTTGCCAATGGACAGTCCACCTGGGACCACCCCTGTGATGAGCACTACAAGCAGCTGGTTGTCCAGGAACGAGAGAAGCTGCTGGCACGTGGCAGCCTGAAAAAGAAAGAGAAGAAGAAGAAGAAAGAGAAAAAAGAGAAGAAGAAGCAGCAGCTGCTGCAGCAACTCACTGTGAGTAGGCTCTGCTTGCAGTGCTGCTGCTCATTTTATACCTGCAGATGTTATTTCAAGGGGTCAGCAGTTCACACACCTGCTTGTTTACCAAGTTGTGTGTTAAATAAGCATTTATCTCTATTTTAGACAGGTAAAGGTACATGGAGTTATATGTGATGCTTTATTTAATTTCTAGCATTTGTTACCTTAGTGAATGCAGCCAGGGAGTGTCCCTTCAAGGGTCCTTTGGTGGAGTGTCCTCTGCTGTCCTCTCCCATCCTGTCAGGGATGAAGGCAGAGGGGGACAGCAGGCAGGAGTGGCTTGAGGAGAATATTTTGCAGGTGTGTGGCCTCCTGCTAATTAGTAAGAAGAGTCCAAATCTGTTGTGGGGAAAAAAAAAAAAAAAAAAAAGGAAAGGTGAGGGGTGTATGGTTAATGAATCATTTTGCTGTTGTGGGTACCCAGCTGCAGCTTCATCAAATCTCTGGGCTCAAGGTTTTCAGGGGGTTCAGGTAGGATTCCCTCTGGCTTTCTCAGCTCTTCAGAGCAGAGCCTGGGGGCAGCTGGAGCCAACCTCTGCCTCAGATTGTCCCAGGGAGAGTGATGAAAAAGTTGGGTGTGGGGAAATGCCCTGGCCTCAGATCCCCCTTGATGAGGTAGAGGTGAAAGCTCACTCCAGGGCTGTTTCTCACAAATAGCACATTGACGTGCCTGTAAAAAGTTATTTTGCAGCAATCTTTAGACAAAACCCCCTGTTATATATATAAAAATATAAAGGTGACAAAGGAAAAAAAGTGGGGAGGTGGGGAAGAAAAGGAGAGAGCCTAGAGAGTCACCGTCCTGGCTGCAGCAGCAGGGAGGGGCAGAGCTCTCCCAAAGCCTCCTCCCTCCTCCCAGGCTCTTATAGGCGCTGATTAATTACCCTAATGAGCCGTCAGCGGGCACCGCCCCTCCGGCGCTGTCAGCATCGCGATTGCTGTCGTTATCCCGACACGGGGGCGTCATCTCCTCCCCCACCCCCTGCGGAGGGGTGCTGGGGCCCGGGGGGTGTTTGGGCTGTGCTGTCGGGGCTGGGTGGGGGTCTCCTGGCTCAGCTCTCCTCTCAGCTGTTCCCTTCTGCCCCCCCAGCCCCCCAGCTCGCTGCTGGCACCCATCCCGGTGGCCCTGGGGACCTTGGCTCCTCTGCGTGGCTTGGTGGCCTCTCCATCCAGTGTCCTGCGTGGGCCCCTGCCCTGGGCAGGGGGTGGCAGCCTCAGGACAGGGGCACAGGTAAGGCTGAGCCCCTCGGGGAGGTGTCCTGCAAAGGGCACCCTGCCTGGCAGCTCAGACACCAGCAGCTGAGACCTCCTGGCAGCTGGGAAATGCTTCTGCCTCTTAAAAACCCCCTTCCCTCCTCTCTTTCACTCCTTTTGCTTCCTTCTGGTATTTCTAAGGAGCTCAGGGGGAAGCTTGTGGTGTTCTGCTCTTCTGCTCTCTTTAGGAGAATTAAGAAATAAGGAATTTGATTGCTATTGAGGGGGAAAAAGTGTGTTGAGCAGAGCTTTGATTTGTATGCAAGTGAAGGATGAGGCACAGTTCAGAGAACATCATCTCATAAATAATAGTATTTCCCCTCAGCTTTTTCCTGAGAATAACAAAATGGGAAGAGCAAGGTTGTGGGTGACTGGGATTCACAAGCAGGTGGATTGCTTGTTTCTTTGGGTCAAAAAAACAAATGTGTGACATGGCAACAAAGGGTAACAAATTAATCTTTTAAAGGCAAACGAAAGGCCAGGAGTAAAAAACGTCCCATCCCGGAGGTGTCAGTTTCACACTGGGTGTGTGGTGCAGCGGTGGCCCTGGGGGGCAGCATCCTCTCTGCTTTGTGGCTCCCT
Organism: Heliangelus exortis; assembly: GCF_036169615.1. Taxonomy (NCBI): domain Eukaryota; kingdom Metazoa; phylum Chordata; class Aves; order Apodiformes; family Trochilidae; genus Heliangelus; species Heliangelus exortis. The sequence goes on from NC_092447.1 coordinate 908,013, forward strand.
TTGCCCTCTGCCTGGCCTCTCACTGCCCTTTCCTTTGGACCTCACAGCCCACAGAGAGCTGCCAGCCCAGCCCCCAGCCCAAGAAGCTGCTGGGTTTGGTCTGTGAAGAGGAAAGTCCTGTGAGCACAGCAGCTCTGGATGAGGACAGGAAGGAGGAGAGTGAGAAGGAGGTATCTGTGCCTGTGGGGTCTGTGGGGCTGCAGAGGGCAGGGCTCAGTGCTGACCACCTCCTTATTTCATCCCTTCAGAGTCTGCGCAGGGCAGCAAGACTGTTCAAAAACCTGCACATGGATCTCAGTGCCCTGGGAGGCAGCTTTGACTCTGAGGTAAGAACGTGGGTGATGAGATGGGCAGGAGAGGTGCCCAAGGGATGAGTTCCGTGGCTCAGAAATGAGCCTTTTGGCTTTTTTAGTGCCTGGGGAAAGAAGGCTCCTCCTCAGCTGCATTTTCTCCAGGATGCTCTCTGGAGAGTCCATCCTTTCCCTCTCACTCAGTTCCATAAGGATCTGAGGACCTTCCATGGGGACCACAGGTGGCTGCTCTCCTGTGGCAACCTCCAGCCAGTTTCCTGGCACAGCTGAGACGTTGCAGGGCTCAGGAACAGAGCATCAGCCCTGGGGCACGTGTGGCCTGGGGCAGACATTCTGCTTTCTGCCCCTGCTTTGTGAGCAGAGCTCAGGCTCAGGATGACAAAGGGCACAATGGGAAGTGCGTGGCAAGCAGCTCTGGTGGCTCAGCCTGACTGTTTGAGCTGACAGTAATCCTTCCTCACTGCTTTGAAAATTCTGTTCCGCTGCCTGAAAGGCAAAATTAATTTCTTTTAAAGTGTTTTGCAGTATTTCCCTGATCCTTTTCACAGCATACAAAAATTAAGCTGTAAAGCACTTTTCTGGGGAACCCATTCACGGTGCTGGGCAGAAAGTGCAAAGGAGGCTTATGCTAAAGTGGATGTGAAAAAGAAAGTCCTGAGTCCCTCATCTGCAAACAACAAGCAGCCTGTCAGGGCCCAATTTGTCACTGAGATTTTAATGTGTCTGGGAACAAAAAGCTTTCCTGGCATTTCAGTGCCACAGCAGGGCCATGGGAAGCTGTTGTGAAATGGAAAATGCTGCCCCACAGCCTGGCTGGGTTTGCCTGGATGGGTGGAATCTTAGTCCTGATCAGACATTGGCACCCCTCTGGAAAAAGCAGAATTTACTTGTGATTCCATGAGATGGCAGCAGCAAAGCATTGCTGTGAGCTCAGCCCTCCTCCAGAGCCCTTACAAAGGGGAGAGGGGAAGGGTTGGAGTGAGGAGCTCTGAGCACCAGTGGGGTGAGGAGGTGCAAACCCCTGTGGATCAGTGCTGAGAACCTGTAGCCAAAGGAAATGAGTGTGTGGTTGGGGTGATTTGCTGAGGTGCGAGGCTGCTGGGGGAAAGCAGAGGCTGCACTGAGGAGAAAGATGGAAAAAAAATGCATCTCCTACCACAGGTTCTCTGGAGCAGGGGGTAAGGGAGGTGGGGAAAGGCACTGCCAGTGAGCCCAGGCCAGGTGCTGCAGTACTGCGGGTGGGAGGTGGATGTGTGGCAGGTCTTGTGCTCTTGGAAAGAGGAAGAAAAACTCACACCCCTGTCCTGAGCCAGTCAGGTCACCCCCCTGTGACAGCAACAGGGGGTAAGGACTTTTGCTAGTGGCTGCCACTCCACCTACCAGGAGAAGAGCAAAGCAGAGGAGCACAGCGGTGGCAGCCGGGTAGCTGGTGTGGCTGAAGCTGATCTCCAGCACCAGAGGAGCCCTGCAGAGGAAGCTGGCAGCCTGGCAGAGGAGGTGATGAGTGGCTCTGACATCACAGGCCTGCTTGCATGATGTCAGGGAAGCTTTGCATGCTGTTAGGCAGCTTCTGGTGTCGTGGTGTGGATCTGCTAGCTGCTTGTTTTGTTTGTTTTGCTGGTTCAAGTGTTACATGCATGAACAAAGCGTGAGCTGGGAAAGCAAGAGCAGATGCTCCCCAGATGGGGTCTGGCACACCTGGCCCTGGCAGCCTGGCCTCAGAGAGCTGGGGCAGCACCTCACCTTCAGAGGTGTTCTGTATGCAGGGTCACAGAATCACAGAATCATTCGGGTTGGAAAGGACCTCTGAGGTCATCAGGTCCAACCCTTAATCCACTGCCACTGTGGTTACTGAGTGACTTTGGGCTCTTTTCTTTTTTTTCCCCTTTAAAGATAGAAAGAATGGGATTATTTTGTTGTAATATTTCATGTTCAACCTTAGTCTGAAGAGGTGGTGCAGTCAGCAGATGCCCTGGGATGAGGAGGACACCCCTTGGTGTCCATGTGCTTTTCTCCAGGCTTACGCTGATCCCTGGAAGTAACAATTTCATAGGCAGGAGTTTCACTGCTCACTGCAGGTAAAATGTGCTACAGCTTGTGAAAAGATCAGCTAAAGCCAATTACAACCTGCCTGGCTTGTCCTGGCTCTGAAATCCATAGGAAATCCATAGTCTGGCTTCGCAGGAGGAGAAGCTCCCTCCTCCTCCTCTACCTGTGTGTCCCTGGCATCATTTCCTCTTCCACAGAGCTGCATTTATGGTCACTAAGGTGTAGTGGCTGCATCTGGCCTTGAAATAGGAGGGGAGGCTCTGAACTGCAGGGTCAGGGGCAGTACCCAGTGGTTTGGTCCCTCTGTCCTCCTCTCTGCTCTGAGGGGTGGCTCTCTGGGCCCTGGGAGGGTCTCTCAGACAAACGATGTGCTGGGAGATGCTCTCCGTTTGCTGCAGCTCTGGGTTTGGAGCTGACAGCGTTGCAGTTGCACTCTGATAAAAATACATCCTTAAAATATGCTGCCTGTGTATGGTACAGGCTGTACGCAGGATGCAGCTCATGTTTGACAAGACACCACAGCATTAATAAAACAGTGAGAAAGTGGGGCGTGCTGGCAGGTTTGTTTGCATACTGATGAGAAGGGAACCTTTGCCTGCTTCCTCCTGGCCATGGTGCTTCCCAGGGTGAGGTCTCTCTGTGGGCCTCCTCACTGCTGGGGCAGGCAGATGAACCTTTGGGTGACTCAGCTGGAATTGGGGATTGGTTTCTCTCCAGGACAGGGGGTTCTGCCACGTCGCAGTCTCCTCTGGGGCTGAGCTCTGGTGGCTTGGAGCAAGCTTGCCCTGCTGGAAGGTGGGATGAGGGCATCCTGCTGCTCCTCTCCAGCTGCCATTCCAGGTAGAAGCTGAGTGTCCAGTAACAGCCTCTTGGCAGATTTCCACCTCTCACTGAACAGATTCTATGTGGCAGCATAAATGGGTCTACTGCAGAGCACACAGGGTGCTCCCAGAGGGTGGCAGCTCCTGCAGCAGCCACTGGGAGCTCTTGTCCTCTGAGACCCTGTGAATAAAAAAGCAACAGCTTAAGAAAAAAAATCTGAGCCCAAGAAAGGAACTTGTTTTATCTTAATGAGGTTCCTTTTCTTTGAAAGGAACTGTACGGAAAGAAATCAAAGTGCTCTTGAAGTCACCCAAAGTTTTGCCATTCTGCTGCTTGGTGTAGAACCCGTGCTATTTTGGACTTGTGCATCCTCCCAGCGAGGAGGCAGAGAATGTTGTAGCTGTAATTGTGTTTGACTTGCTGCCTAGAAGGAGTCTTTAAAATCAAGACACCCTGAAGAGGGGCAGGAGTCTTCCTTGGATTCTGACGCCGCGTGCCCTCCGACTCCAGTTGAAGTCTTTCCCGGAGATGCTGACAGTAGCCTGTCTGGCCAGGACAAGGAGGATTCAGATGGGAAACTTGCTGGGAAGGAACAACTGGGCGAGAAAGATGCTGAGGTGGAAGGTGACATCTCTGCAGCTGAAGATCTGCCCCAGTCCCTGGGGGAGAGGAGCGCAGCAGGGACAGATGTGCCCAGTGGTCCTGGGCAGTCTGGAGCTGTGTCTCCAGCTGCTGAAGGTGCCGAGGCAGAGGAGCAGGAGAGCCTGTCTGCTGCTGCCCACACTGTGTCTGGTGGGGACAAGTCAGTGAAGGAAAGCAGGGAAGAAGCAGCAGCTGATGGGAAAGCAGAGAGCAGGCTGGATGCTGGCGAAGTAAGAGACTTGCTGGCACGGGCTGGGTTGGGTGTGGGGGCTGCTCCCCTGGGGAGGGTCTGCTGTCTTATCTCAGGATGAGATAAAGGGGACTCAAACATCAAAAACAAAGAATTAATGATGAGACAAAGGCAACTCAATCAAATGTATTATGAGCAGCTTGTTTCAGGTCAGTCCTGAGCATCACTTTGAAAAACTGTTTTGATGGGTTTTAATTGCATTTGTTTAATGGTACTTTTAGTCAAGTGGAGAGTTGGTTGTGGTGGGCAGCTGGTGGCAGACAGTTGTCCTAGACCTGGCTGTTCCCCTGGCTTTGTAAGGCCCTGATTCAGGAAAACTCTTGGAGCACTTTTTTATTCTAAGCCAAGTTCCCAGAGCTGCAGAGGTCCTTGCAAATGGAGCAGAGGGCAGTGAGCAAGTGCCCTTTATCAGGATGTTAGAAGAGCACTTCTCTGCCCTGCCCAGTCCCATCTCTTACCCCTGCCTTCCTTCCCCTGTCCTCATGAAGTTTTTTGTCTTTGTGCTTGTCCTGTGGGTCACACCCTTGGTGTTTCTCATGGTGCTCAGTCACATTTCTTCTCTATGCTGTAGAGAGGCCAGATTTGTCTTCCTGGTATCACAGAATCACAGCTGGGGGGGGGGGGAGTTGGAAGGGACCTCTGGAGATCATCTAGTCCAAGAGCCCCCTGCCAGAGCAGGCTCACCCAGAGCAGGTTGCACAGGATGGTGTCCAGGCAGGCTTGAAATGTCTCCAGAGATGGGGACTCCACCACCTCTCTGTAGTTTGCTGCATCTTCTTTCTTGCCCTTTCTGAAGATGAGTGATGCTGGCTTTTCTCCAGTCCTCAGGCACCTCCCCTCTTCTCCAGGACCTTTCAGAGCTGATGGATCAGCTCTCACCCTGTCGGAAAGGTGAAGGTGCAGGGGTAAGAGGTGTGCAGGCTGTAACTCAAGTTTCCTTGCAGCTTTCAAAGGCGTCTGAGATCAGCGATTATGGGAAGGACTTGCAAGCCTCGAAGCTCTCAGAGCCTGAGCTGGACCAGCCCCTGGTGAGTCACCAGAACCTCCCTCTCCCTTGGCTGTGGGTTCCCCTGGGAACTGCTGCTGTGCCCACCTCTTGCAGCCCTGTGTCCCCCTCTCCATGGCCAAGCTGCCCTTACAGCAGGCCGGGTCCCACAGCAGCATCCTGGGCCGAGCAGGTTCTGTCTGTGGGTGAGGTAATATCCCTGGAAAAGTAGGTCACTTCCAGCTGGGACTGCACTTGGGTAATTGCAGAAAGGAAAACAATAAGCAATGTAAAAATTATGCTTTAAGGGCCTCGGCAGATTTTTCCAAGAGGAGTCGGCATGGCTGGGAGACCTGGATCCAGAGGGTCCCTGGGGGAGAAGGGGGCAGGAGGGCAGCCCTGAGGTGTGGGGAGATGCCCGTCAGCATCTCCATCTCCACAGGAAACTGCTCTTGCCATCTGCCAGTGGGAGCAGAGGCAGCAAGGCCATCGAGCAGCTGAGAATATCATTATTTGTTGGTGTTAGGAGCAGGCTGTGTGCTGCCTCCAACAATGCCCTTTATGGGGCATGCGTGGCCTCCCCCCATGCAGCCAGGCAAGGACCCCAGAGGCTCTGCCAGGAGGGGGGATCATCTTGGGGAGCAAATAACTTGTGGGCACCTGGGGGAGCTGGCTTGTAGGAAAAATCTGAGAAAATCTGCAGCAGTACCAGCAGTGAGGGAGGGAGAGGCTGGGGGAAATTCTGCTGCTTGCATGGAGGGACCTTGTGTGACAGAGCTCACTGCCCCACTGTGTCCTCCCTGGGTGGCTTTGCAGTCCCCTGGCCTCCCTTCCTCGTGCCCACCAGTGCAGGGAGGCTCTGTGCTGCACAGTCCCTCTGGCCAAGCCCCTGAGGTGCTTTTCTGCTTTGCTTCTGCAGGAGCTGGGGCTGCAGCTTTCCCAGCAGCTGCTGGACGTGGGGCTTCTCTCTCCTGCTTTGGACAGCCCCATGGGCAAGGTGAGTGCACCAGGGGTTGAGCTGTGCCTGGGCAGGGTGGAGAACTCTGCTGTGGGCCTGCTGTGCAGGGAAATGGTTTTCCTGGGGAAGGGTGAGAAGCAAGAATCTGTTTTACCTTTTTCTTGTGCATTTGTCCTTCCTCGGAGGCAGATGGGAAGGATTAGCACCACAGAACACCATGGCATAAACGGGAAGAGAAGGAGGTTAACTCCCCCTGACAGATTTTGGGATAGGGAAGGTTTATTTTTAGGCATTTGGTTGTCTTGCCTGCTTTCAGGCAGGGGGAAAACAGGCTCCTTCCTGGGGTGGGAAGGAGTGTGTGCTCGTGCCTGTGGTTAGCCTGGGACACTGCTACAATCAAGCAGCTCAAACTGAAGGAGATTCTGTGCAGCTTGAGGGCTCTCCCTGCTCCTCTCAGTCTGTCACTGAGTTGCCCCCCAGCCCCCTGCTCGTGCTGGGACCCTCTCGTGCTGCACTGGAGTGTGCAGCTGGGCTGTGCTCAGCCTTGCTCTCATTGTAAGGGAGTTGGTGAGCTGCCCTGGAGGAGCTGGCGGGTGACAAGGGTTCACCTGGCCAGCAGGGAGGAGTTGAGCTGTGCCTGGGGAATGCACTTGGCCTCTGCCTGGCAGTGAGCATCGTGGGGTGTGCAGGGAAAACAGAGCCCACGCCTGCTCCCCACGGCCTCGGTGCTGCAGCAGGCACTTGGAGCTGATCACAGCACAGTCTGCAGGAGAGGATGGGGTGGGAGCAGTGTCCCTGCAGAACTGCAGCTGCTCCTTTGTGTCGCCAGACAGAGAGGACTCAGGCTTGTAGGGAGGAGTTTACTTCCATGTGCTGAGCTTCCCTTCCTTCCAATATTCTGTTGGTTTTTTCGGCTGTCTCTGTGAGGTAGAGGAACACAGTGTTGGAGGTTTGTGGTGTGTGTGCTGGCAGGAGCTGTGGTAGCTTGTGGAGGCCGTGTGGCTGCTCCTGCTAGACCTGGCAGCAGGGAGGCTGCTCCTCTCACCCTTCACTTCACAGACATTTGAAGTGCTGGCATCCTGCTCTGCTGGCACGGCTGCTGCAGCGGGCACGGGGCTGGCAGCACGTGTGCCACCTCAGTGAGCTCTGCTGGGGACCCTGCTCCCTCTGAGGTCCCTTGGGAGCCTCGCTCTGCAAGGGGGTGGGGACAGTCTCTTATCTACCATCCTCCTGTCCCGTGTCACCACCTGGTGAGATCTCCTGTGTGGGACACAGCCTGGCACTGGAGCAGGGTGGGAAATGAAGGGGCTGCTGGGGACCCACTGCTCTCTGGGGAAGTCATTGGGCATGTGTCAGTGGGCTCAGCAGTGGTCCTCTGACTATTCCCAGGAAGATCTCCATTTGTCTCCCTGCTTTCCTCTCCCAGGCAGCAGTGTCCGAGCCCGTTCTGAGCCAGGAAACATTTGCTGAGCTGCTGGGTTCTCGGGAATTGAAGTCATTATTTACAGCGGGGCAGGAGGGAGGTGGGGAGGGGGAGCTGCCTGGGAGAGCTCTGGCCAGGCTGATGAGATGGAAGGTGACAGCACTTGCAGGGAATCCTTCTGCTGTTTGCTCTGCTGAACATTTGCATAAATTACTGCTGGTTTAATTCCGTGTTATTTTGGCCCTGCTCCACAGCACGCTCCCACACAGCAAGGGCTGAGCTCACCTGCTGTTGCTCTGGTCCCTGAAAATTTGTGAATGGTTTGTCCTTCTGGGGAGCAGAAACCTCTGCAGGGAGGGGAAACCTGTGCTGCTTTCCCACGTAGGGCTGATGGCTCAGAGAGGGAAGACCTTCCCTCCCAGGGGCAGGGTGCAGTGTCTGTGGGTGCCCACGGCCGGACCAGGACTGCCTGGCAGGTGGGAGAAGGTGCAGGTCACTGTTTTGTACTGCTTGGTCCTGGGCTTCACACTGATGGGCTGGGTCAGAACCCTTCAGCAGAACCACAGCCAGGTCCCCAGAGGTCCCAACAGGGAAGGAGCCAGCGACCCCCACGCTGTTTGCTTTTACCTGCAGGCCCAGGAGCTGGGAGAAGAGGAAAAAGACCAAAGCAAAGCCAGTGTAGAGGAAGAGCAAAGCAAAAGAACAAAAGCTGCTGAGAGGTATGGTACAATGAGAGCAACCAAGGAGATGTGGGCAGCTCTAGCTCCAGATGACTTCCCTGTTGTGCCTGTCCCTGCTCTGCTCTGGTCACTATAACCTCTGCAGGTGTCCCCTCCAGAACCCCCTGAGATGCTGCAGCTCCTCCCAGGGCCTTTCCCACTGAACCTCTCACTGCTCCTGCTCCCTCCTTCTCTAGTGCTGTCTCAGCAGATTTCAGCTTTGTTTCAGCTTCTGGCTGGGTGGGCAGCAAAGCTGCCTCTCTTCAGTTGCCTCGTGACTGCCCAGATGTGGAGCTGGCTCCTGTTTCCCTGACAGCTGTCTGACTTCAAGGCTGCAAAGGTCACGCTCTTGCCAAGGTGGCCTCAACCTCTTAACATTTTGTGTTGTGCCCTGTGGCTCTCAACCATGGCAGAATGGCCACTGGCTGTTGCCCCATTGAGGGACCTTCCTGGTCCTGAGGCAGCTCCCAGCCTTGGCCAGCTCTGGTCCTACTGGGCTACCAGCTCCTGGCCAGGCAGAGCCCAGCAGCCATCTCAGCAGTCCTCTTCCACCTCCTCTTCCACCTCCCACCATCGGGGTGGCCTGGGGCAAATCTCTGGTGGCCAGCATTCAGCTGGCTCACACCTGGGTAGGTGGAACCTTGCTGCAGCCTTGTCCTGGGAGCAGCAGGGAGGCTGTCCAGGGGAGCTGTCTCCAGCCTTGTTTAACACAGCTGCAGTCCTGGGCTGAGCTGCAATCCCTGCTCTCTTGAGCTCCTCCTCTGTGAGCTGCAGTGTGTGGCATTTATGGATGAGTTGTGTCAAAACTCTGAGCCCTCGCGCAGCGTTGCCTGCACTCTGGGGCACTGGGAACCAAGAAGCTGTTGCCTGTGCCAGGGAAACTTGTGAAGAGGAGAAGCTGCAGTCCATCTTAATGACTGGCTGCGTGCACTTGGGATTTGCAGCCTTGTTCTTAGAGGAGCTGTTCACGTGGAGGTCCCCGAGAGCCTGTGCTGCCTGCAGGAAGTGTCTCCTTATCACTTGGTACCTGCTTGCCCGCTGCACATCCTCTTTCTCTCTGCCTGTAAAGCTGGCTCGTGCTTGCCTTGTCTCTCTTCTCTGTGCTTCAGGATGAAGTAGGACTGTAGATGTAGACATGCCTGCCAATAGTTCCACCCATAATTTGGACAGCAGTGTGAGTATTGCTAAGAGGGCTGGCTGAGCGTGGGGAAATTCCCCAGGGGCCTGGAAGGAGAGGGGGACAATCCAGGGCAGTGATTCAGCCTGTGGAGACTGACACCCAGTCACTCCTCAGCTGCCTGGCAGGGCCTGAGGAGGTGGGGATGGTTTGGAGCTTTGCCTTTGGCAGCCCCACGTTGGACAAAGGGGTCTGGTTGGCAGGCATGGCTTGGTGCCCAGCTGCACATCCTCCCTCTTGCCTACCTGCAGCAGCCCTTGGAATCCAACCGGTGCTAATGTCCTCTTTTGTTACTTCCCTTTTTTTTTTTTTTTTTTCTTTTTTCTGTGCTGCAAAGGGAGGGGGATGAAAGCATTTGTGAAATCCCAGAGGAGAGCTGTGGTGCTTTAGAAACTCCTGCTCAGGAGGAGGCTGCGGCCCCGGAGCAGGGATCTCTGGACAGCCCAAGCAATCTGGAGGAGCTCGCTGCCCCGCAGAAGGTGTAAGGGTTTTGGTGTTGTGAGCGTGTCAGCTCGTGTCCTTTTGTTCCCCTTGGTGGTGTTTGAAGTCAGGGTGTGAAGTCAGCACGGCAGGAGCTGGGGTTTGGTGGGCACTGCACAGCTCTGATGTCTTGGTGCAGAGCCCAGCAGCTGCCGGGCTGGCACTGCCAAGTTAACAGGCTGTGCTGGGCAGGGTGTGAACTGCAGCCCAGCCTCTGGGGAACTGTGAGGCCAACAAAAAACTCCTTGCTTTGCACTCGGAAAAGCCTCCTCCTCCTGCTCCTCCTCCTGCTCCTCCTTACCCACAGCACTGACCAGGCTGCCAATGCTCCTGCTCCCTCCAGAAACACCTCCTGATGGGCTCTGTGCTGACCTTGCTCCCATGTCAAATGACAGATCAGCAGATGCAACTGGGGAAAAATAGGCAGTGTGTCTCACAGGACAAAGTGGTGGAGAAGCAGTCTGAGCCGTGGAGTCCAGCACAGTGTCTCCCTTTTGCTGTTAGGGGTTGCTGCCTGACACAGGCACCTTCTGCAGGCATGGGGGTCAGCCCTGAACCCAGCTGCTCTTTCCTCTCTCTGGTTCTTTCTGATGATGGCTGCATGAGTGACTTTTCCCTCTGACTCAAGGCTGTATTCCTGGGGCTGTTATTTCCCTGATTCCTGGCAAAAGAGAGGTCCCTCTGCCTTTGCTAGCAGTCTGGGACCATGCTGAGACCTTGCTGCTCCAGCTGTCACTAGCAAAGAGGGAAAATTTTTTTCCTAGACTAATCTTCATTTTCTCCTGCTTCCCCTTCAGCCCTTCTAGACCTTATAATTTTGCTGCCCTTTGTCTGAAAAAAACCCAAAAAACTTAATTAGAAACAGATTGGGTTTGAATTTTTGGAGCACTCGGGGCTTTCCCTTGCCTAGAGCTGGCAAACTCCCAGCACACTTTCAATGGCAGAAAAATACCTGGTGTGCCTGAAGTGTGCTGCCCAGCCCTGGGCTGCAGCCCCAGCCAGGTGCTGGTAGCCACAGGCTCCTTGGTAAAGCCAGACCATGTCTCCCTGGCAAGGTGAGCTGCAGTTGGCCAAAAGGAGGACTCATTTAGGACCAGGGTTCAGGTCCTTTCCTTTTGTCCACAGTGGAGCTTTTGGAAAGCATCCAGGACAGCTCTAAAGAGTGTCCAGTGTCTGCTGGACAGTTCTGCACCACTGATTGTCCTCCAGGACAGCTGTTTGTGGGCCAGTGAATGTTGCACTGTGAGCAGAACCATGTTCAGCACCTTTGAAGAGGCCCTCAGGTCACAGCGGCCCCAATTTCTGCAGGGAGACTGTGTATGAGTCACCCAATTTGTAACACGAGCAATTAGCAATGAGGTAAAGGCTGCTTAAACATGAGAAATGAAAAATCCACAATAATATAATGGCAACTCAGTCAGACACCAGATACTTTCTAAAAGTAATGTTAAACAAATGCAATTATAAAACTTCAAAACACAATTTTTGACAGTAATGCTAAGTGTGATTATAAAGCTTCCAGAAACTTTTTCTACAGGTAAGAGTAAACAAATGCAATTAAACATTAAAAACACAGTTTTAAAGTGATTTCCAGGACTGCCACCTCCAACGAGCTGTTCACAATACGCTTGACTGAGTCACCTTTATCTCGTGGTTAATTTCCCGTGCTACAGATGGTGTGACTGCTCCACCTGAGCTCCCCTGGATCCACACAGCTCCTTGCAGAGAGCTGTGCTGCTGCTCCCCAGGCTCTGTTCATGGAGCTGACCTGGGTGTGTCCTTGTTCCAGTGGTGTACAGGTACCTGGTGGCCAGCTGATGGGTCACAGCTGGTGGCACAAGATTGTCCCTTTCCATCTACTCTATGAGCTCAATGAGTTTTTGGGTTTGGTGTGGATGCTGTTCGGGGGATGTTGCTCTCCCTTTCATGTTGCTCAGCTCTCTGTCACCCTTTTGTCAAAGGACATTTCTCTTTGTGGCAGGCAAGATGGGAAGGAAGTGGAGCACCAGCAGTCCTTGAACCATCCCAGGGAGGAATCCCTGGAGGACATAGCTGCGGAGGTGGAGACCGAGCTCAAGAGAGAGAAGATGCGTTTATTGCACAAAAAGGAGGAGAAAATTCAGCAATTCCAGGAGGAGATGAGGCAGCAGGAGGAAGAGGAAGCTGAGAAGCTTTATCAGCAGAAAGAAAAATCCCTCAGGTACTTGGTTTTCACTCCATCTCCCCCCTGTTTTTTTGGAACAGGGCATGGAGGTCTGTGCGAAACCCAGGCGGTGCGTGAGGGTTGAGTTGCCATCCAGAGCAGCACTGGAAGCTGTGTCCTCTCCTTGCAGGGAGTTTTCTCTCAAAGTACAAAGCTTATGGATGTATTAATGCAGCCAGGTACCTTGGCTGGGAGCTTGCTTTCACTTAGCAGGAGATGATTTCATTTACTGGCACACGTCCAAATGCCACCCATGCTGACCTTGTGTTTTAGCAACGTGCCACAGAAGTTTGGGGCATCTCCTGAAGGGGTGGAGGAGAATGAGTGGTCTGTAGCCCTGGCATTTGAAGATATTAAAGCCTCCTGAACCTTTCTTCTTTTGTTTTTTTCTCGCTGCTCATTCCTCAGGAGTCTAAAGGAAGATCTGGCGAAAGTCTCTGAGGAGGAGGAGTTGCGTGTCAGAAAGGAGGAAAGTGAGAGACTCTCAGAGCTGCTAGCCAAGATCACCTCAGAGACCCAGGCAGAGATGGAGAAGATAAGGTGAAAAGTTTTGCTGGCATCTCTGGGGCCATAATCTCAGCTGGTTTGGCAGGGAAGCATCTTGTATGCCACCAGCAGCCACTCCACGTAGAGGCACCAGCCCTCTGTCTGGAAGCTGCTGTGGTGGCCCTGCCCGTGATGCTGGACAGAGATGTCCTGTCCTCTGGTTCTGGAATGGAGCCCTGTGGTAAAGTACCAATTCCTGACTTGCTTCTGTTTGTGTTCTTGTTGCAAACCCACCAGGGCAGAGCAAGAGGTCACGCTGCAAAAACTGAGAGAGGAGTGGGAATCCCAGCGGGTGATGGAGCAGGAGAGCCTGGAGAAGCAGCAGCAGCTTGCTCTGGAGAAAATGAAGCTGGAAATGAAGGAAGCTCAGCAGAAGGAGTTGACTGAGCTGGAACAAGAGAAGGAACAATTCCTGAGTGAGCTCAAGGAGAGATTAGACAGGGAAAAGGAGGAGGTGAGATGTTTATCAGCAGTGAGGGTCAGACCTGTGCTGTTCCCACTGCCCTGGCCTGTGTTAGGGTGCTGAAGTGTTGAGATAAAATATTGCCTGTGTGTGCTTTAATAGTGACTGCCTTGAAACAAGAAAGAGAGCTGATAGTCATGCTGTTGGAGTTGTGATTGAGGTGGGCAAGGGTGCTCCCCCAATTCTTATTACAATGGTGATGAATGACAATGACTAAAAAGGCCACATAGCATCTGAAGAGAGGGGAAAGGTCACTGTGTGTCTCTGCCAAGCTAAAACGAACCAGTTCATCAGCCCAGAAAGCCTCCCTGGCTGCTGCTCAGGTCCTCCAGAGAGTCTTGGAGGCTCCTGAGTGGAGGCATCTGACAGCCCCTCCAGCACAGCAGGACTGAGCTGTTGGGATCTGCTGGGAAGGACAGTGGATAGAGAGTGAAGGCACCTTGTGTGTGCATGGCTTTGGAAGGTGTTTCCAGGGTGTTTTGTTGGTGCTTAGGCACAGGTGCTAATTGCTAATGTGTCAGTGTGCAGTGTGTCCCCACACACAGAGGTTTTCCAGCAGTCTGTCTTGCTCCTGTTCTGTAGGCAGTAAAAGAGCTGGAGAAGCAGTTTGCAACTGAACTCCAGGAGCTGAAATCCGCAGCAGAAGAGAAGCATCACAAGGTAAAGGATGGTGTCCTTGGAATGTAAATGTTCTTTTCCCCACGCTGTCACCAAAGGTGGCCAGGGAGGGTGGCTAATTTTTTTTTCCACTTCCTAAATATGTTTCTGGTCTGGCTCAGCATTTGGAGGTGCTCCAAGCAGGGGGTGGTGAGACCGCACACGCTGGTCTGTGCCGTGCTGCTTGCTCCCTGTAGGAAGGCACTAAATGGATCTTGTCAGAAGGGTGACAAGTCTCTGTGGGTGGCTTTCATGGCAGGTCATTTCCAGCCTGCAAACCCAGATAGCAGAGGCACAGAGGAGTGAGGAGGCTCGGCTGCGTGACGACTTGCAGAGAGCAGAGCAGAAAATGCAGCTAAAGGTCTACCAGGTCACAGAGTATGAGCATGAGGCAAGTGTTCATCGTGGGTTGCTGGAGGTTCTCTGCCCTTTCTCCTTGGGGAGGTTGGAGAGGCCACATCCCCTGCCCAGGGGTGATGGTGGTGCTTTGGGGGAAAGGACACCCCCGCAGCATCCCCCTCACCACAGTGCTTGCTTTGTGCTACCCTGAGCCCCCTTGAAAGGCCTCTGAACTCGGGTCCCCCTGCTCATGAGAGAAGTTGTTCCCTCGAAGGGAACCACAGTGGTGCTGCAGCTTGCAGAAACTCCTTTCTGTGTCACCCCTGCAGCTCAGCGAGCTGATGAGGGACAAACGTCGGGAAGTGGAAAAAGACCATGAAAGTAAAATGGAGAGGATGAAAGAGGAGCACCAGGAGGTCCTAGCACGGATTCGGGATCAGTACGAGGAGGAGGTATGGCTTGGGGAGGGCAAAGGAGGTGACAGCAAGCCCTGCTTGCCAGACCTGCCCCTCTCAGCCACTCCCAGAGCTGGAAATCTCCTTTCTCCTGGGGGTGCTGCTGCCCCAGAAGGGGGATTTTGCGTGGGTTGGTGAGGATGAGCTGTGGAAATGCTCTGTGTGCACTCAGCCACTTCTCTTTGCACTTTGCAGGAGAGGCAGCAGAGGTCAGAGCTGCTGGAGGGGCTGTGCAGGGAGCTGGGGAAGCTCCGTCAGCAGCACGAGCAGGAGCTGCAGGCTCTGCAGGCAGAGCTGGACCAGCGGCTCAGTGCCCTGCAGCACCGGCACAGGGAGAAGGTGAGGAGAAGGCTTTGCCAGCAGGTGACTGTGACCAACCTCCTTGGGGCACCAGGACACCTGGGTGTGCCTGCCACCAGCCCCAGCACAGGGTGACACCAGTGGCTGTCCCTGTCTTTGTGATTCCTCTCTGTGGCAGAGTTCTGCTGGGGAGGGAGGAACTCGAGCCCTTCTCCTTCACCCAGCATCTCTGTGCAGGTCTGTGACAACTGCCAGCCAACTTGTGGTAAGGTAAAGGCTGCTCAACCACACGTGAAATATTTTTGGAAAGTAATGCTAAATGCAATTAAAAACCCCATAAAGACACAGTTTTTAAAAGTGATGTTTGGGACTGCAACCTGAAACGAGCTGTTTGTAACACCTTTGGTTGAGTTGCCTTTTTCTCATCATCAATTTTTCATTTCTCACATTTGGCTGAGTTGCCTTGATCTCATCGTGAGCTAACCAAAACCAACTGCAGGGCAAGGTGGACACCTCTGGTTGCCAAGTATGAGGAAGGTGCATGTTCCAAAGGTGTGGAAGGGGTGTACAACTGTACCTTTCTGCTCTGTGCAGGAAAGAAAACTGCAGGATTCAGAAAACGAGCTTGAAATCCGCTCAAAGAATGTCCAGGCCAGGGCAGCACAGCTCCTCAGGCAGGTGAGTCCACCCAGCTGGGCTTGTGGGGGCTTCCCAGCCCAGGGCTTCTGCCCCCCTCCAAGTGAAGGCTAAAACTCATGTCATGAGTCAGAGCAGGGCTCAGCAGAGGGCACCTTGACTGGGAGGGGGGGCAGGAATAAAGCAAAACTGGCAAAAATCCTGACTCCTGGGACTTGGACCTGAGCTCTGTGCTCTGCTTGCTGCTGGGTGCCAGCATCCCCTCAGTCCCATGCTCACCTCACTGCTCCTGCACACAGGAGGAGTCTCTGAGGCAGAAGAGGCAGCAGCTGCTGGAGGAGGACAGACGGACTGAGCTGGAAAGAGATGTACGTGTATGCGTTACTGGGGAATGCTGTGTGGGGAGGAGGCAGCACTCTGAACCATGGGTTTCAAAGAGCAAACTGTTGCTCCTAAATTTTGAGTCTGAAAATCCCTCCCTGGCTCAGCCTGGAGTGCCATCCTGCTGGGAGTTTGCTCAGCTCCCAGCTGTTTCCCAAAAAGAGACAGTGCTGTTCTTCAGGGTGTGTGTGTGTGTGCTGTGAGCTGTGCAGGCAGCAAGTCTCCTGCGTGTTGTGTGCTTTCATTTGGGTGTTGGGGAATCTGCTGAGAGGGATTTATTGTCATTTCTTTCTTTTAGGAAGCTGCTTTAGCTTCTCAAGTCCGCCTGGAGGAGAACAGGAAGGAGCATGCCAGCCTCCTGGAGTCCATCCGACAGCTGCGGAGGTCTCTTGAAGAGCTCCAGGACCAGAAGGCTGAGCTGGAGGCCCAGGTGGAATTATTGCAGACCCGAAGCCAGAGGCTGCAGAAACGCATCAGGTGCGTGCATGAAAAATTCCCTCTGGTGCAAGACATTTACCCTGTGCTCTAACAGAAACATGGACCTCTCCCATACCTCGGAGCTTCTTGTGTGTTGGACCATATTCCATCAGAATCCTGATGGTGGGTTTGATGCATGATGAGGGCATGGAGGTCCTCACCTCTGTTTCCAGCTCCATTAGTAACTCACTGTGGAAATTTGTCCCTTTGCTTGTCAGGTTATTTTTTCTTTTCCCCACATTTGCCTTAAGGTTAATAAGGGGCTTTGTGGGGGGGCATGGAAATGCAAAGAAAAGTTTTTCCTGAGGCAGCTGAGCTGGGGAGGGTCATGAGACAATGGTTCCCTGCCCAGCCAGGGGTTGTGTTTGGCCTCTCACCTGAGGCTGGTGGTGTCAGGTCCATCTGTGGCCCTTTCCTTCCTGGACACTGGAGGTCAGTGTGGACACCACTGCAGAGGATCCTGCTCTAATCAAGTGCTGCCTCTGTTGGCTTTTCCTGGGGCAGTGAGCAGGAGGCAGCTGTCAGGAGCAGGCAGGAGGCTTTGAAAGAATTGGAGGCAGAAGAAAGTGTGGAATCTCTGAGAAGGAAAGCTGAGCTCCACATTGAAGACCTGAAAGAAACTCCTGAAGCCGTGAGTAAAGCAGACTGGAAAGGTGTCTGCCTTGTAATTCAACTCCCTTGCAAGTCCCAGCTTTGGTCCCTTCTGTCTGAACTCATCTGAGATGCAATGATGCCTTTTTCTTTGCTAGGGGACACCAATATATTCTGTAGCATTTGTTGATTTCTGTCTATACAGGGGGAAAGAGTGTTGGGTACTTGAGTACCCTCAGAGTCAGAAGCAGGGCTTGAGTCAGGGGTGGAAATGTCTTTGTTACTTTTAGAAAAAGTCACAGAAATCCCAAGACAGAAATCCCTGCCTCTGGTCTGGGATCTGGGCACCACCATGGTGATATCATTCTGGATTTTTTGCCCCTAATGAGATTCTGGGGGTCCTGGGGCTCCGTTGCCCATACATAGTTTTTTTTTTTTTTTCTTCCACATTTCAACTCCTCAGCACTCATCCCGAGAGCCCACTTCCCTGCCTGCTCCAATCCAGGAGGACAGCAAGCTGCAGGCTGATCAGTGAGTACCTGTGTACCATCCACCCTGGGGGAATCCTTTTGCTTTGGTTCCACAAGGAAACATCTGGGTTTGGGTTTACACACCTCGTGGTGCCGATCCGTTTCTGGGGAGGGTGCTGCCTGGGGCTGGCAGGCTGGAGCCAGGACCATTCCCTGTCTCTTTGGTGTAGGGTCAGGAGCTTCATCTCTGCTGAAGGGATCTCCCTGAGGAATGCCAAGGAGTTCCTGGCACGCCAGACCCGCTCCCTGAGGAAGAGGAAGGCGGTGCTGAAATCTGCAGAGCAGCAGTGGCACCAGGACATGCAGAAAGCAGAGGAGGTGGTGCAGGACCCTGACAGCTCCCAGCTCCTGGAGGGTGTGCGCAAGAACCTGGAAGAGGTGAGCCCCTGGGTGCTGGCCCTGCACAGAGGGGTCTGCAGCCCTGGGGTGGGGTCTCGGGCTGCTCAGTCTTGCATGTTTGTAATGAGAGATACACAGCATTGGGCCCTGTTTGTGTCTTCCTCATCATAACACGAAGGTTAGAGGCTTTCCCCTCTCAGGCTGGCCCTAAGGGTTAGGTTTAGGACTCCAGAAAGGCCAAGAGCTGTTGAGGAGCAGCACAGTGCAGATGCAGTGAAACCTCCTTTGCTTTGGGGTGAACTCACTGTGGGGCATGTGCTCTGCCCTCTGCACCTCCCATGCACTCCAAGGCTTGGGAGCAGCCCTGCTCCAGCAGAGTGGTTTCCCCTGCAGAGTAGCAGTGAGATAACAAAAGGCACCCTGACCTCTAAGGTGGATTTTTTCCTGTCATTCCTGTTTAATTCCCCTCCTTGGCTCTGCCCTGACCCACTGCAGGAAGCCAAGCAGTTGGACAAGATGAAGTCAGCTATGCGGAAAGGACATGTGCTGCTGAAGAAGAAAGAAGAGAAGCTCAGCCAGCTGGAGTCCTCACTGCTGGAGGAGGTAACCACCAGGGTGGCCACACTCCCACCCTGCCCACAGGTCCTGGGCTGGGCTCCATGGCAGCTCCCCAGGCAGAGCTGCTGGTGGAATGGACTGGGACGGAGAAAGCCTTCTGGGAGCACAGGCTTGGCAAGCTTGTTTGGGTCAGAAAGGAGTGGGCATTAATCCCAATGTGCTGCAGTGTCTCAGGAGATGAGCTAAAGCCTCACTTCAGGATGGTTAGGTGTCTTGTTAGCTGTTTTATTAACTGTGCATCTTGGTCAAGATGGCAAATGCTGTGTCTTCCCTCTGCTGGTGACATCTGGGCTCTCAGTTAAGCATGTGGCTGCAGAGTGGGCACGGAAAGCAGCTGGAAAAAGCCACATGGTTTGAGCCTTGAGAAAACAAGTGCAGGTCACCTCCTGGGAGCTCAGATTGAGGCTACTTCCCAACCACAGCAAACCTTGGAATCTGCCCAGCTCTGCCTGTGACCCTGTGGCCTTGGGCAGGGCAGCAGCAGATGCCCAGGCACGAGACCTTTGGCCAAGCACTTGTCCTTGGCTCTCAGAGAACCCAAACCTTGCAAGAGCTCTGAGGCTTATTTAAAACACAAAACACTCTGGCTTGTGCCCAGAAGGGCACATTGACATGGCTGTGGCCTTCTTCTGCCCAGCTTTCAGATGAAGATTCCCTGAAGAGTGCTGTCTTCAGGAAGGTGGTGACTTTTGATCTCAGCAGCTCCGAGGACACAAACAGCACCTCCAGTCTAAATCTCCATCTGCCTAAATGTGAGTGTCTGTCTGCCCTCAGGCTGTGCCCCTGGAGGATGCTTTAGGTCTGGCTTTCCCTCTTGCCTCTCTGGTGTCCCTCTGGTTGTCCTCCCTTGGGCAGTCAGCACTGGAGCTGGTCAGCTCACACAGGGGGCAGGCAGCACCTCCCTGGCCTTCCCAGTGATCCCTTTTCCCCCTCTTTCTTCTTCCAGTCGATTTGAGAGCTGATCTCCAGCCTGTCCCACAGCCAGACAAGGTCCAGTCCTTGAAGGGCTCTCTGCAGCGGATCACCAGTGAGCTGAACGGGGTCCTTGGCATCCTGGACTCTCTCAGCAGTCACCAATCTCCACTCTTCACCTCGATGCCCTGCAGTGGTGTCCCTCTCTCCACCTACGCCTCCCTGGCAGGGCTGGGGGCAGGCAGCATCCCACCTGCTCCCACTGGGGTGTCCCTGTTGGAGCCGTGGGCCAGGAGCAGTGGGCTGAGCTCCAGCCACCCCCTGGCAGCAGGACAGTCTGTGGACAGCATCCTGGCTGAGAAATGGCGCAAGTATTTCCCCAGTAAGTCTCCTGGGTGTCACCCATCTGCCTGCTTGCCTGCAGCTTGGGGTTTCACACCCTGCTGGTGGTGGGGAGGCTGGAGCTGCTGATGGGGAGCGTGCTAATGAGAGAAAAAATGAGCAAAAGGCTTCCTCCTTCCAGGAGGTTCAGCACATGGCTGATCCACTCATCTCCCTTTGGAGAGAAGGGAGCAGAAGAGGAGTCAGCCCTTGCTTGGCTGGAGGCTGTGGCTAGGGCTCACACCACCCCTGTGGCCTCGGTGGCTGGTTCCTACTCATAGGAGCAGCAAATTGTAGCACAGGACAGGAAATGCACCCAGCAATAAAGGTGGTGGATCTGGGGGGCTGCATTTAATGCCTGTTTTGCAGGTGGGCTCCCATCGTTCAGTGGAAGTTCCAAGCCTCTGGACAGCAAACTGGGATACATACCTGCAAGGTAAGGGTCTTTTCCCTTGAGCTGTTGTTTCATTGTGGTTTTATTGCTCTTTTTTCTCCGGGATAGTTTGTAGGTCACATCTCATACAACAAGGAAGCAACAAAGCCAGAAGTTGGGCATTATTAAGCAGACAAGTGAGGCACTGCTAGTTACTTATTGCCTTGTGAAGCTCCTCATGCCAGGAGCAGGGCCCAAGGACTGGGAGCCAAGGGGAGGTTGCTTCTTTGTTAGCCCTGGCTCTTTCTGAGGCAGCCCAGCATTTTCTTTGTCTTCTCTGGGATTGGTTCTGCCTGGACCTCTCTTTCCCACTTGCTCTGTCTCTCATGCAATAGTGAGCAAGTGCGGCTGTTCCAGCACACCCCGTTCCACAGCCGTGACTCAGACAAGATGAATATTCAAGGAATGATTGAGACCAACAAGAAATGGCTGGAAGACTTCAAGAGGGATTCACAAGTGTATCCTTTGCCTGAGCCTGGTCTTTAATGGCACTCCAGCAGCCTGCAGCAGGGAGGAGGAGGCAGCAGGAGGTGAGTGAGTCAGGAGCACTCCAGTGCTGAACAGCAATTTGGGAGCCTCAGCCTCTCTTCTCGTGTCCAGTTCCACAAAGGGAAAGGGTGTTCAGCAGTTAGAGCAGCAGTCAGCTGCTTGCTCCTCTTTGAGCTGAAAACTTGACTGAGAAAGGCTCTTTCCTTTCCCATTTGTGCTGTGATGATCCTAATGCTGCTGCTCTGGCAGCTGGAGCCAGTCATGTGAGAAGTTTAAAAAAATTAACCAAGGAGTGCAGAATGGAGAGGGCTGAGTCTTGCAGGGGGCCTTTGGTGCCACAGCTGCAGCCCCATTGGGCTTTATTTGCCCTTTAATTCCCTTTGAGTTGGATGCAGCAGGCTCAGTACAGGCAGTGTGCCCAGCAGGCTCCTCCCCACTACCTGCTCTGCCTTCCATCCTGCTCCTGCCTGCTCATCCCTCTGGAAAACAGGATTTTCCTTCACCCATCTGCCAGACCTCTCTTCCCTGGTCCAGAGAAGCCCCCAGCCCGCAGCTCCAGCCTGCTTCAGCTAGGATTGGATGAAAACAGACAAATTAAAGTCTATCATTACTAAAAGGTGGGACTGGGCTCTGGAGAGGTGGTGTCTGGGGCTCGTGGTCCCCCTGGCATCGTGCTGGGTTTCAGTGATCTGCCCCATCTTTGCTGCGCCCTTGAAAGGAACTCTCTTTACAAGAGAGCAGAGGAAGGGGGAAGTGAACTTCCCAGGTGGATTCTTCTAATCCTGTAATGTGTCCAAATATGCTTTATAGACTGTTTAATCCAGTGGTGAAATATCAGGGCTGCAATAAATCAACAGTTCTCTCATTAGTATTCTAGCAATGGTGAGCCAGGGCTGTGAATCACGGAGAGCTTTGAGTAACTGGTCAAGGAGGAGGACATGGATCCAGCTGAGGCTTTGCTAGAGGAAATGTGCCAGGGAATGAGCCTGTGCTGATGCCCATCAGCAAGAGCTCGAGTGCAGGCTGGACATGTCATCCACAAGTTGAGCACAAGCAGGGGAGGGTGACCAGATGTGGGAGCTGGGGAACAGACCTGGGGAAGGTCTCGGGCAATTCTTTGTTTGCCAGCTTGCTGTTGGCCAACACTGCCAGCTCTCTGCTGGACACTTGTACACCACTGACTCTGCAGGACAGGGGTTGGCAGGTGGCATTGGTTCAGCAGCTTTGAGCAGAATTGTGCCCCTTGGGGAGCAGCAGCTCAGCTCATGGGGCTCCCGTTGCTGCAAGGAACCGTGTGGCTACGAGAGGTTCAGCTGCACCATTTGTAACACAAAAAATGAGTGATGAGACAAAGGTGACTCAGCCAAGCCTGTTCTGAACAGCTCATTTGAGGTCACAGTCTTCAATATCACTTTTAAAAGTGTTTTGATTTTTTACATTGTGTTTGTTCAACATTACTTTTAGAAAATACCTCGTGTACCTTTATCTCACGCTTTATTTTTCATATTACAAATGGTGTGATTCACACAGTTGAACTCTCCTATGTAGACCCACTTTCCTTGAAGAAATTGGAGCCACCTGCTCCCTGAGGGCCTGTTCTGGAGCTGAACACGGTTCTGCACAAAGGTTCTGGATGAGTGCCTGCTGCTGATCTGCTTATAGATCCCTTGGCAAAGAGCTGGAGGTGCAGAAGTGCCCAGCAGATAGTTGGTGGTGTACAGCTGGTGCAGATGGTGCCATGCAGTTGTCCTGTCCAGAGTGGAGGAACAGCAGGTTCTGACTGCTGGGGAACATTTCTCTGTTTTGGGGTGGAAGGCACAGGATCTGAACCAGGGTGGCTTTTTGGGGCAGGTATTTTAGAAAAGCTGTGCCTGCCCCCTCCTGTGACGTGCTGGCTGGGCTGTGCAGCTGTGCTGGTGGCAGCTCTTCATGTTAGAGATGCTCCAATGGCAGCAGGGAGCAGGGGTGGGGAGAGCCCGAGGTGGTGATGCTGAGGAATGCAGCCAAGTGTGAGACAAAGCCCCACCTGCCTCCCCTGTGACCTGGGGACAGGGAGCAGAGCACAGCTCACAGCTGGGGTCTCCATGCACACTGTGGGGCTGGGGGACAGACCCGAGCCCTCAGCTCCACCCCTGGGGGGGGACAGCAGCTCTCTGGGGCCATGGAATGGGCTGGAAAAGTGGCTGAGGTTTTGGGGGACACAGCTCTGAGCTCAGCTGATGCTTTGCTCCCCGGGGGGCTGCAGGGGAGCTCCTGGGGAGAGGCTCATCCAGAACCTGTCAGCATGGAGCTGGGAGGGGGCAGATGGTGCCGCTGCACCCAGCAGGGACGAGTTGGGCTTTGGTGCTGCTGAGTGGGAAGTGTGGGATTTGGTTGTCTTTGTCAGTGTTTCCTCCAAGCTGACTTTAAATATTTTATGCTTTTAAAAATGCTGAACCATTTGCCACTTTGTCTGATGCAGAAGTCTGTGTTGCAAGGGCTCCCATCTGTGAGAAGGCAGCTTCAAAGCCGCTCTCTCTGGAGAGGGATGGTGCTGGTGGAGCTGCTGGTTCTCCTGCTGTTGGTGTTCCTGGCTGGGGCTGATGGGGTGCAGCAGAGCAGAGCAGAGCTGAGCCTCCTCCCACTCTGCTGCTCGGGGGTTGCGTGCTGGCACAGCACTGGGGAATGTTTACATGGAAATATAACTATATTTTTGATGAATGTAATTTAAAAACTCATTAAGAATGTCTTGTATGTATTTTTTTGGCTGATTTTCATAGACTGTTTTTAATTACTTGGCCAGCTTTTGTCCCAGGACAGCTTGGCCAGGTCCTTGTTCTCCTACCTGCTTGCTAACAAAGTGCAGGGGGGGTCCTTCTGGTGGGTGGGTACCATCCAGTGCCAGTGGGTACCATCCCACTGATGGGCTGTCAGCTGAGTCCAGGCTGTGTTAATCCAAAGACATGTGTGCTAGTGGTGTGGAGAAATGCCTGTTTTCCTAGCAATAACTTGGTTTGAAAGATGTTCCTTTTTCCTATTAAAAGCTGCTGGAGCAGCTGTATCTGGTTTTGTACACAAATTAAATCAACACGAGCCTGTTTTGTACAATGGTGATGTTTGTAACTCCACTTTTTTTTTTCTTGTTGAGATGTTCTGTTGTAGCCCTAGAGATCCAGCTTGTACTTACCTTTCACATCTTCCCTGCACTTGTCTCTGGGCTGTTTCATGTTTTGTGTTGTCAAGGTCATTTCTGGTGATTTCCAAGACCACTTCAGCTCACTGTGGTTTTATTGCCATTATTCTACCTGTCCAGGGTAGCAAATGCAGGGGCATGGAGAAAGCTAAAAGACAAACCTACAAAAGCCATTATGGGGCTTTCAGCCAGCAGGACAGCTTTTCACAAGTTCACATCCCATCCTTTTCATAAAACTGTCATTCCAGCTCCTACCATGGCTGTGTCTAGGCTGGTGGAGGGGTTGTGTGCAGGGGCAGCCCAAGGCCAGCCCAGCCAGGAGCCTTTGGGCTGGGTGAAGGTGCTGGGGTCCTTGGTGGAGCAAGGGGGAGTTCTCCCAGGGAAATGGGGAGAACTGGGTTGCACTGGAAGGGAACAGTGCTTGGCTGCTGCTTTCTGGCAGCTTGGGCTGTGTCAAAGTGGGCTGCTGGAAGGGGTAGGTGGGTGTGGGTGTGGGGACACGGGGTGACAGTTCTTGCTGTACATGGTCTGCACTCGTGTGTCTGCCCTCTGGAGAGCTGTGATGGAAACTACTGGAGCAGGGAGGTCTCTGCTGGCACCCCACGGGTCAGATCCCTCACCCCATTCCTGAGGCAGCTCTGTGCATGAGCAAAGGGTGGCTTGGAGACATCTGAGTCCCCTCTGAGCCTGCTGGGTCCCTGCTGATCAGCATCCCTGGGCTGAGGAGCAATGCTGGTGGGTCAGGGGGTGCCTGTGTATCTGTGCACCCCCTGCCTACATCCCTGGAGAAGAGGATTGGCTTTTTCTGGAATGTCAGTACAGCTTGTGTTGGAGACACCGGGCGATTAGGAGAGCAAAAGGACAGCACATGATTACTCTGCCAAGATGAACACCAGCCCTAAGCTCATTAAGGGACTTGGCCTCTGCCCAGTGAAGGGGGGGTCTGCAGTCCCTGGCTGCTGGGAGACTGCCTGGCATTGCTGCACAGCTTGGACTTCCCGGGAACCCCTCAGAGCCCCCAGCCATGCTGGGCACCCTGATGACAGCCCTGTTCTTTGTGGTGAGAGCTTTTGGACAGGTGAGTCTGGGCTGGCCTGGCAGCAGGGAGGATTTATTTCTTTCCATTGTGTTTCTAGAAGTGTGGGGGTTATCTCACTAGGGCAGGTTGGGGGGGAGTGTGGGTTTGGTTGTTCTTACAGGCTGGGACTGCCCAGCTCCTGGCCAGATGTGCTGCCAGGTTCACATTGAGGCTTGGAGCTCTTTGGGGTAGGGAGGAAAGAAAACCCTCCTGTCTAGGGCTGTTCTCTGTTGGGGAGCAGAAAGCAAGTGGCAATGTCTGGGCTGGGCTGGGATCACCGGGGATGTGTATGGAGCAGCAGCTCCTTCTGCTTCTCTCCTGTCCTCTGACCCATTGCAAACCTGTGTGTCCAGCTGGGGAGCAGCCTGTTCCATGAGGAGCCCCTGCCCTACCTGGTGTACCAGCCCCTGCCCTGGCAGATCCAGTGTGTGAGCCAGAGCCGCCGCAGCAGCCGGGACAGCGAGGTGAGGGGGGGCTCCTTGGGGTGCTGTGGGCCTGGGGAGGGGGGAGCAGCATGGGGCTGAGACCCAAAGGGAGGAGAAGGCTCGGGCAAGGGGGGACAGGTTGGGGTCTTTCCCTTGAAAGGCAGACTTGGCATCCCAGGTGTGACAGTGTCAGGGCAGGTGCTGGAGGTGGTGTGAAAGGCAGCCTGGGCCAGTGGTTGCCCTAAGGTGCTACCAGCACACCTCAGATCTGACTTGTGAAACACAGCTCTTTTCTGCTTCTCCTTGGAGGACTTCTCACAAATGTGAATGAATCAGTCAGTGCTCTGTACTGCTCATCTAGGGAACAATGGGGAGTATCTGGAAGTTTCCAAAAGGAGTGGATAGTGGAAAGCTCAGTGAGGCTGGCTGATCCCCTACAGACTCCCAGCCAGCCTGAAAGGGACTGTTCTGGCCACCTTGGTGTGATACAGAACTAATTCTGTTGTGGTTTTGTTCTCTTCCTTTCTAGAGAGGCAGGAGCTCTCGGCACAACAGCGTCTACTCAATTTCTGGAGAGAAAGGTGAGTGTGGAGCAGGCAGCCCTGCCTGAGGACTTGGGGAAACTCATGGTGGAACAACAGAAAAGCTCCTGGCTCTTACCTCCCAGGCTCTGCCTCTCAGCTGTCATCAAGTGCTCAGCAAAGAGGATTTGAGCTCTGCTATTATCAGTGCAGCCAGGTGGCAGTTGGATAACAGGGGATGGAGAGATGCTCCGGGGGTTGGAGGGATGCTCTGGGAGGTGGATGGATGCTCCAGTGGGACAGCACAGGGCCAGGCTGGGTGCTGCTGGCCAAGGCAGAGTGGACAGGGTGCAAACACACCCAGGATGTGCCTCAATGGCTTCCCAGCCTCTGTGTTGGGTTTTTTTGTCAAGCAGGGCTTATGGGTGATCTTGCACCTTGTTAAGCAGGGCAGGAGGGAGACAATTCCCCACCAGGACTCTTTGTGGGGTTTTTTTTTTGCAATTTCTTTTAGGATGTGAATGGGAATGGGTTCAGGTGACAGTGGAGAGTTTATCCAGCAGCATCTGGCACCAGGATTTCTGATGGCTGCTCGGGGGGTGCTTAGCAGTGACACAGTCGCTTACAGGAGTGCTGCTGAGTGCTTTGATTCAGCTCCTGTTGAATTTCACAATACTTCCCTAATGCCACATTAAGCGTGGGGTGGGGAGGGCTCCCATTTGTCAGTGTGAGAGCTTTATTGCTGTACAGTGCCGGGCTTCTTTTCTAATCTTATTTGTGTGTGTGAAAGTAAGTGAGTATCATACTTGGTGATTAAACGTGGGGAAGCTGAGGCCTTTGGGGAGGGAAGCTGTGTAAACAGAGGGCTCAGGCTGCCAGGGAGCCTGTGCCTGGCTGTGCCTCCTGCTCCCTCTGCCCTGGGGATGCTCCCTGGGAGCTGGCAGAGCCGTGGTTTCATGCCGTGGCCTCTCCAGCCTCTTTCACCTCTGTAATGTCCTGATGTCCCCCTGTCTGTGGGCACGTGGGGGTCAGCCTGGACTCCGGGAGGTGAGCAGAGCCCTGTCCTGCTCATGGGATGAGCTCCCTGCTATGCTTTGTTCTCATCCCAGGCAACGTGAGCCCCGATGCCAGCAGTGAGAGCAGGTTCTTCAGTGACCCTTCTGAGAAGGCAGCCCTCACCATCCAGACCCACTTCAGGAGATACCAGCAGCAGAAGCAGGAGAAGAAGTAGACACCTTGGCCACCTGTGCCCTGTGCTGTCCCTCCGTGTTGTATGTCCTGTCCCTGGGCTTTGTGGCCGTGGTGGTGGTGCCCCTGCTCCCTGGTCTGTAGCTCCTGGCACACACAGCTGTAAATCCTCCCACTCCACGGGTGTTGGTCACTGCTCAGAGCAGTCTGCAGACCCTCTTGGTCCTGACCCATCTTGGTGAGTTGGGCTCCTTCTGCAGACAGCCCTTGGGGCAGTGTCCCTGCTGCTCCCAGCCTGGCAGGGGCAGCACCCCAAGGTTTCTGCAGCCCTTTCCCAGTGCTGGCTTTTGGAGGGTGCAGAGGTGTTGAGGAAGAGGGAACATGAGAGCCCTGAGCTCTGGGCCAGCAGAGAAATGGAGGGAGGTTTGCAGTGAGCAGGGAGGGGGTGGATTTCTCTTTGGATTTATGAGCCCAATGGGTTTTCTTTTTTCCCCATTTGCTGTTGAAAGCAGCATTTGGCTTGACCTGGCCTCCTTCCTCTGAGCCCTGCTTAGCTGCCATGGGGGGAGGCTGCTGCTGTGGGGAGGGGCAGTGGGCACTGGGAGCTGGGGGATGCCAGGGTCCTGTGCCTGGGAGATGGAAATTTGGAGCATCCTGAACTACACAAAGCCAGGGCTGGTAAGTTCTGGGGAAGGGAGGGTGGAAAATTCTTGCTAAGATGTAGAAGGAAATCTGTACTAGCCAATTACAATAAAGATGTTTTAATCGGTGTTAATCTGTTCCTCTTTTTATCTTACTAATCCACTTACTCTCCCGGCTCAGAACACTCTTGCCTTTTCTTGCCTCTTCTATTTAAAGTCTGGGATTGGTGTTTCTGAGGTGCTGCATGAGGTGGTGGTGGGCACTTGGCTTTGTTTAGCACCTGTCCCATGTAATATTTTTGAAGTCTAACATGCACTGAACTGTTTCTGAAATCCTTAGAAAAAGGCTTCAGCAGTGCCAGCTCTCTTGTCAGCACCTTCCACTGAGCTCGGGGAGAGGCAGGACTGGCCTGACTGGGTTGAAGGCAACACCAACCAGGGTAAGACTGAGCTGATTTTGGGGATGAGTTGATGCAGGCTGTGGTGTCCATCACTGCTGTCTTTTGATAACCTGTTTTAAGGTAAGAAAGCTTGCTCTGCTTCACAGAGGCTCTCTGAGAGCTGCATGACAGGCTCCTCAGTGTTTGTTGCCTTGCTCATGGTCCTGGTACAAACGCTGCACAAAGTCCATGCACTCTGTGTGCTCCATTGGAAGCTCACCAGGGTTTTGTGTCCAAAAACCTTTTTAAACTGAATCAGGAAGAGAACTCATGCATAGAGGGATTTATATTAAAAAGCCCAAATGCAAATTAAGTGCTGGAGAAGCAGCAGAATGCAGTTGGAGGCTGCCTCCTTGCTCTTCACATGGATTCTCAGCACATTAGACCCAGCTCCTCTTGCCTGGCACACAGGAACCAGCTGGCAGTGGCAGAGCTACTCAAGCTGTGATTCAGGCAGAGAAAGTCCATTTTCTGTGTTCTGGCATGGCTCTGGTCACCAAAAGCATGATGCTCTGTCTCTAAGGAATGCTTTGCAGGCAAATAAGGTGTTGGTGGGTGGAAAAAAAAAAAATCAACCCTGGCACTTGGAACACGATCCCTGACTCCTTTCCTGCAGCCTTTGTGGTAAGTGTACTCCTCTCCACCCAGGATGGCTCTGAGTGTTACAGAACCATTGCCCAAATTGATAAAAAATAGACACAAGAAATTGTGGTAGCAGCTTGTTTCCTGAGCCTCAGGCGTGAGCAGCTGCCAGGCTGTTGCCAAGGCACTCTCAGCTCCACTGGGTTAAGGAGGCACAACCAGATGGCACTGGAGGATCTGCTGAGCAGGGTGACAAGGCAGGCAGGTAAGGGAATCATAGAATCATAGAATCCTAGGGGTTGGAAGGGACCTGGAAAGATCATCTAGTCCAACCCCCCCTGCCAGAGCAGGGCCCCCTAGAGTACATCCCCTAGGAACGTGTCCAGGTGGGGTTTGAATGTCTCCAGTGAAGGAGACTCCACAACCCCCCTGGGCAGCCTGTTCCAGGGCTCTGTCACCCTTACAGTAAAAAAATTTTTTCTGATATTCAACTTGAACCTCCTCTGCTCCAATTTACACCCATTACCCCTTGTCCTATCACTGGTCACCACTGAGAAAAGCCTAACTCCATCTCCCTGACACTCACCCCTTACATATTTGAAAACATTGGGAACTGCAAGCCAGGCATGGAAATCACAGGTAATGTCCCCACGAACACCAATCCCTGTGTTTGCATGTGGTTTGGGTTGTGCATTAAAAAAAAAAAAAAAAATAACAAAACCCAAACCTAGGAAAGAAGAGCTGGAGCATGCATAGGGAAGTGATAAAAACACTACCTTAGAAATTACAGACAGCAGTGAAATGGAAGTGTAGTGACTTAGGGCTCAAATGGTACCAGAACCTCCTCTGGAAGGTGCAGTTTGGGTAACCAACAGCTCTGTTAATAATAAAAATATCCTTGGGTATTCTTGGCTCTGTGGTGCAGGGGCACAGGTAAGGAAGGCAGCTGGAAGGTCCCCTGTGTCCTGGGGCTGCTGCATCAGGTGGTGGCTGTGGGATGGGTTTGGGGTCTTCCCTGCTGCTGCCCGGCTCACTCGACAACGCCCGCGTATAAACATAACCTTTATTGCACACAGCGCTGGGTTTTTTTTCATAGAAAAAGGTATTAACACATAAGCATTTGCAAATTGAAGCAACTCCTGTTGTTTTCAGAACAGTAAAACAGCATGCAATGTCTTGGAGACGTTCCTTTTCAAAACCACCAACAAGATCAGGGAGGAAAAAAGAGAAAAAAAAAAAAAAAAAGAAAAAAAAAAAAAAAAAGTCGCTGAGTCTTTCCTTGTGCCCCTTTCAAAATGATGTGAAATATATATATATATGCTTACATATATATTATATTTTTAAATCTGTAACATCAAATTCTTTTGTGCCCTGGTTTCTTTTTCTGTTCGGAGAAGAAGAAAATAGCTTCATTTATACAAAAGAGTCCGTTATGTACAAGTTTGTTAATTAAATAGAAATGGCGCAGGGAAACGAGCAGCGTCCGTGGCGGGTGGGCTCCGCTGCCGCCCTACACCAGCGTGTAGGACTTGGAGTAGGCTCCGGCGCCCTGTTTTTGAGACCGCCCCACGCCCGATGTGCTCATTTCTAGGAGCGAGTCCCTGGAGCCCCCCACTTTGGAGTGCGGGGGCACTCGCGCCTCCCCGGCACCCGCGACCTCGGGGGCGGCGGCGGCGGCGGGGTTGGCCGGGGCGGCGTTGGCGGAGGGCGCCGCAGCGGTGCCGGCGGGGCCGGGCATGGGGAGAGTCCTCTGAGGTAAGGTGGTTGCGGCGGAGGCCGGGGGAGGAAGGCCCAGGGGCTTGGAACCGGGCTCCAGCGTCAGGTGGCGGCCGCCGGCGTGGTAAGCGCGGGCAAGGTTGCGGATGGAAGCCTCGCGCGGAGGCACCACCGGGCAGGCCTCGTGCGCGTCGGCCTTGCGGAAGAAGGCGTCGGACTTGACGTAGAGCGGGAGGTTGCAGTAGTCACCTGTGAGAGGAAGGAGAGGAAGGTGAGGAGATACGAGATATGAGGTGCCCAAGACAACCTGGTTGGAAAAAATAATATAAATTTAAAAATATATAACAGAATTATAATATATATTTATATATATATAACAATTATACAACATATAATTATGTAATACATATAATTATACAATTATATAACATATATAATATAGATAATAAAGTAATATATAATAATTATATATAATATATATTATATATTATATATTATATAATATATTATATATATTATATATATAATATTTATATTATGTTATATTATATATAATATATATAATTATATAATACATAATATACATAATGTATAATATACATAATATATAATATATAATATATAACATATATATTATATAACATATATATTATATACAATATGTAATATATATAACATATAATAATTATATATTATAAATTATATATTATATTATATATTATATTTATATTATAAATTATATATTTATATTATAAATTATATATATGTATTCCTGAAATAAGAACATAGATAATAAATACTACAAATAAATAAAACCTGGTCAAATCCGAATAGATTTTGCTGACTGGTTGCAGATTCTTATGTAATTGAATATATTTGAATATGTTTGCATAATCCTGACACATTGAAAAAAAGCTCAGAATAGACTGTTAGATTCTGCCCTAATTGAACAAAATTGAGATCTGAATAGAATTAAATAGATTACAAAAGAGAGAGGTTAAGATTGGAATTGTTACCGGTTTGCAAAATTTTGGGTGGGACAGGGCAAGGTGTAGATAAATTAGTAATATTGTGACACATTGAGCCACTTTCTACCAAATTGTGTCAGCTTGGCTTGCTCTGCATATGGCACATTATCATGCCTATGAATAATCATGAATCTTGGCAGAATAAATCAGAATATATTAGAATATATAATATAATATATTAGAATATATTATCATACATACACTTGCTTGTGTTGGGACTACAAAGCTAGCTCAGAAATTGGGCAAACCGGTGGTGGGGTTAAGACAGAAAAGTGGTAAAATGGTAAAAAAAAAAAAAAAAGATTAACCCCCAAAGCAACCCGCATAAATTTGCATATATCTACATAAATTTGCATACATATAAATACATAAATCCACACCAATCCTGAGAATTTGGTGGGGTTTGCCACTCTTATGCAAAAGTGTGGAGTATCTTATACCAGAGTTGCCAAAATTGCCTGTTTCTCTTTACCTGCACACATCTCTGCATGCATTTGCATAAATCTGCATGAATTTACATAAATCTGCATGAATCTGCAGGGTATAACAATAAAGATCTGGGAATTTTGGCGTTCCTCGTTTACATATTTGAATATACTGCATATATTTGCATGCATCTGCATACATTAAGGCTTGGTTGTGCCATCGCCACTGATTGTGCCAGATTTGCCACTGTTATGCAAAAGTGTGGGGGGTGTATGATGCCAACACGTGTCACCATGATCCCCACAGACTCATTAGAATATATTTAAATAAATTTGCATATATTTGCATATATCTGCATGCATTAAAGCTTGGTTGTGCCATGACCAAAAATTATGCCAAATTCGCCACTGTTATGCAAAAAGTGTGGGGGGGCGTATGAGGAAAAAACGAGTCACCACACTCCCACAGACTCATTAGAATAAATTTAAATAAATTTGAATATATTTGCATATATTTACAGACGTTTACATACATTAAAGCTTGGTTGTGCCATCACCACAAATTATGCCAAATTCGCCACTGTTATGCAAAAGTGTGGGAGGCGTATGGTACCAACACGTGTCACCACACTCACCACAGACTCATTAGAATAAATTTAAATAAATTTGAATATATTTGAATATATTTGCATATATCTGCATGCATTAAAGATTGGTTGTGCCATCACCAGAAAAAATGTCAGATTTGCCACTGTCGTGCAAAAGTGTGGGGTATGTTATGCCACAACGAAGCATCAACCCCCCCCACGCTCATTTAAATTAATTTGAATGTATTTGAATAAATTAGCATATATTTGCATACATTAATGCTTGGTGAAACAGTTGCCCCTTGCTCGCTGATTGTAGCAGAATTGCCACTGTTATGCAACAGTGTAGGGGGCATCAAACCAAAACAAGTCGCCACACCTCCCAGAAATATGAATGTATTTGAATACATTTGCATATATCTGCATATATTTGCATACATTAACTTGTGGGTACATGGCTGTGCTAGAACCAAGTGCTTGGCAATTCTGTCTCTCTTATACAGTTGTTTAGGGGTTTGGTTCTTATACCAATCCGAGTCGCCAAACTCACCACGCATTCATTTGAATGTATTTGAATATATTTGAATATATTTGCATGTATTTGCATATGCTTGAGTGCATACAAAGACCTGGTTGTGCCAGCACCACACCACTGGCTCAGAAACTGTGCCAGATTTGCCTCTGTTGTGCAAGTTTTTGTGTGTGTGTGTGTGTGTGTGTGGTTATTATGGCACAAAAATAAACCCAACTCGTTTCTTCCCCCCCACCTAACTAATCTGCATATATTTGCCTATGTTTGCATGCATTAATGCACTTGTGACAAGCTGGAGAAAGTTGGCAGGGAGAGCTCATTTACGTGAATTAGCATTCATCTGCTTGTGCCTGAATATATTTGCATAAATGTGTATTTACAGTCATTAATATGCATTGACTTGGTTGTGCCAGCACCTGGCTCCCACTCGTGCCAGATTTTGCCACATTGTTCAGTCGTTTGGCTGCTTTCCTCTCTTGCCACATTTCTGCTTGATGTTGCAGTTCTGTGCTGGATTTTGTCACACTCAGAGCAGTAGATTTTGCCCGTGCCAGATTTGGCCCTGCTTATGCAATGCTGTGCCACGCTTGCTTTGAATCTGGCACTATTTAAATACAGCTAAATATTCATGAGTCGGGCAGAATACAGCAACATTTATTTGAATATATTTGAATTGATTGTGCAGGCACCACTGAGCTGGCTGGTAATTGTGTCGGCTCTGATCCTGTTGTGCAAAAACACAGCAGCTGTGATTAAAATCTGGCAAAATCTGCGTGTCCTGCCAAATCTGCCAGACTGTAGTGCAGATCCTGACTGCAAAGATCTGACCTGATTGTGTAAGGCTGTGCCAGGCTTGCTTTAAATTTGGCCACGTTAGAATACAGCTAAATATTAATGAGCCTGGCAGAATATATGAATACACTTGAATATATTTAATTGATTGTGCCAGGTTTGGCCCTGTTTTTCAAGTGTATGCAGGCTCTGATTTAAATTTAGCATTATCAGTACGTATATAAAGACTATGGCAGAATATATCAGCTTATAGTTGACTTTATTAATATATATTTGAATTGACTGGGCTGGCATCATTCAGCTGCCTGGCAGTTACACTGGGTTTGGCCCTGTTGCATAAGCACCATGCCAGCTGTGGCTGGATTCTGCCAAATTCTTCTGGCAGTGAATATCTTGGAATACACTTCAATAGTTTACACAAGATCGAAGTAGACTCTCAGATTCTGCCCCATTCTGGTTAGATTTTAATTGATTCAAATACATTTGCATAGATTTTGCCAGATTCTAAGCTATTCTAATAGAAAGTAGTATATTTTAAAACAGGTCACCAGCTCATGCCAGATCTGAATAGGCTCTGCATGATCTTGGGTAGATTTGAATGGGTCTGAGGAGATTTTGCCATTCTAATATAATTTAATATATTTGAGAATACATTTCAATAGATCAGTTCTGCCTTATCTTGGACAGATCTGAGGAGATTTGCATAGATTTTTCCCAATTTGAACAGATTGCTTCCATTCAAGTCTTTGTGGATCTAACAGAATAAAGGGGGAAGCAAGAGACATGGAAAGGGGAGTTGACAGAACAAAAGGAAGAGAAATAGAAAGAAAGATGTAGAAATTAAAGGTATGGGAGGAAGAGGGAAGAATGGGAAAGGAGAAGGGAAGCAACCAGGGAAGATTAAAATGAGAAGGGGAAAATGGGGGAGTGAAAGGAAGGCAATGGGAAAAGGAGGAGATATGGGAAGACAGGAGAAATGAAGAGAAACAAGAATGGGAAAGAAAAAGAGGAAAGATAGGGAAGAAGAAGGGAAGAGTCATGAGATGATGGGTGGAGTAGAAGGTAAAAGAAATGGGGAAAAAGAGGGGGAAAAAGAGGGAGAAAAAGAGGGAGAAAAAGAGGGAGAAAAAGAGGGGGAAAAAGAGGGGGAAAAAGAGGGGGAAAAAGAGGGGGAAAAAGAGGGGGAAAAAGAGGGGGAAAAAGAGGGGGAAAAAGAGGGGGAAAAAGAGGGGGAAAAAGAGGGGGAAAAAGAGGGGGAAAAAGAGGGGGAAAAAGAGGGGGAAAAAGAGGGGGAAAAAGAGGGGGAAAAAGAGGGGGAAAAAGAGGGGGAAAAAGAGGGGGAAAAAGAGGGGGAAAAAGAGGGAGAAAAAGAGGGAGAAAAAGAGGGAGAAAAAGAGGGAGAAAAAGAGGGAGAAAAAGAGGGAGAAAAAGAGGGAGAAAAAGAGGGAGAAAAAGAGGGAGAAAAAGAGGGAGAAAAAGAGGGAGAAAAAGAGGGAGAAAAAGAGGGAGAAAAAGAGGGAGAAAAAGAGGGAGAAAAAGAGGCAGAAAAAGAGGGAGAAAAAGAGGCAGAAAAAGAGGCAGAAAAAGAGGCAGAAAAAGAGGCAGAAAAAGAGGCAGAAAAAGAGGCAGAAAAAGAAGGAGAAAAAGAAGGAGAAAAAGAAGGAGAAAAAGAAGGAGAAAAAGAAAGAGAAAAAAAGGAGAAAAAGAAGGAGAAAAAGAAAGAGAAAAAAAAGAAGATATGGGAAGATGAGGAAGAAGAAGGAAGAGCCATGAGATGATGGGAGGAGCAGAAGGTAAAAAAATGGGAAAGAAAAAGAGGAAAGACATGGGAAGATGGGGAAGAAGCAGAAGGAAGAGCCACGAGAAGATGGGGGGAGTAGAAGGTAAAAAAAATGAGAAAAAAAAAAGAGAAGACATGGGAAGATGGGGAAGGAGAAGTGAAGGGTCATGAGATGATGGGAGGAGTAGAAGGAGAGAAAGAAGGAGAGAAAAAAGGAGAGAAAGAAGGAGAGAAAGAAGGAGAGAAAGAAGGAGAGAAAAAAGGAGAGAAAAAAGGAGAGAAAAAAGGAGAGAAAAAAGGAGAGAAAAAAGGAGAGAAAAAAGGAGAGAAAAAAGGAGAGAAAAAAGGAGAGAAAAAAGGAGAGAAAAAAGGAGAGAAAAAAGGAGAGAAAAAAGGAGAGAAAAAAGGAGAGAAAAAAGGAGAGAAAAAAGGAGAGAAAAAAGGAGAGAAAAAAGGAGAGAAAAAAGGAGAGAAAAAAGGAGAGAAAAAAGGAGAGAAAAAAGGAGAGAAAAAAGGAGAGAAAAAAGGAGAGAAAAAAGGAGAGAAAAAAGGAGAGAAAAAAGGAGAGAAAAAAGGAGAGAAAAAAGGAGAGAAAAAAGGAGAGAAAAAAGGAGAGAAAAAAGGAGAGAAAAAAGGAGAGAAAAAAGGAGAGAAAAAAGGAGAGAAAAAAGGAGAGAAAAAAGGAGAGAAAAAAGGAGAGAAAAAAGGAGAGAAAAAAGGAGAGAAAAAAGGAGAGAAAAAAGGAGAGAAAAAAGGAGAGAAAAAAGGAGAGAAAAAAGGAGAGAAAAAAGGAGAGAAAAAAGGAGAGAAAAAAGGAGAGAAAAAAGGAGAGAAAAAAGGAGAGAAAAAAGGAGAGAAAAAAGGAGAGAAAAAAGGAGAGAAAAAAGGAGAGAAAAAAGGAGAGAAAAAAGGAGAGAAAAAAGGAGAGAAAAAAGGAGAGAAAAAAGGAGAGAAAAAGAAGATATGTGAAGATGAGGAAGAAGGAGAAGGAAGAGCCATGAGATAATGGGAGGAGTAGAAGGTAAAAAAAAGAGAAAAAAAAAGAGAAGATATGGGAAGATGGGGAAGAAGGAGAAGGAAGAGCCATGAGATGATGGGGGGAGTAAAAGGTAAAAAAAATGGGAAAAAAAGAGAAGTGGCATGGGAAGATGGGAAGAGACATGGGAAGAATTAGTGTAGAAAAGAGTAATGGGAGAAACATGGAAGATGTAGAAGGGAACGGGAATATGGAAGAAGGAGAAATGAAGGTAAAATGGAAGAACTTGAAACAAAAGGCAAAGGGAGGAGAAAAGAAATGTGAGGAGAGCAGAAGCAAAGAGATGCAAAGCAAGGGGGTAGAGGAGCAAAGCAAGGGGAGGGGAAAGATCCTATGCAGTGAACACACAGAGGCACAGCAGCTGCTACTGAAAGATCACTGCTGTGGAGAGTGCTCCTCTCCAGCCTTGCACAGCCAGTGTCTCCTTCAGCATCTTTATTCTTTTATTTTTCTCCATATTACACAGCACACAGCACAAGCAGCACACAGCCACACACAATGCCTGCTGGTACATACTTTTGCTGGCCCGGTGCGGGATGGGCACGGCCACACTCTTGCCCCGCTCGCTGTCCTGGGGCTTGGGGGGGGAGGCAGTGAAGCGACAGATGCCAGGCTCCGAGGGGGTGCTCATGGAGGTCATGCTGTCGGCGTTGTCGGTGGTGCCGGTGGTCATCTGGTCCGAGGAGCTGTCAGAGATGAAGCACTCGGTGATCTCGAACTTGGCGTGCTGCAGCTGCTCCTCCAGCTTGGCGTGCTCGTAGGCACGTGCCAGCTCCTCGTAGGTAGACGAGGCGCTCTCCGTCGACACCATGCTGTTCCGCCCCTTGTCTGGAGAGGAGAGGACACATCAGAACCCCACGACTGCTCCCTGGCTGAGAAAATCCCACTGACCAACCCTAAACACCCCCTGTGCAGACACCCAGGGGTGTCACCCTCCCCAAGCCCCCGAGGGGCAGAGCCCGCCTGCTGCCCTGCTCCATACCGGTGTCCTGAGAGAGGCTGGCACTGTAGCTGTCACTCTCGGTGACCGTGATGCCGTGCTGGGACCCCACCGTCCTCCAGTCCGAGGTGAGGGTCCGTGCTGGGGTGGACGCCTGGCATTTGGTGAGGGTCCACTGGCTGGAATAGCGGTTGCGGGTGCTGTGTGCCGACTTCACGCTCTTTCTTGACACGGGGTCTAAGGCACAAAGGTGACAGAATCATGGCAGGTCCCTCCTTAAGATTGCCAGGACACTGTCCTGTACCCCTGCAGCCCTCCCTGCTCTTTCTGCTTTACCAGCACCTCCTCCCAGGCACAGCCTGCACTCCAACCTTGCTGCCAACAGGACCAGCAAACCCACCCCAGCCCTCAGGGCCACAGCCACTCACTGGTGCCGGGGCGGATGTCCGACATGTCGATGAGGGGCCCCGTGTTCTGGATGAGAGCGGGGTGGTGCAGCGAGACTCCCGTGCAGAAGCTCTGGGGGTTCACTGCCTGGCTGAACTCCGTGTCAGTCACCGGCATGGTGGCTTTGTCATCTCCTGTGGGAAGAAGCTGGAGCTCAGACCCGCTCCTGTAGCCAGGAGATGGCTGTGGGTCCCTGCTAGCCCCTGCCCAGCACACCCATGGAGCCCCTGGGAAAGAAGGGGACAGCCTGGGGACACCACCAGCCTCAAGGGCCAGATGGGACACTGGTCCATATCCTTTCCCCTGACAGGTGCTGCCCCCTGCCACAGGAGAGCACGGTGCTTACCCAGCTGCTTGATGCCTTCCTTGTCCTCGATGAGGAGCTGTACCCGGGGGATGTCGATGTGCAGGCGGGGGCCCTGCGGGGGCCCCTTCACCGGCGTGTCGAAGCTGCGGTTGTTCTTGCTGCCAGGTGAGAGGGGATGCAGTGCCGGGCATTACCAGAGAGGTCACTCAGGGCTCAGCTCCCCAGCTCTGCCCCGCAGGCTCCAGCCTGGGTGCTGGCACCCACTTGCCTCAACCCCCCAGCAGCTCCTGAGGGCACCAGGCTGCTGGGCTGCAGACAGACTGATAGAACCTTCCCCACTCTGAGCCCAAGTCAGAGCTGAAGCCTGGGTTTTAAAGTATCCAGGACCACCCCCACTGTTCACTGCTAAGTACCCACAGCTGAGACACTCACCTGATCAGCATTTCAGCCAAACTCTTAGCATCTGTGCAGGAGACACAAAAAAGAAAAAAAACAAAACAAGGGGGAGGTTTTTTTACCAGCTGTTAAAGGCATAACTGGATGAGGGGAGATTTAGATTAGACATGAGGAAGAAATTGTTCACTGTGATGGTGGAGAGACACTTAACATGCTGTTCAAAGAAGCTGTGGCTGCCCCCTTGCTGGAAATATTCAGGGACTGGGGCTGGAGCAACCTGGTCTAGTGTGAAGTGTCACTGCCCACGGCAGGGGGTTGTACCAGGATGATCTTTGTAACAGGATGATCTTTAAGGTCCCTTCCAGCCCAAGCCATTCATGTCATCCCATGATAAGGAGCTTGTGCAGAAAAGCCCAGATCTGGGGTCTGGTCCCCTGCACTCTCCCTCTGGGTCCCATCTTACCTCGAAGCCTCTTCAGCCGCTTCTCCTTCCTCTTCTTGCGGATGATGAAGAGCAGGGCCACTCCCAGCGTGGCCAGGATGACAGGGCAGGCGATGGTGAAGAGCTTCTTCACATCGTCCCCTTCCCCTTGGGCAGACTTGATCGGGGGGATGGTGCCTAGGGCAGAGCACGGGTGGGTTGGTGGGTGGGTGGTGGGTGCTCCCAGTAGCCCCCCATCCCCGTGTCCCCCCACTCACTGCCATCGTAGTCCAGCGTGGCGAACTGGGCGCTCTCGTTGCCGCAGCCGGCGCTGTTGCAGGCCTTCATGCGGAGCTCGTACCAGGTGGCCTCACGCAGCTCCGTCAGGAAAACCTCGCTGGAGCTGTTGGTGCGGAGGCTCTGCCAGACCCAGTTGCCCTTGGGGCGGTACTCCAGGACGATGGCGGTGATGGGGCAGCCCCCGCTGCTCCAGCCCTGCAGGTTCAGCCTGGCGTGCGTGGAGTTGATGTGGGTGAAGAGGTGCTGGTCCTTGCTGAAGGAGGGCTCTGCGGGAGAGGAGCCGTCAGGAGGGTGGCTGCGGGGAGGGGATGTCCCCGTCCCCCTGCGGGGCCCCAGCAGGGCAGGCTCACCTCTGCCATGGGTCTTGGCCTCGATGATCTCGCTGATGCGGCCAGCACCCACGCTGTTCTTGGCTGCCAGCTTCACCTTGTACCAGGTGCCACACTTGAGGCTCTCCAGCTTGAAGGAGCGCTCAGAGGAGCTGATGAACACGTCCTTCCACTCCTCACTATTGTCCACCGAGTACTGGAGGACAAAGCCTGCGGGGGAGAGGTTGGAGAGGTCACCACGGAGCAGGGCCAGGGAGGAGGTGACGGCCACACCCAGACCCTGGCAGTACCCTGTGTCCCTTCCCTGTCCACATGTCACCTGTCCCCAGCACTCAGCTTCACACAGGAGTGTGAAATGTGATGGATTGGTGCCAGGATGTAACAGGAGAGGCAGAACTAACCCGTTCCCTCGGGAAGCTGCAGGGAAGATGCTTCTGTCACTGCACACCATCTCCTCTCCCTTGAACAGGAGTGTGAGGAAGCACAGGGTGCCCTGGATGGACAAACCTGCTATGCTGCTGCCAACAAGATGCCCAATGCTGGTTTGCCAGGGTTGCCAAAGCTTTGGGTGAGGGACACAGGTGCCCCCAGGACAGAACATCTCTGCCCCCACCATAATTGCAATACAAAGTCCTGAACTTTTCAGATGCATTCCTAGATTTGGCTCTTTTTGCAGGTTTTTTTCCCTATTTGCACCTGCCCAGTACCAAGGCTTCCCTGTAGCTGGAGCATGGGGACACCTGGAGCATTGGGACCTTCCCAGGGTGGCACAGTTCTGTCCCTGGGCACAGGCTCTCCTGGCCATGCCAGGCCAGCCCGGGCACCCCTGCACCACCCACCGTGCCTGCCAGCCCGGTGTCTGCCACCGGTTATTTATTTATTTTGTACATGCAGCATGTTTTTAATATTTCTAATCCAATTATAACCAAATTTATCAACAGAGTCCGCTGGAGTGAAAGGCTGCTGGCTGGGGAGATTTGCTTGTAATTACTTTCAGGCTTTTAATTAATTGTAAGCGAGGTCTCCTTCCCGGCTCCCCGCTCCCCCCTCCGTGTGCAGCTGTTTCAACGTATAATTCATGAGGTGAATCAGAGCAGAAAGGAGGCTCTGGAAAGAAGGGATGCTTCTGGAGCCTGCCTGGACCCCCTGGCCTGCTGGGGACAGGAACAAATCCTGCAGTGTCACGTTCAGGGTGGCAGTGATGCCAGGAGAACCAGAGCAGCCACTGGGGCTGCCCTGGCCACCAGGACCTGAACAATTCACGTGTCTCTTGTCCAAAGCACCCAACAAGCCCCCTGGTTGGGGCTGGCAGCCTTCCTGCAAGCTCAGAAGCACCAACCTTATTCTGGTGCATTTCTGAAGATTTTTGGAGAGGGGGAAACTGAGGCACAGAGGCAAAAGTGCAGTGTGCAGGGGTGTGTCTGAAAATACATTGCTGGCAGCAGCCGTACCTCGGATGGAGCTGCCCCCGTTGTCCCCAGGAATCCAAGCCAGCGTGATGGAGGATGCTGAGGTCTTGGAGACGGTCAGGCGGGGCTGGTCCGGGGGCACTGGTGGGGAGGGCACAGGGCTCAGCACCTCGCACAGGACAGGCCCGCAGTGGTGCCTGTGCAGGGGCCCCTGCAGCCCCCTCACCTTGCACCAGCAGGTTGATGATGATGGTGTCGAAGCCCCAGGTGTTGGTGGCAGTGCAGGTGTAGTAGCCCGAGTCCTCGGCTTTCACCGAGCGCAGCACCAGCGTGCCATTGGCCTGGATCAGGCGGTGGCCGTCCACTGTCACCGGGATGGCAGAGTCCTCGCTGCCAGGGGAGGAGAAGGCATCAGCCAAGGGGGCTGTGGGCAGCAACAGCCCCCCGGCATGGCTGCAGCCCCCTGGTACCTGTCCTTGGTCCACTTGATGGCGGGGACCGGCTCCCCAACCGAGTTGCAGGGCAGCCTGACGTCCTTCATCCACGGGGTGGTGACGGTGCCTCCGAAGGAGATGATCTTGGCAGGGGCTTGGGGGCAAGAGGGGGTCAGCCCAGTGAACAGCCCCTCTGTGTGGACCCCCACCCCGAGCTGCCAGCACCCACCGTACCTTTCCCAGCAGGCTCGATGGTGACTTTCTCGCTGATGTTTCCGCGGCCAGCGGAGGTGACGGCGGCCACCCAGAGCATGTACTGCTGCCCACGGTTCAGGTGGGCGATGCGGTAGAAGAGCTGGTCAGGGCTGGTCTCATACTCACTGGGGGCCTGTGGAGAGGGAGGTGGGAGAAGGTTCAGCCTCTTGAGGGACCCTCCTGTCACCACCCTCAGCTCAGGCACCCTAGGCACTGCACTCC
Organism: Heliangelus exortis; assembly: GCF_036169615.1. Classification (NCBI taxonomy): domain Eukaryota; kingdom Metazoa; phylum Chordata; class Aves; order Apodiformes; family Trochilidae; genus Heliangelus; species Heliangelus exortis. The sequence goes on from NC_092447.1 coordinate 949,982, forward strand.
TGGGAATCCCCACCAGCACCCCAGTATCCCCAGTCCAGGGCATGCCTTGTGCCTTCAATGCCACCAGCTGGAGCTGGCCAAGGAAGGTCAAAGATCCCCAGCCCAGCTGGAGTGATCCCTGGGGAGCTGCCTTGGCTCTTGGTGGGTCCCCACCCCCCTGGGCACTGTGGGTTTGTTCCCCAGCAGCCATTCCCCTCTGCTCGGCTGTCCTGGCTGCCGACACAAACCGGATGGTGTCGTGATTTCTTCAGGGAGCCCAGACAGAGCCCGAGGAACAGATGGCTGTGAGGGCAGGATTTGTTCCCAAGAAAGGATGCTTCCCTGGCTGCCCCCCGAGCTGCAGTGGGGGCCAGGAGCAGAGGCAAGCCCCGGCTGGGCTGCCAAGACCCCTCTGTGGTCCCCAAAACTCAGCATGGGCTGAGCACCCACACTGCCCATCCATGGCATCGGGGCCAAAGCTGCTGTAGCCCAGGCTTGCTGTGCAGGGAAGGGCTGTCCTGCATAGCCCCTGCCCTGCCAGGGCTGGCCCACCACACTGGAACTGAGACCCCCAGGGCCCAGGAGGGACGGGGCATTTCTGTCTGCAAACACGCACAGGTATCTGCCAGTTCACCAACTCCCAACACACACCCTTGTGGGGCCAGCAGATGTAAATGTGCCCCACAAGCAGGCACCTATATGAATATTGTATAGTATACATATTTTTTTTTTTTTTTACCCAAATGACAGTTTTGACAAGATGCCAAGAAAACAATATCGGATCCCAGCGGTTTTACCAGTTGCTTTGATGAAAAGATTATGTTGCCCTGGAAACCAGAGGCTCAGATAGTGAAATGAGTTTGAGAAGGAGCTTTTGATAAGCACTCGTCTGCAGACCTCCCATCAACCTCTCCCTTGCGAAGAAGGGATGGGGCCAGGTTTGATTCTGTTTTATTTTCAGTCCCCTGCTGGCATCTCTCCCCTTCAGGAGCCGGCGCTGGGCAGGGCTGATGCCCGAAGGAGGGGACAGAAAGCTGACGGGACCACCCGGTGGGACCTGGCTAGAGGGACCTTTGCTGCCACCAACACCTGCCATCAGCCTGCCCTGCTGCTCCTGTCTGGCCAGTTTGGCGTTCCCCCATCACACCCCACAGATCCCCGTACCGGCTGCCCCGAGCCGGGGCTGGAGCAGAAGATGGTGTACTTCCGAATGATGCCGTTGGGCTTGGCCGGTGGCAGCCAGGACACCACCACGCTGCTGGAGGAGGATGGGACAGCTTTGATGCCAGCTGGGGGACCTGGAACTAAATGCAGGAGTGTGGCAGAGCTGGCAGTGGGAGGTCTCTGCCCAGCACCCCACAGCAGGGCTGGCACCCCGACATGCAATGGCTTTTCCACGCCAGCGCTGCGCTGAGACAAGTGGGGACAGTTCTGCAGGGAAGAGGTCACCTCTCTGTCACCAAGACACCTCTCCACAGGTGGCTCTGGTCGCCTGCCGAGCCAGAAGCAGGAGGGTTAATTGCAGCCCAGGCTCTGGTTTAGAAACCATGATTGGCTTTTAATGGTGTCTCCTTAATCCAGGAGTGGCTCAGCCTTTCCCTGCCAGCTGCCTCCCAAGCATCTGGTGCTCCCGGGTGGGCAGCAGGGCCAGCCCAGGGCCCGGGGAATCGTGCTGATGGCATTAAAGTAGGGCAGGCAGGGGTCTAAATATTTAAATATCTGCACTTAAGGAAAAGAAGAAAAGCCAAGGGGAAATGCCCTGCCCGTGGCTGTACCCAGAGAGTTCCCCCACCCCCCCCAGCCCCTCCCTCACCAGCACAGCAACACAGCGTGCTGTGGGCACCCGGCTGCAGCACTGCCACAACCCTCTGTGAGGGCAGCAACCCCGAGCAGGCGAGGGCAGCGTGGGGCTGGCTCCTTCCCTTAGCCATGGCTCATGGCTCCATCACCTTGCTTCTAATTAACAGCTATTGCGGGTGGTTTCTCAGCAGGGTAAGAGGAGAGCATCCCCGCACACCCCCACACCATGGCCACCACCACTTACTGTCCTCCTTGGTCTGGATGTAGAGCACGCTGCTGCGGGCACCATCTCCAGCCTGGGTGTAGGCCAGCACCTGCACACTGTAGTTGGTGAACTTCTCCATGCCCCGCAGCTCCACTCGCTCCCGCGTGGTTGTGATGTTCTGCATCTCACCCCACTCTGTGGGGAGATGGGGCCCGTCAGCTGCCACCCAGCTGGGTCCCCTGGTCACCCGCTCTCCACCAGCGCTCACCTCCATCCATGTAGAGGGACCAGAAGATGACCCGGTACCCCTTGAGCACCCCGTTGAGGGTGCTGCGCGGGGGCTCCGACCAGGAGATCACTGCCACGTCCGAGGTGATGGAGATGGCCCGCACGTTCTCGGGGGGCTGGCTGGGAACTGAGGAGGGGATGGATGGGGAGGACGATCAGCAGGAGGATGCAGATGCCAGGCTGACAAAGCTCCGTCCCACAGGTCAGTTGCCCCAGTGGCATCCACGTGAGACCCCACCACTCTGCTGCCCCCTCTCCTCTGGCTGCTTGACCCCCTGAGCCACCATGTGGAGCACCAGGGCTGGGTGAACGCAGGCGTCAGCCTCCCACACGCAGCTTTGCTCCTCCTGGGGCACTGAGGTGGGTGCAACCCCTGTGCTCCTGTGGGCAAGGAGGGCACTGGGACATACCGTGCTTCCCCACAAGGGGAGAGCTGTCTGGATGCAAGGTAATTAGATCCCGTTGCCCCATAAGAGGTAACTCTAATTTTTATGAGCATTTAAATGATAATACATCACCATAACAATCCTCTTCGAAAATGATTATTGTTTCATATTACTTAGGTGTAAAAATATAAGCACCATGTAATTAGGGACGGAGTATAATAAACTAATACAGATAGTCCGTTTGAACAAAATTAAGGTAATATAATTATGGAAAAGACACTATTGCTAAAACAGGGGCCCCTGAATACCCCAGGAGGAGTGCTAATGCAGCCAGGAAATGATCATGGTTTGACAGGCTAACGAGAGCCTTAATTAAGTAAGAAAAACTGCTGAGCAAACGCACTGCAAAACTTTCTTCTTGTTGTTTTTAAAACAACTGAGGGGCCACTGGTGATCTCTGCTGCAAGGAAACCTCCCTGGCACTTCAGCAATGTCTAAAACCACCTTGAGATCCTACTAGTCAAGCCAGAAACCCGGCAACAGGGTGTCCTGACCTCCAGCCACATGTGTGCAGCCAGGAGCCCGAGGCTGCTGGTGGGCTGCCACCACCCAAGCTGGGAGCCCCCCAAGGAGGGACCCCAAGGGAGAGCCAGGGTCAGCCTTACCATCCTCCAGCGTGGTGGCATTGATCTCGCTGGACGATGGCCCCGTCCCTGCTCGGTTGAAGGCCTGCACCACCACCCCATACTGGGCAAACTTCTTCAGGTTGTCCAGCGTGTAGACCTCGCTGTCCCCTGTGGCCTTCATCTCCACGATGCTGTACTGCCCGTTGCTGCCTGGGCTGTTCTCCCGGTAGCCAATCTGGTAGCCACGGATCACCCCGTTCTGCAGCTCCTTCTTTGGTGCCTAGGGAACAAGGTGTGCAAGACAGGGGGTGTCACATGGGGTTACACCTTACACATGTCCCACCTCTCCCCAGCAGCTCTTCCCAATGCTTTTCAGTTTTCTCTCCCCACACTCTTGGGCTAAGGATAAAGGATCCAGAAAGTCCCCAGGGGGGAGGGTGCTGGTGGGGCAGCAGGATGTGCCTGCCCAGTGCTATTCCCCACCAGAGCAGCCCAATGGGAGGAGGAAAACCCCCTACATCCAACAGCCTTAAAAACCTGCGGGGCCGGGTTGAGATCAATCTTAACAATATTTCTCTGAAGCATTAAGAAATCAATAGGCTTGATTGCAAATTTATGTTACAAAGCTAGGGCGATCCATCTTACTGAAATACTCTTAAAACGAAGTGACTTATCTTTCAAATGAATCTTATTTTCCATTAATCTGTTTTTCAGTGCTTAAGAGGAGGGGAGAGAAGCTGGAACCCTAAATTTATTGACTCACCAGTTCATTCCAAAGTCCTAACTTTATAATCAATTTTATTTTTCATTATGCACCTTTGGAAAAATAAATCTGGTTCTAAGTTTTATCGATCTTTGCTCAAACACTTTGCAACCCGGCGTCTCAGTTTTTACATATTTATCCTCTCTCCTGTGGCCCCCCACAGACATCCTACGAGATAATGAGCTTGTTATAAAACATGATTAACAAGGACCCCATGCAATGCTGCACGCCCAGCCTTCAGCTTCCCATTTTGACCAGGAAATTCTTCCTGGCCCTCAGACCAGGATAAAACGCCGTGTCCCAGCACAAGCTGCTGCCACAGAGGCTTGGGACAACATTTGGCCAAGCCCAAGTAGCCAGAAGAAGCCCACACACCACCTCAGCCCTGCTCACCTTCCAGGTGACCTGGATGCTCTGGGATGTCATCGGCTGCAAGGTGACATCCATCGGGGGCCCATCAGGAGCTGCAGGAAAACACACCCAAAGGAGGGTTGGCGGGGGCCGCCTCTGCCCGCCAGCCCCCACGCCCGCACCGCCAGCCGGGAGCGGCACCTGCTTCCTCCGTGCTTATGGTCAGCTCCTTGCTGGGCTCGCTGCGCCCGATCTTGTTGAAGGAGTACATGCGGATGCTGTACACGGAGGCCGGGTGCAGGTCCACGATGTTTGCCTGGTTGATGGTCGGGGAGATGTTGCGCGTAGACTGCTTAAAATCCCAGGAATCTGGAAGAGCGGCGGAGTGACAGAGGAGGATCAGCACCCCAATCCCCTCCTGGGCTGTGCAGCACCAAGGGCCATGCTCAGGCAGGCAAAGTCCCTGAGACTCCCAGGCTTTTGTCCCCAAGCCTGTGGAGAGGTGCTGCTTCCCCCTTCCTTGCTGTTGTGCAGTCTGGGTTTGGCTTCTTGCAAATATTTTCTCCTTTAATATTCCCTTTCAAATGCTCCCATCCAGCAGAAATTAACATATTTCATTAATGCTGCTCTCTCCTTTCTTCATCAAAGGAACCAGGATGCACAATATATTCCCCTGGAGGCAGCCCCATGCCTCCCTGCTGAGCCCCCAGCCCTGGTGCTCACTGGGAACCACCCTGGTTGGCCATCACCTACCTGACTTGTTCTTGTACTCGATATCGAACCCGGTAATGATGCTGTTGCCATCAAACCGCTGTGTCCACCGCAGGTTCATGCTCCGGGCTTTCACCTCACGGATCTCCAGCTCCGGTGGGTCAGGGGGCTCTTGGGGACACATGGGCAGGTTGAGGATGGGAGGGAGAGAAGCCCCCCAAAAGCAGGGGGACCCGCATGGCGAGGCTCTGCACCCCAAGGCTCATGCATGGGGGAACAATTACCTTGAACGGTGAGCTGGATCAAGCCTCTGTCCTCACCATAGGAGTTGATGGCATGGCAGGAGAAGAAGACTGAGTCCCCACGGTCAGCTGGTTTCAGCTACAATGGTTTTGGGGAGAGACAAGGAGCCACTTGAGAGTGAGTGGCCCCAAGCACCACAGCCCTGCCTTCCCCTGGCATCGCTGCCCATTGCCACACCGTACCTGGCAGGTCACCCTCATGTGGTTTTGCCACCCAGCAAGAGCCCCATCACCCAAGGGTGTCACAAGACCCTTGTCCCTCACCTTGAGGGTGGAGATGACCTCGTCACCGTTGTCCTTGGTGGTGATGGCATAGCGCATGTTGCGGTCGGGGTCGATGACGGTGTCGCCCTTCTCCCAGCGGATGATGATGGGCCGCTCGCCCCGGGCGGTGCAGTTCAGCTCCTTGCTCTGCCCCTTGATGGCGATGGTGGTGTTGGGGTGGGAGGTGATCATGGCTGGGACTGTGGGGAGGCAGGGGGTCACCCGGGGGACGGGAGGTGACACCTGCGGCTGCCGGCCCTGGCACAGCCTGCAGACCCCGCTGGCGGGGCGGTGGGTGCTGGTCTCAGCCAGAGGCCAGGCAGCCCAGAGCGGAACCGTTTCGCCGCATTATACAGCTCAGGATCATAAAATAATGAAGCAGATAAATTTTATAATGCATAGCATTACACCGGGGTAGACAATAAAACGTGAAAGACAAATAACCAAGCGCACACTATAATGAAGAGAAAGCCTCCAGTCTGAGACATGCGGGTATGAATTATTGACTAAGGTTTTACACTCCCGAGGATGAGAGGAAGAATGTTTTCCATCACAGATTTGCATAATTCACTCATATAAACCTGGGCAGAACATAGAGTGTGGTTTCACACCACCAAGGCTGCCTTTGCCTTACAGATGCCAGAGATAATTTTTTTTCCCCATAGCCACCTGAAAATGTGAACCAGGATGCTCCCAATAAGGCTGCAGCACCCAGGGGGACACAGCCTGAGTCAGGGATGGCCCTGGGGACAGGGTGTCCCTTTATGCTGGTGTCTGCCCACAGCCCTGGGTGCTCAGGACCATCCGGCACAGCGCAGAGGACGGGCAGCATGGTGGCTCTTTTGGCAGCCAAGCCTTGATTTGCTGGGCACGTGGGGGGCTCCCTATGCAGTGGGCACAGCGCAGGCTGGGGGGCAGCCTGGGTAAGCAGAAAAAAATGTAATGCATAAACAAACAGCGCTGCCGAGTCCCGCAGTAATATATGATAATGGGAATCCGCAAAGGCAACACACACTGCTCTAATGGGACACCAGAGGCTCTAATGAGCTACGACTTCTCGGCTTTCTGTGGCAATGTAATTCAATTAACAGCTAAGGAAACCTTTCCTCCTGAGCTGCTGGTATTTGTGGGGTGCAGGGCAGGTGCCCACGTGGCCAGGATGGAGCCATGCCCAGGACATAACCCGGCACAGGGCTGGCCAAGAGAGGGATGCTCTGACCCGCTGTGCATCACAGTTGGAACCAGTGGCTCAGGGCATGGGAAATGAGGAGCTACATGAATCAGAGCAAGGCTTCTCCCTACTCCCATCCCCGAGGTCTCTGCCTGCAGCCCATCACCACCCCTCTGGCTCCCAGCATGCACAGCACTGTGTCAGGGCACCCACAGCCAGGTCAGATCTTGGCACTATTGTGGGACTTTGCTGGGCTCCTGCCTGCTGTCCCCAGCACCCGCCACCAGGACATCAAGAAGCCACTCTACCAACTGGGTGGGCACAGGAAAAGGCTGTGTGCAGGGCAGAGGGGCAGGACAGCCCCACAGGGCTGTGATGGCCCCAGGAGAGGAGACTGGTTTCAGGCTCTGCTGCAGTGAAATGCACTTATTGATGTTTGATTAAAGCAGCTCCTTGGATGTAAACATATCAGCTCTTCTCAACTGCCAGGGTCCCAGGAGGGCGGTGCAGAGCCCAGAGAGGGGAAACAGCAACATCAACCAAAAGCAAACCTTGATGAACCGTGCAGGCAGCATGGAACAGGGCACTGAGGGGACACCTGACACCTGCCCCACAAAGGAACCACTGGGGCTGCTCACAGCTGTCCCATGTCCCTGTCCTTGGGGACAGGGACATCGCTGGTGCTGGTTGCTGGTTTCTGCCCAGCACAGCAGCAGCTGAAGCCCTGTGCCAGTCCTGCTCTGCAGATAGCCTTCCCCCCAGGAGAGCTTTGCCTCCAAAGCCTGTGACTGCCTGTCCTGCCTGTGCCCTGTCGTGCTCCCCTTGTGTCCCCTTGTTAACAAGGCCCTGACAAGGGGCTGGTCCAGCTCACTGGGCGAGATAAGCCTGGGTACAAAGGGGATTGTCAGCCCTGGCTCGCTCTGCCGGGCTGGGGCATGAGCTGCTTCGCAGCTACTGGTGACAACTGAATGAGAATGGTGACAAGGGTGACAAGGGCTGTGCCTGCCTCTCCCGCCCCCCTCTCTCTTGTTTAGAGATGGCTCTGTGATGTTAATTTGATTGCACCCATTTCAGCTTCCTTTCTACACTGATTAGCCGAGTTTCACCTGAAGCATGAGATTAATTCAAATTGCATGGAAGCAATCAGTTATGCTCTCACCACACGGCAGCCGAGTGACTCCCCAACCCTAGAACCTGCCCATCTCTTCTCTCCCCAAAACCTTTGACCCCCCAGGGCCACCTTCCCTGGCCGGTACAAGCCAAGCTGGCTGCTCTCCTTGCCCACCTGGCAAATGGCCCACATCCCCGGGAAGGGGATGCTGACTGCTCCCCTCTCCCTGCTGACCCCCTGCACACTTTGTTTGGGTTCTGATTAACTTCCATTTAGTTCCGTCCGCAGCGTCCTGACTTTCCAGGAAAGCCAGCGCTGATCTGGCTTTAATTGGCCTGACATTTCACTAAACAAACAAAAACCCAAATCCGAAACAAAACAAAGAGCCCCATATAATGCTTAATTGGCTGTGGCGCTCTGTCTCCCTATTCATCCAAACCTTTTCAAAGGCTGTGAGGTCTCTGGGAAATGTAGAAGCACATGCATAATAAGGTTATGTGCTATTCAAGTCAGCAAGCAACCTGTCCTGGGATGCAATTACGGCAGAGAGCGGGGACAAGGCAGCAGTTCAGGCTCCCAGACTCCTGCACGCTCGCTTGGGATTAATCGCCTCGACTTTGTACCTGCGCCTTATTGAAGTGTCTTGTTTGAAGTCGCTCGCCTCGATTCATCAGTTGGCAGGATAAATTAAACAGATGACAGGGAGGGGGGCAGAAACCCAGGGAAGCAAAGCCTGGGTGGGGAGGGGAGAAGCCCTGAGAGAAATGTCTACTGATGCTGGGGAAATCAAGCACTTGGCTGGGGGGGAGGCAGTGAGGTGCTGCCCAAGATGCTCTCACACAGCCTTGTCCCCCCCATCTGCGACCCTGCTCCATCTGAGACAGGCAAGAGCTGGTCCCCACTCCACCATCCCCTTTTCAAGATTTGAACACTCACGGCAGCAACAATCAAAATAAATAGAGAGGAGCTGGAGATTATGCATTCTACTGATAGCAACAGGAGAGGAATCCAATAATAAGCGCAGTTCAAACATGGTGTCTAACAACACTTCCCAGCCCATCCCTGTCAAATTAGCCCAGCTATTTCCTTTCCTCCTGTATGATGTAGATTGATTGCCTGCTCTTATTAAGGACAAAGTGTGTTTAATAGCAAAAAGGAAGCAGGTCTCTAGAGGAGGGGAATCGATGCCCTCCCTGTGCCCCCGCATCGATCCTGCTTGGCCCTGACTACTCACTCTTCACGGTGAGGAACATGGACTTGCTGATGTCTGTGCCCACGCCGTTGCTGGCCTGGCAGAGGTAGTACCCGATGTCCTCCTCCAGCACGTGGCGGATGAGCAAGGAGCTGTTGGGCAGGATCTGGATGCGTCCCGTGAGGGGTATGGGGTGGTACTGCTGGGGGTTGCCACTGCCTGGGAGGGGACAGAGGGATGTAGAGCTCAGCCCAGGCAGAGGAGTGCTTGCAAGGCTCCCAGCTGGGCCCCTCCATGACCCCGGGGCTCACCCCTACCTTTTGCATGTTTCCACATGACTTTCGGAGGGGGGTACCCATCGACGGAGCAATTCAGCACCCCGGCTTTACCATAAATGCCATCTTGGTTGTTGGGTTGGACCACGAAGCGAGGAGGCACTGCGTAACGAGAGAGAGACAAGAGGTCACAGCAGCCAAAACCCCATCAGCTCCTCTCAACTGCTCCCTGCCATGGGCACACTGCTGGCCCTGCTCCTCACCCTCCTACCTGCTTCTGCACCATCCCTGCAACCAGGAGACAGCTTGACCTCATCCCTTTGCTCTGCTCCTTGCTTTCCACCCTCCCAGCCCCACGGGACTCACCCCGCACGATGAGCTGCCGCTCCCGGCTGACGGTGGCAGCGGCGTTGCTGGCGATGCAGGTGTAGTTCCCGTTGTGCTTGAGGGAGACACTGGAGATCTGCAGGGAGCTCATGAACTCCTTGCTCTCGATGGTGACTCCGGAGCCGGAGAGGATGACGTGCCCGTCCTTCCTCCAGGTGATGTGGATGGGCATGTCCCCAGAGGAGACCACGCAGGGGATGTAGAGGAGCTGCCCGATGGAGGCTGGTGGGAACTCAAAGGGCTGGATCAGCGGAGGGACTGTCAAGGGGAGAGGCAGAGTGTGCTGGAGAGCCCCCCCCCTCTGGGAAAGACTTCCCAGGGGTACACGGGCCACAGCGGGGCTTGGGGGAGATGCTGCTCCAGGAGGAGAAGCAGCCCAGAAACCAAGGCCAGCTTTTGTTTTTACCAGTAAACTGGCTGGGGAGAGCCAGAGATGTTGCTGAGAAGATGACAGTGGGAAGACATCTCCCACCTGGCAGGGCCACTACACCAGGAGCAGGATGGAGAACTGCCACCCTGCTCCAGGGGAAGCCCCGGCCACCCCCTGCACGTGTCAGCCGAAATTCCGCCTCAGCATTTATCTGCTGGCACTGAAGCAATTATTAGATGGATGCTTTTCTTAAAGGCACTGGATTCAGAACCAGCCATTATCTTTCTGATAACTTAATTAGGCAACCGCAGCATCTCTGGCGATGTGGGAGGGGGAAGAAAGCGGAGAGAGGGAGACAATTAGCTTAACAAGGCTCAGCACCTGGTAGACGAGATCCTCTTTCTGCAGCCTCCATAATTAAATTAGCAGGCTGCCAATTGTCCCCTCGGCAGAAAGAAGCTGCCCTCCTGTACAGGTGCAGGAGCAGCTCCTGGCATCACCATGCACAGCCCTGGGCTCCCACCTACACCCTGAGGTCCCCATGCTGGGTCCCAACCTGGCCGACAGCTCCATGGAGCAGTGGGTGAGTGGGATCCCTGGGCTACCAGCCCTGGCAGGCAGGTGGTGCAGGCAGGGCTGGCCTGCCCCTTCATCAGCTACAGCAACGTGGCTTGAGCTGCTGGAGCCATGGAGCCAACACTGCCTGTTTTCCATAATTAATGAATAATTAATTGGGAATGCACTGCAGTCTATTGCAGAGCAGGGATGGGCTTGTGGATCCACGCCTCTCCGAACACGCCCTGCCGGCCGCTGCCAAGCTGCCAGGGTAGGGACTGGCTCCCTCGGCACCAGAGCGTGCCATGCCCGGCTCCCCCCAGCCAGAGCCTGCTCAGCACCTCTCCCCCAACTCATCCCCCAAGTGTCTGTGGAACAAGGAGCTGTCAGGGCACTCTGGAGGAGGCTGGATGCTGGGACCATGCTTCTGGGAGGCACAGAGAAGTGCTGCTCCTCGCTATGCCGTGCTGCTCACTCTAACCTGTTGTATTTATTCTCTCTGCTCCACTCTGAGGGTCTTCCAGGACCTTTGCAATCATTTTCCACAGACCCTTCCAAGGAATCCAGCACACAGGGCTGGGTGTAGCTCTGGCACCCATGCCACAAGCAGAATGAAGCCATCTGGCTGTGGCAGAGCAATGAGCCACTGGCCCACACCGTACTCCACCCACCCACCTTCCACAGCTTCTCACTGTCCATGAACTGAGGCAGTAAATTCAGATTCAAAGGGCTGGCTAGCTGCTTCCCAGAATAACTGGATCCTCAGCTGAACTTTAGCATCCTGCATCCTCCCAGTGCCAACCCTGTTACTTAATGCCACACATACACATCCCAATAGGTGCTCTCTTTACACTGCCTGTCCCACTCATCTCAGGAGAAGAGCAGCCTTCACTCAGCTACGGCCTCTTTGCAAGCCCTGGGGTTGCCCATAAACAGGGGTTTGTACAAGGTGAGGAAAGCAGGGGACACAGCAGACCCCAGGAAGAGATGTCCTTCCACACTGCCCTTAGCCAGGTTACCCGCAGCCTGCTCGGAGAGGAGTGTTAGCTAATCAAGTGGCAACATCTCTAATCAGCTTGATGCACTCTCTGCTAACCTGATTCCTAATAAGAAAATGGTGGACAGGAGGGGAGGGAGGGGGGATCAGAGGAAAATCCAGTCCATAAATACCCAGCTGGGTGAGATGGAGAAAGACAATTGGCCATCTCCATCCCCAGCGCCGCTGTGTTTGTCTAAATGATTTACTGCAAACACAGAGCTGGCGACGGGCAGGGACAACCCCACAACTCTGAGGAGGGGAGGTCCAGGAGTGCTGCACACTCGCTGCACAATCTCAGCGAGGCACTGAGAGGGGATGCATCCGGCTCAATTCATTAGGACTGATAGCTCCCTCAATGGGGCTGAATAATTGATGGACTGGAGAAGCTTTTAAGATGTTCTGTGCGCTCGGAAGACCATGAGTATTATTTTTTTAAAAGCTAACACACACAGAAAAACATCGGTGAAGGTGATCCGAGCAAAGGTTAGATGTTTTAATATGGTATGTTTACACCGTAAATCCTTGCTCTATGGCTTGTCAGGGGAAATGGATACAGCCTGGCTCAGGGTTGGCTGCAGGCACACAGGCAGGACCAGGTCGCTGCTCCTAAGGCTGCCGTGGTGGGAGCTGAGCTCCCATGGGCTGCGGAGCACGGCCCCGTGCCACACTTCCCTGCCCCTGTCCTGCAGCAGAGATGTCCCCAGCGTGACCTACACGGCCTCTCCATCTGCCCCAGGAAAGCCTCTCCACCTGCTTACCTTTGACAGTGACATGGACGCTCTGGCTGATGGAGAGCTGGGGTTGGATCAGCACACTGCACAGATACTCTCCTTCATCCATGCCTTTCTGGACATCCATCAGCTTCAGAGTCCCATTCTCAAAGACCACTTGGCGGTGGTTATCAGGCAGCAGCAAAGAGTCCTTGTACCACTTGATGGAGTAATACGGGTACCCAATCACCCTGCAGTTGATGAAAGTGTCCCTACCCGCTACCGCCGTTATGTTCTTCATCGCTCTGATGCTGGGGGGACCTACATATTGGGGAGGAAGGAAGAGGCAGGCTAGGTTAATTCTGAAAGGCAGTTTGGTTGCATGCAGATCTGCTGCTAGTTGAGAGCGAGCTTCACAGGCCACGGAGGTAACCAGAGCAGTCGAGACCCAGTTTTGGGCAAGGAGCAGGCATGGGCTCCCCTCCAAACCCATGTGGGAAATTGAGCTCTTAAAAGGCAGCTGCCAGCATCATGCCAAATGTCCTTGACTAGAGCTGCTACAGGAACCTGACTTCCATGGGCAAATGCCCTAAGCCATACCTTTCCAAGCCTGGCACTGGCAGGAGGAAAGAAACCACCATCTTGATCTGTAATTCTCTCCTGAGCCTCTCTGAGGGACTTGCTCCACTCCAGGGCAAAAAACCAACCCAGAATCTAGCCCGTTAAGAGCTGTGAGAGGGGAGAAGTGAAACAGGAAACATCCTCCTTGAAAACACTGCTCTGGCTTCTCGTGGCTGAGAGATGAACTTGCTCCAAATTCAGCAGGAAACAGCAGCAAAATTCAGCCTCTCCTGGGATCCCAGCCAAAAAGCCACCAGATCCAGTGCAAACCTAAAGCCACAGGCAAGCCCAGCCCTCCAACCCTCTCCCTCTCAGCAGACAAATAAATGCTACCTTGTCTCCGTCTCGCTCCCACCTGCAAGCCTGGAAGCTTTAACTGGTGATTATTGATGGGCAGGGGCTTACAGAATACCCCATGCCCAAGAGCGCTCCCCATAAAGCACCGAGTGCCACGCTCCAGCCCTGATAACACGGTGATTAACGCGGCCATGGCTTTTAGCAGACAAAGAAAACACAGACGTGACAAATCAAAGCTCATTTTCCACAATTTCACGTGCTGCCTCATCATCGTTTGTCATGTAGATCCCTGTGCTGGCGGGTGCTGGGGGGGGCACTGGGAGAGCATGGGGGGGGCTGGGATGCTTCTGCACCCATCACCGCCTTCTCCGTGCAGGGTGTCCCTCAGGTTGGGGCACAGACCCTGAGGTAGGGACTCAGCAGGGTGAGTGGACCCTGCTGAGGAGACTGTTGCCCTTTTTGCCCCCTCCAAGCCACATTCCAACTCTCTGAGGCTTTGGGACTGCTTTGTGCTTCTTAAAGTCCTGCTATAAACAGGGGGGGAGGCTCAGCTGCTCCTGTGGCAGGAGCCAGGGGCTCGGGGAGCAGGGGTGGGGTGGCTGGGGGGCAGGAGGGAGAGGTGAGGATCAGCGGCCGGCCAGGGAACAGAACAAAACCAAAAGCCCAGTAAAAGTCCTATTCTGATATTTAAAAGTAGACAGGCACCTCTTACGTTTATTCGCGCTTGGTATTCGGCGCTGCCCACCGAGTTCCGCGCGGTGCACCGGTACACGCCGCCGTCCTTGATCTGCGGGCTGGTGACGTTCATGTGGCTGACGGTGGTGCCATCAGACATGGTGTACTGGTTGGTGCGGTGCCCGCTGTCCCGCGGGATGGGCTCGTCGTCCAGCGCCCAGGTGACAGTCGGCGGGGGGGCCCCCTTGGCGGCACACATCAGGGAGAACTGCTCCCCGGGGTTGACCACCTTCTCGCTGAAGGAGGAGACGATGCGGGGGGTCCCATCTGGGGGGCACCCGGGGGGAGGGGGGTCAGGGAACAGCAGCCACAGGCAGCAGCAGTCACCCGCGGAGACTCCGGCTCAGCCGGAGAAGGGGGGAGCACCCGTCGGCAACACCCGCAGAGGACAGATGCTGGTGGGTACCAGCGCTGGCTGGAGGGGACAATTGACTCAGTAGAGCCCAGCCACCAAACAGCCTGGGTTGGGGAGGGGACTGCTGGTCAATGGCAGCGCCTGGCCAAGGGCTGGGGGAGGCAAGTCAACCCTTATTTTGGTCCTTGCCTATCCTGGCTGTGCTGTGTCCCTGAGCTGCTTGCAGAGCTGGAAGCAGTCTGTCCCAGGACACCCCCCACCCCTGCAGGACTCACTGCCCTCCAGCCATGCACAAAACATCCTGGCACACCCTGGGGATGCAGCAGCCCAGAGAAGGGCAGAGAAAAGTCCCTGCTAGCTCTGAGGAAGCCAGCTCACCCTCCAGCATGATGATGGAGAAGTCCTGTGCCGTCTGGGACTTGCGGGTGGCAAAGCACTGGTAGGCCCCAGAGTGGCTCTTCTGCGCGGCCGTGATGAGGAGGGTCTCGTTGCTGATCCCCCGGATGGAGATGTAGTCATCCACCACCACCAGGTCCGTGTTGCGGTACCAGCGGATGACGTATTCGGGGGACCCGCTGAGGGCACAGGAGAGGATGACGGTGCTGCCGATGCCCGTTTTGAGCTTCTTTGGTGTGAGGGTCACACGCAGAGGGTCTGTGCGAGAAAGGGAAAGAGTGGGCGAGGCATTTGGTGGCACAGGGCAGTGCCCCACCATTCCTGTGTCCTCTCTGCCCCTCCTGCCCTGGGAGCACCAGCCTGACTAGGTGTAAAACGTCACTGCACGAGGCAGGCAGATGCCTACCAGCTGACATTGTCACCTCCAGGATCCCAGGGACAAGAGGAACCCCTGGGAACAACACATATGTGACCTACCCAGATGGTGTTTGGCTGGAGATTATTTTATGGAAGTCAACAAAACACAGCGCCAAGGCACTGAACCTAAAACTGGCTTCGCCACCTGAGACACCAGCCTTGGAATTGATCAAGCTGCATAAAACCTCTGAGACTTCCTATTTATAAAGGCTTTCCATTTAAGAAGGCTTTATCCAGCCGTGTCCCGGGCAGCAGGACAGAGCTCTCCCCGCCGCCGCGCCCCCTCCCACCCCGCTGGCTCTCACCGATGACCGTGAGGGTCCCCGTGACCTCTGCGGAGCCGAAGGTGTTGGTCACCTCGCAGATGTAGGTGCCGCTGTCCTCCACGCGCAGGTCGCTGATGGTCAGGCCCGTCACGCGCTTGGCCCAGCGGCCGTCGGCAGGGAGCGGGCGCCCATCCTTGATCCAGCGCACGGCGGGGTTGGGGTATCCCGAGGCGATGCAGGGCAGCTCCACCAGCCCGCCCGCCCGCACCTCCCGTGGCTGGAAGCTGTCTAGCAGCGTGGGGATGGACTCAGCAGGGTCTGCGTTTGAGGAGGAGATGGGTTCGTTTGGCAAAGGGGACGTGGTGAGGTCGCTCCCCGTGACACCAGCACCACAATGAACCCTTGGTGCCACTGAGCAGCTCTCCCTGTCCCCTGCTCTGCTGGACAGGGGTGTTGAACACCAGACACCTCCTCCATGGGGCCAGGGCAGGCAGGGGTGGCCTTGTGTCCCCCGGGACAGCCAGCACTGCCTTCTGTAATCTGGGCAGCAGGCTTGGTGAGAGGGAAACCCATCTTACTTGCTGATGGGACAAATAAACTCTGCACTGGGGGAATTACTCAAGGTGACACCTAATTGGTGCAAAATACACAAATTCTGTGGCACATTTCAAAATTTACCAGCAAAGAGGCCCATCAGGCAGCTGGGAAAGGAGAAAATTAATGACCAGGTCTCAGGCGTGAAATTAAATTCCTGGGGAAAAAAACCTCTTTCCATACTCCCAAGCAGAAGTAAAATACCACGACAGGTGAATAATGACAGGGACCAGGAGAGGACTGGGCCAGATGGAACACAATCATGAAGAGTATGTTGGACCCAGTGGCTGCCCATGATCCTTGGGGTCCTGAGATAGGACAGGGACCCTGCAGTCTCCAAGAGGCTCCATCCTGGCCACTCCAGCCCCTTCCCTACCCCGTGGGCTTAATGGAAGGAGCAGGCACGGGAGCACAGCCCCAACCCGGGGATGAAAAAAGCATATGGCAGGGAGCGGGCGCTGCAGCTGCGCGCGGAGTCAAGCGAACTCCTCCCGAGCGGAGTAATTTGGGCAGTCAGTGGAGTCAGGAGCGCCCCGAGACACCCGGCACTCCGGACTGCGCTGCCTGCGCCGCAGTATCGCTTGCACGTTCGTCGCATCGCGTCAGGCTGCTCACATCGCCGGCTGTCACATCCCATTGCCTCCCACCCCATCGCCTCTCGCTCGGGGTGCCGCGTGGCGCTGCCGCTCGCCGCGGACCGCACCGGGGGGACTGAGTGCTGGGGGGCACTGTGAAACCCCCCTGTGCAGCCCCGACGGGAACTCCTACCCCCCACCGGGATGTCCCCTCTGTCTGGGGAAGTAGCGATGCCACTGCTCCCTCCTGCACCCCGGGGATGCAGGCTTTGGATACCCTGGTGGGCTCAGGCTCCTCTCTGCCAGTGTTGCCAGCAGCCACCCCATGCTCACCTGAGACCGAAAGTCGGGCTCCGTTGCTCTGCCGCGTCTCCCCGCTGTACTTGTGCTTGGTGATACACCTGTAGGTGGACAAGGCATCTTCCTTCTGCACGTCCGATATGTACAAACCTCCGTAAGAAGTAATAAAAAACCTATTTTCTGGAGACACAAATAGAGGAGAAGGGTGAGCGAGCCAGCCGTGACTCAATGCAAGATCTCCCAGGCCCTCAACACCCACCCTGCAGCAAACCCACCCACCCAGGCACAAAGGTGGGCTCAGGGTGTCCCTACACACTCCTGCGCTCCCTGGGGTGCAATCCAGGGGGTCTAGCTGAGGCAGCCTGCCCGCAGCCCTCTCCCCCCTGTCCTGAGCTCTGGAGTGGCTGCAGAGGGCTGGGCAGTGTGTGGCACAATGCTCCAGCAGCACGATGCTCTGTCACACCGCCGCATCGCCGCGTGCGGCGTAGCAAGGCGGCAATTAAAAGTGAATCCGTCCCGCTGAGTTAATAATTAGCTTAACTTACTTAGAAGCATGTGCAAACAAATAAGGGCTTGAGCTGCTATTTGCGTGCTGGGGAAGAAGGCAGGGGAGCAGGCAGGGCAGAGCAGGCAGGGTAGCCCCCCTCACGCCAGCAGATTTTGGAGCCTGGCAAGAAACCAGTGCACAGGAGGACAGTCCTCAGGCTGACCCCTGTAATTCCTCATGAATATTAATAGTCATTAACAGGAGGGCCCTGGCACACTGGAGTGGCCCCACAGAAAGCAGGGTGAGGAGAGTCCCTGGGGAGAAGCTCCCCTGGAAACCCATTTCCTGCCCCGCTGCCAGTGCTCCTGGTGACAGGAGCCTTCACCTGCAGAGTCCATGGGGGTTATTCCAGCACCAGCCACCACCCAGCCTGAGCAGGGCTGGGGGTGTCCATCTGCTTGGCTGCACCCAGCAGGCACCAAGGAACCTATCCCAGCCCCTGGAAAGAGGAAAGGGAGGGGGGCAAGTCCTGCCAGCCCAGCTGAAACAACATACAAATCAAACATTAATTTTTCATCTCCCATCAAACCAGTAAGTGGGGAGTACTGGCTGCACTGGAATTTGAGGCGGAGGGGGGGAGCCCATTTCCATGGTAATGGGGGCTGCATTTTGCAAAGTGCTCGGCAGCCCCTGTGGCATCCCCTTCCCCACACACATGTCCTTTCGTGCAGACACGCCATGCATCTGCTCCCCTGCAAGCACCAGTTCTGGGGGTGCCCTCACACCCCACACCAGCTTTCCATCCCAGCACAGCAGCTCCCACTCTGCATTCCCACAAGAGGCAAAGGGCTCCACAAAGGAGCTGGGGCAAGACGTGGGGGGATGCAGGGAAGAGGTTGATGGAAATGGCTCCGACAGAGACCTTGTGCAAGTGACTTAGTGCTGAGTCTGCCAGCGAGATTAATGTTGAAGATTGCCAGATAAAATCCGATCTTTTCTGCCCGCCGGAAGGTGCAAAAGCTTTCCGGGAAGCAGAAGATTTAGGATATCCTTGGCCAGATGGAAGCGATGCGCTGCTGATAATTCTTCCAGATTGGCTCGAGACACTGCCTTTGGAAAGGACTTGCCAAAGCCCCCCCAGCCCTCTCACCAGCCCCAGGAGAACATGAGAGCAGGGGGCTAGCATGGCACATGAAACCCTGACCTGCATCCAGCTGCCTGCAGTGCCTGTGGAACTTCAAACACCTGTCCCAAGGGCCTTCCAATTTCACAAGAAAAATGACAGTCAATGCAGGTTTACCAGCTCCGGCTCCATCCAATATAGATTTATAACAACAATGGGGTCAGGCCTTCAGGAGAGAGCGCGTTTTATAGTTCATAAGACTAATGAGATAACTTTCCCTTGGCACTGCAGGGCTGATATTTCCTTACGCAGTCTGCTTTAACTGCTGGAGAATCAATAGGTGCCAGCGGTTATGAATTAGCCATACTCTGAGCACATGCATCCCAAGGCATCCCGGACAAATCCAATAACAGTTTGGTGCTATTTCTGGCTGTGTTTACAGTGAAAAACGGCTCCCCGGGGGGAAGGCACAGAGGGGGAAGCCCCAAAGAACAAAGCTGGAGGTTTTCTGCTGCTGCTGTCACGGCACTTGATCCGGGATGCCATTTTCCTGGCACAGGGCTCACTTGGGGACCAGGAGCTCTGCAAACCCGGTGCCGTGGCACGGGCAGGAGCAGGCAGGGATGCCAGTCCCCTGCCTACTGCTGGAAGCTGCAGAGCCAGAGAGGGGGAAGCAGCAGAGGAGGTTGGTGGAAGTCGGGGAGTTGTGACGAGCTGCCCGCCCGCCCTCCCTAATCTCCTTTATAAGCCCGGCTCCATCTCCTCCCGTTACAGGATTAACGCCCGTCTCTCATTCTCCTCTCCCAACAAGATTTTACTTCTAATTACGCCGTAATAAAACCGGGCGCGCTCCCAGGGCTTCTTCCAAATGACTTGTCGACACTCGGCGAGATTGGATCCCGCTCGGCCCCGTGCCGGCGCCGCTGCCTGCCGCTCATTAGGCATGCATGAGGGAGAGCTTTAGGAATGGAATTGCATTTAAATGGCTTCGCTGAGAGGGAGAGAGGAACAGAAACCCGCCAGAGAGAGAGAGAGAGAGAGAGAGAGAGGGAGAGAAGCAAAACTCAGGCAAGGTTTAAAAGGAGGATGTCATTGTCACCTCCCTGTCACACTGCTGCCTGGCAGCCACAGTGCCAGGTCCCCGCTCCAGGGAAGGGACAAGTCCTCTGCCCCACGGATCAGCTCTCACTTCCTCTGGCAGAGGAACAACAAGCACCGCAGAGCCCATCCCAGCAGGCTGCAGAGCGACCCGCAGGACCCCAGCCCACCAGCGACCACTCCACAACCTCCCTGGGTGGGAATCACCCCGCTATAGCCCTTCCGTAGTGCCCCTTGCTCCCACATCCTAAAGGACACATTATCTCCCAAATCTTCCAGTCCACAGCACAATTAACATCTCTGTCACTTCACTCTCGCAGCGATGGCTTCACCATCTGCATTTCTCTCTCTCCGGGCAACGAAAGCGTACAGGAAGTTCCGATTTTGTGCACAGGAAGCTTATTTTTGGGGGGAAGGAAAGCCAAAGGCTGAGTTTCTGAGCTGCAAACGCCACGCAGGCGGGAGCTGAATGAAGCCAGAGCCGGGATCATCGTCTCACCTGAGAGGAGGGGAACCCTCGCTATTTCTGCACCATTCCATATGCGCGGTGCTCCCACCACCTTCCTTGGGAAATGACACACTTCCACTGGAACGAAGGGGGAGGAGGAATTCCCGGGGGCACACACAGAGCAACCCCCGCTCCCCCCAACAGGCACTATAGAGGAAAGAGGAGGAATTAACCTCCCGAGGTGGTCTGGAGTCATCTAATACCAGCAGCAAATTACCCAACAGGATGAAGAGCATTACCAAATGAATAGGAGGGGACTAGAGATTTCCATGGCTAATCCTGTTAACGAGACAATTTCTTATCAAACTCATTATGTGCCAGCAAGCGGGGTGGGGGGAGGCAGAGAAAGGGGGCAGGGGAAGGGGGGCAGGGGAAGGGCATGCCATGCAAAAAGCATCCCCAGAGAGCCCCACAGCCCCTGGGGCCAGCCCACCGCACCCTGCCCACTGCTCTGCCCGCAGTCCCAGCACTATTTCCAAGGGGAGCTCCAAATAACTGGAGAGACATTTTCCACAAAACAGTGTCATCTGCTTCAGCCGTAGCATCAAGCCTCTCCAGGCACTGAGCTGAGGCGGGTACAGATTACGGCAGACATAAAAAAATATATAGAATCCGCCGAGATAACACTCATTTCAAAAAAGGATTTTTCTAGAGTTTTTTTTTTTTTTTTTTTTTTTTTAAGTCCTATTACAAGGAGCCTCGTTTTCCAGGAGGAAGAGAGAGGAAAGGCTTCGGTCCACAGGCTGAGTGTGTGTTTGCTGCTGCTCTGGAGGGGCTCAGGAGCTGGCACAGGGTCTCTGCTGATGTCCAGCTCCCGTCTGGGCACAGTGGTTAATTTATTTATTTATTTATAATTTGCTATTTAAAAAACCACGGAACTAGTCAGATTTCATGTTAATGAGAGGAGAATCTGGATCGAGGACTGTGCAAAAATTTGCATCTCAAAGAGGCAAACAGGAAGTCGCTAAGAATGGCAAACCCAGCACCCGGGCAGTAATGAGGCTGCTGATGCCTCGGGTCTGTCACGCGTTTCCCAGCGGCCCAGGGGACAGCAGCCTCCTGCTCACCCTGGACAAGGGACATCACGGAGAGCCCGGGAGACTGGCCACACATCTGGAGAGGCTGTGCCAGTGGCCCTGCCAATGCCAAGGGGACACCAAAAGGGACCAAATATTGTAGCTCCCTTCCTGCCACCTCAGCACCCAGCCCAAGGGCATGGTCAGCACACAGCTCTGCCTGGTCATCCAGCAGACACTGGTGGCACAGAGCAAGCAATCGCTGTCCCCTGATTCAAGAGGGGCTAATTTGCTGCATCTTATCCAATTTCACCTTTTTTTTTCCTTGCGTTTTGTGGTTGCTGTACAAACAACTCTGAATGGCTCTAACCAAGGTGTTTGCTCATAAAAATCCATCACAGACACCAAGAATGACAGAAATGGAAAACGCTTAATGAAAACAAAGGGGAAAACAACAGGTACTTCAGTCCTTTGCCATCCATCAGCAACCTTGGGTTATTAAAAATATGGGAGGGAAAATAATGCTCACATCTGCAATCAAATCCTGAGAAAGCTTGAAAAGACAAATACCCACGTCGGAGGAAATTCTTTGCCCCCACTTCAGACCGCAGGAGTTTGGCCATAATTATAATAAGAGTAAGGCTGCTGGATAACATGAGAATTATTTTCCCCACTTACATTGTCAAATGATCATTTTGCCCTGCAGTGAAATCTCAATAATTATCACGCCAAAGCATGAAAGAACAAAGAAATAAAAAGCATGGTGTTTCCTTCACGGGTGCTGGGGGGGGGAAGAACCAAGGGGGGGGCCTGGGGCTGGAAGTGTGTCCTTTCACTAATTATCTTCTCAGGGGCTGCACATCCCTGTGCCAACCCCCCAACCACCCTGCCAGAGAAGGGGATTGAGTGGGTCAGAGCAGGATCCCCCTGCCATGGGACGGAGGGAGGACCCAAAGCTGAGCCTTCACCCCCACCCCAACCCTGAGTGCCAGGGGAGTGGGGGGAAATAGGAGAGAAAGGGGTGAGGAAAAGGAGGGGGGCACAAAGGAGGCGAACAAGAAAAACAAGACGACAGAACGCTTGCTCCACAGCCCTCGGCTAAATTACAAACCAGTTTACTGAGGTGGAAAGCTGCAGTGAGCTGAGGAGGAATATGTGGAAACCATCTGCAGATTTAAAAATAATCTATTTTACGATCACCCTCCAACATATTCTTTTGCAGAAAGCAAATAGGATTTGTTGTTGTTGTTTTGTGCAAACTGTTAGGGAAAAATTACTAGAAACATGCAGGGGGTTTTGCCTTCTTGAGTACTGAGAGGCTAAATATGCCCTTCCTTATGTTTAGAATAGTAACAGTCATCTTAAAATTAACTTGGGCTGCATCAGAGCTTCAAAACAGTTGCAATTCCGAGCCCGCAGAAAGCAGGACAAACCTGCACTGGGATATCTAGTGCTTCTAGCTGACAGATGTCTTCCTACATACAGTAAATATAGGTCGTCTTTTCCTACCCGGAGAACCAGAGATCTTAATTAATCAGGCCACTAGCAGCATATGTAATGATTTTTTGCAGCTTGCTAAGTAAACCTCCCTGATTAGGTGGAGGGAAAGGACGATCTGTGTTCAGGGGACCCATCTCCTGACCCAATGCCCTGGCTCCAGCCCCAGCAGCCTGCCCAGCCCTTGTGCTGGGACTCCAGTCATTATTCCACGCTAGGATACCTGTCTAACAAGAGGAGAAGGTGCAGGGTCCCTCCTCGCCCACTCCAAAGCCTCTCTGGATGCCTGGCACAGCCCAGAGCTCGGCCCCAGCCCCGGCAGCCAGAGGGGGTCATTAGGCTTTGCAGAGTAAGCTTCACTCCTCCTCGGAAGCCACTTCTGGATTAAATTAACCCCGGGCTGAGCGAGCCAGAGAAAAATGAGCTAATGAGATTCATGCTGCCTGACAATAAAGTCGCACTGAGCCCCTGGCACAGGGGCTGTGGGCGCTGGGGTGGACCAGGGCAAGCAGCACCCATCACTAGCAGAGGACCCCAGGAAAAGGAATTGACTGAAGAGGCCCTGGGTGTTTTCATCTACAAGATGCTCAGAGAGCTGCCTGATCCACACCTTATGAATATGAGGGAAGGGAATGCAGAGCCCAAGCAGCGGGTCAGGACCTCTTGCAGACGGAGTTTCTGCAGCCAGAACTGTGCTTGGCTGAGCAGGAGCTGCGTGAACAACCCAGAGCACAAAGGCTGCTGGTGCTGGGATGTTCCAGCTCTGCAGAAAACAGAGGGAGAAGCTTTCTGGAGCCTGCAGGGAAAAGTCTCAAGGCCAGGAAGCTCCCGTTGCAATGTGGAAAACTCAAGAGCTGCAAATCACTGCCCTGCACCAGGCTGAAACGAATCCTGCTAAAGCCAGAACCGTGTCTTGATCTGATGAGAAGCCTCAAAAAGGGAACTCCCGTTGCTAAAATCTTGGGAGTGAAGAGGACTGAGCCCACGCTGCCGTTTGCTGCCACTGTCCCACGTGTCCACACAGGCACGCGCGGTGCATCCCCTCCTCCCCTCCCTGCTCCTCACCAGGGGAAAAAAAAAATCAGCGAACGCGACTCGAACAAAGAGCAGAACTTCCTCCCTGCTCATTAGTGCTGCAAAAGCAATAGAAAAAAAATCCCCAGGACATAACCTCCTCTGCTGCTCTGAAGTCTGCATGGCTTGGAGAGGGCGGTTGGGTTTATTCTTTGCCTTCCACCTCGCTCAGAGCATTGGGCTGCACGTTTTGATCAAGGCAACAGGGATGGGAGCAAGGCAGAGGAGCAGCCCCCTCCCTGCATGCTGCAGCATCCACCCCATCCTATTGATAACGATTAAGATGAGGCAAATGGACACTGCCCCAGTTAGAGGCCCGGGAGCAAAGCCAGCCCCTGGAAGGAAAGCCATACCCTAGGGCTGGCTGACCCCACACCACCAGCAGCCCCTCTGGGTGAGCACAGGGCACTCACTGAGTAACAGCTCACACTTCACAGGCATCAGGGAAATACTCTGGATAGTTCAAAGCAGGATCACAGGAATGAGTCAGGGCTGGAGGAATTCGTAAGGAGTTGTGGGATACAGCACAGTCCCTGTGCCCATTGGGGAGAGGTGGCCTGGCCACCACAGGCACAGAGAAGAGAGACTCTGTGTCCTCCTGACAGTGGCACAGCAGTGTCCCCAGCTGGGAGCTCAACTTCTGCAAATCCAACCTTGAAATAAGATGCAATTTCCTAGCAACGGGCAATGAGATGCTGGGGCAGCTTAGCAGGAGAGCGAGTGGACCCCCTGCCCCTGCAAAGATGTGAGGAGATGCTGCCACAACACGTTCCACCTGCCTCCCGAGGGGCTGGGCCATGCCCTGCTCCCCTCCCCCTGGCTCCTACAGCCCCTTGGGCTTGGCTTGATGTGAGGGCTCCCAGAGGTGCCCATCCACCCCCCCGCCAGGACACAGCGTGGCTCAGGGCACGAGCCCAGCATGGACGCTGTGGTCACTGGCCTGCAGGGTCACCTCTGTGGCCCCTGGCCTTCTGCCCAGGGCTCCCTCCTGCTCTACACGCTTCAGTGGCACCTTCGTGGCACGCACTGTGCCAGGACAGCCCCGGGGCCCAGCTCCAAAAGTGATGAGGAGAGCAAGGAGGGGCAGGAGCAGCGCCCGCACACAGCCAAGCAAGGGGGCTCCTGGCCCATGGAGCTCAACTTGCCCAAGCAGAGCAGAGAGCAGGGCTGCTGGGGACAGGAGGCACCCGGTCCTGCTGCAGAAAGCTGAGCTCTTGCAGAGCAGGTGACAGCAGCACGGGACAGTCCAGCTGTGCTCCTGGCTGCCACGCGGTGCCAGTGGCACAAGCTCCAGCAGCCCAACTCACAAGCCTCTTAACTCTTAAAAACACAGTAAAGTTCATGCACATCCACTAATTACTCAACCTGCTCCTCTGCCAGATGAATATTGAGGGGAAAAATAATCCACAATGGCTGGGCTGCAATGCCACCAGTGCAGGGTAGCAGGGGACACACACGTGGGTGTAGGAATGGCCTCAATCAGGGCACCCAAACCTCCTAAAGTGAGCTGCAGGGGACACTGACACCAGGTCCCTCAACAGCCATGTAGGACAGCACTGGAGCACACAGAGCAGGCTCTGCTGCCTCTGCACCTGGTGCCCAGGATCCCTCTCCTGTGTCCCCAGCCCCTGCCATCACCCACACATGGCACAGAGGGTGGCACAGCAAGGTCTTTGCCAGCCTGTCCCCTGCTCACACTTAAGCCCAGGCTTACGTTCAAGCCCAGGAAATGTCCTCCGATTCCCCCCGGATTATTTGCAGGCTCAGCTGCACACCCTGGGTGCTCTGTGGGGCCAGGACACTCAGTGTCACAGCCCAGGGACAAACCCTGCCATGAAGCAGCCAGCTCCACATGGGGACAATCACCAAGGCTTGAACCCAATCTGGTCAAAATCTCACCAAGGCCAGGAAGGGAGAGGGCAGTGCAAACCATCCTGCATGGGAGCATCCTGGCACCTTCTTTTGCCTCTCTTAAAAACCTTCCAACAACCCTGAATTAATTCTCAGCTATTGCTACAAAATATCTTGGTAGGGTTTTTAGAGCACACAATCATTGAAAATAACCCCAAACCTAGAGTAAGCTTTCCAAGTGGTTTAGTCTGGAATTATTTTTCAAACCTCCTGGTTTTAGAGCATCTGCAAAACCTCCTTCTGCCCTTCCCTGCTGCAGGGCTGTAAAGTTTGCAGGAAGCACTTTGGTATCACACCTCTACAGAAAGCCAGGCAGCTGGGAAGTGCCATCCCAGGTGCCACCACCCAGTGCCACCTCCATGACGAGTCCCAGCAGCCACTGCAGAGCAGGGCTGCAGCCACCCAGACCAGAGGAGGGATCTCCCCAGCCTGCTGAGCATCACTGGTGCTCCCCAAGCCAGAGCCCCTGGGACCCAGCACTGTGGGAGAGGTGCAGACGGTGCCCAACACCATCCCCACCTCCAACCCTGATCCCACCCCAGCCAGGAGGAGCCTCTGAAGCCCCGAGCAGGGCCCAGCTCAGCAGAGAGCCCCCAGCTGCCATCTGGACGGATCACGGGATTTTTTTTTTTCCATGCAGCTATGAAAGAGGGGGTGGGGGAAGGCTGAGGAGAAACGAGGCTGCAGGATGAATTCGGCATCAATTATTCTAAAATATGCGTGTTAATATGGGAAGGGCTCGGCGGCTGCATCCATCTCCACTTCTGTTCATTGCCAGCATCAAAATGTGACCTGGGAAGATGACAGCAGCTCGCGTCTCACTCACACAAACACGCGCTGGGAAAGAGGGATATTAAAAAGGGAGACAATGCTGCATATTAAAATGCCACAGATGGAGCTTTCCGCAGCCCTTGCAGTCCGCCTCGGAGATTATTGCTGGGCCATATTGTATTAAAAATGGGGGGTGGGTGTGTTATTTATTTAATTTTTAAACAAATTCTATCTCCTACTCGTGCCGGATGGATAAAGTGAGCTCTTGAGCTCCAGCCAGCTTTTCCAGCAAACCCACATGAAAAATGCATTTTCATTAATACAAACTGTTTGCAGTAGGTAAATTAATTCGGGAAATGGTTTTCATACATGGCAAATTATACGTTCAGAGAAAACACTAGACGACACTCTCCAGTCATAATAGAAGCCCTGCCTTCGCTGCAAGGGAGTGGGATTGCCAGGTAGAGCGCGCGAGCTGCAACAACAACCCCACAAATAAATAAGTAGGAAAAGAAAAAGGCAAAGGGGGTTGGTGGTGCCGGGAGGCTGCCAGGCTCCCTCAGTGACCCCAGGATGGCAGAGCAGGATCTGGTCCCACAGCCCCTGTCCTTTCCCACTGCTCCAGCATGAGGAGAGAGGGTGCCACCATGGGAAGGAGCGAGAGGACTTTGAGGTCTGAGCGCCCAGCAGCGAAGGACTCAGCGTGGCCATGGGGCAGTGACGGGCACTGCCACCCCTCTGCCACAGCCCAAACACTGAGCTCCCTCCACACAAGTTTCTGCTGCTCTCACATCTCATTATGTCTCCTTTACCAGTCCGGGCTTCTGGGCTCCTGCTCGTGGCAGGGGGAGCGCTTTATAATTGATGAAATGGCGACGTGCTGCAGCCCAGCCAGCCGACAGCTGCTCTGCACGTAGCCGTGCTCAGGTGCTGTCACGCTGCATTTACCGCAGCGTATCAGAGCCCGGCTGTGTGCAGCAGCATGGGGCCAGCCTGTGTCTCTAATGTCACTCGGCTCAGGGTGTTGGGAGCTAGCAGGGTGTTGCTGCAGGTAGCTACACCTCTCTGCCATGACCATCCTGCCCTCTCTGCCCTGCGTTCCAGGCTTATTTCCACCAATTTCCTTCCTGCAGCCCCGCTCAGGCAAGTTGCCTGCTGACTGAGTGGCCTTTCCCTCAGCAGTTCTGGCTCTTTGAGCCAGGGCCCAACAGAAGGCAGGTGCAGGTATAACACCTTGGGAACGGAGGAACCATCTCAGAGTGATTTGAGGAGCAGAGCAAACATCAATCCCCGCATTTGTCACGGGGAGCTGCGAGCCACAGAAGGAGGGGGCAGCATTTCATAACAGCCTGCTGCATCAGAAAACAAAGAATGATAAAGAATCTTTTAGTCACCTCTTAATTACATATTCCAGGTACATTAAGAAAGAAGAAATGCACCTCAGGTCACTGCCTGTCACCACGACAAAGGCCCGTGATGAGCTCTGTATTCAAAATATTTGCACTAATTACCAGCAGAGCTCCCCTTTGAAAGTGCTGGGAGGGGAGGCTGCTGTTCCACCCGCGGGAATCAGCTCACAGCCCGCACTGCTTTCCCTGCACTACAGATAAATATACTGCTGTGCTCGTGTATTTTTACCAACGTGCCCGCGTGTGTATCCATGGAGAACAACCTATAAATGCCTAGCAGTCATCCCGGGGGGCTGGAGAACGGGAGCAGACGCTGGCAGGACCACTGGGTTTCTGGTGGTGGGAGTGGGTGCTGTCACCCCGGGGCTGCCGCTGCAGCCACAGCTTGGTGGAATGGAAACCAACCCTCTGCTGCTGCAGCTGCCCAGGGAAGGAGAGAAATGCACTGAATGCAAATGGTGACTGACCTTTAATTAGCGCCTAAGAGGCACAAGGGGGAAAAAAAACCCATCAGAGCTTCCCTAGGCCCATTCTCATTGGCAAGAGCAGCAGGAACCACAGCGTCCCTAACGTCTGGTAGCTCAGGCAGGAGCTCCCCCAAAACATCCACTCCCTCTCTCCACTGCTGCTGAGCCCACCTTGCCACCACCGCTGAGGGATGGGCAAACACTGAGAGGACACAAAGGCCCACTCTTCTGCCTCCTGTTGTGGTGCCAGTCTCTTGGGACTCCACGTTATTTCCCTCGTTTATTGCAAGCCAATAACCCACGCAGCCTCCCTGACACACTGCATCTAACCCTTCCATCCAACATGGAGCAACCTCTGTTCCTCAGCAAGCATTTAATCTGACTGGACAGGAGCAAAACCATGTAGATATAAATGGGGCAAGGAGAAAATAGCATGCTCCAGGTTCCTCAGGAAAGCATATGGGAACAGGAGGCTTATTAATAAATTCTTCTTTGTTCTGTATTGTCTGTGATAAATAGCCGCACTCAGCATCAATAACTGCAAACATCCTTGGGAAAGAGAGACATGCAGAAACCCATCACGCTGCTGAAAGCAGAGAATGGATTCAATTTCAGTTTTGAAGGCAAATTTCACAGTCCTAAACCAAATTATCTGAGGGGGCTGCTGTGGCCACACATGCAATAAATGTGAGGTTATGGCTGCTAAACCAGGAGAACGTCTCCCAAGAGTTGTAATATCTCAAGCTAAAGGACAAGAAAGAATAGCCCCCACTCAGGGTGATGCCTTTGGAAAAATAACAGCTATGTTTCCAGATAAAAAATGTTTTTATTAAGGGAACACACTGCTTCTAGAATGTTAAGGCCCTAGAGATTACTCAAACTCCCACCCCTTTGCTGGCATCCGAAAGCAAATTTCCATGAGATTTTAAACACTGCTGAGACCTCAATAATTTGGGGGTAGGAGGGAAAAAAGAGCAGTAGCAAGAGACATTCCTAATGGCGAAGACATGAAAAACGCAGCTTTATTTTTTGATGATTGCATTAGATTTTTTATCACAGAGATGAAAAATGAGCAGCTACCACCTCCTAATTCACTGCCTGGGGACTCGAATCCTCTCCGCCGCCGTACGAGGAGGCGCGGCACTGAAAGCAGCCCCGTGCAGGAAGTGAGCTCCAACTCCACGGGGGGAGAAGCAGCAAAAGGGCAGGGACCGAGGGCAGCCCAGGCCAGTGGGCTCAGCACAGGGACAAAACTCAGCATTTCCAGGGGAATGGCAGGAAAAACACAGCCCTGCCGTGGGGGTGGAGGCACCGAGGACAGCGCTCGGAACTGCGGACAGCGCCCGCCCCGGGCACAGGAGGAGAGCCCGGGGGTCCCTCCCTATCCCCTCTCTTTTCCCTCCCAGCTCCCCAGGGGAAGGGGCCAGGGACTGGAGGGTTGTTTTTTTTCTGCACTACAGGGTCTCTGAGCGTGCCTGCGGGAAGGTTCAGCTCCTCATCTTCCCCGTGAAAACCTGGCAGCTGCCAGCGTGTATTTCCACCTACAGATGTAGTGGCTTCCCTGGGAAGCTCCGAGGAGTAGGAAGTGCCATCCAAGATGGTCTGAAGAAGAAGTACAACCAGCCAGAATATGTGCCATGGATGTGAAGAGATACGAGCAAACATTTTCATTCTCCTGAACACTTTCTCCCCTGAGATTTCACCTGGTTATCCGCAGAAGTCTGCCTATGGCCACAAGCCCCAGGTCACCTTTGCATCTGCAGGTACAGAGAAGCTTTTCTCCTGCCTCTTGGTTGTGGGGCTGTCCTGCTTTGAGCCAGGACAGAACCGATTTTCTTTCCAGTAATTTTTACCGCAGCGAGTTTGTGTGCACACCTGGGATTTCTGGCCAAATCCAGCTGCAGCAGCTCTTTTCCAACAACGTTAAAAGCTCAGCACTGCTGCTAACGCTCCCTTTGGGCAACGCAAGCAAGTTTCAGGCTGTTGTCACAAAAGTGAACATGTCTTGCTGGAGTTTAACCTGCCTGAAAGGCACACGTGCTAAAGGAAGCATGGCAGCCTTGCAACAGGGCACACTCCTTTTCTGTCCTGCTAATCCTCTGCTCTGTAACCACTTTTTTTGGTCATGCTTTAACTTAAAGCACTGCGAGTGTGAAAGGATAAAATGCATTAAGAGTTTAATGCTGAGAAAGATAGCAGTCTGACATTTTAATAACACTAATGCTCTAGAATTTGCAGAATTATCATTATAATGCATAGCTCAACACCATTCCTCCACTGTGGTTAGTACGAGCCTACAGCGTATTAAACACCATGGGCTTTCCTCTTGCTCAGGGGAAAGAAAACATCCCCTTCTGTGTGCCCGAGACAGACACCGATACTCCAGCATCGGGTAGAGACATTTCGGTGATTACCACCTGCTCCCTGGTCAGGTTGCAGATAACTCTTCCTCACCCTCTCCCTCCTGGAGACCTGAGCCGTGGTGACAACTAAAGCAGTGCTGTAAAGATACAGAAGCTGCTTCTAACAGGCTCGTTTGTCTCACCACAAAACCAAGCCCTCTGGAACACTGCTTTCATCGTCTGCATCTTCCAGAATCACTCACAAGTCACTGCTTATACATCCTACAGTTCAGTTCATTGCTGTTTGAATTCCTTGGTCCTTTGCCTGTGTCAAGCCTGAAGTGCATCCTAAGCCAGTGCATGTAAATCAGCAAGGAGAGGAGGAAGCTCAGATGACGTGGTAAGGGAGAGACAAATAGGAGGGACTCACTTAAAAACAAAAGAGGACTCTTCATGACCACAGAAACAGGATGGAAAGAGATGGACACCAGTGAGCTCCACTGTGCCAGCTGCTCGAGCATCCAGCATGGCTGCACGACAGGCCCAGGTCACCTGCACGCCCTGACTGCCAGGATGGCTGCAGGAAATTTGGGGTGCTCAGGGAATGGCAGCAGCTGCCCTGTCCCTCTGTGCAGGGGAGCTCTGTGAGCCAGCAGCACCCACAGCTTTGCCCTCCCCCTTGCCTGCTTTCACACCTTACATCCAGCAAGATGAACCTGTGGAAACACAGGGGCAGTGAGGGGAAGAAACAGAAATGTGTCCCCACCTTCATCTTCTGCTGTCTCTGCTCCCACCACCATCAAAACTCTGGCCACAGAACACCTGCTCAAGCCCCTGGTTCTGCTTTCTCAGAGGAAGCTGAGTCCTTGCCCTTTCTGCCCCTCCTCTTTAACATCTGAGTTTAACAACCCCTAAATGGGCTGAGAGCATGCCCTGGTTTGGGCAGTGTTAAACCGTGACAGAGCATCAATCAAACCTGATGTAAAAACACAGATGTATTAAAAAGCTGCAAGCCCACAAACCTGTAAAGAGCACAGTTCAAAGGCTGCCAAAGCCAAGGCACTGGGCAAAGGTAAGACCCAGTGATGGGAGGGAAGGATCTGCTTCCCTTTGTCTTTGAAACACACGCAGGCTGCTCTGCAATGCCTGATGGCAGCAGGCACCGGGGCACTTTTTTGGCTTCCAAACTCCTCTCCTGCACACGGGGCCCACACACTGTGATTGGGCTTAATGAGCAAGAATTTGAAAGCCAAGTTCAACAGGGGCTAAAAATGAGCTCAAGTTTCACATGCAAAGTCAAATGCAGAAGTAACAAAGTGGCAGGAAGCCCAAAGAGTAAATGAGACTGTTACATCTTGTGTCTAATGAGAGACACCAGGTAACGCTGGCAAATTGCTCACCTAGAGACAGCATCACTGAATTCCTGATGGATGAACAAGCCTTTTTTTTTTCCCCTCATCAGCACACATCACAGTGAATGATGGAGCATGTTTTTCTGATGCTGCTGGAGAGTGTCACAAGCCTTTGCTAAATCCACTTGTGCTAGGGATGTTTCGTCAGGAAAGCAAGCAGCACTGTGTCCAAGCCTCAGCTGACAGAAGCTGGGCCAGATCCCCACAGGGATGCTGACACAGGGTTGGCTGCTTGCAGATTTGACCCCAGCTAAAAACTGCAGCTTTTTGTGGGCACCTCACCCCAAAATCAGAGCACCTGTGTGGTCAGCCCCAAAAGCTCCATCACATCCATCCACCGTCGGTGGCTGCCGGCCGGGGCCCAGCGCTGCCCATCACGTGAGGAGACCTCACGGCTGAGCTGCGATGCGTAAAAGGATTTACAGATGTAAAGCCACATCTCGATAACGCTCGGAACAAATCCCTGACATTCTTCACACAGCTCTGCACTAACAGGTTAGGCTCTAGCAGAGTGGAAATGGCAGCTCCCCGCTCGCCCTGCGCCTCCGTCCCCTTAACTGTTTGAGGCCTCGTCCCCTCGGAAGCAAGGTGGAGCTGGCTGGGTGGAGGCAGGACTCGGTGCTGACAATTATTCTCCATTCAGGACTAGCCATTTGCATGCAGTTCATTTGTGATGCAGAAAAGCTTGAACCTGTCATTATTGCTTGGCATCAGTACAGCGCTGTGAAAAGGCGCCGCTCGGGACATGCGCACAGTGCTGCACCCGATTTTCTTTAATCTAGGCTAAAATGACAAGGAGAGAAAGCAGGAGGGAGAGAGAGACGAAAAGGGAAATGGGGGAAGCATCCTCTCCAGGAATGAGAGTTTGATTCCCCGACTAGCCAGGTGCCAGCATTCCACTCAGACCTCCCCAGGTTTGGTTGGGGCAGGCTGAGTGTGAGGGGTCTGGGCAGGGTGGATGGCAGTGTGAGCAGATGACACTGGCCTGGTCCCCTCCATGTGGCTGGAATCTGCTCAACACAATCATCCCCTGGAAAGGGCTGCAGGAGCCACCATTTTGCTGTACACACACAGCCTGGCCACGCAGGAGGTGCCCAGAGCTCATACTCAGCATGAGAAGCTGCTCCTGCCCCCAGCATCTCAGCAGCTCCTTCCCTTTGGTGGAGAACATCACCTCTATGAATGCTGGTGGCAGAAGAGTCCAGACCCCAACCATGAGAGGCATGGAAAAAAGGTTCCTAGTGCCAGCACTGCCCTGGAAACCCTCCAGCCCATGCCAAGCACCATGCCAGTGTCCCCATGCCAGTGGGATGGCCACTTCCAGCCCAGCCCACGCCAGGCAGAGGCAGCACCCTGATGTGCAGGTAGACTTAGGAGCCCAGCTCCCCTTACCACTCACTGCCAGCAGGGAACCCAACTCCCTCGTTACTTTGCAAATGAGCAGAGCTACACATGAATATTAAACACCCCCTCGTTCCAGTCCCAGGGAAAAAAACCCATCTTTGAGAGTCCCTCATTAAGATGCGCTGTCCGCCTGGCGCAGGGAGCCCGCAAGCCAATTAAGCAGGACTGTAACAACCCCAAAACCAAGCTGCCTGCCGAGCTCAGCTCCCAGCTCCCCACACTGCCTGAGCCCCAGCTGCTCCCAGAGCCTCTCCCAGTCCCTCCCAGCACTGTACATGACACACCACGGAGCTCCCAGGTGACACCTCGCTCCCAGGGATGGGTCTCTTCCCAAGCTCAGCCTCCCTCTGCCAGCCCCTCGTTTCCAGCGGGGAAAAGGAAAGAACCTTCAGCAAAGTTTATTTGCTGACTTTCAGACACCATTACTCCCGTGCCGCACGGTGGGTAACACGATCAGACAGGCCTGACACATCTCCTGACTCTGGAAGGACTCTTCTCATTCCGTGGCTCAGCCTCCTCTTCCCCCGCCAACGCTGCCCGCCCCCACTTCAAAATCAATTTCTATATTTCAGATACAAAGATTGTTTTGCTTGAAAAATGAAGCTGCCCTTCACAGAGGTAATAGAGAGATCAATACCAGTTACATCAAGTTTCCCAGCGAGAGCCAGCATTTTTATCTTGATCCACCTGACGGGGCCGTGCCCATGTCCTGGCCCCAGGTGGGTGCTCAGCCAGGGAGACCCTGCTCCCTCCAGGCCCCAGGGAACAGCTCTGCACAGGTCCCTCTCCTTGCCAGTGACAGGAGGGGGTGGCAGGAAATGGGAGAGAAAATTGTGGGTATAATTTATAATGCCTCATTAATTTGACAAATGCTGCTTCACGCACATGCTCTGTCAGCCCGTCACTGTCCCAGGAGCCACGATATCCCCAGCTACTTCAGATGGAAAAGCTACCTGCAAAATTCTGCTGGTCAGAGAAGGGATTAATTGCCACCAACCCACACAGCAGCTGCACAAGGTGCCCTGGCTGGTGGCTGTGCTCACCATGTGGGGAAGGATGCAGATAGAGACAGAGAAGGCAAATATCACAACCAGCTTCCAGAGAAAGCATTTGACCAGCTGTAATATCTTCTTACCGAGGTGGTTGTGTGGAAGCAATCCCATAGGAAATACTTCTTCAGCAAAATGAAGCTTTTGTGGAAATTTCTCATTGCGGTCACGAACTGAATTCAATTTTGTCTTCATTTGAAGGAAAGTTTCCTTTCTCCCCATCTCCTCTCCTTCCTACAGACCATTTGTTTCTCCGCTGATGAGGCAGGCAGATGGAAAGGGAGAAGACACCTTCTAACCCAGGCCAGAGGAGCAGGAGGGCAGATGCTGCCCACACACCCCATGCCCACCCAGCACTGTGTCCCCATGGACCAGCACCCAGGAGCTCAGTGCCACGAGGCGAGCAAGAGGAGGAAGCTGGAGAAGATGGATGGGCACAAGGCAGCATTAGCACAACTCCACTGGCTGTGCATTAAATAACTCTTCCAGGGCAGGAGTTCAATGGCAGCACAGAGCAATCAGGGGACAATAAATCCCTGGTTATAAATTCTGGATCTGGACTGTCAGATTATCACCCTCAGTCCTGCTGGCTCCAACTGCCCCCAGCTCAGGCAGTGGGAGCTGAGGGGCAAGCTCTGGAGGGAGGAACTTCAGGAACACCCCAACAGCCACCTCTAGATGCTCCCTAGGGGGTCTGGGTACAAACTGGGGGCAATGTTCCTGCTGGGGTGGGTAGCAGTGCTCTAGATGCCACTTCCCCAGCTGCCTGGGGAGGGGACATGAGCTGCAGGAGTACACGGTGCCATTGCTTCAACCTTGCTGCCTTCCAGCTCTGCTGCTCGAGCTGCTATTTCCTGCAAATATATTGCACTGTGGGATGCCTGCGATATTTTATAAAGTTAATAACTTTTTTTTAATTGGATGAGTTTATAGAATCGTGTGAGCAATTAACAATAATTACGTTTAAGACACTTAAATTCCAGGATGCACCACAAACACTGGAATATTAAGCTATAAAAACCCTCGATTGTACATTCAAATTACATGAAGGGTCTGTTGGAAGGAAGACACTCTCAGTTTCAAGAGCTCCACTCTGTGTGTGTACAGCAAGGTGATACCAAACGTTACAGTGCTCCAGCAGCAGCCCTGTCCCCATGCCTGGCTGTGCTGGCTCTTCCAAGGGGGCAGCCTGCTCTCTCTGGACCCGCAGTGGGGTTGGGGACAGCATCACATCAGGTGTCACTGCAGCCCCAGCATCACTCCAGGAGGGGAGTTGGGCCAGTGCGTATTTCATTTGAATCACCAGGTGCCAAACTAAATTATTGATGTAGGTTCTCAGTGACAGGTAAGGCATTTTATCACCAAGCCTTTAATAATGCAAGAGCCATGATCCTTCACGCTGAAATGTCAGGCAATTCTCAGGTTACCCTCGCCATGCCAACAACTTCCCCCCATCCTCCCCTCCCTGGCCAGTGCCAAGGGCAGAGAAGGGAAGAGCGGAGCAGGATGGGACCATCCCCCTGAAACAGAGCTCCCAGGCTCAGGTCACACCCCCCAGACACAGAAAAAGGCAGTTTGGGAGCTGTGAAGGCACAACTGTGGCTTCCTGGCTCCATTGTGAGCCTCTCCAGCCATGCCCACCCTGGGGAACAGGGAGGTCTCAGCATCAGCAGTGTCCCAGAGGAGACCAGCACCCTTGGCAGGGGCAGCTCAGCACCCACGTGCCAGAAAGCCCACGCAGAGCCTCCCTGCTCCCAGCACGGGCTTTGCTCCAGCCTCAGCGTTCCAATGGCACAAACAGCCTGACATTTATAGGGGGAAGTTTTATTCCTGCTGTAAATAACCTATAATAGTGTAGGTCATTACACTAATTACAGAAGATAATTAATTTTCTGATTCTTGTTGGGCTGCTGCATATTCCAAGAAGAGCTCAGTTCATTACTTCCCGTGCAGTTCTGACCTCCCTCCTCCCGCCTGCAGGACTTGAACACTTGGGCAAGTGGTTTATGGTGCAGCCACCCCGCTGCTGCCAAGCTGAGCAGGCACAGGGCTCCTCTCCTCCTCCCACCCCATTTACAGACACAGGCAGGGCAAAGGAACACAGAGGACAGAGCAGCCTGGGGCAATGCAGGCAGCAGAAGTCAGTCCCCAGCCATTTCTTGCCGGGTTTTGTAGGACAAAGGATTTACTTTCTGCTATGGGGAGATGGCTCTGGCTGGAGAAGCATCCCAGCACCCAGCTCTCCTGCCACGCTGCAAATCCGGGTATCAGACAGGTTTTAGTGGCAATTAATTGTCATAACCAACACGTATCCCTTGACCCGATCAGTGGAATATTATGCCTTAAGTCCAGCTGCAGTGAGCAGGGGCAGATGGATGGGGCTCAGGCTGCAGTTTCCCATCCCATGAGCAGGTGCTGGGTGCCTGTGGCCACCTTCCCACTTGCCCTCACCACCCCAGTCCCAGGGGGTGACCTGCCTCAGCCCAGCACCCTGACAGGGAAGCACATTTGCAGTCCAGCAACCCACACACTCGCCGTGGTGGGACTTTGGTGGGTCTGAGCACGCAGCCCCACACCAGAGGGGCCCGGGCATGGCAGCTGCAAACACACACACCTGCTCTGCTCTGCTCTGCTAGCAGAGAGAATGAATTTTTAAAAGGCACGTAAACCCCTGATGCTTCAAGGCATCATCTGAACGCTAAGGAGGATTAGGAGGAAATATCTCCTATGGAAAGCTTATTCCACATGAATTCCACTGAAGGGATCCTTTCATCTCCCCCTGGAGCATCTCTTCCCCTGGCCTGATGTGCCTTGGCACTCGCTGAGCTCCTCTGATATATTTGCAGGCGGCGATCCGCCCGCAGAGGTTGACAGCTGTCTCTGCCACCATGCTGCCTCCTGACTGATGGCAACCTGACAGGCAGCATGACAATGGGACATGCCAGCCCCAGCAGGACAGCCCTGGAGGGACAAGTATCCATCCCTGGCAGGGTGGTGGACAATGATCTATCCCTGGTGGGACAATGGCACAGCCATACCTCACCTTGGCTCCAGCCAGACTTTCCTTCAACGGGGCAAGAAGCAGCCCACAGCTCAGAGGAAGGGAAAGGGTTAAAATGAACATCATCTCCCCTCTCCTCTGCATTAAAAACTGGGTTAAAAATGGCTCTGCTCTACCTATCTTATCTTCTTTGTACTAAAAGCCCTCAAAGAGTGGCAGGTTTTCACGCAGAATTTTCCTGTCTAATCCCCTTTTGTTCACTCCGATACTGGCGTTGCAATACAAACCCCGTCCGGGCGATTTAGGAGGGATTACACGCCCTCAATCCTACAGCATGAGGGAGAAAAATGTTTCCTCAAATCAAATTTTACACAAACTGGTATTTGAAAATAATCAAAGCGCAAATCCCCGCTGCGGGGATTTCTGGAGGGAGGCGAGTGGGGGGTGGGAAGCAACAGGAGCCACTGCACCCAGCCCAAAACCCTGCTCTAGTACCCTCAAGCCCCAGAACAAACTCAGAGAAGACCAAAAAAAAAAAGGAAAAAACAAAAAACCACCAATGCTGTTGCCCCAGACTGGGGTCTTACGGCTGGGGGACAGGAGATGTGCAGAGCCACGAGCAAAGAGGGGCTTGGAGGGGCTGCTCCTCACCTCTTTCCTGTGCCAGCTGTGATGGGGCATGGCCAAGTGGTGCCACTAAAGCCAGTCAATGATTCTGTATCCTCCCCGACCCAATGTGCTCTGCACGTGTGCGTTGGGCTCGGCTTTCCCGATGAAATATTGCTGGGGCTGCTCCTGTAATATATATGTCACAGATGCAACCTCATTTTATTGATCTCTCCTAGCTGCTGCTGGGATATCCATAGTGGAATTAATACGTCTGTATCGCCGCAAAAAAAAAAAAAAAAAAAAAAAAGAAAATGTAGAGGAAAAAAAAAAAAAAAAAGGTAAAGCCCATCTGACAGTTTCAATTAAGGGAGCGTGAAAAGCGATTTGCGTAGGAGAGCGGGGTTGGCGGGGGAGCGGGGGGCAGCCCGCGGGCAGCACGACTGTACACTCACATCTGGGTAACTGAAGTGATTTCCTACAGGAGGTGATGGAGGCCAGAGCAAAGCCGGGGCCGGGGCTGTCTCCGGCTGACGAGCCCCCCAGCCTGCCTCGTGCTGGCTGCCACGGCCGGCGTCCGACTGGAGCCACGGATGTGGCCCGGCTGCCACCACCAGCAGGGAAGTCACAGCCAAACTGAGCTTCAGCAGAGAGGGGGAATCCGTTTCCCCGCAGAGCCCCCCGTGCCCCCGAGGGATCTGCTGGAGGGAGGCAGTGCTGGAGTCTCCCTGCCCTTCCCATCCCAGCAAGGAGCCAGAGGCATCTCAGCACCCAGGAGGCTCACCAGCCATACATGGCCCCATCCAAACTCCAGTCCCCTCTCCAGATGGACACGGAGATACCACATGGTCTCATTTCTATCCCCTTCCTCCTGATGAGAAGCAATGCTCTCAACTCCACCATAAAACTAAAAGTCATGTGTCCAGCTAAATCAATTAAGACCTTGTTTGCCACACCTACAGATAAAGCCCACCCGATCCTGGGGCTCACCAGCTGGCTGGACATTTGGCTTCCCCTCAGCAGGATGCACAACAACACACCAGTGCTGAAAAACACTCGTCTAGGAGGGAAGTAAAGCCTCTTCCTAATCCACCCCACCACCAGGCTGCTGGGTGGTCTGCAAAGCCCCTCACCCCCAGAGGAGGGGAGGACAGCCTGCTGCCTGCATCAGCCCCTTGAGGAGGAGGAAGAGCAAAAGCTCCTGGGATCCCAGCCTGATTTCCTTGTAGCACTGCAAAGTGCACTGACAAGAATTGATAGACTTGGTTTCAACAGTTTAATCTTCTCCTTCCCTTGCAGCAGGGCTGCCTGCCCTTAAGACCCTTAAGTTTCTGCATTGGACTCCAGGGGAAAAAAAAAAAAAAAAAGGTAGGGAAAAAGGTAAAACACAAGCAGAACCCCCACACACACAAAAAACTAGATGCCTCCTGGCAAACCCAGAGCACCACTTACACAACATCCTCACTCACTCCATTATTTATTGCTGCCAATAAATAATGCCCTGAAGCCCAGCAGAACCCAGAGAAGGCTCCAATGGGAATATTCCTATAGCCAAACCAGACCTGGCTTTGTAGCAAGGAGATGACAAAGTGACACCATGACTGCAACAGCAGAAATCCTCCTGGAAGAGGTAACTCCGTGATGAATCAATAAGCAGGGCAATGAAATTGCTAGTAATTATGCTTACTGGGAAGTCTGTTCCGCCCAGCACTGCCTCTTTCTTCACTCAAGGAGAAAAAAATGTCACCAGATTAAAACAATTCTCATCTCCAGCACCAGCATGAAAGTACAGTTTCGATGCAGAAGTTCCCATCCAAAACCAGCCCATCCTGGCCCCTCCACACGTGTATGGCCAACTAGAGGTGGGTGACAGGTCCCTAACACCCAAGCTCTTACCCTTGGACAAACCCAGCAGCCAGATCCCAGCTCTGCTCCCACAGACACAAACCAAACTCTGTGGAGCAGACTCTGCCCTGCCTGACAGCCTCACGGGACCCAAACACTGCCCCAGCCCCTCTCCCAGACACATTCATGGATGGAAAAATGACTTCCAAGGGACGGGAAAGTGCAGCTGGTGGCTCCCCAGCACCTGATCTCTGGGCAGGACCAAACAATTCCTCTCGGATTATTTCTGCCTGACTGGCTCCAGGCCACATGCAGCTAATCAATGCCCATTTATCAATCAAGCCCAATCAATCAGCTCTGCCAGGGAACACAGTGCAGGGAGGCTCAAATCCCACTGCCGGCTCTTGAGTCAGCGAGCACGTGGCCGGATTAAGGAGGGTGTAATCTGCTATTGGGAGCACACAGCACACCAGGCTGGTGCCAAAGCTGGCAGGATGCTGCCCTGCCAGCAAGGACAGAGCGAAAAACGAAATTAAATTCCTGCTGGCCAGGAGCCAGCCCGGTGTGGGCTCAGGGAGGTGCGAGGGATGCCTGGAATGAAGCCCCTGCAGGACAGCAGCTCTGTCCCAGATGGACACGGGGCCGTGCCAAGGTGCCAGGCAGGGTCAGAGCCACATGTCCTGGAGGGACAGTCCCTGCTCCACTCCCGGGACAAGGGCATCCCCGTGCCCATGAGCTGCACTGCCAGCACCCCGTTCCCTGCCATGGCCAGCATCCCAGGAGCAGCAGGACCCGCCAGGCTGGAGGGCTCCCCCCCTTTAATGGGATCTGCCGTCTGGCAATCTAATTCGATCTGGGAAACTAATGAAAGCAGGCCCAGGGCTGCAGGGGGATTAGCCCCATCAGCCCAGAGTGGCCACTTCATTGTGCAGCTCCCTGGCAGCAGCTGTGCCCCTGTGTCACCAGCCCCCCAGAGCCATCGGGCTGCATCTGCCCCAGCTGTCCGGCCAGAACCACCCCCCCAGCACAGCTCTGACCCCCCCGGCACAGCTCTGAGACTCCCATTACAGCTCTGAGACTCCCATTACAGCTCTGAGACCCCAGTTGTCATGGGCTGGGGGCTTCCTCACCCGCCAGTACCCCGGATTCCAGGGCAAAGAACAAGATCACACAAATAGGGAAGCAAGTGACATTAATACACATTTTCATTTCCTTCAGGGGACATCTCCAGGTCACACACAATTCCACTAATTAAGGCTTGCCCAGCACTGCCTGTCTGCATCCTCAAGGTACCTCATTGGTACCAACGGGCAGCTTCTCCCATGACATTACTCATCTGTCCCCTTCATGCCCCCTTGTTTGGTCCTCAGCCTTGGAGGGATGGATCAGCACCCCAGGAGGGATACAGGAGTAATCCCTGGATCCGGGCAGCCCCCACAAGCAGCAGCCCCTGCCCAGGGGCTGGACACGTGCCCAGCAAAGCTCCACAACTCTGCAACACAGGAAAGGTGCTGAACGTGACGGGTAAATACCTGTATCAGCAGGGATTATCTCCTCCTGACTGCAAATATTTGCTCACCAGAGCAGATACAGCAGATGCGAGTCAGACCTTCAGCCTTACACACGCAATCACCCGCACTCCTAAAGCTCCATAAATCGTGCAGTGACCAAAGGTTGTCAGATCTGTTTATGGCTCCAACACGTGGGCTCTGCAACTGCCTGGGTGCCACACACCGGATTCAGGACTGTCGGCTCGTGCTCCACTTCACACCCATGGCTGGCACCCAGGGATGTTTCAGCATCTGGGTCACCACGGGGCAGCCTGGCACTGCCACCTCTGACAGTGCCAGAGATGGGTGGCATCAGCACCGGGGCTGGGCAAGACCCCCAGCAAAGGTTTGGGTGGGTGTTCAGACCCATACGATGAAAACACCCCAAAGCAAAGGGGTGGGAGGGTTTTAATGCTACAGAGGAATCTCCAAGCAAAAAGTGCTGGCAAAGAGCTGAAGCTTGAGGAATTACAGCATTGAGCCACCCGGGAGGCATGGGTATTGACTTAGACCCGAGCCTTTAATAAGGCAGCTAACAGCCCTGCTTCCACATTCATCCCTGCTACACGCCGAACATGCCCCACACCACTCAACATTCCTGCTCCAGCACACACCAGGCTCAACCAAGGGATTACCCAGCCTTGTAACTACAGCTTGCCTCTTTTCCCCTTTCTTCCCTTCTTCTGTTCTCAGTGTCAGGTCAAAGCTGCTCTTCCCTCGCCAGGTTCTGTGCTTTGTTGGTGGATCACAGCGTACCTCGGGGTCCCTCCTTCACTCCTGACTCCAGGCAGATGCCTCCTGCCCTCTCCTTTTGCAGCAGCCAAGGACCTGGG
This sequence comes from Heliangelus exortis, assembly GCF_036169615.1. Lineage (NCBI taxonomy): Eukaryota > Metazoa > Chordata > Aves > Apodiformes > Trochilidae > Heliangelus > Heliangelus exortis. Next base: position 992,426 of record NC_092447.1, read on the forward strand.
CACCACAGCATTACCCTTTCCAAGTAATTTTAAAGAATTCACCTAAATGTCTTTGCCATTAGCAGGCAGGGCTAGAAAGCTCCGAAATTCTACCACCTGCACCCCAGGGACCGAGACCCTGCACAGCTTCCAGATTATCCTCACGGTCACCCCGCGCAAACCACAGCCACCAAGGGGATGGGGATGCTTGGGCAGGCTGGTGGGCACAGGACCCCACCTCCCCGCACCTACCAAGCATGTGGGGGGACCCGTCCCCCACCCCGACCCCACTGCTGGGACCCACGGGCTCTGGTTCAGGGCGATGGCTCCAGCGCCAGCGGCAGAGCCCGACCTCACAATCCAACAGCTGCGCTGAAATACGGCAGTGGGAAGTCCCCCGCCGCTCCCTGTGTAGCATTTTATCTTAATAACATTTTATCTTGGATGACAAGCCTGTGTAATGTGGTTTAAAAGCCACGGCTGCGCTGACACCGTAGCGGGGAAAGGAAGAAAAGCTCTTTTCTCCTGTCTAATACATTTGCTAAGGTCACAACTTTAAAACCTGGCGCTGTATCTCGCTCGCCATGCTGGGAGGATGCTTTGTAGAGCAGCTCCAAGCGAGCAGTGGGGAGCTCCAAACCTGCTCCTCCCTCCTGCTCAGGGCTCCTGCAAGAAAGGCTCCAGCTCTCATTCCCCCTTCTGCCTTTTTTTGGCTGGGGAAGGTCTTTCTGCCCCCCCTGCTCTGTGCAGTGAGTGCCAGTGGCTTTGAAGGGGTAAGCATGAGGCTCTGCTGCATCCCAAGGCTGGTGGGACGCTGAGCCCCACCAGACTTGACCCCCAGGGCCATGCAGCAGCCCCAGGGGCTGGCAGATCTGGGCGGTCCGACAACACTAGTCCTGGGGCCAGGAGGAGGACACAGGAGGGTTATTAATCCCCCCCCCCCAGCAATCTATCCCTCCCCAGAAACTTCTGCTGCGGTAAGCACTGCAGCACTGTGGCACCGCATCGTTAGGGAGAAGCTCTTATCCTCTAATTGCCAGCAGCTCTTCGAAAACGTGACAGCCTCTGCCAGCTCAGAACACACCCGGCTCTGGGTAATCATCCTCAAGGCAAAGGGTGCCCAAAATAAGGCATAAAAATAGATATTAAAATAGAGAGGGGAACACAAGCACATGGATGGGGTGACTTGAGGAGAGGTGAGCATCTGACCTGGGAAAGGAGCAATGAGGGTTAAGCTCAGGCAAATCCTACAGACAGATTGTTTTTCACCTAAAACATCCAGATCAGTGGCTCAGCCAACACAGCCCAGCAGAAGAAACAGGGCAACCCTGCCCAGGGATGGGACCAGGGTGAGCAAGCAGAAGCTGAGCCCCACGTGGGGCTCACAGCATGCCAGGAGCCAGCAGCCTCTGCCGAGCCCACCCCACGTGTGCCACTCTCTGGTGGTGGCCTAGGAGGGACAGGAATCTCCCCTCACCCCAGCCTGTCACTCTGTCACCTCTGCTTTGCTGTGACACACAGTGGAGCCCCAGCTCTCAGGACCATCAATTATTCACCTCTGCTATTTCTGAATATTGATGTTAAAAGCAAAGCCCCTGCTTGCCTCCCACCTGCATTCCCAATGGGATTTTCATGCCACAAGGACCCCAGCTCCCTGGGAGCCATCGGGCACGTCACCACGGCAGGGGGATGGTGGGACCCCAGCTGCCACCAGCAGCTCCCCCAACACCAGCACTGGGACGTGCACCCCAGGGTCAGCATCCCGCCCGGTTGTGCCCTCCATTTCCCCAGGGGTTCAGCCCAGTTGGGGAGGGGGTTCACAGAGTGGAAGGAGGTGTCTAATGGAGACAAAAGGAGCTTGCTCTTGCCCTCTCCTTTTTCCAAGAAACCCTTTGTAAATCACCATGTCCTGCTGCTGTTTATGCACTGCCCTAAGCCTCGAAGCAGCAGCCTGTGGCCACACCATGACACTGCCCCTCATCAGCACAATCTGACAGAGTTTAGGGGCTGGAGAAGGAAAACAGAGGACAAGGCACCACTCCGAGAGCAGCAGAAAGAAAAACAGCACAAGACACAAGCCCAATTTGGCCACAGCATTCCAGTAATCCCACCACCCCATTTCCACCTCTTGGTGCCCTGGGGCTTGCAGGACCTCACCCACAGGCATGGGATCCCCACCACAGAGCTCTGGCAGCAAGCTCTGAGCCCAGCTCAGCCCACACCAATGCCACAATGTGCCAAGAGGTCAGAGGCACAGGGGACAGTGGGTCCTCCTAGCAGGACAAGCCACCACCCCGTGCCAGCGATGCTGGGCACGTGGTAGGTGCTGGCTGGGGTATTTAGGGGCTGTCCTCATAAACTGACAAGGTAGATGTCAGCTCCACACAGAAATCTCATTTGCAGAGTAATCCTTTGCTATCTTGGGCATTTTTTTTATTTTGCATTTCTGTTTTATATAGCCTTGTTTATTGCACTGATATTTCATCCTGCAGATTCATCTTGGATCATCGTTAAGGTTCCTCCCCAGCTTGCAGAGATGCCTCTGCTCATCATAAAAATCTATGTCGAAATTTCAGATTAATTAAAAGCTGTAAATTGCACAGCCAGATGCGATAACTCACATCTTCACCCTTCCAAAAAACAAAACAAAAATTAAAAAAAAAAAAAAAAAAAAAGAAAAAAGAGGAAGATGAGGAGAACAGAAATGCCTCTTGTTTTATAGCATGGCCAGTCCCCTCAAGATGTCACACTCGGCCTAGAGCCACCTCACTCCATCCACACTGTGACCAGCCAGAGCTTCGCTGCCTTCAAGAGCCCCGAGGGGCAACTCACACGTGCCAGGGAGTTGTGCTTAAAAAACCCTCTAAGCCTCCATCTTCCTCCCCAGTAACAAGGACGTGCCTGCCCTGCCAGGATGGAGGAGGAGGATGCTCCAAGCCTGCTCCCACGTGCTCCAGCCCCACGGCCACCACACTGAATGCTGTGGGGAGCAGAGCAGACTCGCTCCCCCAAACCCACCTGACCCTGGGAACCGGGGTGACACTGGTGGGACTGGATCCCACCCCACCGCCTGCACACTCGAAGGGGACAGACGCCACCCCCCCCCAACACAGGGACCAGGGACACTGCTTTTTGTGCCCAAGGACACTCAGGCAGCCGTGACCACCATCTGCTCACTGGCAGAGCACAAGCCAGCTCGGGCTCCGGCGCAACTGCATTGCTGTAGCTCAGCATGAGGGTCGCCCAGCACTCCCTGCACACCCCCAGGCTCACCCCAGCACCATCTGACAGGCTCTCCACCTACACCCCTCCAGAAGAACCCTCCAGAAGAGGTGTTATTCAGTGCCTCCAGTTCCCAGCTGCAGCCACCATCCCTCCTCCAGCTGGTGCTGCCCCCTTCCCATTGCTCCACGGGTATCCCGTGGTTCCTGAGCTCCCACTGGCCACACACCCCTTAATGCATTTCTGGGTCCAGGGTTGGGACATAAAGTACACCATGGAGGGCAAGCTGATGGACCTGGATCTGCTGCTTGTGCCCAAGTGCCAGCCCTCAGCAGCAGGATGCTGTCTGTACCCATCACTTGGACTGGAGTCACAGTACAGCAAATGTGCTCCTCCTGATGGGGAGCAGGAGGTGCTGGGCTGTCAGAAGGTTGAACTCAACTGGCATCATTCTAAAGTGGAAGGTGCAGCAGGCACACAAAGCAAGGCACTTCCAGCCTCCCAGGAAGGGAGTTTTGCTTTGCCTTGAAGCAACCACACCAGGAGCCAGGAGCCAGCCCCGGGCCCAGCCTCTCCTTCCCCTCTCCTTCATCCCAGTGCCTGGCTACAAGGATTAAGACTCATTTCCAATGAAGTTTTCATTATTTTCTCCTCTCCTTCGTTATTCCCAAACTCATTTGCATTACAAAAAAATTAAACAAAAGCTGCTTTTTGAGTCTCCACTCATTACTCCCATTACATTTGTTAACATCATTATCGTCAGCTGAAGATGGCAACTATTATCAAATGTTGCAGTGCTTTTGTAGACCTCTTGCTATATTACTCTGGAAAATTGCTTTAATGCTTATGCTTTTAGTGGTTTAAAAAAAACAGCTATAGCATTAGAAGCCATAAAGAAGATAAAAAAGTGCATCATTTGATAATATGTGCATTTTTCCCCTCTATGCTGAAACATAAATGCATGGTGGTGATGCAGGATGCAAAAGCTTTTCCTCCACTGCAGTGAGACACCACGGATCCTCTGACCTGACCCCGGGATCCACCTCAGCAGCTCCCCCCCACCTTCCCTAAAACACTTTTTCTCAGAAAAAAAGTATTGCAATAAGACCTGGGATGAGGAGGAGCACCTTCCAACTACGGTACGGTTTGCTTTTTTCCAGAATTCAGTAAAAGAGATTTTGTTGGAAAAAAGAGGGACACAGCCAAGGGCGGAAAGGGGAGGAAAAGCCATGGAGCTGCTGGGAGAATAAAGCAGTCTGTGACGGCTCTTGCAGAGGGAGGGGGGTGAAAGGGGCTCAGGAACTGGCTGCAAGAGCCCCTGAGGATGCTGCAGCAGCTCCAGAGCCTATTCCATACTCTGTGAAGGGGATGCTGGAAGTGTTGGGAGTCTTTAGGCAGGAGGGATCAGCGCTGGGACAAGAGAGGTTCTGCCTGCTTTGGGACACGGATCATGGAGCTCAAGTGTTCATTTTAATTAAAACTCAAAACCTGGGAATTCAGAGCTCCACCTACAACCTCGGGGACGCACCCAGCTCCCCAGATGTGAAGCCACACATTTCTCTGGGCTCTGCTTAAAGCCAGAGAGGGAGAGAGCCCACAGCACACACACAGTGGGACACGAGCCCACCCCAGAGCCACCCAGGATCCTGCCGGGTGCACCTCTGCCCCGGGAACTGCTCAGTGGGGTAACCACAGAGGATGGGGTTCAGGTCCTAGTGCCTCTGGGTTTCCACTGGAAACCAAACTGCTGCCCTGCAGGGTGCTGGTGGCTGAGCACAGATGCTGCCTGCACAGCCCACCCTGTGCCCAAGCCCCCACGTCCCAGCACCAGTCCTGGCTGGCAGCGGCTGCCCAGGAGGTCAGAGCTCGATGGGCTCCCATCGACCAGCTAATTAATCTGAAGCAAAACAAACTGAACACATGTCAAAATCTACAGCCCACAGATGACACCAGGACCAGCGCATTGTCAGGGCTGAGGTCTCCAGAGGTGCTAAACCCTGCCAGCAAGCGGTGGGCAGCGTGGCTCTCCCCAGGCGCCGGCCACGCTCCACGGGCAGCACGTGAAGCGTGACACCCAAATGACCTGCACTACCCACCCACCCAGGCAGGAATCACACCGGCCTATGATGGAAGTTCACGCTTGGTCACCCAGCCCATGAGACCCACACAGAGAGATTTAAATTATCGCTTTGTTTTCCATCAAGCTTTTGGTGTTGATTTAAGCTGCCCAAACAAATAATTACGGTCTTATCTCCATCACGCAGCAGCATTAGCTGCAATTCATCATTTTTAGTTTCTTTGTTTCATGCACCATGTATTTATGCAGAAATAGAGAGGAAATGCAGCCATTCGCATTTCGTAGGACGCTGGCATGGCGAGATGCTCTTGGCAGCAGAGTGGGGATGGGCATTTGGTTAAACCTGGTCTCAACTAGAGCAAAAACACAACCTCCAAAGAACTCTTCCCTGAAGGAAAAAGAAACCCACGTGTGTTTTTAACAGCTTCTGGAAATGAGATTATTGGATCCACAGAGCTGGAGGTACAGCAGTGATGCTGGATGAGAGAGCACACAGATGTGGAAAGGGCTGCACCCAGGACCCCCCCAGCTGCAAACTGGGCACCCCCAGCACCAGAGGAGCTGAGCTGTGCTGGACAGATTCCTGGAGGAATCCTGACACGGGCACTATAAAACCTCTCCTTCCAGAGGCAGACAGAAGTAACTCTACCTCACACACAGTCACTAGATAAGACATGACAGGTCATGCCAGGGCTCTGCCAGGAAGGATCAGGTCGATGGCTCTGAAGTGAATTCTCCACCCCGTCAGCCTGTTGTCCACACACTGCACGCAGTGGCCGTGGCTCTTGGTTAAAGGGGATGTGCCAGGCTGGCTGAGTCGTGTCCAGCAGCACCAGGCAGGTGGCAGCGGGCCAGGAGCAGAGTGGTTTCACCTGCAGAAGCCACCAATAACCTCCCTGGAAGGAGCTGGGCTCCTTGCACCCCAAGTCCTGACATTGGGCTGGGCACCCATTACCCAGACCACCACCAGCCCTCACCCAGGGGAGAGTTGGGGGGCATGGGCCATCCCCAGCTGCCTGGGGGTGCCAGCAGCAGCAGTGAGCACCACGCTGCAACTACAGGCACCGACCGAGCACAGAGCACTGTGAAGTTCCCAGCCTGACCCTGCGAGGGAAAGGCAAGAGATGCAAGTCAAAGGGACAGCCAGTGACGTGCACCAAGCAATCTCTGGTGGTGGCACCAGCTTTCCTCGCCTGCAGCACACCGCTCCTCCACAATGCAAATGAGATCTGGTGTGCAGGGAGAAGAAGCTACAAGTAATCAGTCAGGGGCAGAAGCAGGCTCCTAGCGTGGAGTTGCTCACCTCAGCCAGGATCACAATTCCCCAGTGATGGGGAAACAAAGGCCTCAGCTTCCTCAAAAGCTCTTGGTGCTGCCGGCCCAGGTTGGGTCAGTTCCACGTGCTGGTTCCCCAGATGCCAGAGCCCAGCTTTGAGTGGAATGAGAGGATCTGACCATCTTCCCAGGCAGCCACGAGCCCCTTCAGTCATGCCTGGGTGCTTAGTGGCACTACCACAGCCACCCCAAGGACCAGTCTTTGCTCACCCCAGACCCAAAATGACACTTCCAGCACCAGGCTGGCTTGGGCAAGAGGAACAACCCCTCTGGGAGCCTGAGCTGAGCACTGCCTGGGAGGGACACACCATACTGGGGACAGCAAGCAGCGAGGGGGCAGAGCAGGGACAGCACCCGAGCAGGCAGGGAACCATCTGGCTGTGACACACAAACCACAGGTACAGCTCGGCCACGACACTTCATACTTTCAGAGCTTCTTTCAGTGGAAAGCCACAGAAACGGGCAACAGAGGCTCTGGAAAGGAATACTAAGCACTGCAGAAATAAAAGGTATTGCTCAAGAGAAAACATAACAAGGCTGAAACCCAGCATGGTGCAGCCTTCAGATGAAATGGAGATGAGCTGCGAATGAATTGCTGCCTCCGAAGGGAATTTCTGGCTTTTTAAGGAGGGAGGGCACACGCTTGGCTCCTGCCCTCACCCATCAGCTAGTGGGCACCTGGGCAGGGTGGGACACAGTCCATGGACATGGACCAGGGACCATGCTATGAAGTGAAGGACAAGCAGGTGACCTGCCATCCCCAAGGAAGGACCTCCAGCCACTGCCCCAGCTGTGCAGGGGTCCTGCCACCCCCAGACCTCTGGCACGTCCCCTTTCTCAGTGCCATGTGGTTACATGGGAATCTCAGTTTCCAATTAAAAATAGCAGCCAATTCTAGCCCTTGAAGGTGCAGAAAAATGTGACCTCTAAAAATTCAGAAACTGAAAGGCAAAGCAAATGAGTCCCAAATTTGTCTCTGCTATAAACGTCAATTTCTTTTTGAAAGAAATGAATGTTTTTGATGAATGTTTTCTTGAATGCCTGCTTTTGGCAGTGCTGCCATCTGTGAAAAATCTCTGCCACGCTTGCTATTAAGATTTCATTTCCAAGAAGAGTTCATAGCTGCTTTAATAAATGGTTAAAAGATTGCCAGGAGTCCGAAGGGCCAGCAGCCTGCTTACCACAAGTGGCTTTTGTCACCAAGTAAAGCACCTTTGACTGATAAGCTTATAGCCCGCCAGACCACATGCAGCTTCCCCTGCAACCCTCTAACAAGCAACATTTTCAGAAGCACTTTAGCTATGTCGGGCACTTAGGAACCTAATCCCTATCGACTCTGAAGGAGATTTATGTTCCTGAATGGCTGGCTCACTTCTGGAAGAGGTCCCTGGGTCATGTAGAGCCTTTCAGAGATTTCACCCAACAGCCCCAACTCATTTATTAGCCCTGTAATACCATTCATCAACAAAACCCCACTCGCTCTTGCCCTAGGAAGCTCGAGCAGCCCCTGGGGCCACCAAAAGCCTTGGGAAGGTGCTGAGGGCTCGGCAAGGTCTGAGGAGCCTCTGCCAGCCTGCTGGCACCAGGGCTTGGCAACTTGGGACCTGGAGTCCTGAAATGGCTGGTGTATTTGGAGATCTTGTGCGTGACTAAATCAAGGGGAACAATAAGATCTTTTTCCAGATTCGGCAAACATCAGTATAATAAAAAAAAAAAAAAAAAAAAAAAAAAAAAATTAATTATATGCTTGAACACATGCACCAGAGCAATGCCCTGTATTTTCTCCTAATTGTTCTCCAAGCCTTACAGAGCCACATTTAAATAAAAATGAAGCAATTATTTAAACCGCAATTAAAGACGGAGCAATTTATTTTTAAACCAGAACTATCGTCAGCAGCACAGGAGAGGAGGAAGGAAGGGGAGCAGCGCAGCGGCCGCACCCCGCGTGGGGCAGATGCCACCCTCACCAGGGAGGGCACAAGGAGAGGCACCCAGGGCTTGTTTCCTTCTAACCATGGGGGTCTCCACCCCAACCCCAGCCCTGCTCATCCCTGGGACCTTCCCCCGGGGAGCTCAGCCCTGCCCCAGCCAGGTGACCATCGGAGAGAGTCCTGTGCCAGGAGGATGGAGCATCCTTTAGGGAAAAAGGCTGCTTCACAGGGGGAAGGCTGGGGAGAGAGGGAGGAAGAGAAGGAACCACAACAAAAACCCACCCTCTCTTTTCATAAGACAGCAGAATTTATCAGCCCGCAGCCCTTCACATCTGTCTCCTCATACAAAATGAAAGAGGCTTTGAAAAACAGAGGAGATGAAATAAAGGCGCCTGTGTGAGGAAGCTGGCATTTCTGCCACTGTCACTGTCACCATGGCAGGAATAATGACCGTGATTGTTTCTGCATCTGTGTACGCACAGGGAGGAGGGGGGGAGGAAGCACACACCCGCACCAACACCATCACCACCATCATCACCATCACCACCACGGCCCTGCAGGGGTGAGCCAGCCAGGCACGTGCCAGCCGCCCCGCCGGACACAGCGGTGACAGCAGCACGACGTGGTGACGGCGGCACGACGTGGCCGGGACTTCAGCCTGGCCACACGCAGCTTGGGCACATCAAAACGTGGGGTTTGAGGAGCAGGTTTGACCTGAACACCTCACACAGCACTTGGCTTGGCTGCGGCCAGCAGCTCCCTGCAGAGATCAGGGAGCAGCAGGAGTGGAGCTGGCACCCGCTTCACTCTGTTATGTGATGAGTAAAAAGGAGGAAGAAAAGGAAAAAAGCTAGGGCAGGGTAGAGAATCTGAAGATAAAGCCACCCCTCTCCCTTCAAACAAACTTCTCAGAGCTGGCTTGAGCATTTTCAAGAGGGTTTTGGTGCTTTCTAAGCCCACTGCATGGTCAGAGCCCTGTGCCCAGCATTCACACATGGGTAGTGATCATGGCATGGGCTCAGGCTGTGCCGATACCTGCCAGGAGCTCACACCTCTGAGGATCTCAGCTCTCCTCTAGCAGGAAGGTCTTTGAAACGCACAGAAACATCAGGATTTAGCAAACACCTTCCAAGCAGGGAGATGAGCACAGCCCTAGTAATCCAGAAGGACCCATGCTTGGTCCAAGGATGGGGTTCGGGTCCAGCAGTGGGTTCAGGAGGTGTGTGTGGCACCATGGGTCATGAAACAGCTGGATCCACTGCAGCCTGAGGACTGGTTCCCACCAGAGAAGCCTCTTGCAAGGATACAGACCAAGCTCTGCGAGCTCCTCCAGGCCAGGAGTTCCCTGGGGAGGTTACCCAGGTTAACCAGTCCCCGCTGCACCCTGAACCCCTCAGCCTGGGTTGCTCCCCTTGCCTGCACACCACCAGAGGGCTGCTCCACAGGACCACCTTCTTGTTTCCCTAATTCCTCGCTATTTCCTGCAAAATCACAATTTGCAGTTCTGAGCACCCAAACCTGTCCCAGCACACAGAGCGGTCCTGGGAATGGGAGAGCCCAGGCAGATGCTGCCCCTGCAGATCCTCCTCTGAACCTCCACTGCCCCCTTCCCGACAGCACTTCTGCTCCTCAGGACCACCCAGATTTATACTCCCAGGTATGGGAGGACACGGCAGCTCCCAGAACTGCTCCTCCTCTCCATCCTGTGCCTCGTGCCGCATCGGGATCGCGCTCCATCACCCCGCAGGGCTTGGAGCGGGACAAGGGCATCCCGGGGGAACACTTCTCCTGCCCCAAAACCCTGCTGGGAACACCCAGAAAAAGGTTCCACGGGGGTGGGGGCAGCCAGCCCCCTGCCAGCCCCTGCCCGGCCCCCCGCAGCCTCTTATTTACTTGTTGTAGTCCCTTCTCCCGGCGGGTGTGCATGCGTGTGCGAGATTGTCTCCAACGTGACTCTGCATTATCAGGGCTATAATGAGTCCTTGTTAAAGTGGATTTGATGGAATAATTATATTCCAAAAAAACCTGCGGGAAAGCGCTCTCCCCTCTTAAAGGGCAGGATCATCAAACGTTCTTGCCACATTATTTGCAGTCACACCTTCTGCTGCATCTGCTCCTTTTAAAATCTCTAACTCCAATCTGATCTGAATATATAAATCTGAATTATCACAGCAAAAGGAGATGTGCTCACACCTTTTTTTATCTGTTGCCATGGCGATTAGATAAAATTCACGCCAAGTCTCTGGGGAAGGATGAAATGATTTCAGACAGAATCTCACCCCACTTGGTGAGAATAACGCCTGGAGCTACTTCCCTCTGTAACAGGTCTGGGCACATGTCACAGCCAGAGAGGGTGGCAAGGGGTGGGGGAGAAGCCAGGACACCTTTAGAGACTCGGGATGGACAGGAGAAAAGGTTCTGCAGCCCCCCCAGACAGGGGAGGGAAGGACAATGCTCCTTTAAATCACATCAGCCAGCCAGCCTGTCCCAGGCAGAAGCTGCAGGACTCACTGAAAAGGCCAACTCCTCGCCAGCTGCTTGCCCACTGCTCACAGCTCTCCTGAGGAGCTGCCCCTGCAAATGCTCCATGCACACACACAGGCTCTGCCCTGCCCCGGGGGAAGCAGGAGGTCACCAAAAGCCACAGCCCTGTGCTCCACCGCAGGTGACACCCAGGACAGGGCAGCAGGGTGGCCTCATGCCCAACACGCTCCAAGCACAGGCTGCTTGTTCCTGGGCACCTCACCTGGAACTAGCTGGGGCTATTCCCCATCCAGGCAAAACCAAATAAACACCCTGCCTGCCAGTGAGGATCCTCACCAAACTCATCTCCTGACCCCAAAACATCTCACTGACAACAAACACCCCACGGAGCAGTGCCTGGCACCTCGCCATGTTTACTGTCCCAGCATCTGCTCTTCTCCAGTGCCAGGAGGTTGGTGTCCCCCAGAGCAGCCCCATTGATGAGAGCACAATGCTGAATTATCCAGGTCCTGGCTCCTCTGCCTCCCGGACCATCCCTCCAGCCCCTCGGGGTTGCACCCCAAAACCCTGCCCAGCAGCCTGGAGCTGATGGGGGGCTGCAGTGGGACTGGTGTGTGGTCACAGCTCGGGTGTTTCTTAGGGAAAAGCACACCAGAGAAGAGCACGTTTCGGGGTGAGCAGCCACACAGAACCAACAAGAAAGCAGCTGCAATTTTATTTCCCACATCATGAAAGAGCTGCTGAAGAATCCAGTGAACAAACGGGCACTGCAGAGACCGGGGCAGAAAGGGCTTCTTGGGTCACATTAAGCTCATCCCCGAACCACCACAAGGAAATTAGCTTAGGTGTTTTTTAAACTCCTAAAAGACAACTGCTCATCAAGAACATACACAAAAACATCTCTAAAGCTTCACAGAACTGATCTTTTTTTCTCCCTGCCCCATCCTTCTGGCAAGCTTTCTGTTTTCCTTTCAAGAGAAAGAGCTTTGTGGATATCCAGTGAGCAGCAAAGTACATCTGAGTATCTGCAGCCCTCAAAGGACACGTATTGGGGTTGCTGAGAAAAGCAGCACCCTTAGGAACGCCTGCGCCTTGACAAGTGCTGTGCTGAGTTCTGCCAACACAGTCTATCGAGCACACGACACTGAGGCACCAAATAGCAGCTCAGCTCAGGGCTTGCCAGTCCAGTAACACTCACTTGTCTCCAAATCCTGGCTCTCCTGTGCCACTCCTGTGAGGCCCGGAGCACTGACAGGCTGGGCAAGAGGGGACAATGGACACTGTCACCTGTCCTTGATGCTGGTTACACCCACCAGGGCTTTGGTTCCCCAGGGACACCACGGAGAGCCACCCCTGACAACAAATGCTTGGTGCTCCCAAGTTAACACCCAACTTGCTCAAGTTACTCTGTACGCTCCCAGCCTGGAGACAGCACATCAAAAACATTAACTTTTAAAAAGCCTTTTACCACCTGAAGTTCTTAAACCTGTTAGTAGCAGGAGCTTCTCCCTCTTTCCCTGCAGAAAAGGCGGGGGGGGAGGTCTGTGAAACACTCTGGTCAGCCACAGCCCTCCCATCCTCCCCCAACTCAAATGCACACCAAGATTCATCAATAGCATCAGATTTGGCATCCCAGCCCGGTGGGTGAAGCAGAGCCTCACACACAGCCCCTGGGATCCACCACCATCCTGCCCGGTGTCGATGGACAGGCTGGGAGGAAAGGCAAGAATGATTTTGATGTGAGCACCGGCAAAGCAAATGGGTTTTTGAAAACCCTATAATTTCTCTGCAACCCTTGACTTCACTAAACACACATTTTTAGACTGCAGCACAGATAGGCATTAAACAAAAATGAGCTGCGCTGATGATGATTTATGTGCGGGATAACCTTCCATAAAGAATTTCTCTTTGATTCCAGGGTAAGTTACAGCGTTGCCAAGTTAACCAAATAACACCCCTCACCACCAAAACCGCAGCAGGGCCCCACAGGCAGAGCACTTCCCTGCGACTGCTTGGAGAAATCCTCACACTGTTCCCCCATGGCAGGGACTCCCTCCTCCTCTCCTCCCCTGCCAAGAACCAGGACACAAGCAGAGACTCACCAGAGGTCAAGACAAGACCATGTTTTTGGTAACAGCAGAGCCACTTTTAGCTCTAACACAAGAGCATTTTAAAAAAATAAGCTTCAGGCAGATACTATATTTGTAATCCAACAGCAAAACATGTTTGCTTGTGTTGACTCTGCACTGTAACACAATTTATATGTTCTGTCTTTAGGGTAATTATTGCTTTAGAATGTTAAAATCGTTCCACTCTAATTAAATCATCATATTAAAAAATCCACTGCCACAGCAAACTTGAGAACCAGCCTGGTTAGGATCACGCGAGTGCAGGGATGCTCGGTGCACAAACCTGGAGCTGAGTGAACCACCTCTGCCAAGAGGGACTGCAGTCAAGACTCTGCTCCATCCTGCAGGATCTGGAGTGGTGGGACAATCACCCCCTTCCCAGAGAGCCCTGCCAGCACCACATGGCACCACCAAGCCCCCAACACCACCGAGCCACCAGCACCACAGGCTCTGGTGCTGCTGGACCTCTCCATGCCCTGGGCACTGGCAGGCACACACCTGGGTGGGCAGAGCATCCTGACACCACAGGAGCCAGTGTCCTGCTCACTGCTGCCCTTTGCCACAGGACTGTGCTGCACCCAGGGGCACCAGCCAGAACCACCACAGAACCAGACACCCCTCCAGGTGAAGCATTTGGCTCCTTAAGCCAAAGCCATCCCTGCCAGAGGGATGAGAGGAGGTCCCTCTCTGTGCTCCTGCCCTGCTCCTGATGGCATCTGCCCTCCCACCCCACGGCACTGCCCGCTGAGCAAGGCTGAGGCTGGAGCAGCCCTGGGACTGGCTGAGCTGTGAGCAACCACCACACACAGAGCTCTCACTTCGGGCAAAATCCTTTAATTCTCCTCGGATCCCCCCAGGGAAAGCAGTATTGATTGCTTTACTACCAGCTTACACACACTGCGCGGGGCCGCCAGCGCTGCCATCAATACCAGCTCTGAGGAGGGAGCCAGGAGGTCACCTGGGGACATGGGGACACAGGGCTGGACCCTGCTGTGCCCAGCACCTGCCTGCAGCCCCCATGCTGCTCCCAAACCTATTGCTAGCCCAGCAGGAGCCCGAACCTGCAGTCCCAGCACACTACAGCTCCTCTCAATCCACACAGAGGTGCTCAGGAGGTTGGGTCCCAGCAGGACTCCAGCTTTGCAGGACACGTCCCATGCTCCAGGGCCAGCACACAGGGCTCAAGCTGCCAGATGCCCAAAGCAAACCAGCTCGAGGCAGGATGGGGCACAGACACTGCCACACTCACACCAGACATCTGGGAGCCCAGAGATACACAAACCACCGACCACGGCACCGAGGAGACCCTGAACACAACACATCTGCTCCCAACACTGGTGCTTTCCAGCCCTGAGATGGTCACCAGTAAAAGCCTTGGCTTGGGCACGGGCAACGCAGCAGAAATTGAGCCTCCACACACAGCAAAGCAGCTTGGATTTTCCAAGAGAACAGCAGCTTCTCTCTTACCTGGGATGATAGAAACGGTGTCTTTCTCCCAGGACACAACACTAACGTATTCCTGCACTGAAGAGGGGATGAGGCACTTGAAGACAGCCACGTTTCCACGCATCGACCTTTGGTCCTCCACCCGAACGGTGTACGGTTCCCTGAAAACTGAGGAGAAAAGCAGATGGTTGGTGGCATGACAGTGCTGGAGGAAAACACACTGCCTTTCACTGTAATCCCACGTTTCCCAAACAAACCGGCCCACCCAGCCACAAACTGCTGCCATCCAAAACACCTCCCCACTCTCCCGGGGAGGGCAGCTGCTCTCCTTCAGGGACTGACAGATTTCCAAGCCACGGCACAGTGGGAGCCGTGAGCTGTCCCCAGGATGAGCCCCGCTCCTTACATCCTCACATCCCTTTGACAGGGACTGGTGACAAGGGACCCTGTGACACAATCCCCCAGCAGCACTCACTGGGTCAGCTGGGTCCACCCCAGCCTCTTCAGAAAGGCAAAAAGGTGTCACCATACCCAGTAACACAGGCACACACCAACTCCTCAACTCCAAACATAAAACTCAGCGAGTGCAGGTGCCTCCTTACTGTGACCATAACTGTGCCTTGTAGGACACGGGCACCTGGGCATGGCTGTCACAAGATGGATGTGCATTCAATCTGCCATCAAGCAGCCCTTGGCCAGGACAAAACAGCTTAACAGACCTCCCGGGAGAGAGCTCCTGAGCAGCACAAAGGGGAGGTGTTTTCCCAGGGTGGGAAGCACCCACCAGCACCGCAGCACACGAGCAGGAGAGCCGTGGGAGGGTGACAGCACTTCCACCTGGGGTTCCCCAGCTTTCAGGGCACCCTGCTCTGCTGCAAGAGGTTGAGACAGCACCAGGGGAGGGGTTGGCATGGTGAGGACATGGGGAGAAGCCCACCATGGAAAGGCAAAGCCTCCACAATCACATGGAGCAGGAGGTTTATTCATGGGCTTTAAAGGCCAGCAGAGACCATGAGGAGCATCCATCCAGTCTGGCCTCCTGCACCCTGGCTGCCACCATCACTGCCCCACGCTCCTGGCCTTGCCCAGGGGACGATTTCCACAAGGGAAATGTACAGCCACAACTTAAAACTTCCTATTAGCAAGAGCTTAGCTCCTAGAGTCAACCAAAGGCTTTGCCAAACCTCCCCAAGGAGCCCAGCCTGAGGTCCCCAGCAGGAGGGGGAAGCAGCTTCGGGCTCTACACCCGCATCTCCTGCACCCCATCTGCTGCTGGCCCTCCTCCACCCAGCTGTGGTTTATGGGTAACCTGAGAGTGCTGGTAAATAATTCACTCTGCAGAAGGGGGTTAATACCAATTTACTCTGCAGTACAAGGTATTAAAATAAAAATCCCTGTAGTCACTTCTGTCGTGTTCCCTCTGGTAGCCCCACTTTTAATAGGTTACATAATGAAGCCATTCCTGGGCTATTAGCCCTCCTCAGCCTGGTCAATAATTTACTATAATGGCTTTTGGAATCGGCTCTTTGCCATATTCCTCCCTTTTTCTTTGCTTAATAAGCCTTGGCGTGCTGAGGCTGGATGCTACGGTGGCAACAGGCAGGCTAGAGGAGGGTGGGGGTCACGATGGGAGCCTCCCCATCACAGTCAGAGGTGGTCTGGCTCCTCCTGCAGCTGTGAAAAGACCCCAGGGGTGTGTGGTCGGGTGAATTCATGGGAGAGGACCTCTCTTGCCCCAAGGCTGCAGCCACACATGGCCTCTGTGCACTCACTGGAGCCCCCCAGCCTGCATATCCTGAACCCCCCCAGCCCAACGAGGTCCAGTGCTGGCTCTGAGCATCCTGCCCTGCCCTCTGCCTGCAGGGCATCCCTCAATCCCCTTGCAACACCCAGCTCTGCTCTGCAGCATCACCAGCCCGTGCCAGGGTGTCCTCAACACCAGCAGGCCAGGGAGATAAGCCAGCACCTCATCCAAAACCCAGGACCCGCAGAGAGCTCCTACCTGCTTTAACACGGATATTGGGGCTCCGGATCTTGCCAGCAGAGTTCTCCGCCGTGCAGAAGTAGTCGTTGTCGTGGATAAAGCTGTTGAAGGCTGATGGCGAGAAGGGGTAGAGCTGCAAAGTCCCGTTGGCATGGACATGCCGGATGTGGGGCACATCGTAGATGTCGTCACCTGTGGCCAGGTACCACCGAAGGACGGCGCTGGGTGACCCTGCTGCTGGGCAGGGGATCACCACCCCCACTGTGCTGGAGAAGGTGACCTGCTGGATAGAGTCGTTCACAAAGTAGAGGCTGGTTCCAACATCTTCAGCATGTGCTGTGGAGAAAGCAGAGGCCACAAGGGTTGGTGGGGGGGTTGTTAATAAAGAACTCGCCCATCCCCGCTGGCACAGCGAGCCCCCCAGCACAGCTTCCCCCCCAGAGCTAAGCCCTGAGCCCTGCACACATCAGAGCAGAGCAGAGGAGCATCAGAGCATGGGCTGGAAGCATCAAGGCCACCTTCACAGGCCAGTGCTCTTGCTGGCACTGCAGGCACCTCCCCAGGACAACGAGGGGCTGCACAAGCATGGAGGGAGACCCAGGGTACCCCCCTGACTGCCAGACACCTGTTGGCAACACCAACACACCCAGTGCAAGCCTCCCCCAGCCAGGCAGAGATCTTCCCTCTACCCACACGCTGCAGAAGCCCCAGAAGAAGGGGGACAGTGCTGCCCCCCACTCCCAGAGGCAGGGGAGCCCGGTGCCCCCTGTCCCTAAGTCCAAGCAGCATCCCCAGATCGATGAGCTGGGACAGGCAGGGATTGAGGGCAGCACCCGGGAAAGCTCTCTGGGCTCCAGGAGAAAAACACTTCCCTTCTACACCCGGCGGGAGGGGACCTCTCCACCCAACTCCTCCGGCCTCTCCTTCCCACTCTCCAGGACCACGAGCTCCCCCTTCTCAACCAAAGCGAGCAAGATTGCCTATAAATAAGGACGAGGAGGCCCCAGTCACTCCAAGCCGTTTGCTTTTTTTAGCCGCGCTCTCTCCGAGTGGGCGGAAGGAGGGGATGCAGCGCGGCCCTGGGCGGGTGTATTAATAGCTCCGGCTGAGAGCACCGCTGGCGCGGCCGATGAGCAGATCACTGCCGTGCCGCCGGCTCACAGCCCGTCACGGGGGACCCTCCACGGCCTCGATTCCCTGCCCTGGGGAGGAGGGGTTGGGAGCAGGGGTCAAAGGGAAAGCCTCAGCCGTTCGGACTGCCCTGCAGTGCCGTGGCGGCCCCCTGGAGGACTGGCCACACAAAGCTGCCTCCAGCACCGTGCCAGCCTGCTCCACACCATCCCCAACCGCGCCATCCCCAACACACCTCAGCCCTTCCCAGAGCAGAGTTCTCCCCATCCTTCTCACAGCTGGATGGGCAACCTCATGCCTCTCCCAGCAGCCATGAAATCACAGGCAGCAGTGCCCGGCTCTCATTCTCCACGTGCTCTGCATCAAATTGTCACCCAAAATGACAAAGTTCTCTCCTCTGCCTCTGCTGAGCTCTGCTGTCCCGTGGCAGGGACCTGCACTGCCAGAGCTGTCCAGCACACCCATCCACCCAATGAATGAGCTGCCTGGCAAGGGCCAGCGCTGCCACCACGCACGGAACAAGGGACCTATAAGTCATCTATAGGCATCTTCCTTCCTTCATCCCTTTCCCTGGCACCACTGCATCCCGTTCCCTGGGTCCGTGCACAGGGAGAAGCAGACAAAGCCACGTGCTTCTCCTTCCCTGCCAAGCACCAGCAGAAGGATGGAGCAAAGGGCTCCGGCGAGCCCCCACGCCACGCTGCCAGGCTTCACAGAGCCATGGGGCCACCACACAGCCCTGCAGGTGTCATCGTGTGACACCTCCAGCCTGGTTTGTCGGCATGAATCAGCATTTCCCTTCGCCGGAGCAGCACGGTGTGTCTCCCAAACACGTGGAAGAGACAAGCGTGCGTTTGCGGGCAGGGGAAGGGAGACAAAGCGTGCCAGCAGCAGAGCTGTTTGTGGCAACGCCCGCCACCCGAGCAGAGCAGAAGATGGCTGGAGCCAGGGCACACAGCGTGGCAAGGAGCACAGCAAAAGCCACCCTTCCCCACCCAGGAGCATGCAGCTGTGATCAGCACCCCAGCATCCACCCAGCTCCATCCAACTTCTCCAGCCCAGACCACGGCTTGAGAAGGTTCCTGCTCTCATTCAGACTGGAGAGCACCCACAGCCTGGCAGCCCCCTGGGAGGTTTAGAGACAGGCGGGTGAGGGGCTGGGAGAAAGAGTGGAAAAATACCTCATAAACAGAGAAATTCAGATTACCCATAAAGCTTTTTCAGGTCAAAGGGAGAAACGGATTTTCAATAGAAAATGGGGGTTATGGGATTGGCAATAGTAGTGTGACAGACGCATAGAGTTAAATCCGCATAATCTCCTTTACCATTTAGCATTGAGCACACTCCTAATTCCATGTTTCATAAAACTGTCTCCAAATCGCCCAGAGAGATTAAAAATTTAGAAATAGCACCACAATATTTTTAAACCAGAAATCACTGCTCACATCTGGTCAGATGTGCTGACCCTAACCTAAATATCGAGGGCATTAATTCTCATGAACCTGAAAAGAGGAGGCTGGAGGAGTCAAGACGGAACAGATTCTGCCAGGGAAGAGGCTGCGACGCAGGCGCACGGCCCCGAGCATGGAGAGCAGCCTGCCAGCAGCTGGAGCCACGCAATGCCCAGCCAGGCACAGGCAAGCTCACTCTGAAAGGTGTGCATTTCAAGTTAGGAGAGAGCAATCTTCTTAAATTGTAGTAAATTACAACCTAGAGGTACTGAAATATTAATATCTCTATCTGAGTGAGACACTTTGCCACCTTCCCCTCGCAATGTTTATCAGTCTCCATGGCTGGACTTGCCAAACTCCCCTGCTGCCCGTGGCACAGGGAGCCCAAGCACAGCCCTGCTCCACATTGCACCCCACGTGCTCCTTTGCAAGGCCATGAAGTGTCCCCAAGACCTGCCACCAAGCTGTCTTATTTCTGGGGGTGGCAGCCTCCTGTCCTCCACACCTCACCAGGAACAGCTTGTCCTCTCCTGGGAAGTGGAACACTGCACTGGCAGCACCTTTCCCAGGATCTCCCTCTTAGGATTGGTGGTCGGATGGCCCAATGCCCACCCCAGTATCCCCCTGAGGAAAGATGCTGCCCGGGGACCCCCTCTGCCCAAAGCCCACCCACAGGAGCCATGAGGCACCTCCAGCCACCAGCCATATCGGGCTGCAGGGATGCTGTGAAGAACAGCAGGCTAATCACCACCTCACCACTCATTTATTATCCTCATTAAGGGTGTTTGACACCTGCCCTGTTCAAGGAGAAAGCGAACCAGAGCCTGGCATGCATTGTGGGGTGGGAATTCCAGGTAGGTGGCAAGTCCTAATCATTCCTCCCTCCTGCCTTATGACACGGCTATGACTCCATCACACACCACCTGCACATCCCTAACACTGGAGCATCCTGTGGCCTTCCCTGGACCCAGCTTCCTTCCAGCCCTCATCTTCAGGAGGCTTTTAACAGCCTTTTTCCTAACTTGGGAAGTGACCTTGGAGCTGTCAGAGTGAGAAGTGACACCCCCAGCACCACAGCAGGGACAAGGAGAGCAGCGACTGGGACAAAGTGAGGAGCACACGAGGTTGGTACCCATTGGAGCAGAGCCCAAGAGGCACAGGGACCCTGCCCCGGGCAGAGCCAGGCAGGGTGCCAGCCCACCCTGGTGGTTGCTCAGCCTGAAGGGTTAGAGCACCATTCAAACACACCACTGGCTCCTTAATGCATCTGCATGGAAATGAAGGCCTGAACCACCTCCAGCTATTACGCCAGCACCCAGGCTGAGGCTGTAACCCTTACTTGGGAAGAAAACCAAACCTCTCCCTACTCATCTGCCTGGCCCCTGAACCTCCCACCTCAGTCTGATGGAGGTACGGGTCTCACTACCTCATTTTCTTTGCTGGCCCTCAGCTGGACATCCCCAGCTCTGCCCCACCACTGAGCCCCCCAGCCTGCCCCAGTTCCCCCAGACCCCACTACTCCTTGGGGTGAGGAACAAGCACAGGGACCACGGGCAATGGCCTCTCCCCCCAGCAGCCACCGACACACCGCAGCCATGCGGAACACCAAGTCTGAGGAGCTGCAGCTGAGTCCCAAGGGGACATCTGGTGACAATGCTGAGCCAGGTGACAGCAAGGTGCCCCCCAGGGGAGGCCGGGGTCTCTGCCATCATGCACGCCACAGCCCTCACGCCCATGTCCCCAGGAAGAGACAAGGATTCCCACCACAGGGCTGACAGGCAGGAAAAATGAGGGGAACGGATCAACGGAGCCAGTTCTGAACCCTCGCTTGCCTTCTCCTTCCCCCCCAAGCTGTGCCTGCCCCCTTCCCTCCTGGAGAGGAGCCGAGGCAGCCCTTTCCAAGAGGCAGCAGCTGGGGCAAGCAGCAAGCGTCAGGAAATGCTTTTCCTAAATATTTGGTACAGCTCTGCTGGCAGCTGATGGCGGCGATACGCAGATTGGATGTGGAGGGGTTTATTTCCCCACGATCTACAAGCAGGGAGAGGGTAACTCACCAAACCATGATTATGCAAAACCACGGAGCTGGCTACCATCTCGGTTTCAAAGACAAGAAAGCCTCTGCACCCAAACCTGCCACTGCATGAGCCTCCCAGAGAAGCACGCGGCGCAACGACTGCAGCAACCAAACACCTTCCTCCTTCATGTCCTCCTCAGAACTCGGATTTATTACCAGTCTGCTTATTTGGGGGGTGACAGAAGTTCCCGTGACCCAAGGCATGGCTCAGAACCCACATGCTACCCTGTCAGGAGAATTCCTGCCACAAAAGAAGACGCTTCCAGTTCCATCCTTCCTGCTCAGCTGCCTGGAAGGAGGATGGAGCACTGCCTGGCCCCCCACCCCAGCATCAGCTGGGCCGAGTGCAGGGCTTGAGCCCCCCACCCCAGCAGCCCCCAGCTCCAAGAACATCCCTGGCACCCTGGCACAGTTCCTCTGGAGAGCAACCACACCAGCAAATATCAGGGCTGCCTCTATCAATTTCCACAGCCCAAGGCAGGAGCAGCCCTAAGCCCACCCCATGTGCAGGTAAGGGCTCTGGGCAAGTGGCCACCGCGGCTCCCTGTGCCGGGAAATTTTGGCTGGCTGCAGGATGAACAAACACGGGGCACGGCGAGGAGTTCAGCACTGCGGGCTTCTCCTCCGTGTGTTTAATGAGGTTTCCATGTTTCATTTCAGAGACAAACGAGCTCTGTGCCACGCTGGGGGGGCCGAGATGGGGAAGAGATTAAAACCCACAAGCGGCATAGTTCGCTGCACCCAATCCAGGGATATAATGTAAATATAATGCCAATATAAATCAGGCAGCTGAGGGATCTCCCAGGCCAGAGATGTTTTCCCAGCCCCAAGCCTCTCAATTTTGACCGGTATGCTCTTCATCACACCGCTCACCACTCACCTCCCCTCCTCCTCTGCCTGGCTGCTCTCACTCGCACTGCCAGACCGTCCTTCTGCTCAACTCCCCACTCCTGCACTTGCCAACCACCTATTTCTGTTTATTTCCTAAGCAGAGGAGAAAGAAGCAGCTACAGCCCATCGAGGGATTTCTAAACTTCAGTGGTCCCTTGGATAAAATGTTTATTTGCTTTCAGTCTCTACTTGAGCTCTTGTTCCACTGCAGGAACACATTAAAAGGATGTGCTTCAATGCCCAGAAATATTAAGTATCTGAAAGGTTTATCATGCATTAAGCAATTCATTTTTTTTATCCTATTATTATAATGAAACTCCTATTGTATTGCCATCTTCTCTTTGGAACCATTTCACTTTAACACTTTCCATCACTGAGACTGTTCAACACTGAAGATACATTTTATTTCTTAAAAAAAGAGAAAACGAGGCCACAAGGAGTTGTGCTAATGGAGGCTTTTAATTTGCTCTTCTCGGAAGAGATAGCTCTGTGGGAAGAGATCCCTTTTCCAAGAAGCTGGGGGTGAAAACATGCAAAAGCGACAAACCCAATGCAGCTCTATTATTTTGACTATTGGGGGGAAAAAATTGTAGCGTCCTCGACAGTTATTCGTTTTCAGTTTTGTTTTTTTCCTTTTAGCACAGTAAAAAATGCAAATGTAAGCAAAGCAGATGCTGGCACGTTCAGCTGAGCAGATCCCAAACACAATAGCGATTTTGGGTAAAGCTCCCAAATGCAGCTTTTCTCCAGCTTGAATAAAGCAGCGATTCCATAATTAATAATTGATGGAATAATTGATCACCACCACACAACTGGACAGGATGCCCTATTAAGCCTCAGTAAATATTTTTCATCAGATTAACATTCAGATAAATGGGTAATGTAATAGGCAGCAGGAGAAGTCTTATAAAAGGAGGCAGCTCTATCCCCTTTCTTCCACTTTCCTCATTTCCTAAAATTTGCCCCTTGCCGTTCTCAAATGTCAAAAAGACAATTAGGGCAAATGTCATTTGACATCCTCCAAGCAGACAATTTTCCAAAAGGTGGGCACTTCCATCACCACATCTGCAGATCAGGTCATGTGCAAAGAGGCAATTTATTACAGAAACATCATCAAAAATTCCCGCAGAATCGGAAACAGGCAATTCCTTTATGTAACATCGATTGATCGCTGTACCAAATGCTCTGTGATTGAGCTACCAGTGTTGTGGGCAGCCCTTTGGCTTGTTATAAATTGCATCTATAGCAGAGACTCGCTTCAGAGTATCACCTCTATATATTCAGGCAGCATTCACTTAATCTCAAACTTCAAATTAATCTCTGATCTTCAAATGTGCATCTCCTTGACAGACTTGTTTCATTTTTCCCCCAACCCCCACAATCTGATTTATACCAAGCCGCTGGGTTACACTTCATACAGCACTCCTGGAGGGAAGGATGCGATGGTTAAAGCATCGCTGGATTTATTCCGTTTTATGGGATTAGCCCATTCCGGCTCTAAGTCATCCCGGCAAGTAGGGACGGGGAACGCAGGTCTCGGCAGTGCCGCTCTAGCCCCGCTCCCAAATCTGAGGCTGCTCAGTGCGGTGCTTCACCCGCCGGCCCCGGGGAGCGGCTGCGGGATGGCTCCGACCCGGCCCCGCTCCGCACCGAGCGCTCCCGGAGCCCCGCAGAGCTCCGGGCACCCCGGAGCGGGCGCTCCGACAGCCCGACAGCACGCACCCAGACCTCGTAAACTCCGTCACGGCTTCCCCAGAGGGGCTCACCCGGAGCCCCGCAGCCCGGGAGGGCGCCCCGAGGGCTGCGACCGGAGCCCCGAGGTTGACCCCCCCGGAGGAGCGCACCAAAACCCCGCAGCCCCGAGGTCGGTAGCCCCGGGGGATCGTACCAGATCCCGCAGCCGGCTTCCTTCGAGGGGCTCGCAACCAGCCGGTTCCCCCGGCGGGGCTGCCCCAGACTCCAGCAGCCCGGGAAGCCCGGCCGGGCACCGCTCGACGGCGGAGAGAGCCCGACGCCCCCCGCCCGGTTCCCGGAGCTCCCCCCGCCGCCCCCGGGGCGACCTACCTTTCCGCAAAGAGTACAGCAGGAAAAAAGTTACCAGCCACATGCCATAAAGAGCACCTGCGGCCCCGGGCTGCGGCGCAATTGCGGGCGGTGCGGTGCCGTGCGGTGCCCCGGGTGCCGCGCTGCCAGCCCGGCCGAGGTGCCCAGAGCCCAGCTCGCAGCCGCTCCTCCTCCTCCTCCTCCCTCCTCCCTTCTCCCGGCGAGTGGCGTCGGGAGGGTGGGCCGGGCTCCCGCGCACTCCCCGCCCCACAGCCCCCGCCGAACCGGGATGCCCTGCCCGGGGTGCTCCTCTTACCCCACACCTTCTCCCCTCGGGGATGCGCTCCCCACTGCACCCTCCCCCAGCCCGGTGGGCTCGCACCTGGGCAAACATCCGCGGCTGTCCGCAGGTGCCCCCCGGGGGTCAGCGCCAGCCGGGCTTTGCCGGACACACTCCATAAAGCCGAGCTTCCAGCCCGGGGGGGGCTGGAGCTCAGCCACCACTTCCCCCACACCTCCATCTCCCGCAGAAAGGCGGATTGTCCCCTGGGTGAGCCGTGTCCTGGCCGCAGTAGCGTGCCACAGCCACCTAAGAGGTGCCACTAGCAGCTTTCCTCCTCCTGGACACCTTCAGCACCCTGAGGACAGAAATCTGGTCTTGACAACACGAACAGCCCCAAACGGTGCTGCTACTCTGTCAGGGGACATAAGAACAGGGCCTGGCAGTCTTCATTACACATGCATCCCCTTCTATCCAGCAAATAGCAAATAAATAGTAGCTAATGCTTCACTTCGGGGTGTTATTTATCTCAGGCTTAATTCGAGCCTAGGATCTTACTCCCCAAGACTTAGTCGCGGCAAAGCTAATTTGTCTGGACCATTAGAGCAGTTCAGAATGTCTTTTCTTCAAGTGATTATAGCAGGTTTTCTTTGCTTTCCAAAACAGCCTTTCCAATCCCAATTTGTTAGAAAATAAACAGAAAGAAAGATTGAAGCATTCCAATTTCCAACAACATAACAAGTGGGGAAAAAACCACCAACAACAAAAAACAAACCAAAAAAAACCCAACAACAAAACCCATCACATCATGTGCTGATTTTTAAAAATGCACTGTTTAGATCTGGTGGAAATCTATGGCCTTTCCTCCTCCTCCCTCTCCGAGGATGTGCTTCCCCTGCCTTGGTGCTGCTGAGCTCCATCACCACCGCCTGCTCAGCCGGTTCCCAGGCCGCCTCTCCAGCTCTGTCACAGTGCGTGGGTGTCCCCAACACACAGCCCTCCCACCCCTGTCCCCCACCCCCCTCCAACCCCCCCCCGTTGCTGGCTGCTGGCTCGCTCACACCCCGGGCCGTGCCACCGGCATCCCGAGAGGCGACAGAGCAGCAGCTGCTGCACACCCAGCGCCCACGCATCCCTGTAGGAATTGAGGTGCATTTCAACTGCCACCTACGTCCCTGTACAGATGTTAGCTGATACTTAGCAAGGAAATTTGTATTCAGGCCCATACCCAAGGTAACCAGCAAATCCCAGGCTCTGGGGACCCCCAGCCACATGCCAGGATCTGTCCCCCTCCTCCCCAGCAGCTGCTGCAGGATGGCAGCACCGGCCAGCCTGCTAACAGAAACGCTCCAGACACAAAAACGCTACATTATTTCGCTGCCCGGCACACAATGTGCTGGACTCTTGATGGTTTCTGCCCTCCTACACTCAGCAGCAAACAAATCGGGGGGTTAAGGGCTGGCAGGAGGGAGAGGGGTGGCTGGCGGGACACTCCCTGGCACAGCACCCACAGGGCCCCCCAGATCTCCATTTGAGGCATGTGTGCAGGGCGAGTAAATGCTACTCACAGGTTCATTTGTAGCTCCCTTAGCTGTTCAGCATCTCCAGCAAGTTTCCTCAGCATCCCCAGCACAGGGACACAGCCTCCACACAGAGCACTAACCTCTGTGGAAGCAGCACACGAGGAGAAAACAACTACAGGCTGAGAAGGTGCATCACCATCTCTGGCTCACACTCGGGGAGCCACAGCAAGCCTCTGACCTGTTTGAGCTGTTCACTACAGCCCCTTTTCCTCCCCCATGGATTGCTCAGCCCAGGCCATTTGTCAGCCTTCCATGCCCAGCCGTGCAGGTCTGGCAGTGGCAGTCAGGCAGCCAGGCACCCTCTGGTGCTGACTCCTGCCAGCCCACACCTGCGACTTGGCTCCTGCCCAGGAACATCAGCCATCCCACATCTGAACATGCACAGGAGGCTTTTGTGCATCTCCTTTGCATGAGCTCAGGAAGCTGGTACCCTGCTAGCATCCATCCCATCAGCTCACCAGATCTGTGTCTGGTGCTTCACACAGCTGGGATCATCACATTAAGTATTCGGGCAGCACTGACCTGCAGTTTGGCACGAGAAAGGAAGCTCCCAGGAAGTGAGGCCAACCCTGGCACTCTGGGAGAACAACATCTCCCATTCCCTGCAGCCACTGACCTGTTCTCAGGGAGCCAGAAACCTCCTAGACCCAGCAGCACACCCAGCTGCACAGGTTAACTTCATAACAAAGAATTATTTCCCTGGCCCAAACACCACAAAAAAACAGAGGAGACACTCAAAGGCACAGTTCTGAGGCTCAACAGGCCTCCCCCTTGGAGAGAAGGGACCCTCCCCTACAGTGGGGTCTTTCCCACAAATAACACTGCACACCCCTATAACCCAGGCTGCCTCCACTCACCAACCCACCCTGGCGTTTATCCTGGCTCCAGGCAGCATTTACCCTGAGCTCCAGGCCCCCCACCCGAGCTCTGGGGGCTACGGGGGTCCCCCGTGCTCCTGCACCTCGCAGCCAGCCAGCTACTTTTCCCTAAGGAGAGGGGAAAAGCTTTATTTTACACTAACACGCAGGAAACCGCCTCCCATCCAAGCACGCCGAGGGGCCCTGGGGCAAACGGCCCAAAAGGAGGGCCCGGCAGCCCCCCAGCTCCGGTGTCTCCTGCCGGGACACTCCCCGTCTCCCACTCGGCACCGTGCCCTCGGCCGCCCCCCCGGACAAGGTCCCCGGAGGCCGCGGCCATTATCCCAGCAGGGCTACTTACCGGCACCATCCGGTCGCCACAGAGCGCTTCCTTCCCACGCGGCTACGGGCTTAACCTCACAGGACCTCTCGGGGGTGTCCAGCCGGCCCGCCGCGACCCCTTCTTATGGGCTGTGGGGCCGCCATGCTGCCTGCCCGACCCCACCTGCCCCTCCGCACAGGAAACTGTGTTTCAGCCAGGAGGGGCTGGGGAGCAGCTGGGGCTGAGTGCGGGAGCTGCACCTGGGCCAGGGCGGGCTCGCCTGCCCCCTGCGCCCCTCCACGGCACCCCCAAGGCTGGCCCTGTACCCGAGGGGGCAAACGTCCCCTCACCTTACTGCCGCCCCGCTCAGTGCCTCAGTTTTCCAAGTGGCAGCGCGCAGCGAGCGGCTGACCACGTGGAGTAAATGCCCCGACGATGGCGAGGGGCCCGGGTCAAGGGGGCTGGCAAACCTGTGGCCAGGCAGATTCCGGCAGATCAAGGTGTCCCAAAACGGGCCCGGTGGGTGGCTGGCGCTGCGTGTCCATAAGGAGCTGGAGAAGGGCTCCAGGTCCCCCAGGGCCAAGCGGGACCTCGTGCCCAGCGTCGGGGCTTGCTGCCGGCGCGGGAAGCCGGGATGCTCCGGGACTAAGGAAAAACTCTTCCCCGAGCAGGAAGCTGGATTTTTGCTTCCCCCTAGTGTCGCGTTCAGGGCGGGCGGGAAGCCTGGCTGGGCTGCGCCCGGATCTGTCCCGACCGGCTCCATCATCCCAGCACACGGGTGCCACGGGATTCCCAGCTGCCCAAGTGGCTTGGGAGCGCAATCTGGGGACACTCGTGGCAGTTTCTCCCGTGACACCGGGCAGTATTTCAGCATCCTGGGCTCTCAAGCCCTGCCTGGCTCTGGGGCAGCCGTCCATCTTACTGCGAGCAGTTCTTTCCTGATAAGTGCTGCTTTGGGGCATGTGCAACATGGAAATGAGGGCTGAAATACTATTTACTTAGGTTGGGAGGATAATTTAAGGCCGTGGAGCGCTGCTGTTTTGGCAAACATGTTGCTGTTGATGGATGCACTGCCTTTTCGGGAGCAGAACAAAGGGAGAACGAGGCGTGTGGCTGGCACCCCGCCAGCCAGGCCCCATCTCTCCACATCAAGTGTTCCTCTTTGGCTCCATTAGTCACCATTTGCTGCTCTCCTGTTTTAACTAATGAGGAGACATTTTGCATTCACATTTCCTCCCAGGCCACATGTGTCCCTGGCAGGCTGGGCGAGTTGAGCACCCTGGCTGCTGGTTCTGCTCCTGCCAGGGTTCCTCATCTCCTACATTCAGTCCTGGATTAAGCACAAGATCTGGCCAAGCCACAGCCCCTCTCCCTCCTACCTGTCTGTCCAGAGACAGGTGAAGCAAACAGGGAATGGCCGGTGCCAAGGGGGAGCTGTTTGGAACTGGAAGTCTGCCCAGAGGAAAAGGATGCTCCAGTTGTCCACAGTATTATTTACCCAATCCCTTTTCTTTCACAGGAAAGGTTTACTTGGGGAGGATTAATGGCTCAAGGGACTGCAAGAGAAATCCTGTGAGACTGCTGGGTTCAGGGGTGTAGATGAACATCTCAGCACAGACAGGTCACACTTCCCACTCATCACTGAATGTGCTTGTGCCTTTCCTCTGCTCCTGGCTCCATCCTGGAGGGGCACATAGCTAAGCTGCTCACTGGTCAGCTCTGATACCAGCCTGGCCTCCAAACGTCACCCCCAGCTGCTGAGCACCCTGACAATGTCCCTGACCCGTGGCCGGGGGTGCACAGGGCTGTGTGGGTGTGTGTGCACACGTGGGTATCCACAAGCCATGCAGAATAATGCTATTAATGCCATCTGGTGCCGAGACAGAGATCCCCCTGTGCAGGGAGCCAGACACAGCTTTTCACTCCCCCTAATCTCCTCCCTGGGAGCTGCAGGGGCTCTGTCTGCAGGGGGACAGGCACCCTGAAGGGCATGGCTGTGCCTTGAGCCCTGGCAAGGCCGGGCACTGGGAAAGAGGTCTTCATTTAATTTCATTCCCTGTCATCTTATTTAATTCAGTTTCATTTTCTGGCTGCCTTCCTGGTTTCTTTAGCTCCTTTTTTAAGGGGACACCATGGCACTGCACCCCTTGCTGTTGAGGACTGGAGTTGGGAGTAGGGAGCAGGCAGAGCTCTGCTGCCAGCAAACCCTGCATCTTGTCTGCACCGCTTCCCAGGAGAGCTTCTGCCCCTGCCAAAGGTCTCTGGTTCTTGTTCGAGCTGTGCAAAGCTGCCATGAGTCTCTATTAGTGGGTCAGTGTCAAGTCAGAATGATATTTCCAAATAATCTCCTTACTGGGTTAAATAAGCACCTCCGATTAGACAAATTGCATGGATTTTGTCTAATAACCTTCCTCCAGTTAATCCTATTTTCCTGTCAATGCCTGACCTCGACTGAAGCCCACATGGACCAGGTGAGATGGTTTCTCCTCTGCCAGCAGCACCGGGATTCTCAGGCTTCCAGGACACCAAGCAACACTGATTTAAGCACTCAGGGGGCTGCAGACTCAGAGAGGGCTTCAGGTCCAGAGCAGACCCCCCAACCCGAGCCAGGCAGGAGACCATCCCCATGGCATCTGGCTATGCTGTGACCCCTGCTCTGCCTGCTCAGGGTGAGCCCAGGCATGCCACGGCTGCAGGGGAAAGGGGCAGGTGGGATTGCCAGAGAGTTTTGTTGCTTTGTGGTTATTTTTAAAGGGCTGTTTTCATTTCTAGGCTGAGAAACCACAGAGCTGGGTGCAGCATCCCAGCCCATCCTTGCCCGAGAGGATGCCTGGATAAAGCCATCCCAGAAGCCCACACAGACAGCACATGCAGCGGGTGCAGGGCAGGGCTGCAGACCCCTCCCTGAGTGCCCCAGGGGAGGGCATGGGTCACAGGATTTGGGCACCCCCAGCCCACATCCACGCAGGCCCTGGTGCTAACCCCACCCCAGCTGCTCGGGGCCCTGGGTGGGTGGAGGAGGCAGCGGAAACCTTTCCTGGGTCAGTGCTGGAAGGTGGCTGCAGGGCAGAAAAAGTCACTGGTGCCTGGACAGGAGAGTGGGCGACTCAAATGCCTCTGGCACAGAGCATAACCTCTCAGAGCTCCAACTTTATTAGCCAAGAAACTCTTGCAGGATCTAACCAGAGGGGAAAGCATGAGGGCAATTTGTGTTCCAGCCTTGCCTGGGGTGAGCAGGGTAATGGATCCACTGGAGCGAGGTAAGGGGTGGCCCTTAGCAAGGACTCCTCTGCTTGGGATGGAGCTCTGCTTCCACAGTGGTGTGGCAGCTCTGAAAGCAGAGAGGGGGTTACAGAGGCATGGAGGTTCAGCACAGACACAGATGCTCTCCTCCTGAGACAAAGCCCCAATGAGATACTGCCCTGAAGTGTGGGTACCTGGAAGCATCGGGGTGCATCCTCCTGCACCCTACCTGCAGCTACGGGTCGTCCCCATTTCCTTGCCTGTGGAGCAAAAAGCGAGGGCAGAGGTGTTACCCTGGGATGGGAGGGAGTGTGAGCCCAGAACCTGGCCAGCCCTTTCAGCTGGGCAGGAAAGCTGAGCCTGCCTTCACACCGTGCAATACCCACCTCTTCTTCTTCCCTCCACAGTGGAACCGCTGGCCTGGGGGCAAGAGGAGCAACTGAGGTCTTCTGTGTCTGGAACATTCCCCCCAACACACCCCATCCCACCCAGCCCCCAGAGCTGCCCTGGCCACAAGAGCCCTCTCAGGTGTCTGTTCTTCTCCTAAAGCTGCTCCCACAACTTTTCTTCTCCTTCTCCCCAAGCCCAACATCACTGGATGCAGCTGTGATGCTGCGGCCACCCTGTAGCAATACAGGGAAGAGTCACTCAGCACCGGGTCTCCCCACAAGCTGCCCAGGTCTGAGGGCTCTGGGAAAGCTGCGCTCTCACTCTGGAAATGTCAGAGTTTTCCCTGCTATTTTTAATTAGTGACCTTCCCTCCGAAGCCCTGGCACTGGCAGGGAAATGCTAAATGTTTACGTGGTCTCCTTCCCAACTCACTCCCTGCTGGGAGCTCGCCTAGAGAGAAGTTTCCCAGGCACCTTGGATGGTGGGGCAAGGTCTGCAGCCCCTAGCCCCACCACCCTGCCTGGGGTGAGGGGGCTGGCAAGCAGAGAAAGGGCCACACAGAGGGGACAGAACCAAGGGAGGCTTGCAGCTCACCCAGAGCACTTACTGAGGATGACGAGGAGCCCGATGACAAAAGCCACGACAGCGAAGATGAGGCCCCCGTTGCGGATGGTCTCGTAGTCTGGGGAGGAGGAGAGGAGACCCAAGCCAGCATCAGCACAAGGCTGAGCCCCCAGCCTGAAGCCCCCCAGCCCTGCCCATCCCCCTGTCCCCAGCACACGCTCACCATAGCTGAACCTGTCCAGGCCCTGCTTGGGCACTTGCTCTGGAAAAGAGAAGAAACCCAAGTGAGAACCAGCGTCTGGTCTGGGGGTGGGCACCAGGACGAGGAGATGAGGTGGGATCAGGACAGAGAGCTGCAAGAAAGGACTCTCTGGTTTCCCTACAATGTAGCCGAGCCAGTAAAGAATTCCCAGATTCCTGTTTTTCGCCCCAGGAGGTTTGAAGCTCACAGTGCACTGGCAGGATGTCTCAGAGCCTCTCAAGCTCCTGGTGAAGGGGCAGGAAGGGATCCATCCTGCACTGTCTGCAGCAGCAGGTTGCTATTTGCTGAGGCTGTGCCGATGGCAGAGCTGCTGTCACCGTGTCCCCAGGAGCTGCTGCTGCCCACAGGGCTCAGCGATGGCTCTGTACAGAGCACTCAGCAACCCCTCCAGCTGACACCATGCCACAGCAGCAGCAGCATCCTTCTGACATATGCGTGCCACTGCTCCAGCCACCTTACCTGGACACTTGTCCCTCTGCCAGGAGCTGTTTGGAAGCAGAAATCCCCCTGAGAAGCCAAACACCAGCTGGCACCAATGTGCAAGAACCCTGGGTGCCATCCCTGCAGCTCCCCTGACCCTCCCCATCCCCAGATTCCCCCCCATCCAGGATCCTGCCTGGACCAGCGACCACGGAGATGAACCCATGAAGGCATCTGCCCCACAGGGAAGCCTCTTTTTGAGGGGTCCCAGCAGGGTGCCTGCTGGCCACCCAGCTCCTGGAGCACCCTTACCGTCACCCATCGTGTCGGCGTTGTTGTCCAGCGGGCTCCTGGCTCTGGGAGTGGGCACCCACAGGAAAGAGCATTAATTGGGAGACAAACCTCATTAAACATTAACGGCTGGGGTGTAATGGTTATCGCAGTCACGAGGGGAGGGAGGCTCAGCGCTCCAGCCCGCCTTTGGGAAGGAGGCCCAGGAGGGGAGGGCAGGCTGGGCACCCACCGTGCCAGCTGGTGGGGAGGGCTGGGCACCCCAGGGCTGTGGGTGTCCCTGTCCCAGCTGGGAGCAGGTGGCACGCCCTCCCTTTGTCTCCCAGGCCAACTGGGCTTCACCTCCCACTGTGTGGCAAGCCTGGGGCCAAGGGATGGGCTGGGGGACAGGCTGCCACTGCTTTGTGCTGGGGAGCAGTGGGAAACATCCCATCCCCAAAACGGCTGGGACAGACTCTCCCAGCCCATAGGCCAGCATCCCAGGGGACTCTGCATCATAGTGATATCCACAGTGCATCCCATCGCAGGCTGGGGTGGGTAGTGGGATGCTGCACCACTGGGGACTGTGCCTGGTGACAAGGCCAGCTGCCAGGGGGGGCTATTCCACCCAGTTTGCTGTAATCTCACCATCATCACACGCCTGAGCCCGTCAGCCCTACAGTGACTGGGGGAAGCCAGTCCCAAGAGAGTGATCCCCACACCATTCCCAGGGCTGGCTCCAGGAGCCCTTGGCAGCTCAGCTCTGGCGCCACGGGGTGAAGCCAAGCCCTGTGGGGTGATGTGTGGGGCCATGCTGCTGTCACAGCACTCAGCATCCCCCGCAGCCAGCGTGCCAGCGGCCACCACACAAGGTCCCAACAGACTGAAGGACAAGGGGGCTCTGTGCTGGCACCCCTCGGGGCTGCAGGGCCGGGCTCGCTGCCCAGGTGCTGCCTTCACACCGTCTCTCTCGGGCTTTTGTTGAAACTGCTGCTGGCTGCAGAACAGAGCGGGGCAGGGAGGGGGCTTGGGCTGTCCCTGCTGCCTGCACAAAGCCCATCTGTGCTGCCTGGGGACATGCTGCCCCTGGTCCCCTGTGCCCCAGCCAGGCTGCCAGCACTGCCCGACACAGAGGGACAGTATATGGGACTCTGTCCCCTGTCTCACCCAGCAGAATCAGAGCCCGTGGCTCCTGTCCTGCTCCCTGCAGCCTTTCCCTCCTGGAAAGGTCACAGCCCCGGTGACAACACTGCCAGGCACTGAGAAAAACCACGTTTTCCTCCTGTGTCTCTGCAGGTCAGAGCACAGACCACGCCAGCCCTTCAGCACACTCGCCCATTTAAAAGGGAACACAATAGCTCAGTTTATTTTACACCAGTCAGGGTTTGGCCATTTCTACACACCACAGGGGTTTCTTTGTTTCGTGTTAACACCGACAGCACAACTACAGACAGCACGGGCACTGCGACGGGGGGACAGGCACAGCACCGACACTCTGGGGCTGGGCTGCCCTCTGCAAGGGCCACCAGGACAGGGAAGGACAGGGGCACCAAGACACGGTCTCTCTACCTCCCACAGATGGGACAAAGCGTGCTCGCCGGGACCACTGAGGGATGCAAAGCACACAGGGACACAGAGCAAGGTGACCACGGGGTGGGCATGGCAGGAGCCCCTCTCAGCACCACTCTGGAGCACAAGAACCACTCCCCAGCTCATGGCCAAAGCTCCAAGGTGTTTTGGAGCAGCCCTGGGCATCCCGCAGTGTGGCCCTGGCTGTCCTTGCCTTGCCAAGTGCCCAAATCAACCCCCCATCCCCAGCTGTGGTTTTGTGTCCCCACAGGCTTGGGGCAGGGGACAGACCCACAGGTTTGCCTCTGACCCATGAGCAGACACAAGGTGACAACAGATTCCAGGCTCAGGTCCTCTGGAGCTCACAGGTACACAGAGCTCCAGAGCATCGCTGGGGAAAAGGGGTGACAACACGTAACCACCACAGGACAACACACAGCACTGGCACAGGTGGCTGTGTCCCAAACCATGGCACAGGGACAACAAGGCATTGGGAAGGACAGGGAGCACCAAGAGGAGATGCCACTGCCCCTTCCCTGCTGGCGACAAGCAAGGGCAGGATCTTTATTCCTGCCCCTGCTTCTCTTTAGCCCTTGCAGAGCATGACCTGCCAGCTCCACAGCTGCCTGGGGGGCAGGCAGAGCAGGGCCACAGCTGCACAGCCACCCTCTCTCTCTCACAGTGTCCCCGTGCCAGGGGATTTCACTTGCTTTTCTGCCACCACAGCATTTCCTCACGTTTGACACAGCATCCCACACAGACAGCATGAAGCATCCCACACCTCGGGCACTGGAGCTGCGGGATACCCCCCAGATCACCCTCCCTGGGGCTGGGGACACACAGGAGGATTATTGCTGAAAGGGCAACGTGTGACCCAGACCCACACCGGGCAGAACCTGAAAAGCCACGGGGCTGGTCCCCGAGCCCTGCCCAAAGCTGGCCAGGGGGGAAGCAGGAGCCTCCAGCTCTTGGGAAGGGTCGGGGGGACATCAGGCTCTGCTGGAGAAGGCTCCCTGCCCTGCAGCCCCTCCACCCTGCCCTTGGGGGCTCCCGTTCCTGGGCTCGGGGGTCAGAGCCCGCCGGTTGTACACAGCCCAAACTACACGCACAGCACGAGAAAGGTGAAGAGAAAGTCACTATTACAACATCAGCAAGGAGGGGCCCTAGAGGCAACGATCATCTCACATCAAGGTTACACACCACCGGAGGCAGAGAGGACGGTGAGCGGAGTTTAGTCGGGTTAGTACACAGAGAACCGGCGCTGGAGCACAGAGGGCAACACAGACACAGCAGCTTCACATCTCCTCAGAGGGACCTGTTGCTGCCTTCTCAGCTTCCTCGCAGGCCACTGGCACCTGCGGTCCGAGCATCTGTCCCGGGTCTCTGGGTCTGCCAGGGAAGGAGAGCAGAGGGTCAGACCCCCAGCAGCACAGACCCCCAGCAGCACAGACCCCCAGCAGCACAGACCCCCAGCAGCACAGACCCCCAGCAGCACAGAACCCCAGCAGCACAGAACCCCAGCAGCACAGAACCCCAGCAGCACAGAACCCCTGCAGCACAGACCCCCAGCAGCACAGAACCCCAGCAGCACAGAACCCCAGCAGCACAGAACCCCTGCAGCACAGAACCCCTGCAGCACACACCCCATGCCCTCCACCAGGGAAACAGAAGAAAACCCAATGCAATAGAAGGGAAAAGCCAGGCAGGTGCTCCCTTTCCCTGTTAAGCTGCCCAGGCTCACAGTCACCCCCATGCACAGCTCTGGCTGTCCCCGGTCCCTGGTGCCACCACCCCACAGCCCATGGACTCACCACATGGCTCTTACTCAGTTCTCAGCTTTCTGTGCTCCTGTTGCTGCAAAGGGAAGAGCAGAGCAGGTTGCAGCACCTACCTGGAGCTGTAGGAACAGCCACAGAGTGTGCAGGATGTGGGACAGGCCACCTTACCATTCGAGGTGATCAGGGTCTCAGCCTGAGCCTCCTCCTCCCCTGGAGCTCTGCAAGGAGAAGAAGTGCTCAGTGAGTGGTGGGACCTGCACCCCTCTGTGTGGGGCACCAGGCAGCCCAAAGGGATGCTCCAGGGGTGCAGCCCCTCTGCCAGCTGCTGGAGGGAGCCCAGGAAGAGCTGAGCAGCTCTCAAGGGAGATGTTCCCCACACTCACCTGGGCTTCTGGTTGAAACTGCACCTGCACCTTCTGCCTGCAAGGGGAGAGAAACACCGTGAGTGTGGCCATAGTGGAATGGGAAGGACCTTTCCCAACAGCCACCCCAGCACCTGCCTGGTCCCCAGCTTACTGAGTATAAGGAGGATGCCAACAATGAACAGGACCACAGCAAACACCAGCCCACCGATCCTCAGGCTCTGGTAATCTGTGGGGAGGAGACATGGGCTTAATCCTGCTGGGTCAGGGAAGGGGGCAGCACCCAGGAGCGTGGCACGAGCAGACATGTCCCTGACAATGCACCCATCCCCATGCCCAGCAATGCTCACCATAATTAAAGGGGTCATCTTCTTCCTCCTCCTTCTCCTGGGTGGCCACTGGAAAGCAGGAGACATGGGGGTGATGTGAGTGAGCCTCCTGACTAAGCCTCCACAGCCCCACACACTGCTCCAGCCCCTATGGACCAGCAAGGGACTGTCCCCCAGCCCTCTCCTGTGCCCCCACCCAGGGGAAATGGTTGGTACCTACCATCTGCCAAGGTTGTGGGCACCAGCAGGGAGCACAAGAAGATCAGTGCTGCCTCCATTGCTGCTGCAAGAGAGGGGAGAGGCAGGCTCAGCACCCCAACAGTGATGAAGGGCACAGCCACAGGGCTGGGGTGCATGGGGGGGCTACAGGCAACCCACCCCAACTGTGTAGGAGGCAGGGCTGCACAGCACCCATGGGAGAAGGAGCCAGGCTGGTCTTGGGAAATGGCTGGTGCTGCCCCGATGGGACATGATGGATTATGGTGGGAGCAAAGAAGGGAAAGAGCTTGGGTAGACAGAAAAAATTTTGGGGAGTCTGTGGTACATGTTCCACCACCTCTGCACCGCTGGCTCTGCTCCTGGCAGGAATCTGGGTGCAATCTTGAGGTTGCACTGCAAGCAATGGGGCCAATGCAAGGGCTGTGATCTCTCCATCAAGGTCAGTACCATGCCCTTCACCCAGAGCATACTTTAATTTGTCCCAATTAGCATAGCAATTACAGCGTGTTCCTACAATGAGGCCAGCAGCTCTGGTGGGACATGAGCTCACAGCCACACTTGCCCTCCCTGGCTTCCCCTTGGCAGCAGCGAGGAGAGACCACAAACACCCTCTGGTCCCCCCTCACAGCCTTGTCCCTGCCCCAAAGCATCCGAGGAGCGGGCTGGGTGTCCATACATGGTGCAGGAGCAGGCAGAGCTTGTGCTGGCACAGGAGGGAAAGGGGTTATCAGCACCCTGCACAGCACCGATAGCACCGAGTGCTCCCGAGCTGCTGCAACTGGATTAGTGCTGATAAGGAAGGGGCCCTTGACAGAGCAGGAATTTAGCAGATCCCCAGCATGCTGCTCTTCACCATCTCCAGAGCCTGACCTGATTTGGATGCAGCCTCCAGCCCAGCACCCGGGTGCTCCCAATCCTGCTGTGCTGGTCCCCAGTGCTGCTGTTGGGAACCAGCTCCTGTCGAAGGTGGGGAGCATGCCTCCCCAGCCCCATTTATTCATGGGAACAAGACATGTCCCGTGATAATTCCCCTCTTTCCTTCCCCTTCCATGTCTTGTCACTTTGAAGGTGTTTCCTCTGAATGCAGGAGGGTTTCACCTCCCTAACCCACAGCTGCCACTGCCACTGTGCAGCGTGGGGCCAGGCTGGAGCTCCCTGTGCCTCCAGGAGCCCCTTCATTTGCTGAAGCACTTAATTGTGGGTAATTACCAGGTCTTAGAAACATCTACAAAGAACCCAACATCTGGTGATACAGTAACTTCTAGCTGCACATTTCTCTATTTTTTTTAATCTTGCATCCTTTATCTATTTACTGCCAAGGCTGCCAGAGCAAAATCGATGTCATTACCCAATATGTGGGAGCTGTGTGAGCACAAGGAGATGCAATACAGCACATGCCATTGAGGGATGAACGGCATTAATTGGCTCTTGCAGCATATTAATGACGCCTTTATTTTTGAACAAACCATTCATCAGATTTTTACTGTTATTTTGCCGTTATTTGAATACTATTGCAGCAGCAGCTCACCGGGGAACACACTCAGGGAATTTTGCATTATTCCCACCCATCCCTCAGCCCTGCCATCCCAGTCAAAGCACTGGGAACCTTCTCCCCGTCGGCCACAGCTCCCGGAGCAGCTCTGAAGAGCAGGAGCCATGTTGCTGGCTGCCCGGGCGCGTTTGCAGCACAAACAGAGGCAAACACCTCCCAGCCCCGACACCCAGGGAGGGCTCTGTTCCCCTTCTCCCCTCGGCAGAGGCACCGGGCCAGCCCCGGGGCCCCCTGAGCCCCAGACGTTGTTTCCCATCCTCTGCTTGGTTTTTGGCTTCAGCGCAGCAGCGATCGCTTTTCCGCCGAGCCAAGCACACACATATGTTCTTTGTTTTTCCAACTCGGTTCCTAAGATTCACACACTTCCGCACACTAAAACTTATCTCTGCAGGAGTTAACCATCGGGACTGGCAGTATCCTTGCTCCAAAAACAAACATGGCATTCTGGAGTGCAAACGAGCCCAGCTCTCCTCCAAGGAAGCATATGCTCCGTGAAGCGCCACAGGTTTTTTGGGCTGCTTCAAGCTGGCCCACCCACTTTTCCATGAAGCTGCAATAAAGTGAGGAGAGCAAACATTGCAAAGGGTCTGCTGTCCTCCCTGCTCCCTGCCCTCCCTTCCTGCTGGATCCAGCTGTGCCTTTGCACAAAGGCAGCAGAAAAACAACAGCTGCCCAAGGAGAAAAAGCAGCCCTGAGCTGACCACCTCTGCACGGCCCCGAGTTGCCAGGCAGATATTGCCCTGGTTTCTCTCTGTTAGGGACACAAAGTTTGCAGCCACCAAAGCACCTGAGCAGCCACCCTTGCTGGCCTGCATTGGGCCCTGGGGTGCCCAACACACTTTGGTCCATGCAGGGCACAGTCACAGCTCTCTCCCAGCCTCCTGCTCCTGCATAATCCCTCCTCGTAATTCTGTGTGTCATTGGGTTAGTGAGCACGCCATGTGTGTCACAGGAGCAGGGGGAAATCCGCTCCCCTCCTGCCCTCCACAAGCTGCCCTCCACAAAAGGGCAAATCGCAGCACGGCGAGGCAGGTAAATCAGCTTTGAATCGCAAAGTCACGTTTTTCTCTTCGTTGCATTCCATGAATCTGCCCTGTCAAGCCTCTGCCATCACAGCATAACACCAGGCAGCTTCCTACTTCTGTCGGGAGTCCTCAGGGCATCTCCCGAAGATCAGACCTAGTTAAAATCTCCAGTTTCTGTGCAAAGCCCCCAAGACCATGACAGCAGCGCTCGGTTGCCTGGAGCGTTTCAGAGCGTGCATGTGTGAATGGACATTTCCAGCTATGCATGGATGTGCTCTTCTGCCATTTCACGTCAGCATCAATCTGGCTATTAATGTGCCTCTTGTTGTGCCTCCTGCTCCTAAATGAGAGAGAAGGAGAGATTTCCAGCCCTCACCATTCTGATATGGACAGCACTCCCCAAATTTGGTTCCGATTCAAAGGCTGACCGGGCAGACAACCAGGTTCAGAGTATGGCCCCAAAGCAGAGGACATTCAAAGGAAACCCTCTCCAGGAGCCCCAGAAATCACAACTTCAGCCCTGCTTAAGCTTAACAAGACTCACTTGGTGATCCCCAGGGACCAGCCCTGACTGGGACGATGCTTGCAAGAAGAGGTGATCCTAGGGATTGGCTGAACATGGTAAAGGGATGCTCTCTGTGCACCCTCACCTGCACCCAAGCACAAAACTTTCCTCCTACAGGGCTTCAGGCAGCCGCAAGCAACTGGTCCTAAAGAATTAAGGAGCCTCATCCACAGCTGCTCAGCCACATCTGGCTCACACGCAGCCCCCAGCCCACCCCAACAACACATATTTCCCCAGATGAGAAGCAGCAGGGATGGAACAGCCAAGCCAGCCCTTCCTTTGAGGCAAACCTCCAGCATAACAACTGCTGAGCTAATGGCCACCCAGCAGCTCCGGGGTGGGGAGAGCAGGCAGTGAGCCCAGCCCTGGGCTGTGGGGAGCAGCAACATCTCTGCCTTCCATCAGGAAGCTGCTGCTCCTCTTCTCTCCTTGTTTACTTAACAGATAATAGGTGCTATAAACCCAACGGGCATCCCTGCCTGGACAGCCCCATCCTCCCACCACACCCAGATCTCTCCAATCCTCACCACACACTGCCTGGACTCAGGGCTCTGTTGGGCATCAGCACGATGGGAATCAAACATGGGCAATCAAAAGCAGAGGTCACCTGCCAGGTCCTGGTGGCAGCAGAAATCCAGATCACCAGAAAACACTGAAACTGCAGGATGAGAGAAGCTGCTGGGAGCTCCCCGAGTCCTGGGGTGCCACGATGTGCTCAGCAGAGCATCAGAGAGAGGACATTTTGTCCGTTCTCTCCTTGGCTGCTGCCGTCACCCAGGAGCACTGC
Organism: Heliangelus exortis; assembly: GCF_036169615.1. Classification (NCBI taxonomy): domain Eukaryota; kingdom Metazoa; phylum Chordata; class Aves; order Apodiformes; family Trochilidae; genus Heliangelus; species Heliangelus exortis. The sequence continues at coordinate 1,032,980 of NC_092447.1, forward strand.
TGAGCACGAGCAGCAGTCCCTCACCAGGCACAGCCCTTGTCCCTGCCAGCACCGCTGTGGCCACACGGCACGAGGAGGGACAGCCGGGCGGCACAGCCCCTGCCAGCTCTGACTGCTCTGTGCTTGGGCAGTGACACGACAGCCACGGAGCTCGATGGTCTCTTTATGCTTTGGAGACACAAAAGCCAGCCTGAAAGGCAAACACAGGGGAACTAAGGACCCACAGCTGCCAGTTTGCTGCGCTGGGGAGTTGTCCTCAACTCCCAGCAAAACCCACGGTGCTCCACGATGCGCTGCCTGAACAGGTGAGTTTCAAAAAGGCAGCTAAAAGAGCCCAAGGTGAGCGTGAAGCAGGAGCAGCATGAGAGGAAGGTGCAGGCAGCCCCACACTTCGTGGGCTCAGTGTTCCTTGCTGGCAGGCCCAGGAACACGCTCTAACAAGTGGCCTGGCGCTCAGCCGCCGTGCTTCCCGCTGGCAGCTTTCCCTCCCGCAGTCCCCATCACTCCACCTCGGAGCCACGATCCTGCTGTGTGCTGGCAGGGGCTCTCACCCAGCAGTGAAACCACCCTGGGGGGCTCAGAAATCCCACCGGCACACACCAGCACCTTGGGCTCTCCAAAATGGTTGCAGAGGATGGCTTCAAGTCCTCATCCCCATGCAGAGGCTGTTCTCTCATGCTGCAGCACTTACTCACATCCACGCAAACCACCTGTCACTTTCCCACTCACAGAAATATTCCTGCAAGATCCGAGTTCCACCACATGGACCCTGATAGCTGTTTCTTCAGGAAGCACTAATTACTCACCCCCAGAGACACACGCTCATCCTCCTGCCTTCCCGGGATAAAGCACTCGACTGTTTACGTATCGCTACGGTGTTAGTAAAACATTTAACAACAGAAGCCAGGGAGCTGCCAAACGCTCGGAGAGGAGGATTCTGTCCCTGTTCCCCCCGACCCCCGCGCACGACAGAGCCCGGGAAGCCAGGGCGTGCCCGCGGTGGGCTCGGCAGCTCCGCCGGGGCATCCTTCCCAGCACGGGGGGCTGGTAACCAGGCAACTGGGGGATGAGGGAAACCATGGTACCCGCCGTTGCCATGGCAGCCGCCAGGGCCGGGGCTGCGGGCGGCCCGAGGCGCGGGGAGTGCCCCGGGGCAGCGGTCCTGGTACCGTGGGGCGGGGGTCGTGCCGCGCCTCGACGGCTTCCCCGGCGGAACCGGGCCGTTGCAGCCGAACTGGGCTGCACCCCCGAGCCGGGCACTCCCGGAGCCGGGGCATCCTCCCCGCAGCCCCCTCCCCACCCGCCCCCCCGGGGCTCCCCGTCGGCCGGACCCACCTGAGCTGAGCGGGCCGGGCAGGAGCGGAGCGGGCCGGGCTGTCGTGCCCCGCTGCTCCGGGCGGTGCCGGCTGGGAGCGGAGCGGGGCGGAGCGGCGCGGGGCCTCCGCACAAAGGGGAGGGGGCGGGAGGGGGCGGGCCGAGGGGGCGGGGGGCGAGCGCGGCTGGGGCCGCCCCTCACAACCCAGCGGTGCCTGTCCAGAACCCCCCCAAAGGGCCTGGAGCCCCCTGGACACGGAGCTGAGAACGGGGCGACCCTTTCCGGTGTGCCCCGACGGCTCTGCCCACCGTGCCCCCCCTGCCCTGCCCGGGGAGGCTGCTTTGCTCCGGGCCCCCCGCCGCATCAAGACGCGATGCACGCACTTACCCCAGGCTTCGAAACATGCCTTCCCGCGGCGGGGAGAGCGCCTGGACTCTGCCCCGTGTCGTGCAGAGGTTGCGGGAACAGCGAGCAAGCAGCATCCTGGGGGAGCTCCGCTGAGGGGAAGAGAAAATCCAGGGATCAGTCGGTAAACAGCATCCCTCGCCCTCTGCCTCCCAGGGCTGCAAGGCACAGCTAGGTGCGGGGATACCACCGGGCTTAAGTCCCCTTGCTCAGTCAGAGCACGGGAAGCACAAAAAAGGGACCCTTTGGGTCTTAGCTAGAGCAGGTCAGAAACCAGCACGTACTTCAGGAAGCGATAGGCAAGTGCTGTCTGAGAGGAGAGGAGAGGAAGGGCTGGAGCCACTGGTACAAACCTGTTCGGTGATGTCTGCACGGTGTCGGATGGGCTGTAGCTGAGTGCCAGGGGGCTCTGCTCCCTTTCAGGCCAGGCTGGCACACCCGAGTCTGCTTGGCTGCTGCTGCCACCCTGGAGAGCCATTTCTTCTTGAACAAGTACGTGAGCAGTGCTGTCACCACCGAGCTGCTTTGCCCCCTAAAAATTCAAATGCATCTTAGGTGGAAATCAGACGGTAATGGCACATGGCCATTGTACATTCATTTCCCAGTTTCCAGGAAAGTATAAAAAGAAAATCAACCAACACTGACATTTCAAGGCAATTATTCAGAAGGGTCAAGAGCTACAGACCACCACAGAGGAGCTGGACAACATCAAGTCTTCTTAATGCACAGTGATAAGATGACAAGTTACCCTGCAGTGAGCCAGGCAGGGATTGAGCACTTATAATCAAGTTTGGGGCTCCTCTGACCTTACCCACTCCTCAGCTGTTACCACCCACTGCACACAGAAAATATTCTGCTGCTGTGGTCATGGGAGTGCAGCAAGCTTGGGATCATGCAGCTGGCTGCAGCTGGGCATGCAGCATCCTCTCCTGCCTCTAGTTCTTTATTTACAGGCTTGCAAGGCACCGCTCAAAACAGGTAGAATCTAAAAAACAGGCATCATAATTTTAATTTTTTTTTTCCCCCGGAACAAACTCAGTAAATTAGAGGCTCCTCTGCAGAGGTGGGAAGGGAAGGGTCTGCTGTGTTACTCCCATGGAAGGAAATTGGCTCCAGCAGCTGCTAATGGTGAACATCTTCCCCACAGAGCTGGGGAGAACTGTGCCAAGCACTGGTCTCTTTTCTGGCAAAATTGGGACAAACCTTTTGCCGGTGTAATGTGGGCTAGCAGCCATGAGGCTGGGCAGGCAATGCTGATTTATGCTAATGAAGGGGCTGGGCTGATCTCCTCATGTAATTTGAGTCAATAGGAGCACTGCCAGGAGATCCAACAAGGGCGTGATTTCATCTCATTATGTGTCGTTTGTCTGACACCCAGGCAAGAGTCTCCCCCCTGTGCTCTCTGGGCAGCAAGGCCCTGGCAGAGGAGCTGCTGGCTCTCCACGATTTTTCTCTCCAAATTTGAGGTGTTTCCCTTCTCTTACAAACATTTACAAGCTGCTTGTTCGATGGCAATGCAGCCCTCAGCCTGGTGAGGGGCATGGGAGAGCCAGGCAGTGACAAAAGTTGTGTGGCTGCATCTGAACCCAATAAAATCGTCTGGCCTCAGTTATTCCTTGTGCTCCAGAGGGAATAACAAAGCAGAGGGCTGTGCTGGAGCTCCTGAGGAGTATTCCCTCGTTGAGCACAGCCAGCGTAGGCACTGCACAAGTTGAGTGACTCCGTGCCAAGCGATGATGTTACTGACTGTGGAAGGGAACCAATCCAAAACTCTGGGGAAAACATTTTTGTCGAGAAACATCATCTCTCAAACCATATAAACAAATCAGCTTTGACATAGCAGAACAAAGAGCTATAAAAGGAGAGTTTGGGAAAAACACCACTAATGGGTAGTAATTCACATGGTGCCCGCCAGACTGTGTTTCTGTAATCTGTGTTCCTTGGGGATGTTGGCCTGTGATTTCCAAAGCACACAGGGCTACAGAAAGAGGCCAGTCAGATGTGGGGCCACACTCAGCACCCCTTGTCTGGCAAGATGCTCCTGAGCAGGAAGCAGTGGTGCAAGCAGGGTGCTGAGCACAGGGGGCTGCAGGCTAAGGTCTGGGATTGTCACCTGCAGGTTATTTCCCCCTGAACTCACTGGGCAGCAATGACGTGATAAAGCAGAGTGAAAACAGCCCCACGGCCTCTTCGTGGGAGGCAGTCTCACCTGTGCACATCGTGGGAGGTTTCTGGGCTGCTTCTTTGAAAAGTTATTTGAGGTCAGGCTGACTCAGTGTTTCCCAAAAGGCAGCAACTCTCATTGTTTCGGTGCAGGTCTAGAGCAGCCGTCAGCACCGCCCCGTGCATTGGCACCTGCTCCCATTCCCTGGGGAGAAGCAGGTGCTTTCTGCACATACAGACCTGGGCTGGACCTGCTGGCCCAACATCCAAACACAAACCACAGCTCTCTGCCCCTGGCTGGGGCTGACTGCCTTCCTCTCCAGCCCGTCCAAAAGAGCCAAAGGCAGAGCACTACCAAAACGTTTATTGAGAAGAGCAGGGGGTGGCCAGGCACCCCGGGACCCCTCTACAGCTGAGCACACAGCTGAGGAGAGGAGCACAGCCTGGGCCAAGGGCAGCCAGCCCCGATGGCCACTGCCGTGGCCAAGGTGGGGATCTCCCGAAGCACCTCAGAGCATCCTCTGGGAGATCCAGGCACTTGTTTCCCTGTTCCTCTCCTCTGGCATGGAGGTGAGGCTGGCTACAACATCCCTGCCTGCCCAGAGCCGAGGGAGGAGGAAGAGATCCAGCACGGTCACTGCACAAAGAGCTGCGAGATCCAGGGGCTGGCGCTGCCGGGAGGGCTGGCTGCTCTCCATCACGCTGCTCTGCCGTGGCTTTTGGCTGCTGCTGGCTTCTGTCACACCTCCCTCAGCCACCCCTGGAGCACAGACAGGGCCCACGCCGCTGCCCAAATCCTCACCAGGGCAGGGAGGAGGTCTGAGACGAGCAGCACACGGTCCTTGGAGGGAGTGCTTGCTCAGGCTGGAGCCGTGGCATGGAAAAATACACCAGAAATTTCTCTTGCAGGGTGGAACATCCTCGACGAGGCGCTTCCTAAATGTGCCTGCAACCACCAGAGCAACCACTGCTCCTCCCCGAGGCGGCTGTACCTGCACCTGGCTTTGCTCAGCCCTCCCTGGGGAAACCAGAGAGCATGGCACCCAGGTACGGGAGATGCTGTGTGGCACACGGCGTGGCACACGGCCCAGGGCAGCACAGCCATGACCCAGCAGCATCACAGCCCTGGGCAGTGCCCTTGCCAAAGGTGCCCTGCTCCTCGCTGCCATCCGTGACCTCCCCCGCAGGATGGGGAGGTGCCAAGCAGCCCCTCGTGCCGCAGCCCTGCCAGGAAGCACTCGCAACACCCGTCCTCACACCTCTATTTACAGGAGGAACCACAGAGAGGGCGAGGGGCGCCGGCCAGCCGGCACGGGCTGCTGTCCCTCGGGGGTTCTGCCCGGCCACCACCTCCCTGGTGCTGGGCGAGGGCAGAGTCACTTTGGAGGTGCTGTATTGTCAGAGGGGGTTGGCAGCAGGTCCCTGCCTGCCCGTACAGTCCAGAGATGGGTGGGGGGATCCGCTGGTAGCATCCTGCCCTGGCAGCAACACAGAGCGGGGGCCGTGCTGGCCCAGGCAAGTGTCCATCCCAGCTTTAGTCATTCTCACTCTGCAAGGGAGAGAGGGGAGAGCAAGGGTGAGGGGCCAGGCTGGAGGGATACAGCCCCTCTCAGTGCAGCTGGGGCCTCCTGATGATCCTCCCTTCCCGAGCACTGCCCTGCCCAGCCACCTCACCTCCATCTTGCTGTATATCCAGCTGAGGAGCTTTGTCACACGTGTGTAAACGCCGGGCTTGTTCCTCTGGCCACATCCTGTCCCCCAGCTTGTCACCCCAGCCACATACCAGCGGCCGTTGTCCTCGCAGACCAAGGGCCCTCCGCTGTCACCCTGGCAGAGAGGGGCAGAGTGGTGAGGAAAGGAGACAGGAGGTGCTCCTCTGCCAGTACCGGGAGACACTGGTGTGCTGGAAAAGCAGGCAGCCCTGCTGTCCCCTGCCACCTTGCCCTGGCTCACCTGGCACGCATCCTTCCCTCCCTGCAAGTACCCAGCACACATCATCCGTGGGGTGAGGTAGCCCTCGTACACCTTGTCACTGTTGCAGATCTTGTAGTCAATCAGCTTTACCTCAGCCTCCCGCAGCTTTGGGGATGTGTTATCTGCAAGGCAGGAGGAGCCACGGGGCAGGCTGAGCCTCATCCTCCCCCCGCCACCCCCAGCCCTCTCCACAGCACCAAGGAGGCAGGGAGGGAGGAGGCTGGTATTTCTCCAAGGGCTTATTTCTGCAGAGCCACATGCCAGGAGGGCAACCACTGTGGAAACAGCCCTCAAACACAGCAGCAGAGCCCCACGAGCTGCTTGCGGAGAGCCGGTGTCCTCCCTCACCTTCGTTCTCCCGGGTCTTCCCAAAGCCAGTGATGAAGCAGGACCTGCCGGTCTGGAATCGCTGGCCGTGCATGGGGAGGCAGGCTGGGCGAACCTGGGCTGGAGGGACACATGATGAAAACCAGGAGAGGAGAGAGGGATGAGTCACTCAGGAGCAAAACAGCTGCTGCAGTCCCCAGCCCTACAGCCAGGGAGGAGGGGGGGAGCCCAGAGAACCACTTGGTGCCCAACCAGGCAGGGTCTCTGCCGTACCCCACACAGCCCACGGGCACAGTCTCTCTCCCCAAAACCACCATCTCCAGCCCAGCCTGAGGCGAGGGGCCCCACCTGAGAGTGTCAGTGGCCTGGAGAGCTTCATGAGAGCAATGTCATAGTCATCGTGATCGTCACTGTAGTTGGAGTTGATGATGACCTGGGAGACGGGGACGCCCTCCATGGGCTGCTTCAGATCCGAGACCCCACTGTACACCTTCCAGTCATCGAGGATCTTCATGCTGTTCCTGGGCGGGGAGAGGAGGGAACAACAAGCAGGGTGTGAGGGGCAGGCAGGGGCTGCAGGTGGGGCCCCCGGGCTGCATGCAGCACTCACATGAAGAAGCAGTGGGCTGCCGTGAGGACCCACTGAGCATCGATGATGGTGCCGCCGCAGATGTGGATGGGCCCGTACTGCACACTGACTTGCCAGGGCCATTTGCTCACTGAGGTTTCCTTCCCTCCAATGATCCGGCCAGAAATCCGCTGCCCACAGCCTGAAGGAGAAAGCAGGGCTGAGGGGTGGGCTCAGAGAGGTGAGCTCAGGAGGGGGACGTGCAACAAGAGAATCACAGAATCGCTCTGGTAGGAAAAGACCTTCAAGACTATTAACCCAACCATTAACCCAGCTCTACTGAGTCCAGTGCTAAACTGTGTCTCTGGGTACCACATCTCCACGTCTTTTAAACACCTCCAGGGGTGGTGGTTCAACCACCTCCCTGGGCAGCCTATGCCAGTGCTTGGTAACCCTTCCAGTGGGGAAGTTTCTTCTAAAATCTCATCTAAACCTCCCCTGGTGCAGCTTGAGGCTGTTTTCTCCCCACCCACAGGCACTGGGAGCCTGTGAGCACTGGGAGCTCAAAGGGGCCCTGGGAACACAGTCTTCATAGATTTTATTACCCACGGATTTATCTGGGAAACGCCCAATTTGCCCATCCCTGTGCAAAGAAAGGAGGGAAACACTCCCGAGCATGCACCCGCCCTCAGCCCCATGCCCTGCCAGCCAGACCCCTTACTGGTGCATCGGAGGGAGACGTATTTTCCTGTGAGACACAGTGAGCTGCAGGAGAGAAGAGGGAGAACGCAGCCTCAGCCCTCGCCCCACGGCACCAGGGCTGGGGCAGGGACAGGAGGTGACACTGCCTGGTACCTGTTGAGGCTCTGCTGGATGGTCTCTCGCTCCTCAGTCACCGTGAGGCTCTTGCCCGGGAAGTGCAAGGAAATGTACTCAGTCTGCGATGCACTGTGAGAGGGGAGAGCCTGTCAGGGTCCCTCAGACTGACCCCCCTGCCCCTCTGCACCCTGTGCCTGGGGGGACAGACTGAAACGCCCGGAGCCACGCTGGACACACAGCAGAAAAACACAATGCTGGGGGAAAGAGCCCGGTGGACCATGCACCCAACCAGAGCAACACCCAGCACCCGAGCAGGATGACCCATCCCCAGGGAATTACTTCTGGAACCCCAGCTGCCTGCAGGTCTTCCTGGAGAAGTTATCATCCCAGGCGCTGCTGCACACGGGCAGCCACTGGCTCTCAGTGCTGGAGTAGACGTGCAGCAGGGACTCGTTGGACGTGAAACGCACTGTGAGGATGGAGCAGGGGGGTTGGTGGTGCCCAGTACCCCGGGGGCCTCCCCACCTTGCTCTCAGCACCCCCAGCTCCTGGTGCCTCACCGCAGCCCAGCTCGTCACTCCTCTGGGAGCAGTCGACGATGCCGTCGCAGCGCACGGGGCCGTCCTTGCAGCTCTCAGCAGGCTCCTTGTACACGATGCCAGTCTGTGACCTCCAGAACATAACTGGAAGGAAGAGCAGGCTGGGGTGAGGGCAGGGCTGCTGAGAGGAGCTCGCTGGGGGTAAGGGTGCTGTCACCCAGGCAGATGGAGGAGGGCTGCCATGCGCAGGGGCTCTCCCAAACATGAGCCCACTCCTGCAGAAAGATGTCTCCAGCCCACCAGATGCTTCAAGACCACCAAATACAGCAGCTGAACTGCTGAATCCTGAGGATTAAATCGATTCCCCCTGCTTTCTGTGTCTGATCTGCCTACAGACTGAACTTTCTTTCATGGGTCCTGCCCCTAGCCCCACAACCCAGGGAGGGCGAGTATGGGTGCTGCTGGGGGTGCCCCACCAAAGGAAACCCAGGAGATGGAAAGGGGGTGCATCCCTTGGGACCACAGGCTCTCCCTTTGCCAGCCATCCTCCTCCTGCTTGTCCATCAGGTATCAGGAACACTCAGGGAACAGGAAGAGCACATCCCTGCCTACTCGCCTCTCAGGTTTCCCCGTAGCACTTCCCAGTGCAGGGTCCCTCAGCCCGAGGGAGCCCTGAGCCAACCCAAGCTGGGATCCCACTCACACAGCAGGATGAGGGCGACGAGCAGCACGATGAGTACGGAGACGCAGAAGATGAGCGCAAGCCGCCGCTGGCTCATGCAGGGAGCTTTGAACATGGAGGATCCTGGCAGCAGGGCAGAGGAAGGGTCAAGGGTCCAAAGGGACCTAAAAGATGTCTGGGAGCAGGACCATGTCTCGGTGGCATACCCCCATCCTGCCATGGCCACTGTCCTCTCCCTTGCCCAGGAACCCCCCAACACACCCCGTTACCCTGGTAACTGGTAACACCAGCCTGTGGGCACAGGGACCCACTCCCTCCTCACCCTAGGTGGAACCAGGGCCAGGGCAGCCAGAGCCCACCCTTGGCACCATCCTCTTACGTGTGCTCTCACAGGTCGTGCAGGCAGCCGAGGCCGGGCTGGAATCCGGGCTGTAGGGCTTGAAGCTGACACCGAGGACGTTTTCTTGAGGCTGGGGAGGTCGGACACCAAAGATGCTGCTGGCCGTGGAGGCATGGAGGCTGGGAGGGATACTACTGGGTGACGCCGTGGCCTGAGAGCAGAGGTGACCGTTACTGACAGCGACTGTTGCCCACCAGACAAATCCCCAGAGCTGCCATCCCCCTGCCCAGGCAGCTGGGGAGGCAGAGGAGCCGAGCTCCCCGGCACAGCTCCCAGCTCAGTCAGCATTTGTCACTGCTGGCAATGCCTCCCCAGTGCCACAAGCTGCACAGCAAGTCACCTCTGCCGTGCCTCTGCCTGGACAGCAAAGCCTGAGCCCTGTCCCGTGCAGGACAGGTGAACATTTTTGCTGTGGAGCTCTTCCCCTGGAGGTGGCTGCTGGGCAAACCTCCCAAAACGATGGCTTTGAGCAGAGCCGTCAGCCGGTTATTTGGCATCGGGTCAGTCATGCTGTGGCCCAGTTCCTCAGGGCCAGTGCCCCACTTTATGCATCTATCCTTAATTAGCCATTTGAAAAATACAGTGCAATTTCCAGCTGCTATTTAGTAATACTTAATAATCAGTGTTTTCCAAGCCCTGAAACGTCCTGCACCCTGGAATGCTGTTCTGCAGTTGTGTCACTCCTGATCCATGAATTTGCAGAAGAAAATGTATTTGTTTCCTTTCCTCAAAATACTGCTATTCCAAGCCCTCCATTACCTTAAACCAGACATGGAAACAAGGGCCTCTGATTTTCCTGAGGAGAGGATGGGTGTCTGAAGCCCAGAATAAATAAATGCTGCTTTCTGTGCCTTGTAAAATCTCAAGATACACCTTCAGCAAGAAGAAATGCTGCCATGCCTTACAGGAATTGCCAGAGCATCACCAGCCAGCACCCAGCAGTGGCAGCCTGGCCTGGGTTTGCCCTCAGCAGTTGCTTCCAACATCACCTCACTCCTCCTGCCTGCTGCTTCCTGGCAGGGCTCTCAGCACCATGCAGCCATGACCAGCACCCTTTGGACTATTGGGGCTATTTGGACTATTTCTGTCCCTACAGATGTCACTGTCATCCTGTAGAAGGGTCATCCATGGGAGAATGGGAGCCACCATCCTTTGGCAGCACCCACCCTCCTGGGGACCCCTTAGCAGCCCAGAGGTGGGTTCCAACAATCCCCTCGAGGAGTCCATCCTCGATTTTTAGCCCTGCACTTCCCTACAACCAGATACCATCCCCTTTCCCTGCCATGCCAGCAGGCAGCACCAGCTCTGCAACGGGCAGGGGACGGGGACCTTGGTCAGAGCAGGAGCCACTGGCTTCTCACTGGATTTTCTCACTCCTCCTGCTTCCTGCCGGGAACCGGGAGCCCTAATGAGGACGTCGGGAGCCTGCTCAGGCTCATGCTTTGTAAATCCGGCTGTGCCCTTCCTTGCAATGCGGTGGTGTAACTTCCTGGGCATTATCCCCTGAGTCACGCACGCCGGCGTGGCCACGCACCCTCCCTGCGCAGGCTCTGCCCCAGCCCGCGCCCCAAAACTCTGGGGACACGGCATCCCCGGAGCTGTGCCCCAGGGACCACCGGGTGCCACAGCCGCAGAGCTCTCAGGAGGCACCCGGGGCTCCTGGGAGGCCACCTGGCCACCAGCCCTGGCTAGTAGCGGGGTGCACGGGGCCACCCCCCGGCACAGCCTCCTCCCCCTGCCCGCGGGGCCGTGGCACAACCTCCGCTAACGCCCCCCGGCCATCGAGAGCCACCTCCCCGCTCGGTTTCTTGTTTCACGGCATCACCCACCCCTCCTCGCCAGGCCGCCAGAACGAGTCCAAATGTACTCAGCCTGCAGCCACTTTTCCCTACGCCTGAATTTGGCAGCAGCCGTGTGAGCGAGCCCAGAGGTGCCTGAGAGCCCGAGGGAGCATCTTGGTGTCTGCTGTGGGGCTGGCCAGGCACAGGAGCTCGGGAGAGCCCCAGCAGCGTCCCCACAATGAGGATGAGCAGTGACACTGGTGGGAGCAAGGTCTCACAGCAAGTATTGGACACTCACACTGTGAAACACCCCTGGGCATCATCCACAGAACCCATGAAACACCCCTGGGCATCCTCAGAAAGCACCTGTAATGGGCAAGAGAGCCCAGGCTGCAGCAGGTCCTGCCCCCCTTCTTTGCAGAAACAAAGAGCCCATACCAGGAGCCCTTCCTAGGAAAAGAATTTCTCCTGTCTATGTACAAATGAGACTTTTGTAAATAAATACCCAGGCAGTATCGTTTACCTGGGCATTTGTGTGCTAGCTCCACAGGTCCAGTGTTTCACCTGCCTCTTTCTGCAGCAAATGTAACCCTTCAGTTATCACAACAGCAGAATTAAAGAGAAACCTCTGAATTGCACTGGGAAACAGAGCCCGGCTTCACCAGTAAGCAGATGATGCTGGGTTGCTAAAGGATTTCTACCTCCACCATACAAACATCTCAAATTAACACCTAAAGTCACCATAGGTTAGATTGCTCTTATTCCTTATCAGGAAACACATGACCTTTCTTACACTCCAGTGAACTATTAGCTTCCTATTTCCTTAAAAGTCTGAAGTCCAAGCATTTAAATCTCATTTTCTACCACAGAAGCCAACAAAACTTTAACAACAGGTTCCCGGTAACCATCTGGTTGCTGTTGTGCAGCCACTGGAGCACAGAGCAAACAGCAGCAGCCTTTCAAAGGTGTTTCTGTTAAGGAGTGTGCATTACCCTGGTGAGCAAGCTACGAGTTCTGCCCACAAAACCTTTACTCATCCTTTGCTGGCTTTTGAGTAAAAGTCAGACCTGGAGCCATGCTTATCGCTTATCACTCACGGGTGGCTGCGGTTTGAAGTCTTTTTCTAACATCCTCTCTGCAAACGTTCTACCAGCTGTGAGAGCCTCAAGCACGCCTGAAAGTCAGTTGTGGGGAGGGGGAGCAGCACCAGATCCTTTCCCTGGCAGGAGGGACGCTGGAGACACACTGGGGACACACAGGGACCCCCAGTCAGCTCTGCACACCTTGTGCCCAGCCCAGGATGCTGGGAACAAGTGGATGGTGCCTGTCTGCAAGCCCAGCCCTTTGCTAAACCTGTCATGAGCATCAGCACCACATCAGTCCTTCTCTGCTCTGGTCTGAGGCTTTGAGGAGAACCGGGGAAAGCACCTCAAGCACAGAGGTTGGGAACCCCATCCCCCTTGCACCCTGAGCTGCCCCATACACTGACCTGCAGCTCCACTCCCCGCCGCAGAGGCAAAGCCCTCGGATCCATGCTGGCAGGGGGCAATCCCCAGGGGAAGGAGGTGCAGGCTGGGCCCGAGGCTCGGGATCTGCCGGGATGGGGAGGGAAGGCAGGGAAAGCAGCCAGCAGCCACCCGCAGTTTCAGGGAGGGAGCCGGAGCGGAAGGAGCCGGGCAACACCTGGGGTGTTGCAACCGGACCCGGGGCCCCGCGCATCTCGGGGGAGCAGAGGGACATGGCAGCTGCCCAAAACCTGGAGCATCGAGAGGGGAAGGAAGCAGCCCCTCTTAAGTAGGCTGGAAGGAGCTGCCTGATCATCCTTCCCCACACCAGCTGGCCCCACACCTTCCCTCTCAGGTGCTCACAGCAGGGAACCAGCTCCAACACCTCCACTGCCCACAGCACATCAGCTCAGCAAGCACACAGTGGTGACATTGTCCTCACCTGGGACAAACACTCCTGAGCCTGTGGAAGCCCCTTTCTATGCAGTGACACCCACCCACAGCAGAGTGGTGGCTCATTGTGAGGGACCCCAAGCCCCCTCCCCAGCTGCTGGCAGTGTGGAGCTGGGCAGGGCCATGGGGACAGATGGGCAGGAGATACAGGAGGAGGATGCTGAGATCCAGATGCCACGAAAAAGGGGCAACACAGGGGGGAAGTGATGTCCCCAGCCACACACAGGGACCATTTTGCAAGTGCAGATGACAAACCCTGTTGACTGAGTCAGCCCAATCTGGCTGGGAACAGGTTGCCCTGTGCCACTGTGAGCATAGGCAGAGATCAGAAAATGTTCCAGGGGGTGAGTAATTCCTGCTCAGTCCATTCTATGGAATGGCAAACCAAGGCACAGAAAGATAAAGGGACTCTCCTGCAGGTGCACAGCAGAGGGTGGCACCCAGGACTCCTAGTGGCCTATTTAATCCAAGGGACAAAGCCAAGGTAGCCCCATGGTGATGCCCAAGATGAAGCAATTGTCTCCATATGTGGGCATCTCAGGTCCTGCCCTGCTCTCACCAAAATACAGTGCTACTGCCTGCTTTTGGGACTACCAGGAACTGGAATCTCACAGCAAAGCAGTGCTGGGAATAGGCTGCTCTTCCCCGAGGACCCAGCCAGGACCTGACATGAGCCCTCTCTGCTCCTGAGGCCCTTACACACCAAGGGGCAAGAAGAGGGTGGCTTTTACAGCTGTCCCTGCCTCCCCTCAGTCCCCATCCACACCATCACTGCTGGCTTTGTACGTTCTGGACATCACTGGCACAACCAGCAGTGCTGGGCACTGTAATTATCCCCTGCCTTGCCCAGGCAGGCTGAGCCCCTTGCCCAGCTGGGGATGGATATTTTCCTCATGACAGGATGCTCAGCAGGGCCCACGGATGGGATCAAGCAGGATCTGGTCAACCCAACCCAAAAAGACCAAAGGGAAAACTGCTTAGAAAGCAAGCAAGGGAAAGCAGCAGGGGCTGGGGTCACCAGCACCCCACCACTCCTGGGGACACACTGGCAGGAGGCAGCAGAGGGCTCAGATTGAGCAGCCCCATGGGTACCAAGGGGCACCAGGTCCCACAGCAGTGACAGCCTTTGCAAATCCACTCCCAGGTGGAAAAGGGGTCCCGGGGCCTCCTGTGCCAGCCCGGGGCTGAGCCTGGGGTTACTGGTGTCAGCCCTCCTCCTGCTGTGTGCCAAGGGGTGCTGGAGGCACCAACCCACAGGCAGCAGCCTCAGGTCCTTCTCCCTGCCAGCACCAAGGTGAAGACGATGCCTCAGGGAGCAAGAGGGAGATGCCAAACCCCCCCCAGAACCCCACTCAGAACCCCGGGGCAGTGGGGCTGTGTGTCCAGGGAGCAGCCCCTGGTCCCCCTCGCCTTACCGGAGAGGTTTTGCCGTCCATGGGCCGCTGCAGGGCTGTGCTGGGATCAGAGCTCCGGCACAGCCATCCTCCAGGGTGCCGAGCAAAGTCAGGTCCCCAGGGACGGACGGGACAGAAGCTGTTTGGTGAGCGGGGTTGTACGTCAGTGCCAGCGCCGGGCGCGGAGGGAAACCAGTCCAACCTGCCCGGCTCCACTGCTGCCTCTTTCCCAACTGCTGCAGGCACAGCAAGCAAAACACCTGCCTCTGCTTGGGGAAGAATGGGCAGAAGCTCCAGACTAAGGTCCAGGAGATGAAATGGGGAATGAAATGAAGTGAAATGCTGTGTCCAGACGGCTTCTCTCGAGGCTTTGCTGCCCTTCTGCTAATGGAGCGAAGCTTTCGCAGTGTGCAAGGAGACAGCAGTGGTCCCCTCTGAGGGCATGAGCTGGGAGATGCTTTGCTTAAAAGCCAGAAGTCACACTTGGAAGAAACAGGTGTAAATATCCAGATGAAAAGGAGAAAGGCCCAGCTCCATTGTGTGCCTTCCAACGTCCAGACATCTGGATTCCCAGAGATGTATTGCAGCTCCTGGGACACTGCTAGAAACAGCTCCACTCCAGCCTGGCACCCGGCCCTGCAAGGGCAGCACAGGGCTGGGCAGGGACAAGGGTCACACATCCCATGGTCCAGTCCTGGGAAGCTCTGCCTGACGGCGTGGTGCCTCCCATGAGCCTCATCCCAACTGTTTTACAGGCACATTTCTCCCAGCATTATTCATAGCATCCATCCCTTATTCATCCAGCTCCCCACCCACACCTGCTCAGCAGGAGACAAGCAGGACCATCCAAGCATGGGGAAACCTGCTTCAAAGCCCCCTGGATTCCAAAGCTGAGGAGCCAGGGGTGGATCCTGCTCTCCTCTCCACCCCACCACTGGGCTCTCCATCCCATCCCTTCCCAAGGGGTCAGTCCCTGCCTTTCTCCCACACACAGCCTGGGTCCAAGCCTGAGCAGCCAGAGAGGAGGATCTGGTTGCTCGGAGGAGACAGATACCTGAGTCCACCTTGATCCTGGTGTTTACTCCTGTTTTTTTCTGGTGAGGTCACTGTGGTGGCAGCTCCAGGAATGGTTTCTTTCTGGTGCTTCTGCAGAGACACCTACAGAAAGCAAGTTACAGACAAACATGTGTCTGGGCTTGACCCCACCACCCTGATGTTAAATGTCACACATGAGCACAGCACCTCCTGGGTGAAATCCGTGCACTTGCTTGCTGCTAACTGCTCCCGTGAGCCCTGCTGCACCCTTCCAGACAGCAAGCAGAGGTGTTAATAGCATGTACAGCCAAAGCCAGCACCTCCAGCCCAACAGCTCCTCTGCTCCATCCCCCAGGGGTCAGGGAATTAGGAAGAGGATAACTCTGTTCTCCCGGGCAAGGTGCAATAGGGCTGTGCTGGCAGAACCAGCCCTCCGGCCCCAGCAGAGGCCAGGCAGAGGGGGAGGATGGAGCCCAGGACCTGCTTTGCCCCCACAGCCCCTTCACAAAGCTGGCAGGGGGATCCCAGAACATGGGCATGTTGCTGGGGGGTCTGTAGCCCCAGCCCTTGCTTTCCCCAAGGAGCTGCAGAGGCTCTGGGGAAAGACATGCGGTGGGGTTCGTGGGGTTCTGATCCAGATCATTTAGGGTTATTAAAAGCACAGCTACCCCTCTACCATGAATAGTCAATTGTTTTGAAGGCAAAAAGGAAACTGGGTAGTGTTCTCCTGGCTGGTTTGTCCTGTGAACTCAAAACCTTTCCTGCCAACAATGGAAACCTGGGGCTGCTCTTTTCTCTGATGCTTTGGTTGTAGCTTTGGGAGGTCACCAACACCTGATGCAAAGCTCATCTCTGGTCATCAACAGGTCCCCTGCAGGGACCAGGGGTGCCATCCCCCCCCTTCCCCACGAGATCCCCACTCCCTGCCGGGGTCCCTCAGTGATGAGCTGGTGGCAGAGGGAGCAGGACAGAGACAAGAGTTCTGCAACCTGAGGGGTGAGAAGAGCTGTTCCTTTTGGAAAAAGCACTGACCAGAGAGAGCTCCCGGGTATCATCTGCACTGTGGGCATCATGCAGGGACACCAGCTCCTCCCATGGCACCTGGCAGTGCCCGTGCAGCAGCTCGGTGGCAGCAGGGGCACGTCGGGGTGGCTGTGACATCAGAGTGTTCAGCAGAACCCAGTGTTCAGTCATTTCTCCTCTGGCTGTTTCGTTTTCGCCTAAACTGCCAACCCTTCCTCCCAGTCCTCTGACCCACCTCACCTGCAGGAGCAGCCAGGGGTACCTGCTCCACAGGGCTCCTCCCTCCTTCCTCATCTCTGCTCCCGTTGATTTTTCACTCCTTTACACAGAACAGGAGCTGTGGCTTTGTGTGGGATGAGCCACGCTTCATCTCAGGACTCCCGAGTTCAGCAGCAGTCAGATCTGAGTCAGAATCTGAGAGCAGAGTGACAGGACACGAAGGGGTCACCTAAAGCACAGCCAGGGTGAAAGCCTTGGAGCGTGCCCTGCAGTCACCCAGCCTGCCAGAAGCACCACAGAGGACTCACAGTCAGGTCCCAGCATCACCAGCATGGCACCACCACCACCCCCCTCCCCACAGAGCTTGTGATGCCACCCGTGTCCATGGGTGTCTGCAGGACACGATCACCCAGAGGTTGTCACTGAGCCCCAAAAATGGAGAAAGGAAAATTACAGCTTAGATATGAGGATGGGTTCAACAGAAGGGAAAGCCAGAACCTCCTGAGCTGGTCAGCTTTAGCTGCTGCAAGGACAGGACAGTGGCCCAAGGGGACCGTGGTGGCCTCAGAGCTCACCCCCTGCACCGTGCTTCAGCATCACACATAACAACAAAACAGCAAAGTCAGATGTGTTTTACTCCTATTTTCCCTTTCCATGCAACATTTCATTATGTTCAGAAAAACCCCCAGAGCTCTTCCTTGAAGGCTGCTGGTAGGAAATGCCCAGCCCGGGCTGAGAGATGAGCTGTGCCTGAGTGGGTGGACAGGAAAGAAAAGTGGAAGTCACTACACAGCTACTTTCCTCCCACTGCTCTAACGCCTCCAAGACGTCACTGAGCCAGCCCCCAAGGGAAAAACAAGCCTTGGGCAGCCTTCCAGAGCAGAGCCCAGCACACTGCTCACCCAGCCCAGCACCCGCAGAGGATGCAGAGCTGCCATGGTCCCCCACGCCGCAGCCCTGGCCCTGTGCCTGGCTCTTCTCCTTGCCTGGATGGCCAATGGTGAGTCTCACCCACCCCCACCCTGATTGTCCTCACTCCCCACACACTTCATTGGGGCCTCACGGCTCCCCACAGGATGCTCTGAGCCCCACGGCTCCCAGGGTACCAGCACCAGGCTGGGGACCAAGAAGGAGGAGGCAGGAGCGTAGCTCCTGGGGTTTGGAGCCACAGCTCAGACACAGCCACAGCTCCCCGGTCACCACTCACCTTTCATTGCTGTCTGGGAGCCTGTGTTAGTCCTCAGGCACCACGAGTGTGGATGGTGTTGGTGTTGGGGTGAAATGGGTCTGAAATGGGTCATGTGATGCTCTGCTGGCTGCCATCCCCCCCAGGCGTGGGTGCGTGTTTGCCAGCAGACAGCACAGAAAGGGTGACAGATGTTACCCAGTGAGGTTTTGTTGCCAGGTGACAATATTGAAATTCAGGCAGGAGGTGTGAAAAAGTGCTCCTTCTGGACAGCAGAGGAGCAGAACAGGAAAGCTGGATCCCAACAGAACTGCTGGCAGAGGCAGGGATGCTCAGGGATGCAGACACAGGCTTCTTGCTTGGGACAGAAAGGCACCAAGATCCTCTCAGCTGGGCTG
The DNA here is from genome assembly GCF_036169615.1 of Heliangelus exortis. Taxonomy (NCBI): domain Eukaryota; kingdom Metazoa; phylum Chordata; class Aves; order Apodiformes; family Trochilidae; genus Heliangelus; species Heliangelus exortis. The sequence goes on from NC_092447.1 coordinate 1,051,166, forward strand.
AGCTGGGCTCTCCCCAGACCAGAGAGGAAGCAAAATGAACAATTGGAAGTGGGACAGGCCTGGGAAAATCCTTGTGCTTTTCGGATGGGTGGGTGGGTGCTGCTGCACACGGGGGTCAAACTCCAGGGAAGCCATCGAGGTGACAAACACAGGAGCTCTGCGCAGCTCCTGTGGCCACCAGCAGGACACTGGGCAGCGTCGCTGAGTGCTCACCTCTGGTCCATCAGGTGAGAAGCTGGGGAGCCCCAGGCACGTGCGCTTTGCTGCAGAGATTGGACATCACCTGCTGTGCTGGGAGCCCGGACACAACAGCCCCAGCAATGTCCAGTATGAAGTGGAGCACAGAGTGTGAGTACAGCCAGGGGGCACAGGGGGGTTCAACCCCTGCCCGGGATCTGACACCGACCACGGTGACAACCATGTCCCTGGCACCTGCCTGCACCGCTGACCCTGGGTGCTCCTCCCTGCAGCTACGGCACAAATTCCTCTTGGACAGCCATCCCAAACTGCATGAAGATCTCAGAGCTCTTCTGTGACCTCACGTACTACACCCTGGCTCCTGCACGGCGCTACTACGCACGGGTCAGGGCTGTGTCTGGAAACCAAACATCCCCGTGGCAAAGGACCAACCCTTTCTCCCCACAAGAAGGTAGGTGGGGTGTCAGGAGGCTCGGAGTGCCAAGCTGCTTGGGAAGAACTTTAGGACAGATGGGAGCAGGGAGAACAGCTGCGGGATGGGACAGAAGGAACAAAGAGGAGCAAACCCTAACGCACTCTTCCAACCACCTTGCTTGCAGCCAGCCTGCGTCTGCCGGGCCAGAGCCTCTCTGTGATGGGCAACACCATCCACGTGAAGCTGCAGCTGCTCCTCAGGGTAGGGAACATCACCCTGAAGTACGACGATGTGCAGAAGCACGCCAGGAGGTACTGGGTGTACGTCAGGAGGGCGCAGGACAACCAGACGGTGAGATAAATTGCTGGTCCCCTGCTGCCTCTGTCACACTCAGCACTGCTCAAGCTGAAAACCCCATTTCTGAAGTACAGTCTTCTGTAACACTGCATGCTGGGCTTTCTCACAGCCGTGACATCACAGAGACATTTCTCTGTGGGTTTTACTGCTGGTTCCTCAATTCTTCTTGGGACTTTGGGTCTTGTTGCTGTCAGCACAGGGACTTTCCCCAGGGGAGAGTGGGCAAGGAAGGGGGAAAGCAGGGTCCCGGCATTCCCAGAGGAGCTGGGGGCTCTCAGGGTCCAACCTGTGCTCCGCTCATTGCAGCACCAAGTGATGGAGACCAACACAGAGTTCAATATCAGCAACCTCTTCTGGGGCACAGAGTATTGCATCAGCGTGGAGCCAGAGGTGGCCAGCCGGCCCACCCGCACCATCCGCACCCCCGAGCAGTGCCTCACCACCAGACAGAGAGAGGGTATGTGCTGGGGAGCCAGGGAATGAGGGGACCTGGGGGGACCTGGATCCACACCAGGGCAGCTGCTCCGTGCTATGCTTTGCCTTCCCCTCTCACCGGGTCACGTCCTCTCTCTTGCAGGGGGTGCAGAGCTTCTGCTGAGCATCCTCACCTCCTTCATCCCCCTGCTGATCTTGGCCCTCCTGGGAGCTCTGCTGGCATGCACTTACATCAAGAAACCCGTCAGGACGCCGTCTGTCCTGGTAAGGAGAGGCACAGGGCACCCTTTGTGGCTCAGGCAGCTGTTGGGAGAGAAGGAAGCAAGCATGGATGAAGCACATCTCACTTCTCTCTTTTCTTTCCTTCCCAGAAATCCTTCATCAAGCAGAGCTCCTTCTGGGTGGAGCAGGAGGCAGCCCAGTGCTGGGGCAGCCCAGACTCAGACCCTGTCCAGCAGCTGTTCCTGTGCCAGAAGGAGCCCCAGCAGGACAGCAGCCCCAGCACAGCCCAGCTGCCCCTGGAGAAGGGCTGGAGGCTCCCAGCATGGCCCGAGGACAGTCTGTGCTCCACTGTGGGGAGCAGGGACAGCAGCTGTGCCAGCACAGACAGTGGCATTTGCCTGCACACCTCTGAGCCGAGCTGCTCCGTGGGCCACGAGCCCCAGCGCTACAAGCAGCAGCTGCCCACTGGTGATGACAGCGGCGTGGGCTTGGGGACCACCTGTCCAGGCCCCTCCAGCAGCACGGAGCTCAGCCTCTCCTCCCCTCTCCCACAAGCTGTGGAGTTCCGTGGGTACCTGCAGCAGTCCCAGGGCATGGTGGAGTCCCAGCAGGACCCATCCATGGCAGCGTCCTCCTTGAGCTGCCCAGGCACCACAGACATCATGCTGGGCACAGAGTGCTCTGAGCTGGCTGTGTCCAAAGGGTATTTGAAGCAGTCCTCTCCTGAGCACCCCTGCAGCCACAGACTGGACCTTGCTCCCTGGGGGGCTCTGAGCTGGGGGGCTCTGGGTGCTCCCTTAGCCTCTAAAGCCAGCCCTGAGCTCCTGAAAGCTCCCCTCGATCTGAGCATCTTCAGCACTGACCTCCTGGGGATGCTGCCCCTCGAGTGGCTCCAGCTGCAAACCCAGCCCCTGAGCCTGCCCAGTGGGGACAGCAAGGACAGCCACCTCTGAGCTGGAGACCAGGAGCCCACCAGCTACCTCTTGTACCCACTGCCTGTGGAAGCAACTACTCTGATAAGCTACCACCAACCCCCAAACCTCAATGCACCAAAAGCAGCCCTGCCCACACTGTGGTCCATGTTCTGCCACTATTGCCTACAGATGTTATTTATTCTATTTATTTTGTAAATACAGAAAGGACGTGGTGTTATCTGTTTGGTGTATTCATCTGTACATCCTCTCCTAAGGTCAAGCTGTGCTTTCCATTTTTAGACACAGACTTTTTCCTGCAGCAAAGTGCAATGTGCCTTTGCCTCACATGGGGCATTTCCACATCAGAACTGGGAAAAAAGGAAAACAAAGGCAGCTCCCCAAGAGCCTGGCACTCATCTGAGGACCAGGGCAGTTGTCCCAGGCAGATGTTGTGTCCTGGGAGCACACACAAGAGAAGCAGCAGGGAAAAGGCCCTGGGCAGCTTGTGGTGATTTCACTGAGCAGCATGGGTGGGATAGGAACCCCTCCAGGGCAGAGCCAACAGGTCAAACCAGGGGGTTTCTGTGATCTGTGAGAATGGAAACAAGCATGAGATGGGAACAACTTACCGTGGGCTATGCTTGAGCACTGTCAGGTCACTGGACAGTTTTTCCAAAAGTCACTGAGTTTCCAAGAACCTTCACAATGGGACTGTCCTGTTAAAAGTGTTGGTGGAAACCCAGCTTGGGGAGTACTTTTTTCAGGTGAAAACACGAACCACTACTGTCAGGAGAAGGGCTGTGGGTGCACTGCCAGGTTTCCTCCTGGAAGGTCTGATGTTGCACTCCCCAGGGTCAACATCTGCCCCGTGCCAAGGAATGCCAACCCTCTGCACCCTCTGCTCCTTTCATTTCCATCTCTTCTGCCCCAGGGTGTTTGGGAGGTGGGGGGTGGGAGAATTGAGGCTGTTTGCTTTCTTCTTTTCAACTTCCTCTGAAAAACAGTCATCAAAACTGAGTGTGATTTTTTTCTTTTTTTTTTCCTTTTTTCTTTCAAAAGCTCTGACGTCAGCTCTGCAGCCAGATCCTGTGCAGTGCTGCTGTTCCTGCTCACCACAAAAGGCTCCTGCCCGGGGCAGCATCCCTCCAACCCCTCCACTCCAGCCAGGGCTCTTCCTTCAATGAAACCCAAAGGGATTTCCCTGAAAGCCACAGAGCTTTGGCTTCATTAGCCAAGAGCACAGACAGTCTCTCTGGCTCCCTGGAAATCCCAGATGCTTACGTTGTCCAGAATTAAGCCACATCCTAACACACAGAGGACATTCAGCTCTCCTCCTCCTCCTCACAAGTTTCCCTGCCCACAACTGTGTGGCCTCCCGAGTTTCTCTTCATTTTCCTTCTGAGAAAAGTTTGCAAAGATGCAGTCCCCAAACCCCTGGGCCTCTCCAGCCCCCACTGCTGGGTGGGGTTCCCCTCCAATGGTCACAGCAGCTTCTCCAAGGGCTGCTCCTGGCTCCAGGGACTTTCACAGCTGCTTGGTTCTGCTGAAGTTGAGAAGGTGGCTGGCACAAGGAAGCCCATTGGGGTTTTCTGAGGTGTTTGATTTCATGATCAGTGCAGAGGACGAATTTCCACATTGGTCCAGATATTTGACCTGGGTGGGAAGTCTGAAGAAGTTTCATTTCCTTTTGGCATTTTCACCTATTGCACAAACCCAGCCACCCAGTCCTATGGCTCATTCCTGTCCTTTTTCACATTGTTCCCTGCAGTCCCCACTGCCCTCTTCACCAACAGTCTGGTCCAACATCTCCTGGGCACACATTCAGCTGCTCTGAAGGGCTGGGGTGTCCCTGAGCTGTGCTGGGCCATGGGGAAGGTGTCTTTTCTCTCCAGGATGCATGCTGATGGAGCTGGGATAAGGCAGCTTCCTTGTCCTCCATCTCAAGCTGGGGGAGGTTGCTCCAGTGCTCTGGCACGGGGACAGCAGGAGGGAGGCCCTGGGCACCTTCCAGCACTGCCCATGGCCAGGGTGGGCCAGCAAGAGAAATGCAGCTGTGGGGAGCAAATGGAGAAGCTCTCTCAAAACCAGAAACTGCACCATTCCATTTTTAGTAGAAACTCACTATATTCAGGGGTGGTTTTCTGAAGAAGTAACAAGAACAGAGGAATTTCCCATGGCTTGTTTCAGTTGCTCTTTCACCCTCGAAGGTGCATGTGAGGCAGCTCAGGGAAGTGGCACCAGGAGCACCTGAGCTGCCTCTGCCCCAACAACCCCCCAGTCCCAGCCTGAGGACCATGGGGCACAGTAAAGAAAGAACCCAAAGCCTGCATGGGGAAGAACAAAACCAGAGTGCAGGGAAAGTACCTGAGGCCCCAAAGCCTGGAGAGGACTTTTGCAGGAAAATCCTTGGGACTACCCTGGGGAAAGCTGCCATGACCATAGAGGTTCCCACCCAGCTCCCTGCAGAGGCACCCACTGCTGTGCCCATCATGAGGCTGTGCTGGAGGCACACAGAGCCAGGATCCCCATCAATGGGCAGGGAGGAGCAGGGTGATGTCCTACCTGCAAGCCAGCCTGGTTCCCATCTCAAGGCTCCTGGTTGTGGAAAGGGATGTAGCTGCTCCCCACCGGGCTCAGGGAGCCACTGATGCTGAACGGTGGCACCAGCTCCACAGCCACTGCCCCCAGCCCACTGCAGGGAAGGGGAATGTCAGCGAGATGCCTGCCCCCCCTCCTCCAGCCCCTGCCTGCCCACAGGGTGGGGGCCATTCCCAGATAGCTGGGGCTCCCCAGGGCATCTGTGTCCCAGGCAGGCAGTGCCTGCTAACAGCAGAGCTGGGCAGGTTTGGGAGGTGGGGGTTTGTCACACCTCAGCTCTGTGCAAAGGGGCCACCCAGCCCACCCTGAGTCCCACATGGCCTCACTCACTCACTCACTCACTCACTCACTCACTCACTCACTCACCAGGTGTGGTAGAGGTTGAAGACGAAGTCAGGCCCTGGGGAGATGGGAAGGAGAGGTGTCAGAGCTCTGCAGTGCCATGAACTGACTGTCACTTTGCTGTGAGTCTGTGCGCTGCACAGGGATGGGCAGGACAGCACCGGGACATCCCCGTGCACACCACCACCCCCACCTCATGTGCCCCCACCCCACAGCAGGCTCCCCCAGCCCCCTGGGAGCAGCAAATGCTGGGTGTGCTCCCCACATCCCAGGCTCTGCTGCCCTTCATTCGGAACCCCCCCTGCCCTCCCCTGCTCTGCCCACACTCACGGTGCCAGCACCATCCCCTCTGGTACCACCGGACAAAGGCGTAGCCAAAAAGCACCAGGACCAGCAAGACCAGCCCCACACCCACGACAATCCCCAGAGCGTGTAGGGACTCTTTTCCTGGAAAGCAGAAGGAGGAGGGGCTCACCCAGACCCCAAGCAGCTCTTGGCCAGTCCTGCAGCCCCTCACACTGTGCTGGGGGGCCCTGACCACCCTGACAGTGCCTGTGTCCCACCCCTGCTCCTGTGCACACTCTTCTGGGCTGAAGCATCTTTCTCCTCTGCACAGAGCCACCAGCAGGTTCTGGCCGTGCAACCTGGCTGCAGTTTGGGCAGCAAAAGGGCACAGGCCGGGTAGGAAGAGAGAAGAGGCTGCCACCTCCCGCAGCTCTGCTGCCTCTTGCCGGCAGCACCTGGCTGCACATCCCCATTTCTGGACAGGCAGGTCCCTCTAGAGGATGTGCTTATCAGGGCGAGCAGCCTCCTGCTGCTGCCACCGGAGGCCGAGGACTTTTCTCCATCCCTCCTGTCCCACCGAGGGGTCTGGCACAGCCCAGCTCCAGCCAAGGCTCCCTCCATCACCAAGGGGACACCAGCCCATGAGCAGCCCTTTCTCTGCTGGTTACAGCACAGAGTAAGCCTTGTGCAATGCACCAGGATGCTCCTCACACCTCTGCAGCTGCCACCAGCTCCTGGTCCCTCAAGATCCTTCACAATTCCTGGACCCTTCTCTGCTGCTGTGGCTGCCAGTGGGAAAACGCAGGCAGGGGTGGTGATGGGCACAGCTCTGGGGGCTGCTGTGGCCAGGAGGGGACAGCAGGGTTTGGTCACTGCACCAGAGCACAGCCTGCCCCACAGAGGTCCCCTTCCTGCCTACCTGGGACAAACGGCCAGCCCAGGGACAGGGACAGGGAGCTGTGCCTCGCAAGCCAGCAAGGAGGCAGTGGAAAAGGATGACTTAACAGCAGCTAAATTTAGACAGATGCCAATGGAGTGAGAACATTTCCCCTGTGGTCACACTGTTTACATAGTGAGCAACGTCCCAGGTCACCCCATCAACCCACAGCACTCACTCTACCTGAGAGGACCTGGCAAATACCTGGGAGCCCCAGAGCATCACGCTGCCACCCCTGAGTTGTGGGGGCTTTAAGGTGGGGTTTCAGAGGGCAGGACAGGCAGGCAGCCAGAGCAGCCTGCTCCTGCTGGGCCAGGGGCAAACTGGGAGCCCCGGAAGCTCAGGTCACAGCAGAGGCTGTCGGGGGTGAGGTCAGGGAGTGGCTCAGGCAGCAGGAGCTGCGGGACGGGAGGAGCGTGGTGCAACAGCCACCCTGAATCAGCCAGAGGCTGCCGAAACTGCCCCGTCCCCACGCCTGCTGCTGGTGGGAGGATGACAGCTTCGTGCCCAGTCCCTGCCCCTCATGTGGGAGGTGCTCCCTGCCCCAACACCCTCGGGAGCAGACATCCACACAGCCCAGCAAGGTGCCTCCGAGCAGCACAACTCAAGCCTGAGCCCCACCAGAAGCTGAGCCCCAGCTCTGCAGGCAGCAGAGGGGATGGGAAGGTCCCTCAGCCACCCCATAACACAATAAAACATCCCCACCCCTGCTCCTTAAGGAAATAAAATTGCCAAGGACTCACCTGCCTGGGGGTCCATGTCCTGGTGTCCAACACCGTGCTGCAGGAGCTGCTCCCGGCACAGCCCAGAGTGCACCAGAACCTGGCACGTCCTGCCTGATCCCTCCTCTCCCGGTGACACAGTCGCCTCACTGCCCGTGCCACTGCAAGGCTGGGCACCGGTCCTCACCCACTGGTTGAACTGGTTCCCAGGGGAGAAAGCAGAGTTGCTCTGGCAGGCACCACTCCCCGTGTGTCGGACGGGACACGGTGCGGGACGGCTGCACCCAGCCCCACACCCACACCGGGAAGGTGCGGTGCCTGCCTGCACCAGCAGCTCTGCCCTCCCGGTGGCACAGGCTGCACTGGTGATGCTGGGAGCCTGAGGGGCAGGAACACTCTGGACACAGCAGTGTCCAGCTCTGGAAAGGTGCCTGAGCAGATGTGTCCTCCGACTGCCACCTCCTGGCAAGGAGAAGCAGCCTGGAGCAAGGCAAGGTCCCACAAAGGGCTGGGGCTTGGGTGTTTGGGGATGCCCACTAAGGCTATGGCTTGGTGCAGGGTGAGGGCAGGACCCCAGGGTGTCCCCCGTCACCCACTGCCCCCAGAAACCTCCCAGTTTAATGCACTTACAGCTGTGTTTGATCATTTCAAAGCCTATAGCCACAGGGTTAGGTGCCTGCTTGCCAACAGGGGGGGAACCATCTCCCGCAGCTGCAAGAAGAAGGTAGAAAACAGAGACAATCATTAACAGCTTGGAAACAGGGCAGCCAGGAGAAAAATCCCTCTTTCCCTCCCCAGAAACCTCCTCTTTGCACACACTTTGTCAGGCACAGCCCCTGAATGTTCTGTGCCCCAGCATGGGAACAGGCAGGACCCAAGCCCCCATACAGCCCTCCCTGGAGCCAGCAGCCCTACACCAATGCCTGGGACACATGGGGATGCTGGTGGGGAAGGGTGGGATGCAGAGCCAGGAAGATGCTGAGGAGATGATGTGCACCCCCCAAGATGCACCCTACTCCAAGAGGCAGGACAGAGAAGCTGAGACTGCTCCTTGCCAGGCAGTGGAAAGGGACAGAGTGTTTGTCCTTGTGGCTTGGGGAGGCTCACGGCTGCACAAAGCCCTGGGCCAGCCCTGCCTGGCCCCTGCCTGACCCTAGACAGGGTGCCCAGAACCCTGTGTCATGGCTGGGTGACAGACACAAGAGGCCAGAGAAGGGTGACAGTCTGGGAAGGGTGACAGGCTGGAAACGGAGCCGCACTCCAGGAAGCAAAGCCCCGCAGGCGTGCAGAGCTGTGACACAACATCTGCAAACCCCAGCTGCTTCCTCAAAGCCTTTGCTTAACCTCAAAGAAGGAAGAACCTCTCCCCACCATGCCACCTCCCACCCCACAGACGCTGCCAGGCTGCTCTCCCTTCCACACCATCCGTGCCATCCTCCTGCCCTCCCTCTCAGGGCATCACATGGACTGTGTGGGCAGGAGCCCAGCCTGCCAGGGTCCCCACACCTCCCGAGGGGGCTGAACCCTCACCAGGGGAGGTGTCCCTTACCTGCAGAGCCACAGGTAGCTGCCGAGACCCCTGGTCAGGCTGCGGGGCTCCCAGGGCAGGGTCCCTGCTGTGGCAGGGCTGGTGGATACAGCGGTGGCACAGCTCCCCAGGACACTTCACAGGCTCCCTGCTGGCACAGCACAGACCTGGCAGCAGCAGCAGCCATTGGGAAAGCTTGATTACACACGGAGGAGAGAGGGTAATTAGCTGCACACCCACCACTTCCAGCATGATCCCGCAGCACAAGGCCAGGCTTTGCTGCCAGCAGGGCCAACTGCACCCACAACCTCCTTGACCCCAACCTGCTCCCCACACCCACCTTCACCCAGCTGGACTGAGGGTCTCAAACCTCAAATCCACCCTGCCCCACCTTTGAGCCACAGCAGTGAGCTCCTGCAACCCAGGGCTGCTGCTCTGCCAAGGCATGGGGGATGGCAAGGGGAGAGCCTGGACACCCCTGGGCTGGCCCCGTAGCCCCCTTTGCAGAGCCCTGGCAATCCACAGCATGGTGGATGTGACCCCGAGGTGACATGCCACCACCACCACTGCTCCTTTTCCTTTTAGCTTCACCCAGGTGCTGTCTGGAGCACGGGGGGGGGGCTGTGCAAGGACACACAGAGCAGAGTGACCCAAGGGACAGGAGCGTATAATGGTCTGGCACCCTCATACATAAACTCTTCTCCTTTCCTCCTCCACCTACTACAATCTCAGTTTAAAAACAACGCGGAAGAGAGGGACAAAGAGCGGGATGGCTGTGGTTTCTCTTCTTATCAGAAGAGGAGCATGAATAATCCTGCCCTGTCAGTCAGTTCACTCCTGATAAGCTATTTTGTGACAGCAGCTCTGCAGGTGAGTCACCCCCCAGTGGCAGATGCTCAGGAGATTACTGTAGGTGATGGTGCTGCTGATAGACCGGTGTTATATTACAATACAAATCATAATTCCTGTTTCACAACTCCTCTTGTGGGTTTTAAGGAGCGCTGGGGCGGTTCTGCCCCAGTGTGAGTGCAGCGCCGGGCAGAGACACAGTGGGAGCATCGGCGGCTCCCTGACCATCGGGGCACCCCCAGCCCCCCGTGTCCCAAACCGGAGGAGATTTCCAAGGTTTCTGCAGGCAGAAGACCACGTCAGAGCTGGATGGCCATGGTGAGTTACTGACAGCTTCACCCACAGCTCTGCCCCCCTCTCCCTGCACATCAGCCCCAGAGAGCTGACACCCCAGGCACCCTGCACACCCTGGGAACCCTTTTGCTGGTGATGAGGCAGCCCAGGCTCAGCAGAACTGCTGCTCCCTGGCCCCAGCCCCCTGCAATATCCAGGCAGGGCAGGATTTCACCCATCTCTCTCAAAACCCCACCGTGGCAGCTGGATACAGCGCTTGGCTTTTCCCATGAGCGCTGGTCCCACATTTCTCTGTGGCTTGCCTTAGTCCTCTCCCAGAGTGGGAAGCAGACAAGAAAGGCAGCATGCCTTGCAAGTCTGCTAGCCAAAGGCAATGTGCCCTTCTGTGCTCTTGCCTAATGTGCCTGGGCAAGAGCCTGGCACCCCTGCACCCGGCACGGCTCCTGCTGCGGGACTGCTCAGCACAAGGGACACGCTTGACTTGGCTTGGCTTGGCTTCCCATGGGACCTTTTTCAAGCAAAGCCTTGGCCACCAAACCCCATCCTGGCACACAGTCCCTCCCCAGGAGGAACAGGCTTCCTTAACAATGGGCAGCCCTGTACAGCCCAGCTCACAGAGCACCATAGAACCCTCTACCAGCCACACACCAGGACATCACCCCCTTGCACACATCCATGGGTTCAGTCCCATGCAGCCAAGCAGTTTGCCCTGGATCCTAAACCTTTCGAAGCTGAGGCTGGCACAGGAACACCCTACCTTACCTTCCTTTGGTTGGGAGCAGCCAGCACAGCTCCTGGTTCATCAGCCAGAGGCTGTAGAGGGGAACAGCAGGAACCTGGCTGTGTCCTGGTGCCAGGTGGGCTGGCACCTGCCGAGATGGAGTTTAGGGTGACCAGAGCAGCATCAACATGGGAAGAGATGAGGGAGCTCAGCCAGTTACAGCAGCCTTGATTCCTCCTGGAAATCATGTGCTTGGAGCTGGAGCTGGCACAGCTCTTGCCTGGCTTTAAATTTAACCAGTGCAGCTCTTGCTTGTCCAGTGGTTTCCAGAGCAAGAGGCAGTCATGGAGAGGCCGCCCCTGGGACAGCTCTAGGCTGTGAACCTGTTTGAAACAGAGGAGGTTCGTGGACTGAAGAAGATGCATTTGAAAAAAAAAAAAATACAACAACCAAGAAACCCAACAATTTCTCAAGGTGGGCAGGTGGGCAGCACCACAGCATCCTCCCTCCCACCTGCATCCACCACTGACTGTTGGCAAGGACCCCAGTACCAGCCACGGTGATGGGCACAAGTGGGGGGCAGCTCAGGGGCAGGGGGGTTGCAGTGCCCTTTGGGGCCTGGAGGAGCCATCCTGGACCCAGGAACCGTTCTGCAGGGAACCGTTAGGATCCCATTATCCAGGTCATGCCTGGCCAGGGCCCACAGTGACACAAGAGGTCAGCATGAGGAAGGACTGGCCCCACATGCCCTCAGCTGTCTGGGCTGGAGGACGTAGGTGGTGGCTGGGAGCACTCCAGGCTGGCATTACAAAAACTCCCAGGGCTCCTGCAGGATGAACAGCTCGGGAAGGGCAGCCAAGATGTCCAGGAGATACACACCCTCATCCCAACCTGCCCTCTTGCTCCCTGCAGCTCCAATCTGGAGCTGGGACCCCCCCTGGCAGCACTGCCCATGGATGCCAGATGAGCCTGGCTGATGGGAGAAAAGCCCCTGGCATTTCCTCAGAAGAGACACAGATGTGTGCTGGGGCACAGCCACATGCCCACAGCCCCAGCCCCAGCAGCAGCAGGCAGGATCCCCTCCACAGCTCACTGCTTGTTCCCAGACTGGGCGCAGTCAAAACCAGGAGCCCAGACCATGCAGCAGGGCTGTGATGGAGAAGCAACCTTCCCCAGCTGGGCGAGGGGCAGCAGCTATCAGCACCTTAAATAAGTCCAAGCTATCTTTGTGTGTTAACCTACAAATAACCATTTGGAACTTGCTTGTAAAAATCCTACTGCCCAGAGCAGCGTTCAGCTCACAAAGCTCAGCAGCCCAAGGAGCAAGACTTGCAGACCCCAAACTCTCCTGAATCGTGCTCCTGGGTCTGCAGTTTTCCTGCAGTGTCCTTAATCTTCCTTACCTCTGCTCATGTTGGCTACATGCCCTGCAAAGGAACTCGTCTTACCTGTCATGGTAGAGCCCAGGAGCAAGAGCAAAGGAGAAGAGCTCGCTCAGGACTGGGAGAACACAGGAGGGAAAAGGAGTGTGCTGCTTCCCGCAGCCTCAGCAGGGCAGGAGCACACTTCCAGCCTGCAAGCTGCCAGGAATCATCTCACCAGCATGGCACAAACGTGGCTGCAAAACAGAGTGGCAGAAAGATACAGAATCCATCCACACCCCCCAGAGGAGCCCTGACCTTCACCCAGCACCCAGGTGCCCACTGAGGATGGGGACAGGAGCCCTCTGGTGCAGCTCACCCACCTTTCCTGGGCATCCCTCAGCTGGGAAGTCATTTCAGGGAAACACTTTTGAGGAGATCAAGTGGGATCAGAGGCTTATTCATCAGCTGCTCTGGGGCTGTGTTTACAACGTGTCCTAGCAGCAGCTCAGCCCTCTCTCCCCGCCCTGAGAGCACATGCTCCCACGGGGAGGACTGGTTTCTCCAGCAGGCTCTAGGGAAAGATTTGGGCTGTTACCCTCGGTTCCTGGCCCCACAAAGAATATAACCCACATCCTGACAAGTCTGGGTGGCACGGCCCTGCAGGGATGTGTATTTTGACTCCTGGCACATGGGACAGTGCCTCTTTCATAGCACATATAGCTCATATATGTTCCTAGTGCATTCAGGGCAGTAGCTCTGTAATGTTAATAGCCAGTTATTGGAGCTGTGCAGGGATGGTCCATGGTAACAACACAGCTGGTGATCCCAGGTGACAGCAGAGCCAAGTATTGTGGCAACAGGACGTGCCACCCTCATCCCTAGCAGCTCTGGAGCAACCTGAGCTGTAGGCTGGGGCAGTTTCCCTGCTAATCCTCCTGGCTGGCCTTGTGCAAACCTGAGAGATGGCATTCTCTGTGCCTGTCCGGGCTCAGCTGATGCTCCACTTTGTGGGCTGCCCTCCCTGGGGTGGCTGATCATGTTATCTGTGTGCTCGGCATGGGAATCACGATGGGGCAGGGAACCACTCTGCCACAGACCCCTCCCCACCTGCCAGCCGCTTTTTGGATGAAATTTCAGCTCCCTAACTGGTTTCCCCCTCTGATTTGCAGGATTTAGCCTTGGAGCGGCTGAATGGCAGAGGTAATGCCCATGGGATCCGGGGGTGTGGGTGCTGCCAGGCTGGGCCTGGTGCTGCAGGACCACACTGCTGTGTTGCAGGTCCCAGCAGAAGACACAAACCCACCGTGGCACAGGAGTCCTTCAAGCGGATCGGCATCCCCGTCCTGGCAGGCCTGTTCTGCATCGCCTTCCTGGTTACCATCGGGTTCCTGGGTACTCCTGCTCCTGTGCTCCTCCTTCCCTCCCTTCCACCTTCTTGCTGAGCTGCCAAGCTCAAGCTCTGAGCCTGCCCCTTCTCCCTCCAGTCAAGGTTTACCTGGATTCCCACTACTTCTTCTGCAGTCAGCCCCTGAAGCTGGTGCCACTGCAGCAGCTGTGTGATGGGCAGGCAGACTGCCTGCATGGTGAGGACGAGGCCAACTGTCCCCAGTGGGTCCTTGAAGGGCCACCAGCCCATGGTGAGTCCAGGACACCCTGCTAGAGCTGGGCTGCTGCTGAAAGCCTCCGCCTGCTAAAGCCACCCGTGGCAAAGTTGACTTTGTGTCTGTCTCCAGCCCGTGTTTCCAAAGACAGATCCATCCTGCAGGTGCTTAACAGAAACACCAGAGCCTGGTCCTGTGTCTGCCACGACCACTTCAACCTGGAGCTGGCAAAAGCAGCCTGCCAGCAAATGGGCTACCAGAGGTACACGGCTGCTTTCTCCAGGCCTCTCCCACCTGCTTTATCGATCCCTCTCCCATAAAAGCTCTTTCTGAGTGGGGATCTGTTTACTTATAAAGTACCAGAGCTCTGCACTAATGGTTTCAGTCCACCCAGAGCACTCAGTGTCCCCACGAGCCAGCTGGTCTCTGTGCTGCAAAGCCTTGGCAGCCTCCCATGTCAGCCCAGTCCTCTGCCCGGTGTCCCCTGCCCTGTCCCCAGCCCACCCTGCCCTGCTCCCACCCCCCAGCAGCACCCACCCCCTCACCTTGCTGGAGCAGCCCCTCCGGGGGCACACGCAGAGCTCAGCCCAGGTCCCACCACCGAGGAGCTCCTCTGAAAAGGGACCCAGCCCCTCACATTCCCCTTTTAAAACCTCGAGAGAGCAGCAGGTGCCAATCTGTGCAGCTGCCATCAGGCTCCATGTAACTCACCTGTGACCAGCTCCTGTGCTGCCCCTCACGTCCTTCATGGCTGTGGCACTTCCTTCCCTCTTCTGGTGTCCCAGTGTCCCTGTCCCAAAGAACTCCCTTTTTCCATGGGGTCTTCCTCTTGTTCACTGCTGCGAGGTTCCACATTCCTTTTCCTCCCTGTCTCACCAGATCTTTGCTGGGGCCACAGACAAACATTTAGGACCAATTTCTAAAGCTTTGGTCTCTCAACGTTTAGAGCTGGGTTTCCACGCTCCCGGAGATACTCCACCACCCTTCCCGTCCCCTCCCAGCACCCGGGTACTGCTCCGGGGCTGCGTGCCCCAGGGCAAAATCCCTGACCCGTGCCCCCGTCTCTTCCAGCACTCCCGTTTTCCAGGAGGTGGAGGTGGGTGCGGAGCAGCCCCTGCCTCCCCGCGAGGTCGTGCTGAGCAATGGCAGCCTCCAGGTGCTGGAGCCAGGCAGGTGAGTGGGGGGCTGCACACAGTGCCCACCATGCCCCTCACCCCGTACCTGGCTGCCGAGCCGGAGCATCCACCGAGTCCTGCCCTCTTCTTCCTCCTTCTTCCAGGAAATGCCTCTCTGGACGAGCTGTTTCACTCTTTTGTTCCAGTAAGTACCACGAGGCTGTTTGCATCTCAAAGCACTCGTCCTTCCTGGCATGGCTGCAGCCACCAGAGCTCAGCTCTGGCCCTCCCTGGTTCCTGCACTGCTTGAATGAGAAAATTTGGATTTAATTACTGCTAACCTGCTTATAAAGCTGTTATAAACCTCCCAGAAATGAGAGATTAAGCCTAAGAGAGGCTTAACTATCTGTCTGGGCAGGTTTCATCTTGCTGATGAATTACCCCAGTTAAACCAATCTATCTAGTGGGTTGGGGAAAGCAAGGAATGGAGTGACCCATTCCAGCCAGCCTGGGGACAATGTGCAAGCAGAGGGCAACCAAGGGGGTGCCAAGGGGGGACAGGCAGTGTCAGGGGGGGGGTGAGGCAGCCCCAGGAGGCTCCATCCCCGAGGATGGAGGAGGGCAGAGCGGGTGCTCTTTCTCTCTCCACCACCACAGCTAACCTGTTGCTCTGTTGCTGCTCTCACGCCCGGCAGAAGACTGTGGAGAGAGCACCAGGACAGCTCGTGTGCTGGGGGGGAGCCCAGCTGCCATCGAGTCCTGGCCCTGGCAGGTCAGCCTGCAGTACAAGAAGGAGCACATCTGTGCTGGTAGCATCATCGACCCCAGATGGGTCCTGACAGCAGCCCACTGCTTCAAGTGAGTTGGAGACCCACCCCACCCTGCTGCAGCACCAAGGCTGGGGATGCTCCTCCAGACCAGGCTGAGTCCCACCAGGTTTAAGCCACGTGTTTTTTTAACCTCCCACGACGGGACTTTTGCTGCCTGACTCCACGGCAGAGCCTTGGAGTGGGGAAAGAGGTGAGCAGTAACAGACACCTCTCTGTGCACAGGAACAACCCGGTGGTTCAGAGCTGGCGTGTGAAGGCGGGCTCCAGCCTCCTCTCAGGCACTGCCACCCTGGATGTGGAGAAAATCTTCCTGGCTGAGGTGACACCCTCATCTCCCAGGGAAAATGACATTGCCCTGGTGAAGCTGCGGACCCCTCTGCGTGTCTCAGGTGAGCATGAAAAGCCCCTCAGAGGTGCCAGGAGGGCTGTGGGGAGCTGGGTGCCCAGCCAGTGCCTGGCACCTTCCCCCTGGCACCTTGCTGCTCCCTTCCAGCCAGCAGCAAGCCCATCTGTCTGCCCTATTTCGACGAGGAGCTGGTGCCCAGAACACCCCTGTGGGTGATCGGCTGGGGCTACACGGAGGAGCACGGTGAGGAGATGGGGTGGGGGGCTCCCTGCTCACCCAGGGATGCCGGGGGCACCCCCTGAACGTCCACGTTTCCCGCAGGCAAACTGTCAGAGACCCTGCAGCAGGCAAAGGTGGAACTCATCGACCAGGAGAGCTGCAACCTGGCTGCCTACCACGGGGAGGTCACCTCCAAGATGCTGTGTGCTGGTCTGCCCCAAGGAGGGGTGGACACCTGCCAGGTGGGGGGCTGGGTTCTCCTGGGAGATGGCTGCAAGCACCAGCACCCACCATGCCAGGTGCCTGGAGGCTCCTCAGCCCCATCTCAGGTGGTTTTTCCTTGCAGGGGGACAGCGGTGGGCCCCTCATGTACTCGGGGGAGCGCTGGCAGGTGGTGGGCATCGTCAGCTGGGGCCAGGGCTGCGGGACCCCCAGCACACCCGGTGTCTACACCAGTGTCCGTGCCTACCTTAACTGGATCTCCACCGTCCGCAGGGTCAGTGCTGTGCCCCCAGCACCCCCTGCTCCACACACAGGTTTCAGGGGGTGCAGGGAGGGGTTGGCTCTTTCAGGACACAACTGCTTTTCCTCCTGGTTTCATCTGCCCTTTCAAAGTTGATCGATTTCTTCTCTCCTTCCAGTCGGAGCTCTGAGACCTGCCGGGACAGGTCTGCCCCTCTCCCCAAGCCTCCTTCCCCGTCCCTCCAACACGTGGCTGTCTCGGCTCTGGCAGCAGCTGGGAATTGGATCCGCAGGCTCGGGAGTCGAGCGCTGCCTCCCCAACCCTCCCTGCTCAGCTGGGATGCAGCAGCTCAGGGGCAGCCAAGGAGGACAAGGGTGGCTCGGAGTCGATGGCCACCGATAGCGTGAAGGAATCCGACCAGCTCGCACTCCCTTCCGGAAAGACAATAATTTATTGCCCTGTGCTGCCCTTGCTATGGCAGGAAGGCTCCTGTGGGGCTAAGCTGCTGTTTGCTCACTACTGTTATACAGAGAGAAATGATGTATGTGCGTAGAGTATCCCCATTAAAAGAAAATATTTGTTTTTACACGCAGCCCCTGAAGGCTTTGCCCCTCTTCTTTGCAGGGTTTGGGTTTTTTTCCACTCTACCCTGCACCATGTGCTGGAGCTGCTTTCCCAACCCCAGGCAGGGTTTATCTGCTGGCTCCTGTGGACAAGCTGTTCCTGTACACAACGAAGAAAGTTCAGCGTGGACCTGGGCCATGACCCCACACAAGCTCATCAGAATTAGCTCACTTCCAACTACTGCAAGCCCCAGTAGAAATCAGGCCCGTTCCCATGCAAGAGGGCAGGGAGGGATCCTGTTTTCCAGGCAGTGATCTTGTTTTCCAGGCAGTGATCCCCCTGGGGTGAGTAACCGCAGAGAAAGGACACAGCCAGCACTCAGCACCTGTGGGAACCACTGCTGCTTTGTGTGCACCCAGGGGAGCCACGGTAAGCCTGAACAGACACCCACAGCAACCCGAAACCAGATCTAGTTTCTCTAGTAAACATAAAGTTTATTTCATTCAAGGCAAAGCTAACTAAACCTCTACAGTGCAAAAATGTGCTGTCAGTCATCACACAGAATGTCACCCACACCCTGTGCTTGTTCGCAGGTATCTCCTACATATATTTACAGATGCTTACACACATACGTGTCTGTTGCAGCACACACCTGCATCAGGGCCTTCTCCCTGCACGCCCCAGGAACCCCCCGAAGCCCCTGTGACCGTCGGGGACCCCGCAGGAGCTGGCATAGGGTCCCCAACCATCCCGCTCCCCCCGCGCTGCGTGCGGCTCCCGGACACGGATGTATGGAGTCACACCTCAGAACTGGTCATGGTGACTCTTCCCAGTAAGCCAGAGGAGTAATCCATGCATAGTAGAGCATTGCATATCCTGTGGTAAGTGGAACTGGGTCCAGATACCATCTAAAAAAGGCCAACTGCTTAGGATAGCTAAAAATAGTTCTTTAAAAAATATCCCTTCCTCCCCTCACTGTCCTCTCCCATGGGAGATCTCCTCCAAGGATGGGCTGGGTGGGGGGTCTTGGGTCAATTGGGAGGTTTCACACCTCCCTGCCCAGACTTTCATGTATGACAATGGGATGTTAACAATACTTTGCATTTCCAGAGTGCTTTTCACCCCAGGAGCACTTCAAAAATCGGGTGCAGGCAGCCTCACACCTCCTGTGAGATTTGCTGCCCCCATGAGAGGGGATTGGGATCCTGGGGACCTGACTCCCACTTGCACATCTCACCAGCATCCACAGAAACCTGCCAGGGATGGGTGCCTATGCCTGTCTCCTGTCCCAAACACCCGACCCCGCTCCAGCGGGTGCCCCCAAACCCCAGGGGAAGCTCCAAGGTGCTCCTGTACTACCAGCCCCACAAACAGGCAGGTGGGATCTGACCTCTCCCACATCAGTCTCCAAGAAAGGTAGCACCAAACCTTTCCTTCTCTGCCTTCCCACCAAATCCCCACCTACATTCAGCTCCGTCAGGGTGCAAGCCCCCCCGCAGCCAGGGACATCACTGCTCAGCTTTGATTCCCAATTTCCAGTGGGGATGGGGGAGCTGCACATCCTGCAGCTTCCCTGGCAGAGTCCCCAGAAATGAAGGAGAAAGAGGGAACAAATCACATTGTGAAGGACACAGCCAATCTTAGTTGTAGCTCATTCCCCTCACATCCCACATCATGGTGCAGCCCTTGGGAAGGGGCTGGGTTCCCCCCTGCTGCAAAGACCCTGTGGCTTTCTGTGGCACCCCTCATCCAAGGACCTGAAAGTGCTTCACAAACATTAGCCAAGGAAGCCTCACAACAACCCCTGTGAGGTAGAGCAGTATTATTACCCCCATTTTACAGATGGGGAAACTGAGGCATGGAGAGGCAGAGCGACTTGCCCAAGGTCACCCAGCGGGACAGTGGCAGGCCTGGGACTAGCTGGGACAGCCCCAGCCCAGCTCCCCTCCCAAGGGCTTGGCCGTGCTCCCCCCTCCCTGCTTTGTGGATGGGGTGCCACATTTTGCTGTGGGTGAAGGGAGAGGTGCTCAGCTGTTCTCCCACGGGAGCCCAATATAAAACCATCCGTGTAACGAGTTCAGCCTTGGCGAGCCAGCCCTGAAAGCATTGCTGCTCTGAGTGCTGAGCTGGGAAAAGAGGAGAGGGCAAGCAAGAGCAGCAGCACAAACCCAGGGAGTGCCTCCCCAAAAGGCTAAGGGGCAGGGGCAAAGCGAGTGTGAAATGTGGAGCTCCACGCTGCCGTGTCCCACCACGGCCAGCACGTGCTCCTGGCCACTGGAGCCCCCAGCCCTGCCACGGGAGGAGCTGTGGCTCCTCGGGGCCAGCCTGCCCCATGGGAGCACAGCACCCAGCTCTGCTGGGATGAGATGACAGCCCTAGCAGCAACGGGCTGTTCACTGGTTTAGTTCTCAAGTGTGCTTAGCAGGAGAGCTGAAGCCAAGCCCCTCAAAGCAGCAGCCCTGCCTCTCTCCTTCCTCCTGCCCCGGACCCCTGAGGAAGCAGGGAAGACAGGAGCTTCTACATCTGCATTCCTGCTCTGCTCCAGGAACCTTCTGCCCCGAGCAGGCAGCTCCTGCCTGCTCCAACTCAGCGTCACCACAGGCAGACAAGATACCATCTGCCCCCCAAGGATGCCAGGACCCCCGGCTGCCCCTCAACCCCAGAGCTCCCCAGCTTCCCTGCCTGCCCGGCACCCTCTTGCCTTTGCTCAGAGTGGAGCAGGTGGCTCTCCTTGTCCTGGCAGCATCCCAGTCCGAATGCACAAGCAGCTCCCAGTCCTCATGGCAGCCGAAGTCCTTTCCGAGAAGCAGTGCAGGTTGCAGGCACGTGTGTAATATAGAAACATGTCTCAAGCGTTGGCAGTTTGGAAAGAAAACAAAAGGGGAAGACTCGTCCCCTGCCCACCCTCCCGCTCGGGTGGGCTGGGGCTCTGGGGATGCTGTTTCATGCCTTCGACGGTGCTTTTTCTTCTGCCTTGGAGCCGGCCAAGCCGTTCTCGGTGTTGTCGTTGCCTGAGGAGCTCACGAGACATTCCTTCCTGGGGGAGAACACAGGGCCAGCTGACAGCCCCCAGGCCCCCCCAGCCCCTCACACCACCACCCCAGCCCCGTGCAGCCCCGTCCCACAACAGCAGCACCGGCACTCACTTTCCATCCTGGATCTTCTTGATGATAAACAGGACTACCCTCTTGATGAGCATGAAGAGGATGAGGAGGCCGATGAGTCCCCCCACAACACCCACGATGATGAGTGTCACAGTGTTGTCTGTCTCCACCACTGCAGGAGAGAAGCTGCTGAGGGGCCCAGGAATGCAGAGAGACCCTCCACCAGCTGCTGGCCCCCAACCTCCATGAAGCCAGGACCCCCCCACACCATCACCACAACGAGCTGAGGTGGGAACAGCAGAGGTTTGCATCCCCGTGGTCCCAGTGCCACTCACGGGGCACCGGGGCTGTGAGCAGCACTTACTTTTGTGGACCACCGTGAGGATGATGGTGGCATTGTGCTGTGCGTTCCTCTCCTTGGGGTTCTTGACATGGCAGGTGTATTTCCCAGCATCACTGAACTCCACACTCCTCAGGACAATGGAGATGTTGTTGTCCTTCCCGGTCGTCGAGCCGACGAATTCGACCCGCGGGTTGCGCCCCACAAGGAAGGGCTCTGAAGTTTTGCTCTTTATTCTGCCATGGTAAATCTGCAGCAGCAAGGATGCAGGACGGGGGGGTCAGCTGGGCTCCCAACAACCCCAGGCAGGGGGAAGGCTGGGATTCCTCACCCAGCACCCTGCCCCATCTCTGCACACAGACACATGCTGGCAAAGGCCAGGGAGCCACCCACCATCTCTGTTGAGTTGAAAGTCCATGTGAACTGGAGGTCCTGAAAGCCTATGCAGGTGGTGAAGGTACAGGGCAGCAGAACGTCAGAGTTATTCAGAGCCATCACAGTGTTGGTCTTCCCCACTGACACCTCCAAGGCCAAGGCGATGGCAAAGATGTGCAAACCTGGCAGGGAGAGAGGGGAGGAGGGTGAGGACACAGCACAGTCCTTCCCAGAGCTCTGGCTGCAGATGTGTCCCCTCAAGGCAGAAGGAAATAGGGTGAGGAACGATTCCTGGGACCTGTGGCTGAAGCATCATCTCCCAGGGGGAAGCATGACTTTGTCATTGCCCCCCCTGGGTCCTGCTCCCAGCTCTACCAGGAGCCCATGGCATCCTCCTCCCTACAGTCTCAGCACATGGGCACCAGTTTGCAGAGCCCAGGAAGGGTTTGTTACCCCTCGTCCCCTTTGGCAGGGCAGGCTGCCATGCATGTCCTCAACCCCAGGACAGCTGGGCAGAGACAGGGGACCTGCTCCTGGAGGAAGGGCAGGCACTGTCTGGCAGCGTGGGTTCATTTTATCACCACGGACAAAGTATGCAAATAAAAACCCTGATTTGCATGTTATCCACAAGGCCTTCAGCCAAAGCCCAAAAGGAAGGTGGGGGGAAGCCCAGAGCAAAGCTGAGCTCTGTGTTCTCCAAAAGCAGGGAGCTGGAGCACTAATGAGCATGGCTCTCCTGGATCTCTGCCACCCTGCTGTCCCCCACCCAGCACGGGGCTCCCAGGGCAGCAGCCCCTCACACCGGCCTTGCAGAGCATCATCTCCCACTGGAGCTGACAGATGACCTTCAAACTGCAGAACACAGCTCTCCTGCTCCTCGCCTCCCTGTTAACAGGGAGAAATGCACCCAGGAGCAGGTACAGAGCCAGGGGGATGTGTGAAAGGTCCTGAGGTCCCATGCAGGAGATGGGAACTGCACCCCTGTGCACTGGGCTGGGCCAGCTGCATCCACACAAACCCTTTCCAGAGGACACAAGGATGCTTTGCTCCAGACCTGGGGAGCACCCTCACTCCCCATCCCACTGGGACCCTGTCCCACCTGTGTGGCACGGTACAGACAAGATGTGATACAACAAACAGCAAAGCACTATCCTCCCCCTTCACAGACCTCAGCCCCTAAAGGGATCCAGCCAGCCCTACAAAGCTTTCTCTGGGCAGTCTGACAACCAAAGCAAGGGGACACAGCTCCTGGCAGAGCTACAAGCTGCTCCTCAGCTCCACTGGCAGCTTAACTTGGGTACCCGGCTCTCAGCTTCAGATTTGCGTCTCTCTGCAGCCGCTTCTGCTGCTGATTTATTCTCCCACACATTCCTGTGCTAACAACTCCCCAGGCACGTCGCAGCCCAAGCCAAGCACGAGAGCCCTGCATCCTGGGCTTCGGGCCCTGCTGCAGTGCTGCATTGCAAGCACTGCAGGGAAGGAGTTACTTAACTTTACAAAGAAGCACTATTCATTTTGCCTGAGAGGCTCTGGCTAACCTCAGGGAAGGGTTCCCACCAGATGGAAGTCTCCTGCAGCTCTCAGGCTTAAAGGCCGACCCTGGGGATGCTACAGAGGGGACATCACAGCCAGGAGTGTCCCAGGGGAATCACGCTGCTACCTGGAGTATGACTTAGTAGAGGGATGCCTGGCTCTGCAGGTATGGCTGGGCAGGCCGGGTGCTGCAAGGGGACAGCTACTTACAGGAAAGACGATTCCTTGCAGCTTGTAACACTTTCACTCCTGTCTGCAGGACAGGAGCCTGATCTTGTTCCTGTCATGCTGTGGTTTCAGGAAGACAGGAGTGATACGTTACCACTAAATAAAGCACAGAGGAAAACACACTGGGAGGCTGGGATGTTACTGACTGAGCCTGCCACACCAGCTGCCACCGTTACTTTTCCACATGCCCAAAGCTGCTGCACTCTGTACCCCAATAGCCCCAACCTTCAGTGCACAGAGCAACTCCCCCCCCCCCCCCGGGGGGCTCCGGGCTACCCCCCCCACACCTCCAGGCACCCCAGGAGAGAGGGAATGGACTGGGAGCAGCAGCTGATCTTGCTGCTGCCACAGCCTTGGCTGCCTGCTCTCTGCAACCCCCCTGAGAAGGGGTTCTGGAGCCCCTGAACTATTTGCACCAGCTCTGGGTGTGCAACCTGTGACCCCAGCAACAGCAGCAATAGCCCTGCAGTCCAGGCCAGGGCCCAGAGCACACTTTTGCCCCACGGGCTGGTGGCAGCCCCCTGCTTTTTCTGCATCCCGTTAGTAATCTGGTCAGGGAACTACAGCTCTGATGGAGAGGGCACAGGGGATTCACCTGAAAAGCCAAGGGAAAGAACTGCACTGGGAAGGCTCAAAGCTTCCCATCTCCAGGCTCTGGACCACAGGCCCCCAAGTGCCCTGGTCACCAGCATCTCCAAGTCTTTCCTCCCATCCCACCACCAGCTCCATGCACAGAGCAGCTCGGCGCTTTCAGCCAGAGACCAGCACCCAAATCCTGCAGGGAGCCGGGCACTTACACGTCTTCTCTAGCCTCCGGCTCACTTAAAAGCAACTTAAGAACTATGCCCTCTAAAACGCCTCTCGGGGGAGTGTCCCGACAGCAAGTGCTGCAAAGGCAGCCATCAGTTTCGGGCTCTCTGTGCCCGTCCACACAAGAACGACCTACAGGCGCAAGAAGTGCAGCCGGTGGGCGAGGGCTGATGCAGGGGGCTTGAACCCAGCCCCAGGGGCTGCAGCCAGGAGGGGCCAGGTGCAGACTCCCTCCTCCACCCTGCAGCTGAGGGTCGCGGGCGTCCCTGGGCACAGGGCTGGGTGTCATGCTCCAAGCAGCAGTCCTGCGGGGGGGGGGAAGGGGATGTCGGTCCCCGCGCCGGGCAGAAGCGCATGCGAAAGGCTGTTTTACAAAACGAACTGTAAAAAGAAAACGACCTGTCGGCGGGCGTGCTGGCGGCTGGGCTGAAGCAGTGCATTGCTTCCCTACGGCTATTCCCCCGGCTGGCGTGAGCAGGCAGGTAGCAGCGGTCCCTGCTCGCGGAGCAGCAGAGCGGAGCAGAGCAAAGTGGGTGCAGCCGCAGTGCTCCCGGAAGAAAGCGCCGGCGATGTTAGCGGCTGGGGCGGGCAGGGCAGGGGCCGGAGCCGGGGACTTCAGAGTCCGCTCTCGGACTCGGCTGCGAAGTCACCTTGGACAAGTCACTTATCCTCAGTGCTTCGGCCGGACCCTCCGTCTGCGGAGCAGAGATAATTATTGCATTAGCAGCTGTGGACGGGGAAGTCACCAGAGCAGCAGCAGCAGCAGCCGCCGAGCCCCCGGCGGGGCGATGCAAAGCGGCTTCAGAGGGGCGGCTGAGCGGGGATCCCGCGCCCCGGGCAAGACGAGGGGGCGGCTGGAATCCGGCGGTGCCACCCCGCCGCGGGGTCCCCAGGGTGGAGGCAGAGCCGGTCCTCGGGGAGAAGCCGGTCCCCGGGGAGAAGCCGGCCCCCGCAGCCCCCCTTACCCAGGAGCGCTGTTAGCAGGCGCGGCACGGCGGCGGGCGAGCCGGGGGCCATGGCGGCGGAGCGGGTCGGTACGGTGCCGGTCCGGTCCGTGCTGGCCCGCAGCGGCGGGGCTCTGGCCGCCCCCGCCGAGGGCGAGCGGCGCCGGGAGGGGCCGCGCCGGGCGGGGCCGAGCTGAGCCCTCCCCCCGACCGCGCATCCTCCCGCGGGGAGCTCAGCACCACCTGCCCCGCCACGGACCCCCGCACGCCGGCTGCTGGCCTCGCACACCCCGGGCAGCCCCCCAGGATGCCCCTTTCTCTGCCCTCCCGGCACCGACGGCGCGGCCGCGGCTGATGACCGCAAGCGGGGCTGCGGGACGAAGTCCCTGCGGGGGACGCCTCCGGGCCAGCTTTTCAAGTGACAAAGTGCCACTGAGGCTGGGGGCATCCCCCGCTGCTGCCGGCAGGATAACAGAAGGGGCCGAGGCTGAGGTGACCCCCGGGTGACGCCACCAGACTGCCTGCCCTCTGTCCCCCTGTAGCTACCAGCACCCCTCTAACTCCTGGGCAACTCTGCAGCCACAGATGGGGACACAGACAGGCAAGGCTGCAGGGAGAGCCCACCCAGCACTAAAGGGAATGAACACATAAAAAACCTTATTTTTCTCACCGCGAGCTTATTCCGGGATAATTGGCTGCACAAAAGTTCATGTCTCCACAACCTTTTCCACACGGTGCCATCCATTAGAGCTGACCTTCAGCAGACCACATCCCAACCAGCGGTGGCAGGGGTCCTGCTAATGGAAGCCTCTAATGACACAATGTGCAAAGATAGAGCCTTACCTTGGCACCCAGGTCCATCAGGCAGCCAGACCCCTGTGCTGAGCAGCAATTTGCGGGAGGTGACGCACCCCAAGAACAGGCATGGCGGGAAGGGGGAGGAGGTGCTCCCATCCTCACCCTGTGGGAACAGCACTGACCATCTCCCCACGCTGGCAGTGTCCAGGCAAAGCTCACCTTGCAGGCTGTGTGAGACTGTGCTGCCCTTGTTGGGTACAACATGGCTTCCCCAAACAGGACTGCTTCTTTTGGGGGGTAGCTTACCCATAGATGCTGCCTGGAGCCTCACCAGCATGTCTGGGGTGCCATGGCCTGAGAGCTCCAGGACACATCGAGAGACTTCTCAGCCCCACTCCAGCCCCCTTTTTCGGCTTGCTCTCCTTCCCACCTGGCCAGGAGGCTTGGCAGGGGACAGGGGCATCCCAGGGGACCTTGAGAGAGTGCCAGCAGGGCCTGGGGGTTGAGGAGTTAGGGCTGCAGAGCTGGCAAGAGAGACAGGAAAAGTACAGGCAGAGGAGACTGGGCAGTGCTGGCAGCCGGTGCTGCAGGAGTGTCGTGGAGAGTTCTGCTGATGCAGCAGAAGGTGCCTCAGCAGGAGTCTGTGATGGATACAGAGGTGATGGATACAGAGAGGTGATGGATACAGAGAGGTGATGGATACAGAGAGGTGATGGATACAGCTAGGTGATGGATAGAGAGAAGTGATGGATACAGTGAGGTGATAGATGCAGTGAGGTGAGCAGAGCTGCAGGCACTGATAAACAGGCAATCAGTGTGCTGAGGCAAGAGGAGGAGTGTTGTGTCTGCTGGAGCCCTGCTAATGGTCCAGGGAGTGGCACGCCTCTGAGGAGCAGCTCAGCAGGGAGGTTGGAAGGGGTCGAGGGATGCCCATCATCCCTGCAAGGTGCCATGATGGCTGCTAGGGTCATGGTGGTCACAGGGAGGTGGGGGAAAATGAGGCTGGCCTCTTCACCATCCAGTGAGCAGGACCACAGAGACCTCCATCACTGGGAACCTGAAAGAGTAACACACATACCTTGGTGCAGGGAGAGTCCATTATGTGTGGAGGATTCCTTCCTGGGACGTTCAGGTCTCTGCCAAGTTTGCTGCCAGAAAGGTGGGTGAAGTTGGGGTGTGTTTTGGCCAAACTGCCTTTGGGATTCCCCCCCTAAATCCTTTTGGAGGCAGGGAGGTGGGGAGCAGCAGCACTGCCCACCTGGGAGACTTGGCCAGCCATGGCCTCTTGGCCACACGGCCCCGGGGCTCGGAGCAGCACGCTGGCTGTCACCAGAGCCTGATGGAGCTGTCACACTTGGCAGCTCTGGACGGTCTCCTCGGCTGATTGATCCCATGAGACATCCGCCACAGGCTTGGGAAGGGCAGCAGCCCAAGAGCAGCTTCTCCTGCAGCCCGTGTGGAAGGGAAGGACACACACGACAGCTGGCCCTGGGATTTTGGCATGATGCTGAGGTGTCCAGCATGGGGCCCGGGGATACTGCGGCTCAGCGGAAACTTGTTTTGCTGAGTCCAGCACGAGGATACCGGGTCTGGTTTCAGGGAAGGCGAGCACCCTCTGCTCAGACACTGTCACCTCCCCAGGGAGACAGGAAGAAGGGCTCAGGGGTCCTGCCAGCTGGCCACAGACTGCCAGCGTGGGGGGAACGGTGGCTGTCAGCCCCCCTGTGTCCCTCTCACTCCCTCTCATCTTGCACAAATGGAGCTGGGAGGGTTAAAGTGCCAGGCTGCTTCCTGAAGAAGGCTCCTGCTTCCCTCCACGTGGGTACAGAGCAAGATAGGGCTGAGCAGAGCAGTTGGGCTGCAGCCTCCCAGCTCAATGCAGCAGGCGCTGCACTGGCCCTGGCTGCCTTGGAGCATCCTGCCAGGGAAAGTGCTGGCCCCAGTCCTGGCAGCAACTTGAAGACAGTCCCAGCCCTTTCCCAAACCTCCCAGAGCCAGAGGGATGCTGAGCTCCAAGAACAGGAGCAGGCAGAGCCCTCCTGCCAATGGAGGAGGTGACAACGCTGGAACAGATCTTCCCATCAGCACCTTATATTTACTGCAAGGTCCTCTGGCTGTGACCTTTACAAGACAAGGTGGCCCAGCAGCCCGGGAGCTGGCAGAAGGCACTCCCAGTGATCAGCCACTCTGCAGGACCATCCTGGCTGGGCCAGGCACTCCGGCCAGGAGCTGAGCGAGGGGTCCCGGGCACACAGACTGCGGGTGAGTGCTTGGCTGCCTTTATCACTCTCAGCTCTCCCTTGCCTGCAGCTCTCCTTGGAGCAACGCTTTCCCTTCTCCCTGCCTCCTCCTCCTCTCTGCTCAGAGCTGTCCTGCCCGCTGCCCCCTTGGGTCCCACCGGCAGAGGAGGCAGCCCCCCTGGGACAAGCAGATTCCTTGCCTTTCTCATGGGCCCTTCCATACAAGCAGGGAAAGAGAAGCAGTGTCTCCAGGCAGCCACTGCAGAGGCATCTGAAAAAAAAACGCTGAGGCAACTCTCCTGTGTCCCAGGAGAAAGTTTCATCCTGACAGCCGGGGGCTCCCCTGCCCGACCCTCCCCAGCCCTGCTCCAGCTCCCCAGTGCTGCCCTTCACATCCCTTGGCTCCCCGCACCTCATTGCCCCAACCCATCCTTTTCTCCTGTCCCCCCCTCATCACTCCCCAGCCCCGTGAGCAGGACAGCCAGGCTGAAGGATCATGAGGACAGCAGCCCCAGCCCCCCCCACCAAGACACCCCAGGAGCCCCTGTGTCTGCACAACAGAGGGGTCCCAGCACGGGGGAAGTCCCTTCCATCTCCTGAGCTGCTCTCTTGCTCTGCAACACCAGAGTCAGAGCTCTGGATCTGTGAAGCCCCAGTGCTGGGGGGCTGCAGTCCATGCCCTTGGTTCCCTTGCTGTGTCACAAACTCACCCTCGCCGCATCTCCATGGTCCCACAGTGCTGCCCTTCCTCACCAGCCTCCTGCCAGCAGCTGTCCCAGAGGTGTCCCCAAACTGCCAGCCTGTGGGTCCCCCATGACCTCTGCCTGCACTCACCCCTCTGTCAGGCTGCCTCCCCCCCAGGCTGGGTGCAACAGCAGCATCCCTGCGGGGAGGTCTCCGCAGACACGGGGCAAGGTGTGATGGGCACAGCACCTGGGACAGCCAGGCAGAACTTGGGAGGGCTGAGACTGGGGGTGCTGCCCCCTCCTCAGCTGGGCAGGCTGGCAGTGGGTGCGGGGGGCAGCCCTTGTGTGCAGCCATGGGATGTGCAGGAGTTTCCTGTGTGAAGGGCAGCCAGGAGAGGCAGGAGGGAGAGCGGCTGCCAGAGCTCCTTTGTGTCTCTCGGTGGGTCGGTCGATGGCTGTGCCTCTGAGCTCTTGCTAAGTGGGAGAGGAGCCCAGTTCTGGGTGTCAATCACTTGGAGCATGCCCTGGGCTCCACTGCAGCTGCCCACCCCAGCTCCATGTAGAGCAGAACCGGTGCCCCAGTGGGACCAAGCTCCGGGCACACACAGGAGGAGCCTTCCAAACCCCCTGGGCAAACCTCATAGGCAGAGCAGGGACAAGGGACCCTGTTTTGCCCCTCCATCAGGCAGCTGCACAAAAGCATCGACCACAAAGTTTGCATTTGGTCGTTCTTTTGTTCGTTTGACTGTACAAAGAGCAATAAAAACATCCTCCACTCGGCAGCGTTTGGCAGGAGAAGCCCAACCAGAAGGCGCAACCCCAAAACCGTAGTTACGAGCAATACCGGCGCCTCCTGTGTACACCTGTGTGTAGATATATATATATATATATATTTGTAGAGAACCTCTCTGCTGTGTACAGCTATGTACATACAGATGCATTGGCAAGTTGCAATCCAAGGATAGTGCACAAAAGAAACGAAAGGCAGATGCGAGACTGGGTCATGTGCGACTGTCAGGGGCCTTTGGCTGCAAAGTTGCCAGCTCAGTCCCGCTTCCAGCAGTCCCACCACTGGCACTGCATGGGGAAAGCCCTTCAGCGTGGGCAGGGGGGGCAGCCCCACGGTGAGACACGGAGCATTCCAGCTGAGGAGGGGATGGGGAGCAGCATGGAGCCCAGCGAGGTGCAGAGGGATGGGGAGGGCAGGCGGGGCCGGGCAGAGAGCGATGGGGGCAGAGCAGGGACCCCAGGGCTGTCCCTTTGTTCCCTGGCTCCTGCCTGCCCAGGGCACTGCTGACTGCAGGCAGGGCAGCTCTGGGGGCTGCCACAAGCAGGCATGGGGCCGTGGTGGTGCAGGCTGGCAGTGCTTTGCCCTGGCAGTTACGGGTTGTGCAGTACTCTGCAGGGAGGCTGGAGGTGGCAGTTTCAGCATCATAAGGTTGCTCAGGGGTCCCAGAGCCTCTGGGCTCACCATTATGCCCAGTCCTTCCCAGCAAGTGCCCAAAAAACTCCTTTCCCTCTCAGCAGCTCTCCATCCCTAGCAGCTGCACCCTGCTGCTCCCCATCACCTCGGTTTGGCACGTCAGCAGAATATTTTCCCTTGGTATTACTCTCCCCAAGAAGGAAACAAAAAAAAGTCAGCCCGACACCTTTGGCTGAGATGCTCAGGCCCAAAAATAGCCCGAGAGGCAGAAGGGTACATCCATTACACACCAGGAGCAATTAGCAGCTCCAAAACCCAGAGTGGGCTGATGCTGGTTACCCAGCCACCCACTGCTGGGCAGGCTGGGGCACTCCTTGAGGGGGAGCATGAACCCCTTCTCATGGCACCCTCAGCACTGGCACACAGGGCTCACAGGGAGGGGACAGGCAGCTCTCAAGGGTCCCTTGGGGATGGGTACACCAGTGCCCATGCCCCAGGAGTGTCTCGGGGGTGGGATGTGAACCCCAGGGCAGATGCTGCTGGCCTCTGCTCTCTTCTAGAGGCAAGGGTCTGCCTGGCTCCCTCTGCCATTCCTGGCACCCCCCTGGCTCCAGCCCTCCATCTGTGGGGTTTTCCCACCACATCACCTCCCCAGGCCCCAACACAGTGCTCGGGCACTGCAACCATGCCCAGCCAATCCCTGCTCAGCCCCAGGGGCAGCCCCCTGGCACCCTAGCCCCCTCCCCAGCCCAGCCTGCTGTGGCCAGGCTCCAGGGACCATCTCTCTGTGCCCTGCTCCAGGCCGGGTGTGTTTTTGGATGGAAGGAGGGATGCTCTGGGGAGACAGGAATCCTCGCTCTGGGAAGCACATCAAGGGGGGGTCACACTGTACAGGGGTGAGGAGGGAGGGGCGGGCAGGGGGGTGTTACTTGGTGCCCTCATCTGGGTTGCCTTCCCCGTCTGTCTTCCCTTCCTCCTCCGTCTTCTGGTCGTCCGTGTTCAGCCTCTGCTGCTTTTTCCGGCGCACACATTTCACCACCATCAGCACCAGGATCACCACGGCCAGGAAGCCGCCCACAGAGGCACCCACGATGACAGCCACTGTCGAGTCGTGCTTTGGGGGCTCTGGGAAGATGAGGCACAGGCTCAGGGGACGCAGCCCCTGGAGCAACATGGGACAGGCAGGGCTCACCCCTACCACCAAGGAGCAAACCCTGCATGTGCAACACGGGGTGAGGGCATGAGGGAGAGCAGAGAGACAGCCTGGCACCCATGGGTGCCTGACAGCAGAGGGGATCACTCTACCACTTACCTTGGGTGAGTACCTTCAGGCTGATGCTGGCGTGGCCCCGCTGCCTGTCCGGGGGGTTCAGGACGTAGCAATTGTAGGTGCCCTCATCCTCCAGCTGCACGTTTTTGAGGGTGAAGGACACGTCATACTTGGTGGGATTCCCAGTGAACTCCACCCGGTTCCCAAAGCGGTCCAGCTGCTTGTTCATGATCTTCGTCCGGAACTGCAGGAACTGGGCAGCCCGCGTGGGAGAGGAGATGAGGAAATGTTTGGCACCCCATGCACTCACCTTGCCTGGCCAGGGACCCCCTCCCCTTCCCGGGCTGCCCCGGCTCCACACCCCTGCTGCACCTTGAGCTGCTCCATCCCCAGTTATCTCCTCTGCCTGTCCTGCCACGCACACGGAAACCCCAAGGAACACACACAACTACTTCAAGTTGGTCCCGGGACCTCCCAGCAGATCCCTACCCGTGACAAGACTCACCAACTCCTCAGAGCAGTTTCTGCACTCCTGGTATGTCCAGTTGAGGGAGAACTGCTTGTTCTCCACCTTGTAGCAGGAGTTGAAGGTGCAGGAGAGCTTCACAGAGGAGCCGTTCAAGGCATTGATGGTGGCAGGAGCCATGACCTCCATGCCCAAGCCCGTGGGTGCTGCCACAGAGACAGAGAGACAGAGGAGTTAGGAAAGGGGCCCAAGCTGAGCCAGGCTCCCCATCCCACCCTGCTCAGCAGCTGCCTGCACAGAGCTCACCCTGGGGCTGTCTTTCAGGCACATCCACCCACAGACCATGCTTGTGGCCAGCCAAGACCAGGGTTTCCCTGCACAGAAGTGACAAAGGACACGGGGAAGGAGGGGGTGGGGGGTGGAGGAAGGGGAGCAGCCCCAGCCCTGGCACCATCCCTTGGCCCTGCTCTGCTGATAAGGGCTGATAACCCTCTGACCATGCCTGGCCTGGTTTTGCCTGGTGCCAAATTCTGCTGACTCCAGGCAAGCCCTGCACCCTGCCACTTAAACCAGGTTTTCCTGCTGCAGAATCGATCCCGCTGTGTGAAGGGCTGAATGCAGCATCAGCGTGCAGGGCTCAGCGCCACAGCCGCGGAGAAATTTATGGCTGCGCTCATCAGATTTCCTTCCCAGCAGGACGCACTACGGCTGCGAGGGCTGGGATCTGCCAGGGACAGCCCCCGGGGGCTGCAGCGGGAATGCGGATGCTCCCCCCCTCCCGGCGGTGGCTCACGCAAGGATTCTCCAAGCTGGGAATGACAGGGTCAAGATCTCAGCCAGTGCCGGGGAGGACAAGCCCGGTCCCTGCACCCTGGCCATGGCTGAGGCGGAGAAACGGGGAAATCACCTGCCCCCAGCAGCCCCAAAAAACCCAGCGCCTGCATCCAGCACCTCCTCCCAGCCTGCAAAGGGGAGGGTGCCCACGCCGAGATGGGCTCCTGTGCAGCCACCTAGCTGCAAACTGCAGGGATGAGCCCCGAGAAGCAGAGGGATGGAGAGCCCTGGAAAGACTGCTGGGAGAAGGCTCTGCACCCGGCAAGGAAAGTGACACTGGCAGCAGGTGCTTCTCCCATCACCTCACCTCTCCCCTTGGGCTGCTGCTCTTTGCTCTCAAATCTTCTTCCTGAGGTGCTCCTGACTCCAGCCCTGTGGCCAAGCTGGATGCATGGTCAAGGCTGCTCCGCTGGCTAAGCCGCTCCGCCTGCAAGCAGGGCAGGAAAGGGGCCAGGCTCTGCAGCCAGGGAAAAGAGGCTTTTCCAGGTTGCAGGTACAGCTCCCTCAAGGCACAAGCCTTGCTGTCAGGTGTGAACCCTGAGGCCAGCTCTCTGGGGGCAGAGGAGTGCCCCCCAGGGACAATCAAGCCCTTGGAGAAGGCTCCCTGCTCGTGCTGGCTGGGGGGCCCAAATAAGCACCCTTGGGCCCCAGTGCAGGGTGGGGTCCCCACGGGGTGCTGGAGGCATAAAGATGGGGAGAGCTGGTGCATGGGGACAAATGGCAGCACCCAAAGGAAGGAAGAAGCATCTGGGCCTGAGCTGATGGCACCCCAGGGCTCTGCAGAGGGCTGAGATGCCACCATGACCTCTCCCGGGCTCTGCAGTGATGGGACAGCTCTGCTCAGGACCGTACCACAGCCAGAGGGTCCTCACAGGCAGCTGGCATGCTATAGGCAGCAGCTATGGACATGGGTCCAAACTCAGCACCAAGGGACAACAGAGGTGGGGAAAGAAACCCCGAAAAACTCTGGGACCAACAGCCCAGGCTGCAGCCCGAGGTGCTGCGCAGGCTCCCCAGCATTCTGTCACACTACACCCTGCACCCTGAGCTTGGGGGTAAAACGACACGCAGCTTCTAAAGGGCTTTTTACCTTCCATTTCCTGGCCTCTCTCCTAAAGCAAAGGCAGCCCACCAGGAGCTCCGGGACAGTGTAAACAGCACTTCAAAAAAGTGATGCATTCCCCTTTCCAATCAATATAGACCCAAACCTGCTGACACACGCCGCTGGCTCTGGGGCAGGGCAGAAATGCAGAGAGCACAGAGTTCCCCCCACCCCCTGCACCACCTGCAGCCCAGCGCCTGCCACCCCAGAAGCCATCCAGAAGCCAAAGGACAGTCACAAGCCACCTGCAGCCCACCAGCCACCACACAGCCAGAGCTGTCCCTGCACCCCACTGCAGCCCCCACCTCTGCTTGGCATGCAAACAGCCTCGTGCTTCAACAAAACCTCCAGCAAGCAGGATGCAAGGTGCTATTTTTTTTTTTTTTTTTAAGAGAAGAGGCAGCTGCAACATACCCCCCACCCTGCCCAAAAGCAGGTCACCCTGGCTGGCGTGCATTTCAGACCACCTCCGCCCCATCCCTGCGGCACAGCATCGCTTGCTGCTTCCCTGGGAACAGGAGGGGGGATTCTCCGGGCTGACATATAGGGAAGGGGCTCCTGGCCAGGAAGGGGGTTTCCCCCCAGCCTGGATGCTCTCCCCTGGCAGCATGCAAGGGGTCAAGTCGACACTTACCCAGTGAGAGGAGCAAGCTGAGGCCAGTGAGGAACAAGGTGGGCTGCGGGAGCCAGGCTTCCAGGCTCATTTTGAAGGACTTTTGTGTAATGGAGAGGACGTGGTGTTGGTGTGGATTTTGGTGGTGGTGGTTTGCTTTTTTCGAACGCCCGGGTTATTTGCAGGTGACATATAACATTAGAGCTGCTTTATTTCTACAGCCGAATATGGCTGGCTGGAGCCGAGCTGCTGGAGGAAGCCTCAATGCTATGGTTGGTGGATTCCAGCAGAGGAAGTGGGAGGGCAGAAAAATTTTCTCCTGAACAGAAAGCCGAAAGCTCCCGGCGCTCCTGCTCGCAGGGCTGCTGCTGGGCTGTGTCCCAGAGCATCTCCTGCAGCCCCCCGAGCCCAGCAGCAGGTTCCTGCCAGGATTCCCTCCTGCCCTGCAAAACCTGCCCTTGGAGCAAGCAGTGCCCATGGATCCTCTTCCCTCGGAGTCCAGGAGCTCAGGGATTTGGCCAGCACCCCACAGCACAAGCCTGAGCCTGGGGGCTCCCAGGGACCCCTGCAGCCCCTGCTTGTGGTGGGACCATGCAGATGTGTCACCTCTGCAATGCTGGAGGATGGCAACCAGCTCTGCTCACACCATTCACAAGAGCACTCCCTGCTCTCAAGAGCCCAGCTGGGCCCAGGAACATCAGAAGAGAGAGAGGAGGGAAGAGCAGAGGGGTCCCCCAGGGAGGCAGCCTGCACAGCCAGCATGCCAGGGGGAGGTTTGGCCACCTGGATGCATCCAACCCTCGAGATGAGGAGGCTCTGCTCAGCAATACAAGGGCTGGAGGTCATTGGCCCCCTTTGCACCATCTGCCAAGGAATCTTCTGGACTATGGACTCCAAGCCTGGATTAAGGCTGCCCGGATGAGTGCAGGAAGTAACCTCATGGAGACCAGAAAGCCAGTGACAGCAGCTGCTCAGCCACCTGGTTCTCATACCCGGGGTGGTGGGCTTTGCTGCAGTAGTGAGGAGAAAGGTGAGGGATGTCCTGGAGCCAGAGGGCATCCCAGTTCATGTGCACCAGAGCCCTGGGGAGGAAGGGATGGGGCAAGGGGGAGGCAAGAGGGATGCAGATGTCCTGACCAGCTTCAGGAGGGGAGATGGGGGAAGCTAGGAAAGAAGGCATCAGAGAAGTGCTGAGGTGAACACAGGAAACCCATGCAGCCAACCCTCCCCGTGCACACAGCCATTTCCCAACCACACAGGACACACAGAGTTCACTCTGCTCTGCTGCAACGGGTCCCACGACCCAGCAGAAGCAGGGGAGTCAAATGCACCCCCCCAGACTC
This sequence comes from Heliangelus exortis, assembly GCF_036169615.1. Classification (NCBI taxonomy): domain Eukaryota; kingdom Metazoa; phylum Chordata; class Aves; order Apodiformes; family Trochilidae; genus Heliangelus; species Heliangelus exortis. Next base: position 1,086,594 of record NC_092447.1, read on the forward strand.
CCTCAAACCCAGCTCTGGGTCCTGGTTCCTCCTGCAACCCCTCTGCTTGGCTTCAGCCAGGAAAAGAGAGGAGGGTGTCAACGTGAAACCAAGGCGTGCAGCGGGCCGGAGCTTGCGCTCGGCAGCAGCGCTGTGGGAGGTGGGCACCGGCCCCCCTCTCCCCCGGCACCTGGAGGTGTCAAACATCTATATATAGAGCAAGAACTGGGCTCACAGCACCGGGGAAAGGGCTCGGGGGGGGGTTGCTGGGCTCCCCCCAACCAGGGCAGCGATCCCCAGGTGCCGGAGCGAGCAGAGGTGCTGCTGCTCCCACGGAAGACACGAGTGGGCACGGACCCTTCCAGCCACCGCAGAGCCAGGGCAGAGGGGGAGCTCAGCACAGCCCCGGGAGGGTCGTTCCCACTGCAAAGGGACACACACACACACACCCCTCCCCTTGGTAGCCTATTTGGCTCCCTAGAGCCAGTGGGGCAGGCGTGGGTGCCACGTGGGTGCGGGGGTTCCCGGGCCAGGCAGTTTTGGCACACTTGGACATCACACGCTTAAGCAGGAGCTCAAAGGAAGCCAGGAACAGGGAAGCCTCCCTGAGCTTTATTAACTTCAGGAGATACCAGTGCCACGGCTGCACAGCTCCCGCTGCACCTCCCCCTGCCAAGGCTCTCCTTAGGGATCATTATCTCTCAGGAATTGGAGTTGCACCCACCAGGATCAAAGCTTGGGCTGTGCCCCCCTTCTCCCCTGGTCCCTTGGCAGCCAGCCAGGGTGGGACATTCCCCAGCAGGGACTCTGGCACAGAGCACGCAGAGAAGTAGCACAGCTGCCAGCAGCAGAACACTGGCCTGTCCCAAGGAACAGAGACAGCTCGCCCACAACCTGCTGGCTAAGGGGCTTACATCCTCCCACACGGCTGTTTTCCCCCCTCTGGAGCCCAGGGAAGTGCCACCTCTGGTCTGCTGCAGGGTTCTTCACTTTGTCCATCGCTCTGTCTCCCCTCTGCCATCCATTCTGCTGGGATCACTCTCCTGGCCAGCTCCACGTAGACACCGTTCTCCCGGAAAGGAGAGGGATGCTGCAAGGACCAAAGGACAGGGCGTGAGCCTCCCCACAGGTATTGGGGCCCGTTTGGGAAAGAAGCAAGGGATGTCACTGTCTGGTGTGGGCAGTGAGGGGTCAGGCTCTGGGTGTCATCACTCTGGTGACACAGGGGGTCACACCAGCCCTAGAGCTGCAGCACCTGCCCCTGCCTGCCTCAGCTCAGGCAGCTGCTTGCCTCCTCACCATGGTTATGTAGGTCTCCTCAGCTTTCTTCTTCTTCCCTGCTTTCTGTTCAGCCTTGGGTGCCTCAGCTCCAGGGATTGAGGAGTAAAGTGCTTCCTACAAGGGGTAGATCAGGGCACTTGGAACTCAGCCCCAAATACACGAGGACCTTCTTAGCCCAGTCAAACTGACAGCCACAGCTGGCCAGCAAACAGCCCCTCATGCCTGACAGGGAGGGATCCCCTTCCTCAGCCCCCCAGCCCAGTGCACCTCATGTCAATGACCCTTCTGTGTCCTGAGGACACAGCCTTAGCTAGTGACAGGACAGCAACCAGCTGTGTGAGAACCCCATGGCCCAGGCATCCATCCAGCTGCTGGGGAAGCATTTGCTCCATCAGCTCCTCCTCTTCACTGGGAGCCACACAAACAGCAGGACCTGGGGATGGTTCCAACCACCCACGCAGCCGGTGGCACAGCAAGGAGCCCTCCTGTGCACACCACATCCCTCCTCTTCTCTGGTTCCCACGGGTTCTGGCAGTGTCCCCCCACTCAGCTCCGACTCAGCTCTCACCTCTGTTTTCATCTTGCTGGCCTGGTTCCCAGTCTTCTCCAGGGCCACGTTGGCTGCAGACCTTGAAGGGAGGCAACAGCAGTGTCAGATTTGGCAAGAAGCATCACCTCCTCCTCCTATCCCTGCCCTGCCTCCCCTGGGACACTGGGGTCCCTTTGCATGTGCCCCTGCCAGGTCGTCCCTGTTGCTGGCATGATGGGAGCCCCAGGAGGTTTGGGAGCAAAGAAGGGACCAGCCAGGGCAGCATGACAGTAGAGGGCAGCAGGTGCCTGCACCCCGCTGGTGCTGGGGATGATGAACCCTCTGGTTCCCACAGCTCCAGCCCTGCTGGGCCATGGAGAGCAGCACAGGGAGGCTGTGAGAAATGCTTTGCTCAGCCCCAGAAACCCACAGCTACTGTTGATTACCTCCTCCTCAGGCTGAGTCCAGCCAGGAAAGCCAGCACAACAGCCACACAGCTACAGCCCACGGTCACAGGCCAAAACCCAACATCTCCTGGAGCTGCAGCTTCCTGGGCACCTGCGGCTGCTCGTCCTGCTGGGGAGACACCAAGGCAGGGGATGGTACACACAGAGACCCCACTGTCAGAGTGGTTCCAAAGAGTGTTTATCAATATGGTGATAGGCGTTTTATATATATCAATATATAGATATTTATATTATGTATATATATCTATAAAAATAAATGAATATGTATATTTAACATATATATTTAATATATACATTCCATCACCACAGCAGAACAACCATGGTGGCAGGTCTGTGCCTCCTGGAGCCTCTGCAGCCCCTCTGTGTGGGTTGGAGCAGAGTGACAGGAGAGGGGAGCAGTGGGAGGACATGTACCTCTCTGTCCCGTGGGGCTGACGTGCAGCACCGTGTGGTTCTTGAAGATGCTGCTGTGCTGGAGCAGTCTGATCTCACAGACGTAGGTGCCACTGTCATTCACCTGCACGTCCTGCAGCTGAATAGAGCCATCCCAACGGGACATGTCCCCCTGCCACTGCACCCGGCCACGGAAACGGCCCACGGGGATGCTTTGGTCACTGTAGTAATAGAACACCATCTCCTCCTGCCAGGGCACAGACAGCAGCAGGTGAAGGGAGTCCATGGCAGCACTGCCCCGTTCCTCGCTGCAGAGCCCTCAGATCTCCTTCACAGCACACACAAGGACCCACGCATTCCCACGCTCTCCTGGAAATCCCCAGGACACAACACCCGTGGCTGTGGTTCCCCTGCGGTGGGGAAACACCAGGAGGGGTGGAAGATTCCCACTGCCACGTACGGGGAACTTCCTCCTTACGGCCCGTGCCAGGCGCCCGCGCTTCCCCACGGCGAGGCTGCCTGGGTCACTCTCCCCTGCCCCGCTGCCCACAGCCCCCGGTACCGACCCACCTCCTTCCTGCCGACTCCTGCCATGTGCAGCCAGTCCACTTTGGCCATGGTCCAGCCCTTGGCCACTGGGTCTAGGAAGAGGCACTGGAGCAGGACAGAGTCCCCAGCGCTGGCTCGCAGCTGAGGCTCTGTGAACACCCATCCAGCCGTCCCGCTGCCTCGCTCTGCCGGGGACAAGGACAGCAGGATGAGCACGGGGAGGACGGCCAGGTGCAGCCTGCTTGTCCCCATCGATGTCTCCTCTCCAGACACGCCTGGGGCTAGCGGCACCGACCAGCCCAGAGCCCAACGGAGTGGCCCTGCTCCCTGTGTGGGCAAAACCTGGCCCTGACCCCTGCTCTCGGCGTGCCGGGGATGCGGGGCAGCACATCCTCTGGGCTCTGCGCTGGCCCAACCAGCCAGGCAGAAGGGAAGTGGGGAAGCACAACCCCAGCCCTCCGCGTCCCCGAGCCAGAGGCTGCAGCAGCTCCTGCAGGGCTGTTCCCGTGAGTCAGGGCTGGCAGAACCAGCACCGCTCTCATCTGCTGCAGGCCGGGGGCGATGCGAGAGCCTCACGCGAATTTCGGTTCCTCCTTCACAACCTGCCCATTTGGCTTCCTCACCCCTTGCTCACAGGCTCCTCACCCTGGGCTGAGACTCGTCTAGCCACTTAACTACTGCTTGGGGTTTCTAGAGCAGCCGGACAGTGGAAAAAACAAAGCAAACCAGAGGCAGATCACAGAGCCGACACAAAAGGAGGAGGTGGCTGCCTGCACGGTGCCGCACGCACGCGAAGCGCGTGGCAGGAGGGGGAAGGAGCGGGGCAGAAAACACCACTGGAGCTCCTCGAGAGGAACCCTGTGCTCCAGGGTCTGTGCTGGAAACACCTCCCAAGAACAGTGGCTGAGGCTCTGGCACTTGTTTGTTGAGAGCCAGGCGAGCTGATCCAGCGGGGAGCTTCTCCCGGTGCCTTACCCTCTCTGCCCAGTCTGCCCACAAGACACCGAGGGCTGGGCCCTGGCAAAGGACCAAGTGCTTGTCTGGTGGCCTGTAAGTAATACATGCAAAGTGCTACAGCTTCCCAAACAGGTTTCCCTTGGTCTTGACCAGCTGTGGAGCTGAAAATGACAAATATTTGCCAGCAGAGATGCGCGAGAGAGCCCAGTTGCCTCGGGCAGAGCCAAAATCAATACCTTGGAAAGCTTCCCCTATATTTAGACTTGGCAAAGCAGTTCTACTTTTTCCAAAGCAGCCTTGGAGCCCAGCAGAATAAGTACAGGACTCCATCCAGGGACGCTGGTGTGATTTGAAGCCTATGTACACACGTGAGCTCTGCAGGAAGGGAATGTGCAGCACCTGGAGCCCAGAGGAGTGCTGCCAGCAGAACCCCAGGAGGAGAGGAACCAGTGGGTCCTTCAGCAAAGGCAGAGAGGAGAGCAAGCAAGGTAAACAAAAACCACCAGAATAACTCACACCTTACCCAGCCATGTCAGCATCAGAGTCAGGCTCAGCAACACCTTCATCTTATCCTGAAAAGAACAGGAGAACTGGCACCTGAGCGTTGTCCCTGGGTCAGGACACGGACCCAGCTCAGCAACTGAGCTGAATCCCAAGGTCACTTCTTTAGAGAGGGACACAATCTTTGCTGCTGCCTGGATTTAAGCCACTATTCCAGCCAGGAACCCCACTGAAGCACAGATGTCGGATACTTCTCTGGTTTGAGACTGCTCTGAGCCCTGGAGAGGAAGAGAAAGTGTATGGGGGAGGGCTCTGCCTGAACCACCTTTGCATTTCCCCCTAAGTGATGAATCTTTCCGGTGGTTTGGGGGCTCAAGGCTCTGGCAACTGAATTGAGATGCTCATAGGTGTTAATTCTGCCCAGAAAGCTATGGGATGGTCTTTTCTACTACAAACCCAGAGAAGCTGGGATACAGGCTCTAGAAACACAGACCGCTTGCTCCAGAAATCACCATTTTGCTCCAGGGTGCTGGACACAGCAAACATTCCTGCTGGAACATGTTAGGGTCTGTTCAGATAGTGCCACATTTGGTCACCTGCCATATAACTCTCTAAGACCATATTCAGTAAGGCTTGGAAGAGGAAAAGGTCCCAGATATTTCTAGGACCATGAAAGGAGTTAAAGTAACTGTGAAAGGAGTGGAGCAAGAGTCACAGCAATGGGTCTGAGGTCCTGGGACACCAAGTTCCCAGGGGCAGCACCCATGCCCTTGGCACTCCATGCAGAATCTGGGGATCCCGGTGCAAAGGGACATCCTGGGCAGGAGGGAGGTGACAGGGGACATGCCAGCTGTGCACACACACCATGGAGCAGCAGGAACAGCTCCTGTGGCTCTGCAGAGCCCGAGCAGGGAGTGGGCAAGGCTCCTCCCTGCAGTTGCTCATCCACCCGGAGATCTTCCATCTCTGTACGTGGCCAGACATGTTTGCTAATTCCTTTTTCTTTTCAGATGCATTTTTCTCAGCAAAAGAAGATCAAGAACACCCTGGGACAGGCTCAGACAGGGATTACTGGGCCAGAAGTAGCTTCTGAGAGACCCACGGGTCTGTTCTGGGCTGAGAAACAGTCACTGTGTCTTTCCAGTCAGTGCCTGGTGGTCTTGCCTGCAGTGAACGATGTAAAACCACCTCTGCCCTTCATCACCCTCCCTTTTCCACAAACAAAATCCTGAGATTGGCAGCAAGCCTTCTGGAATTCTCTCAGATCTGCCTTTCAAGAAACATGACCCATTTGGGGGTTGATTTTTCTGGAGGTGGAGTGCAGAGCTGTGCAGTTTGTCTGCTGTTTGCAGCTCTGCTGTGACACAGTTTGCTGTGCAACCCATGCTCGTGCTCACACGACCTACAAAGGCAGAAAAAAATTCATGCTCAGCTCCAAAGCTCTCAGCTGGTGCAGCAAATCTCAGTGCAGAATGCCAAAGCATCCTACTTTGATGAGCTGTAGAGCTCTCACAGAGCTACACCCTCCCAGGACCACCTCCAGGCGGGATCCAAAATTGGAACCACTGAAAAAGAAGTCCTCAGAACACAGAAGCCTGTGTATGGGGGTATCTATACTCAGAACATCAAGAGTTCTCTGTAGCTGGGCTACTGAGGCTCTGGTCCTTGGTTGCTGTCTAACCCTTCCTGGACTGACTACCCTACTTCTCAGAATAAATTCTGGTCCTGTCTGGGAACACATTTCTGCAGGGTCTCCCTCTGCAACACTTCCCAGCGAGTGGGTGCAGCAGCTGAAGGCAGCACCCACTCACCCAGGCTGTTATCTGTATTTCAGTGCTGACACATCCAGATCCTTCCACAGGGCACTTGCCTTTACTGAACAGATTGGGGAAAAAAAGAAAATACATAGATACCTTACTGCCTTCACATTTTCTGACACATGGCATCTGAATCCTCAGCACTCCTGTGTTTCCCTAGTTCTCTTTTCAGGAAAACAAACCAAAAAAAGATAAATGTTATTGCAAAAAACCCCACTCACCTGGTATGGCTTGAGGCAGTCAACTTGTCTGAGGCACAAAGGGCTCTTCAGTGGCTGATTTGAAGTATCTGAAAGAATCAGTTGCTAAACCATCTTGAGGGTGGATGTGCAAGACGTGTCTGATCACTCTTTGGTTTCCAGCCTCTTCTTCCAGGTTCAGTTAGTTTGGTAATCACCTTCCTCTTGCAAGAGGAAGTGATGAGGGATGGAGAGCTTTTTAGCAAGCAACCTTTTTGCAGCCTGTGCTCCCTCCTGGTTTGTTTTTGAGGACCAGAGGTGGTTGAAGACCACCCACTCCTGCAGAATGGATCTCATCCCAGTCAGGTACCAGCAGCAAGAGGCACTGAGCAGCTTTGCTGAGCCTTGGCCCTGGTGCTCTCAGGGACATGGATGAGCAGGCACCGTGCTCTTCACAGCACAGGCAGCTGCTCCCCTTGAAACCTACACCAGATAAACAGCAGAGGCTGCTTTCTGTCACTTTGAAAGCATATTTTCATCCTTCCTCTGCAGTGCCACAGCAATCACTGTTCTCTGCCCCAGTATCAGTGGTTTTACTGGCACGCAAAGCAACTTCCATACAGCTGGCAAAAGAAGAGAAAAATAGGTCTCACTCAGCAAAGCAGTCGCAGTCGAAACCAAGCATTTTGCAGAAAACAAGGGTCATTAATTTTCACAAAGAGCTTGAGCTCTGTAAAAAGTAGAACAACAAAGCCACTTCCTCTAGGCTGCATATCCCACCAACATCCTTTCTCAGGGAACTTTTGGTTGACAGAGAACTTGTGTTATCAGGAAGCACAAGTTTTTAAATATTACTTTACAGTAGACAGAAGAAAAATTTATTTCTTTATCTGGAGACACAGATCTACAGCTCATCTGCTCTACAGTCAGGAACTTCAACAGCAGCCATCACAGAGCTGCTAAGGGGAGACTTGGTACAGGCTCCCTTTTGAGTTGTCTGTTCCCTAAACACCTTCCCCCATCACCATGTGACAATTTCTATAGCTAAGCAACAACACTGGATGGCAGCTTTATAAACTCACCTATATCAAGACATATATAGTCAAATAAAGAAACCCACAGGCCAGAATGAAACAAAGCAATTTATTGGTAATGGCACATCAAAGCCAAGAGCAAACTTACACCACAGAGGGAAAAGGAGGCAATTTGATCAATGCTGCACACAAAAAGGAAGTGGAAGCCAGCAGCTGCTTTGGTACTGAGCAGACATGAATTCCACTGCTCTCTGCCATCCATTATGGGACAAGGCTGGTGAAAGAGAAAGCACTCTTCTTACAGGGCAGTAATGATGCATGTTTGGCTGCTTCCCTGAAACAGTACCTTGAAGCAGAGAGGAGGAACATGACCACTCTTCTGAACACAGAACTTTCCTTTGGACACTGCTTGAGTCAATGGTTGAGGTAGATGGGGTTGTGTTTCCCCAGATAGAGTCCCCATTTTCATTTCTGACTTTAAAAAAATAGTATTAAATGATTTGTGCTTTACTTCTACAAGTAGAAGGAGGTGTAATGCAGCTGCTGGACAAATAATTTAAAAAAAAAAAAAAAAGGAAAGATAAAACTCAGCAATGTAAGGTAACACTACTGTACAGTTGGTGACTTAAAAATATATTTAGAAAACAGTAGGAAAAAAAACAGTGATCCTGCAAGTGGCAGGTTAAAAGAAGAAACAGTTAAAAGCAGTATGTTCTCTTGGCTCCAGGATGCTAAGTATCAACTGTTTTAAGTCCAAAGCAAATACACATTTAAAAAAAGACAACATTGTCTGCCCAATGATGATCACCTTAGAGAGCTGAGGTCACTCTGGAATAGCCTGTGTTTCAGGCAATTCGAATTCAAGGAGGCAGGAAAGGAGGAATTTCACCCGTAATAAAGGAAACAAGTTGGCAATAATCTAAGAAACACCCACTGTCAGACTGCTGGTAGGAAACAGGCTGCACAGCTCTAGGCACTGAGGTTTCTGGAGGCACTCAAAAGGTGGGGTGGAGGTATCTTTTTTCCCCAATAAATTAGAAAGATTGCAAAAATCATTATTTTTGTTCTTAAATAAAAATGAATGATCCCAATGGCATTATTCTTCCAGTCTGCCAAGGTTAGAGCAGGTCCTTCACTCTGCACTAGCTACCCAGCAGCCTTCATCCCTCTCTCTAGCCATGATTTTCAGTGCTGTAGTTTTGTTCTTTATCCACAGTTTTGGTCTTTCACCAGTATGAGTCTTCTTCATCCGTGTCCTAAAGAAGGAGTACAGAAAGAGAAACTGAGGCTGGATGTGAAGACATGCACCAAGTTATGTGCTCAACACAGTTTTGAGTCTGCTTTCCAAATGCTGCTGTGTTTGAATCAGCCCACAGGACTTGTGTAAGTACTTGGAGCTAAATCTGTACACAGCCAAATCACCACTGTACACCCAACATGTGAAACATGTTTTAAGAGAATTAGCAACTAAAATTCAAGCAAAAGATAAACCTTGAATCAGGGACAGCCACCTTCTTAAAAAGCACCCTGAATCCCTAACAGAGAAGGTTGGGAGCAGCACAAGGGGATGTTTTCCAGCTGTGACCAGTCACATACTTTCAGATCCACATCACCTATCATTTTATCCACAGTAATCATTTGATGGCATCCCCACCATCCAGCTCTGCAGCTCTCAGCCTGAAAGCAACTAAAGCACTACAGCTCTATAGGGGAAGTCCCAGTAGCTTTCCAGCTATTTTAAAGAGATTTTCACTGGGTTTGCAACTTTAACTATTTGGTAACGTTAAGCACTAAAATGGACGTGACAGACACCTAAAAATGTGAAGTTATTAAAGTAATTGAGATAGGATGTAGAGAGATTTGGTAAGCTAAATACAAATAAGCCAAGTATCAGAGAGCAAAATATCAACATGTGACCAAATACTCAGTCTGAAAGCAGAAGAATTGTAGCATTCAAAACTGCCTTCTCTCAAAGGATAAGGTATTTATAAATTTTTTTTTAATCTCAAACAGTCTGACAGCATTTTTTTCACTGAATTTGGGCTCCTCTCCTTTTGCACCTCTCCACCTGCAGTAAAGCACTGGTGCCTCCCTACTCCCCTGCACATCACTTCCAAAAGCCTTTTCATCTCCCTTCTGCATAGAGCATTCTCTGCTTTCTGCATCTCTCTCAACTCTTTTCCCTGATACTGCTGCACCTTCTGTAGATTGTAAATATTTCACTTGTGACCTGCATAATTGCCCATTTTTCAGTCTGTATCTAATAAAACATTGAAACCATCAGCACACACTTGGACAAAAGGCTCATGCATTTTGTATACTTTAAATCCCTGGCATCAGAGTAGTGAATCAAGCACCAGACACTTGAACCCTCCTTAGCATGCTTCCTGGCCATGTGTAAAGGTGCATTTGAGGTAAGCTTGCTCTGTAGGACATCAAGAAAAAATGAAAACACTCTTAAATTAGGCACATTAGTGACCTTACTCTGGAATGGGCCACACTTAGAGCTGGGGCTGCCAATGCCAGCACACAGAACTTAAGGATACATTTTGCAAAACAAGTAGAGCAGGTGGCAAAAACATTCCCTGATTCCAGCACAACACATCTGGTTTGCAGAAGCTTGCTGAGTGAGTAGCAGGCAAACAAAGAGAATCAGAAGATAACCACCACTTCACAAAACAAAACAAACAAGAGGCTGGAAACAAACAAACAAACCACAAGTGTTTAGCAAGATCAGAGCTGTGACACAACAGGGTGAGGAGGAAGATCTCCAGAAGGAGCTAAGGTTTGACACTACCACCTTGGCAAGAAGCACAGTGGATTGGGGTACCATTCCTCACTGTCAAAGCCCAAAGTGGTTCTGAAGGGCCTTTTGAAGGAACTACACAGCACAGTGGCTAGCACTTAAAATTCTGAGTTTTCATCTTAAAACGTCAGCTTTGATTTCAATCCAGTCACATGAAAAATCAGTTTGGTGAATCTGGAGACAGCTTCCCCTGGCAGTGCTGCAGTGTGAGCAGCAGCTCCCACGCCCCAGAGCCCACGGGTGGAAAACTCTGAGCAGCACCAGCCTGGCCATCAGCTTCCTTTGACATCCAGAGGTTTTGTGACAAGCTCTACCTGCTGCTCTCAGCACTTCCTCTGAGAAATGGAATTGACAAAACCACTTATGAAATCAGCAGCTCTCACTCACCACACATTTCAGACACCAGTCTCTGAGTTTCCCCAAGCATCTGTCTGTCTCTGGATGTTCAGGCCTACAGAAAAAGTACAGGATTAGGTTGGATTTTTCCCCCGAACACAAATACTAATTTCTCCTATGGAGTGTGAATTCTAGTTCTACCACACTGAACTGAAGGCTTTTCATCGTGAGGAAAAGCCTTTGACTCTGCACAGCAAAATAAAAAAAAGAATAAAGAATGTCAAGTCTCTTATTTTGAAGGCAGATATTTTGCTCAAATGCCATAAACAAGACAACAAGAGTTTCTGTTTGGCCAGCAAATCTTATACCACTGATCAAAACATTGTATATAAAGCATTCTGCAGGAAATTGTTATAACTTTTGTTATATTTTTGTTATATAATTGTTATATATTCAGTTATAGTTAATAACTGAATTAACTGCAGTACTGAATTAATTGCAAAACCAGATGCAGCTCCTGCAGTAGCAGTTGTTACCTTATTGTTCTCACTACTGAACCTTTCCAGTAAAGAATCCTCTCCAGTTCAGAAGGGAATTCAGTCTCCAAGGCTCATTCAGTACTTGGCATCTCTGCTCAGGCCACCACAGAGGAACCAGTTAGTATTACTCTGTTTGTTTTGTTGTTATGGATACTTCATACCAAAATGCAACACAAAAGCCCACAAAACCAAAGCATTTTGCTGATTTAGGCTGAAATAAATCCAATTACAGAAATGAAAGGCTGCTTAACCCTAAACTGCTTCAGCTCCATGAACTCACACAATAGTCAAAAAAGAGGGCTTGTAAAGCATGTTGTTTATGCTGCAACATGAAGGTTTTTCAAAGTTTTCTGACTGTTCACTAAGCTGTGCTCATAGAGAAGTAGATTTCAGTGACTGAACTGCAGATACTGAGAGCTATATAATGAAGGAGAGTGGAGAAACTGCCCTTTGGCCTGTGTCAACAGGTCAGAGTAGAAATACAGGCTTTAGGTTGCAGTCAGAACTTACTCATCAGACACTTCGATGGAGGATTTCTTATAGCCAGTTTTTTTTTTCTCTTTTAGGACTCCAAATTTTCTTCCCATCCTTACCAACAGCAGAACTACCACAACGATGGAAGGGAGAAACACTAAAATGGACAGCAGGGTCGCTGAGGTTAGCTGAAAAGAAAGACCTGCAGGAAAGACAAAGAGAAGCCCAGCTGTACCAGAAGTAAAACACAGCTCTCCTAAGTTATTATGACAAATGTTCATCCAGGACACAGGTTGTGAGCCTTTTCATAAAGACCATGGAGCTGGCAGATTTGAAACTGCTTGTCACTGAATCTGTAGGATCCCTGTTATATATCCAGCACAGCAGAGTGCTTTATATGCAAAATAACCCCAAAGCAAGGCAGGTCACGACACAGTTCTATCAGCACCTCTCAGCTGCAGATTTGGGGCAGGTCTGACACACAGGGCAGATGAGGAAATGAAGTGACACTGACAGTCAGTGTTTATGACATGGCACTTCTTTTTAGGTGAGTACACATTTAGCTTCTCCCACTGCTGCAGTATGTGGGGACCAGAACTCCTAAAGAAATGCACACTCCTGATTTCTGTTACCACATCAGCTTCCTCTGCCCCTTCTTACCCCAAATAAATCAAAGAGCTCTCAATGCATCTGCCTCAAAAAGAAGGGCAACTCTTGCTGAAACTCTAATGTGGAACCCCAGGGAATTCACTTCACAAGTGATGCTCAGGTTTGTAAGATCCTGACAAAGCTGGAAGGCAGCAGTAACATGTAGCTGAGGACATCCCATTGACAGGGAGACTCACCCCTCTCAGTAACTATCAGCATTGTCTGGGGAATGTTGTGGTACACATCTGGGGGATTCTTCACACTGCAGATGAATGTTCCATTGTCACTCAGCACTGGGCTTTGGAGAACGATGGAAGCATCACCCTCAGCAACGTTTCCAATCCAGGATATTCTGTCTTTGAACTTTCCCACTGTTGTCGGGTATGGAACAGACTGATAATGAAAAATCTAAAAGGAGACAACGACAGCAATTGCAGCAATAAGACACTTGTCTAAGAAGCAAAGCAAACTACTTACTGGATTGTAAACATAAAGGAATACACATTAAGAAGTCAGAAAAACACTTCTTATGCAGGACACCTTTTTAAGTTCATCTTTGGTAGTTCTGAGTCAGTCTCATTTTGTTAGATCTCCAAAGCTTTTATCTACCATCCTCAGCTCAGATTTCACCAGCACCATTCTGACCAACTTGTTCCCTTCTGCAGACCTTCAGCTGAGAAGCAGAGCATGCTTCTTGTCTCATGCAAGACAGAACATCACAGTTCTTCAGTTTTTGTCTCTTGCAGTTTTGCCTTTGCTGAGTAGAGGCTTAGCAGACATCACTTCATACAAGTGGCACCCTTTCATTGCAGAAACAAGGACACTTCAAAGAGTCCAGACTCTTCAGGCAGCAGAAGCACTGTAGAGATGTGCACTTTCTGCTTCCACCTTGAATGTGACATTTTCAGTGGACTTTCAGACTTATGCTTAGATTTAAAAATGTTGGCAATAAAACAGCAAGGAGCAGCTCAGAAACCTGGGAAGCTGTCAGCATCACTGTCTTCAGACTGCCATTGCACACACGTTCTTGCCACACAGATATAACAGCAGCAGACTGTACAACAGAACTACAAAGGTACAGCTGCCTTCAAGAAAGCTCTACAGTCATTCCATACATAACTACAGTGCACAATGCAGTGCTGGTGTCAAAACCCAAAGGTTAGCTACTGTAGCATCATTATGCCAGTAGTAGGCACTGGCATAGAATATTTCTTGCTCAACACTAAAGCAATTTCACCTCAAGAAGGACAACAACAGTCTTAAACCCTGCTGAAGCAGCACAGCAAGGCAGAGAAAATACCGACAGATTTTCAGCATGCACAGAGGCCTGGTCAGTCTCCACCAATAAAAGTTTCCCTGTTCCACTTACTGTCTCCATCTGACCTCCTGTGAGGGGCCGGTACGTCCAGTCTATCCTCAGCCTCTCAGAGATAGGAGAACTGGATTTGAATGAGCATTTCAGCAACACTTCCTCCCCAACAAAACCTCGCACTTTAGCACTGGCTTTAATTTCCAGGGAAAAAGCATTGTAGACACCTGATGAAACAAGCATAAAAGATAAGGATTAGTTTCTTGTTGCCTGTGAGGCACAGAAGTGATGATGTCTCACAGGTATTGATGCCTGTGCAGGTTATCCACAGAATCACTGCCTGCCTCGTAATGAAATGTACAGAAAAGCTGACAACCTCGCTAACCAATTCTCTGAGGGATTTGAACTCGCCCAAATTAAAGTATTTCCCCGGAAAAAGCCACCAAGAGCCTACAGATATTTAGGCGCGGAGACAAAGAGCTGGGGAACACCCGGCTGGCTCTGCCTCTCCTGCTCCGGGTTCCTGAAGGCTGATGATGGCGATCCCGGGGTGTGAAGTTTTGCTCTGCTTTATCCCAGCCGCGCTGGAGGAGCAGGGCACAGGTTTTTATCCCGACTCACACCGCACCCCTGTCCCGCAGAACACCCGGAACATCCCCGTCCCGGTGCCACCCACACGGTGCTAGGGGGGTGGCAGGAGCTCAGCGAACCCCGCGGAACTGGGACCCGAGAGCGGGGAGGACACGCAGAGAGGACCGGCTGCCTCCACCTCTCCAGTTCTGCGGGAACCGCACAGCCCCGCAACTACCCGCTGCGGAACGTCCCTTCCGGAAGCCCCCCGCATCCCCCCCCCTCCCGTAACGCCCCCATTTACCGAGCAGTAGCAGCAGAACCCCCCGCGGGAGGACCGGGAGGCCGGTACCGGCCGGCACCGCCTCGGCACCCCGCATCCCGGCTCCGCTCAGCACCGCAACATGGCGGCTCACCTGCGCAGGTGAGGGCGGGCGCAGCCCAACATGGCCGCCCCGCGTCGCCATAGCAACGGAACCCCCACGCATCCGGGGCGGCCCCCGAACCCTCCCGGACCGGGCAGAACCCGGTGTGCTCATCCCTTTAATCCCCTTCCCTTGTACTTTTTCCCGGTCAGAAACTCTGCTTGGTTTGGAATGCCGAGAGGCTCCGCGTCACCGCCAGTGCCCTCCGCGGGGCGCCTTTATTTACAGGAAATTGGAAAGCAAAACATACAAACAGACCGGGTGGCCGGGACGCGGCAGGGAAGGGTTATAAAGTCATAAAGATCCTCTTTAAACAAACGGAACGATGTTTGGGTTTGGTGCTGGCTGAGAACCATAACAGCTCCGCGGTTTGTGGCGGGGGCAGCGCCCGCAAACACCGCGGGTGTGAAACTTCCCGAAGCTGCAAGAAAAACGACCCAAAACATCCCCCTCCTCCCCCCCCCCGGTAAATTTTGTCCCCAGCACAGCTGCCCACAGCATAATACTTCCCATCTAAAGTAACAAAAAGATTTAAAACACTTGGCAGCAATCGGCTGCTCCTCTGGTCTCGCCCTCAGTCATTCTTCCATTTCCTGACATCAAAGAAGGAGGAAAAATAGGAAAAAGAGGGCAATACAAATCCACCTTGTGCTTCCAAAGGTGCAAAAGTGTGTCTGGTGGCTCAGACACTTTGACAATCCCTGTTCAGTCAGCTATCTTGCTATACTTTTCAAATCTTTTGGTGTTTTTTCATCTTCAGAGCAGCTTTCTTCACATTCCTTAGGTGTGAAGATTAAGGAGGCTTCCTTGTTCCTTCTGCTTTGCTTCAATGCAGGAAATTGAAGAAGTATGTTAATTTCATCCTCATTCTTGCAAGAATTTCAGGTTGAGCAGGGACAGCACACTCACAGCATGAGGCATCTGTAATTCAGCTTTGTTCTAACATCCGAAATTACAAGCTTTCACCATCTGCCTTAGAAGTAGCAAAGAAGTAAGTTTATAAGGAACAAAACAAAACAAAACCACATTTGTTACTCGGGGTTATTGTTGAAAACAAAAATAGCAGAGGCAACTCCTGACCTGAGAAACCCAGTCAGTAAAAATTATGCTGAAATGTTTTGTCAAAGCCAGCAAATCTGGAAACATTTTCAGTCTTCCTGTAGTACTTTCAGAACAACAAAGATCAAACTCATCAAAAAGCAGGTTCAAAACTGGTGAAAGGAAATGGATTCATTCTTCTTCCTCCACAAAGCAGACATGTTGCAGAAAGCAGCTTTCCTACAAATGATCCTCAGTGCTGGGGTGGTGAAACCTACAGGTAAGAGGCAGTTCTGTCCCCACTGCCCACTCAGTGTCAGCTTCTCTGAAGGTTACTTGAACAGCAAAGAGTGACTGTGGTCTCAGTTGTCTCTGGTTATGGCTACCACGGGCTGTTGACTGGGAACAGAAGTGAAATACCTAGGTAAAATTGTTTTAGTAAACATGTTGTTAAAAAAGACATTAATTAGCAAGTGTTTGAATGCATACCTGCACTGTATATACTATCAAAGACCTCTAGTCTTCTAATGGACTGGCTTCCTCTTCTTCTTTAACCTTCAGATTCTCCTTTTCTTTACTGTTATTATAAAAAAAGACAGAAAAAAAAATAAAAAAAAGGAAAGGAAAAAAAAAAAAAAACAAACAAAAGAAAGAGGTGGAGAAAAAAAAGGAAAAATCCCAAATCAGCATCTGGCATCCTGAGCAGCAGAATCATGTTCTGAGTTACACATTGCATACATAATGTATAACAAAAGCTGTATGGTAAGATAATAAGCATGCTACATGCATGGTGACCCCAGTGCCAGGTTCATGGAGGGAAGAACAGATTGTTATTGCTAATTGTGCCTGCAGTTCTGTATTGTAGACACTGTAGGGTTTAAACCAGTGATTCAGAATAGTTACAAAGATATATTTTATAAAGAAGGGAGACATATGGATAGATGGATAGATGGATAGATAGATAGATAGATAGATCAATAGAATATATATATATGTAGCTTTCCTAGGAGCCTCTCTCCCTCCTCTGTCCTTACAGTTCAGTGTCTGACACCTCAATCCTCTTCTCTTGTGCTTTCTTCCGACGGTGTCGGCAGATAATCACAACAGTCACCACAATGACCATCAGAACACAGGCAGACCCAATGGCCACTGCCAGGAAGTGGATTTCTGAGAACTGCACTGCATGGAGAGAAACAGGTACATGAGCAAGAGGGACACACAGAGGGCTCTTGTGATGAGGCTGGGAACTTGTATTCATGAACAGTAGCTTTCCCCAGGCTTCTTTTTCCCCTCGTACCCCCTACCTACCCCCTTGCTTCCTCTTTACAGTTCCTTTTCTTGCATACACATGGAAAATGTGCTTTGCACTGGCTACATCCCCATGACCTCTGATGGGGTTCTTGGCCTCTCACCTTTCTGCACAACTCTGAGTCTCACTTCTCCAATCGCTCCATAAAAATCTGGTGGGTTCATCACCTGGCAGGTGAATGTCCCATTGTCAGTGGGCTGCAAATTCCAGATAACAATGGAAACATCATTACGCTCGATATTCCCATCCCAGGTGACTCGCTCCTTAAACCGTCCAGCGGGCAGCTTGTAGGGCTCCTTCAGGTAATAAAATACCTAGAAGAAAGAGAAGTTGTCATTCCTCTGGACTGTGCAGTCTTTGTGGTGGAAGCAGTACGTGAAAGTGGAGTGGCACCAGACCCAAGCTGCGTTGGCCCAGTCACTCTCAGATGAACTCTGAGGATATCTCAAAATGCCTTTGGTCTGGCAGCCACATGAGCTCTGCCCTGCTCAGGCCAAGGCTCAGCCATCTCCCAGTTCCAGAGCTGAGCTGGCAAGGCAAAACATTCTGTAAGCCACATCAGGTGCAGGATGCCAGCTAAGACACAGGGCTCAGCTGTGCCAAGAGTCTCATCAGGCCACAGATATTTTAACCCTAATTACCCAAGCCTAAACATAAAAACTGTTTGTTTATCCAGGGCCTGTAAACAAACCTCCTTGCTCAGCATAATCGTTCTGAGCAGCAGAGAAAAGGCCCAGGGTGCACATATTCGTGGGCTTCAGGCTGTGCTTGCTCATCCCCACACCTGGAATGGTTGCAGTCACTGGACTCGTTGTCTTTGGGAACAGGTTTGTTAGGGCATGTGTGCATCAACGAAATGGAGCACGAAGGTCTCACTCACCGGTTCATGGGAGCTCAGGTCCTCGGGCTGAAAGTTCCAGGTCACAGACAGGTCCGGGCTAATAGGGCTGCTGCTGGAAAAGGTGCACTTCAGCCTCAGGTTAGTGCCATTCACAGCATGAACCTCCTTGGCAGTGTGAACTTCCACGGCTGCTGCAGGACCCAGTGCTGCAGGGAAAACAGCAGGAAAGAAAACGACTGTCTGGGGTTAAGCTTATCACCTCTTCTTATCAGCATTTAGTCTGCGCAGGAGCCTGTTTGATCTGTGCCGATGTGATCCCTAAGGGAGGTGATCCCGGCTCTGCAGGATCCAGCAGATCCCCAGTGCTGCGGGGATGCTCTCGGTTCATCTAAGAGCTGCTCAGGGCAGCTTTCAAGGGAGTTTGCATTCGTCTGAACGGCTCGCACAGCCCTGTCTCTGTAGTTTTGTGGCTGCACGATGAAACATTTACAGATCTGATAACTGGTTGTGAGAGGACCACTGAGAAGGGCTTGCCCGAGGGGACAATGGAGTTTGCTGGGGAATTGTCTCTCTGCAGGCATGAGCAAATTTGCCATGTAGGAGGTGTAAACGCTGTTGTAAATGCCACCCCTCCTTAAAAATATACTTGCTCCTGACTGGCACTAAAGATACCAAAAACTATTCTCAAGTTTGTCCCAGTCGCATTTTCACAAGTGATTACACCCTTGCACTCAATCCCCCAAGCAGATTTCTCCAGAAAAGCAGCTTTGCCCTTTCGAGGACCAATGATCCCCAACAAACAATTGCTATTTCCCATGCCAGAGCTTCCCTTTGTACACTTTGTGTTACCACCCGAGTGTGATGCACACCACGGGGAGAACTGCCCTTACTGTTGTAAGAAGTGCCTGTTAGAAGGTAGACACCCCAGCTGGACAGCTACAGTCAGGCTGAGGAAGTCCACAGAAAATCCTTAAGGTAAATCTGCAAGCATTTGTTTGCCAAAAAGCATCCTCTGTTAACCAACCCCCCTTAGCTGCTGCTTTCAAAATAAGTTTACATTGCTAACTCCATGCTACCCCCCCTGATCAGCAAGAGCTTTGGCTCTCCAAGTCAGTGGGTTAATTGCCACAAAAGAGCAGTACTGAGCTAAAAACCTTGCTGCTGAAAGGGACAGTCCTCCCTCTGCCTGACATCACTTTTCTTTTACACACCAGTCAAATTTAGCCAGCAGAAAAAGAAAATATTAATAATTTCCTGTCACTTTAGGAAGTGGAATTGATTACCCCGGTGTGATTCAAGCAAACACCAAAAAGCTTATCTGGTGGCTGTAAAATATGGCCCTGTAACAAAAACAATAGACAAATTTCCTGTATTTGAAAATAATTTATAACCAAAGACTGCCTTGCCAAAAAATTTCTTTCCTCAAAGGAGAAAGTATTTGAAATGCCAAAACATGGAAGGTGTTCACATTTGAAAAACCTATTGGTAGAGATCATGCTTCACAAAGATTCAGCATCAAACCTTTTAAACTTCTTTAAAAGAACAAGTGTAAAATAGTTCTTTTCAAGGTGGGTCACTGGGTGTATCTCTGTGCCTTTGGGAAAGGAGGACGTGGTGCTCTTGCATTCCAGCTATATTGATCTAAACCACTGGAAATTCAGGCAGGTTTATGGTCCATCTGGAATCACTGCTGTGTGAAGGATCTAAACCCAGTGCTGATTAACAATCCCTTATTATTTAGTAACAAAGACAGTGAAAAAAACCATCAAGGAGTAAAGTCCAGATTCCTGGCAAGAGAGGAAAAGATGTGTAACAAGAGCTCAGAATGAGATCAGTGTTCTCCTTCCGCTTGAACACACCTAAACCTGTTTGTCAAAGAAATTCAGTAACTTCGTGGCACTCTCAGTGAACCCCGGTCCGAAAGGATCACAAAATTGTGATCAGAAGTACCTGAGACTTCTGTAAAGTCCCTGCCTTAATGAGGATGATAATTAAGGGATCAGAAGAGGAAAGTCCAGGTGGAGGTGAGACCAGACGGTCCCAGGTTTCCTTACCTCGGAGCTGTACCCCAAGGAAGAGCAGAGCAGGCAGCCAGCTGGGGCCATCCATCGGGAAGACAAATCCCTGCTCCACGGCTCAGCAGTGCCAGAAGGAGAAATCCCTTTCAGGTTCTCGATGACTGGATGAAAGATGAGTTTCTCAAAGCCTTCCTGGCACAGTACAACAGATTTCTTTCAGCTTGGTCTGCAAGGCGATGGGAACATCCCCTGCCCTTACACTGAAAGGCAAAGTGCAGCCAGCACAACTCACTTCTGTGTGTAAAACAGGGAGATTTTCAAGGTAAGATTAATTTCTTCTGCCTCCCATATTCCTTTGCTCTTTTGTGTTGCAATCATTCCTCCTCCCAGCTTCCACCTGAAACCACTCCCCTCTTGTGGGAGGTAATGTCGCTCCTAAAAGAAAATTTGCCTTAAGGTGTTTGTAGATGGCCTGAAGGAATGAGGGACACTCGTTTGGTAAAAAGCTGCGAACAGTCCATAAAAGCCAGCCCAAAAGAGACAGCCTCTGGTAGCAGCGTGGGCACACACCCAGAGGATGGAAATGTCCTCCTGAAACACAGATACTTACAGGAAGACATCCCAGGTTATGAGCTTTGGCTGTGGCTGAGGCAGAGTGAAGGCAGGGACACGGAGGATGCCCTGGGTGTTTTGAAGGGCTCCTCTCAGCTCCGAGCTGTGGAGCAGAGCAAGGGCACCCTTGTTGCTCTGATTGGGGTATTTCGGATTACCTGGGACACACTGAGAGGATGGCAGAACTGGCCAAAACAAGGGGTTTGGTGGGAAGACAGCAGCAGGGAAAACGTGAACATCTCTCCTGCCATTTACTCTTGTGACATCCTTACAGCAACTTCTGAGAACATTTTCAACTTTTAAGTTTCAATTTATCCCTGCTAATTGCTCTGATATACAACGTGTCCCTTATATTCCTGGGAATCATCTGACTCCTGTGTTAACCTGATATCACTACATCTCCTCAGATTGCCACTCAGTTACTATTCCAAAACAGTGCTTTTGTTTCTCTCATTTACACCATAAACACTTACTAGGCCGGGTTCTTTGTTTGTTTTGCAAGCAGAGGATACTTTTTGCCTCTTCTGATTTATTTGGTGTCAAGTATCCACAAGGCAGTGCTCAGCAGTCCCTTCCCTGCCACCTCCCAAGATCCTTTCTGTACAGCAGCAGACTCTGATCCCCGGGCAGCCCATGCAGAGTCCAGGAGGACAAGTGTGTTTGGTGCTGGAACTGCCCTTTGGCCACTCCTGGCTCTCACTTCAGAGCAGGCGACTGGGAAGAGGCTCTGTGCTGAACTCTTCCTTGCAAACTTTTAATAACTCTCAACACCTTCTTTCAAAACGTGCAGACTCCAGCTGTTAGGAGTCCCCAGCACCATTATTAGTAACCTGCATTCTCTGGTTCGGATTTTGGAAACGGACGTGAGTAAAAGACCTGACAGCTAAAGGGGGCACCTCGGTAAATGAAACGGGGCCCGGCGGACGCCCCGTCGGAGCCTTGCGGATCGGACCCGGCTGGAAGGGGCAGGAGCCCCCTCTAGTGGCCCCGGGCCACCAGCCCAGGGGAAGCCGAGCCCATCTGCTGGAAGGAGCTGGCAACCACGGCTCCTAAAAAGAGGCAGCGGGAATAAACGGGCTGCTTTTGAGCAAACCAACCAAGGCAGAGTCTAGATTGCATCACCAGCGCCCAAACCCCCGGGCTGGCAGCCTGGCACTTACTGCTCATTGCTGCTGAGCTCCTCCAAGTGCTTTCTTGGTTCATCCCCTCGCTGTGTTAAGCTCCTCACAGTAGTTTGAAGTTCAGAAAAGCTCTGTTTGGAAGGCCCTGATGGCAAAGCCAATGCAGGTTCGTTTCTCTGTCCCTACAACAGGTCCCCAGGAGCAGCTGCAGAGCAGACACCCCGACACCCCTTGCTGCCTGTGACGTTCCGAGAGGACGTTTTGAGCCTCCGCACTTCCTGAGATGGGCTGGTTCTGCCACCCGTGTCCCATCTCTGCCTGGGCTGCTTGCAGGTTTCAGTGGAAAGGCTGAGTCTCCCCAGCACGGCTCAGTTCACCACCACACACAATTCTGGGAAAAAAATTCTCGGGCCTCTTTCTTGTAAGCGAGAACTTGAGGAACCCACACGTGTTCTTTCCTCCCTCGGAGCCGCCAACCTGATGCGGTAGAGAAGAGGAACTCAAGGATGAGCCTGGAGCTGTCCTTACCTCTCCTGGGACTGCTGCTGGGTGTGGGTGAGTACAACTGGCCAGGAGCCCTTAGGGACCCTTAGGTGCTGCCCAGGAGCAAGCACAGGGGGCTGTGACTGTGCCTGCAGCCACATCTTCTGCAGCTGCTGCGTACAGTGCCTCTGGGGCTGCTGCTTTCCAGAGGGAGCAGTCCCTGCAGAGAGGAGGCAGCAGGGAAAGAGAAATGAGAACCCAACCCCCTCAGGCTAGAGAAAAGAACTTAAAGCCCCTAGTGAATTTTTTCTGGTTCACTGAGACACCTGGTCTCCAAAATCCACACAGGTTGGAGCTTGATGCACTGCTGTCTGCACTGTGAAAGGGCCTGTGGTCTTAATTTTTTTTTCTTTGTTTGTGTGCTTTTCTTAAATCCTTTTCTGACCACGGGTAAGTAATTTCAGTTCAGATTTGCTGTAACATCATGGGTGCAGTAGCAGTTTCCACAGTACCAGTTTGAACTGACCAGAATTTAGAAAGATGGTTTAGGATGAAGTGTAGAGTAGCTGCAAAGACTATAAAGAAGCTGCTAACCCTGAGAGATAAATCTGAAAGATAATTAAAAGACATTTTCTTGCAATAATCCTTTTTCTAAACCAAGTCAGAAAATTATTAAACATTTTCTTTCTGTGTTAGTCTGTTAAAAATGGCTTCCAAGGGAAAAGACTTCATTTCAAAACAACATCCTGTCTCAGCTAACAAATACAGGAGTAGAATCATCTCTTTCAAGCAGCTGAGTTAAGAAAGGATATTCTGGAAGAAGTACGATAAACGTGTACAATATCTGTAGCAAAATTACTTACCCCTTATTATTCTTTCTTTTATAGTTGGCACCACAGCTCAGCAGGGTAAGTGTATTTACCAGCATTCTTAAATCTTAAGTATGATTTAAAGGATCAACTATGGCTCACAAGTGAGGATTGAAAGCCAAATAGAAGTATTTGTATTTTGCAAATATTATAGGATAGGAAAAATTCCCTGTTCATTAACTGTTGCTGATCTCACCAGTTTGGAAAATTGGCTGCCATGAATTGTACCTAATTATTGGCAGGGTCCCCAAGCAGTGGAAGTTTTCTGAGGGCAAATAATTTTCTAACTCCCCTCATTTTCTAACAGCACCCACCAGTAAGGTAACTTAAGGCTGATACTTTAACACCAGCCTCTCCTTTGCAGACAATACTGTAGTACACGAGAGTAAGTGTTTTTCCAGCATTCTTAACTATTTAGCACGATGTAAAGACTGCAGATGCTGCACAGGTGAATTGCACCATAAAATCAGAGATTTTGCAGTGCAGGCTGTCATGGTGGGACAAGGGTGGGCCGGAAGTCTGCCCAGAAGCTGTTTGTAATGCTGGTTTCCCTTCTCATTGACTCACCTTCACTAAAGAGTTCCTGGTGGAGATTTCTGGAACCACGGTGACAATCACATGTCCCCTGACTGAAGGCAGCATAGCCTGGGAGATAACTGGGATACAACCAGAGAGCAGGGGGAGGAAGTATGTTATAGAGAACCATGACAGCTCCCCAACCAACGTGAGCTGCTCGACAGATGACAAGAAGCATGAAATGTACCTGAATGCCAGAGGTGAGTGAAAAAGCTCTCAGTCTGTGGGCCAAGGATGAAGTCTGCACAGGAGCTGAGACCTGATGTTCATCCTGCTGGGTGGATGGACACAATTCTGCTGAGGCACTTCCCACTCTGTTTGGGCAGCAAGAGTCCAAGAGCAAATTTTTGGCAAAGGGAATTCCCCAGCTGCTCTTCAGCCTTCCCCTCTCGTTGTCCTCAAGTGTGTGGCTTTGGGCTGAGATGGTTGAACCATGACATCAGGCTGGCTGCATCTCAACCACTCCCATGAATACTATGTGTGATCTTTTTATTAATTCAGCATTTGTCACAAAGGCCAGAGCTATTTCTGATCTTGCAGAGTGGAAAACTCCTATATCTGGAGCTTGCAGCCAAGTTTCTGTGACCCATCAACAAGGGGCAGGAGGACTGACCTCTCCTCAGACTGTTTTCAGCCTCTGAGCCATCAGAAATTTGGGCAGCTGCTCTGCATTCAGGAGATAAGAGTCCAGCATAGGTGATGTGGAGGAGGCAATGATATAGGAGATGTTTTACACCCTCTGGCTCAGGCCACACACACAGCAGAGGGTAGCAAAGGAGGCTGCATGCACTGGTCCCTGGTCTGGGTCTGTTTGCAGACAGAAGTGGTGGGGACCTTCCTAGGATGCCCATCTGAGAACACCTCCATCTCTCCTCCTGGCAGTGTGCACAAACTGTGAGGAGCTGGATGTCTTGGCAGTGACAGGGATCATCACTGCAGACCTTCTCATCACCTTTGGGGTGCTGATTCTGGTCTATTACTGCAGCAAAACCAGGAAGGGGAAAGGGAGCGCTGGCAGCCGGCTGCAAGGTAAGAGCCACGTGGGCACCTCTGCTCTCCATGATGTCTGCTGAGCACTCAGGTAAACACTTGTGTGAGTCCAAGACTGAGGAATGCTCCTGCTTGCCAGGTCTGTTGTGCCTTTTTGTTTAGGATGGGTTGTGCCAAAGGCTCCTGCCCACAGGCAACCATTTCAGAGGCTGCTGTGCAGCAGCACTGAGTCTGTGCTGAAGCAAACTCTACATGGGAGATGCTCAGCTTGTGTTGGGTCTTTGAAAGCTTTAAGCTTGTAATGAAGCCATGGGGGCTGACCCATAGCATGCATTTCCCTGGGATCACCTCTGTGAAAGTCCTTTGTGCTGTGCTGGATCAATCATCACCAAAGACCACACCACCTCTCTTTGCCCCTGGTTCCAGGTCAGAAGATGCAGCGTCCTCCCCCTGTTCCAAACCCTGACTATGAGGTATGGAGATCCTGCATTTTTTCCACCTCTCTTTGCTGGCTGGGGAGGCATAGCCAGAGCTGAGAATCTGTGGGCTTTTTGCTTCTTGCTCCTTTGAAGGAGCATCCAGTCAACCTCCAAACTTTCCTGGGAATGAAGGAAAAAGGTGGTGGGGGTGGAGCCCTTTCTCCTGACACAGGGAATCGGGAGCAGACCTGCAGCTACCAGAGCAGCACTGCACCTGCTCTCTGTGCTGGTTTTCTCCTTGTGTCATGTGGTCCAAGGCATTGTTTGAGGGTGTATTCATAAGGATTCCTGAAATAACATCTCTGCTGTACCCACAGCCCATCCGGAAAGGCCATCGGGAAGTGTACGCAGGCCTGGAGACCAGGGGCTTCTGAAATTCCCAGGGATGACAGGCTGGGAAACAGCAACAGAGGGGCTTAAGTGCTTCTGCCCATCTCAGTACCACTTCTCTGCAGCCCCAGGCCCCAGGGGTTTGGAGTAACACAGAACAAGCACCCTGCTGCCACTGTCCTACCCTGGTATCTTCCTTCAGCCTTCAATTTGACATGAGGGAAAAGGAACAAAAGAGCACATTGGCAAGAGAATTTTCCCTTTGCAATAAAGAACTGCAGCCTCACACTTGGCTCCTGGCCTCCTTTCTCCTCACACTCCTTTGTTAGGCAAAACATCCTCGTGGGGACACGTGAGGATTTAGCACCTTCCCCAGTCATCAGAAAGCCTCCTATTAAAAAATGTTAAGTGCTTGGCTTAAACCTTTGATGCTATTAAATAGTGGGGGTTTTGTATATTTCAGCCAAGACCTGAACCCCTACTTAGGGAGTGCCTAGAAAGGCAGGGGATAACAGGAGTTGTCTGGGGACAACTGGGGAGTGGGGTCCAGGACTGCTGAGCAGGTGAAATAGCCAAGGTCCCATGCACTCAACATACAGATTTTAAATCTGCCTGATTTTCAAAGCTGTGGTTTCCAAAGAGGCAGCTACAGGACAGGGAGTAACTTCAGAAGGATCAAGAGATGCTGTGATGCCTGGGAACATTTCTGTTGCAGCAGTGGCTGAGTGAGCCACATTTCTGTTGCTGGGCAGAGCAGCAGCTCTGAAGAAAGGAAACAGCACAGTGATGGGGGCTGGGGGTGGTTTAACCCTTGAGTTTCAGCATGGGGAGAAAACGCCCAGCAAGTTTCATGCTTTGGATTGCTGTGCTCACCCTGCAGGATGTGGTTTCAAAGGCAGCACAGCTGAGTTTACCATACAAGGTACAAGAGATCTAGAGGGGAGACTGCAAGAAAACAGAGAGCACTTACCCCAGAGCAGCTCTAAAACCACTTTGGGTGATGTTCTCAGCTTCTGCAAAATGTCAGTGCTCCAGGGACACCTCCTCAGCCCAACCATACCACCCAGCTGGATCCTGTCAGTTATCCTGCCTCCTGTTTTGGCCATCATCAGACCACAGGAGCTCTTTCTGTTCAGACCCAGGGAACAGGGACTTTGCCATACTCCTGACCTCCCTCCTGCCAGCCTCTCAGCTCTGTCCCAGGCACTGAGGCTTTTCAGGGGTGACACAGAGCCTGCCAAGTGTCCCTGTGCTCCTGGCATCCCTGGCTTCCCATTCTGGAAGGGGAATCAAATGAGACAAAGCTTCTGCTACTGCCAGTGGTAGCCCTCTCCCTTCACAGGATCCCCTCTCCCCAGGTTCAGCAACAGACCCAGATGTCATTTGGATCAGGGCACAGAGAAGGGATCCCCCCCCACACCTCCCCATAACTGATGGAGCAGGGAGGCTCTGGGATGGACTCATCTTTAATGAGAGGGATAGAGGAGAGCAGGAGGTCAGGGCAAGAGCAGAGTGCTACAAGCAGCCCACCTTGGCAAGGAGCTGGTGGACTCTCCAGGCAGAACCCCACACTGCCTTCTGCCAGCAGGGAACTGATGAAGGCAGCAGTGGGGCAGGGTGCTGGCTGTGGCTTTTCTGTAACCCGTGGGAAGGAGTCAAGGGCCTCAGCATCTTCCCACTTCACTTGTGGGCTTTGGCAGGTGCCAGCCGGCTGTACTGTCCATCACCCCGCTCACCAAGAGGCTAGGAAGGACAAAAAAAAAATCCAAGATGAGCTATAACTGTGTCTGTCCAGCCCTGTGAAGGAGGACACAGGGGAAGCTGACCCAGCCCTCCCTTTCCAAGCTTTTAGTATGATTTCCCTCCCTGCACACAGAGCTTAGCAACCCCAGAGAGGCAAAGGGAAGCTGAGCTTGCCCCATTCTCTGGGTCACTCAGCAGAGTGATGCCCACAAACACCTGTGCCTGCCTGTGCTTACCTGGTAGAGCTGCTCGTTGGCGATGAGGTTCTGCCTGTCAGAAGCTAAATGAAGAAAAAAGGTGGTCAGGGATCAGGGCAGACACACACAGTGTGGTGAACAATTGCAAACAAACCCAAATGGCTGCCTGCTTTCTGTCCTGTGTGTTTACATCCTCTGGGAGGCTCAGAGCTTAGAGGTTCCTGTGCCAGCAGCTGCTGTCTCTGGGATGAAATTTGGGTGAACCTTGTGCATTTGGTGGCTTTGCCTGGGAAGCTGAGGTAGGGACAGGGAGGGTGCTCACACAGACACGCTGCGTGCTGGCTCTGCCTGCACCTTGCAGTGATGAGAAATCCCCAGGTACCACCACCTCCTGGAGATGCTCAGGCACTTCCAGTCCCCACCCTCAGGCAGCCAGCCTCCCCTTACCTCTTGACAGGCGTCCCTTCTCCTGGCCAGTGATGCAATACACAGCAACTGCCAGGAAGATGGTGGCAACAACATCTGCAATCACAATCCCCGAGATGGTGGGAGCATCCACTTCAATGCAGTTCTGGCACACTGGAAGCCCAAAAGAACACAAATGCTGAAAGCAGAACAGTGACCAGGACTTCTCAGGTCCAGGCACAAGATGCAGGGGAATGTGCAGCCCAAGGACAACCTAGCACAGGAGGTGTCAGGACTTCCACAAACCATTGGAACCACCCTCAAAGACTCTGGGAAATCAGTAGCTCCCTCAAAAAATTACTTGGGTGAAAACTCCGAGCAGTTCTGGCTCTAGAAAGCAGGTTTTCAACACTTACTTCGATAGTGCACCTGGAGAGGGCTGCTCATCTCTCCCTTTCCTGTTTCACACGTGTAGCTGCCTCTGGGATCATCATAAGCTGCACCCAAGTCCAGCTGTGTCACGTTTCCTATCACAGTCCCATCCTTCCACCATCTGACTTGGCCTGGGCTGCTTAACACACACTGCAGGAACACCTTCCCACTGGCTTCTTTCACAATTACTTTCTGTCCTGTAAAACAAAAAACAGGAGAGCAAAAAGCTTCACATCCAGGTTCTCAGCCCTCAGAGATCTCATTCCTGGGGAGGGATGCTGTGGAGGGCAATCCCATTCGTCTGTCCCCTGAGCAGTGGAAACACCCCCACTAACAAAAAAACTGCAAAAAGAGAATTTCCCAGCAGAAAAGGAACCCAGTGTCTAACTGGTGGTTACAGTAGTGCAGCTCTGGGTAGTTTAGAGATCCAAAAGTGTGAAAACTAGCTGGACTCAGGACCTCCAGGGACCACCACCCCCAGCCCCATTTCAACCATGGGTTCAGCAGCAAACCACAGCTGGGGACTTACCTCGGACGTTCCAGCTGGCTATGGCCAGGCAGGCAAGGAGAGCCCAGGTACCCAGGATCTGTCCCCTCCTCATGGCACAGAGTGGTGTCAGCTCTTTCCCCTTCTCGGAGGATGTGGAGAGATCGCAGTCATCCCGAGACCTTTGTCAGGTACCGGATGCCGGGGCTGGAACATCCCCTCCATCCCTCCCCCAGCAGCTGGGGGATGGCTCAGTGCCCTGAGCCTGCCCCCTCACCGCGTTAGTCACCCAAATAAGTGAAATTCGTGGGGAAAATGCTCACATCAGAGCAAACGAAGAGACGGGAAGAATAAAAACAGAGCCAGCCTAACACCGGGGCAGCAAGACAAAAAAACCCGCGTCCTGTGGGACAACAACAGCACCCACGGAAGAGCAGGGGAGAACAACTAGACACACACCCCTGAAGCCAAAAAAAGGCCGAATAAACTGTTTAGAGACAAAGTTTTGAGTCTTTAAACAGCAAAGGTATTTTTTCACGGATCCGGGGAACTCCCAGCTCACGCTGGACAGAGAGTTCCACTCGGGGGGGGTAGGGTTAGGGTATTTATACAGCCTTTCATGCATATTCATAAGATTACGACAGGTAATTATAATATTCATAACAGGCGGAGTCTGGGCGGAACCAGGTGGAGTCTGGGCGGAGTTGTTCTCTCGGGGATATGTCCCTCTTAGGGTTAAACTTCTATCTCCCTGGATTCCAGGTGGCTCCATGTTGTTCTATGGATATCGGGCCCCAGCCATAACTTTCCTCTTATCTGCTGGTTGTGGCATCTTTATGTTCTCCTTGTGCAGATGTTCACATGCTTTCGGGGCCAAGCTGGCACCTCCCTGGCCTTGGCGGTGCCTTGATCTAAAACGAGATTTACACTCCCAATTATTTCTCAGGCAGAAAGCTCGCTTCGTTAGCCCTTGTTTTGCTTTTCGCTGTGACAGTGGAAAGCTGTTTTGCTCCTAACTGAAACAGTGGAAAATTACGAGTTTGGACTGCTTTGCCTGGTCTTTTACCGGTTATGATCACTAGTTCTAATTCTACATTAGATAAATTCACACAAACAACTTGGCCTGCTCTCCTTTTCCCACAGGAATTGATCTGTTGAGATCCTTTCCTGTTTCACCCCCCACCCGCAGCCACATGTCACCGCACACCCCCCCCGTCTCCCCCGCATCCCCCGCGGCCGCCGTAGCGGTTCCGTCCCGCCCCGTCCCGTGGTGCCGAGCGGCGGCGGGCGGGGCGGTATCGCGGCCATGGCGGCGGAGGGCTCGCTGGTGGCTGCGGTGCTGGCCAGCTCGGGCCGCCTGAGCAAGGAGGACCTGGGCACCCGCATCGGGCGGCTCTCCCACCGCGTGGAGGAGCTGAAGGTAGGGCCGGGAATGGTGGGGAGGCTGGGGAGCTGCACCCCTCCTGGGCCCAGCGGAGCACCCGTCCCGGTCTGTGCGGGTTCCGGGCTGTGCGGAGCGGCGTGCCGGGATGTGCGGAGCATCCATCCCGGACCGAGCGGGGCCTCCGTCCCAAGCAGTGCGGAGCATCCGTCCCGGGCAGTGCGGGTTCCGGGCAGTGCGGAGCATCCGTCCCGGGCAGTGCGGGTTCCAGGCTGTGCGGAGCAGCCGTGCCGGGCTGCGGTCCATTCCCGGTGCTGCGCAGAGCTGGGGAATCTTCGGGAGTGTCCCCGGGGTCTGCAGGGTCTCTGACCGACGCTCCCGAGGACCGATCGGGGAGAAGGGGTGGGTGTTCCAGCGCTGCCTCTTCCCCAGGGAGAAGTCTGCACCATGATCAACAAGAAGTACAGCGAGTTCCTGCCCAGCATGCAGAGTGCCGAGGACCTGGTGTCCCAGGTGGAGGAGCTGGCCAGCAACATCGACCTGCTGAGAGCTGGGATTGAGAACGAGGTGACAGCTCCATTCGGTGTCATCCCAAACACACACACACACACCCGGCTTAAAGGGGCAGGGAAGGAGGACTCCTGGCTAAGAACCCGGGATGCTCTCATCCTGCAAAAATGCCTTCCAGTGACACAGGCTGCAGAGGTGTGTAAGGAAGGAGCTGTCACTAAGGGCTTGCCCTCTGTTGGACAGCTGGAAAAGCACCACACGTCTCCAGAAAAAAGGATGTGAAACGTGGGATTTGTGCATTGCAGTGAGGTGTGACACAGACTGGCTGAGGGTTGGTCCCTTGGTCCCACGGTGATTTGGGACAGAACAGGAACCTAAATCATCACTGTGCACATTCACCAAAGCCTTTAAGGAGAATGTGAGAAGGTCCTGCAGGCCAGATTGCAGACCCACTCTGCTTTTTTGCTTTGATTTTTCCAACATCTGGGATTCTGAACAGAGAATTACCTTTAGTACAGGTCACATGTCCTTGCAGATCATGTTGCTCTGTGAAATGAAAACTGAAGTCCTTTTGAGGCCAAGTTTCTTCACAGTCCCTTAAAAAAAAACCTGTAATGTAACAAGAGAATTTTGTAAGTGTTTCCAGTGCTTATAAAGATCTTCCTAACAAGCAGTAAAATGGATGGAACCTTTTTCCTTCTCACCAAATTATTCTACTGACAGAAACACATTAAACCTCATGTTGTTATAACTTTCAGTGTGTCCAACAACATTTGCTTGCTGTAAATTCACTGAAAATTTTGTTATTTTAGGTCCAGAGAGATCTAAATGTCGCTGTTGCTGAATTTACTGAATTGAAGCAGCAGCTGGAGCGAGACACATTGGTTCTGAGTATTCTGAAAAAGCTACAGGAGGTGAGGAGGGGGAGCAGCTTAAAATGATGAAGGGCGAGTCTGCCTTGCTGGTGCTCTGTCTGTGGCATTATTCTGGGTATTCATTTTCTTTTGAGTAGCTGCCTGTAGCTCCCCTGTCTCTAGCTGTGTTGTTTAAACAATTGTAGTCCAGTAGCAGATACACAGTGACATGAATGTGTTTGATCACTGCAGTTTGATACAGCTATTAAAGAGTACAACACTGCATTGCTAGAGAAGAAGTATGTTGCAGCAGCTCAGCACCTGAAAGAGGTAATAATGACTCCTTACTCCTGTACTGTTCATATGGACTTCCAATACATTTTTCAAGATGCTTTTCCTTAGCAGGGGCATCAGTACCCAAGGTTTTGGGTTCTGTCTTTACCACCAGGCACACAGCAGCCTGAAAGTGCTGAAATCCCGCAAGGGCTTTGAGCTGAAGATCCTTAAAGCACTTGGCACAGAGCTGACAGTGCAGACACAGAACATGCTCTATCATCTGGGAGAAGAATGGCAGAAATTGGCTGTATGGAAGCTTCCACCTCCAAAAGGTACTCACCAGCCCTGAATGGTTTCACTGGTTCTGCTTCACCATTTGAAATGCCCGGTTTTAAGCACCTGCAAGATAAAAAATACAGTAATACTGTATTTATTAATTAATGTATTTATTATTCTGGATCACTGTAAGAGACTGATTCTCATTCCATTGTCCTGAATTCTAACACAAGGAGCTCTGTACCCTCTGACACTCTTTAACAAGAGCTGTGTTTTGTGGAAATGGGGAGAGGTAAAATATTGCTTTAGCTGCCACCTGAGGAATGCAATAGCTCCTCAGATCTGCAGTATCTCAGACCACACTGACAGAGAGATGGTTCTTCTTTTTCTTTAGAAAGCAGCAGCCTGGAATCAGTGATGCATTCAGAACTGCACTTACACACAGTGCCATCAAAAGAGGAGGAGATTGCTGGCCCCCCTGTGGCTTCTGTGCTGCAGGCATTTGCTGTCCTAGGAGAACTGCACACCAAGCTTAAAATTTTTGGTAAGGCTCTGAATCCAGATAAACAAAGCTATAGCAGCCCAAGTGGGTAAGAGTTCAGACTTGGTTTAAGGGGAATATCAAGATCAAACATTTCAGCAGTGTTTCTTTCTCTCAACTTGGGTTTAGCACTGAGCATGAGGTGAATGCTCTGTTCTTGTGAACAGAAAATTATTTATCCTTTCCTGACAGTTTACTCCAGTATACTGCTCTGATCTGTGGGTATGGGATTTGATGGTCTGATGTTTGTAGAGTTTTTACCAGTTACAGCCTCTTCATCTACTAAGAGGAAGACTGCAGCTTCAGGCAGCCTCTGGGCTTCAGCATCCTCAGGTGCTGATAAGAGGAATCATGGCAGATCCAGGACAGGGTTTCATGTTCCTGCAGTTTAAGGTGGTTCTCATTTTACATTAAAGATGCTGCTTTTTGTTAGGCCTCCAGATGTGCTTTACTTCAGTAAAATGGTCATCAGTGAAACCAAAGCAAGCATTTTACCTCATTAGCTGTGTCCTGATACAGCAAATTGATAGAGCTTTCCTTCCACTTCGTGTGAAGAACCTCTACATCCAAAACAGTCATGGTTGGGCCTCCCTGGAGCAAACTGCCTGCTTCCTGCAGCTGGAAAACAATTCTTTTTGTGTGTGTTTTTCAGGTCAGTTGTTGCTGAAGTACATCCTCAAGCCACTGATTTCATACCCATCTCTTCAGCCATTCACAGAGGAACAGTCAGATGTCTTCATCCTACGTTTTAAGTCTGGGGAGCCTAGCTTGGATCATTCCTCTCCTATGGAGGTTTTTGACAAAATCAAGCTTGTTTTTGAAGTTCTCCACAAATACCTGCTGAGTAGGTAGCTTTTCCCTTTTAAAATTAGAGTGTGATCACTACCTTGTTCATGTAAGTGGAGCAAAAGTGTTCTGGAACATCTGGTTGTTAAGCAGCACTGAATTCTGTGGCTTTGCATCTCATGATATATAAATGTGCTGGGAAAGTGTGCTCAGTGTGCACATAAATCCAGGTGTCTTCTGGTTGGTTGGGCAGTTCCACAGGCCCAGCACATGGCCTGGATAAGAAGACACCTCCATTATAAGATTATGGAACACTTGATAGATGCTGTTCTGACAGGAATGATTGAATGAGCTGGTGAAGTGTCTGGTCCAGGAAGCAAGTGTATTAAAATCCTTTTCTGTTCTCTTGAACTCAGATGTGTCTCTTGAGCAGCCTGCAGAAGATGGAAAAGAGTGCAGAGTTACACTTGCAGAACTGCTGGGTGAGATGATATGGGGAGAGTTATCAGACTGCCTCATTCAGAACTGCCTGGTGAATTCAATCCCAACCAATAGCAGCAAACTGGAGCAATATATAGAGGTAGGTCTCAAAAATCTTTCAGATCCACTATGTGGAGATGCCAGATGGCCAGCCTGAACAATACAGTTGTTTCACTCATCTAAAATTGTGTATTTCTCTCAGTTAATCTGTGGCTTGTGTTTCTGGTCAGATGAGTTGAAGAGTTTATACCCAACTTTAATTTTAGGAAACCATGTTGATGTAGAATATGTGTCTGCTTTCCTCAGGTGATTAAATCCACAGAGGAATTTGAAACAGCCTTGAAGACCATGCAGTTTTTGAAAGGAGACACAACTGATTTACTGAAATATGCCCGTAATGTCAATTCCCATTTTGCTAACAAGAAGTGCCAGGATGTGATTGTGGCAGCCAGAAACCTGATGACCTCAGAAATACACAATACTGTAAAGGTGACTGTTGATGAAATACATCATTTTTCTATTTGGAAAAGTAGCTGAGCTACTGAAGACAACTTGTCTAGAACAGTCTGGTCGGTTACTCAATAAACATTGAGTATTCTTAGTTATTTGGGAATCTTGGCAAACAAAAACTTAAAACCTTTTTTAACAGTATTTCACTAACAAGATATCCCTTAAAATACTTGAAGCTTGGTTGTGTAGACTTTTCTGGCTAGTGTATAAGTAAGAAGAGATACAGGCTTTAAATGATATTATACCTGTCTCTTGTTTTCCCTTAGATCTCACCTGATTCCTGTGTAGCTCTACCAAAGCTTCCTGATCCTGGGGCAGGCCACCTAAAAGCACAAAAAACTTCTGGGCTCCTGCACAACGACACAGCACATTTGGGGAATGAGACTAAACTCAGCCAGCACACCTTTTCTTTGCCCACGTGCCGCATCAGCTCGTCAGTGGAGAAGCTGATGGAGCTGGCTTATCAGACACTGGTGGAGGCTACAGCCAGCACAGATCAGTGGTAGGAACTGGATATCTGG
Organism: Heliangelus exortis; assembly: GCF_036169615.1. Lineage (NCBI taxonomy): Eukaryota > Metazoa > Chordata > Aves > Apodiformes > Trochilidae > Heliangelus > Heliangelus exortis. The sequence continues at coordinate 1,121,452 of NC_092447.1, forward strand.
GGTGTCAGACACTTGCTGCTTTTGGCAGCACCAGACATCTGCTAATAAGCTAAAAGAACTTTAAAAGAAAAGAATGGGTCGTTAAAGCTACCGTGGTTTGGCTGGAGGATGCATCCCTGAGTTTGGCACAGCTGGAACAGCTGCAGACTGTTCCCTGGAATACTGAAGGTTAAGCAGCCTTCTGAATCTCTCTTTCAAACCAAATTACAAAGCAATGGCATTAATTCAGAGATGGGTTCTTGCTTGAAAGCAAAGAGCTTCAGCTGTGTGTCTGGCAGAGCTCTTTAGAGTGTTTTGAGGAACCTGTATACTGCTTTAAAAAGTCTGCTTTAAGAAAGTGGCAACCACAACTCTCAAGTGGAGTTACCTCAGTCCTGAATGTCCTTCAGTGCTCTGTGTCAGAGAGTGACTATTTCCACACACATGGTGCAGAAGGGACACTGTCCCCCTTGTTCCTGGCGTTTTATATCTCTCCCTTCTGACACATGGTCTGAAGCTTCTGTTTTCCACACCAAACTTACAAGGTCATCACAGCCTTAGTGAATTTTTCAGAACATTGCCTTTGTTGGCATTACAGTTGAACCTGACAGCCTCCTCTTTGTGGCAATGCTTTACTACTAAAGAAACCTTGTTTTGGAGAAGGTTGAGAATCATTTGTGAACAAGATGTTAATTCCACTGACAAACTAACATAAGCCTTATTTTTCTTGTAGCTGTATACAGCTCTTCTACTCTGTGAGGAATATATTCCAGCTGTTCTATGATGTTGTGCCAACATATCACAAGTAAGTGTGTGTGTGTGTGTGTGTGTGTGTGTGTATTTCCTAGGGCCTGTTTTGGAGAGAGAGCAAAGCTACTGAACAGCCCCACTTGTCCCCAGTTTGTCTACCAGAGAATTTCTAAGGGCTTCCTCTAGTACTCTTAATCTATTATTAAATTTTACCTGCAGTGAAATAGGTGCTTGAGAGCTCCTGAGTCAGCAGTCTTAGGACCAAGCAGGTTGTTGTCGTTCTTGTAAAAGCTGAGTCCAGCCATGTAGCTCTGACCCCAGGTCTGGTGCAGGGATTTTTCCTGTAAAAAAGAGCAGCAATTGATTGACAGCACATACTGGACTTGTCTCTTTTCCTCACTGTAACTTTGCTCTAAGGGTATCTTCCTGTTTGAAAGTCCATTACTAGAAACACTATGGATATAACACATGGTTTGAAGGCAGAAGTACCATTTCACTCCCCACAAAACTCCTTCCCTACAAGTTACAGTGTGGATGTGACAGGAGGTTAAACACCTTTATTCCAGCTGGTGTCTTTATCAGGCATCACCCACAGTTTTGAGGCAGGCCATGAATTTCTTTAGGGTAGGGCTTTTTAACAGAGCCAGGTGGAGATAAATAAATGTCTTCCTTTTCTCTTCCTCCGTGGGACAGGGAGAACCTTCAGAAATTACCCCAGCTGGCAGCCATTCACCACAACAACTGCATGTACATTGCTCACCACTTGCTCACCCTGGGACACCAGTTCCGGTACCGCCTGACCAGCATCCTCTGTGATGGAGCAGCCACTTTTGTAGATCTGGTGCCTGCTTTTAGGAGACTTGGTAATTTTACCTTTCAGTATTGCAACTTATCCTGGGTAGTATTTGAACCCCAGCTCTTCTTGTCCAGCACATAGTTCCAAGAACCAGTGTGTTATCCAGCAACGTGTTGTGACACTTGGCTGTTCTGGAATCTGCTGCTCAGTCCTTTGGTGTTTTCTTCAGCTTAATCCATTGAAACAAATTCTGAGATAAGTTTCCATGAGCCTAATAGGAACCTGTCATCCATAACTAATTCTGCTACCCAGCTCTTTTACAAAAATATCATAGCAACTCAGGCTGTGCAAGAACTAACCAGCTGTGACTAGGCCAGGTTAAATTTGCTCTACAAGACTGTTTAGAGACTGGAGATTCCTTGAAAAATAAAACTATATAGAAAGTTCATAATTCAGCACTTACAGTCTGCAAATCAGCAGAGCAAATTTAATAATTGTTTAATTGCTTCTCTGTGCTTGTTTTTTCCTCCTAAAGGGATGGAGTGTTTTCTGGCCCAGATGCGAGTGCAGAAAGGGGAAATCCTGGAGAGGCTGTCAAGTGCCAGGAATTTTTCTAATATGGATGATGAGGAAAATTACTGTGCTGCAAACAAGGCAATAAGGCAGGTAAGCAATCAATCAGAGACAAATATCTCTCCTGTCTGTAGCTGCTGTCCTGGGGAAGGTGCACAGCCCTGAGAACCCTGCAGTGTTTCAGCAGAGTGGAATTTTTCTAAGCAATTTTCTGGCATGATTTATATTTTTTTCCTGGCTTGTGTCTTTTGGTAAAACTGAAGTATGCCAAGTTCAGTTGCTCCAAGTTGAAATGAAAAGCTTTTCAACCTTGAACTTTTGTGAGTAGTACATTCATAGTGTTTTTCATTTTTCAAAGAAAAGACCTATCACACTCTTTATGAACCTTTATGTAAATGAAAAATGTTGCAGTTTTTCCCAGGAACATTACTCCATGCAACAGCTCATTGCCTTTTGCTTTTTTCCAACTGTTTTCTGACTTCATGTAGTCAAATTATCATGTGGCACCTCTCAATGTTCTTTTTGCTAACAGATAGATAACACATTGCTGTTACCTTACAGGTATTGCATCAGTTGAAAAGACTGGGAAAGGTCTGGCAAGATGTGCTTCCAGTCAATGTATACTGCAAGGCTATGGGGACTTTACTGAACACAGCTCTCTCAGAGATTGTCACCAGGATTGCTGCCTTAGAGGTAATTGCACAGGACATGCCAGGCTTTGGGTGGTGTCAACACCTTGCACCTTGACCTTCATCTCTTCTGATACATTTTCTGCCTGTCCATCTCTAATGAACCTCCCAATCCTATCTAGGCATGAGATACCAAAATACCTGTGGCATTTCATAGTAAAATTCTTACCTGTTTAAATCTCCATTTAACTCCCCAGTACTGTGTATAAGTGATTGACAGATTACCTTGGTACAACTATCCTATTCCAATTCTTAATTAAAATACATTTTTACAGTAAACAATAGAAATATGATAGTGCATCTGTTCTAGCTGTAGTCTACATCCAAAGAGCCTTCCCACTGTGCAGTAGGCCAGCAAGTCCTATTTTCCTGTAGCAGCTGGTTTACAGGACACTTATTCAGGCTGTGCCTGCCAAAAAACTTGGCTTTCATCTTTGGGCTGGCAATACCTGAGCAAGTCCTTATAAACTGTTCAGGCCTTTGTCATAACATCTCTGCTTCACAACAAAATGCTTTTTCACTAAGAATCAGTGTTCAGAAGCACAGCCTGAGGCAATCACTGAGAACTTCCTGAAACAGGAGTTCATTAAATAATTTATACTAGCTCAAGAATGTTAAATGTGATATAAACCTCTCTCACCTTCATGCACACAGACACCTGTTTCTCATTTCATTTACTGCTTGCTACTCCAAAAATCTAACTGTTAACATTTGTTCAATCCCAGGATATCTCTAGAGAAGATGCAGATAGGTTGTACTCCCTCTGCAGGACCATGGTGGAGGAAGGACCCCAAGTCTTCACCCCACTACCTGAAGATGACAAAAATAAGAAGTACCAAGAGGAAGTTCCAGTCTATGTGCAGAAATGGATGACATTCAAAGAGCTGATGATCATCTTGCAAGCCAACCTCCAAGAAATAGTAGACCAGTAGGTGTCTTCCTTTCTTTCTTTTCTGTTAGCTCTTCACCACAATAAGAAGGAGCTGGGAAGTGGTTTGACATCAGCAGGGCACTGTGCTTAGGGGACTGTTCAGTTGAAAGGCAATCACCCATAACCAGGATCAGACAGCTGCTCCCAGGCTGTTTCTGGCCACGTGTTTCTAGTCCATTCAAGCTTGCTCACATGTTCAGCTGCCTCCTGCAAAGGAAAAGCCAGTGTGTACATGGAAAAAGACCAAGTGCCATGGGACAGCCAGCAGCAGAGTGATTGTGCATCCCCCTCAGCTCTCCAGGTTCAGAAGTATTTCATGGTAAGCAGCCTGGCATTTTGCCTGCTGCTTTTGATGTTAGCTGTGCCTTGCTGCTGCAGTTCCACATCATCAGCTCCTGCTTCTTTAGATGCTGGGTCTTGCTTCTTCTAACTTGCAAGAGGGATTAATCTGAATAATACAGGAGGATTTGCATAATTACTTCTATCACTTTAGCTGCCATGAATTGTGAGAAGCCAGACATTCCCTCTTCACAGCTGCCTCACACATACATCTCAATGACAAGCATCCTGAATCCAAAAGGCATCAGCCCTGGAGAAAGCACTCAGAGAAGCACTGCCCCCTCCTCATGGAACCATGCTAGACACCCAAGTTCCTATCTCCACTTCCACCAGGGAAAACCCACTTTTTATTCTGTTGGGAAGGTGAATGGGAGTTTTCCAGGCAGGATTTAGTCTTATTTTGGAGAAGGGAAAGGTACAGTTCATAATGAGGGCAAAAATCACCCCTACAACCTGACTGAACATTTCTGGACACAAGTTGCAGACAGCTGACAGACTGCTAACTGGATTTGGTTTGCCTTTAGACTGACTACTGTAATGAGTGCCCCAATGGCTTGCTCTAACCTGACATTTCTGTGCAGTTTGGTTAAATTGAGGTCTTTCTCTCTCTTGTAGGTGGGCTGATGGGAAGGGGCCTCTTGCAGCTGAGTTCTCTGCAGCTGAAGTGAAGAGTCTGATCCGAGCCTTGTTCCAGAACACAGAAAGGAGAGCAGCAGCACTGGCCAAAATTAAATAACTCTGTGTTTACACCCTCACAATGCATCTTCTGACAAAGCAGGAGCAAACAGCCTTTCAATTTTTTAAAAATTTGACCCTTATTTATACTGGTATAAAAAAAGCAGAAGAGTAAAGGTGGGTAACACTAATTGCTTATGCTCCATCTGCCAGGCAGGTGGAGTTTGGGCTTGACAATTCAACCTCCTGCCGTGCTCCCCCAGAGGTTTTCAGAGCTTTCCTTCACGAGCTGGGGGCTGTACAGTCCTGGTGAGGAGGAGATGCTTTTTGTGATGTTTGGTAATTCTCCTTCTCTAGGATTTCATTGTCCTGTTAAGCCCAGAGTAGGGAAACAAATTTTTGAATCCAACATCTCTTGGTGAGATCAGGCACCCCTGTCAGGTGGACCTCTCATTCAAGGTGCTGTACAATGTCATCTCAAGCTTCCTTAAGGGTCTTGTAGAGGGATTTTTGTTTCTCAGTAGTGAGTCTTATCTATGCAGTTTTACATCAGTGGGCACATAGCCCCTTTGGGTCTTACCTCTTCTGTCCCAGCAAACTACATGTGAAACCCACACACTTTGATAGCTTTTGATATCCACCTAAGAATGCTGAAGTGCCAAACTTTGCTTTTTTCCACCTCGGGTTTCCCTGAGGACCAGACCTCAAGAGAGTGAAAGTTTAAGGAGGAGATCTTGTTCCCAGTGAACTGTTTACCAAGTCAGAATTTTACAGAAGTGGCAAAATTCCTCATGGCTTTATTTCTCATGGAAAATACTTTAAAATCAACTTAAGAGTTCCTCAGCCTTTTCCAGCTGTAGAAGCCAGTTCAGCTCCTTCCTTTACCTTTTTGTTGTTTTGAACTAGTTAGGTCTGGCATCTGCTGTATTTCTGGTAGTAAATTTTCTGTCCTTTAGGAGTAATAAGAAATGTAAATGAATAAAAAGGGGACAAAGTGTGCACCCATAGCATTATCTTTTAAATTACAAAAGCCTGTGTTTGGAGACTGAGAAATGCACATTTCTTAACTGAAAAACTCAGCAAGAGCATTCATTAAAAAAAACCATAGCCCAGAGATAGGCCAGTTGCTGCAGACATGGCACTAAGTCCTTCCTACAGTGCTTAAAACCTGCTTACAAAAGTTTTCATCACAGACCTCAATGTTTTAATCTCTTATCTACTGTTGTACCCTTTTTGTTTGTGCTTTTGTCTGCCTTCTGTTCATTTGAAGCATTTGTGCAGGGCCTGAAGCACAGCTAGGAACTAAGTCATTGCAGAACTGAGTCCCATCAAATTGTCTGTCAGGCTGAGCCCAGTGCTTGGGAATGCAGCAAGGAAAAATTGAATCAAAATCAGACTGCACTTAGAACTCCAGCATTTTCTTTTCTTCCCCTCCAAGTAATTTATCTAAAGGCTGAGAGTGTTCCTTAATGCTTGAGTCTCATGGGATCCCCTTTCCCTTTACACATAGCAATCCAAATACCCACATCTTTTGGAGAAGACTCCTTCTCTCATGTGGATTGTTACAGAAATGTAATTTGGTATTTTCTTTAATAAACTATTTATACTGAGCATATTTTCTGCTGTTATCTGGGGATTCTGTTAGGGTTATAGCAACACAAAATGTCCTGGACTGTTAGCAGCTTAATTTCCCTTTCTGGAAAGAGAGAAGGCTGAGGATCCATTCCAGCCTGTCCCAAAACCAAAAGGCAGCTGAAGCAGTCTCAAACTGCCTAATGAAAGAGATTTCTTATTTACATACTTCTCCATACCCAGAAGATACAGCTGATGGCTTCTTGCTCAAAATATCAATGAATTTTTAATGCCATTTACTCGAGGAAACTCCTCTGAATATTTCATGGCAGCCCAGTGCTGCAGGTTTCAGCTGAAGCCTGAGTTGTGCCACAGACCTGAGCTGAGCAGTGGGTGCAGCTCTCAGCTCCCTGGGGACAGACACCCCCAGCACCACAGGAAACAGGACCTGGGGTGCCTGGTACAAATTACTAAGGTCAGGCTCCTTTTACAGCCTGGCACCTTGCAGCCAGTCAGCTGGTGTGAAAAGTGGGGTTGTTTGGTTTGAATTTTTAATTTTTTTGATTTATAGATTAGGCCAGAAAGCAGAGAGACAATGGATGAGGCTGCAAATACCCCCCCATCCCAATCTTGGCTCAGCAATTGCCCTTTTACTGGTGGCACTGGAGCATCTCAGCCTAGAGAGGACTGTAGATGGTGCTGGAGGACTTGGGAGCACCAGTGGGAGGCAAGAGGGGAGCTGCAAGGAGCATCCTGAGAAGCCTTTGCTGGCAGCTGCCTCTGAGCCAAGAGAGGGGAAGGACTCACCTGTCAGAAATCTGACCTTTGCAGAAGTTAAATGAAGATGCAGGCTGTGACCACAGCCAGGGAAAGGCAGGCACCTACCCTGCAGGCAATAAAACACAACGAGCAACTCTCAGTCTGTGCAGGGCAGGGGATAACACAGCAAAGCTCAGAAAGATGTATTGGCAGCAGTTAAAAAAAAAAAAAAAAGACACATCAGTCTATACTACCTCACTATGCTGAGTCACACTCATTTTTTCTTTTAAAACTCATTAGAAGCTGATCAATATTTCCATCAATTCTGCTTGCCTGCAGTAAGAAAGCAGTGACTAGAACAAGAGAGCCTTCAAAATTAAACATTGACGCACAGATGTAAAAGGTCAGGAGGAAAAGAGCACTGTAGCTTTTTTCCTCCTGGTTTTCATAATTCCTCTGCAGTTCCTTAGAAAAATTAAAAATAAAAAAAAGGTAATGATTACAGGCACTGACAGTCACTGAAGTGCCCATGTGGTACATCAGTACTTGACAGGTGGCAGAGGTGCTGTGAGGCATAAGACATTTCCTTTGTCATTTTTCTAAATTACTCCCATTGGAACAGGCTTCTCTTTCCCACTGACAGTGGTAAGCAGAGCAGCCAGCCAGATGTTGGCTCTGGCTGCTGTAACAGTCATGGCTACATGCACAGCAGCCAGAACATCTGGCCTACAGCTTGTCAAAACAATGTATTTTCAATTTGTGCCCTTTTGTGCTGGGTGCAGGACAAAGTTAATTGCTTGGTTTAACTTGTGCTCGGATTGCTCCATCCTCCCCCATGCAAAATCTGAGTTCTTCCTTAATGATGGAGCCAGCACCCTAAGCCTCCAGAACAGTGCTAGGAAAAAATACCATTTCACTCATCAGGATTTACAGCATCTCTCATGTTGATACAGGTTCTGCCCCGTGTCTCAAGGAGACATTTTAAAATCCTTCCTGCAGGCTGAGCTCTCCCTTTCAGACAGTCACAGCCAGTCAGCCCTGGTAGAAACAAAGCAGTATTTTGGTTATAATTAGGGCTGGGAGCTCCCAGCAATATTTACTGGATCCCAAGCCCCAGACCTGCATCCCAGCTGAGGTGTCTGCTGCTTCCCAGGTGCCAAGTGAGCTTGCTTGCTGAAAAAACAATATGTGAGCTCTGTTCTGTACTTACAGTGTTTAAGTTCTTAGATATGAGTCACTGAAGTGTGAAGTTGCAAACTACCAATGCAAAAAACCCTGGAAGCCTGAAAAATCCTTGTACTCACCCCAGAGGAACTCAAAGAGAAGGCCCAATAAAAAGCAGCCAAGTAAACATGAAGCAAGCAGAATTAATTTGATCCAGGACAAAAGCACATTCAATCTCACACACACCTGAGCTGCTAAACCAAAAAGCTCTACAACAGCTGGGGGCAGGGGCAGTAAGAAGCCAGAATTTATTTGATCCAGTGGCTGAACAGTCCAAAGCTTTCACCCATCCTCCTCAGGACATCACTTTGTCCTCATCTCTTGCTTTCTGTTGCATAATTTCCTCCCTTGCTTTATTTCTCTCCTTAGTCTCCTGTCTAATTAAAGTGCATCTCCCCAAAATAAGGCAGGTTCTATAAGCCTGTAATGAGCAAAATGGCCAAAAAGATACAGCCTAAAACCTGCCTAATCCTGGTAGCAGTCTGCCAGATCTCATGATGGATAACGAGTCCTGACGATCTGATTCTGCTTTTCCAGCAGTGATGCTGTGGTCAAAATAAAAAAAAACAATAATAAACTCCCAGTCTTCCAATTCTCACACTCCTCAAGTGTTTCCTAACCCCTTCTCACCTCTCTCTGCCTGTCCCCATCCCTATTTATTACCATCTCCAGCAGGATTTAGCTGTCACTGGAGGAGACTGAACCAGCTTGCCCTGGATCTGCCCCTGCAGTGATGCAAAGTTTAATCTCAGACCTGTGAAACATCCCACTCACATCACAAAAAACAAGAGCTGCCAGACCAGACCTGACTGACCATCTGTCTCACCTTGCATCTCCAAGAGAGGCCAACATCCCAAACCTCATCATGGGAAATCATTCACCAAGACCTCAGGTGATGGGATGACATCCTGTAGGCATTTTCAGGCACAGCTTTATATATTTCACATAAGTATCCAGCCCTTTTTGGGCGTTTCCACAGAGCAGAAAGTTGTTCTCCTACACCCAACATGTCAGTGCATTGTTCATTCTCAGGGTTTATGCTCTGGACCCCCTTGCCTGGAGGTTCAGCTCTGCTCTGAAAGCCAACTTGGAGCAGGCAAGGAGCAGAAACCAACCACTGATCAGCCTCTGTCCCCAGGCCATTTGCTGTGTAACAATTACAGAGGTGAGGGAAGGCAATTTCAGAAAAATGAGTTTCTCTGTAAAAGGAATTGAGTAGGGGAGGAATTGTAATAACCTGATATACTCATTTATTTAAAAAGCAGATGGCAGGGTATGAAACAAACAGAGACAATTTAGAGGTAATTCTCTGCACAGCCTGCACCACCCCAGCCTGGGGCTTGGGCAGAAGCTGTGTCCTGCCCAGGGCAGAAAACAGAGGCTCCTGCTCCAGGTGAGCAAATACCAAGACTTCTAAAAGAAAAGGTGAAAATTCCCTGGTCCTGTGAGCACACATCCACCTCCCCATGCCTTGGGAAACACGAGGTCTCCTGACTTTCACCTCATGCATCCTGAATCAGAACAGATAACTTGCTGGATTATAAAGCAAAAAGCAAGAGTCTAAGCTCAATTAAAACCTGGGCAGGAAAAGTAACTATTAGAGCACAGATATGCAACGAGCCAGTCAGTTCTCTGGTTTCTCATTGCCTGTTTCAGAGGATTAGAGAAACCTGTCAGGACCACAAGAACCTGAGGGAAACTCTCAGAGCAGACCTGGAGCAGGGTTCTTTGCCTTTCTCTGCCTTCCAGTTTGTGACTGCCATCCTCACAGGTGGCTTGTACAGCCCAGTGCTGTTCAATACATGGGTTTTTTGTGCTTCTTCAGTGGACTGATGGGAGGGGACTGGGCCCTGGATTCTCATCAATCACCTAATAAATGTAGAATTTAAGGATGTCAGGGACAAAATGGTTTCATTATCTGTATCATGTTCCAGTGCAAAGATACCCCGAGGGACTTCTTAGAGACAAACCAAAGAAGAATAATTATTAAGGAGCAATTAATACTATGTTCATTCTCTTCCACTGCAGAACATAGTTCATTTTGTCATTGTCAGCTGACCCTCCTTTGCCCTTGCAAGTAGCTGAGGACCTACTAAATCCCAGGGAGAAAACAAGGAAAGATTCCTTCAGGAGTCTTGAGGGTGTTTCTCCCTCAGTCTCACCCATCAGCAAATCACAGCCCTGGTGCAGCTCCAGGGAAGTTCCCCGTGGAACAAACCCTGCAGCATCACATCTGCTGCCTGCAGAGAGGAATGCTCCAGAGCCCAGGATGACAGATCCATGGAACCACTGCCCAAGCATCCTTTTGGCTCAGTCAGGCACATCAGGGACCATTTCTCTCAGTTCCTCACCTTCACAGGGACACAGCCCAGCACACCACAACGATTCCCATCCACAAGCTGGAGCAATTTGCAGCTGAAAATGACACAGAGAGAGGACCAGAAGGAGCCCGGGCAGAGACAAGCTGTATGACCCAGGCTGGCCTGGTGTCCCAGCCGGTGGCTGCAGACAGGCAGCCTGCCACCCTCCTGCTGAAATACGATGCCCATGTGCTCCCTGCCTGCAGCACAGATGAAGTCAGCAGCTGATGTAATGATGGCTTCAGGGCTGCTGGGTCCTGCCTGCTGCAGCACTGTCACTGTCTGGCTTGCAGCAGCGACCTAAACCTGCTCTGTCCAGCTCTTTCCCCATTTAAAAACCCCCAAATCAGAAAACACCCCAATTCTGAAGTTTCAATAATTCCATAGGCAGTCCTGAAACACTCCAGGGGAGCATTCAGGTAACCCTCATGCTCTGCAGGAGGAAAGAGCACCTTCTGTATGTTCAGGTGCAGTCCTGCCTTATCTCTGCTAATCATCATTTTATCCTCTCTGTGAGTTTATCAAAGACCACCTTTTAACTTAAAGGTGAGTCCTTGAAAGACTCCCAACACTTCATGTTAAGCTGCAGCAGACCCTCAGAGTTCTGCTGGTTCATAACTTCCTAATTTGCTTCTCACATATACTTTATACTGGAGTGTACTTGTGTCAGCACAGCTTTTTCCTTCAAGGAGTTTCTCCTTTTCCAAGCTCCTTTTATAGAGCTTGTTCTTCTCCTTCTACTCCTTTTCAAGTGCATTTATAACCTGCAATCATTTCTCCTCTCAGCCTGCATTTTACTTAATTTTCATGCAGGCTGAGCTTGGGCTTCAGTTCCTCACCATGTATTGAGTGGCTTCTGGTTCCTGCTCTGATGGCTCCTTGCCTGTTTTGTGAGAAGATTTCCTTTGAACCAGTCAGCCCATGAAGCTGCAGGAGAAGGGAAGAACAACTCAGACACACAGGGAATGAGCCCCACAGAAAGCAAAGGAGGGGAAGGTGGAGGCAGTGATCACACTGAGTCCTGCAGCCCCAGGGTGCACCCAAAGTCAGGGGCAGGACTCAGGCCAGGGAGAGCAGCTCTGCCCATGCTCCCCTGAAGGCAGGCAGAGATCTCACAACCTCTGCAGCCTACACACTTTCCCCCTGCAGGGAAATCCAGCAGCAAGGCACCCTCCTGACCTGCAGAGCCCTCAACCTTCTGGCACAGAGTTTTCCACTCCATTAGCTTCTCTGCTCCCCGAGGGGCACGGGAGAGGCAAGGGTCAGCAAGATCTTAATCGGCTGTCAAGAGCCTGCAGGTCCAGCAGATGCTTTTATTGAGCATCTGCCCCTGCTCTCCTGCCTTCATTTTGATCTGCAGAGGCTGAGCTGAGGATGCTTCTCCCAGGATTTCATCCCAGTTTCCAGCAGCACACATTAGTAAGACAGGATTCCCTCTAGAAATAGCTTGCTAACATTGGGCTTGTTTGGAAGAGAAGCATTTGGAGGATGGTGAGCACTGCCCATTTGTGAGCCACAGGGCTCCCCAGTGCCCACCCCACCCTCCTCTTCCCCTGCAACATCCCCAAGGGCTGATGCTGCTCCTGGCTCTATCTGTGGGACGTGGCCTTATCTGCAGCTGCCCAAAAATCTTCCTCTGTTCTGCTGTTCAGCTCTCTGAGTGATCACTGGAGTCCATGCCAGGGGCAGCAGAATTTTCCATTGCTGTTTCTTTCTAAAGACCAAGGAGGGGAACGTTGCTATTGCAGAACATTTTTGCATCACATCCTTCCCTGGAGATACAGCCTTGGCAGGGCTTTGGGTCTGTAAGGTATAAAATCAAGTTGCAATCAAGGTCCTGCCAGGAAGTTATCCACCTGCAAAGATCTACAGGTCTCTTGGTTATCATTAGAGCCTGCTAAATACCCAATAAAATTAACTCTGTGCACTCAAGAGAAGCTTTCCCTTTTTCCCTGCAGTTAGCTCAAGAGTGTTCCATGTAAATCTGTCATTGTTCAGCTCAGCACTTCTTGCTCAGCAAGAGAAAAAGCTGTATCCAGCAGTAGGAGGATGTTCCTGCCAGCTTTGCCTTCAAGATGCACTAAACCTCAATTCCTTCTCAGGGAAAAGGAAGTTTCCCCCAGCAGGCAGCATCATTTTTCCTGGATGTACATCCAGAACATAATTCTTCCCCTCCACAACAGAGGGTAACAGCCATGACTATCACTGCTGACCAAAACCATCTGCCTTGAAGCTCACTCATACTGCCTATTTTTTAGTCCACATTATGGATCCTAATCAACTAATTACACATTTTAATTTGTTCTCATTACAATCCCTATTTACGTAAATAAACATGCAGACTGTAATAACAAAATTATGAAAAGCTGTCAATAAATGTAGATGTAGTTAAAGAGAAAACCACTTCAGAGAGCTTCTACCCAGGTCCAAGCTGAGCCCATGAGCTTTCCGGGGAGCGACAGAAAATCTGGCAAAATTTGGTTTGACAGAATCAATCACATGAACTTGCCTGTGCAAAAACAGTCTCGACTAAGTAAGAATTTGTTCTCCTGTCCCACAGAGCACTGACAGAGGCTTTTCTGTCACTGTGCTGGAAGGGGCAGAGCACGTCCCACACAGAGCTGCAAAGGCAAAGCTACAGCAGCACAGCCTTAAAGTCACAAATTATTGCCAGGCATGGGCTCATTGCCCTGAGACAGTGCTGCAGATAATCCCTACATGTCTCAGATCCTTTTGTCTCAAATCTCTGGAGCAGCCTGCAGGCACACCTTGCCCACTCTCACCTCACCCTCTCCATCCACTCACCCACCTGGAGCTGTTCTGCATTTCTCCAGGCTGCAATGTGAGAAATGTCTTCTGCCTCCAGACACACAAATGAGCCCCCTCTTACGCCAGCATTTACCAATACTATGGCCAGCAGCAGTGCTCCAGGGCATGGTATTTATATTTTCGTTCAGCTTTATATACTTCCTCTCACAAATCGATACGAGGTAGTTACTGAGCATTTTGTTCTAAAGCAGTGGCCTTGATTCCTCCCCAAAGGGTCACCTAAAACTCAAACAAAACATTTCCCTTGTCTCTTGCTATTTTCTTTCGGCATGCAAGCAGTTTGGCAAATGGAGCCTTCCTCAGGGCACACGAGCTTTCTGCTGCAGCTCGGGAATTATCAGATTTGCAGAGCAGTGGGTGCCACCTGGGAAAGGGGAGGGGGGAAGGAAAAAAAAAAAAAGAAAAAGGAAAAAAAAAAAGGGTTTTCGCTTAGGAAGTGCTACAGTGCCTCATTAATAAAGGTAGGAATAGTCGAGATGCAGATGGGTAAATATTAGCATTAAACTTCAGCCCTTGATAAACAATGAGCAACTTCCCTCTCCCCCTGACATAACGTGTTCATCACTGTCAGAAGTGCCTCGGGATCGAAACATTCCCCCCCCACACACACACAAACACACCCGAGGCTCCATGTTATCTCGATCACCGCTGCTTATCTTCCCGCAACACCACAGCGGGAACCCCAGCCCAGAGAGCATCATCCCCTCAGCATCACCCCCAGCAAAGCACACTTATTGTGGCATGAACAGCAGCACAAGTGTGGAAAACCGGGCTATTGGTTCCACCCTGTTTCCACCACGGAGAATTAAAACGTTTCCCACATTCACTCGGAGATATTTGATAACAAGGCTTTGCAAATGGACTAAAGTTAGAAAGTTACTCGTAATTAGAGTTTCAGACTAACTCTCCCCGAGCTTGAGCTACCAGCCTGAGAAGGATGCTTAGCACAAGTAACAGTTAATTTTTAAATAACTGCATGAATGCCAGATGAAAAATATCTTCCAACGTTTCCAAGTTTACCAATTTTCCACGGTCAGTCAAGACTGGAGTTTTGCTTCTTGAAGCCATTTGAGATCCAATTAGCCAAGACTACATCAGGCTGAGAGAAAGGACAAGTCTCACGTTTTAGGTACTACATACACAAAGGACTGCATTTAGTAGGAAAAGCAAAATGTCCAGGGTTTATTGAGAGGACTATAGCACGTTATTCCCCAGCCTTTCCTCGCACCACTTTCTAATGAGGAAAGGGAATGCATCACCTCATATAATTGCCGATATTTTCACAATGGATATTTGACATTTTCCACAAGTATTGGTAATGATAGCACAATTATAAAAAACAACTCTGGCGGGTTTTATTATTAACAAATAATTACTATATAATTGTTCTGAAGAGAATTGAGCTAAGAAGGAAAGCAAACTACGTCTGTAAGCATCAACAATTTCCCTCTTATTTTCTCCTGTTTGTTTGACATAACAAAGGAACAAATTATCCTAAATGGGAGCCCAGGGGCATCACTAAGTACCGCTAGATTGAGTAACCCTTTGTGGCAGAGAAGAGCTTTTGTCAGTGCCAGCAGAGCGCTTGGCTTGACACCCAAGATTTTGCCACCTTGGCTCTCCTTTTTTGGCGTCGCACCAGCCCAAAATTCCCACCCGTTTTAGCCAAGTCCCAACAGTCCGGATATTTTCTACTTTTGAGCCAAAAATTCGCATCTTCCCCGGCCACCCCCACCCCGAGCCGGTGCCACCACCCGCTGTCCCCCTCTGTCCCCACCGCTGGGCTGCAGAGGTGTCGGGGATGGGGCTCAGTAAAACTCCATCAGGAATCCCCAGGGCGTGGGGATGCTGATTATCAGTAAGCACTAATGAACCGGGGTGGGGGGCAAAGCCTTCAGCACTGCCCGGAACGGATTTTCCTGCTGCAAACACGCAGAGACCCCTGCGCAGCATCCTCCTTCCCCACGGGATTTATCGCCTCCAGTTCCGCAGCCTTTCAGCTAAAACAAGGACGAGCCCTCACGGGGGGTATTCGGTATTTTGACAGCTTCACAGACGCATCTGATGCTGGTTCCGACACCCGGGGAAGGGAAGGGAAGGGGGGGGCTCCTCGCCTGGCACAGCTGGCATCGCTCGCATATTTTAACTCCCTCGCTAAGTTTTGCGAAGCATCTTGCCAATAAATCAGCCCTGACACAAGCACTGGAGTGGATCTGCTGCTGTTTCAACCTAAAATTGTTTTCCTTACGGAATTCCCCAGCGTTACAAAGAGACGGTTTGCACATGCAAGAAAACATCATTTTCCCCAACGCCAGAGAAAATTTTGCTTCTGTCATCTGCGGGATCATGAGTCAGCCCCATGCTCGCAGGCAAGGAAGGAGAGAGAGGGGGAAAAAAAAAGCAAAAAAAGAGCAGCCTTTATCTGCACTTAAAAATACTTTTGGGAGCTGCTCTTTCCTGAAGCAATGTGCAGCTGCAGAGGTGAAATTCAGGTACCCCTTTCCCTTCGCCACACAACATATCTGTCCAGAGTCAGCTTTGATGTTTTACTTCCTGTTCAGCCAGGTTTCACCACCACAGTTCAGAGCTGCTTTTAGTCATAAACAGCTTTTCCCCCTTCCTTTTCACTCTAGCAGGATTTGTTAACACTTGTGAAATTAAAGCGAGGCAACGAACAAAAACTTTTGACATTTATCATGTTTTCCACAGACCAAAGCTGGTTATTGTCTCAGGCACCCCCTGGAAAGGTCTAGCAGCTGCTGTTACAAGAACACTGTTATTTTCACCCTTTGGAAACAGTCATTACCAGAAGGCCAAAACCACAGCAAGTAAAGCTACTTATTTCTGCAAAGCCAGTTTCACCTCCTGACAGACATGAAGGTATTTCTCTGTTAATAATTCACCTATTGCCTTTCTTTTCCTTTTAGCACCTATTACAGCTACTGAGCACATCCCCACCAGGGCTGTGGCTGACCACAGCTCCCAAGGGCTTCCTGACATAGTGCAGGGCAGCAGGGACCCCCCTTGGATCAAGCTGAGGACCAGCACATGAGGAGCTCAGGACCCAATAACAGCCCTACAGAGCCCACAACCCTCTGCATTCCCCTCTACCCATGCCTGGAGGAGAGGAACTGCTTCCCCGTGGCCTTTTATAGGGCCCTGGACCAGCCCCTGCCCCAGCTGAGGGCACTGAGCATCCCAGCAACCCCACCACCCTCGGGCAATAGCAGCTCCCTCCTGCCTGGCTTCCCTTCACAAGGCAAACCTGCTCCTTAAAGTCCTGTCAGTAACACACAGATCTCCTGGGCAAGGTGTGGGGAGATCTAATGATGATTTTACCCCCTTCACCTTGCAAAGGGAATTTTCTTTGGCCCTCCCAGTGCTAGGAGCAAGGCCGTGGGATGCTGCCTTGAACCCACTACTGCCCACATCCCGTGACACCTCCTCAGGAGCACTGTTCCCTCACACATCTCTCCAGTGTGTTTATGCCCCAGGTAAAGACAGAGTCCCCCATCCAGAGGTCCCATGCACAGCCCTGAACCCACAAATCTTCCACTACCTCCTGCAAGACTTCTCCTGATAGCAGGCTTATGACTTCCTGCTGGCAGTTCCAAAGGTGCTAATCTAATGAGTCATTAAAGACAAATAAAAAATAGGAGAAAGAAATTGACTTAGCACTTCTTGCCAAAAAATACTGTAACTGGAGAATTTTAAATAGAGCAAACCAGAGCAATTTTAATAATACCAAGCTTAAACTGACAGCGAAATGAGCGAATACACAAAAGCAACAAACCCCAATATATATATAAACCAGAAGGCATTGTGAAAAGAATATGATTAAGCTTTCAAAGTTACACATTCAAAATTTAGACAGTGCTAGGAATGAGGTCTTTTTCTTCTCTGCTTAAGATATACCCTACCATATAATCAGATAACAAAGACTATATAATAATTCATACAAAGGGAGCTGATGCTTGTGAGCTCCCTGCTGGCTCCCATCTGTTCTCCAGTGCCCAGCTCTGCAGCTCTACCTTTGCCATGACCTCTGCCTTTCTGTGCACACGTGTCACCTCACAGGCTCCGTGTGTCACACAGCTGGCAGGACACCTGGCTCAGGGACTGCAGAGTCACCTCTGCTGCTGGCAGCAGGAATGCTTCATGTGCAGGGGGCACTGCCAGACCCCAAGGGATTTAAACCTTTACTGTGTACACCTAAGCCCCTACTCTGCTACCCTCCTCAATAACCCACACAAACATTTTGCTGCCTCTCAATTTTAACTCCTTTAAGCCATAAAAAATAACTCATCAGACTGGGAATAATCAAAATGGCACTGATGCCCCTTTTGTCTTAACTGGAAGAAGAGAGAGATCTATTCACCAGGCTCTTATGAGTGGCAGGCTCTCAGCTGCAGAGGCTCTGGGTGTCTTGGCTCTCCTCTCTCTCAGCCTCAGGTAGAAAGCACAGGTTTCACTGTAAAAATAACTATGAAAATCCCTATGTGCATCCCCTGCCTCCATTTTAGTTGTTACGGCAATGAAAGTAACAGCAAGGTGACAAGACTGTCAGATCTCCCCCAAATATTTTTGCATCTTGCTGGAGCACCAGAGACACTCTGGCAAAGAGCAGCTGGCTGAGGGTCAGGCATGGACCAGCAGCTCCCAAAAGGGCCCTGGGGATCAATCTGCACTGCTGCTCATTGCCCAGGGTTCACAGTGCCCTCCTGGCCAAGTCTCCTTGTAACTCACATCAAAGATGATGACGGAGCAAAAAGAAGGAAGAGGCAGTGACAAATAGCCATGTTTTGCACAGTGAGTGCTAAATAATAAATCAAGAGCAGTCACTAAGAGGTCTTCTCACCCTTTATGCTCAGTGTTTATACTTGAGAGGTCGCAGGGATTCTCATCTCTCACTAAATGTATCTGGAGAAGGAAAAGAGTATTGATGCTCCCATTAGAGCAACAGCAGGGAAGGGGTTCAGCAAAGCAGGGATTCCTGCACCCCAGAGAGGGGCAGAACACCCTCACATCTTCAGAGCATCACTGCATCAGAAAGAGCTCCTGAGCCTCCCATTTTAGGGCAAATCATAGCATTTCTCACTTCTGAACGTAGCCTGCAGTAGCTTGTTGATACCAGCTCCCTCACCAGTTATTAAGGGTTTCTTAAGTTTCATTTGTAAAATAGCTGTATTGATCACATCAGAAAATTGCTTGTTAATAATGGCATTCCTGTTAAATTGCTGCTACCATGAAATTTATTGCAGGGGCTTTGTCACTTCTGTATTGGGGAGATTCGCAGTGTTTGATAAATTGCTGCTTCATGTTTGGAAGCTTAACAGGTTTGCTGTGGGGCATTCTGGTTGCTTTTTAAATTATTATTCTTTTTTATTTTTGAAGGATGATGGAGGAAGAAGAAAAACAGCAGGAGTTTGGACTGATATTTTCACACAAATTGTGATCGTAGATATTAAATCAGAGTGCAGATCTAACAATTTATTTGATGGTTTGAAAGACAGTAAATAGAGACAAAAGCAAAGCAGGGATAGAAGTTCACTCCCACCAGCTCCTGGCACTGTGTACCCTCAGCCCTTTGCTCTTTCCATCACCAGAAATCATGGTAAATAAATGAGGCTATAATTACTACAGTGCCAGTTTTTCATTGTGTAATAATAATAACAATAACACCACCACAATATTGTCAGATACCCGGGGAATTAAATGCCAAATTAATATTTAGCATGGTTAGGATTAAGCACAAATAAGAGCTTTAAGATTAGAGTCAAATTGCTGCTAATAATGACTGATTATACTCCTGCAGAGGAAGAATTAAAAGTACTTAAGGACAAATAACCTTCCAAAAGTTGTTAGCCACATAAAGCAGAAAAGTACTGAGAATACCAATAAGAGAAGAGAAATAAGGTGAGAGAGGGGGTGACAGTGGTTTCCAAGAGATAAAACAAGTTGACTGTTCCCATGCCCACAGCTACTGAAGCTTCAGGGAAAAGTTAAACTTCTGTGCAAAAAGGTAAAAAAAACCCTTCTCAAGTTCCTGCTGCAAAACAGAGCGAGGCAGAATCTCTGCATGGGACTTTTTATCCCTTGGACGCAGAGACCTTGTTTATTTGAAATTATTTTAACAGTAACTTGGCATGGACTTGCCTTTCTGCCAGTTTCCAGATCATTAAGTTTGTCTTTATGAAGCTTGCTGCCTCCCCAGGGGCCTCTCACCAGTCTATTTTTGCCGTGTTTATTCTCTCCAGAGCTGCTATCACTTCACACCACGCAACAAGGCAGAGGCAGCAAATTTGTTCTGTTGTGTAAAGCTGGAACTGAGAGGGAGAGTCCTGGGGAGAATCCCCTGCCAGAGCAGAGACACAGAGCAACTCTCAGTTCCTGGGAAAAACCAGGGGAATCGGCAACGTTCTCCAGAGGGGCATTTTCTCTGACAGCTCACCCAGGATTCCTGAAAACCTGATAGGTGGGGGTCAAGGGTACCTTTTTCCATAGCTGTGTCCTGAGAGCAGTGTGGCCTGGGCAGCAATGCCTCCTGCTCTATAATGCAGCCAAAGAAACAACAACAAAAAAAGGAATTGTCCAGCATCCTTCCACGCTGAGATCCTCTCTCTGTGTCTGAAGAAAAGTTTTCAAGGTGAAGGACCAGTGTTTCATCAGAGCTGGAAAGGGTGAAGGGGCAAGATGATGGGCTGGGAGCAGCTTCAAGCAAAGAAAAAGAGATTTATTGGGGAAGCTCCTGTGAGACTGACTTTCCTCCATACACTGCCTGAGACTTTTTAGTTGTCAGGAAAACATTGTTTATTCCTGCTCATTGCTGTACTCACGTGCATCCCTCCTTGGCTCATCTCTTGCCTGTCTTTCAGACTGTCTCCAAATGTCTGGGTTGGCAGGATCTGCCAAAACAGGGCTCTTGCTCAGCAAGATGCTCTTGTGCTGCCACTGTGCAGTTCTGCACCCTCACCTTTCTGTCTGGGTACAGCTTCCATCTGACCTGCAGCAGCCACATCCATTCAACAAGATGGGAATTTAGGAATTCTGAAATTCTGTTAGTCAGAGACAAATGCATTGCCAGATTCACCCAGTAATCACTGCACTTAGAGCAGCACATTAATTCAATTGCATATGCAAATACACCTGCCAAAACCACCAAGTACCACTATGTATGCAAATCCAGTCAATAGGTGCTCAGATCACTCACATGAAAGGAAATAAATGAAGGATCTTAAATGCAAAATTTCTTTGCGGAAGTTTGAAATTCATGGTCTTGTTAATGCAGGGAACGTGACTTTCTCTGAGTTCCTGTCCTGGGAACACAAATTGTCCCCAACGTGCACTCGTGTGGCAGAACACAGCAGTTTGTGTGCATTCATGTAATGATGGCACCTCAACATTTGCTAGGGAAAAATCAAATAAAATCGTGATGCACGTAAACCACATCCTCTCCACCTCCCTTGTGACCGATTTGAAAGTTTCTTGGAATATACTCCAGGGAACACTGAGAGGAAGAAGCAATGCCCAAATTAATTTTTGATGCAGATTTTTGGTAGGTTTACCACATCCCAGCTTGCTCAGTGTCTGAAACTCAGTTCACCATTGAATCATCTATCTCTAAGTGAGGAGGGCACTTTGGTCTTTCTCTCGTTTTTACAGGTTTTCATTTTTCTGATGTCTGTGGATAAATGGGTGATTCTGACCCTACACATCCAGAAGAGTGTAAACTAACAGGTAACCCAGTAAAACTGAGGCAGAGATTGGTAAGAGTGCTGACTTTACCACGTTCCCTGAAAGTCAGTAATTTCTGCTTAGCTGGGAAGCATTTCAGATAAGTACTGCCTGACATTTTAAAGTTTTCTGTTCTCTCTAATTGCTCCAGATCTCCAAGACAGTCTTAGGCAGCTCTCAGCCATTCCTTTTGCTCAGGGATGGTGCCTCTATGTTCTCCTTGCCTCCCTCCTGGATTCGAATCCAAGTGAGGCTTTTCCAGCCAAGTGCCCACTACTGATGGGAAATATCAGCAAATGGATGCAAGAGAAGGCAGGAGGAGGTTCCAGGGTGCCAAGGCAGCAAGAAAAGCTCCATGTTAGGCTGTCAAAACTAAGAAGGAAAATCTGTTTCCTGATTTGCTGGTTACTTAAAGGTTTGGGATTATCTAGCTTTCCTCTAAGACTTAATGCAAGTAGATTTCTTATTACTGATTGCTTGCTAACTTTGATTTACTTGCTGTACCAAATAAGTTCAGCTCCTTTGGCTCCAGCTACCAGCTGCCTGTTGGAGGTTTGGACCTGTTCCTATCTCCTAACTCAGGAGACAGGAACCAAAGATATTCCTAAACCCTTAACCCATCCTCCTTTGATTTGAGGTCCTTTTTTCTCATCTTTGTCCTGTCTCAGGAAAGTAATGGAAAACGAGTTGGGCAGCTTGCACGCAGAGGGCTGCAACTGATAGGCTTTGCTTGCAAGACTATTTACTACAAGATCATAATTAACCTGACTGCAACCAGACTGTGGCAGCTGGGAGCTGTGATTCATGGCCAAGACGAGGCCTCCAGTAGCACATAAGCTGGGACTCATGCCTCTTCCACTTAGCTAATAAAATGCTAATAGAAGAAATTAAGTCTTCAATTAATCTTCCCTTGCCCCCTGAGGCTTGCCTGTGGTGCTGAACAGATCCACATCAATTTGCCAGGAGCCAACAGGGAGAGGGAAGCAGGAGGGGAAGAGGCAGCTGAGATTCTTCACCAAAATACCAGCAACAAGCTGGAGAGAAAAGTCCAGGCTGTGGTTTAGGCTTTGACGAAAAAGTCCATTTCCAGGTGCTCAGTGTAAGGTTATTAGCCCTTGGGAGACATTTCCTAAGAATAAAGGTTCAGGAGAATCTACAGCACTTTCACAAATGTAAATCTGTCCTCTCAGAATGAAATGCTTGCCTTACAGCTTGCACAGAGCAAGCCCAGCACCAGACCAAAGGAAGCTCAGCTCTGCCCAGGGCAGGCAGACAGAAACCCTGGCTGTGGGCTGGCAAAAAGGCAAAGGCTTTGGCTGCGTGTAAAAAAGGTGCCCTACAACCCTCAGCTAAACCCATCCTGGTGTGAAACATGTCCCCTTTGCCTCTAGGTGGCTTCACAGCTCAGGGCACTAAAGTGGATTTAGTCAGAGGCAGAATAATAAGTTTATTCTTAGAAAATCAATCAGGGGACAGTTTGTTTGCTTTGCTGGTTGGCTGCCAAAGGCAATGAAAAAGAAGTTATAGGAAATATGGAATTAGCTCCCATCACCCGAATTCGTGGAGTTACGTAACTGCAGAGGGCTTTACCAGGCATTATTTTCCATATGGATGAAATGGTGTTGCCAGGGAATTAGGTGAGTGGAATTAATCTGAGTGAACAAGACTCATAGCATCTCCCCATCCAGCTTCGATCGCTTTGATCATTGTGGAGAAGGAGGATCAATTTTACTAAAAATGGTGCATAGCAAATCTCTTTTCCTCATTTACTGGAGGTGCCTCTAGCCAGGCCCTGAATGAAAGCAGGTCCCTCATCTCTGGAAAATGCCCTGCTC
Organism: Heliangelus exortis; assembly: GCF_036169615.1. Taxonomy (NCBI): domain Eukaryota; kingdom Metazoa; phylum Chordata; class Aves; order Apodiformes; family Trochilidae; genus Heliangelus; species Heliangelus exortis. The sequence goes on from NC_092447.1 coordinate 1,144,497, forward strand.
ACCTGCTTTGCTTTTGATATTTGTTCCAGATTTGCCTAGGATAACAAAAAATACACAAAAAGCTCTTTTCTTTCCCCATCCCTGGCTTACCCACAAAAACAAAGGAATGTTTTGAATGGAACGAAAACAAACAAAAAAAAAAAACAAACTACCCAGCTAAACATCCCTTCACAAGCCTGAATGAATGCTGTTTCACTCCTCTGTAGGTTTAAAGATTCATTTGTTTTATCAGGCAAGACAGTGGCTGATGAAGAAGAGATGAGTGCTTGTATGAGACTTCCCCAGAAGCAGCTGCTCAGTTTAGGAGAGCTTCTGACTTTCTGTAAAGCAAAGTCCCAGCACAAGTGACAGGACTGCTCAGTGCTGAGCTTCAGCTGTCCTTCCTCTTCTGCCAGCTTATGTAACAACTTCCTTCTAATTTGATTTTAGGAAGCAAAGGACAAGGTAAGGACATCACCATTTCTTAATGAGCCACATCACAGAGATCCCCCACCCTCCTTTCTGCCACGCTCAGCAGTGCTGAACTTTATTCAGACAGAGAATTCTGATGTATTTTTTATGTAGTTCTGATTTTTCTTTCTAATCTCTGCCATGCCATCAAGTAAGAGAACACTCCTTATGCTTTTGAGCATTCTCCAAGGAATATGGTTCCTGAAAGATCACAAGTCCCTTTAGGCTTGAGCCTTTTTACACAAGACTCTGCACAAAGTGACCCTTGGCCCTGGATGGAAGCAGCTCTCAGCAATTCTTTCGCTCCCCAAAGCCAGCATCCAAAAGCAGCTGGGTGAAGAGTTCTCCCTTCTGCCTACACACAGAGATAAACGTGGGCTGGCAATTAAAATCCGGATTTTAAAATATAAATGAGTTTGCGTTTGATTGCTGTGCGTCAGTTGCAGAGCAAATCATGTATATGCATGACAGCCTCCAACCCATCCCAGCTCACGTGAAGCTCAAGCTGCTCCCCTTCACCTGGATCCAGAGACACACATCCCAAATTCCTGGTCAACACCCTGACATTCCTCTGTTTGCATACCCTGTGACAGCCAAAACGTCCCGTGTCAGCCCGGAGCACAACAAACCATCTGAGAGCAGCAAAAGCAGCAGCAGATGTTTGCACACACCTTACCCTCTGTCTGCCTCTCCTTCCCAAAGCTCCCCTGGCAGGAGACTAAGGGGAAAGGGAACATTTTCTCCCATTCACATCACCTCACTTCCATCCTCCATCTAGCAGGAGGCATTTCTGGAAGTCTCACTCTCTGTTACAAGCTCAGCAAGAGGCTTTTGCAAAGCAAAAGTTATAATATATAATATATAGTTATAATAGTTATGTTCAGTGAACATAAACATTTCCTCTTTATTATAAATACACACAGACAAAAGTGGGACTCTGGGTTCACTTTCCACAAGAACTTTCTTCCACAAGCTACTGGAGCAACTGCTTGTAAAAATTATTGCAGGCAGCCACGAGTGATCAGGCCATAGACTGATGGGCACCTGGAAAGACTTTTGAGTGCAAGTTCCACCCCTAAATCAATTTTAGTACTGATTCTCACTTTGAGAGGTATCTGGTCTTTTCCTTGTGTGTAGGTGTTATGTAGACTTGAACAGCCACAAGGAATGTCCAGCAGAAAAATCAGACACTGTTCCATTGACTTAATATTTTGGGGGGGATGGAGGAGCAGGAGACTTTTTCCTGCAGTCTGCAGGCTTGAATCCTGATCCTTGTTCTTCTAAGGTCCACAGAGCTCATGACAAGGAGATAAAGTGAAAGGTTTCTGAACTGGAAATGCCTGGAAGGATTTGGGGAAGTTTTATTACCACATGATACAAGAGAACCTTTATTCTGGTCTGGGATCATCACATGAACACATAACAAGGTGGATCAGTGGGCTGAGTTAGTATGGGCAGTGCCAGAAAGTCCTCTAAAAAATTCCCATGCCTTATTTTAATAACACAAAAAATAGTTATAATTTCTGTCATTTGAATTTCAAATCCAACAGAAAGATCTACCTGATGCTTCTATTTTAAAATGCAATTCTTCTCTTTTCTTTTGAACTCCTTTTTCAGAGCCAAACATCATGTTTCATCTCCAAGCACTGAGATTAAAAAAAGCCAAAACAATTAGTGGGGAGCTGATGAAGGTGACAGGGTCATAATTAGTGCTGTTCCTCTACAGCATGTGTTTATCATGCTAACAGAATAAGTCTCTCACAGGGTTAGAGTCATGAGCTGCAGCAGCACGGATGCCTTCTGCAGCTGTAACACTGCTGGGTTTGTTCTGCAGGGAGTAGAAGCACAAAAAAAAATATTTTAAAGGTGAGATATCTTGTTATCTCAGTAAGCAAGCATCAACAGTCTGGCTGCTGTCAGTGGCTCTGACACTACATAACCCCACCACTGTCTCTGTTCAGCATTTTGAGGGTGCTAGGACACAAGCATTCCCAGAGCTGATTCAGTTCAGACTACAGGATTTCAAAAGAAAAATGGATTTGTGCATACAGCACCAGAGATGCTGTTGCACACAGCAGCACCTGACACCCCAGTGATGGGCACAGAGGGAAGGACATACTGGAGGCAAATGCTTCAGTAGCCCTTGCCCAGCAACCATCATTTGTCTGTTCATGTCCAGGATGAGCAGAGCAAGTGGGAAACAGGAGCTGCCAAAGGAACTCTACATGTGCCCAGATGAGCATCATTTCTTACTCTGAAAACTGATTTAAGCAATGGGATGCTCTGGAAGGGATAGCAGCCCCTCTGCCTCAAGATAGATCAGCCTTCCACTGGCAAGGGAAAACTTTCTCTGGTGAACTCTGGAGCTGCAGAAGGCTTTGCACTTGCCTTTGAGCTGAGGGGACCTGTGTTGGTTTGTTCACGTGGAAGTTTTCACAGTGAAACCTGATAATTTCTGTTTTATTGCCACATCAGCTGGCCAGACCAGTGAGTCTGAGCAGGCTGCAGTCAGATAAAAGCAAGAGCCACTTACCAAATGGTGTTTTGATGGCTACCTCCTTGCTTTCTCTGTTGTCTGGCATGTGGCTGCCAAGAAGTGCTCTAAGCAGGCAGTAGGGACTTTAAATCATATAAACTACATATGGCCTGCTGCATAATGGCTCCATTTTTCAGGTGTAATTAGAACTAGTTACATCAATGGTTTAACAAGCTGGTATTTTTTAATTGATGTCCTGCTCAGTATGCTGAGCAGAGTTGGACTGCTGCAGAGTGAATAGAAGTCCATAGTTTGAGGTCTAATGTGAGAGGAAATTATCTTCCTAACTCAGCTCCTTGCAACCTGCTACCAAAATTCATGTAACCTATTATGCACAATGTTTAACGTTATTGAGATTTATTTTTATGATATATGGGCACATCTTGATTCAAGGGATGCCTGGAACAAGGAAATAGGGCATCTTCTCTCCCAGCAAATAATGGCAGTCCTAAAGCAATTTTCAGTCATCTACAATACTTATCCAGCTGTTACCATAGCATCTCAATGCCTCACAGCCTGTCATCTGCACAGCATTTATTTACAGCAGAACAAAGAATCACTCTTGCTACTCCATCAACACAGAACCAAGGCACAGAGGCAGAGAACACAGAAAGAGCCCGTGTCAGAGCTGGGCGTCAGATTTACCCCAAATGATGGGTTACTGCAGGCTGCTCCTTCCACATCAGTTCATGAGGACAGCACTGCCAGGAGCAGCTGAAACTTTAAGGGCTTGGACCACTGCTTCAGAATGAACTTTGATGCCCAACACCTGCCAAGGGACTACCTGAGCCTGCAGCCAGCAGTGCTGAACACTTGCAGCTCAGATTTGCCTCTCAAGGGTCACTCAGGATATGTTGCAGGGCTCCTACCTAGTGCTGCTCCACCTGCAGGACACAGGACTGCCCAGTGCCCCAGCCCAGCTTTCTCAGGGAAGCTGCAGCTCAGGCCCTGCTTTCTCTGACCTTGCAGCTTCATTTCCATCAGTACAGTGAGGCAGGGCCATAATCATCCCATTCAATTGTCTGTCTCTGTTCTTTTCTGCCTTCCAAAGCACTGTCAAAAGTTACAATTAATGCCAACAAGGAGAACAAGATCTGAGCATCCTGGGATGCAGAGCAGACATTATATTGTAGTGACCTTGTCTAAATACAAGCCAGAATCAGGTGATGCTGTAGCTGAGATGCTGGGCACATCCAGACTCCAGGGTGACAGAGGGAAGGACACTGTTTACACACACTGTGCCACACTATTACACATCTCCCTAAACCTTGGCCAGGAGCAGCCATTCAGTGTTTGCCACACTTTGCTTATTTGTTCTCCTCCCTCCCCACATGATAACCAGCCTCCCAGATGAGCACACTTTTTGGAAATAATATTGAAACTGGTATCATTTGCTGACCAAGTCTAGGATGAATAGCATTTTCTAACAGTCACAAGCCAGATGAAGGATGAGAAGACAGAGAACATCTGTCACCATCTGATTTTAACACTGGAAAAATCAAAGTTTGAAGAAACACTGATTTTTCCCAAGATCACATCACCACATCAGAGCTGAAAACTGACTTCAAACTGAATCCAAAGCAAAACCACTTCTTCCTGATACCTGTTCAACCACTTCCTGATAAGAATAATGCTAACACAACGAGGAAATAATGTTGGCTACAACAAAAAATGTTCAAGGCTGGAAAGGCACGTTCAAAGCAGCCTGGAGTAGCACACTCATGTAAAATTTAGGGAAAAAGATTTTCAGCCAGGCTGATACTTGTCCAGTCAGCAGTGACTGCTCACACAAGCTTTGCAGCCAGCTCCTGAAGGCAGGTTTCTGGTTTGCTGGTTCGATAAAAAGCAGCCTGTTAGCATCTTTATCTGCTGATTTAATCTAAATTACACACTGCAGAATATCTCTGCGATTAGAGTTGAGTCTCTCTCTTTTTAACAAGTATTCTGATTGCAGCAGTGATGCATTCTGCAGATTCCATGTTTGAGCCTCAAATGACTGCAAAAAAAAAAAAAAAAAGTGCAGATAATCTCCAAGCACAAATTTACCTCTTAGAACTGATTTACTAACTCATGAAAAAGCCCTTTGCTAGCAGTGGAGGAGGGTGCGTGGAATCAGTAAATGGAAACTGTTGGATTATCCTTGAGATTTTATTTTTTTTTTCCTAGTTATGCTGTTTTTTACACTTTAACTGTGAGGTTCAACAAAACTTCCAGCAGGCAATAAACAAGAGCCTGGTGTCTAGAATGTTGGCCTCGAACACAGGAGACCCAAAGTCAACTCCAGAGTCTTGGGAAAAATCCTGTGAGTTCCACCCTAACTAATCTGCCATTCAGCACTGACCTTTACTGCCTTTTATTTAACAGGAACCAGAGTCTCCCAGGGGCTGGAAGCTTGGGCTCAGCAGAGCAGGTGAGCTCTCTGCAAACACTTTCAAGTCTCTCCCTGAACTTTGCAGAGATTCCCAGAGGAGAAGGAAAGGGGAATGGTAGGGAGGAGCATCCAAGCCCTGTAACCCCTTCCTGCATGCCCTGGAATCCATCCAGCCAGCAGCCTCAGCCCTCAAGTGACTTTTTCTTAACAGCCCTGACCAGGAACAGCCAAGCCCAGCACCTTGGTGTGTTTCCTGCCACTCTGGGAACAAATCCAAGGAAAAGCTTCCAGCAGCCCTCTGGAAGAAGGCAGAGAGGTTCTGTATCCTCTGCTCTGAATCCCCCTCCCTCAGAGCATCCCCATAATACCTGAGCACAGGTTTTTTTGCATTTCACAGGCTGCAATAACCCAACAAAATGCTCTGCATCTAAGAACTATACAAGTTGTAAAGAAAAAATCAGTAATAATAGGAATGTGAACGTGAGACTTAATTTTCTCTGTGTGTCAATTAAAAGGCATAATTTCTGTGACAGCATTTCCCCCTAATTAGAAGCACAATTAAAAATTGCACTTGAAAATAATTTTTTTTTCCTATTTCAGTGAACAAAATCCTTTGAAAATCTGTAGAAAGATGGTGCAAGAGCTACGCTGGCAAATCCTTTGGAAACTGATCTAGCTGAATTAATGTGATCTTGAGCAAGCTAAGCCAACTCCACTTTCAAGGCTGAGTTAAATATATTTATCTTTCATTCTCTGTAGAAATTCCCCTAGATCTTGTTTCAGATGCTTGTGATTCTGTCTCTTCAAAAGGAATCCAGAAGGGCACTGCAAATTAATTCAGAGCAGGAAGCATTCAGTGATGCTGAAGAGAGGTCTGAGCTCACATCCAAGCAATGAGTTTGCCTGTGAGATGCAGGTGCCCCATCTCTGACAGTGCCACTTAATTAGGATGGAAAAGAGGAAAAGGAAAATACTTTTGGTTCTGCAACAAAAAATTCTCATGTAATTCTCTGGTCCAGTGGGAAGGTGTCCCTGCCCATGTTGGGGGAGTGGAAACTACTTAGAACCATTCCATGATTCTAAGATTATCTCCATCCTCTGTCAAATGATAGAGATGAAAAATCCCTTAAAAAGATTAAAAACAGTTACAGATCTGATGGTGGTGATATTTAGGAAGTTTTTAATGATTGCTGCATTTTATGCAATGGTCTCAGCAACAAACATTTGAATCAAGGAAGGAAAATTCAAAGACTTGAAGCAAATAAGACATGAATGCTGCTCCTTTCATGGGAGCAACCCGATTTACATGATGACAGGCAGAGATTCAGAACACTTAGCTAATTACAAGGTGGTGGTAATTATTGGTATTAAACCACGTTAAAAGCATATGAAAAGTGCTGGTGTCATTTTTTAGGCACAGAGTTACAAGGCTCAGAAATGTCAAGTCAAACTTCCATTTTGAAATACAATTCCAGGCCTTTTGCAGTTATTTTAATCCCACGACAATCTGGAATCCTGCACTCAGGAAAAGAGCTTCCTTCTCTAAATTCTACCAGGTTTTCCATGTTGTTCTTCTTCCACAGGAGTGCAGTCAGATTAATTCTCCAAGTCCTCCATTTTACAGGAAATTTTGTTAATTTTTTGGTATAAAGGAAGAAACCTGACATAAATAAATAACCAAAACCCAAACCCCACCACAGTCTGTTCTCACTATCAGTGCTGTTTATGAGTGGGATATCAACAGACACAGGATAAAAAAAAAAAAACAAAAAAAAAAAACAAAAAAAAAAAAAAAAAAAAAAAAAAAAAAAACCAAAAAAAACCAAAAAAAAACCAAAAAACAAAAAAAAACAGGATAAAAACCAAAACAGCTCAAACTCTAGAGGCTGCTGCCAGACTTTGGGCCAGTGCTGGCAGCTGGGTTTGCCAGCACCCAACCTCCCAGGCATGATCCCTGTCCCAGTTCAGTGCAGGGGACATTTCTGCACCCAGCAGATAAAACAGTTCTGGAACAGCAGATGCCACATTTTTCCATCACTTCAAAGCAACATGAAGGACAATTCTCCACCCTGCATTTTCCTGCAGCTTCCCAAGGGAACACTTCCAAGAAAATGCCCTGTGCCTGCAGCACAGAAATCTGCATCCTCCCCCGAGGGGGATGAAATTTTTGGATATTTGATAATGATTTTTATATAATCCCCTCCATCTTTGCTCTGTTGACAACTTCGGAGATAAAAAGAATAGTTTAATTTGCTGCAATTTATGAGTCAGCATTCTGGATTATTTACTTCAAGAAAGAGGCAAACAACATCTCCAAAGGGTAACATGCAGCTCATTAAAACATAACTCACTTCAGCTTTGTATCAAAATAAAATGTGCTGGGTTTCTGCGTTGCTCCTGATCTCTGCTGCCTCAGGATTCAAAGAGCCCACATCATGCAGCAAAGTGAGCACTTCTGCACAAGAATTACTGTGCAAGTTTTCATTTCTGTACAGATTGCTGTATGGTGATTGAGTGCTGCATAAAAAAAGTATAGGGGCACCAAGCAAAAACCCTTTATAAGAAATATTTTTGAAATTTACTGCCACAACTTGGCACTTAGCTCAGCAATAAAGAATCCCAAACAGGCAGAGATCAACCAGCACAAAAAATACACAGAAGATACCCCAAACCCCTGCTGAAAATGTAGATGGGTGGTTTTGGGGTTTCCTTTTGTTTGCTTTGTTTGTTTTTGTTTTAGGTTTTTAAAATTAATAACTCCTCACATTAATTGTTAACATCTCTACAAACAAAATTCCTTTTGAACCCAGATAAATTTTAACAGAAAAAAAAGGGTCTAAAAGACCCAATGCCAGGTAGTCTTATGGAGTCTCACCTAATCTGTTGTTAACACTCATTTTTTTGTCTTTTAACAATTTATAAACAACCCGCTGTTTTCCAGCTCCCTGTTGGGCCCACAGAAGTGCTCAAGTAGCTCAGTCAAAGGAAATTCATACAGCTGAGGTTTGGTTAACAGCTGCTTGTCTCTAATCTGAAGATTATTTTTTTTTATTATTCTGGAAGAAATGAACTAAAATGCACTAAATTTTACAAAAATATTATGAAAATATGTGTAAGCTCTATTTATTGGGAGAAGTGCAAATAATTTGAAACTTTACTGGAGCAAATAGGTGAAAAAAAAAAAAATAAAAATCTAAGTTTCAATAAGCAAGTGGAAATATGCCCAGATCAGAGAATTTTGATATTGTAGCCTCACAAATTTTGTATTATTACAGCCACCTAGCATGTTCTGACATTAATTTTTTTTTTTTCCTAAAGCCCAACAGAATGTGTGGCTTGTGCTGGGAAGGTTGGGGCTGTCTTTATAGAAAGTAATGAAGGATTTTTGTAAGTTTGGAACAGATAGACCAAGGCCCCTTTGAAGCTAAACAGACTAACCCACCACAAAAAAATACCCCCACACATACTCTGCCCACGAACTTCATTCTTTCTGCCTTTTGTTCTACCAGCTTTTGACAAAGGGATTATTCTAATTTTCCTTCTCAAGTTCACCTGGTGTGTCCACAGCAGCCACATCCTCAGGGAGCAGATTTCCAGGCTTGAAGCAGTGTGAATAACAATTTGTAAGTGAATAAAGGGTTCAGATATGCACACTGATGCTTTTGGGGTTGCAGAATGCACATTTCTTAATTCTAAAGGTAGCTTTTTGGAGACTAAAAACTCAGCTCATTTCCAGCTTAGCCTCACCTCCACAAATCCTTGTACAGAACCCCCCTGCAGCCAGAGAACCAAGGTCAGTGCCGCCTCTGAATGGGCCTTAGCAAGCTGATAATAATGCAGGAAGAAGTCTGAATTTCCATGTGGATTACACTTCATTAGGAGGAGACAGAGAGGGAACTTTTGCTATAGGCAAAGAGCTACAACAAATGCAACACAAGCTTTGAAACTGAAGGGATCCAAGCACACACACATGGTGGGGCCATCTGCTGAGAGCATGCCCTGCTCTAAAGACTTTGACGCCTTGATTATGTAAATAGGGGAGATTATTTCCCCCTCCAGACTCCAGCAAGATAATTACCAAGCAATAAATCACCCAACTCAAGCAACTGCAAATGAATTTTGAGCTTTATTGCCGTAATTGCAATCGCATCGCTGTTATTATCCGAGCAGGTTAGAGGACATCAGGCCCCAGAGATACTTCCCTATTGGTTGTGATTCCAATTAGAATTGTTTTGGCATTACTGAGCCTGCTGGGATGCTGCAAAGAAAGGGATTTAGTTTTTTCAGTAATTTGACTCAGCCTCTCTACAAGTATGATTTCCACCCGATTCTGAATTCAGGCACTCAAAAGGCCTGATGCAAAACACATGGAAGTGAAGAGCAGCATTACTACTGATATCAGTTAACCTGAGACCAAGCCCTAAGCCCCCTACTTGTTCCAATTAGCATCAAATCTTTCAGGTGGGAAAACACCTGCAAAATCCTCCAGTCCAACCTTTAACCCAACTCTACAGCTCTAGCAGCCTCCTGCTAAACCATGTCCCTAAGCACCATTTCAAGATGATTTTTAAACACATTCAGGGATGGTGATCCAACTGCCTCCCTGTCCAGCCCATTCCTTAACAAGCCCTTCTGTAAAGAAGTTTTTCCTAACATCCAACCAAAACCTCCCCTGCTCTTACTTGAAGCCATTTTCTTCTCATTGCAGGTTTCTAGGGAGAAGGGACTGACCCCCTCCTTACTGAAAACCTCCTTGCAGCCTCCTCCTCTTCAGACAAAACAGTTTCAGTTGTCTCAGCTGCTCCTCAGCTTTGTTTTCCAGACCCTTCAGCAGCTTCCTTGGAGCTGCCCCAGCCCCTCAGTCTCTGTCCTGGGTTGAGTTGCCCCAAACTGAACACAGAACTCAAGTTGCAGCTTCCCCAGTGCCATGTACAGAGGAATGGTCCCTTCTCTAATATTCAGAGCTAAAAACCTCTTTCTCTCCATCTTGCCCAGACCTGGTTTGATCCCCACACCTACCTGGTAGAGTTCTCTGAGGTCCTGAGTGTGTCCCAGCAGAGGATGTGAGCTCACACCTCATCCACACCCAACCATCACCTCAGCTTTCTGCTGATCCTCCTCTTCTGCAAATGCTCAGGAACTGAGGGTTTCCCTCATGGGGGCTTTTAAAGGGAGCAGGAACTCATCCTTTAATTGTCTCACAGGTGCCTGTAGTTTTTCAACATGTTAGAGTCTATTACTTCCAAGGTAAATTTATATTACAGCATAACCAGTTATAGTGAGTTAGGACAGACATATGTTGTGGGGTTAGGTGATAAAGGATGAGATCTATTACAAATACATTTATACAGGAGGAAAAAGTCTGATGGTTTGGGAAATTTAGAGAGTATTTGACATCTATATTAACACAAAGCCCTAAATGGGCTGGGCTTGTTTACATTGCCTCAGTCTTATTACAGGGTGAATTTTATCAGCTGTCTTGCTGAGCAGTCATTTAGCCTTAAACTATAGTTAAAACTGTCATGGTTTTAAGCAAATTATATTGCGTAAAGTAATTATTTCCCTAACTGCAAAGAGGATCCAGGTAATCGTGAATCTCATTTCTGGAAAAGAGTTAGCAGAGCACCCTCAAAGTAAGGTACAGGAGAGCACAGAGTCAGGGAGTTAGGAAGATATTTGTAATCCAGCAAAGAACAAGTGAGCTGGATTGGTTAGATGGGCTTGCAGGAAACAGATTTCTGTAAAGCAATCTATTAATTACACAGACTGACACAGTATTAATTACACAGACTGACCACTGATTCCACACCACAGTGAAACTGGTTTCCTTCACAAGCTGTTCCTGCACCAAGGAATGTTCAGCCCCGTGATTAATAGTGACTTTATACTGGCTCTCAATGAAGGGAAATTGCTAAAGAGGAATTCTGAGGAAATAAACTCCAGCAACGAGAGACTAACCAGGGAAAAGAGGAATATTATCCAGCAGCAACATGCAGAGCTCCCAGAGAATCCAAAAGGCACTCTTGGCAGCTGATATTCACTGGAGAAACAGGAGCCTTCCCATGGGATTTGCTGAATTTCCTGTGGGGTCTGAAAACCTCAGGATACTCAGAATTTTGATAGGCTTTGACTCCTGTCGTGTTAGAAACAGACTGAGCCCCCTGTGGGTGTCCATCCCTGGAGTTTTTATTAATATTGAACAATTGCAGCTTTTCTGGCTCACTGTGAATATTCCTTTCCTAGGGCTCTCAAACATCCATTCTGGTGTCAGACTGGAACTGGCATTGGATTTCTGGGTCTTGTTTAAAACCTTTGCTGCCCAAGAATCCAGTAATTAGGTCACTGTATTGCAGTGCTCTGGGTAGCCACTACACCAGCCCATAATGATGCTAAATTAGGTATTTTGAGGGTTATTTAGAAGTGCCTTTTTTAAGCAAAACAAAACAAAAAAACACCAAACAACCCAGGGCAGGTTGTTTAATACAGACACTTCTGCAATCATGGTGTGTCCAAGAGGCACAATGGAGCAAAATTCCAGGTGAGTTCTGTATTGGAAAAAGGGTAGAAAGGATTTAATATATAATTGCAGGATGTGACAGGATGGTGTTTGATCATGTATCAAAGTGTTGTCAGTCTCCTCCTCTGCCTCGGGGAGGAAAACTTGCAGCTGAAGTATTGATTGGAACCAGGGGCTCTGCCATAGATCTGTCACAGCCAGCCACAAAAAGCAGGCACTAAAAACCTTGGGAAAACTGAACTCCCCTGGTCCCTAACGCCATTATTTTCCTCTGTACCAGAGCAGAACCTTATCCTGACACTTTTTTCAGGTGCTGACAACATGGCCTGAGTTGAGCATCAAGAAGATGAGAGGGTGAGATTGCCCCAAAACCCTCTGTGAGCAGCCAGAGACGTGGGAGACACTTTGTGTGCTGGAAATGCCATGGCTGGGCACTCCAGGAGCCTGGCATGGGGCTGTGGGGACTGGGAGAGAAGAGTTTTTCTTTGGAATTGTCACTTTGAGGAGTGCTCACTGGAAGGCAGCAGCCAGTGGCACCCTGAGGCCAGAGCAGTGGGGGGGCTGCTGCATCACAGAGCAATCACAATTAACTTTAATTACATGTCTCCACTGGCTGCCAGGCTCTGGAAAAATAACAAGGAGGTGAAAAAAAAAAAAAAAAAATAGGCAGAAAAGAGGCTCTTGCAATCCAGGTGAATTTTTCCAAGCTGATTGCCAACACTCAAGTTTCCCAAGGGCCTTTGTTAGCAGAGAAAAAGCAGCAGACAAAGAGATGGAAAGAACAGGAAGACTCTTCTCCTTCCCTCTTTTAAAATAACCTCGTTAGCATTCAAAATTTGGGACATTTATACATGTGCTCTGTGAGTGCCTCCAACTGAATGGGGGCCATCAAAGTTTAACCTTTCTCTGCTTCCCTGGTGTGAAGCATGTGTGATGCAGCTCTGACAGCACCTGACCAGCTCCACCAACACTGGAATATTTAGGTAGTGAATTTTCTTCAGGCTAATCAGAATTCATAAACTGCTCCTAAATCATCACAGTCTTGTCCTTACCTGTTGTGAATGATATTCCATGCAGTGAGCTGAGCACCCAGCACAAAAGGCACCAACCTGTGAAGAGCAGTGGAAATGCCATGGAATTCTGCCCCTTTCAGCACTGCATCTTTTAGAGTTATCCACAAGAAAGAAATTATCTGAGTTTTTAGTTTCCAAAAAGCTACTCTTAGAATTCAGAAATGTGTACTCTGCAACCCCAAGAGCATCAGTGTGCATATCTGAACCCTTTATTCACTTACAAATTATTATTGACACTGCTTCAAGCCTGGATTTGCTCTCTAGAGAGCTAGGCCAATACTTTTTTAACACAGCTACAGCAAATTTTGTTTTCTTTTAATGTGCACTGATAGCATTTCCTCAGTCAGGAATCCTGTGGGAATGGAGTAAGTACTTTCAAGGCTAAAAACAACTGTAGGAAACAGTAAACAATTAAAAGAGAAACAACAGAAGTTGTATAGTGCTATTCTACATTTGGGGCTATTTTAGTAATTACAGAGGACTTAGGAAAGTCTTCAGACTATCCTGTGCATTAAAGTAAATATATTGGTTTCAATATTCTCACACCAGAGGCAGGAAATCCATGGCAGAGAGATGAATTCCAGTGTGTTTACCATCCTTGCACTTCCACAGCATCTCAAACTTTCCAGATGCCTCAGCTTCAAACAGAAGGCTCAGATTTGGCCATCTGTGGTTGTGTCAGGAATCCCAGCACTGGCATGCAGGGCAGTTCAGCTCATGCTACCCAGATGGAATTTAACAGCAAATTTGTCTGCAGGGAGACAGATCTGATGCACCTAAAGAGGTAGAGAATTCAGACTGAGCTGAATCTTCGTTGAGCACATGAGATGCTGATGAACATGTAAATTCCAAGCTCGTGGTAATCAAGAAACTGTGGCCTAATTTGAAGCTAAGACAGAGAAAAGGCAAAAACCTGTCCAGTCCCCCACAGTAAATATGAGGCAGAGGCAGGTCAGAGTTCCCTTTTTTCAATCCTCTCTCTAATATTAGAAGTTTCTTAGCCATTGTTTTGGGAAAAAATATTTTTAACTCACTATTGACTCCTTATTCATGGGAAAAGCTTGCATTCTCCTAGCCCATCTTTGGAAAATATAGAAGATGAGAATTCATTTCCTTTCCAGAGAGGTATCAATATCCATCTGGGCTTCTAAAGACATCTCACACAGAAGAATATTGATTTCTTAAACCTGAAATGAACTGATTCAGTTGTTTCCAGAGGGGCATGACTAAACTGGAACCCAGCTCAAATGCACAGGGAATGCAGCAAGCTCCCCACTTTGAGGGGCACAGTAATAGGGACAAACATGGGGTGCTCAGCAGCTGCCTAACCCACACAGGCTCCCTGCCAGCAGGTACCAAAGGTGACCCAGTGTGGGTACCTGAATAGACCCTCAGGGATACAAAGATTGCAATTCCATCATCTGGAGGGACACAATTCATTAGAATTGGCTGCAATAAATAAATAAATAAGCCAGGCCTGGCCAGCACCTGTGTGTAGTGGGCTGGTAATGTGCTGATGTGAATTAGTAACTAAGTGTTAGAGTGCACTGCAGGGAAGCCTCTGTCTTCCAAGATAGGGCTCCTTGGCATTCCTGTACATTCTGCTAGATTACAATAAAAAAGAAACACACAATGCACTTCAGAAACTATCAGGCCAGACCCTTAGATCATGTCAGGTGAGGTACTTGGGATGCAGCCCATCATTTTTACACCTTATTGCTAGCTCATTCTATTAAAATTACAGTGTATTGGGTAGGTACCTACAGCTATGTTCAGAGCCTGAATTTCCCAAGGATAGATTTAATATAATACAATTACAGGTGAGCCTATAACCAGGAATGGCTCCTTTCTCTGGGATGACTAACTAGCTTTCATGCACCAGTGCAAGGCAAAGAGTTAATCACTTCCCAGAAGGTAATTCTGACCCTAATAATTCTATTTGCCCCTTCTGCTGATGAAAGTGAAGACTCCCTCTGTACTGGAAGTGAGTACAATTAAGAGTCTGGTAATGTTACTTCTTTTGGCAGAACAGATGGAAAAAATAGAGAGCATTCAAGTTCCCAAGGCCCATTATGACTAATCTGCCTTCCTGAGCTTCAAGACTTTTATTGAGAAGTCAGATATAGGTCTGCCCTGAGAGAAAGCATCTTCTGCAAAAAAATGCTAATATGCTGCTCCGTGTATTTATAAGAAAGGTGGCACAACACTGAGCCAAATGACTTTGCAGCAGTCCTTGGTGAAGGATGAGAGAGAAGTCCTGCCAATTGCCATTCAGATTTGCACAGGGATCCATCTTGACCTTTCTACAAATATTCCAGCTGCTAGGTGCTGGTAAAGGGCTGAGGAACAAATGGGAGAGTGGTCTGTAATTAGACAGGGCAAGAGGAAGTGGGCCTGGCATTTCAGACCTTGACTGGGCTTCTGATGACTGAATCTGGAGTGTGACAGTGGCTGCAGGGGCTGTAAGCACTGTAGGGAAAGGACGTGCTGGGGCTGAATATCCTGGGCTTATTGCTGTATTTCTCTGCCTTTCCTCCTAACCTGCATGGCATTCCCTTCAGAAGAAGGGCATTTTTTAGCAGTGTTTTGAAAGAGATGCTTTGCATCTTCTAGCTAACAAGTACTCCACTCCTGCACTGTACCCAGGAGTGTTCTGCACTGTTGTGAGTTTTTGTGTGACACATTTACGTGAGATCTGAGCACCATTTAGAAGTGTATGTGATGTACTTTTATCCATCAATTGATGTTAAGGAGTTTGGTTTTGTTATACCTGAAGGAAGAACTGTGGACACTGGAATAGTTTGCTCTGAAAATCTTTGTTGAATGTTGATGCCAGAAAAGCAAAGCCAAAAAGATGAGCCAGACACAGAAGACAAAGTTGTGATATAGTTGCAGGGAAGCTCATCCCACAGTTCTGGACTCTTACCCCACTTCCAGTGCTGTTCAGATGACTGAGTTTTCTGTTAAAAAGAAAAAAAATAGAACACATGTTGAGGAAATATTGCAGAGCACTAACAGTATTTTTCCCCTGGAACTGTACTACACTTGCTACATCCCTAAAATCAAGGAGGACATGCATCCTAGGAGTGATTTTCTACTCCATATT
Organism: Heliangelus exortis; assembly: GCF_036169615.1. Classification (NCBI taxonomy): domain Eukaryota; kingdom Metazoa; phylum Chordata; class Aves; order Apodiformes; family Trochilidae; genus Heliangelus; species Heliangelus exortis. The sequence goes on from NC_092447.1 coordinate 1,160,550, forward strand.
AACAAGTAACAACCCTGCAGAACTCTCCAGTTGCACAGAGCTGCTGTTGAACAACCTCTACCCAAAGAGCTTCCTGAGCAAACACAAACCAGAAATGCACAAAAAAAAAAAAAAAAAAAAAAAAAAAAAAAAAAAAAAAAAGAAAAAAAAAGGTTATACTTGCCGTTCCGAAGTTTCATTTTATTTTGGCTTCAGGTTGAGGATTCAGGTTTTTTATATGGTAGTTTTTCCTGTTATTGTGCTTTATTATCCTCCATGAATCATCTAACTGTAGGGCATTTATTGAAATTCTTGATACAAAATTCAAGGGAAAAGAATCTCACTTTAAACTTCATAAGGACAGCTACAGAGGCCAATTAAAGCCTCCTGCAGTTTTCACCAGCTGAGGATGCTGTTCTTCACATTACAGACTAACAGTTTAGGTGCATTTCCAGCACAGGCAAGGGATGTGGTATTTAACACCATCTTCCACCAGCCCAGCCACAGCTTTATTTCATAGCTTTCTGGCAGGCAGAATAAAAGCTGTTTTCTTTAGTAGGACTAGAAAAATGTGGTGGCAGAAACAGAGAGATATGTGTCTTACAGGCAGCTAACCACATCTTCACTGTAAATCAAAAGGCCCAGGCAGATGGCAGAGCCAGTGAGGCTCAGAGCTCAGGAATTAAGTCACTTACTGGTTACCAGTTACTGAATTGCTGCTCTCTTGACTCAGAGTGCAGCTGACTCCTTAAAGAGGACAAAAAGTGGACAAAACCAGCATTTCCAGGAAGGCTTGGAGAAGACAAGAGTCTGGTCTCAAAGAAAGCATAAACATCTCAAATAAGTGTTGCCCATCCATTAAATAACTGTGTTTCTTCAAATGGACAAAAATCTCCCTGTCCCAGTTTGAAGATGAAATCAGCATTCTGGATAAAACAAAACCAGCACTTCCTTCACTGGCCTGAGGAACAGTCAAGCACTTCAGGGGAGTACTTCCAGGTTACTACAGCTTTACATACTGTTCCTGGGGTTTGTGCTAAAGGTGTCAGCACCACCATGCATCTGACTCCCTTGGCACTGGAACATTACTTGGACAGCAACAATTTCAATACCACCTGGAAAGTTTAAGAGAATTCTGTTTGACTTAAACACTAAAGATGGCTGAGAGAGACAAGAGGACACACATTTCACACCAGTTCATGTATGCAGTGTCCTAAAGGGATCAGTGGCTCTGATGCAAAACATCTGGGGTTCCACAGGCAGAACAGGCTGAAAGCAGCACTCCAGATTCACTGCTCTGTAGAAAATCCTCCAAGGATTGGCTCTTTTAAAAACCTAACGACAGAGATGGGTTTCGTTACATTTTCTCTTTGTCTAGTGCTGTTTGGTAATACAAAATTACATTTAGAGAAGAGAATCAAGGCATTTCTGGAAAAAAAGAGAAAAGCTTAATTTCAGAAACAGCCCTCAGATTATGGTCTCCTGATGCTGTGAAAGTTAGGTAGTATAAAAGACATTAAACTATAGGAAGATATTGAAAATATCACAACGGCAGTCACACTTCCATCATCCCTTCAGGACCCGGTTTCCCTCGGGATTTGGGTCGCAGGGGTCTGTTTGCCATCACAGGGAGCGTTTAAACCAGGAATTTCAGCCTGGGGGGGAAGCCAGACCGTGCCGAGGAAGGGCTCCTTAACAAAGAGTTTTTTTAACTCGGGGTGTGTGTGTTTTTGGGGGGGATCCGCTGCTGCCCCCGGTCCCCCCCCCCATCCCGCTCTGTCCCTCTCCCGGTGCTGAAGTCCCCGCAGAGCCGCGTCCCGCACCCCCGGGGCAGCCGAACCGCAAAGCATCCCCGGGGGAAGAGATTTCTCCCCGGCGTGAGTCGGTGGGATTCAGGAGAAGGAAACTTCCCCACCCTCCCACTCCTCCTCCTCCCGGCAGGAGAGGCAGAAAGGGAAGCGCTGCGGGAATCGCATCCCGCGCCCATCCCGGGGAGCCGTAGTGGGAACAGGTTGGTGCGATCCCGCCGTGGGAGGAAGGGGCGGCTCTGAGCAGCCGCTTGCCAAAGCTGGGCTCTGGGAAATGGAGACGGAGAGGCTGCTTTTCCACCCAGCAATGTGCTGAGAGAAATGGGCAGCGAATTACTGCGGGAGAGCTTTGCTCCGGAATCGCCTCTTCCCGGGAAGCGAACGCGCTCCCGGAGCTCCTGAAGTTCTGGCACTCGCCAGCTCAGCCTGGGCTTAACCACTGCAAGTTCCATCTCTACCAGTCCCAGTTTGCAGGGGTCAGGCAGGTGATCTGTTTCTTTTTTTCTCCTCTGCGTGTGCGTGAATACCAAATAGAAAAAGTCTGCTGGAAAGCCTGTGAGAGCTGGGGAAAAGGCACGGTGAGGAGTTGTGGTGTTTTGGATATATTTGACACAAAGTACCTCCACCTTTGCTCAAGAGATTCATATGGCTTGAAGGTAAGCAATGCGTGTTTTTCTTCTAGAAATACAAATGTTGTGACTATTCCGGCAAGGGAATAGAGAGAATAACTGTTGCTGTAATCACCACTGCCTTGCACCGTAAATAAAGACAGTAGGAAAAGAAAATATTTCTCATTATACCAAATGATCCATTAAGCTGTTCTCTTCTGAAATACCGTAGGTGAAAACAAGTTTTCAAATTTAAAAATGCAGAACTCCTTAATGTTTTCTTCTGATCCACTAGCTGCAAAGCAATAAACATTTGTTATTAAATGCTAAAGAAGTATTCAGAGGTACTAAGAAGCTAGGATAATTTTTAGAAGATTGATACTTAACATTGCTCTCACCCAGACACAATGGAAATAGACTGACAGTAAAAGCTGGAGGAGGAGGATGTGTAGATGGGATGTAATGCAGGTACATTCCATTTCCCCAAAGAATGAGACTGTTCCAACAAATTGTTTGAGGGAAAATACTATTCTTTTAAAGATACTAATTCTTTTTACATATGGCAAAATTGTGTCCCTTAGCATTTCCTTCTCAGCACCAGTCTTGATGTTGAGCAATCTTTGCCAGTGAAGGACTGGAGATGTCTCACCCTTTCATCTCTCACCCTTGAAGGAAATCTTTCCCAAATACTCCTCTGAACACTGCAGGCAGATTTTGGGGAAGGTTTACAACAACCTTTGTGGCATGAAGGAAGTCTAAATACTTCCAGTTCACATATTAAAATTTTTCCACTGCCCCTCAGTTAGAAGTTCCATCTGGCAAAATCCAGTCCTTCAGAAATGAAGTCGGTGGAACCTGGGGCTTTAGGGTAGGAAACCCAGACTCTAGGATTGCACTGGGTCCTATTCAGTGCTGAAGTATTTTTGCTCAAAGTTGTTGAGTGTAGGTGGATTCTACACAGATTCTCAAATGTTAGTTCTCCAGCCTCTCTCAGCCCAATTTTCCCACTTGGAAAGCACTGAGCCATGGTGCTAACAGCATGGGGAACATGAATCACCATTCTTTGAGTTCAAAATCGGAAAGAAAAATAACTTGATTGCTTTATAAATAGCCATGCATGACACTATATTGTAACTGGTCAAATAGGTTGCCCATGCAGTTCACTGCAGAATTGTGTGAACTGTGGATTATATTTCTTACATCCTCACTGTTTCACGTAATTATTCTTAAATTACACAATGGTCAGAAGATCTCATAAACCTCTGCTTATGGGTTTTTATTCTGTTGAAGTAGAAGTCCAGGAATTGCTCATGACAATAGAAGAAAAACCTCTCCATTGATGACATTGCTAACTTCATCACAGCAGTGCAGAGCACTGTCTCTGTAGGTTTGGAGGATTTTTTTCCATCAAACTTTTTTTATACTAGGGAAATTCTGTTACACTAGAAACTTTGTTCTTTACTTCCCATACTTCTGAACAGAGTTTATACAAAAGAAATTGCCACTGATTCATGCACCATGTGATTATCTTTTGCTTACAAAGACTGTGTATGGCATTATAGGCAAATATGATGGAGAAAAAAAACAAAGAGAAGGGCAGGCTTCAGGTCTCCTGACCATTTGAGATGGTAACACCAGGAAGAATAACTATTTTAGCAGAACACACATAAATTAATCCACTGTGTAAAATCTGCCAGGCTACAGAACTTCCACAAGCACAAATGCATTGGGATTGAGTGTGTGCAAAAAACAAGCTCCAGCTTGGTACACTGTAGCATTTATAAAGTAAAAATGCTCAGACTTTAGAGAGAAGAATGTGAAGCCTCAAAAGCCACCTGAGGCTGGATTAATAGTTATTATATGGATCATACCCAGAATCAAACATCTTCCTTTTTGTTCTACGTTTTGCTTCTCTGTCACTTTCTCACTCTGCATGAGGGGCTAGGTCAGGATTTAGATTAGATAAGTGGTCACATAGCATCCATCATGATAACCCTGACCCTGCTCCCACAGCCCAATCCCAAACCACCACGGAGCCCACTGAAGTGAGCAGGTTACCTCCAGATAAATCTGCAAAGCAGAGGTGATTTATATACATGCTCTGCTCTCACAAGGGAATCCCAGCTTGACATCCACTCACTCTGCATGCACCACTTGCACACGAGGCAGCCAGCACAAAAATTGCACTTTAATCTTTTCCAGCTTTGCTGAAGTATAAGACACCCTCCTGGGAAAAATACTCAGCTTTTCCTTTAATGGCACTTCATTCTTGGCTCAAGGTATTCTCCTCCATCCTCCCTCAGGCAGTTACTACCATTACCAGAGGCTCGAGGCACTGGTGGGTTGGTAACACAAGCTACAGACATGCTGGGAAATGCAAGTGGAACAGAACAGCAGTGATCTGCAGCTGGGCTGAAAGTTCTGAACAGCAGCACAGAGCAGTGAGGACCTGTGACTGGGACTTGCCCCCTCAACCAAACAGAAAGGCCTAGCACATCAAGTACAGGTTCCTGTGTTCTTCTAAAATCCAGCCTTTGTATTAAATCTCCATCTCTCCCATTCTCTGTTTCCTTAAACCTTGGAATTATAATGCTTACATGAGCTTCTCATGATAACATTTTGATGCATCTCAAAATGCCACAGAGAATTGCTCTCCCTGTGGTGCAACTTATTCTCAGAAAGTTTAATTACCTGGTCTGCCTCTGCATTCACCACTGGATAAAAAAAGGATAACTCACAAAGCATGTTTTCAAAGCCCTTGCTGCCCAATGGGTCATTTTAATCCTTCTGGACAGACAAAAGTCCATACTGTGGGGCACCAAATTGCCCTGAGACTGTAAAAACCTTGAGGACCAGGTATGAACTGATTCATCTCCAGGCTTTCTCACATGCTTGGCACCCAAGATATCACGTGAAATTACCTTCTGAAGCTGCATCTGAAACTGGAGGAATATTTGGATGGAAATCCATCCAAAAATCAAGCTTCCTCTGGAAGACAGCAGAATTTTGTATTACTTGGAAGAGTCTGGACATTGTTATTTCCACTGTGTGAAAGAAACCATGGAATGAACTTCTGCTACATTTCTTCTTTCTTCATTTCCTTTCTTATCTTTAACATCCTTTTACTAGACATATTATTTTTCTCACTAGCAATATTATTTGACAGATATTACAGAGAAATTCTCTAAAAGAACAAGGACCTTTGAAAAATACTCATCCTCAAATGCAGAAGCATTTGTAGCTCTTCAGATAGAACTAAGATGGATTTGGCTCATGAACCTTACTATACTTTTATAATAGCTCTTTTTCAATTTCACCCTCTGTGCACAAATTTCTTCTGAACACTTAGGAGACGTGGAAATTAATGTCTGCTTTCTCTCATGCCCACAGCTGATATTTCAGTGCCAGGAGATGTAGGACAGGAAGCATGGTCACGTAATGTAATTTAGCTGCAAAGCTTCTTGCCACGGGATGTCTGGATGCCAAATGTTCCTAAATGCTGTTGACCTACGTTCAAGGGGACACCAGGCAATTTCAATTCCAAGGGAAAAAAGTCCACTGGCTGTTAATAAATGCACAGAAACCACACTACTTCAGTAAATATCTGAGATGCAAACGGTTGGATGATGGGAGAGTACTTGCAAAATTATCACTTATACTTGCTCGGTTCTTACACTCTTGTCCAGGGCTTTTGAATTCCTTTAGAGAAAAGGCACTGGACTGGCTGAACTTTGTCTGATGTCTCAGGGTTATTTTTTTAAGGCTACAGGAGAAAATTCTGGAAGTTAAATGTTAAAATAAATTAAGGTTTGGAATACAGAGGGGAAAGATCCGAACGATCTGTTTGAGATCTAACTTCACTGTATTTTACAAATAGACACTTTCAGTAAATCTATTTGCTTTTGGATAGCTCTTTAGGAGCACATGAGACTGATCATTTTGTGCCAGTGTTGCTAGCTAGAATCCCTGGGGAAGGGGGAGGCAATTGTTTAAGTCCTGTCAAATGCATCGTTCCTTCTGCTGTTACAAAACCAACCTATATTCAATCTAAAATGATTGCTAATAAGTATTAACTCCTCTACCAATTGTTCCACTTCAATCATGTTTTCTCTTGCTGTCCTTCATCTGGGTATTTTTAGCTTTATAATTTTTTAAAAGATGTGACTATGTGTTCAGTTGCTCCTTCTCTGTACATCCCTCCAATTATCGTGGTGGGTATTTTTCTCTCAGCCCTCTGGAAGGGGTTTATTTCTGGTTTACTCTTCCCTGTTGGTTTCCATGTGGTTATGTGGGAGGCTGCACAATCCTTATCAAAGCAGAGCACCATGATTAGTCCATTCAGAAAATGTAAATGCAGCCTTATGTGCCATGAAGTAGTGGAGAAAAGGAGATAGACTGTGAGGAGCAGTGTAAGCAGTCAACAACACAACAGTGTTCAGCCCTGGAGGTAGGGCCTGGATCATCACAATAATATCCACACTTCAGATTTCTAATGGAGCTAAATAAACATACAGAACCCGTGCTGCTGTCTGGGGAAAGCTAATCAGAGGGCAATCTAGTCCTGCTGAAGAAAGTGAAATCCACTTCCATTGTGCAGCCTTTGCAGCTAACATTCATTCTCATTTGTATCTCCCTTTCTGTGCACGTCCCATTATTTATCCCAAATTTCAGGCCCTCAGCTGTTTCTGTCTGAGATGCCCCAGGAGCTGGAAACAGACCTAGTAGTTAATAAATACATGTGTGTGATTTTGCTTCACGTTGCCAACTGCCAACACTGAGGATGTATCAGCAAAATCAACACTATTGAGAATGCACTGTGCAATTTGCAGCTTTATAGAAAAATGAGCTCTTCACCAACATCTCAGGTTTTTGAATCACACTCCCCTGAATGCTGCAGCTGAGACAGAATATCAGAAAATTTCAATTCATTACTCCTTATATTACACCCTGCAAATTACTTGTCTAAACTGAGTCCTCACCCCAAACACTATTTGGGTATCTCAGGCAATTTTGAGCTCTAGAAAATAAAGATTCTGTCTGTAACAGACACCCTTCCGACCTCCAGTTACCTCTGGTATTTCAAGCTTTTACTTATTTGTATGGCAGTCCACAAAAATGTGATTACCTACAGGATTAATGGAGTCTGAAGTTGGATTTCCAACCTTTCTGTCCATTTTCCCTGGTGACCACTGCAGACAGCAATGCCTTTGAGTGACAGCCTTAGCTACATGCTTGGGGATCCAGCATTCTCCCACGTCAAAAAGAGCTCAGTGCCTCCAGCCAGCCTGCTTTCCTTTAGATGTTTACCCACAGATTTAGGAGAGAAATTTTAGTCAGTCATGCTTGAAAAGCTACAGTTTTAAAGATCTTATTAACTTAAAAAGCATTAAAAATAGGAACACCACACACACCACCCCCCATATGTATGATTAAACAGCAAGAATCACCCTGATCCTGGTATGTGAATAATTTCTCACCCCTATGAGGTTATGGATGCTCTAAAAATGTGTTTGTGATAATACAAGAATACTTGAGCTCACCTTGACTCTGAGAGACACACAAGGCTGGGTACTGAGCTAGCAGCACATAGCTCACTGCCTTAAATAAACTAATATCAGCTTTACATAGCTGTGTATTTCCTCCTTCAGCTACAAAAAGTTTTTTCCAGACCTGTCCCAGCCCCTTGTGTTATAAAAGTCTTTTTTCTATCCCCTTCCCCAAGACCGATTCAATAATTTCTCCACTAAAACATTTTGTTTAGCAGCAAAAATTCTGGGTTCAGAGCCCCTGACAGGGGGAAGTGTTCCCAGAAGAGAGAGAATTTCTGCCAGTGACATTTCACCATTCCCTTGTTCCACAGCACCAGGAAACTGCAAATATTCTCTCTCGAGTACAACCACACACACTTCCTTTGAAAGATGCTTTAATAGTAAAAGGAAAATTATTCATTATGTAGGAGGATGTTTGTCTACATGTCTGTCTTCTAGTAAGACAGAGGCCAGTGCCTGCTGGAGGTTATTGTTGGGCTTGGGTGCTTATTTCACCTTCAGCAAGCAGGGCCTGGGTGTTCAGATCATGCACATTTCAGTTTTAGTCTTCTGCACCCCCTCACTGATGAATTGCTGATGAATTAAAGAGCTGCTGAAGACAGCACTGGGTTTAGTCCTGCCTTAACTTTAATTAAAAACGTTAGTGGCTCCTTGTAACCTTTCATCTGAAAGAGAATCTGTTCCCCCCACCCCCCAGACGGGGTGGAAATATGCATGACTTTCTGGAGCTTTGTTAATGACTTTGTGGCTCAAAGGAATATGGAAATAATAGGGAATTGATCACTAGAGCAGCTCCAGATGACTGAATTACTCACTGCAATCCAATCAGCAACGTGGTTTCCTCTCTGGCCCTCTCCTGCTGCTGTTCTGGGGGGTTTAAATTTACAGACTTTGGGGGGCAAAATGGCTGTTTCACCTACTAAAGCCTTCTGCCAGGGCAGATCTTGCAGAGGTTGCCAGGGCAAACATGGGATGTGGGGTACCAGGAGAAAATCAGGTCTGGTCTGGGTTCCAACCAGCTCTCAGATGAGCAAGTTCTGGTCCTGCTTATAAGGGAGGGTCCAGAGGCATCAAGTGAGCAAGGGAAACTGTGGCTGCAGACCTGGGGGGGCCAATCCATTCTCAGGCTGTGATCTGCACATGTGCTGTACTTAAGAGTTCAGAATGTTAATGAGCTTGCTTGATTGCTAATGAAGGCCTATGGGAGAGCTTCAGTTTAGATTCCTCTGCCCCCTGGAGACAAGCAGGACAGGGAAAATCTTGAGCCACTTTTCTAACACCTTAGCTCAGGACACAGCAAACTAGCAGTGCATCCACCTGGGAAAGGAGTTGTACCACGGGTGAGGAGAGCAAAATGCTTTCCTGGGGGCTGAACTGCTCCTGCAGATTCTCTGAATTCTTAGAAGAGACACACCGAGATGGTTATCTTCTTCCACTGTCAAATTTCACAAAATATGGGAAGACTTAATGTATAGTTTAAGAGTCCTCTGCTCTTAGGAAGCCTGTTTGGCACCAACCATTTGATTCCAGGGGCCAGGCAGAGAAAAATACACCCCCCAAATGCATAAACAACAATCTCTTCCCCCTGACCCCAGTGTAACCAGAGGAGCATCTTTCTTTTGGAAAGCAGGATAAAACCACTGGGTTTTATCACTTGGCTGGCAGAGGGTTCAGAAAGTAGGTGGCCTATACAGAGTGGGAAGGAGCTTCCAGAGTAAAAGCAAGCAGAGAACAAAAGCTCTGTTTCTTAAGACACATTTGAAATTCCTCTTCTCCACCAGCAGCAGGGGGAAGGTTGGTTTCTCCCTCTGCCTCCAGAAGAGCAGGGCAGGGCAGAGCTGTGGAGCAGGCTGGGCATGGGGCACAGATGCTGGATTGCCAGGGCAGGAGCAGAAGGCAGTGATTGACTCTCCCTGCCCTGCTGAGGGATCTGAGTCAGGCAGGGGCAACATCCCATGGGGTTATCTGATCACAAATGACACTTCTTGTCACATTGCATCTTTCATTAGCTCAGCCAAAAGGCTGGGGGGGCTCAGGGGAGGGGATGCCTGGCTCCTTTTTAGTCTGATTCCCTGCTGGATGTTGGAAGGGGAGTGGCTGTCCTCAGGGACCCCAGGGAACAGAGGGGTCACAGCACCATCGGCACAGGAGGATGTGCCCATGGTTTTCCCCAGTGTCTGAAATGTGGGTGGCACCAAGAAATGGGTTCTGTGTGGGTACCAAAGACAAGCCCATCACTCCCTGCAAGTTCACTGTCTGCAAAATTTACACTCTGATTTTTGTTTGGTTGTTTTTTTGTTTTGTGTTTTTTTTTTTTAAATTGATTCCCTGGCATTCTCAGGTATAATTCTGTTTGAAATATTGCATGTGGCTCTTTCTCACACACCTGCTTGAGATCCAAATACATATGTTACTATCTATACTAACACAAGCTGAGGGCCAAATCCATTTGAAATAATGACAAAACCCCCATTAGGAAGAAAATCATTCCCAGAAGTATTAATTCTTCCAAGAACACAAGCTTTTGTATCACAACCAGTAACAGTGAAAAAACATCTGCTGCAGAATGAATTTCCACCTCCCTAAGTAGAGCACACTGAGCAAAGAAGGGACAGGATAACAGGACTCCAGAAAGGAAAGAAAATTGAAATATATGTTACATGAACCATTCTGTGTATCAGCAGGTTAGAGAGAGAAGCTCAGACAAACATTTGCCATGGAATGGCCACACTGCAGAGCAGGAGCCACGAGGCTCTCCTGGCCCTTCCCAGCACCATGGCCACAATAACAGATCCTGATTTACAGAACCTGATGATCCAGCCCAATTCCTCTGTGGCCACATGCCCACTCTCTGGAGGAGATGTAAAAGGATAGGTCCAGAACTGGGGATGTGTCCTCCTCCTTCTCACATTTTGCCTGCAAAGATGACAGAGGTGGGATTTAAGCTGAACCGTGGAGCTGATTTGGGTCAGAGATTAAATGATTAAAGATCATTGGGATTTGAAATTTGAGGAGCAGTGGCTGATCTGTACAGGAGGAATACACGGAGCCTCCCAAGCCTCTACTTGTACTCAGGCACCAGGAGGGACAGGGCAGGAATTAACCTGATGATTTCTTGAAGTTTTAAATATGGGGAAGTAACATTTAGAGCAAGAAGGAGTCACATGAACGTAGTGCTGATTGACACATTTCATCAAGTCTTCTAAAAGAATCTATTAAAGGGGACTTAATGATAAATATTAGTCATGTATGGTTGGGGGCAAACACTCACAAAACCTAACAAAAAGAAGGGGCAGGAAAAGGGGAAAAGGGAACGTGGAGAAAGCTCTCATTTCCTCTGGAATTCACTTCTTTTGGCAAACATTTTTGCAAACAAGCTTAGAGACAGGAGTGGCAGTGAAAAGAGCAGATGTTAAATGAATGTTGGATGACATAAGTGCCAGGCAAATATTTGATCTTCTACAATCTGAATTATTATTATTTACTTTTAATAAAGTATGACTGAAGGCCTCAGAGCTGAAATACCCTAATGCTGGGTGCTGCATAAACACAGGAAGCATAACTTGGGGGGAAAAAGGATAGATTCAACCAAGGCTTTAGCACAATCCATTTCTACCATCAAATTAAGTTATACACTCCAAATTCCAAGTATTAGCATGTAAAGAAAACATTAAACAGATAGAACCAAATAACTGAAAAAAAAATACTTAAACATTTGCCACATTTTAAACAGTTCTTAAAAGTAAATATTTTGTTCAAATTTCAGCTACCTTTATAGATAACTCCTGGGGATGAAAAGAGAAGAGATTCAAACTTTTCAGTTCCATAAAAAAAGTACCTGGATTCTCAGGTTGGGCTTACAAGCAAGAAACAGCCAAACTACTCCAGAAACTGCTTACCTTTGCACACTGCTCCCCTTTTCTTTCTCTTCCACCACCTCCCTACTCCAAAAAGAATGTGTTATTTCCCTTTTCTGGGATGCCTCAGCCACATTCTCATGGGAGCCCAGTAAATAGCACCAAGAAGCATCTTGAGCCCAGAGAGGATGTCAGCTTGACAGCTTTCTTGTGGCCCACTGAGTCCTAAGCTTCAGAGGAAAATTACAATATTCAGCAGGCAGTGTTCAAATTTCACTTAGACATTGATTTCTTTGGAGCAAATCTGTCTCCAAACACCTTTCCCATATAGTCCCAGGCTAGATTGGAATCACCTGATGGGCACATCTGGGTTGCAGCTATTGGAGGGAGCTTCAGGGCAGGAAGCAGGGCACAACCTACACCTTACAGGTGTTCCACATTATGTCTGGGGAAAAACCTTAGGGAATTTCATGTTGTTAAGGCTGACTGCAAGCATTTGGCATCAGGGCTCAGAGGAGCTCCAAAAGCCACAAGTCTTTACCAAACAGGAACCAGGTGCTGCAGTGACATGTCCTGGTGTCTGATGCTAGCTCAGATCAGGACTGTGAATATTTTATGCCCAAGGGTGTTTGCAAGCAGAATAAAGACTAAAAAGTGCATTACACCTTTGCTCTTTCTGACAGGGGAAAAAAAAAAAAAAAAAAAAAAGAAAAAAAAGCCATTTTCAGTGATTCAGGACATCCAACCTAGCACAGAACTAGAAGAAGAGCAGAGGGCAGACCGGGGACACTTTTCAAACCTGGTGAGCTGGTGGTATGAGTTTCTGGAGCCTTTTACTGTCCACTTCCCTGGGTACATCTGTCTCTCCATGACAGCAAACTCTGCTTCTCTGCTTACTACACATTTCATGTTTCTGATCTTGCTGGAAAGACAAACAGCTTTGCTGCTGCCAGTTGTGAACATCAGGCACTTGCCAGAGAGATGCTGTGCTTGTTTGCCACAAATGTAATTAGATGATCAATCATGAGGAGCCAAGGAGAAACACCAGCACTGCAAACAAAGGTTTTTCAGTTTGCTCTCTGAAAAGAGTGGGGAGTTAACTGCAAAGGAGAGGAAAACTCTGGGTCTGCATTAACCACCTCTCTCCTGGCTCCCTTTTCCCTGTCATTCCCAGCGGAGTAGCAGCCATCCAGATTTCCCCTGGCTGCTGAAAGACATCTGGGATGCATGGGACTTGTCAAGAGCTCTGATGGCAACACACTTCTCAGTCATGCTCCATCAGGGGCACTCAGGGAAGCTCATGTCAAGGGGATTGGTGCAGAGCCAGGTGTGTGCCTGACCTGAGAAGGGGAGAGCAGCAGAGATGCTCTGGGTGATGCTGTGGGTGATGCTCTGTGGGATGCTCTGGGTGATGCTCTGGGTGATGCAGGCACTGCTGGCAGCAAACACAAGGCTCCAACCTTACTGCTCTGTCCTGCCCTTGACCTCTCTGTAAATCCATTATCTGGATTAGCTCAGCCATACTAAAAATCCGTGTGGGAATTAAAGTGGCTTTACTGCAGTTAATTCACAAAGGAATTTGTTCCATCTCAGGACTCTGCCCACATCTGCATCCAAAGTCTCAGCTAAGCCCAGGACTCTGGCAGTGCAGGGTGAAACTCAGTGGGTGCAGAGCAAGGTGTCATTCCTCCTGCCTTCTCCCTGTATTTATGATCCCTTCCCTCTGCCTTCATCTGGAAATGCAGGTGCTGGGACAAATGCAGTGGAAATCAATCTCTGATCCAGTCAGCTTTCCAAAGGGCTTCTTTCTTCTCTACTGAGAAGCTCGCAGTCAGCTGTAAAATAAAAAGTGTTCCTTAAAGCATACTGGAAGACTCAGAAGAGACTCCTATGGCCACCACAGTGTTTCCAAATGATGCCAGTTTGTGCCTGGAGAAATTAAGATTATTTTTAGGACTGAAAACTTAAACTCTCCAAAATTGGGAATTAACAGAGTTGTCTATATAATTGTACTTTTGTACCGTATGGACCTACACTAAATACAGCCTCTAATTGCATGTCACTAATTACACTGTGGTTTAGTTTCCCTGTTTCATGCAGAATATTTGGAACTAATTTTGTGTTTCATTTTCCCCAATTAAAGCTTTTTTTTTTTCTTTTTACAATAGAAACTCCAAACCTTTTTAGTTGCTCAGTGTTCAAACATAATCTTTTGACTTTCCTCATGATGACCAAGCTGCATGAAACGACAAAAATCATTGCTCTAAAAAATACGTTCTACTGAAAAAAAGAAAATCATGTTACAGAGATTGCAGAAGGAAAAGGAAGAGAATTTTTGCTCACTTTATCCAGAGCCTCTGTGTCCTCTCTAATTCCAGACAAGTAAATGCCCACGAGAAGCACATGAGAGATGAGCTGTAGCTCTGTATGGTTCCTCCAGGTCCTCCATGGAGTTGCAGTGCCCTGTAAAATGAGCAGGGCTGGAATTACTGCACACACAACTTTCTTTCCCTTCTCTCTGGCCTTTTCTCTGTGAAGCAAAATTCTGTTTTGTGAACTGCAGGCAGAGCTCAGAAGGAGCCAGAACGGGGCCGGGGAACTGATCCTGCACACATCAAATAATTCCACTCCTTGTGTACTTTTAAGATACTTTTTCTATGCTTCCCTATTGTTGGTTTGTTTTTTTTTTTCATCCTGCATTTTATGCGTTTCTGCCTTTCCAGGTAGTTTTGCATTATCAAAGGGCAATGGGAGAAAAAGAAAAAAGGGTTGCTGCATTTAGAATTGATTTTTCCCCTTCACTCTGAGTCACAGAAGCTAACATTTAATTAATTTCTGACACTTTGACAGTTGCTAAGAAGACATTTGTAGAGCTATCAAGTGCTGCTGATAGCGCTGTCAGACAGACACTTTTTGAATTATCAGCTATTAAGGACCCATATGCAACAAATTTCCAAGGATTATTATACAAATTGCTCTTTGAATGAGAAAAGCACACAAAAGCTCAGTGAAACATAAAGAAACCATTGTTCCCAGGTGAATTTGATATTTGCAAATGTTTTGCTATTTTGATCACTTATGTAGTTAATAAATTGAATCCACTTTGTCTTTTATTAAGAAAATTAAATAGCCTGCTTTGGGATGTCTGAGAACATGGCCAGATTTTCAAATCAAAGTGGTCTCAAAGGAGATGCAGCTTGAGAAACATGGAACACTTGATTTTAGGAAGTGCTGAGCATTAAAAGAGGTCTTTTCAAGTTCTCTTAAACCAAAAACCAAAAGCAGTCATAATCCCCAGCTGCTTTGAAGCAGCTCTTGCCTTGACTCTGGTTGTGCTCTCTGAGATTTCACTGTTCCTTGATCCATCACAAGCACTCACTGCACCCATCCTGCCCTGGGAGGCCTTCAGCAAGCCCACCCTACATCAGAGCCAAAAGAGCCTCACCACACACCCAGGATGCCAGAGCCAGTGGCCAAACCTACTGCAGTCTCATTGCAAAAAGAGAATTTCTGGTTTTCATATGGTGGCAGCAGACAAAGCCCCCAGCACAGACACCTGCTGCCAACCTCTGGCAGCGTTTTGTGGATTAATTTTCAGCCACTTTTTTTACAACGTGGACATATGTGCAGTCAGCCAGTAGTCCAGGGGTTTGCAGAGTCCTGATTTCACTGCTTGCATCAGCTGCTGGCATCTAACCCCATGGACACTCAGCTCTATCCCTGGCCTGCAGAAACCTGACCTAAGAGACAGCAGTTCTGCTGTAACAGAGCAGAAACCATCACCTCCCCTTCACACACCACATCCACACTTGAGCTTTGTAGCTAGTAACTCACAAACCTCTGTATCAAAGCAGCAAAATTTCTTTAAAACATTGTTTCCTCATCTCTGTTCAGTTCATTTTCACCCTTCTTCCACTTCATCCATAAAAAAATGCCTGTAAGCCTGGCATCTGACCCCTGGCCAGTGGAAACCAAAGGAAAGCCTCTCAGTGACAGCCTCTTTACTGTGTCCCAGAATGGCCCAGCTAAAGGAGCAGAGGACAGAGGACAGAGGAGACAGAGATGAAGCCCAAAAAAACAGAAGACACTTGCACTTACCTTTGCTACACCTGCATAAAACAAAAACCTGAGGAGGTTCTAGGAAAGTCTACAGCAAAAGACACGATTTGTTTGTATGTTACCTTTGGAAGAGTGCACTGCAGAGGGCCATTTGGCCAGACAAGGAATGATGGTTTGCTGTGATGCCAGAGATTTCCAAGGAAACTTTTCTGCCCTGTGCCAGCAGCTGCAGTGGCTCAGCACCCAGTCATGCCCACACCATTTTCCCCTTTTGCTCTGCAGCCTCACTGGAGGAATAGCAGAAGGCAGGCACAGCCCAGCCCTGACTTCAAAACTGCTGCTGTCAAGTTTCATTATTATCACAGTTAGGTTTAGAGTATTATTAATTTATTTATTTCCCTGCTGGAGGAAAAAAAAACACAAAACAAAACACAGCCCAAAGTTCCACGAAGCACAAGAAAAATAAACAAAGTGGGTCATGGCACAGCTGCCCTAAACTGTGAAGACCTAACACAGAGCAAGTAGTGGTTAGGGGATGTCAGGGAAACATAGACAAAAATCCCAAGCACTCTGCCTGAATCAGCTATAGCACAGAATAACCAATATCCCTGGCCACAGAAATCTGGGGGATAAACTGGAAATAGAAATTAACATCTTGCATTCCTGCATAATTATCTGACCATCAGCTCAGCCTCCATCTGGGTCTTCCTCACATTTCCAGCCAGCCATTGGTGCACAGGAGCTCAGGGCAGGCAGAAAAGGCTCTGGGGTATCCCAAGGGTGGGGTAGCACATGCATAATTTTATTTTTTACCTTTGACTGTCTCTTTAATATCTTTGTGGCAGGGTGAAGCTGGAACCTGACACTTTTACCTCCATGGATCCCCTAAACCTCTCTTGGTACAATGGTGACGTTGGTGACAGGAACTGGAGCAAGCCACTCAACGAGTCCAGTGCAGACCAGAAGCCTCAGTATAACTACTATGCCATGCTGCTCACACTTCTCATCTTTGTGATTGTTTTTGGCAATGTGCTGGTGTGTATGGCTGTGTCCAGGGAAAGAGCCCTTCAGACCACCACTAATTACCTGATCGTCAGCCTGGCAGTGGCAGATCTCTTGGTAGCAACGCTGGTCATGCCTTGGGTGGTCTATCTGGAGGTAGGTGACCCAGTTTTCTTTTGCAGTACTGAATGTTTCTGATTAATTGGTAGAGAAAGGGAAAGTTTAGCAGCCTGAGCACCAGCTACTTCAAGACCTTATGGATTTCCCCAAACAAAAGTGTTCTTAATTTCCTAACAGTCGGTCAGATTTTTCAAGGAAATGGACAAGACTGGAGATGAGAGGCTGACTTGAAAATCCACTCTTCAGAAGGCTAAATTACAATCCAATTGTACTGAAAATCTGGCCTTTAGAGGGGTCAAGAGTGAAAGGACCACAGCTCTGTTTCCAAAGCTGCGTAGGTGAACTGTTCATTTCCAAGCATAAGAAGAAGTCTGCAGCATCAGGAGTGTCACACCAATAAACTGCATCAAACAGTGATCAAAGCCCTGTTTTTGAAGGACAACAGAAGAGAAGGAATTTGTAGAAGTAGGAAGTAAATCCAAAGCTTTTATGTCACAATATATGAGAGAAAGAGAACCATAAGTGAGCTTTTCACATTGCTGTCACCAACCTGATTTCTTGATGGCAAATGAAAACCTGGCCAGGACCCTTTGCAACCCTCAATGCAAACAAATCCTCTGCCTCCAAACTTCTGAGGTTTCTCCTACATAAATGGAAAGACTAAGGGAGAGACCAGCTGCAGTGTACAGCATCTCCCACAAGCCTGAAACTGTGTTCAGGAAACATATTTTGCAGAGGCTTATATCTGGCTGGAAACCTTTACCTTTGGGCAAAATCTCATTAAAGTTACTGATGTAACTGTCTCTTAAGTGCTTTTTTAATCGCCGAGTATTCATCTGTCACTCAAGCTTCAATGCAGTCATTCTTTCTTCCTTCTTTATGCTGCCTATGGTTATGTATATCAGAGCAGAAATAACTGAAGAATAGATATCTTATTCATTCTATTTTCAAATGAAGTAGGACTCTATTTTTGTTAGAGGGAAATATACTTTTTTCATCACATGTCAAATACAGCAGTCCTAATAATTGCTATCAAACTTAATTGGCAAAGTTCAGTTTCAATATCAAGATAAGTGAAGAGAGAAAGGCTACTGGTAACTGGAAGTGTTATCAAATGTTCTTTGTCTTTACCACAACATGTTTTGTGTCAAAGAATTCCCACTCTGAATTAAATTCATTTTGTTCACACACACACACATACAAAACCAAAAAAGGTAAAGAATTTCTACTCTGATTTTTCAGACTAAGAAATGAAGGAAAGTTCCTGCTCCTCTAATGCTGGTCTTTGCTAGGTATAATTGCAAAAAGTATCTAGCAGAAAGCTGTAAGTACAATTAGAAGTGCTCAGGACATAAAATTACCATATTTCCTTCCTAACACTTTTTTGCAATGCTTCAGGGTCCATTTGAAGCTCCAACATAGTTCATTCTGACTTTGACTTGCACTCTCTTCTGTCCTTGGAATACAAGCCCAGGTTTGTGTTGGTGTTTGGACTGCCCAACTCAGTACAGGGGAACAGGATGGAATTAAGGCTGATGAAATCACACCAACCCACAGAGGAATGCACCACAGAGAGGTTTGGATGGAGCAGAGCACTTCCTTTGTGGCTGTGCCATCATTTGAGACCTTTAGACTAGACAGGACAACAACCTCCAAGGCATTCAGTGGCAAACACTCCCTGACACCTCACATGCCCTGATTCCAGCTGGAACTTCTGGAGACAACATTTTGATCTCTCTTGAGCGAGCAGAACTCCAGCTACCAGCAAGCATTGGTATCCTTGTGAAAAATTCTCCCTTTAGGCCCTCTCAGCAGCATATCCTCAGTGAGTTGCTTTATTGACCTTATTCTCTCTCTTTGCAGGTGGTTGGTGAGTGGAGGTTTAGTCGAATCCACTGTGATATCTTTGTAACCCTGGATGTTATGATGTGTACTGCCAGTATCCTCAACCTCTGTGCCATCAGCATTGACAGGTGAGGGCTCCATGGCAGCCAAGTCGTGTCAAACCTGTGGTAGCAAGTCACAGCTGTCTTTATACAGTCTAATTTTACCTGTGACTCAGAGACTTGAAAATGGTGAGAGTTGCTCTCTTTTGAAGAGTAATTAAAGGACCCAGCTGAGGTCTGAGCGGGGATTCCGTCAGAAGCAGGCGCCAGTCTTGAGAATGTAAAAGAAAATCTGTGTCTGTCCCCCCATAGTTCATGAAAATATGTTCCCCCATAGTTCAGTCCTTCTGTTCAGATACCTGAATGACTGAGGGGTCAGCAGGTCAGAGAGGGTGGAAGGCAAATGCTGAGTTGAACTGGCTCCAGCCTCACACCTTTCAAACCAGGGAACACAGATGGCTTGGAGACGTCTGAAACCTGACGTGCCCTCTGTTCTCCTTCTGGGCCAGGCTCTCAGACACAGTAAACCAGGTGTAATTTCCCCGAGAGTTTGTCAGCAGTGGCAGAATAACCACAGGCTGGGTTTGTATCTCCACACTGCAGGTACACAGCAGTAGCAATGCCCATGCTGTATAACACCCGCTACAGCTCCAAGCGCAGGGTCACGGTCATGATTGCTGTGGTCTGGGTGCTTTCATTTGCCATCTCCTGCCCTCTCCTCTTTGGCCTCAACAACACAGGTGAGTGCTGTGCCACCTGCAGCTGGCTACTGGCATCTTCTGGTGTCACTGGGTCCCCAGACAGTCTTTTGTTACCGGTCAGGAGCAGACATGAAGGTCAGGTCTTAGGTTTATTGGAGTGAATCCATCCCTGTTTCAGATGTCCTGTCCCACTGTCATCAGAGACTATTGCTGGCAGCTGCTTCTGGATCTCTTTCATCTCCTGCTGTTCCAGACCAGTGTTATAGACACATCAGAGCTGAGACAATGTAAAAGTTTAAGTAATACTTGTCATTGTTACAAAAACATTGGTTCCCCCCCAAAAAAAAACCACAAAAAACCCAACCTGAACAAAACAAAACAAAAACCAATCAAACAAAAACATAACCAAACCAAAACAAACCAGAAAACCCCTCCAATATTAGAGCTCATGAAAAGGAAAGCCATGGGATAAGTATTCACTGAGACAGAACAGAAAAGGACTGTCTGTTCTGCCATCAGTTCCATAGGAAAACAGGATTATCCAGCATGGGATCCATGCTTAATTACAAGGCAAGCAATAGCCAGGGACTTCAGACTCCTGTGACTCCCTGTGACCCAAGAGGAGTTTGCTGATCTGGTACCACTTCCAGCTGCCACAGTGTTCCCCACAGAACCAGGACCCCTCCCTCTCTGGGTATCTCTGTGCCTTCGGAAAGGGGGAGAGAAGAGGGGGAAGCGGGATGCCAGCTCCTGGCAGCAGGGACAACAAGCCTGAAACTTTTTGTCTTCCAGATGAGAATGAGTGCATCATTGCCAACCCTGCCTTTGTTGTGTATTCCTCTATCGTCTCCTTCTACGTCCCCTTCATTGTCACCCTGCTGGTGTATGTGCAGATCTACATCGTGCTCCGGAAGCGCAGGAAGCGCGTCAACACCAAGCGCAGCAGCCACGCACTGGACTCGGACATGAAAGCCCCTCTGAAGGTAACCAGACCCCTGCCCTGCTCCTGCCTTTCCCTTTCCTGCTCCTCAACACGCACCCTCCTTTCCCCCAGCGGCTGGAGTGGGTGGAACACTGGATGACAGAGCTGGACGCTGTGTCCTGGGCTGTCCTGCAGCCCCAGTGATGCTCTCTGGAGCATCAGAGGAGTGGGTGCTGCTCCCCGGGTCTCAGGGGATGCTTCACCAGCAGGTCTGCATTAACCAGGCTGCATTCCTCTTGGCTCTGCTGAGCTGGGGTTGGAGTATCCAAGACTATTTGCTGAGTCAGTCCTGTCGGGACAAAGAAGTGCAATGGAAATGGTTTATGTGGCTGGGGTGCAAACGACACCCCTGGAGATGATGCCTCTGCAGGGAAAAGAGCCCCTCCAAGCATGAGACGTGGCTGTCAGGGGAGAGCAGCTGAGCCTGTCAAGTGTGAGAACACTTGTCAGGATGCTTCCCTGGCAGCACAGGCTGAACTAAGGGTAGGAAGGTTCAGTCTCAGAGGCACTGACTCAGAGGTCAGTGTCCTGTCAGGCAAAGGAGGCAGCAAGGCAGGGACAGACTGAAACACGAGCAGATCTTTGTCTTTTCCTTCCTTTGGTGAGAAGCACAGGGGATGCTTTCCTCCATTTCTGCTCCTTCACTGTAGTTTTCCATCATCCCCACCACTTGATTCACACCAATTACTTTCTGCTTCGTGTCCTGTATTTGTATTTCCACCTGCCTCCCTTACCAGCTTCCCCTCCCAATTGCTTATCTGCCTGTGTAACCTCTGAGCTGGTGCTTGCCCCTTAGGACAAATGCACTCATCCAGAAGACGTGAAGCTCTGCACAGTTATTGTGAAGTCCAATGGGAGTTTCCAGGTTAATAAACGCAAAGTGGTGAGTGTTAAAGAGAAGTGGGGGCTTTCCAGAGCACTGAGCTTTCCCCTTTTCTCAGGATGCAAATTTAATTTATGTAGGGTGGGAGAAAAATAAACTAAGAACAAAGGTTACCATTCTATCTCAACATTTAAATATTCTTCCCATTCCTTAGAGTGAAGCAGGGGGTTTAAGATCATAGAGCTCAAAAAGACAGACTAAGCTCACCTAAAGATCAGCTATAAAAGCCATGACATTTTAACATTTTGTGTCTTTGATTTTCTTCTCCTCTCTGTTATTTATTTTAAGACTCGGACTGCATTGGCTTTGTTGGGTTTTGCTTGTTGATTGCATTTTTATTTATTTATATTCTGAAAAACTTAATAACATCTGTGGGGTGTGGAGACAGTGCACCTCCCATTTCGTAGCCTTTCTGTGCAATACAGGAGCCATTCACTCCACTTCTGTCGATTCTGTCTATCCCAAAGTATTCTTAACTGTAACCACATTACTGCCCTTCCTCCAAGCATCTACCAAAAAAATACAGGGAGGGTGAAGAGGGATTGGTTGTTCCTCAACATCATCCAGCTTCACTCTAAGTTCATTGCTCCTTTCTGTATACTTATTTGTTTTTATGGTGTGGACATTTGATTCTTGTCCAGGAGGTGGAGAGTCACATGGAAGACCTGGAAATGGAGATGGTATCCAGTACCAGTCCCCATGAGAAAACCACTATCAAACCAGCAGCACCAAGTAACCATCAGCTGGTCGTGCCACTTTCTTCTCGTCGGGGCACCAACTCAACCCTGCAGGCATCTTTGGACAGCCCTGGGAAACTAGAGAAGAATGGACACACCAAAGAAGCACCCCACACAGCCAAGGTCTTTGAGATCCAGTCTATGCCCAATGGCAAGATAAGGACCTTTCTGAAGGCTGTGCACAGGAGGAAACTGTCACAGCAGAAGGAAAAGAAAGCCACTCAGATGCTGGCCATTGTACTCGGTGAGAGTGTGCACTGGCTTCCTCTGGGGCAGGAAACCAAGGGGTTTTCCCTTGTGCTTCCTCTGGGGCAGGAAACCAAGGGGTACCCAGGGTTAGGGCAGCCAGCCTGATTGCCCAGCACAGAAATCATTCCACTGGATACTTTAGAGGTTGCCAATAGGAAAGCTGCCTCCTTCCCAGCCAGGAGCAGCTCCCAGTGCTGTACAACAAGCTCAGAAAGCTGCCCCTCTCTGGGGTGTCTGGATTGCCAGAAAACAGCTGGGGGTGGGGACAGAGAGCTCAAGGGGTTTTTAGAACACAAAAAGCAGCAAGAAACTGGCACCTCCAAAGGCCAGATTTCTTTTGATGTAATTGGTGTAAACATATCAGCAAAGAAGTTCTTTAGTGCCTACATATTTAAAATATAGAATACAAGACTTAAGCACACAGAAGGCTTATTCTTCAGGGAAGCATTTTCCCTATATATGCAGAAGACCCATCCTGTTCTCATAGCCCCCAGATTTGTCCAGCTTTCAAGCAATCAACCAAAACCTGTCTCTTTCCTTTTCCCCCAGGTGTTTTCATCATCTGCTGGCTCCCATTCTTCATCACTCACATCCTGAACATGCACTGCGACTGTAACATCCCCCCAGCAATGTACAGCACCTTTACCTGGCTTGGATATGTCAACAGTGCTGTCAACCCCATCATTTACACCACCTTCAATGTTGAATTTCGCAAGGCTTTCATGAAGATCCTCCACTGTTAAAAGTGAAAAAAAAAAACAAAAAAACAGCAGCCAGATTTTTAAAGAATGAGGAAAAAAAACCCCAACCAATGCCATTCACGCACACAAAGGGGCAGCCCTGGGGAGGTCTCAAGTTCTTGTATTGGGCAGGAGGCCCAGAGCATTTCAGCAGTGCCATGCCCACACATCTCCTGGGGGGGATGGAGGGAGGACCTTTACATGGGAGGTTCCCTCATCCCTCGAGGTGACCTTTGGACTCTGGGACACCAACCCCAAGGGAGCTTTTCAGAGCCACCCTCACACTGTGTTTAAAGTGGAAGCAAAAATCAAGACCCACTCGCTTGATTCTTGCCTGTGGCCACCTAACCTCGAGTGCATTAAACACAGCAGACAGACAGACAGACAGACAGAGCCACGTGCAGGCAGCCACAGGTCCCTGCCACGACGGGCTGGTGTCTGACATCATTGACACAATTCTCACCAAAGACAAGACCACATTTTCTGCTTTGCAATAGGAGCAGACAGACAGAGCTTGTGGGAACTCCACGCAACAGCTTTGCCTTCACCTCGAGCTGACTTACCCACCACTAAACTGCTGAAGCCTTGAGAATAAAAAAATTCAAGAGGTCCCCAGGTGGGCTAAGAAGGTTCTGCAGCTACAAATCCAACCCCTGCAACAATGTGGGCCTACAAGCCACAGGCAGAAGGAAGAAGGGGAGCACAAGTCTCACGTGGGACCACTACTACATCAATGTAAATATGAATAAATAGGATTAACTGAATGGAAGCCCAAGCCAAAAACCAGATGGAGAGGAACTGAAGAAGTGATACCTCGTATTGCATGGCACACATTCAGATCAAACAGGACAGCAACTATCATCTATTATCAGCCAGCCCAGCAGCAATTTCAGGCCACCAGCATTTCATCTCCTGTCTTTTAGAAGAAGCTACAAAACTAGCGAGGAGTTTTAGTGTGGTGAACGTAGACACATGGAGACATTGTGCCAGGTGAGGCATCTGCAGCCATGTCTGTCTCAGATGTGAGCTTGAACAAGCCAGCTAAGCTGGGTCCAGTTCTTCTCACCTAACTTCAGGGTGCCATGAGGCCAAGGACCACCTCAGATATGATTTGCCAATGTCTCTCAAGAGAGAGAGTGCAGAATAATATTGTGCCTAATTTAAGAGTAAATGAGATAAAACTGTTTTGGAAAAAGCCAGAAGAAAAGCCCAAGAAAATTCCCTAGATGGACCTGCTCCCGTGTCCAAGCTGGACTCTGGAAAGGTCTGGATGTTTCCAGCATTCCTTACCCTCCTCCATCGATCTTCCATGCTTTAAAACAATCAAAACCCCCAACAGCACCATTTCACCACTCTGACTCTGGCATTGCCAAATCCACACTGTACTTACCAACTGTACTCACTGTCCTCAGTTCGCAATATATTTTGTAATATCTCTGTAAATAAAATATAGTAAGATGAATAAAATGACATGGAAATAGGTCTGCCTAGAAATTAATGTAGGCTCTGGAGAAGCAGATGATGCCAATAGCCATATGCAGAGGCAGGTTCCCAAGTTCCAGTTACCTGCTGTTTTCTAAATATGTTAAAAACACAACCCAGAGAGCAATATAATCCATTTTCTCTCTATGCAGTTTGTAGAATAGTCACACAGTTTCTGCTCCAGAATAGATAAAGACAGCTGCCAAGGGGAGGGGGGGTGTCCTTTTGTTACCTTGTTTTCCTAAATTGCAGAAATTGGTCCCATGCATTGACTGAACAGGAGAGAACATGCACCATTTTGTTGGCACCAGGAATTACATGATGCTGTCAGAACAAAACATCATGAACTTGTGAGATGGGGACAGTCACTGCTCTGTCTTAGCATTGTGATTCACTGCTGGGGAACCTTTGTTCTTCATAGGCAGGGTAAAAGCATTATAGGCAAGAGGAAAAACAGTTCTTACAGAAGCACAGAAAACTTTCCAATCCTTTCTTGATTAAGAAATTTGGAAACAAGAGATCCCAGGCACAGGTTTCCTGTTCTTCTTGGGTTTTTTTTTTCCCAATTTTAACCAAGCAAATTCACTCAGAGGTGGGAATCGGCTCAGCCTGGTATTACTGAAAAGATTCACAGAGCATAAAGGCAAAAGGTTTTTTTGGTGGAAAAATAGTAACAAGCTACTGCTAAATTTTCTAGCATATTTAAAATAGTAAAGAAGAAAGGTGCCATTTCACCTAGTGAATTAACAGATGGGGAGCTAAATCAATGTAGAAAATAATATGCATACAGACAAAAAAGCTTTAAAGCATTTGGAAGTTGCCAGAGGTGATGTTTGCCCTGCACTACAACCTGGTGTGAGTCCTCAAAATAAGTGGAATGTGAATGTCTTAACTTTGTGCCATGATTCTACTTTGTGTTCAGAGTTAACTCAGGACAAAATCATCATCTTAGACACTGTGTACCTTGTTTGAAACTTTTGCTTCTGACTCCAGATGCAGAACCTTGTAGTTCAACTCACATGAGCTACTAGAAAAAACACTCCACCAAAACATCATGGAGCAAAATGCTGCTGAAAAGAGGCTTATGTCCTTCAAATGTTTGCTAACTTGGGCAAAAAAAAAAAAATAACCAGAACAGGTGTCACTTCCCAAGTATTTGTTGGGAGAAATTACCTGCAGGCCATCATTCATCCCAATGACATCTTAAGCCACTTAATGCTCCAGACTTAAGGGTATCTTGTGGGAGTATCTACGACCCCAGTGCCCTTGGGAAGATGGCAATGCCCTGCCTGCTCATCTCCTCTGCAGCAGATTTTCCTTTCCCATAAAGCTCCCATACTTACAGACAACAAACTTAAGCACTCTCATGAATCAAGCCTCCATAACCCTTCAAGAGGGGACCAAAATATATCAGCACCTCTGGCTTAGCAACAAATAAACTTATGCCAAGGGCAAGGACAGGCTTTGCAGTCTGTTTGCACAGCACCTGGCACAATGACAGCCAGCCCATGGTTGTGATGGAAGGTGTTTATAGAAGCTTCTGAGAAGATGAGAAGCCAGCTGCATCACAGCAGACCCTGAGGCTGCTTGCTCACAGTCCTCACTGTTACTTCCACCCTGGAAAAAATACTGCTTTCCCAAGGACTCCAGATGGCAGGATGTGCTGACTGTCATCACTAAGGGTACTGTCATTTTTTTTTAAAATACACCACAGAAGATTTAATTTCTTCGTTCCTGAAGAAGAACTCAAGACCCTTGCTGTAGTCCCCATTTCATGATTCATTATTTGTAACCGAAGCTTTAGTTCTGCTTATTGAGTCTTCCTGTTCCTGCTTTTCTTCCCTGTGATTCACAGCTTGCTGAAGGCTGTGTGGCTCCCTGCACCCCCTGAATGGGTTTAAATGAAGACGCCAGCAAGTTCTGCCTGCACTGCACTTGGTGCTTGCCTGCCTGCTCCCACCACACTCCTGACACTGTTTATCTTCCTGACTGAAGAGTAAACTAATCACAGTAGTTCTAACCAGCTTATTAAATCCTGCTGAAATAGAAAGGAAAACAGGAAAAAGAGCCACTACCCACGTGGTGAAAATCTCCAGTGAAACCAGGACTCCCTGAAGAGTCAAGAATGTATAATACTCATCAGAAGCACTTGTGACACCAACAAATGTAATTAAACAGAGACTTGCACAAGTTACCCTGATGTGAAATGCTTTTTTCTTTCTTTTCCCCAGAAGCAGCACCAGTGACATTTGGCTGGAAGGGGTCAGATTCCCAGGGACCTGTGGCTATGCTATCATACAAACACATAATGGGAGAAGATGGCCTTCAGAGGAGATCTTGTATTTGTTCTGACTTGTTTTACACATTAGTTGGATTTTTTTCTTTTTCTCCCTTATTCCAGTCTGTCCTTAAGAAACCTGGCCTTTGTCTAGACTGAAGCCAGGAGAGTCAGATGTGGGAAAGGAAGGGTGCAGAAAGACAGAAGCAGAAAATAAACTGTTCTTACATTTCTCCATCTCTCTTCTCTTCTAGACAGAAGCAGACTGGGGTGGATTTGGAGGAGGAAGGAATGAAAAACAGCTAAGTACCTAGCCAAGAGCAGTCATGCTGGTATATATACACAGATGAGTCAAACATAAGCAACAATCTGTATGCATTTGGTTGGCAACAATGAACAGCCCTGTGGAATTTACAAACTCACTACTTCTATGCATGGAGAAAATAAATAGAAGCTGTCAGACCACTATGGCACTGCAGACAATTTCTATGATAAGTACAATATATTTTTAATGCTGGATTTTTTGCACAAGTTAATATGTCCCCCAGAAAGTGGACTTCACTTGGCTAAGCACAGCACAGCAGTGGGAATATTTCAGCTGTTCTCCTCCCTCACTGTTTTTTTTTGTGGAAGCTTTTGGTGGAAGCTTTTGGCAGGGCAGATGGCACAGCACAGCCCTGTGGGGCAGCTTATGCCAATGGCAACTAACTGGTCACATGAAGTATTCTTCCTTCCATGTTTCACTTGTTTTTTTTATGCTGGGCAACTTTGCTATGTCATTTAGAAATATTTGCATTCATGTTGCACTTGCTGTTGTAGAAACTCCTCAGTTTACCTGCTGGAATGTTCTGCTAGAACAGATGCATGGGAACCTCAGCCAGGCTTAGTCAGCACAATAGTAAAACAGTTGGGGATCACGGATAGTTATCTGCAAGATTCTCCTTATATATATATATATATATAAAATATCCTTCTTACTGCTATAGAAAATACAGAAAACTATCAATCTTCAAGAACTAACAAACTGAAATTTCATTTTAATGGCATTTTATACCCTTGATATAAACCAGAGGTATTGGTCTACTTGGTTTTGATCCAACACAGAACAGAGAGATAATCCCTGCCCTGAAGTCTAAATAAGTCCAATTGATACTTAATTCTCCTTGCTGTATAATTCAACTGAATGTCACCATGGCTGATGGAAAATTAGGTGCTCAGATGACTCCCTCAAACCCCCAAAACAACAGAAGTAATTATATTCCAAGATGAAGCAACAGGATACACAGCAGCTTATTTTTAGTATGTCTAGCCCCAGTCAGGATAAAAGGACAGCTACTATGAGGTTCTCCCTTACAGCAAAATTTTTTTTTCTGAGCCTATGGAAATTTCTTTTTGTTTCTGAGCCTACAAAACAACCCCAGCAACCACTGCCAGCAAGTACTGTTCACACCATTCAGAAGAAATAAACCAAAACTGATCTGTCCATCTCCTGGGGCATTTGAGCAAGTCCTACAGTTTCAGGTCAGGCCTAAAAGATTAATGGATATGCTTTTCCTGCATATCTAGCAAAAATAAAAACAGAAAACCTGTTGCACTGGTTAAATTAGCTTGTTCTCCTCAATCAAAGCTTCTTTTAATAATTAAAACAGCTCCCCAACTTCTGTCTTTCTGATGATACCAGACTGTCTGCTTCATAAATAACAACTTTCTTCACCAAAGAAAGAGTGATGATGGTGGACTAAATATAATTACAGTATAATGAATAATTACCACACCCAGAAATGCATTTAAAGAGACTTAAGACACACAAAGCAAAACCCAAAGCCTTTAAATAAGGAAAAACATTCTCCATTCCCAAGCTGCCATTCTGGGCACATGAAAAAAAAAAAAAAAGTGGGATAATGAAAATAAGTGAGCACATTTAGCCAAGCCTACCCTTGCTTCCCTGCTGCATGCAATCAACTGTATCCATAGCTTTGATGAGACTGTAAAGTTTACATCACTTAAATCTCAGCTGCAGGATTTCATGCCAGACTGGCTGAAGGGAAGCAAGCAAACAGCACAGAGAAGCCATCACTACATTAGAAGCCATCACTCCTGTTTTTCACCAAGCCACTGCAGAGATAATCACATGCTGCTAGGGGAGCTTGTAACACGGTGAGAGGAACATGACAAGTTGTGCTTTAGGAGCAAGTTCTAGAAAAGTAAAGCAGAAGCCACAAATACAGAGCAGGGTGGTGAAAACAGGCTGGGCAGAGAGGTTGTGGGATTCAGGTGCTGTCACTGGAGTGGAAAGTCTCTTCAACACGGACCAGAGGAGGTCAATCAGGGCCTCTGTCCTGTCTCAGGCATCTGAATGTCTCCTGCCTAACCCAGAAGTGATGGTGAGAGGCAGCCAAGAAACCAGGGCTCTTCAGCAAAGCTGAGCCATCCTGTGATTCTGCAGTAATTACAGCATTGCATGTGCTGGTGAGTAGGTTAAAAACATGCCTAGGTGCCCATGGGTGGCCTGGATTAAATCCATTGCATGGGATGATTCAATAACACATGGAATTTTCTCTAATATTAGGAAGCTGAAGCACTGCTTCTGCCTCCCTCTGGGCCGTGGGCTGGGTTCAGCAGCAGAGAAAAGTTCACAGATAATGAGAGAGAATGAAAGGGCCTGACCCAAAACAAAGCTGGTGAGTTTGAAAATGGTCTACTGAATCTGAATCTAATGAGTAGGCTGGCTAAAAGCAGAGATATCAGGAAAAATGTTTATGCCTTTGTAGCACTGTACACCCACTTTGCACTCTCTTTTGCTGTAAATGATGGTACAATTGCAGAACAACAGGAAATCAGCTCCTGCAACACACACCAAGGCTGCAGACTGGGTGCAAAAGCCACAAAATTAAGCTAGGGATGCAGATTTATGACTGAATTATTGTGGCTTGGCAATTTACTGTGCTACAGTAATTGAGTTTGTGCATGCTCCCAGCTGGTGGTAGATGTAGGGTAAAATGCTCTAGGCTATATCCCTTCATTATGTTTACATTAACATGCTTACCTCTCACTTGCTTTGATTTAAGATTATGCAAAGGGTGATTTACTGCAGTTCAGTTAGGGCCTGGTAACCTGTACAGAGATGTGTCTGTGTGTCTGAGCACAGCTCTCAAAGGAAATATTCATGTCTGTGTGGCAGCTCTCAGGGCATCTCGTAAGAAATATGTCTGATTGCCTGGTTGATACACAAGCTCAGTAAATAACCTCAAAGATGAAACCAGAACCACTCAAGAAGATTACAGAGAGTGAAATACTATGAACTGGAACATGATTCAGTGACACCAGTGAAAGGGAAAATGCCAGTAACTTCTACCACCTTCTTAATTAAAAACAGCCAAGGGAAGTTTTCCATGAAGCAGGCTAATTTTGAGATGCTTCTCTTTGCCCTGGCAGTCTGACACAAAAAAGCTACCTGAATAAAGCCAGGTGCCTGTAAACATGTATTTACAACCAAAAGCTTTGGAGAAAAGCTGTCACCCTGCAGTAAAAATCACTGCACTTCCACCAAAGCCTCCAGCAGTGGGGTTGGGCACCCCCACACAGAGGGAGTTTGTCCCAGCACATCCTCATGCTGGAGCTGAGAGCAGGGAAGTATATTTAGGAATATATATCAGGAAGTATATTTACTGATATTTACTGCCTGCAAGAGGAGGACCTGGCTATACACCTCTGTGTATGTGCACAAGTGTGCTGGGCAGGTTAATTCATAAGCAGAGAAGACATTTTTGCAGTAAGACTTGCCCTCCAGCTGTATTTTCACCCTACCTATATGTTCCTCAGAAGTATAAAATCCACGCTTCTGTTTTAAGCCTCATAAAGTGGATTTGAAAATTGTTTTCTCTGTTTTCTACAAGCACAGGTAGGTCAAGAGGGAGCAGTGGAGTCCATGGTGAGCAGTGGTACAAAGGCTTTTGCTGACTTTTCTAAACAGCTCAGAGGTGATGGAGGAGATGCAGCAGTGAGCTCTGCAGAGCTGCTCTCAGGGTACAGCACACAGCAGACTCTGCAGGGCAGAGAGGGATCAAACTCATCCTGGTAGGTAAAAAGGCCATAAAGAGCCAGACTGAGCTGGGGAGGGAATGTCAAATTCTGTTAGCATGCACAGCCATTCACTTCTGAATTAATAAAAGCTCCCCTGCTCAGATGCAAAGGCTAAAGTGGGCTTTGTCTGCTGTACACATACATTTATCCAATTAGGCTTGTGAGCTGCTCATTTAACCCAGTCCTTCAGCAATGAGAGCTGTCTTGACATCCTGAACACCTTGTTAACATCAAAATCACCTGGGAAACACCTCTCCTCCAAGAACCTAAACAGATTTTATACAAGTTCCACCTTTTCTCTGCCTTGGCTTATTTGCTGTTGGTTCTTCTTGGTTTTGTTTAGTTTTTAGAAATGTCTCAGTGGGTTCATGTTCTAAGACATTTTCCTGCATTCACTGGAGTCTCTAGAGACAAACCATAAACAGAACACAACTGTGGTCAGTCAGAAGGAGCAACCTATTGGCCAGCTGAAAGAAACACTCATCTCCCCTGGGAGAAATCATGCTGGGTGTTAGACAGCAAATATTCCTTCAAAATAAAGACAGGTCAGTCTCAGCAAAACCTTTTGTCAGGCTGAAGTCTTTTGCAAAAAGACTAATTTGTTCCCTGAGCTCCTTATAAAGAATTTTATTTTTCCTGCTTGGAGCAGACAGAAAACTTTATCCAAAGAATTGCAATAAAATCTTCATGCTAAGAGCACCTCCCTGCCTAACTAAGAAATGAGCTTGTGCTGAGGAACAGTGAAGACGCCATAGAATGAGTCCAGATATTCCCCAAACATAAATTTTATCAAAGCTAAATTCTTCCAGTACCCATATTACTGCTCTTTTCCTAAAGCAATGGCACTGTACCACGGGATAAACAGCAACAAACAAAGGTTCATTTTGGTATTGCAGCTAATTACTGTGACCCTTTTTTTGTTAACCATACCTTAAGCTTTCTCTTACTCCAGAGGGAGATAGAATCTTTGCCATCTACCAAGATTGTGGGGTTTGGTTTTGGTTTTTTTTTTTGGGGGGGGGGGTTTTGTTGTTTTGTTTTTGGGGTTTTTTTTTTTTTTTTTGGTTTTTGTGTCTTTTGTTTTGTTCTGTTTTTTAAGCTCAGAAGCACAGTTACCAGATATCTCTGGGACAGAGAGCTTGGTCATGTTCTGTAGGGGGTGGCTGAGTTTTCTGACCATTTAATGATTTTGATCTTTTACCTTCTTGATTTTTCCTTTTTCAAACCAGATTTTTTAAAAATGGAAACAAAGCAATTACTCAGTATAAATGGTAGTTCATTACAGCTGCCTGTTAGCTATGTGATTCATAGATTTTCTCTGTTAATGGATTTATACTCATGCAACTCAGTATATAGGGGTAAAGGGGCATCCACATCCCTCAGATACTGCAGGCAACAGAGCAAAAAAACTTGAGGATATTTATTCCAGGAGTTCATACATGTCCCCCTTAATAAGTGGCATTAAACAGAAGCAAGCTGCAATAAAATCAGATTTAAGCTCTTCACACTGTTCCCTTGTGCAAACTGGTTAATTTAAGCTAAGCATAAATATAGGTTAATTCATGAAATGGCTGCACATTGGCAGGCTGGGACCCAAAACCCCAGTCTGGTAAAAATGTCCATAAATTCCAACTCCATTGGGTAAATCTGAGAGGCTCCATTAAAGAAAAGCTACTGTATCATGTCCTTGAGAAAGCAGAGCAATTTGTTAAACACAGCAGCACTTGGTGACTCATAAAAGCATCATCATTCTTTCTTTATAACCAAAAAGAATGCAGTTTGCAACACAGATACAATGAGCAACTGCCTCTCTACATGATGAGGTGGTCAATTCTGCTTTTGGAGGGGTTTATTCTATTTGTAAATCACCCATTCAAGAGAGTTAGGCCCACGGTGTCTCTAATGGGAGCATTTCTCTGGTGTTTCAGGGTTTCTGGGACTTTAACCCAGTCAGAGATGCAAAAGAAGCTGTTTCTAGAGATGGGGCAGGGTAGACCTGGGGGCTTCTCTTGCACAGGGTCCTTGCATTAACTTCTTGCCCAAGCAAGAGTCTGGACCATGATAACTCCTCCCCTTACACTGTTGAACTTATAACCCTCTGGGGTTATAAGAATGCAAAGTATTATCAAGCCTTAAAACCAACAATTGTTGAGTTCGGGCAGGGGTGTTTGTCTGTTTGTTTCTTTTTTCTTTTTCTTTTTCCCAAAATAAGAGGAAATGGGGTTATAGCTAGGCCAGTAGCAAATTACAGAAGAGAAAGGTTTCATGCTGTGCTCTAAGCCAGAATAAAGGAAAGCAGCAGCTGATGAAAGGATGAAAAGATGTTAAACTTGCTGGGTATGAAACGCCTGGTAGGAGAAAACAGCAAGTGCTCCTTGATATCCAGTCAGGCTTTTTTTTTCTCTTACTCTAATGGAAGTTGGCTCACACTTGCATGCAATGCTAGAACTGGGTGGAGAGCAGCTTTTTGAAGAGATCTGTGTGTTTATTTCAAAGGAAGAGAATGAAAAGGCTCCCTGAAGCTGGGGAGTGGAACAGGTAAGTGCTGGGTACTCTGGAAAGAGTGCAGCCAGAGCAGGATTTATTATGTCAGGTCATGAAGAGCTTGTGAAGGGAGTCAGGCATGTCTTACACTGACGTCTGATACAGTACACATCCTACAACCACCCCCTTGTAATAAAAAGAAATTCACTGTTTCTTCTCACATTAAAATCACCCCCTCCTACATTCACATCATTGCTGTCAGAAACATCTTGATTCTCCACACGTAAGGGGCTATGGAAAAAAAACAAGCATTTCTTCTAAAAATACTTTTTCCCCCAAGATGTATTTATTCAGATCTATTGTCCTCCAAAATATAGGATTATTTTAATTTATTCACATATCTGCATAATTCCAGTCCTGCCAAACAAACAAACTGCAGTCACTGGGAAGCTGCAGCTTTCCCCCTTCAGAGTTCTGCTGCTGAGTGAAGGCCACTGAGGGAAGTAAACACTGGAAACATGCCCAGAGAAGAAAGTAGTGACTTCAAAAGGTTTCTGTTCCAAAAAATTATCTGGTTTAGAGAACTTTGAGCAACACAGAACAGAGCTGAATGCTACTTAGTCTGAAGCTTTCTAGGTAGAAGCACCAGGCAGCATCACACAAACAGAGTCATAGAAGATCCATTGATGAGATCAAGTATATCAAGCAGGGAATGAAAAGCTTCAGAGAAATCTGGATAAGCTGAAATATCTGGGGATTTACACCAGGGTGGGGACTGGACAAAAATGAAGAAGTCTGAGTTGTAATGAGGGTAATTTTTAAAAACAAGAAGAGAGCACCAGACACAACAAAGAAAAGCAGACACAGGGGGTTCCAAGCAGGAGGAGCAACTTGGATGCTGCTATCACCATGTGATCTTATGACCAGTTTCATACTGGTAGAAGAGAGCATTCTGCAAAGTGATTGGGGTAGGCAGGTAAGACCTGGTTTAGAAAATTAAAAATTTTTACTGAAATGTCCACAAAGCATTCTATCACAACAGAACCATCTGCCATTTTTTATCAGAAATTAGCTTCATGCTATGCATGACAAATCCCTGCTTGCTCACTTGGTTAATTAGGTTGTACATTTCTTAAGTGAAAAACTGTTTCTAGTCGGACACAGCACTAAGAGTGCAGACAGCACTTGAGAAATCTCTACCAGTCCCAGCTTTCAGTCCTCTGGCAAGAATGTCAGATGCAGGTTCTGTTGATATATTTACTGGATGTATTTGTGTGGTGTTTCTCAAGAAGTGTGTGTTAAAAGTCACACTCTGGCCATTTCCCCATGGATCTCTGGGACAGCAGCAGTGGGAGCTGAATGCAGCTGCTGTGCCCAAGGTAAGAGACAGGGAATTAACAGAGCATGGGCTGGTTCCAGAAGAGCTCATGGGAATCAGAAAAGTGGTGCCTGCAACCCAACACAAAGGGCAGGCAAAGCAGTGTGGAAAAAAAAAAAAAAAGTATACTAGCTGCTTATTTAAAAAAAAAAAAAAAAAAAAAAAAAAAGAAATAAAAAGGAAAAAGAAACATCTTGTGCTGCAGAACCACTTTCACCTGCCTTCCCCAAGACAAAGTGGGTAACACTGCTCTGCTCTCCCACAGAACTTTGTATACCTTAAAGACACAATTTTTGTGAGGCATTAGGGACAAAAATCTTGGTCTTACAAAGGGTCAGAACAGTGCACTCAGGAAAGGAGCTGTTAAAAAGATTTATGTCCTGCTACTGCTCCCTTCAAGAGACACCGCTGCCACGCGCTGCCTGGGCTGTCAGCGTTGGCAGTTCTTGGGTAGGAACATGATGTAATCATCAGTATATTTAACAGCAGGGACAAAAGAGTAAAATGGATCTGAAAG
The DNA here is from genome assembly GCF_036169615.1 of Heliangelus exortis. Lineage (NCBI taxonomy): Eukaryota > Metazoa > Chordata > Aves > Apodiformes > Trochilidae > Heliangelus > Heliangelus exortis. The sequence continues at coordinate 1,195,932 of NC_092447.1, forward strand.
AGTGAAAAAAAAGGGGGGATGGAGACCTATGATTAATTTTAGAATTAACAAGCTGCAAGGTGCACAGTCAAAAAGCGGAGGCTGGGATGCAGTTTTCCAGAGTTTGTAAAGACTCATTTAATTTCTATAGAAATTCAGCAGCAAACAAGTAATTTTCTCTGCAAATTGCTTCCATCACCTCTGTAATGCTCTGCAAGAGGAATGTTATTTCCCCTGTGTCTTCTTAATCTCATTATTTTCATTATAAATTTAATTAAGCTCTTCTAGGGAACATTCTATGACATATGAGCTGAGTTTTGGTTTTGTCAGAGTGATGACAGAAACGAGCTGCTGAATTATGTGGCAATTGGATTTCTTTCTGTGTAAATATTTCAAATTATATTAAGCAGTGGAGACATTCTTTTTCCCCAGCTGAATCAATACAGCCAGAGCTAAGAGAAAGAGCTGTACAGGAACAGCCAAGTGCCTGAAATATTCACCCCACCCAGCCCTTTCCTCCTTTGGACAAAGTCCCCAGCTGCCATTTTCTGGAACATCTCAAGAGCAAATGATCTCTGTGCAAATCAGGTAAAGTAGCTCTAGGACCAGTAGCAGCTTCCAGCACAGCAGACATGAATCCTGAAGAATGTCCCACTCTTTGCTGTGAAACTGGCACCACTTTTCCTTTCTTTGCTGGCCCTCATTGCAAGATGTGATGATGCCAGGGAGGACTTTCCCCAGTGACTTCTGGGTTTTACCTGGGACAGGTTACCAAGAAACGTGGGCTGTATTACTGACATTCCAATAGAACACAACTTGCATGGGATGCTTCTTTGGGTTTTCTCTATGTGAAGTTTAAAGAGAAGACCTATTCTAAGCTAATTCCCTGGTTTTAACATCCTTCTCATTTCATACACCTACAGCTGACACTGTTTCATAAAACGTACCAAAGCAAAAGTTTACCAGAGTCCTGACTTACACAAACAATGTCTGAAGACAGATATTACAGCTACCATTTATCTCACCATGCAGAGGCCCTCAAAACACAATCTAGATTGTCTGGGTGAAAAACAAATCCATGTTCCTCCCTTTCCCAGTTATCCAAGTGACAATTAACTTGCTCCTCAGCTCCTGTCTGACAAGCAGCTGGTGGAGTCACTGACACAGAAGTGACACAGAAGTTTCACACAAGTTCAGCATTCACAGATGAGTCAAGATTTCTGAACCATCCTCACTGAATAATTAAACCTTAATGTTTGTTGTTGCTCAGCATTTATGAGGGATTCTTGTACCCTAACCTCTTGACTTCACTTCCCAAGAAGAGAAGGAAGTAAGAAAAGATAATTTGGCATTAGCTGGCATCAAGGTTGAATGCATAAAACCCCCATATTGACACTCAGAAAAAAAATATAAAATTAAAAGTCCTCCATTTTCTGTATTGCATTAGCACATTCCTCAACTGCTTCTCTATTATTCCCCTCATCTATCACAAGTGACATCACCTGTAGGGATACACAGAAACCAGTAAAGAAGTTTTCTGAAAACTCTGCTTGTAGTATTCCTGCTGCCAGTCACATCCATCATCTTGCAGAATTTCAAGCATTGCTGCCAAAAAAGAAAAAAACATTTTCTAAGTGACATTGGAGTAAAAATGTCACACCAAGGGAGAGATATCTGTGTATGCCTCATATTTCTTTGATGTTATGCCTTTGACAGCTTAAGAACAGCTAAACAGCTTAGTTCTCAGCAAGAGATTTCCAGGCTTTTTGAGTATGAGAAGTATGACATTTTAATTAGAGGCAAAGCCTCCAATTTGCTACAAATACCCCTCTGTTTAAGGCTGTGCATGAGGAGCTGTTTCTGCAGCACAGCATGTGGCATCAGCTGCATGGCCCTGAGCCCTGCTCTTCCCCCAGAACCCCTGGCACCTCTCTGGGCAGTGATGCTCATGGGGGCTCTCACCAGAGAAAGAGCCCCTGCTCCCCACCCTGCCCAGGAGCCACTGATGAGTTTATCATCCCCTTAACCTTCCATGCAAAAGCAAAGCATACAGGCCTCGTGATAACTTTTCCAGCAGCTGCTTCTTTCTCTCTCTCCCCCTTGAACCCAGGTTTCATCTGTCTGCCACATCTTGGGAGCCTCCCAGCAGATGCCCCAGAGCCACCAGGCTGGCTGGGCCACTGACCCCCCATGCTCCTCCATGGTCTGGGCTTAAGAGAAAGGATGCTTGCTCTCTGGGAACTGCTCACTGCTGCTCACTTGCAGTTAAGCAAAGAAAAAATGTACTTGCTTCAAAATACTGTTAAATAAAAAAAGCTAAGGGACCTCCTAGCCATGCCTGAATGTGAGGCATTGAAGGGAATCCTTACAGAAGCAAAATTTAACTATTTACTACGGAGTAGTCCTCCCCAAGGATGTGGCGGGGGGGGGTGGTGTTAGCCAGACATCCATTCCCAGTTTTGCCATTCTTGATGACATGAAATGGACTTTGCCCCTGGTAGTGCAGAAGCCAAGAAAGTGACTATAATATCAGCAAGATATGTGCAAAGGTGTTGTCTTTTCATTCTCCTGTGAGTCAAAAGCATCAGATATAGAAGATATTAACCACAGTCCTGCTATCTGCATAATATAAAGTAATAAAATTATCTTTAATGTCATACTCATATTGAGACACTGAGAAGCACAGAGAGCAGACAGTACAAGAACTCAGTAATTTCAGAGCTCAACACTGGGGACTGGTTTCAGTGCACTGGTTTGCAGGCTTTCTCTGATGAGTGAGAGAGGGATAACTCCACCCAGGCATCTCTGTGTGTGAAAGGTTCAGAGGAGGAGGGTGGCTATCTGAGAGTCACTTGAGACCCTGGCATTTAGTCTTCAATTAGCTGCCTTCCCTCAGCTCCTTGGGCACTGACTTTACACAAAAGATGTCATTATCCTCCTGCTCTTCTGCTTCAACGGGTGAGCAAGAAAAACCTCTAGCAGCAGAACAGCCTCTTTCAAAGCACTGACTGTGCTCATGCCCTGGACTAGAGACAGGGCACGTCCAGCAGCCAGCACTGGGAAACAGCTCTGGATTTCAGAGCCAGGCTTCAAAGCTGAACAGATGGCTTCAGCTCTTTGGCAGGGGAATACTATAATGGAGAAAAAAAGAATGGGGACCATATTGAACAAGTGACACTCCCCCGTCATCTGAAGGGCAATTCCACAGATGTTCTCTCTGTGCATCGTGCTCCATTCTTACAAAGGGGAACACTGGAGAACCAGACTCTCTCACAGAGAAGCAGCCCTTGGGGGTGCAGGCTGGCCCCTGTCTCTACCCAGTTTGTAATAACCTGCTCATGACATGTTCAACTGGTCAAATATCAAAAGGAAAATAAACACATGAGAAATGACTAACAGATTCATAGTAGCAGGCACTGTCATTAAAAACACCCCTCCTGATCTTTTATTTAGAGTAGTCCACAGAGCTTCAGAGGGTTAAAGCTAATCTAGCAAAAGGCAAGCTGTATTAAACAATGAAATATAGCCATGACTTGCACATCACCATGGAACTTAGTCTTCAAAGAGCACTTAAATCCTCACATTCTGCTCTGCCCTGATCAAACAAATGCCAGAGTTTCCTGGACACCTCAAACCAAAGAGCCACTGGACAGAGGCTCTCTGTAATGTAATGGAGCAGTTCTGGTCCTTTCCCAGAGCTGAACAGGAACTTCCTTGCCTGTGCCATTCAGCTTTGTTTGCAGGAGGTAAAGAGCCAGCACAACAACCCTGAATGAGTGGCTAAAGCACCAGACAACACTGGAACACCAGCAGAGCAAACAGGAATGGTCACTGATGTTCAGCTAGAGGAGAGTCTCCACCCCAGTCATATTTCTTCTTAGTCCAAGCTCAGCTACTGAAGCTTTAAGAGCTGCCTTTTCAGCCCATTTCTCTGAACCCACCCTTCCCTCACAATGGGAAGCAAATTCCATGTTTGCATTACTGCTTTGGCTTGCTTGCTGGGAACCTGAAGTGTGCTGGATGCACAGACTTTTCTATCCATAAAGGATAAAAAGCAGCATTGCTAAAGTAATGGCTTCCAGCTAATAATCTCCATCAGGAAAGATGCAACATTTTCCCTGAAGAACTGTGGATTATTTGTTTACATTGCAGCATCTTTCCAGCTAAGATGATCACAGTCATCATCCCAGGCACATTTTGGAAAAATCACAGTAGGATTGTTACAAGCTGCACAAAAGTGCTACTTACTGTGACATAGGAATCAAATCCATGGAGACTCTACGGTCTCCAGAGATGTAATCAAGTTCTAGAACATCCTCCTGATGGAGATAAAGAATTATTTCCCAGCAAAGACATGGCATCCCAGCATCAAACCTTGATCTGATGATGGTTCAGGGAACAGGATTCAGAACTGCAGCTGCCTTTTGGCTTATCCTTAGAGCCATCTTTCTAGCTACAGCCTCAGTGTTTAAAGTCTGAAGTGTGCAGGTCAATAAGTAATTTTTATACCTAGGAAAAAGAGCTCTTGGCTCTTCTTTTTCTGAAGGGATGGAGTGGAATGATTCTGGAATTTCTTTTCTCTGAGTTGCATTCATTTAAATACTTTCTAGTAGTGATTTTTCTTCCTTCCTTGTTTTATTTTATTCTAACAAAAATGAGATGTCAGAAAATCTGACACATTGCTGTACCATATGCTTAGTGTCTATTTCCAGCAGCAGGTGAGAATCTCATTATTCAATTCCCACTGGTGTCGAGCCCGTTTTACACCAATCTGTTCTGTAGGAAAACATGGAATAAAAGCAATCAAATCTGCAGAAGATGTGTATATGCAGGTTTCTGTGCAGAGTTTCAGCATTGCCCATATGAAAAGGGAGTACAGATATCCACTTCCTAAATTGAAAAAAAGCATTGTCTACAGCCCCTGTCACCAAGCCAAGGTGTTCTGCAGGCTTGATCAGACTCTGGAAAATAAGTTGTCTTCCTTCTACAGCTTCATTTTCTCTTACTCTTTTAGTGCTCATGCTTAGAAACTCTCATAAAAAAAAAAAAAAAAAGTATTTTCCTGTAATCACCAGATTGACAGGATATGGTGGTTTAAGGCACACCAGCTGGTAAACTCAAGTCATAAATGCCAGCCTTGTTGAACCTACAAATCTGTCCTTCCTCGAACAAATCTGGGTCTTGAAATCTTAGCATCATTCACCAGGGTCCTGTTCTCAGATTTACTCATGGCTGAGTCCTTGCTTTGAAGCAGTGTGATGATGTTTTCTCTCTGATGCCTGATTGCCAGCTGCAGGGCTGTACAGCCAGTGATATCTTCCACATCCAGCAGAGCTCCTGCCTTAATCAAGGTCTTGATAATGGCCATGTTGCCCTTGAGGACAGCAAGGTGCAAGGGTGTCCAGCCCACTTTGTTCTTAGCATTGACGTCTGCCTTGCACTCCAGCAGGTTGATGACAGTCAAGAAAGAGCCCCGCTGGACTGCAAAATGCAGGGGGGCCCACTCTGACCTCTCAGCAATGTTGGGATCTGCCCCACACCTCAAAAGTTCACAGACCACTGGCTCATCGCTGTAGCGAGCAGCCAGGTGAAGTGGTGTCCAGTCCATGCTCCCCCTGGCATTCAGCTTGGCCTGGCTGTTTTTCAGCAGGTGGATGATTTCAATGTGTCCTTTGAAAGAAGCCAGGTGCAGGGGAGTCCAACCTTTGTCTGTCCTCAGCTCCACGTTGGCTCCGTATTTGATGAGCTTCTCACAGATGAGGTATTTCCCCCTCACCACAGCCAGGTGCAGGGCACTGTAATGGTTTTGGTCCAGGCTGTTGACACACGTCCCGTTCTTCAGCAAATAATGGACTACCCTGAACTTCCCCCTCTCCACGGCCACGTGAAGTGGGGTTCTGTGATTCTTCTGCTTTTTCTCCAGGTCTGCTCCTTGATTGGCAAGCAGCTTCACCAGGCTGACGTGTCCAAAGCAAGCTGCCACGTGGAGGGCAGTTTTTCCATCAGCCTCCTGGGTGTTGGAGTCAGCCTGGCGAGACAGCAGCACTCGGGCCACGTTCTCAAAGTTGTTCTGTGATGCCAGGTGCAGGGGGGTCCATCCCCCGTGCTCCTGAGCATTCACCTGAGCCTGGTGGTCCAGCAGGAGGCGGACGATTCTGTCGTCCCCGTTCTGAGCAGCAAAGTGGAGAGGTGTCCAACCATCATCATCGGGCATGTTGATGTCTGCATCGTGCTCTATCAGAACTGAGCAGATCTCTGGTGACCTCTTCTGCACAGCCATAATGAGTGGGGTGTACCCACAGACTGCCTGGCTGTTCACGTTTGCTTTACAGCTCAGAAGAAACTTCACCTTCTTGATGTTTCCCTGGATCACCATGAGGTGAAGCAAGGTGAGGCCATTTTCATGGGTCCTAGAGATTTCCTCAGGCAGGATGTCCTCTGGGCTTTCAGCCTCACTGTAAGAAGGTGGAATATGAACCTCCTGATTATCGGTTTCTGACAGCAGGGGAAACAAAATAGGAAAAAGAAACTAAGACCAAGTGAAATAGCTTGGTGTACACAAGATGGGAGGGAGATCTTCATAGTATGGAATGAAATAAAAGGCACTTCAGTGGCAGGGAATATGGAATGATGCAAGACCACTACAAACAACCTCTTAGAAAGCAGTGAGACATTTGACCTCTCCCCTGATGCGAGAGGTGGACCATCCCCCTGCACTCCCCAATGGGAGCTGTAGTTGCTATGCCTTATAAAGTTCATTTTCTTTAACTTAAAAAGAAAAGTCACCCACATGGAAGCCACATCCTTATCACTGGAGAGTGAGGAAATAGGCATTTTTTGTAGGTTTCTCCTTCATTTTTTAATTATAAACAAAGTCCCCTACTCACCATCACTTCTGGTGTCTTGGGTGAAGGCGATCTCCTCTTTGTCACTCTCATTTTCAGAAAGGGGGAAAGAAACAAATGTAAGGCAAAGTTGTTTGTTTTTATTCTGTACTGTTTGCACAGAATCCTTATTTGTTTCTGCTCTAGAATTTTGTATTATCATTCAAGTGAGGTGTTTTGGTCGGTTGGTTGGTTTTTTTGGTTGTTGTTTGGGGTTTTTTTTCATCCAGTCCTGTTATTGCATCCAAAGCTCAGCAGAGCAAATGATGACACTAACAGGAATGTGGGAGCCTGAAAGTGATCTCTGGCTATCAGTGAGATTTTCCTCCTCTTACTCAGTTACTCCCATGCACACTCTCTACCCCCTTATTGCAGCAGGTGCCCATGGCAAAATCCCAACTACTCATTTTCTCTGTTGCACACAGAGCCCAAACACCCCCACACCTCCTCAGTCCTCTATACTCAGCATTTCTTGCTGACTGCACAAGTAGGCAAAACCTCAAAATAGCAATAATTCTCAACTGCTTCTTCTCCCTGTATGGAGCTGGCTTCTAGGCACAATTACACTCCAGTAGCTGGGCTAAAATTGTGACTAACCTGAAACCTATAGTTTTGCTTAGTCAGAGAAACAGAGGGATTTCTTTTTCCTACTACAAGAGCTTAAACTGGGATGTCCTCAGCTCCATGGGACATGAAAAATGGTCACCTGAGCACATGCACCATTGACATGAGCAGAATCCCTCTGATTCTGTATCTGCTCAAGCTTCTTTTAATGACTGATGATTATGAAATAAACCCACTTCATCTGAGCTGGTACAAAGGAGGTTCTTCCTCTCAGACTGCCTATCATTTAGGACACTGGCCAGCCTGCTAAACTTATTTCCAAGTTATCCCACCCCCTTACAGATGTACATCCCAAGCAAACACACTGTGCAAAGGTTGCTGAGGTGGCCCCTCGTTGTCTGATAATAAGCAGTGATGGGGGAGGAAACACATTCTCACAAACTGGTAAAAAATTCAGTGGAATTTCCTGAGTGGTACTGGGAAGCTTTCCTCACCTGCTGGTTCCCAGAGATGGCAGGTTTCTGGGACATCTTCCTAACAAGGCGCTCGTTCTCTGGATCTACCACAAGGCTTTGTATCAGTGCCAGCAGCATGTCTGTCTCCACTGGGATATCTGCAGAGCAAAAGTTCTGTGAGCTCTGCAGGTTACCCAGATGTTCAGAACCCAGTCAGAAGTCAAGGCTGTGGAAGTCTCCCAAGATTCTTCCACACAGAGAGGGAGGGAGGAAAGAGGGAGAAAAAGGATGTGCTCACAGCAAAAATGTGCTGACATACAAAAAATGTACCAAACATTTCCAAGGCAACAGGCAATTTACCTGGCACAGAGCTACATGCAGGCTTATCCCCACCCATTCATCCAGGCAGGCAACCCTTGGCTAATCTATAGCACAGTCAGCTACTACACCTGTAAAGCTTGGCCTCTGTTTAGGGTCTTGATCCCAACACCTCTTCATCAGGTCAACCATCTGCTGGCATTCCCCTGGCCAGTCATCACTGATGGGTTCTAGGCAGGGCCTCTTCCCTGCTGCAACCTTGACTATAATTGCCATCATGTTTGCTCCTAAAAAAAAAAAAAAAGAGCAAGGTGCACTGGGGTTTTTCTCTGTGAAGGTGGCTGTAATAAACATTTAATAAGTGCAGAGCATATAGGAGGTATTCAAATTTACCTGCATAAGGTTTCTTCTGCATAAGCACCTCCCAGATGACAATGCCAAAGCTGCAGGCAATGAGACATCATGAGCAATCACTCCCATGTGTACACAAACATAAAATTCACTTATTGCTTTCATCTTCTTGAGAAATGGGAAAATTAGAAAAGGAGTTCTTCATGATGGAAGGATTGCATCCCCTGCACCAGAAGGGCAAGATCTTATGAATCATCACCTACATCTCTGATGCCTCAGTGAAAGGGCTGGTGGAGTCAATGAGTGACTTAGAGCTTTTCCTGCCAAAGTCAGGCTCTCAGTGCCTTTCTTCACTTTAACCACACTGGGTTTAGATCATGTGGCCATGCAAATCCTCCCTAGCTTCTTGTCTTGGGTTACTGTGCTAACAAATTTCCAGAACATGTCACTCCCAGTGTGCTCCCCAGCAGGGACATTATGCAAGGCAGAGAGCCAGAATATAAATCAGATGAGGCAATGTCCTAGTCCCTCTTGCTCTGTGTAGGAGCTTGGTGGTGACCCCGTGTGATCTCTGAGCAGGGCAGCAGCCCTTACCTGTACACATCATATTTGATTCCTGGGGGCTTGCTGTTTTGGAGAAACATTTCTGGGGGGATGTAGCTCAAAGTGCCTCTCAAAGCAGAGCTTTCAATATACTGCATGGGGCTTGACTGCTCCATCCACTTCGACAGCCCAAAGTCTGAGATCTGCAAGCAGAAAAAGTGAGAGCTTCCCCTGTAATGCTCACAATCTCCCCCCATCCTTGTAAGAGCTGGGAGACACCTCCATCTTCCATGACCAGGACTATGAGGTGCCCAGCAGCTGAAGCTTAATAAAACCCTGGTATAATTGTGCTTTTCACTGAGTCCAGCAGAGCAGCATTTCCTCCCAGCTCTGGCACAGGTTGCCTGCATGATATTGAATAGCAAATAATTTGCTTAAGCTGCTTCTTATAAGCCCTGCTGGTGAATCTCCCTTTGAGTGCTGCTGAAGAATGGAACTTCTTAGAATTCTGGACTCATTTAGCAAAAAAACCCCAAACTTTTCTCTTATTTGAGAAATAACCTGTCCCTACAAACAGAGCATTAAGGTCATACCTTGACATGCATATTCCCATCTAGGAGAATGTTCCCTGGTTTTAGATCTAAGTGCAGCAAAGGAGGTGTCATGCTATGCAGGAAATTCATGGCCAAGCCCATCTCATGAATAACTCGGAATTTGAGCTGCCATGACATTTTGTGAGTGGGAAGAATTTTCTCCAAGGACCCCCTTGCCATATATTCCATCACTATCCCCAGAGGGCTGTTGCAGACCCCATAGATAGTGACAATGTGCTGGAACTTGATTTTCTCCATCTTGGTTGCCTCTTCCATTAGGCAGTTCATGCTGGTCCTGGAAAAACAAAATAAAAATTAAACAGTGGAACCAAGAAATGCTATCAGTCAGTTCACAGGCTGTGTTACTGCACAGTAGCTTGGTGATATCCAGCCTTTCCAAGCAGCCCTGCCTAACCCAGAAAGTTTCATTCCAGTTTGCCCCTTGAATTGGTGATAATGCAAACACATAATGATCTTTTTTGCAGACTGAAATAAAATCTAACACACAAGGTGTTACAACTTTTCAAAATGAGCCAAGGATTGCTTGGGGTCCTGAGTGATGCTTCCCTGAAAGGATGATGGCAGGAGCAGCCCAGCATGGGGACCATGTCACTTCCAAGGCTCAGCAATAGCCTGCACACTGCTTGCAGGTAGCCAGGGGCCATGCTGTGCCCTGCCTGCAGCTTTAGATCCATCAGCAGGGTGAAGATGGTCCCAAAGAGAGCCTAGAAAATGTCTGTCCACTGCTGCCAGCTCTGGCAGACCCATTGCACTAAATCTTTACATTCCCCAACCTGACAAACAAGTTGGGGTGCCCAAAGCATGCTGACAGCAGCCAAGCAGTAAAGTGCCAAAACTACATTTAAAAAGCACACCCTGGGAATGAATCTGAGCTTGCAGCAACATTATGCCTGGCTTCTAATAGCTCTAAATACAGCTCAGATAAGCAAATCCTTCTGCCAGACTTCCTCGACCAGGTTCCTCATGGTAAAACACAGCTCTGGATCTAAGAACCTCAGAAATTGTCTTTCTCACTCTCAATTTAACTCAATCATTTTGTGTGAAGCAGTTGCTTAGGGATCCAGAAGATGAGCAGCCAGAAGTCATCACACCATTTCCTTCATTCACATCTCCTGATGAGACACACCTTGTTTTTACAAGCCCACAGACAGCAGTGCTAAGGACTTTTAAAGGCTCCTCTGAAACTTCTGCCTCCTTTCTCTCCCTTACCAGGCAACTGAGCTGCTGTGCCTTTTTAAAAGCACTGAGTGACCTGGAACCTTTTTGGTTTTTCATCTGGGGCTTCTACTGAGTGCTGACAGAAAAACCAGAGCCATTTCATATTCCACATGAGAAGCCTCATGACAGACACATGCACCATGCACTCCAAGATGTTCTCTGGGTACACACAAACTGCAGACTGAACATCTGCCTCTCTCAAGCATTTTACACTATTACCCCCTGGATGCACAGGGCTACAGGACCAATGCTGGCCCTTTTTACAGCCTCCACAGCAAGCAAGGATTTTTGGCACAGCCTGTGTAGTGCAGGACAGCACGGTTGTGCCTCGTGATCCAGAACTCAACAGGGTTACCCCAAAGTATAATATAAGCAGAGCAGCCTCAAGGCTGTTTGGACATATCCAAGAGTTAGGAAAATCTTTTATAGCACTACAGTGGGGGACAAAGTTTGTTTTAGTAGCAAAATAGTACAACTTCAGTCGCTAGAAGACCAGTAGAGTAAATATTAAGGGCACATATACTGTTAAATGCTTTACCCAAACTCGGATTTCCAGACTTAGGGTTTTAGACTGATGATTGCAGAAATAGTTTGGTTTATTTTCTAAAAATCAATGTACATTTCTGCTGTCATTCAGCCATTCTTCTGCTGTGCACACTAAGAGTTCAGATAGTCCATGAAAGACATAGGATTAAATTTACTAGAACTGATATAAAAAAGTAAAACTGATTGACTTTTTTTTTTTCCCAAGAGAATGAAATGCAAACGTAACATCTGAAGAGCATGAACAGTGCCAGCTAAAGAGGACAAACACTGCTCAAATTGAACCATTTCCATTGTTGTCAGTAACACAGCAAGAAAAGTCATACAAGCATGTGAGTTTTAACCAGGCAGGATTCTTCCAACTTGAACAGAATAACACTTTAGAATAAATAACTTAATTGACCCAGGTTTTTTTTTCATCACTGACTATACTGTATGTGGCATTGGCAGCAATTGCTGAGTTCTATCTGCAGACACAAGGGAGTCAGCAGAAAAGACTCTGCAGGTGAGAGGCAGAGTAAAAAATAAACTGAAAGTGTAGGGGCACCACCAAGGGAAAAGAGCAAATCCAGAGGGTAAGGCAAGTGAGGGAGCTGAGAGCTTTGTGAGCCCAGCAAAAACAGCTATACATTTTCTGTCCCTCAGCTTTAAACCCTCTTATTTTAAAGACTAATTTAATTGAAAAGATATCCATTAGTCTCAATTTCCAGTGAAAGCTGCAAATAAGTAATAAGGCTGCTTTTATCCACGTGCCTGTGTTCAGTTTAAGGTGCCCACTTTTCCTCTGAATTTCAACACTAATTGTTCTGAATAAGTGCTCCTTCCCCCCCCCACCCCCACATACACACATCAGAAAGAAAGAGAGGCAGAACTCCAGATCACTGGTGGTTTTTCCACTCCCTTTGGGTACCAGAAACTGGACTTCTCAGGAAGAAGAAGCCATGTGGACATCCCTCCCAGAGTTTTGGAACCAAATCACTCCAGATGGCTCTGACAGCTTGAACTGCTGAGCTAGAAGAGACTGCAAAGTTACCTCTCCATGTGTGAGTCCTGCAGCAGGTAGGGAGAGCATTTCACTGCATAAACTGTTCTCCACCTCTTGTGCTTGACCTGGTAGACGTGCCCAAAGCCTCCGCTGGCCACTTTAATCCAATCTTCTTCAAAATCTTCCTTATTAAAGACAGTTAAGCTGCCCAGCTGCCGGTCTCTCTCCGAAGTCATGGCAGAAAGGGCAGTCTGGCTGTCTGCCTCCTGCTCAGGTGGAAGCAGAGAAGAAGAAAGGAGCTCTTCCTCCTGCTGCCTTGCATAGGGAGGTAGGGAGTTACCTGACATGAGCCATGTTACTTAATGCCAAGAGGTGGATCCTAAATGTCACTCTCATTTGGTATGCAGAGGAGCTGAGTTACTTAATTCCAGGCACTGATGCCAGGTTACTGGGAGGCACACTGGTACTTAAGGGAAGGGAGAATGAAAGAGAGAAATCCCCAAAGATCCTGTGCTGGGCAAAAAAGTGGAAAATGCTGCAGAATGAGAAAGAAAAGAGAAGACCCCAGAAATACCACGGGGCAAACATGAGCTCATGAACCTGGGAAAACGCTCAAGCAGAAATACAGTGAACACAGCGAGGCAAGGAGGTTACCTCAGGGAGAAATATGATGTCAAATCCCTGCAAGGGGTATTAGAAGAAACAGGAGAACTCTGAAGAGCTGGTCTGAGCAGTTTAACCATTACCATGTGGCACCAGTAACAGCATGCATGCCTCTAGGTTTATGCTTGGCCTCTGAAGCTGTAAAAAGGGTTTAATGACACTTGTCTGGGTTTTGTGCATATCTGTCTTTCATGACTTTGCACAGGGGCTCTGTGTGAATAGCAGCTGCAACACAGTGGTGCTTTCCTTGGCACTGCTGTAATAGAGATAGCAATTAGTATTTCTGAAGGGTACTTGCCACTGAGTCCTGACCTGGAATTTTAGCTCCATATGAGAGCTGAAGAAATTCTTGCAGGAAGACTGATGCAAGATACTTCTCTGTTGCATTTGACACAAAGTGCTCTAACAATGTCCCACCACTCACACTCTTTGGGAAAGAAGGAAGAAAAAAAAAACCAGCCAGGCTCTGAAGTGTTTTAGGAGGGGAAAAAAAAAAAAAAAAGCACTTGAGTTCAAGAAGTGACTGCTGCTGATTGCCTGACACTCCTGCAGAGTTGCCCACCACGTGTGATGCTGCTGGCCCAGGTATCACCTCCAGCCACTTCCACTCCTGCCAGCACTCACTCACCTGTCAGCACAACGTCAGAGCTGAGGATGGGGCTCCATTATCTCACCTGCAGGCACAGGCAGGACAAGCCCCCTGCTGAACTGCTCCCATCTTCTTATAAAAAGTTCAGGAGAAGGCAAAGGCACAAACACATTCCAGGGTAGCAAAGTTGCATCACCTACCCTGAGGCCATCACGAACCCTTCATGGTGGCACTGACCCCCGGCTGCCCTCCCACACCTTCCTCAGGAGGCTCCAGCTCCCCTTCCCCTCAGGGGGGATCCCCTTCCTTTAGCTGGGATCCCCTTCCCTCAGCTGGGATCCCCTTCCCTCAGCTGGGATCCCC